>NC_140591.1:2370987-3657383 GCF_964204655.1 Triturus cristatus
TGTGACAGCTCACCTTCATGGAGTTGTGTGACAGCTCACCCTCATTTAATTGTATGACAGCTCACCCTCATGGAGCTTTGTGACAGCTCACCCTTTGTGACAGCTCAAACTCATTGACTTGTGTGACAACTCACCCTCATGGACTTGGGTGACAGCTCAACCTCATGGGCTTGTGTGATAGCTCACCCTCCTGGAGCTCTATGACGGCTCACCCTCATTGACTTGTGTGAAAGTTCACCCTCATGGAGCTCTGTGACAGCTCACCCTCAGGGGATTGTGTGATAGTTCGACCTCCTGGAGCTCTGTGACAGCTCACCTTCATAGAATTCTGTGACAGCTCACCATCCTGGAGCTCTGTGACAGCTCATCCTCATGTGCTTGTGTGACAGCTCACCCTCACAGACTTATATGAGAGCTCACCCTCATGGACTTGTGTGACAGATCACTCTCATGGACTTGTGTCACATCTCACCCTCATGGACTTGTGTGACATCTCACCATCATGGAGCTGTGAGACAGCTCATCCTCATAGAGCTGTGTGACAGCTCACTCTCATGGAGCTGTGTGACAGCTCAACCTCATGGACTTGTGTGAGAGCTCATCCTCATGGGAATGTGTGACAGCTCATCCTCATGCGATTGTGACAGCTCACCCTCATGGAGCTGTGTGACAGCTCATCCTCATGCGATTGATTGACAGCTCACCCTCACAGACTTGTATGAGAGCTCACCCTCATGGACTTGTGTGACAGCTCAACCTCATGGACTTGTGTGACAGCTCACCCTCATGGACTTGTGTGACAGCTCACCCTCATGGGATTGTGTGACAGCTCACCCTCATGGGATTGTGTGAAATCTCACCCTCATGGAATTGTGTGACAGCTCACCCTCATGGGAGTGTGCGATAGCTCACCCTCATGTGATTGT
The DNA here is from genome assembly GCF_964204655.1 of Triturus cristatus. NCBI lineage: Eukaryota > Metazoa > Chordata > Amphibia > Caudata > Salamandridae > Triturus > Triturus cristatus. The sequence goes on from NC_140591.1 coordinate 2,371,914, forward strand.
GTGACAGCTCACTGTCCTGGAGCTCTGTAACAGCTCACCCTCACTGTCTTGTGTGACAGCTCACCCTCATGGACTTGTATGACATCTCACCCTCATGGACTTCTGTGACAGCTCACCTTCATGGACTTGTGTGACAGCTCACCCTCATGGAGCTCTGTGACAGCTCACCCTCATGGACTTGTGTGACAGCTCACCCTTATGGACTTGTAGGACAGCTCACCCTCACGGACTTGTGGGACAGCTCACCCTCATGGGATTGTGTGACAGCTCACCCTCCAGGAGCTCTGTGATAGCTCATCCTCATGGGATTGTGTGACAGCTCACCCTCATGGACTTGTGTGACAGCTCACCCTCATGGAGCTGTGTGACAGCTCACCTCATGGAACTGTGTGACAGCTCACCCTCATGGAGTTGTGAGACAGCTCACCCTCATGGACTTGTGTGACAGGTCACCCTGCCGGAGCTCTGTGACACCTCGCCCTCATGCACTTGTGTGACAGCTCACCCTCATGGACTTGTGTGACAGCTCACCTTCATGGACTTGTGTGACAGCTCACCCTCGGGGAACTGTGTGACAGCTCACCCTCATGGACTTGTGTGACATCTCACCATCATGGAGCAGTGTGACAGCTCATCCTCATAGAGCTGTGTGACAGCTCACCCTCATGGACTTGAGTGACAGCTCACCCACATGGAGCTGTGTGACAGCTCACCCTCATGGACTTCTATGACAGCTCACCCTCATGGACTTCTGTGACAGCTCACCCTCATGGACTTGTGTGACAGCTCACCCTCATGGGATTGTGTGAGAGCTCACCCTCATGGAGCTGTGTGACAGCTCATCCTCATGGGATTGTGTGACAGTTAACCCTCATGGGACTGTGTGACAGACCACCCTCATGGGATTGTGTGACAGCTCACCCTCATGGAGCTGTGTGACAGCTCATCGTCATGGGATTGTGTGACAGCTCACCCTCATGAAATGATGTGACAGGTCAACCACATGGGATTGTGTGACGGCTCACCCTCATGGAGCTGTGACAGTTCACCCTCATGGGACAGTTAACCCTTGTGGAGCTGTGTGACAGCTCATCCTCATGGGATTGTGTGACAGCTCACCCTCATGTGATTGTGTGACAGCTCACCATCCTGGAGCTCTGTGACAGCTCACCCTGATGGACTTGTGTGACTGCTCGCCCTCCTAGAGCTCTGTGACAGCTCACCCTCATGGAGCAGTGTTACAGCTCAGCCTCATGTGATTGTGTGACATCTCACCCTCCTGGAACTAGGTGACAGCTCACCCTCATGGACTTGTGTGGCAGCTCACCCTCATGGACCTGTGTTACAGCTCACCCTCATGGACTTGTGTGACATCTCACCCTCATTGGCTTGTGTGACAGCTCACCATCCTGGAGCTCTGTAACAGCTCACCCTCACTGACGTGACAGCTCACCCTCATGGACTTGTATGACATCTCACCCTCATGGACTTCTGTGACAGCTCACTTTCATGGACTTGTGTGACGGCTCACCCTCCTGGAGCTCTGTGATAGCTCACCCTCATGGACTTGTGGGACAGCTCACCCTCATAGGATTGTGTGACAACTCACCCTCCTGGAGCTCTGTGATAGCTCACCCTCATGGGATTGTGTGACAGCTCACCTTCACGGACTTGTGTGACAGCTCACCCTCATGGAGCTGTGTGACAGCTCACCTTCATGGAACTGTGTGACAGCTCACCCTCATGGAGTTGTGTGACAGCTCACCCTCATTTAATTGTATGACAGCTCACCCTCATGGAGCTTTGTGACAGCTCACCCTTTGTGACAGCTCAAACTCATTGACTTGTGTGGCAGCTCACCCTCATGGACCTGTGTTACAGCTCACCCTCATGGACTTGTGTGACATCTCACCCTCATGGGCTTGTGTGACAGCTCACCCTCATGGAGCTTTGTGACAGCTCACCCTTTGTGACAGCTCAAACTCATTGACTTGTGTGGCAGCTCACCCTCATGGACCTGTGTTACAGCTCACCCTCATTGACTTGTGTGACAACTCACCCTCATGGACTTGGGTGACAGCTCAACCTCATGGGCTTGTGTGATAGCTCACCCTCCTGGAGCTCTGTGACGGCTCACCCTCATTGGCTTGTGTGAAAGTTCACCCTCATGGAGCTCTGTGACAGCTCACCCTCAGGGGATTGTGTGATAGTTCAACCTCCTGGAGCTCTGTGACAGCTCACCTTCACAGAATTCTGTGACAGCTCACCATCCTGGAGCTCTGTGACAGCTCATCCTCATGTGCTTGTGTGACAGCTCACCCTCACAGACTTATATGAGAGCTCACCCTCATGGACTTGTGTGACAGATCACTCTCATGGACTTGTGTCACAGCTCACCCTCATGGACTTGTGTGACATCTCACCATCATGGAGCTGTGAGACAGCTCATCCTCATAGAGCTGTGCGACAGCTCACTCTCATGGAGCTGTGTGACAGCTCAACCTCATGGTCTTGTGTGAGAGCTCATCCTCATGGGAATGTGTGACAGCTCATCCTCATGCGATTGTGACAGCTCACCCTCATGGAGCTGTGTGACAGCTCATCCTCATGTGATTGTTTGACAGCTCACCCTCACAGACTTGTATGAGAGCTCACCCTTATGGACTTGTGTGACAGCTCAACCTCATGGACTTGTGTGACAGCTCACCCTCATGGACTTGTGTGACAGCTCACCCTCATGGGATTGTGTGACAGCTCACCCTCATGGGATTGTGTGAAATCTCACCCTCATGGAATTGTGTGACAGCTCACCCTCATGGGAGTGTGTGATAGCTCACCCTCATGTGATTGTGTGACAGATCACTGTCCTGGAGCTCAGTAACAGCTCACCCTCACTGTCTTGTGTGACAGCTCACCCTCATGGACTTGTATGACATCTCACCCTCCCGGACTTCTGTGACAGCTCACCTTCATGGACTTGTGTGACAGCTCACCCTCCTGGAGCTCTGTGACAGCTCACCCTCATGGACTTGTGGGACAGCTCACCCTCATGGGATTGTGTGACAGCTCACCCTCCTGGAGCTCTGTGATAGCTCATCCTCATGGGATTGTGTGACAGCTCACCCTCATGGACTTGTGTGACAGCTCACCCTCATGGAGCTGTGTGACAGCTCACCTCATGGAACTGTGTGACAGCTCACCCTCATGGAGTTGTGAGACAGCTCACCCTCATGGACTTGTGTGACAGGTCACCCTGCCGGAGCTCTGTGACACCTCGCCCTCATGTACTTGTGTGACAGCTCACCCTCATGGACTTGTGTGACAGCTCACCTTCATGGACTTGTGTGACGGCTCACTCTCATGGAGCTGTGTGACAGCTCAACCTCATGGACTTGTGTGAGAGCTCATCCTCATGGAGCTGTGTGACAGCTCATCCTCAAGTGATTGTTTGACAGCTCACCCTCACAGACTTGTATGAGAGCTCACCCTCATGGACTTGTGTGACAACTCAACCTCATGGACTTGTGTGACAGCTCACCCTCATGGACTTGTGTGACAGCTTACTCTCATGGACTTGGGTGACAGCTCAACCTCATGGGCTTGTGTGATAGCTCACCCTCCTGGAGCTCTGTGACAGCTCACCCTCATGGAGTTGTGTGACAGCTCACCCTCATGGAGCTCTATGACAGCTCACCCTCAGGAGATTGTGTGAATAGTTCGACCTCCTGGAGCTCTGTGACAGTTCACCCTCATGGGATTGTGTGACAGCTCACCCTCCTGGAGCTCTGTGACAGCTCATCCTCTTGTGATTGTGTGAGAGCTCAGCCTCACAGACTTGTATGGGAGCTCACCCTCATGGACTTGTGTGACAGAACACTCTCATGGACTTGTGTGACAGCTCACCCTCATGGACTCGTGTGACATCTCACCATCATGGAGCTGTGACAGCTCATCCACATAGAGCTGTGTGACAGCTCACCCTCATTGGCTTGTGTGACAGCTCAACCTCATGTACTTGTGTGACAGCTCATCCTCATGGGAATGTGTGACAGCTCATCCTCATGCGATTGTGACAGCTCACCCTCATGGAGCTGTTTTACAGCTCATCCTCATGTGATTGTGTGACAGCTCACCCTCACAGACTTGTATGAGACCTCACCCTCTGGACTTGTGTGACAGATCAGCCTCATGGACTTCTGTGACAGCTCACCCTCATGGACTTCTGTGACAGCTCACCCTCATGGGATTGTGTGACAGATCACCCTCATGGGATTGTGTGACAGATCACCCTCATGGGATTGTGTGACAGCTCACCCTCATGGACTTGGGTGACAACTCAACCTCATGCGCTTGTGTGTTAGCTCACCCTCCTGGAGCTCTGTGATGGCTCACCCTCATGGATTTGTGTGACAGCTCACTCTCATGGAGCTCTGGGACAGCTCACCCTCAGGGGACTGTGTGATAGTTCGACCTCCTGTAGCCTTGCGACAGATCACCCTCATGGGATTGTGTGACAGCTCACCCTCCTGGAGCTCTGTGACAGCTCATCCTCTTGTGATTGTGTGAGAGCTCAGCCTCACAGACTTGTATGGGAGCTCACCCTCATAGACTTGTGTGACAGAACACTCTCATGGACTTGTGTGACAGCTAACCCTCATGGACTCGTGTGACATCTCACCATCATGCAGCTGTGACAGCTCATCCACATAGAGCTGTGTGACAGCTCACCCTCATTGGCTTGTGTGACAGCTCAACCATCCTGTACCTGTGTGACAGCTCAACCTCATGGGAATGTGTGACAGCTCATCCTCATGCGATTGTGACAGCTCACCCTCATGGAGCTGTTTGACAGCTCATCCTCATGTGATTGTGTGACAGCTCACCCTCACAGACTTGTATGAGAGCTCACCCTCATGGACTTGTGTGACAGATCACCCTCATGGACTTCTGTGACAGCTCACCCTCATGGACTTGTGTGACAGCTCACCCTCATGGGATTGTGTGACAGCTCACCCTCATGTGATTGTGTGTCAGATCACCCTCATGGGATTGTGTGACAGCTCACCCTCATGGACTTGGGTGACAGCTCAACCTCATGCGCTTGTGTGTTAGCTCACCCTCCTGGAGCTCTGTGACGGCTCACCCTCATGGACTTGTGTGACAGCTCACTCTCATGGAGCTCTGGGACAGCTCACCCTCAGGGGATTGTGTGATAGTTCGACCTCCTGTAGCCTTGCGACAGATCACCCTCATGGGATTGCATGACAGCCCAGCCTCATGTGATTGTGTGACAGCTCACCCTCATGGACTTGTCTGACAGATCACTCTAATGGACTTGTGTGACAGCTCACACTCATGGACTTGTGTGACATCTCACCATCATGGAGCTGTGTGACAGCTCATCCTCATAGAGCTGTGTGACAGCTCACCCTCATGAACATGTGTGACAGCTCACCCTCATGGAGGTGTGTGACAGCTCAACCTCATGGAATTGTGTGACAGCTCATTCTCATGGGAATGTGTGACAGCTCATCCTCATGCGATTGTGACAGCTCACCCTCATGGAGCTGTGTGACAGCTCATCCTCATGTGATTGTGTGACAGCTCACCCTCACAGACTTGTATGAGAGCTTACCCTCATGGACTTGTTTGACATATTACCCTCATATACTTGTGTGACAACTCACCCTCATGGACTTCTGTGACAGCTCACCCTCATGGACTTTTGTGACAGCTCACGCTCATGGGATTGTGTGACAGCTCACCCTCATGTGATTGTGTGACAGCTCACCCTCATGGGATTGTGTGACATCTCACCCTCATGGAGCTGTGTGACAGCTCACCCTCATGGGATTGTGTGACAGTTCACCCTCATGGGATTGTGTGTCAGCTCACCCTCGTGGGATTGTGTGACATCTCACCTTCATGGTCTTGTGTGACAGCTCACACCCTGGAGCTCTGTAACAGCTCACCCTCACTGAATTGTGTGGCAGCTCACCCTCATGGACTTGTATGACATCTCACCCTCATGGACTTCTGTGACAGCTCACCTTTGTGGACTTGTGTGACAGCTCACTCTCCTGGAGCTCTGTGACAGCTCACCCTCATGGACTTGTGTGGCAGCTCACCCTCATTGACTTGTGGGACAGCTCACCCTCATGGACTTGTGGGACAGCTCACCCTCATGGGATTGTGTGACAGCTCACCCACCTGGAGCTCTGTGATAGCTCACCCTCATGGGATTGTGCGGCAGCTCACCCTCATGGACTTGAGTGACAGCTCACCCTCATGGATTTGTGTGACAGCTCACCCTGCCGGAGCACTGTGACAGCTCACCCTCATGCACTTGTGTGACAGCTCACCCTCATGGACTTGTGTGACAGCTCACTGTAGGAGAGTAGGATCTGCACTTATGTTGCCCCCACTTTTTTTCTGATGTATACACTGGTTTCTGGCTATAGTCTGGCTGGGTCCCTGCTAATCAGGGCCCCAGTCTCACTGATCTCTCTAAACAACTTGGTGTGCATATTAGATGCACTAGTGATTGGATACTGTGGTACCTTATGAGCCCCTAGTATATGGTACCTTAGGTACCTAGGGCATTGGTACTTCACAGGCCTACCAGGGGCTGCAGCATGTCTTATGCCACCCCTGGGAAGCATTCACAATCTGACACCACAGGCCTGCTACTGCAGCCTGTGTGAGGTAGTGTTAGCACTCCTCACTGAGGTATAGGTTCCTATATCTCACCCTACACACACATATAAACCTATCAGCCACCCCTACAGCAGGCCCTATCAATCATAAGGGTAGGGTGCTTGGTTTACTATGTGAGGGGGTGCTTCTGCATGAGCAGGACCCCTCTGCAGCCGGCAGAGTCTATTCTCTGCTGCTGTTTGTGGATGCGGTTAAACCATATACTCTTAAGTGCATTATAACCTCGCGGTAAATGCTAACTTTGGGATGACTGCATCAAAACATGTTGTGTTTGGTGTCAAACAACTTGGAATCATACCCCCACACCAGTAACTGGAGTGGGAGTATGATCCCACCCTTCTAGAGGGGATGACATGTACCCACTGTACTAAACGGTAGATATCTGAAAGAGCCCTGGCATCACAAAATGGATGCCACCAGCACAGACACTGGGCTGCCCTCCTGCTGCTGACCGAAACTCGCAGTGGAGGAGGCCCAACAAAAGGTTTTCTGTCACAGGGAGGTGTTACCACCTCCCAGACAGGATTTAGTGTATTGGAGCTGGGTGGGTGCACTCCCAGAGTACTTTGAAGTCCTGCACTGGGGGAGCAGTAGGCTCCTCTGTGCATATGCCAGCTCAAACCGGTTCAGGGGCTACCTGCCCCTGCTCTGGCGCGAAACTGGACAAAGGGAAGTGGGTGTAACCACCCACTACCCTGACCCTCCTAGAGGAGTGGTCATAGAGCTAGTCCCTCCCATATCTTTACTATAAGATACCAAGCATTGCCAATGCAATTCAGATAACCCTGGACGACGCTCTACAAAGAAGAATCCTGGCCCTTCGACGTTCCACTACCTTTGTAAGACAGAGGAATCTCCCTTGGAGTCAAGGAGTGACTCCCCTGCTTGGCAGGCACCAGAAACTTGAATCAACGGTTACAAACTTTCCCGCTCCAGCCAGAGTTCGAAGTCCCTGCCGCCCCGGAAGTGGATCTCCTTACTTCTCGACGGCCCCTGTGAGTCCCCAGCGAAGCTGTGGCGAGTGGAGGAACAGCAATACCCGGGGACTGTGCACTACTGTCGAGTGCAAACCCAAAGCAACCTTCCACGAAGTTGTGCATTGGACCATTTGTGGCCCAAGTCTTCAGCAGGTTGTATACCAAAAATCAGCTCCCTACCTCGCTCCGAGTGGCCGTGGGTTCCTGTGAGGTTTTTCCTGTGAAGGCGTCTTTGCGGTTGCTTGCCCGTTGGCTAGTGACCCCCACGAAGACTTTCTACCCAACTTCAAGGGCGCTCCTGGTTGCTCCAGGCCTGCCCTCACTTACCCTCGCTGGGTGAGTCCATCAGACCTTGCTGGTCTGCATCATCGTCCATCTTCAGTCCACACGAGACTTGCAGTTGCCAAGGCTTGTTGGCGCCAATCCGGTTGCCGACACCTCCATCAGCTGCAGACATCGTGGGACACTCCGAATCCAGCTGCTGGTTATCGTCAATCTCTCCTGGACCTCGTGAGCGAAGAGACAAAACTCCATCAGCGACCTGAAACGACGCAACCTCGGTGGGCATCCATCTTGATGGCCACCAGTCACTGGCAAGTGACCTTGAACACTGTCCACTCAATTTTCAGGTCCTCCTCATCTTCAATCCAGCTTCGGATTCCAGCGGGCGCCTCTCCAGTCGTCACAAGCAGCAAGCCTTCAGTGATCTCCATTGAAAACAGCACCTCGACCCGACACCAAAAGACACCTATGCACCCGGCTTCCCTGGGTGAGGTAACTCGTGCACTCCGGTGCCCAAGTGTGTGTTGGCCCTCAAAATACTTACCTTGTAAGTGGCTTACTTGTTGACTTCTTTGAAGTACCCTAAAACTTTAAAATACAAACCGCGACTTGCTCCATTGAAACCAATAGGAAACCCGCGGCTGTGTTTACACACTGCACGCGTCTCCCGTGGGCTGATTACTTACCTGCTAACACTGCAGTAGTAAAGCCCCAGCGATTCCCAAGGCCCTAGGCTTTGTCATTTTGCAAGTCGTGATTGTTAACCCATTTTTTTAGTATATGGTCTGGTACGCCCCTAGGGCTCCAGCCATATTTGTGCTTAATTTATTGAGAACTGTTGACATTTGAATGTGTACTTTTCTTCTAATCTCATAAAGAGATTAGTAGAGTGTGTCTAGAAATAAATACATATATATTTGATATATATACCTGTGCGGTGTCCTTTCATTTAGTAATTCAAGAGATTATAAGGTAAAACAAGCTGCTTTACATTCCTCAGAGACTTAGCCTGAAGGCTGCTCTCCACAGCTACCAGGATAGCTTTCTTTAAAAGGTTGTCTTAAACCTATCTACCATAAGAGTCGAATTGGACTGGTGCAAAGTGGCCACTATAACTAGTGACCAGCATATGCTAGGCCAACTTCTCACACTCACCCTCATGGACATGTGTGACAGCTCACCCTCATGGACTTGGGTGACAGCTCAACCTCATGGGCTTGTGTGATAGCTCACCCTCCTGGGGCTCTGTGACGGCTCACCCTCATGGATTTGTGTGACAGCTCTCCCTCATGGAGCTCTGTGACAGCTCACTGTGAGAAGGTGGCCTGGTATATGCTGTTCACTAGTTAAAGTATAAGATACCAAGCATTGCCAATTCAATTCAGATAACCCAGGACGACGCTCTACAAAGAAGAATCCTGGCCCTTCGACGTTCCACTACCTTTGGAAGACAGAAGAATCTCCCTTGGAGTCAAGACACATGCCCACTTGGGACCTCTCCAAGTGGGGCTTGAGGCGGTTGACATTTAGGACCTCAAAGGGTTCCCAGGAGACTGCAAGTCCACCACGTAGGTAACAGGACTCTTGCGCTCCACAACCTCAAATTGTCCGGTCCACTTATCCTGGAGCACACAAGGCTCCACGGGGGCCAAGACCCACACCTTCTGTCCAGGCTGAAGCTCTACCAGAGTGGCATTCTGGTCGTACCACCGCTTCATCTCCTCCTGGCTGGCTTCCAGATTTGCCTCAGCAAGTTGTCTGAAACGCCTAGTCTGATTCCTGAAGGCCAGCATGTAGCTATATACATTCTGGGGAGGTTTCCTGGGAGATTGCTCCCAGCCTTCTTTGACCAGACTTGGAGGTCCTCTCACTGGGTGGCCATACAGGAGCTCAAAGGGGCTGAACCCTAGAGACTTCTGTGGCACCTCATGGTAAGAGAAGGCATGGTAAGAGGACATCTCACTTACGCCACATGGGTTCTTCAAGACCCATTATTATACCCTCATTAGAGCTGTCTGAAGCAGAAAAAACCTGAAAGGTACGATCATCCAAGAAGGAGACAAACGAATCCAGGGCTGAGCCACAGATACCGAAAGACCTCAACGTGTTTATTAGTATAGGATGGGAGATAGTATCAAACGCCGCACTCAAATCTAACAGTATGAGCGCTACTGTGTCTCCGGCATCCAGGTGAAGGCGTAGTCTCTCATTGACCCCTAGTAGAGAGGTCTCCGTCGAGAAACCCGCTCTAAACCTAGATTGAGAAGGATGGAGGATTTTCCTAGTTTCAATAAACTCGGAGAGGTGGAAATGGATATGTCTTTTAAGAATTTTTGAAAAAACAGACAGAAGGGAGATTGGCTGATAGTTAGCAAGGACCATAGAGTCCGCAGTAGGTTTTTTTAACAGAGGGACGACCATTGCATGTTTCCAAGAAGAAGGGACTTTGGACTCATGTAAGGAAGAGTTCAAAGCTTTCAGGATAACATGCATGTGGGAAGGGCCAAGTTGTTTTAGAATGGAGATGGGTAATGGGTCATTAGGAGAACCAGATACAATTTTGTCAAGAATAGTACCAAGGGAACTCAAATTAAGAGTGGGCCAGGAAACTAACAGGGGAAGGGTAGTAAGACTTTCCGTAGAAACACTAGCCAAATTTGAAGACGGCAACAAACAGGCCATAGTAGTCGGTTGTTGCTGTAAGGGTCGGTACAAAGAAGAGTTGGTTATTTCCAGGTGAATTTTCTCAATTTTACACGTGAAGAGAAGAGCAAGATCTTCGCACTGATTTTTATTTAAAGGCAAAGGATTTACTGTGGTTTCAGATCCAGCAAGAATTTTTACTAGGCCGAAAAGTGTTTTAGGGCAATTAGTGGCGTCAGTGATAATTTTGGAAACGTAGGTGGCTCTGGCAGTTTTACATAAATTGTGGTAAACTTTTATGGATTTTTTGTAGATTTCTTTAAGATCTGGTGCATAGTTTCTTCGCCATTTCCTTTCCAGTGCTTTACATTTAGATTTCTCAATTTTCAGGGTCTCGTTATACCAAGGAGCTGGGGGACGTTGGTAGATCAATTTTTTCTTAGTCAAAGGAAGTCACAAATCCACAGCATCAGAAAGCTAGGTATGAATGTTTTTGGACATTACGTCAACCTGTGAGTCAAAAATAGGTACATTTAAGCTGAGAAGATTATTCAGAGCAATTGGGTCGATTTCCAGTCTCTTTTAGACGTCATAAACGAGGGGAGTAAGGACGTAAAGGTAGCAGGGAGAGAAATTATAAACTTTTGTAAAAAATGATCCGACCAAGTAATAGGTGTTGCTGGTACACATTTAATAGAGGAAAGACTGGAGAAAATGGGATCAAGAAAATGACCTGCATCATGTGTGGGGCCAGAATTACACAAGTTTATATTCATGGCCGTGAGATCTGAAATAAAATTGATGCATGTAGGGTTCGAACAATCTTCCAAATGTAAGTTTAGATCACCAATTAGTGAAAAATGTGTAGAACTCAAGAATAAAGGAGATAAAAGGCCAGGCAGAGTTGTTGCCCAAGAGGTAGAGGGGCCAGGTGGGCGATAGAGCAATAGGCCAGAGAAAGTAAATTTAGGATTCAGCGTAATTTTAAAAAGCGCGGCTTCACAATTAGGAAAATCCACTGGGTCAAGTTTACATTGAAGATGTTTTTTAAAAATAATGGCAATCCCCCCGCCCTTACCGGTAGCTCTGTCCATTCTAACGATAGCATAATTGGATGGTAGAGCTATTGCAGTATCAGGCCCAGAACTTTTATTAAGCCAAGTCTCAGTGAGAAAAAAAGCGTCAGGTAGTTCTTCAAGGAGAAGATCAAAAATATCTCTTTTATGTTGAGGGAGTGAGCGACAGTTAAGACTGAGAAACACAAACTTTTGAGTAGGGGAATCATTCGAATTCGTACTAGGACTAATTTCCTTATCCGTAGTAAGACATGGCTGGGAGAAGGCAAATGAGCAATTAGAGCCCAAACAAGTATTTTTAGCAACGTTGTCAACTGCCAGCTGTATGCAATCAGATATACTGAACGGGCGTAGGGCCAAAAGTTGTTTTGCAGAATATACCAGCCTTGTAAGAGGCAATGGACCAGGGGTCGTGGCCCCTGGCCCCGGTCGGCCGCGGACGGGCGCAGACAGACTTGCCTTTGGCGTGCCGGCTGCGCGAAGCGTGATGCACGGAGATTTAATCCCTCCGCCAGGTCAGGTGACCGACCGCCCGTAATTCCTCGCCTCCCCTCACCTCTAGCCCAGAACAACTATACCGCGATCTCCCTCCACTACAAACGGGAAAACCCGTGGTGGAACGGGGAGTGAGCGGTGTATACAGAGGCGTCAGAGATGAAGAAAGTGAGCGTTTGAGGTATGCCTGTAATTTAAAAACACAGTTACAGTTTATACATTAAAAAACAAGCAGCATGCAAAAAGCATTGTATAAGGAGCAATAGTTAAGGGCAAAAGACTTAACTCACAGCGCGCGTCCCTGTGTGACAGATCACCCTCATGGACTTGTGTGACAGCTCACCCTCATGGACTTCTGTGACAGCTCACCCTCATGGACTTGGGTGACAGCTCACGCTCATGGGATTGTGTGACAACTCATCCTCATGGGATTGTGTGATAGCTCACCCTCATTGAATTGTGTGACAGCTCACCCTCATGGGAGTGTGTGACAGCTCACCCTCATGAGATGATGTGACAGCTCACCCTCATGTGATTGTGTGACAGCTCACCCTCATGGGATTATGTGACAGCTCACCCTCATGGAGCTCTGTGACATCTCAACCTCATGGACATGTGTGACAGCTCATCCTCATGGGAATGTGTGACAGCTCACCCTCATGGAGCTAGTTGACAGCTCACCCTCATGGGATTTTGTGACAGCTCACCCTCCTGGAGCTCTGTGACGGCTCACCCTAAAGGGATTGTGTGACTGCTCACCCTCATGGAGCTGTGAGACAGCTCACACTCATGGATTTTTGTGACAGCTCACTCTCCTGGAGCTCTGTGTGAGCTCACCCTCCTGGAGCTCTGTGACAGCTCACCTTCATGGACTTGTGTGACAGCTCACCCTCATGGACTTGTGTGACAGCTCACCCTCATGGACTTGTGTGACAGCTCACCCTCATGCGATTGTGTGACATCTCACTCTCATGGGAATTGTTGGAAGGCGGACCCCGAGGAGTCGGCGAGACCACTCAGGGGGGGGCCCCCACACTGTACGAAGTAGCCGAGCGCTGCAGAGAAGCCTCCTGAGAGATCCTTCTCCTATTAGGTACTAGCACAGTAACACCACAACACAGATGAGCAATTCTTTATCAGCACGTTAAAAGGTTACGGGTTCAATATTTACACAAAAAGGGGATCGAGGGATCCGCAAAAGTCTCAGTGTCTCTTTAGAAGGAAAGGGGTAGCGGGACAGTCCTTGGCAGGAGCTTGGTACGAGGGTACCTGGGGCCCAGTTCTTATCCTCAAGCTGGAGGACCTCCGGATCTCGGAGGGGTCGAGCCGCGACGGCGTCAGCAGGGCTCTGGCGTTCAGTTCGTGGAGAGCCGCGATCAGGTCAGCAGGGCTCTCAAGATGGTTTCTGCTCAGCTCGAGCCGCGACGTCGTCAGCAGGGCTCCGAGGGAGGTTTCAGCGAGGTTGGGCCGCGACAGCGTCAGCAGGGCCCCGATGTTCCGGGGGGCTTCAGGGTTTCAGCAAGAAGGAGCCGCGACGCAGTCTGCAGGGCTCGTGGTGGTTTCAAGCAAGAGTTCTTCTCCGTAGGGTCGGCCGCGATTCAATCAGCAGGGCTCTCGACTCCGGGATACAACTGCCGGTCTGAGGCGGGGTCGCCCCAGATATAGGTCTGGAGCCCTTTGATGTCCGGACCCTTGCGCCCGGGGGGCGGAGAGGCCGGGTTGGGAGCGGCCAGACGCCCAGCAGGAGAGGCGCCCGGCCCAGGAGAGATGGGGGCCAATCGCACCTTGGTGTGTGGGGACGGTTGGGGGTCCCATCGATACCGCCCTCCGCCAGGGCGATGAGGTGTTCACGTGACACTCCCTGGCCAGTTCTTGGTGCCTCAATGTCTGGGCCTTGCTGGGGCCGAGGCCGGGTTGAGCGGAGTCAGGAGGACTGGTGTGCAGGGTCACGTGGCAGGCAACAAAATGGTGGAGCCCCGAGGTGTATGTGACCTCGTGCGGCCCGAACGGGTAGCTCGTGGAGGCTAGGGCGGGGAACGGGCCCAACCCCCGGGAAGTCAGGACCACGCCACGAGGCCGGGTCCAACAGGAATGTGACAGCTCACCCTCATGGAGCTGTGTGAAAGCTCAACCTTAGGGACTTGTGTGACAGCTCATCCTCATGGGAATGTGTGACAGCTCACCCCATGCGATTGTGACAGCTCACCCTCGTGGAGCTGTGTGACAGTTCACCCTCATGGGATTTTGTGACAGCTCACCCTCCTGGAGCTCTGTGATGGCTCACCCTAAATGGATTTTGTGACAGCTCATCCTCATGGAGCTGTATGACAGCTCACCCTCATGGAGCTGTGTGACAGCTCACCCTCATGGACCTGTGTGACAGCTCACCCTCGTGGATCTGTGTGACAGCTCACCCTCTTGGAGCTCTGTGAGAGCTCACCCTCATGGAGCTGTGTGGCAGGTCACCCTCATGGACTTGTGTGACAGCTCACCCTCATGGAGCTCTGTGACAGCTCACCCTCATAAAGCTGTTTGACAGCTCACCCTCATGGACATGTGAGACAGCTCACCCTCATGGAGCTGTGTGACAGCTCAACCTCATGGACTTGTGTAACAGCTCGTCCTCATGGGAATGTGTGACAGCTCACCCTCATGGAGCTGTGTGACAGCCCACCCTCATGGGATTTTGTGACAGCTCACCCTCCTGGAGCTGAGTGACAGCTCATCCTCATAGAGCTGTGTGACAACTCACCCTCATGGGAGTGTGATAGCTCACCCTCATGGGATAGTGTGACAGCTCACCTTAATGGGATTGTGTGTCAGCTCTCCCTCATGGGATTTTGTGACAGCTCACCCTCATGGGATTGTGTGACAGCTCACCCTCATGGATCTGTGTGACAGCTCACCCTCATAGGATTGTGTGACAGTTCACCCTCATGGAGCTGTGTGACAGCTCACCTTCATGGAACTGTGTGACAGTTCACCCTCATGAACTTGTGTGACAGCTCACCATCATGGAACTGTGTGACAGCTCACCCTCATGGGCTTGTGTGACATCTCACCCTCATGGAGCTGTGTGACAGCTCATCCTCATGGACATGTGTGACAGCTCATGCTCATGGTATTGTGTGACAGCTCACCCTCATGGACTTGTGTGACAGCTCACCCTCATGAAGCTGTGTGACAGCTCACCCTCATGGACTTGTGTGTCAGTTCACCCTCATGAACTTGTGTGACAGCTCACCATCATGGAACTGTGTGACAGCTCACCCTCATGGGCTTGTGTAACATCTCACCCTCATGGAGCTGTGTGACAGCTCATCCTCATGGACATGTGTGACAGCTCACGCTCATGGTATTGTGTGACAGCTCATCCTCATGGACTTATGTGACAGCTCACCCTCATGAAGCTGTGTGACAGCTCACCCTCATGGACTTGTGTGACAGCTCACCCTCATGGAGCTGTGTGACAGCTCAACCTCATGGGATTGTGTGACAGCTCACCCTTGTGGGATTGTGCCAGCTCACCCTCATGGACTTGTGTGACAGCTCACCCTCATGGAGCTGTGTGACAGCTCAACCTCATGGGATTGTGTGACAGCTCACCATTGTGGGATTGTGACAGCTCACCCTCATGGTCTTGTGTGACAGCTCACCCTCATGGAGCTGTGTGACAGCTCATCCTTACGGGATTGTGACAGCTCACCCTCATGGAGCTGTGTGACAGCTCACCCTCATGGAACTGTGTGGCATTTTGTTGAATACAGTTCTAACTGTAAAGTGTGCTTCACAATACTTGAGCTCAGTTAATTGCCAAAATTAGAGAGAACGACCGGCCCAGCAGTCATCACTGTACATTGAAAGGAACCACAGGCCCAGCAGCCATCCCTGTACATTGAAATGAACCACCGGCCCAGCAGTCATCTCTGTACATTGAAAAGAACCACCGGCCCAGCAGTCAGGCCCAGCAGTCATCTATGTACATTGAAAGGAACCATCGGCCCAGTGACCATCTCTGTACATTGAAAGGAACCACCGGCCCAGCAGTCAGGCCCAGCAGTCATCTATGTACATTGAAAGGAACCATCAGTCCAGTGACCATCTCTGTACATTGAAATGAACCACCGGCCCAGCAGTCATCCCTGTACATTGAAAGGAACCACCGGCCCAGCAGTCATCTCTGTACATTGAAAAGAACCACCGGCCCAGCAGTCATCCCTGTACATTGAAAAGAACCACCTTCACAGCAGTCCCTTCAACGTATAAATGTTTGGTGAATAGCCAACGTTGGTGTGAAGCCTGTTTACCTCACTTTTCCAAAGTTTTTGTTTTTCAGAAACAAATTCCCAAAGGAGGAGTTTGTTTCTTACTAACAGAAAACGAATACCCCTACATCCTGAGACGGAACGAGGGAAGAAACTCTTTGTGATGTAAGCTCATTATATTTTATCTGTTCATGACCACCAGGTCAAAAAGAAAAGAAAAAACCATGACATTGTCCACTCTATGTAGCACGGACAGTGTAATGTCTTCCCTCCACACGTCCTGCTTTGGGGTGGCTACTCTGGACTACATTTGGGTATCCTTGGCGTACTTTTAATCAACAAGTAATTTGAAGTCATAGCAACTCTTGCCAGTGATCATGCAATCCTCATATGTGAAGTAAAGATCTCATGCCCTACTCGCATTAAAACAAGACTTGTAGGGAAAGAAGAAGAACTGGAGCCAAATAATAAAATGAAGTGGTCTGCGCCAATAATGATGATCAAGGGGTAATTGTGGACTGTTAGAATTGTGGATCTCTGGGTGACACAGGTAGGGACTTGTGTCAAGCAGGGATCCTCTCCTCTAGTCAGGGTGAGGGGTTACACTCCTAACACAACCCCTGCTCACCCTCTAGGTAGCTTGGCGCGAGCAGACAAGGCTTATCTCAGGGCGCAATGGTTAAGCATTTGTGACCACATTCAGTAAATCAATGGCAACCCCACAAATGGACTCCACACTGGGATTATCAAAAATAGGTATTTTATATATAGGCAGACTTAGCACAAGACCAAACAGCGATAAAATGGCCCACAATACTCTTGGCAATAAGCAGTTCTTGATTTAAGCGTACTTTCAAAGTTCTGCGCAGTTCGTTCTTCTTCGTACGGGGACAAGAGATGCTTAAGAACGGGTCTCACAACGCTGCAGACGCTCCGGTGCGAAGCGTACACCCTGCGGTGCTTAAGAACGGGTCTCACAAACGCTGCAGGCGCTCCGGTGCGAAGCATACACCCTGCGGTGCTTTAGAACGGGTCTCACAACGCTGCAGGCGCTCCGGTGCGAGGTGTACACCCTGCGGTGTGAAACGTACACAGTACCTTGTCTTGGAGAATTCGTCACGGACGATGCGTTGAAACCCAGCGCGTTGTGCGTTGCGATGTCCTCCTGTTACGGTGCGAGCTACGGCTCGTAGGGGGCCTCAGTCGCGTTGCTCGAGGGGACGGTGCGTAGGTACGGTGCTCTGGCTGTTCGTTGCGGCATACGAGCTGTATCTTGAGAGCGGCGCCTTTTCTTTAAGCGCGGTGCGAAGCAGGCAGTACGCTCCGATTGTGAGCGACGTACCAACCACTCTACGCGCCGCAGCCTGCCCACTACAGGGGTAGGGGGGGCACGCTTGAGCAGTACGATGCGAAGAGGGGGAATCAAAGTGCGGTACGAAGTCCTTCCTTCACGGTGTGAGCTACGGCTCGTGGGGGGCCTTAGTCGCGTTTGGGCCGGACAGCTGGGCACAGGCTTTCCAGTGTACGCGCCAATCTAGGAGGCGCACACTTCTCTCGGCTTCGGTTTTACGGTGAGAACGGTGGTTCTCGGCAGCGGTTCTCAAGGGGGTGACGTCCACTGGTCCTGGGACTTTGTTCAGGGGGCAAGCTCAGTCACAAGCCCTTGGAGATCTTAAAAGCACAAGTTGAAATAAAGTTTCTCAGCAATCTTTCTCCTCTCCTTCAGCAGCAAGGCAACCAATGCAGGCCAATCCCCCAGGTCAGGGACAGTACTCCTCCTACAGCTTTAACGGTTCCTTCTCCTCAGGCAGAGGTTCGTCTTGTTAGCAGGATCTAATTTCTTGGGAGCAGGGTCCCCATACTTATAGTGCAATTCTTTTGTTCTTGCAGGCCAGGGGGGCCCTTGCCTAGTTTGGTCTGGTTTCTGAGCACTTTGTTGACATGATGCAGGCTTCTGCTTTCAGTGTGCAGGGCAGAGACATCAGACGCTCCACAGGTGGTGGAGCCAGCATTGTGGTGGCAGAGCACAGCCCTATTCAGAGTTCAGGTGTACTCCTCCCACCCATCCTGATGTAATCTTCCTATTCACCACCTGGCTGCCCAGACTGTCTCATGGAATTCCCCAGCCCTGTCACTCACACAAACCAGACAGCAGATACACATCAGCGCAGAGGCAGACTGAAATGATTAGGCAAGCAAATGCCAACTTTCTAAAAGTGGCATTTGCAAACACAGAACATTAAAATAAACTTTGCTAAAAGATGTATTTTATTATTCTGAGTTCAGGCATTCTAAACTCGAATTCTTACCATGTTCCCTGAGTCTGTTAGGATCATAGAATGTAACAATTCTAACAGCCCATTCTGGCCTATGGAGAACAGGTAGCCTTACAATAGTGGAAAACGAAAATGGCTGTAATTCACTATTAGGACATGCCACACACATCGGGGCTTGTCCTACCTTATGCTTACAACGCACCCTGCCATTGGGCCTACCATAGGGGTGACTCACATGAAGTAAAGGGAAGGTTTAGGGACTGGCAAGTGGGTGTACTTGCCCAGTCAGCATGACAGTACCAGACTGCATGCAGGTTCTGCAGTGGCAGACCTTAGACACATTTTACCAGGCCGCTTCTGTGGGTGGCACAACCAGTGCTGCAAGCCCACCAGCAACATTACTATTTACAAGCCCTGGCACTCCTGGTGCACTTTACTGGGGTCTGACAGTAAACCAAATAAGCCAATCAGGGAATCCAACCAACTTATACATTTTATATAGGGAGCACTTGCACTGTGGCACTGGTTGGCAGTGGCACAGTGCTCTGAGCAGCCAACACCAGCAAAACACATGAGGCACAGCGACAAAAAGTGGAAGGGAGACTCACGCCAAGGTGCCAGGTCTAACACGGACCAATTTCTGGACAAGACTCAGCGAGTAAACTGTGTATCGACCGATCCAAACATCTGGGGCCTCCTGGCTGATTACCAAGGGAAACATCTGGGAAACTTGGGACGGCCAGTTAAGGTAGAGAGTACTGGCCACGCCAAAATGGCAGCAAACAAAAGGAATGAAATAGGGGCCGTAAAACATAGCCTAAATAATATCTTGAAGGCTTAGCCGGGATAGGTTGCAATACGATCGGAATATAGGATAGCTCTCTTCGCCCAAAGGAGTAATAAAGAGAATCAAAGATGGATTGAAGCACATGAGGTTGTAAAATCAAAAGACCAGAGAAAATTCTGGCTCTGGATTAACAAATGCTCTCCGCATTTAATAGACATGCGTTTGCAGCCAACATCACTCCCACAGAATGGGAAACATACATCAAAGGTCTATATATGGACCATCGCGTCGACTGAAATATCCTCAAGGCACCGGAACCGGGGCGCAATAGGCCATCAGCACCATGAAGCCTGGTCCTCTCAGAGAGTTACCAATAAGCCCGACCCAAGTAATAACAGCCATCAAATCAATGCATACGGGGGGCCCCTGGAACAAGCAGCATCCCTTCTGCAGTATACAAGGGGGGCGACAATGCGCTGGGACTACAGTAATGACTCCCTTATTCCAAGAATATCTACTGGGCTCAACTATTTCAGAATCATGGGGGGGGCTCACTCTTGGTCCCCATCCACAAGAAAGGCTCTCAATCATGCCCTTGGAACCATCGCCTGATTGTGCTTCTTGACACGGAAGGGAGTGCGTTGCAAGCATTTTTAACAGAGAGCTCCAAGCTTGGGTAGAGGAAAAAATACCCCTGACTCAGACTGACTTTACAAAGGGCTGCCATATTGAGGAAAACCTTATTAGCCTCACCCACCTGAGTAAGACTATCAAGACAGCAGGGGCAAGTCTCTCCACGTAGGGTTTATTGACTTTCGAACAGCACTCAGCTGTGTATCTCGATGAAAACTCTGGTTCACACTGAATGCTTGGGGCATCCCTCAAAACGTATTGAACGCTATTGTTGCCCTATACACTGACACATGGGTGAAGACAAGAGTCTGCATCGGATGGATCACCACAGATAAACAAACTGGACAAATAAAGGCCTGAAGCAAGGTTGCATACTGGCCTCGCTATTATTTAATCTGTACCTGGCTGACTTGCCAAGCCACCTTGAAACGTCAGGGGTCTTCATCCAAAAAATGGCTAGCCTCTATGTACAATCACTCCAGTATGTGGCTGATACAATCCTGGTGGAGCAAACGCCAATTGGCTTCAAAGGCTTTCTGATGCACTGGCCGGCTACTGCAGATCCAACAACCTGGAAATCAATGTAACAAACACAAAGGTAATGACAATCTCTCGTAAACTGAAACAAGGGGGTCTTGGTTCATTGAGGGGAAGGCCATTGAAGTGGTTGACTCTTACAAGTATTGGGGGTATGATGGACCATATCCCCAAAAACCACACATTAAGGTTCAATAGGGGACAGCAAACTCCCTGGAATGGGCCGTCCGCGAGTTGAAAAAACTCTCTGACGAACCCTGAACTAACCCCTCTCTTGAAAGTATTGGGATGTAAATCTCCTCCCACTATTAAAATTGTTAATGGGACTATGCTATTCAGAGATAAAGTGACCAACTGGCTGGACAGAGCAAAGTCCTCCTGTTATCGAAGAGTTTTTTCACTCCCAAACTGCACTCTTCATGCTCAAATTCGGCAAGAGTTTGGACTAGCTTCACAGCATTGGGTACCCAAAGCAGAGTTTCTGGCTTACAGCCTCAAAGTGAAACAGGCCAAGAATCATACGTAGAAGAGTACCATTTGTGAAATGCTTAAGTACCCTTACATCAAGCTAGCACCAGTATCCACATCACGCCCTACAAGCACTGGGGGCAAATGACATATGGGTAAGCGGTCTGCTGCCGCCCTTGGCAGCCAAATTGCTGATATTAAACAGGCAAAGCTAATATCATGGGAACATGATGCATGGTTAATTAAGAATTTGGCACATGGAGGGATGGCGTCCGCGCTGTAAGAGTCAGGATCCCTTCAGGATCCCTTCTGTCCTCTCTCTCGCTGCATCTTGGCCTGAGTAGGAAAAGTCAATTGATGAGTCTGCGGTTTGGACTAATCCCCTTGAAATCATACTGTTCTGGTCGCAGAGACTTGGGATGAGTCTGATAGGCAATGTCGCCTCTGCTCCAAGAGAGAGGAGTCATTAATGTGCATCCTCAGTATCTGTGACAATTTGCTCTCTTTAAGGAAGTTTTGGTGCCCGGTATGGCGCATTTTAAAAGTCAGGACCTGCAGAGGCACCATAGAAGCCTGCCTGAGAAGATAGTTAGCCCAGCTAGCCGCTCGTTTTGTGAAATTTATGAAGTCAGTAGCCATGCTGTTTGGGTCCCCTTAGACCTGGGTACCTCCTTTAGGTGAATCACTCCCTTCTATAAGGATCATCTGGTCAGGGCCGGGTTAACCTGTTTTCTCAGTCTGGTCCTTACTTTTGAATATGAAGAATGGTTGAAGGGGGTAATGGGGAGCTTTCTAGATGGAGAAAAGGTTTCTTTCCACCCTTCAAACGCATATGTATTTTTATAATAGTTTTTAGACTTTTTAATTCCTTTTATTTAACTGTGTATTTTTAATTGGTTTGGGGGTTCTCAAATGCAATGATTTAATTTAACAGTGTATTTTTTATTCTGCTTGGGGATTGTCAAATGCAATGATTTAAATTAATTGTACGAATAAAGATCTGTTTTATCCTATCCTCACTCCAAAGGCCACTACTCTGTCGGCCATTGGTGGAAGTTTTCTCTGGACTGAAAACTTAAGGTTCACTAATCTCAAACTGAGGCGTACACATTGAGGTTTTGGCAGACATTTTTTTACAAGAAAGGACGCATCGTTGAGTCAAAATTATTTGCGCCTGCGGCAAAAATCCTTATGATGCCATGGATGCGCTGTATTTACAATACGGGACTCCATGGCACAAGGGCCCACAGACGCATCAGTATGACATCAGGCCCAAAAGTGGCGCACTGCTGTAGTTGGATATCAGGCTGAATCACCTACAGCAATGCGTCAAAACAGCAGAGGCGATGCGTCAGAATTAACTGGAACAAGTAGCCTACTGTATGGGGGCCAGGTGAAAAACTCACCTTGGACTCTTATGTTGGTCCTGCATGTCTTGCATACAAGTGGGCATAGGGCACTTGTGTGTCCCACTATACTTACGTATGTGTGACATATTGTGTGAGTCTACTATGTGTGTGGATGCAAGTCATGAATGTTGTGTACTGTGACACATGTCTTGCATACAAGTGGGCATAGGGCACTTGTGTGTCCCACTATACTTACGTATGTGTGACATATTGTGTGAGTCTACTATGTGTGTGAATGCAAGTCATGAATGTTGTGTACTGTGACACATGTCTTGCATACAAGTGGGCATAGGGCACTTGTGTGTCCCACTATACTTACGTATGTGTGACATATTGTGTGAGTCTACTATGTGTGTGAATGCAAGTCATGAATGTTGTGTACTGTGACATTGACTGTGTTACCTGCCTTATGTGTGCACTTACCTGTTGAGGGATTGTGATTTCCTTGCAGATTATATTGTTGGAAGTAAGTTGAGCTGCTCCGGTTCCTATGCCACAGTCAAGGAGTGACTCCTAAGCCAGGGATTTAGAGGCATAGGAATGTTGATGCAACGCAAGCGCAGCGGACCGTTTCCCGACAATTCGGCACTTTTTCCAAAAAGTCATAAATACCACTGCATCAGTTTTACGGGGGATTTTACGTGGGAATGCCTACCTTGTATATATTAATTCTAATGCGACGCAGCTGATTCCGACAAAGGTAAAAACAGACGCAAGCTGATGAAAAGTGATGCACCTGCCTAGATGCATCATCTTGTGAATATGGAGCAAAGAAAGTGCTGCCGGTGTGTTAAAAAAATGACGCAACTGCACTGCAAGATCCTTGTAAGTATGCCCCCTGGTATTTAGTCGCGCTTGTCCATCAAACTCTAAATGGGGCATTAAATGTTCTCATATTTGGTGGATGACGAGGGAACAGACCCTTATAGACATCCTTATCCTAGTCCCTAACCCTGAGCTGCTCGGCCCCCAGCCTGATGGCAATGCACTTAACACACTTGAGAATCAATACACGTATGCCCCACCGTAGTGCCACTCATCGAAAAAGTCTTTTATGTGCGCCTTTGTTCTAGGAAATGCTGCACGTGGCAGTGTGACACCCTCTTTATGTGATGTTCACCTCCCGGTCAGAGAGGCAGGAGGCAGGGGCGGCTCTAGGCTCATGGTGGCCCTGTGCAGGGAGCGTAGGTAGGGGGCCCCAGAAGAGGGGGTCCGGGCGGAGCTCAGGAAGGTGTTTTAATAAAACGTCCAGAAAAGGCGTTAGATGGCAAGTACCTGCGGCTGCTACTACCCTTCCGAATTCGTCTCAGAACGATAACATTTAGGAGGAGGAGGAGGAGGAGGAGGAGGAGGGCATTGTGACACACGACGTGAGGGACTGGCACAGACGGCTGCAGGGCCATGACAGGACCTGTGTCCTCTGGATACGCGGGCAGCGATGTAGTTAATGAGGGTTCGTTTTCACCCAGGCACACCAGGAAAACTGCAAAAGAAACGAATTTCCGCAACCTCAGCACGTGACGCACTACTCATATTTACCTACTGTTTACCAAAAACCTATCATGCTTCCATTTCTTCCCTTTTTCACCTAAAATTTTTTTTTTCTTTGTATTTAAAAAATTGTAAGACTCACTGAGACACACCTTCCTACCACAGTTTGGCAATGTGTGACAGCTAGATGGCACCGCACGCGTCGTAACGTTCCGAGTCCGACCACCAGAAAGAATGCAGACTGATGACACACGCCACGCCGCAAGCGAGAAGCAGTTTGAGGAGGTTGAGTCTGCGCAGATCACTCTATCCCCACAGAGACAGAAACACTAATAGGCAGCGTTACTGACCCAAAAAGAAAGACAAAATGACAGACAGCACTGACACATCCAGAAAAATACAGGGAGTAAAGGAACCCTGCATTCAGAGACACACATGCCTGTTGCCTGCTTCATCCGCCTGGAAGGCAGATGTCTCACCTGCATCCAGTCACCGCTGTCCCGAGTGGACAGACAGACGGACGTGGTCTGGCATGCGGCCCTCAGGCCGATAAGAGCTTGTGACAGGGCTCGGCTGGACGCGGAGGCTCTCAGATCTCGCGGACGCCCCCAGCTCAGTAGTAAAAGGCTTCGACCCGAGCCGCGGACGGACAATAGAAGACCAGACAGACAGACAGAGCAAGATGGCGGTGTCCGCGAGTGCGCCGTGCGACCGTTGCGGGGGAGGCGCGAATCAGGAACGAGGAACACAGGTGCCGGAAGAGGGGGTGACGGTCAGGGTGTTTGCAAGTAAGTGGAAGCCGAAGGCCGCCAAATCCCTGCCAGGGGCCGCCACGAATATGTATTGTATCCAGTGGTCGAAGTGGGGAAAAAAAAGTAGGGGAACTGTGGGCGGAGAATCAGATGGCAGGAATAACCTGAGGATTGTATCAGTGGGCGGAGTTAGAGGTGTGGCCAGGATTGGCAAAACATCCCAATCTTTAGTATTTGTTTGGCATTTCACTGATCATTTACAGCTTATTATGTTATGTAATTCAACCAATGTATACACATGATTATTTAACAATTAATATGAGTTATTGACATTAAAATAAATTCACAAAGTGGGATATGTTTCTAATCACAGAATGTCCCAAATATGCTTAAAAGTGGAAGAACAAGCCATTTGTTTCTGAGCCATGGATTTTCTGTTGTCAGCAATATACACAGAGACAATCAATTTTACGTGTGTAAATCACTGTATGGGAAATGTTACATCAGACAAAGGACTACAAGGTGTAGGAGTCACATGACAACCATATTAGTAGGCAGTATAGTTTAATAGTGATTGATCTGGAGAAACACAAACTCAGAATTTAAAACTTAATACCATGATTGGAGGTTCCCTTTATTAATCATTATTGATTTCTATCCAAATGAACACTTTTGCAACATTAGGATAATCAAAGGCTTAGGGAAAAAAAACATAAAGCTCTAGTTTATACCTTGCAGTTTGTATGCAGCTCTAAGATGAAAGCTAATAGCTCACTGTTCTTTGTTAGGATTTTAACTTATAAGCTGCAAGTAGCAAAATGATCATACTGTCAAAAGCAGTAACCCACTAACCTATTTACAATATGTGCACTTTGTGATGGGCATCGTACATGTTCTTAGCAGCAGGCACATTAACCCTCTGCGCTATCTTTCCATGAGTCAAAACTTCCACTAGACAAAACTCCGATCTCGCTCTAGTAAGACGTTTATTCACCGGAGTTATCATGACATTTTTATTATTGCCGAAAATTGCTGTAGGCAAGGAAGGAGGCAGCAAGTGCTTTTAAAACCCTAATATACAATGCCCCCACTGAAAGTGAGCACCCGTTGCGGTCACACCGGTCGCATCACCCTAGTGCCAGCTCTTCTCAGGGGCCCTGTGACCTCACTGTTGCTCTAGGGTCTGCTACTTCTTAGGCCTGCCAGCAAGACTGGAGGTGAACTTCAGTATCGATTGTGGTGGGCAAGCCTTCAAGGTGAACCCATACGCCACTGCTAGGGTCCACCTGCTGGTGCTGAGACACCAGGGCTTTTCCGGATTTGCAGGGTCTTCTAAGGTCTAGTGGGGGACTGCTCATGAAGGCTGAACCTGGTTCCTCAGTTCTAAATTCGGCAGCTCTGCCCCAGTGCTACATCCTCTCCCTCACTGAACACCATACTGCCCCACTGAGAGAAATTCACATTGCCTTCAACTACAATCCAATTTGACCTGCTATAAACAACTGGATGCGACTCAATTCAAATTAAGCACTGGCAAGAGCAATATGCTCCCTAAAGGAAAAAGTAACAACATCCTGGAAAAAGCAAACACTCATTGGGAATGAAAGATTAAATAAAGCTTGTGAAATGTAAGCAGGAACAACATGGTGAACTTAACGCTTTTACACTCACTATTCAGAAATCAGTGAGTGCTTCTGCCTGAAAACTACAGGGCCCAGAAAGGACCCATTTCAATGTCCACTGCTTATATGCTTACAAAACGTAAGCATATTGGTTTAAAAAGACCACATTCGTGAACACAAAGCCGCCGTACACATTTTGTTTTCCAATCCACCCATCAACCAGGTATCGCAGTACCTCCAGGTTTGGCGCACTTCCCCACCGGGAGAAAACAGCGCTTCACTGGCAAACTGAGTAAAGTGACTCTAATGTTTTTGGGGTTTGAATAAAACCGATCTGGGCACTTTAAGAACATTCCGTCTTGCTTTATTTATTGATTTTTCTTATTTTGAACCTTTTATTTCCGTGGCTGCACTTTGGAATAGAAAAATGTCAAAACGGCATTTCCAGCAAACGTGTTTTTCTTTTTTGCATCCATTTCACAGGGGAACAAATGAACGAAAGGAAGAAAGAGAGGGTGAGAACCATTTCTTGAGCCACGGTTTTCGGTAAGTGAGGAGGAGTTAGACAGCCAGAGAGGGAATAAGAGTAAGAAAGAGAGGGGGGGGGGCAGCTGCCAACTGCAGAGCAGAAGCGGACACCTTCCTTGTCTTGTCTGGGCAGGAAGCAAGAGATGGAGACCTTTTCCTTCTCTGCTCCCCGCCCGTCCCCAAACAGCCACTAATGCCAGCCTTCTCTGCAGTGCTTGGATATTTCTTACGTCCAGGGACGCATGTTCCAGATAAAAAAGTAGGGGCACAGAATCTATAGAATTAATGAAGTAGGGGCACGCCGTGCCCTGCCGTTCCCGCCCACTTCGACCACTGATTGTATCAGATTCCTTGTGGTGGCCCCTGGGGTTTGGCGGCCCTGTGCAGGTGCACAGCTTGCACATGCCTAAGGCTGCCACTGCAGGAGGACTTTTAAAGAAGTAGCAAAGAGATAAAATGAAAAACTGTACAGACAATACAATTACTTCTTTCACTTCACAAACCGTTTCGTCAGGAGGTCTGCTGCAAACTCGATCATTTGACTTTGAGTCCAGCACCAAACTGGGTTAATTGTCTACAAAGGCTGCCAATGCTGGTAAACTAACGTTGACATGCTCTTTGCAAAAGCAGACAGCTTTCTCTCAATGGTAAAAAGCATTTTCAGGTTTGTTCAAAACCACCAGGTAAGAGGATTCTCTGGATCACAAACACTCACTCACACACACACACAAACACATGCAAGCGCACACACGTGCACATGCACACATACACACACACTCCGAACCAGTGTGGTCAGAAACAACATACATCTCCACATTACAATCCTGCAAGTCTAGGGAAAGCTAGCATCGGATAAATATTCAATTATTTAATGTCTGTGGAATGTAATTAAAAAAATATAAACAATTTAGTACATAATTGACTATAGAATTCAATTATACTCACCCGGTGCCCTTAGGGTTTCTAATAACTTGGAATCAATATCATCTAAAAATAGAAATAACAAATGTTAATCCAGTATTTTATTTGGTTTGTCCAAAACTATGTTTCAAAATACAATCAGGTGGGTGACCGGCAGCACAGTGTCAAGAAAAGTATCTTAGATATCAACTACCTGCTCCTGGTTCATCCTCAATTAGAGTCTAAAGTGTCAGTGGAAGTGTACCTGCTCCAGGTTCAACCACAAGTAGGCTCTAAAGTGTAAGTGGAAGTGTAGCTGCTCCAGGTTCATCCACAAGTAGGGTCTAAAGTGTCAGTGGAAGTGTAACTGGTCCAGGTTCATCGACAAGTAGGGTCTAAAGTGTCAGTGGAAGTGCACCTGCTCCAGGTTCAACCACAAGTAGGGTCTAAAGAGTCAGTAGAAGTGTACCTGCTCCATTCGCATCCAAAAGTAGGGTCCAAAGTGTCAGTGGAAGTGTATCTGCTCCAGGTTCATCCACAAGTAGGGTCTAATGTGTCAGTGGAAGTGTACCGGCTCCAGACTCATACACAAGTAGGGTCTAACATGTCAGTGGAAGTGTACCTGGTCCAGGTTCATGGACAAGTAGGGTCTAAAGTGTCAGTGGAAGTGTACCTGCTCCAGGTTCATTCACAAGTAGGGTCTAAAGTGTCAGTCGAAGTGTGCCTACTCCAGGTTCACCCACAAGTGGAGTCTAATGCATCAGGTGAAGTGTACCTGCTCCAAGTTAAGTCACATGGTCACGTGATGGATCCCTGACCACAGAGTGAATGGACAGTTCCATACAGTGACTTGGTCACTAGTAGGTTTGCTATTCTTTGGAGAGTGAATGCTTCTTGGTGAATGTGCTTTTGGCTCAATTACATGGCAGGTCTATTATTGCCCAGAGGACGCTGGATTATTGACCGGTTTTCCCCTAGCAACAGAGGAGTGGGCAGAGGACTTCTGAGAACAGAGCCTGTCTGCCAATCTGCCTGTAGAGGGTGTGATTGGCCACATGGATTGTTGGATGAGCCGGAGGACTGCCTGAGTC
Source organism: Triturus cristatus (assembly GCF_964204655.1). Classification (NCBI taxonomy): domain Eukaryota; kingdom Metazoa; phylum Chordata; class Amphibia; order Caudata; family Salamandridae; genus Triturus; species Triturus cristatus. The sequence continues at coordinate 2,400,863 of NC_140591.1, forward strand.
AGAAAGTTTTGAGTATGAGTCCCTTGTGGCAGAGTCTGCGCAGAGGAGTATGACAACCTCTGTAGAGAATGGTACTTTAAACTCTGTGGGTGCTATGTCTGGACCCATGGGAAGGTTCAGCCTCAGCAAGGGTCCTTTCAGGAAGAGGCATGTCCAGGGAGGAATCCCCCCAAGAGCAAGACAGAAGGATCCAGGCCCAAGCTCAGAAGGGCCTGAGTCTCTTCATCATTCTGAGGCCCCTTACCTCATTCATCATCCAATCCTATGACCTGAAAGATAGGATGGGTAAGTTAGCAGCACAGACAGGCCACCATTGGAGGTACCATCCGTGTAGGTTGGTTTGGATCCAAGTTAGTCCTGGGTAGCTGCTGCTGCGCTCAGTTCAGGCATCAGGAAAGAAATGTCTGGAGAAGGTCTAGGCCTAGCAATTGTTCTCATTCATTGTTGCTGGCTATGAATGAGCAGGCCAGAGACAGACCCAACCATTCTACAGATATCGATTCACAAAGCCAGATCCCTGGTCACGGGAAGAAGAGGGATATTTCTTGACACAGACAGACTGACCTGCACTACATAACCCATGCTGCTGTTCTTCTTCAGTCCCACACTAAAGTATTCATGGTGCTGTTCTTCTTCTGTCTTACACTAGAGTAAGCATGGTGCTGTCCTTTTTCAGTCCCACACTAGAGTAGTCACGGTGCTGTTCTTCTTCAGTCCCACAGTAGAGTATTCATGGTGCTGTTTGTCTTCAGTCCCACCCTAGAGTTTTCATAGTGATGCTCTTCTTCAATCCCTCACTAGAGTATTCATGGTGCTGTTCGTCTTCAGTCCCACTCTAGAGTAGTCATGATGCTGTTCTACAGTCCGACACTAGAGTATTCATGGTGCTGTTCTTCTTCAGTCCCACACTAGAGTAATCATAGCACTGTTCTTCTTCAGTCTTACACTAGCGTATTCATGGTGCTGTTCTTCAGTCGTACACTAGAGTATTCGTGGTGTTGTTCTTCAGTCCCCCACTAGAGTACTCATGGTGCTGTTCCTCTTCAGTCCCACACTAGAGTATTCTTGGTCCTGTTGTTCTTCAGTCCCACACTAGAGTATTCATGGTGCTGTTCATCTTCAGCCCTACACTAGAGTATTCATGGTGCTGTTCATCTTCAGCCCTACACTAGAGTATTCATGGTGCTGTTCTTCAGTCCCACACTAGAGTATTTATGGTGCTGTTCTTCTTCAGTCCCACTCTACAGTGTTCATGGTGCTGTTCTTCTTCAGTCCCACTCTACAGTGTTCATGGTGCTGTTCTTCAGTTCTGCTCTAGAGTATTCATGGTTCTGTTCGTCAGTCCCACACTAGAGTATTCATGGTGCTGTTCCTCTCCAATCCCAAACTAGAGTATTCTTGGTCCTGTTCTTCATCAGTCTCACACTAGAGTATTCATGGTGCTGTTCTTCTTCAGTCCCACACTAGAGTATTCATGGTGCTATTCTTCTTCAGTCCCACACTAGAGTATTCATGGTGCTGTTTGTCTTCTGTCCCACTCTAGAGTATTTGTGGTGCTGTTTGTCTTCAGTGACAGTCTAGTGTATTCAAGGTGCTGTTTGTCTTCAGTCCCACACTAGAGTATTCGTGGTGCTGTTCTTCAGTCCCACACTAGAGTATTCAGGGTGCTGTTCTTCTTCAGTCCCACACTAGAGTATTCATGGTGCTGTTCTTCTTCAGTCCCACACTAGAGTATTCTTGGTCCTGTTCTTCTTCAGTCCAACACTAGAGTATTCATGGTGCTGTTCTTCTTCAGTCCCACACTAGAGTATTTATGGTGCTGTTCTTCTTCAGTCCCACACTAGAGTATTCATGGTGCTGTTCTTCAGTCCCCCGCTAGAGTATTCATGGTGCTGTTCCTCTTCAGTCCCAAACTAGAGTATTCTTGGTCCTGTTCTTTTTCAGCCCCACACTAGAGTATTCATGGTGCTGTTCTTCTTCAGTCTCACACTAGAGTATTCATGGTGCTGTTCTTCAGTCCCCCGCTGGAGTATTCATGGTGCTGTTCCTCATCAGACCCAAACTACAGTATTCTTGGTCCTGTTCTTCTTCAGTCCCACACTAGAGTAGTTATGGTGCTGTTCTTCTTCAGTCCCACACTAGAGTATTCATGGAGCTGTTTGTCTTCAGTGCCACTCTAGAGTACTCATGGTGCTGTTCTTATTCAATCCCACACTAGAGTGTTCATGGTGCTGTTCTTCAGTCCCACACTAGAGTATTCATGGTGCTATTCCTCTTCCTCCCACACTAAAGCATTCATTGTGCTGTTCTTCTTCAGTCCCACACTAGAGTATTCATGGTGCTGTTCGTCAGTCTCACAGAAGAGTATTCATGGTGCTGTTCTTCTTCAGTCCCACACTACAGTATTCATGGTGCTGTTCTTCTTCAGTCCCACACTAGAGTATTCATGGTGCTGTTCTTCTTCAGTCCCACACTAGAGTATTCATGGTGCTGTTCTTCGGTCCCCCGCTAGAGTATTCATGGTGCTGTTCCTCTTCAGTCCCAAACTAGAGTATTCTTGGTCCTGTTCTTTTTCAGCCCCACACTAGAGTATTCATGGTGCTGTTCTTCTTCAGTCTCACACTAGAGTATTCATGGTGCTGTTCTTCTTCAGTCCCCCGCTAGAGTATTCATGGTGCTGTTCCTCTTCAGTCCCACACTAGAGTATTCTTGGTCCTGTTCTTCTTCAGTCCCACACTAGAGTATTCATGGTGCTGTTCTTCTTCAGTCCCACACTAGAGTATTCATGGTGCTGTTCTTCTTCAGTCCCACACTAGAGTATTCATGGTGCTGTTCTTCAGTCCCCCGCTAGAGTATTCATGGTGCTGTTCCTCTTCAGTCCCAAACTAGAGTATTCTTGGTCCTGTTCTTTTTCAGCCCCACACTAGAGTATTCATGGTGCTGTTCTTCTTCAGTCTCACACTAGAGTATTCATGGTGCTGTTCTTCAGTCCCTCGCTAGAGTATTCATGGTGCTGTTCCTCATCAGACCCAAACTACAGTATTCTTGGTCCTGTTCTTCTTCAGTCCCACACTAGAGTAGTTATGGTGCTGTTCTTCTTCAGTCCCACACTAGAGTATTCATGGAGCTGTTTGTTTTCAGTGCCACTCTCGAGTACTCATGGTGCTGTTCTTATTCAATCCCACACTAGAGTGTTCATGGTGCTGTTCTTCAGTCCCACACTAGAGTATTCATGGTGCTATTCCTCTTCCTCCCACACTAAAGCATTCATTGTGCTGTTCTTCTTCAGTCCCACACTAGAGTATTCATGGTGCTGTTCTTCTTCAGTCCCACACTAGAGTATTCATGGTGCTGTTCGTCAGTCTCACAGCAGAGTATTCATGGTGCTGTTCTTCTTCAGTCCCACACTACAGTATTCATGGTGCTGTTCTTCTTCAGTCCCACACTAGAGTATTCATGGTGCTGTTCTTCTTCAGTCCCACACTAGAGTATTCATGGTGCTGTTCTTCAGTCCCCCGCTAGAGTATTCATGGTGCTGTTCCTCTTCAGTCCCAAACTAGAGTATTATTGGTCCTGTTCTTTTTCAGCCCCACACTAGAGTATTCATGGTGCTGTTCTTCTTCAGTCTCACACTAGAGTATTCATGGTGCTGTTCTTCAGTCCCCCGCTAGAGTATTCATGGTGCTGTTCTTCATCAGACCCAAACTACAGTATTCTTGGTCCTGTTCTTCTTCAGTCCCACACTAGAGTAGTTATGGTGCTGTTCTTCTTCAGTCCCACACTAGAGTATTCATGGAGCTGTTTGTCTTCATTGCCACTCTAGAGTACTCATGGTGCTGTTCTTATTCAATCCCACACTAGAGTATTCATGGTGCTATTCCTCTTCCTCCCACACTAAAGCATTCACTGTGCTGTTCTTCAGTCCCACACTAGAGTATTCATGGTGCTATTCCTCTTCCTCCCACACTAAAGCATTCATTGTGCTGTTCTTCTTCAGTCCCACACTAGAGTATTCATGGTGCTGTTCTTCTTCAGTCCCACACTAGAGTATTCATGGTGCTGTTCTTCTTCAGTCCCACACTAGAGTATTCATGGTGCTGTTCGTCAGTCTCACAGCAGAGTATTCATGGTGCTGTTCTTCTTCAGTCCCACACTACAGTATTCATGGTGCTGTTCTTCTTCAGTTCCACACTAGAGTATTCATGGTGCTGTTCTTCTTCAGTCCCACACTAGAGTATTCATGGTGCTGTTCTTCAGTCCCCCGCTAGAGTATTCATAGTGCTGTTCCTCTTCAGTCCCAAACTAGAGTATTCTTGGTCCTGTTTTTTTTCAGCCCCACACTAGAGTATTCATGGTGCTGTTCTTCTTCAGTCTCACACTAGAGTATTCATGGTGCTGTTCTTCTTCAGTCCCCCGCTAGAGTATTCATGGTGCTGTTCCTCTTCAGTCCCACACTAGAGTATTCTTGGTCCTGTTCTTCTTCAGTCCCACACTAGAGTATTCATGGTGCTGTTCTTCTTCAGTCCCACACTAGAGTATTCATGGTGCTGTTCTTCTTCAGTCCCACACTAGAGTATTCATGGTGCTGTTCTTCAGTCCCCCGCTAGAGTATCCATGGTGCTGTTCCTCTTCAGTCCCAAACTAGAGTATTCTTGGTCCTGTTCTTTTTCAGCCCCACACTAGAGTATTCATGGAGCTGTTTGTCTTCAGTGCCACTCTAGAGTACTCATGGTGCTGTTCTTATTCAATCCCACACTAGAGTATTCATGGTGCTATTCCTCTTCCTCCCACACTAAAGCATTCATTGTGCTGTTCTTCTTCAGTCCCACACTTGAGTATTCACTGTGCTGTTCTTCAGTCCCACTCTAGAGTATTCATGGTGCTGTTCTTCTTCAGTCCCACACTAGAGTATTCATGGTGCTGTTCTTCAGTCCCCCGCTAGAGTATTCATGGTGCTGTTCCTCTTCAGTCCCAAACTAGAGTATTCTTGGTCCTGTTCTTTTTCAGCCCCACACTAGAGTATTCATGGTGCTGTTCTTCTTCAGTCTCACACTAGAGTATTCATGGTGCTGTTCTTCTTCAGTCCCCCGCTAGAGTATTCATGGTGCTGTTCCTCTTCAGTCCCACACTAGAGTATTCTTGGTCCTGTTCTTCTTCAGTCCCACACTAGAGTATTCATGGTGCTGTTCTTCTTCAGTCCCACACGAGAGTATTCATGGTGCTGTTCTTCTTCAGTCCCACACTAGAGTATTCATGGTGCTGTTCTTCAGTCCCCCGCTAGAGTATTCATGGTGCTGTTCCTCTTCAGTCCCAAACTAGAGTATTCTTGGTCCTGTTCTTTTTCAGCCCCACACTAGAGTATTCATGGTGCTGTTCTTCTTCAGTCTCACACTAGAGTATTCATGGTGCTGTTCTTCAGTCCCCCGCTAGAGTATTCATGGTGCTGTTCCTCCTCAGACCCAAACTACAGTATTCTTGGTCCTGTTCTTCTTCAGTCCCACACTAGAGTAGTTATGGTGCTGTTCTTCTTCAGTCCCACACTAGAGTATTCATGGAGCTGTTTGTCTTCAGGGCCACTCTAGAGTACTCATGGTGCTGTTCTTATTCAATCCCACACTAGAGTGTTCATGGTGCTGTTCTTCAGTCCCACACTAGAGTATTCATGGTGCTATTCCTCTTCCTCCCACACTAAAGCATTCATTGTGCTGTTCTTCTTCAGTCCCACACTAGAGTATTCATGGTGCTGTTCTTCTTCAGTCCCACACTAGAGTATTCATGGTGCTGTTCGTCAGTCTCACAGCAGAGTATTCATGGTGCTGTTCTTCTTCAGTCCCACACTACAGTATTCATGGTGCTGTTCTTCTTCAGTCCCACACTAGAGTATTCATGGTGCTGTTCTTCTTCAGTCCCACACTAGAGTATTCATGGTGCTGTTCTTCAGTCCCCCGCTAGAGTATTCATGGTGCTGTTCCTCTTCAGTCCCAAACTAGAGTATTCTTGGTCCTGTTCTTTTTCAGCCCCACACTAGAGTATTCATGGTGCTGTTCTTCTTCAGTCTCACACTAGAGTATTCATGGTGGTGTTCTTCAGTCCCCCGCTAGAGTATTCATGGTGCTGTTCCTCATCAGACCCAAACTACAGTATTCTTGGTCCTGTTCTTCTTCAGTCCCACACTAGAGTAGTTATGGTGCTGTTCTTCTTCAGTCCCACACTAGAGTATTCATGGAGCTGTTTGTCTTCAGTGCCACTCTAGAGTACTCATGGTGCTGTTCTTATTCAATCCCACACTAGAGTATTCATGGTGCTATTCCTCTTCCTCCCACACTAAAGCATTCATTGTGCTGTTCTTCTTCAGTCCCACACTTGAGTATTCACTGTGCTGTTCTTCAGTCCCACTCTAGAGTATTCATGGTGCTGTTCTTCTTCAGTCCCACACTAGAGTATTCATGGTGCTGTTCTTCAGTCCCCCGCTAGAGTATTCATGGTGCTGTTCCTCTTCAGTCCCAAACTAGAGTATTCTTGGTCCTGTTCTTTTTCAGCCCGACACTAGAGTATTCATGGTGCTGTTCTTCTTCAGTCTCACACTAGAGTATTCATGATGCTGTTCTTCAGTCCACCGCTAGAGTATTCATGGTGCTGTTCCTCATCAGACCCAAACTACAGTATTCTTGGTCCTGTTCATCTTCAGTCCCACACTAGAGTAGTTATGGTGCTGTTCTTCTTCAGTCCCACACTAGAGTATTCATGGAGCTGTTTGTCTTCAGTGCCACTCTAGAGTACTCATGGTGCTGTTCTTATTCAATCCCACACTAGAGTGTTCATGGTGCTGTTCTTCAGTCCCACACTAGAGTATTCATGGTGCTATTCCTCTTCCTCCCACACTAAAGCATTCATTGTGCTGTTCTTCTTCAGTCCCACACTAGAGTATTCATGGTGCTGTTCTTCTTCAGTCCCACACTAGAGTATTCATGGTGCTGTTCGTCAGTCTCACAGCAGAGTATTCATGGTGCTGTTCTTCTTCAGTCCCACACTACAGTATTCATGGTGCTGTTCTTCTTCAGTCCCACACTAGAGTATTCATGGTGCTGTTCTTCTTCAGTCCCACACTAGAGTATTCATGGTGCTGTTCTTCAGTCCCCCGCTAGAGTATTCATGGTGCTGTTCCTCTTCAGTCCCAAACTAGAGTATTATTGGTCCTGTTCTTTTTCAGCCCCACACTAGAGTATTCATGGTGCTGTTCTTCTTCAGTCTCACACTAGAGTATTCATGGTGCTGTTCTTCAGTCCCCCGCTAGAGTATTCATGGTGCTGTTCCTCATCAGACCCAAACTACAGTATTCTTGGTCCTGTTCTTCTTCAGTCCCACACTAGAGTAGTTATGGTGCTGTTCTTCTTCAGTCCCACACTAGAGTATTCATGGAGCTGTTTGTCTTCAGTGCCACTCTAGAGTACTCATGGTGCTGTTCTTATTCAATCCCACACTAGAGTATTCATGGTGCTATTCCTCTTCCTCCCACACTAAAGCATTCACTGTGCTGTTCTTCAGTCCCACACTAGAGTATTCATGGTGCTATTCCTCTTCCTCCCACACTAAAGCATTCATTGTGCTGTTCTTCTTCAGTCCCACACTAGAGTATTCATGGTGCTGTTCTTCTTCAGTCCCACACTAGAGTATTCATGGTGCTGTTCGTCAGTCTCACAGCAGAGTATTCATGGTGCTGTTCTTCTTCAGTCCCACACTTGAGTATTCACTGTGCTGTTCTTCTTCAGGTCCACACTAGAGTATTCATGGTGCTGTTCTCTTTCAGTACTGTACTAGAGTATTCTTGGTGCTGTTCTCCAGATCAGCACTATATTACTCATTACTGTTCATATTCTTCTGGATAAATGATCTTCAAACATTTTAATGCCGCACCCCACCTTCTGTATTGAAATCTCATTGTGGCCCCTCAGAATGACAAACAAAGTTATGTATATCAGTGACTGGGAACATATTTAACAATTTAAATATTGCTGGTCTCTTTACTTATCTCCCTTACAAATGCAGTCAAATACATGATGGCCAATTTGCTAGTGGCAGCCTGGACCATCTAAAAATTTAAGAGTATCCACAGTGTGACCCTTTACCTAAAATGGAGAGAGGGGCTTTAAAGATTATTTAAGCCTTCCAAATGTTTAAGCCTTTAAAATGTTATCACCTATGTCTGCTGAGGTGGATGAACCTCTTGTTACCATAAAGCAGGGTGCCCCTCAGTAAACAGGGGCTGGTTCCTGCTATTGAGTTTGTGGTGGTTTGGTTCAAAGGGAAACAGATGCAGTTCCTGGACTGGGGTACAAGTTTTGGGGGAGCAGCCAATCCAGAGACAACAAATGAAGAGATCTTCCTCATCCTTGCTTCAAAAGAAAGTACAGGTATGTGGAGAGCAGCATTCGCAAACATAAGCATCATTGGGGTTGGATTAGCTGACAAGCAACATTTCAAGGTACACTGAGCAACATGTTGTTCCTGAACTGTACATTGGGGGCCACCACCTTCATGTGTGCTCTTTTGCGTACATATGGCAACTGCCTGAATGCAAGAATTATTTAACAGTCTGTTTATTAAATAAGGTTTTAAACATTCTTTTATGTCTAATGATTTGTCTAATTAATTTGGCTGAGCCCTTGCCATCCACATCCACAATGTGGAATCATAAACAGCACTTAGTAAAGCCATCCATCGCCTCGTAGAGCTAATTTAACATTATGTTATGAATTTATCACCTATTTGTTGCATTCATTTGTGTTCCTTTATATACTTTTTCCATCATTCTTAGTCATAATTTTCCACATATTATGTTTGTTTCTCAGTCACAGTTTAATTTGCAATTTCCTTACTAGTGTATAGTTTAGCTAGGGCCCTCTCAGTCACCATCAATACATTTCAGGTTTTTTCCATCATCAGGGTTTTGCCCTCAAAGTCCTCTTATCAATCAGTTTCCATTATTTCAATCTTCTCCAAGATAAGCATATATTTAATTATTACTCAACACAATTTTCATAAACATTTTAAATTAAGGTTGGTGAAAAATAGATCATTCACCACCAACATTACAGTAGTTGCCATAAGGCAATTGATTCAAAATTTCAAATCGGTTTCAGTATTTGTTTCTGAAAGATTAAATTATCCGTGTAAATATAAAAATATTTTTAACAATAATATTTTATTCAAACCTCTGAAAGGTTCTTGCCGGTTACAGTGCAGAACATCACTTCCTGCTTTCCTTTTGGTAAGAAACACAAGGTCGGAATATCTAGGGCCTCATTTATGAGGTTTTGCCGAAGGGAAACACAGCAGGCCTTCCTGCTGCGCTTCCCTACGGCAAAAGAAAAGGGCAGGGATGCGCCGTATCTATAAAATGCGGCGCATTCCTGTCCTTGTCCCCTGCGCCGGCGCACAATGGGCTGCCTGCGCCAACGCAGGCACCTCTGCACCATGGTGCAAGAATGCCTGCGTTGCGGGGATGAATACTTTTTGTACAGGAAGGGAAACCTTTCCGTACAAAAATAATCACAAGAGGTTTTTCCTCTTTGTATGGGTGCTGCAGAATGGAGCACACATAGAAAAACGAAAAACGAGGAGAAACAAAGGTATTTCTCCTCGTTGTGCCTCCCTTACGCCTCCCCTGGGGAGGCGTAAGCTTTTGGCGCTGCCTCAGATTTACGATTTCTCGTAAATCTGGGGCAGTGTCAAAAGGCCATGGATGTTGCTGGGAACGCCCCCAGCAACACCCTTTGCACGCCCCTTTAACGCAGAACGCTGCGTTAAAGGGACTGATATTTATGAGGGAGCATTAAGCCAAAAAAAGTGGCTCAGTGCTGCCTGATAAATATCACGCAGGCTTCTGCGCCACGGAACGTCACAAAAAGTGACGTTCCGATGGCGCAACGGGCCTCATAAATGAGGCCCCTAATATTTCTGTAAAACAGACTCTATCCATGTGCCTCTTCTTTCGAGGATGCCAATCTTTCCAAATGGAGTCACCTGCCCTGTTGTTGGGAATGAGGATCCTACTGCAGGAGAAGCCAAAGTGTAGGACTGACTCTTAGGGTCAGAAGTTCTGAGTTCTAGACCCTGTGAACCCAATCCAGGGCCACAAGAGAGGCCTGTGCTTGGCCCCGCTAACGTTCTTTGAGACTCAAAAGAGCAAAGGCATTGGGGCAATTGCTCACAGAGGACTAACGTCCCACTAAAGTGGGAATATGTCCTCTAGCAACTCAAGAGGAGGAAATTCAAGTTCTGTCCCGCTCTAAATGAGGTGGGTGGAACTTCAGTTTGGAGAAGAGGGTTCGCCAGCGCCTTTGTGAAGGAGTACTCTGTCTGCCAAATTTTAAATCAAGCACATAATTATTTAGTTGCTGCTGGTTAAAGAGCAGAACTTATGTACTATTTGGCCAGAGCCCTGAAAAATAACAAAGACATTTCACTATTTACCTGTTTCTGGCAAAATTGTAAAACTATTGAACTGTTTGGCCGGTGGGTGGCCTTGCAAAAAGAACAGAAACTTAATTTTTCAACTTGAGACTGACTAAATAGCAGATGTAGGCACTACCTGGCCAGTAGCCATGCAAATAGTGATGAAACTTCACTATTTATCCAGCTGCTGTGTAAACTGCTTAAATGTTGTGTTATTATGCCTTATGCAGATTACAACAGGCTCTTACCACTGGGTAGCATCCATCTCCATTTGCATATTAGGGTCTGATTTATTAAGATTTTATTGGCAAAATGTGGTTGAATATCGCACAAAGACTATTTGCTATTGGAAGGTAGGCAGATGAAGGTCTGGCGCACATGAAAAGGTTTAATCGCTTTCGGCGGGAAAAAGACACAAGTTCTCAACACCAGTTTGTCTGGGAAGTATATTGAGTAAGGAGGGTGGACAGTAACCGCTTGCATATCACGAACCCCCCTGGACGATGTAACGGCCACCAGAAAGGCAGTTTTGATGTTCAACAAACAAAGAGGACAATTGTGTAATGGCTTGAAGGGAGCACATATCAGGAAAGTTAGAACTAGGTTCAGGTCCCACTGGGGCATGATGAAGGGATTTGGAAGGAACATAAGCTGCAGTCCTTTAAGAAAATGAGTTACAACTGTTGCCTTGAACAAGATCAAAGCCTTGCCGTGCAAAAGAGTTAGCAAACATCAAAACTTCAAACAAGGGTAGAGAAAGGGGATCGTCATTTTTGGAGACATGCCAAGCCATAACTTTGTTCCTGCAGCAGGTGTACAGCAGCAGGTGTTAAGTCGGGTCTGGTGGCTCAGTGGACTAATGCCTCCACTGCAGGGGCCTGTGTTCAACCTCATAGTCACAGGTGTAAAAGTTGGGCCTCAGGCCCTCATGCTAGGGGAAATGACTGACGCTGACACATAGTTGGGGATAGTGGGAATGGCCACGAGCACGTGCGCTCGGCCCTTTTATTATCCTAGTCAACTGACCCAGTGACGTAGGTGGTGGGTGGGTGTATAGTATATTACACACACGGATGAACACTAGAACGTGTCCAGGCTAGGACACTACATCCCTCCCAATTTTTAATGACAAAACCCAAAGTCAAAGTTCAACCTGTGGGAGAAAGAAAACCCATACATATGTAAGACAGTGACCAAAACTTCCGCAGTCTCTTACGCCTCCGCTGCTTGGGGCCCCAGACGATGTTCTTCTTGTCGCGGAGACCACCAGTTCACTGTGGCACCAGCCATGGGTGCTCGATGGATCCAGTCTGTTGACGACTCTGCCTTGAAGTTGTACTCACAGTCTTTGCTTCACTTGCTTCCATGGCGACCAACGCAGTTGAAGTTCTTGTGGTTCACCGCTAGCTGTTGCCGTTCATCTTTCCGTCCTGTCCTCCTTTCATCTGTGGCGTGTATTCTGTTCTGGCAAAACAACGGTTCGGTTGCAAGACACCCCTCTCACCATGATGCCTCTCTCGCAGGTGTTCCCCTGCCACGGGATATCCCTGAGGCCCTCTTCATAAGATCTGTCCTGGGTTGAGTGTCCTGTATCGTGTTACTCCCATGCCGATAAATGCGGGTGCGGAGGAGACGACAAGTCTCACCTCAGATTCCGCAGTCAGACCTGGAGGGTAGCTGTTGGCTCCTGTCTTTGCGCGCGATGTCTTCATCCTCCTGGGACCTTTGCTGAAGGGCGGCTGATGACCATCTCTCGTCGCGGGGATGCTCTCTCTCACTGGCATCCCTGAGGCCTTTGCCCCTGAGTCACCACGGCTGGCGTTGTCCAGTGTCCGCGTGACCTCAAAGGTGGATGTTCCGAACGGTCCGGCCTGCTCACCTCTGCAGATCCCAGGTGTGCTGAAAGCATCGTCAAGCAGATGGTGTTCTCTCCGTGCCACGGGTGTTCTCAGGACTTGCTCTCCATGTTCTGGCACTTGTCGCCTTCCTTATCTTCGGGGTGTGAGTTGTCTTGCCACACTCCTCTCTCTTTCCTCGATTCTTTTCTCCGTGAGGATGTCGAGTCACTCTGACTTCTTCTCCTTCTTCTTGCAGTGGCAACCGTGCCACTCAGATCTCTTTCTTTCCCCTTTTTCTTTTAGTGGCAGACGTGCCACTCCGATGTCATCTTCCTTCTTTCTTTGTAGTGGCAAACGTGCCACTCCGATATCTTCATCCCTTCGCTTCACGAACCACTCTGGACCATTTCTGTTCTCACTTGGTCTGGCCAGGCTTCTCCATGCAGCGCGCGCACTCTGCACGTGTTCCCCCTGGTCTTGTCCTCGTCCGAGGGCACTCTCTCCATCTTCCTCAGCATTCCGAGTTAGGGTCGTGACCATCTCTTCGTCTTCTCCTTTTCACCAGTTACTTTGGTTGTTGAAGTTCGGGGGGCCATACTCTTGGTCCTCGTCGTTCTTCTCCGTTTCACCAGTTACTTTGGTTGTTAAAATTCGTGGGGCCATACTCTTGGTCCTCTTCGATCTTCTTGAGCTTCTTGGACCACTGGACGGTCCGCGCTGCCGATCACTGGCAGGATACCTTCGGTCTTCCGTCAGACCTTTGTTTCGTAGATTCACTGACCCGTGCGTCGGTCAACTCCTTGTGCAACCCCTGGCGGGTTGGCTTTGTGGTGCGACCATTTGGCTGGTCGTAGATTCGCTCACCCGTGCGTCGGTCACCTCCTTGTGCAACCCCTGGCGGGTTGGCTTTGTGGTGCGACCATGTGGCTGGTCGGCTTGGCCTTTGGGGTGCGACCATTTAGCTGGTCGGCTTCACGAGGTGCGTCATGTCGTGTGACTACCTGTGTTTGCTGAATTGTCGGGCGCTGGTGCATGCTTCCCTTCGTACCGTCGCGGTACATTTTCAGTGTCGCGTTGCTCCTTGCGCCGTGTGGTTTCTTGTTGTGGTGGCTTCTTGGCGCCACTGGGTGTGCTTCTGCATCCTTAGCCGTCAGTGTCGGATACTTGCTGCGCCCATCCTCTTCAGTGGGTTCCTCTCCTGTAGGCACTGCTGTGTACCTTCCGCGTCCGGGGTACATCTGCGCTGAGTCCGTTCGCTCTCTTGAGGGTTCGCTCCACTTGATGCGGCGACAGCGCAGTCCTTGCTGGGGTGGATGTGACTTGACACCATTTTTCTTTCTTCCTCCTGGTCGCTGGGGGATCCTGATGCTGTATCCTGTTACCTGCGGGTTGCTTGCTTCTGTCGCGTTCCTGCACTTCTGGCGCATTACTGCACCGTACCTCTTCAGTGGTGTATCGCCACCGTCGCCTAGCCGCGTTCCAGTGCGCTCACCATCGCGCATCAGTCAGACCTTGCGGTACGTGCCTTGCTGCCTCTTCTCTAGCCTTTCTATTCTGTTTCCAGCAGCTGTTGCAATACTGCACTCCGGCCACTAGATGGCAGTGCAGGGTATGCTCTTCACTTCATTCAGCAGCAACCTGTTCTTCCTTGTTCTTTCACTTTTCCAGGCTTCGGTGGAGTGCAGACGGGCTGGAGCCACAGCAGAGCAGTGGAGTGCAGGACACGGGGCTGGACAGCAGGTAAGTCTTTTTACTTTTGTTTATTGAGAGGCAGGGGGGGCTCAGGCATGGCCAGTAAGCTGCACAGAGGACAAAGCAGCACTCTGCCGTGCGCGAGTTGGGGAGACATGCTCCTTTGTCACGCTGGGTTTTCCCAGCATATTCGGAACTTTGCCATGCCGCCGTGGGTCCTGCGAGGTGGGGGCATGTTCCGGACGGCCGGTGGCGGCCGTTCTTTACTTTTGCGATCGCCCTCCCTGCCCGCGGCAGCTTCCTGCAGTCTTCGCAGAAGGATGACTTGTGTCCTGTCATTCCTGATCTTCTTGGGAACTCTGGGCTGGAGCGGTATCAGCAGAAAGGCGTACAGGAGGCCAGAGCTCCACAGAAGGCGAAAAGCATCTCTGAGCCTGTTACTTTTGGAAACTCTAATATGCAGAGGGACTGATATTGTGCGTCCTCTGCGGTGGCAAATAGATCTATCCAAGTTTTTTTTTGTTTTTTTCATCTGTTTATTCAATTTTCAAGAGAATACAAAACAAAAATTGCAGCATAGCCTCTTCAAGCACATTCACGTTATTGATGTGTGGTAAACGCAGAATTAGGGATTCCCAAGTGACAGCAAGGAAACAGATCATACAGATTAAACCAGGCATCCACATACTGACAGGCGCTTCATGAGGGGGACATGTGTACGTCTAGTCTAGTCATGATTCTGAAGTGGACCCACTCGTAGTCGAGGGAGTAGGTGAGCGTGGATATGAAAGAGGCAGTTGCCCAGCTAGCTCAGTCCCAGAGTCGGCTATCACAGCAGAGGCTGAGACGCCCCCTTCTGGTGTGACAAAGACTGATTCATTTCTCAGAGCTGCAGGGAGAGGTGTGGTGCAGCGGCCAGAGCAACTGACTCAACAGCGCTGGGCTCACGGTTCGATCGCCGGCAGCAGATCAGCTCAGCATCATGTGACTCTGGGCAATAGCTCACTTAATCTTCCCAATGCCCCCGGCGCCTGGATACCCCTAGGGGTGATAAGTTGCACTCTACAAATCTGGAATTATTATTTATTATTATCGTGTCCATCCAACGCATCCAGCATTAGCACTCCTCCGCAGCCGCCCATTCCAGGAAGGCCACTCTCCATTAAGACAGTCATTGAGGTGGGGCTGGCCCAATGTATGGCTATGCATCGGCTGCCCAGTTGGGCAAATCGGTACCGCATTTCTCTCCCCTTATGGGGAAGAGGCACCAGCCCCAGTAGGCATTGTCAGGTGGTATGGTCCACAGTCACCTTTATCCCTCTGCGCGTCTCCTGCTGTACCTCACTCCAAAATGTCTGTAGCTGCGCACAGTCCCACACAACATGTCCAAAATCTGATGGGATCACACCGCACCTAGTGCAACCCGCCGGGCTCATTGGATAAACACTGTGCAAGCACTGTGGAGTCGATTCAAAGAGAAAGAATCATAAAAGTATACAGAACACCACTAGAAAATCATTCTACAATTTGTACATTAAAAGAATAAAAAGAAAAATGTGTACAATTTTACATCATTTGTCAGAAAGCAATGGGAACCATAAAAGGTTTTCAGACCAAACTAGCTATACCGTTTCCTGATCTGGAGTGACAATCTTATGAAACTTAACATAGCACAACATACTCCAGGGGATGATAATGATAACAAGTAGTCATAGCCTTCTTTATAATTACATGGTTGCTGTTCTTTTAGAATAGGCTTAATAAACCTACTCCTTGGTTCCTTATATCAAGAACAAAAGAGAACAATGTGGATAGTACTTTGACTGACTTTGTTAATGCAAGGACAAGGGGGCAGCCTCTCACACCATCCCCCTTGTTTTGGAAAGGCAAAAAGAAAATGAAGTGTGTTTAGTCTAAACCTTGTCAGGTAAAAACGCCATTGCACATGAGTGGTAAATGTTAGATAAAATTGGTGCTGTAGTTTGCCCAAGCAGTTTATTGACTGATCTAGACATGACATGCTTAAACTTTTACGATAACTTGTTTTAATTAGAGTTTTTATGTCTCCCTGTATTTTTTCGGGGTTGTCATAAAAGTGGCCCAGACCTATTCTGTGCAAAGTATCGCTGACGTATGAAAGCCATGGGATCTGCATTGCATGGTCAAGATTTTTGCAGTCTTGGAGGATATCTTTAGAGAGCTGAAGGTCTTCTGATAGCCATATTTTACCCCATAATAATAAGGGCGAAATGCGAATGATGTCAGTCACATATTACATTCCCATCTCAGTGTGACAGAAGCTGTTAGATGAACCTGATGGGATTGACAACAAACGCTTCATAAATTTGTTTTCCATGACCTGGATCATGGCTGGGCTTTCTGTACCCCAGACCCCTGCCCCATAAGTGGCCACAGATAAGCATTTTGCTCTATACAAGCTTTTTAATTGTGCGACCGGTTTTTGCCCTAGTTTACTACAAAAGCGAAAAAAAGACCCTCTATGGATCGACTAGTACTTTGTACTCGTGCCTTCGTCAAGGGGACCCAACTCAATTTACTGTTAAAAAGATTACCCAAGTAATTAAAATTATCCACTTTTTCAATGGTGTTGTTGGTTACCATAAACGTACGGGTTTTTGTCCCTTTTGGACCACAGACCATTGCGAAAGATTTTGCAAAGTTTACCTTTAGGTCCAGGTCCAACATGAAGTTATTAAATGCATCCAGACAAGTCTGCATGCTATTTGTTGTGAGGGTCATTAATACCGTATCATCGGCATAAGATAACATAGGTATCTTCTTGCCGTTTACCTTTGGGAAATCAGAGCAATGATCCAACAAGTACTTTTCCAAGCCATTTGTATAAACTAGGAACAAAAAAGGCGCTAAAATGCAACCTTGTCGCACACCCTCAGTTGAGGGGATAGATTTTGTTTTTTCCCCCCCTGGCCCAAACCTTATTGCCACTGTTGTAGCTGCATGTAATCTGCGGAGCAGGGTAACCAAGGGTTCCTCAAAGCCCATATCCTCCATCATTCGCCATAATTTGTTTCTGCAAACAGTGTCAAAGGCACTGGATAAGTCCATGAAGGCCAGATGAACAGAAGAATTCCTGGCCTTCATGTACTTACTCATAATCAGTGCCAAATTTAGACACTGTTCGATTGTTCCCTTTCCTCTTCTGAATCCATATTGGGAATCTACAATTAGGCCCACAGAGTCTGCCCACGTCTCCAATCTAGTAATTTACATGATGCGTCAATTAATGATATTGGGCGATAACAACGAGGGTCGCTCTTATCACCCTTCTTGAAAATCGCCACCACCACTGCCTCCTTCCAGGATAGGGGAATACGACCAACAATAACCGCTTTAAATACATTTAGCAGCAGTGGGGCCCATACAACAATGTTATGTTTAAAAAAGTCCAATGGCACTGCATCTGGGCCAGGGGCTTTTAGTGGGACACCTTTCCTCAAGGCCTCTTCACTTCCTGCAATGTAAGCGAAGAACTAAGCAAAGAAGCTGTCAGCGAGAACTCCATATCCTTTGTTTCATCCTGCAGTCCTAAGAGCGCTAGTGAGTTGGGATTAAAAATTGCCCCAAAATGGGCCTCCCATGTCTCACCTGTTATCTGCATTACCATATTATCCTTATCATTGCTAGAAAATAGGGGGCGATTTACCACTTCCCAAAAAAGCTTGCTATCTTTTAATTCCGAGGCCTCCTCTAAATCCTCCCAAGCGAGGTTTTTTAAGTCCAACTTCCGTTTTCTAATTGCCTCTTTGTCGGCGCCTCTAGCTGTTTTTACCAGCTCCTTATTCCTTGGTTTTTGTTGCAAAGCCATTTTTAATGATTTTAGAGCAGCAGAACATACAGCATCAAACCATTTAAAACCCTTGCTCTTGTCATTACCAATTGGTTTTTTAAGATACTCTGCCACATTTCCACATAGGATTTCAAAGTTCGTAATAACAATTTCAGGGTCAGTTGTTGGTAATAAACAGGACTCAATTTCGGAGCTATTGGCACTAAAAACCTCCGCCTCTAAACCAATTGTGTCTACTTTCCCCCACTTCAAGATAACACCTTGGTTCCTATTATATTTTATAGGTTGGTCCCAGATTGGGTGCCTTGTGCTAACAGGGGGGCATAATGTTAGAATCAGAGGGTTGTGATCGCTTGCCAAATTTGCAAGCGTCTCAAGTTTATCAATGTATTGAGAATAACCACTGGACACAATGGCAAAGTCAATAACACTCATCGAGCCTCTAGTTCCCTGGAAAGTTGGTATTGGGAGGGAATTTTGGGCAACCCATGGTTCCATTATGCATAAATCGTTAATTACAATAATGTTATTTAACGCATCACCATGGGGTGTGTGCTTAAAGTGTTGCACAGGGTGTTCATTTAGATCTTCCAAGCCACATACATTTGACCCACCAAATTTACACAATGAACAGTTGAAATCACCAACCCAAATGATAAAAAGTAGGGGTAAGTCGCTACGCACCTTGGATATAGCTTCCTGCAAGCTCACAATTACAGATATTTCATTTTTATCAAAGACATTGTGATACCAATTAATCAACAATAAGGGCACAGGAAACAGAGATTGTAGCAAAAGTAATTGGTACCAGGGAGTGTCCACTATTTTAGATGTTGTTAAATTATTCAATTTTAGGGAAAGTGCAGTCAGTATCCCACCCTTTGCCCTGCCTGCCTGTGATGGCACGGCTCGTACACTACAGGACTGAAAACCGTCAATAGCCCACCCTGTGCCCTGCCTGCCTGTGATGGCACGGCTAGTACACTACAGGACTGACAACCGTCAATGTCCCACCCTTTGCCCTGCCTGCCTGTGATGGCACAGCTAGTACACTAAAGGACTGAAAACCGTCAATATCCCACCCTTTGCCCTGCTTGCCTGTGATGGCACAGCTAGTACACTAAAGGACTGAAAACCGTCAATATCCCACCCTTTGCCCTGCTTGCCTGTGATGGCACAGCTAGTACACTAAAGGACTGAAAACCGTCAATATCCCACCCTGTGCCCTGCCTGCCTGTGATGGCACAGCTAGTACACTAAAGGAATGACAACCGTCAATATCCTGATCAGTTCTACTCCATGTCTCCTGGAGACACAAGATATCATGGCTACCCGCATAATCCAGCCATGCTTCATCTTGTAGTCTCCCAGAAAGGCCTGCAATATTCCACGAAATCAGGCGGAGCCTTGTTTTCCCTGACGGATTACCTGGGTGTTCGATACGGGTTGCCCCATCCAACCTAGGGGCAGGCAAGGTCAGCTCATAGTCTACAATATCACAAACCTCTGATTCCAAGAGATTATCCAGTTGTACATTACAAGTTAATACCACCTCATTAGTATTATCCCTCGATCCATCATAACTATGTTCCACTAAGGAACTAGCCTTTTCACTGAATAATTCAATGGGCTTTTGACTGGTTGGTAGTCAGTCTATCCCCTCCATCCCCATGAGTGGGTCAAAACGATTACTTAGGGCAATATTATTTGGCATCCACCCAGGATATTCCTCACCCCGAAATCTCATTCCGTGATGATTTCGCGGTGGTTGTAAAGGAATATTACTTGGTGTCCACCCGAAATATTTCTCACCCTGGGGTCTCATCCTAGGATAATGTTGGGATTGTTGAAAAGCAACATGCTTTAGATTGGGGTAAAACTATTCTAAGCCTATACATTGTATATCCCCCAATCTACCAAACCTTGGTTTACAACAAATAAAATCTTTAACCCAATTGTCCCTAAAGTTTATGAGGATACAATCCCCCTCCAAATCTTTCTCACTTGGCCCCACCCAAGGAACCCTTCGGACACTTAATATTTCTGTTCTAGAGGCAGGGGGAAGCGCCCTATTTTTATTGAGCCAAAAGGTTACCTTATTTCTAAGATCCTTGTTTTGGCCTGACTCCTGGGACTCCTGTCAAAATTGCGATAAAAGGAGCGCAGTCAGGGGGTAGATCTACACAAACCGGCTTCTTTAGTGGAGCTTTTTCTCTATGATTTATAGGTCCCTGTTGTGGTATTACCCTAGGCCCGGAAGTGACTGCCTGCTTGGGTGCGGATAACTTTGATGTGGATGCAGCGGCCACTGCGGGCTTTTGCTGACAACCCATAGCAACCACCAAAGTAGAATTATTTGAGGCAGTTTGTGAGGGTACTTTAGCAAGAGTAGCAGTTGCGGCCATTTGCGACACTGCAACTTGATTTATTGGTCCCACTTTCTTTATAGCATTGGGGTTACCCCCCATGGTTTCAATAGGTTTACTGTTCTTAGCCAATTTCTCAAGACAACGAGTATTGACCGATATAAGATGTTCTAATTGGTCCAGTTTCAAATTTACTATTTGTGTTCTTTCTACAAGAGGCGTCAGAAGCCCTTTAACCAGCTTTACAATATTAAGCAATAACTCATCATTATTTGGGCAGGAATGATTTGTATGTACATAATCCCCAGATGAAATCCCCCTTTGTTTTGCTGATTTCGATGTTACTCTTAAAGTATTTAATTTTACTGTTTTGGCTCTACTACCCTTATTGTGACCCCCTCCTTTTTTCCGTTTAATAGTTTTTATAATTTCAATTCCTACTGGCTCGGGTTCTAAGACCTGGGGTTGTGTTAATGTGGGCACTATAAGGCTCAAATTACAGTTTTGGATGCTATCCCCACTAGCAGTGCTTGATGATATACAGTCTTCGTTTGGGCAGTCCACCAGGTCAATCGAAGAAATTAAATAAGAATTAGAAATCATTACAGGAATTGGGCTATCTACCAGATCATTTACTAAACTTTTTTCAGGGGTAATTATAGAACCAATACGTCCTAGTGAAGAGCGTTTCCCTGTTACCAGATCTATTGAGAGGCGCTTTTCTGTAAGAGCGATTTCTTTTTCCAATATCCCTGTTGCCCGAATTATAAAATCATCCAAAGTTCCAGTTGCTTTAACACTACTCGTTTTCAATGTATCCTGCCTACCCTTTCCGGAACGTAAGGCCATCATGGGGAAATTCTTTTGAGAGGAGTAATACAGGACAAGATCCCAACTGAAGAAAACAACCTATAAATCAGACCATAAAAAGATAATAATAACACTTAAAAAATATAAAACAAATACTTCAGGTCTGTGTTGAAAGAAAATAAGCCCGGCCCGTCCTTATTCATCCTTGGACGGCCTTAGACGGCCCGCCCTTTGCCCGGGCTTAGCCCCGGGCGCTCCTGAGCGCTCCCGCGCAGCGGGCGCGCGTCCTTCTAAAATAGCAAAAGGAAGGAGTGATGGGCGGGGGGGGCAGGGCCAGCAGGGAGAGCAGCCCAGGTGAATCAGATTGGGCTCGCAGGGACTCCTGGGCGATGGAGTCCCTGCTACCGTGCTCGCAGCCCTGCCAGCAACAAACACGCCCCAAGTCCTAGCACAAGAGACCGCCCCTCTCCCGACAGCAGCTACCGCCGATGTCACACGCGCTGCGGGACCCGCGAAGCGGGTCCGGCGAGTTGCTGTGGCTTTTCCAAAGGGCAGAGGGTGAAGAAAGAAACAGCAGCAGTCCGGTGGCAGGACCAATCAAAGGGCAGGTAAGCGTCCCACGAACAAAGTCCTGGAGCCTGTTTTTACTCCGTGGGCGGGGGGGCCGGGCCAGCAGGGAGAGCAGCCTAGGTGAATCAGATTGGGCTCGCAGGGACTCCTGGGCGATGGAGTCCCTGCTACCGTGCTCGCAGCCCTGCCAGCAACAAACACGCCCCAAGTCCTAGCACAAGAGACCGCCCCTCTCCCGACAGCAGCTCCCGCTGATGTCACACGAGCGGCGGGACCCGCGAAGCGGGTCCGGCGAATTGCTGTGGCTTTTCCAAAGGGCAGAGGGTGAAGAAAGAAACAGCAGCAGTCCGGTGGCAGGTCCAATCAAAGGGCAGGTAAGCGTCCCACGAACAAAGTCCTGGAGCCTGTTTTTACTCCGTGGGCGGGGGGGGCGGGGGCAGCAGGGAGAGCAGCCCAGGTGAATCAGATTGGGCTCGCAGGGACTCCTGGGCGATGGAGTCCCTGCTACCGTGCTCGCAGCCCTGCCAGCAACAAACACGCCCCAAGTCCTAGCACAAGAGACCGCCCCTCTCCCGACAGCAGCTCCCGCTGATGTCACACGCGCTGCGGGACCAGCGAAGCGGGTCCGGCGAGTTGCTGTGGCTTTTCCAAAGGGCAGAGGGTGAAGAAAGAAACATCAGCAGTCCGGTGGCAGGTCCAATCAAAGGGCAGGTAAGCGTCCCACGAACAAAGTCCTGGAGCCTGTTTTTACTCTGTGGGCGGGGGGGCGGGGCCAGCAGGGAGAGCAGCCCAGGTGAATCAGATTGGGCTCGCAGGGACACCTGGGCGATGGCGTCCCTGCTACCGTGCTCGCAGCCCTGCCAGCAACAAACACGCCCCAAGTCCTAGCACAAGAGACCGCCCCTCTCCTGACAGCAGCTCCCGCTGATGTCACACGCGCTGCGGGACCCGCGAAGCGGGTCCGGCGAGTTGCTGTGGCTTTTCCAAAGGGCAGAGGGTGAAGAAAGAAACAGCAGCAGTCCGGTGGCAGGTCCAATCAAAGGGCAGGTAAGCGTCCCACGAACAAAGTCCTGGAGCCTGTTTTTACTCCGTGGGCGGGGGGGCGGGGCCAGCAGGGAGAGCAGCCCAGGTGAATCAGATTGGGCTCGCAGGGACTCCTCGGCGATGGAGTCCTTGCTACCGTGCTCGCAGCCCTGCCAGCAACAAACACGCCCCAAGTCCTAGCACAAGAGACCGCCCCTCTCCCGACAGCAGCTCCCGCTGATTTCACACGCGCTGCGGGACCCGCGAAGCGGGTCCGGCGAGTTGCTGTGGCTTTTCCAAAGGGCAGAGGGTGAAGAAAGAAACATCAGCAGTCCGGTGGCAGGTCCAATCAAAGAGCAGGTAAGCGTCCCACGAACAAAGTCCTGAAGCCTGTTTTTACTCCGTGGGCGGGGGGGCGGGGCCAGCAGGGAGAGCAGCCCAGGTGAATCAGATAGGGCTCGCAGGGACTCCTGGGCGATGGAGTCCCTGCTACCATGCTCGCAGCCCTGCCAGCAACAAACACGCCCCAAGTCCTAGCACAAGAGACCGCCCCTCTCCCGACAGCAGCTCCCGCTGATGTCACACGCGCTGCGGGACCCGCGAAGCGGGTCCGGCGAGTTGCTGTGGCTTTTCCAAAGGGCAGAGGGTGAAGAAAGAAACATCAGCAGTCCGGTGGCAGGTCCAATCAAAGGGCAGGTAAGCGTCCCACGAACAAAGTCCTGGAGCCTGTTTTTACTCCGTGGGCGGGGCCAGCAGGGAGAGCAGCCCAGGTGAATCAGATTGGGCTCGCAGGGACACCTGGGCGATGGAGTCCCTGCTACCATGCTCGCAGCCCTGCCAGCAACAAACACGCCCCAAGTCCTAGCACAAGAGACCGCCCCTCTCCCGACAGCAGCTCCCACTGATGTCACACGCGCTGCGGGACCCGCGAAGCGGGTCCGGCGAGTTGCTGTGGCTTTTCCAAAGGGCAGAGGGTGAAGAAAGAAACATCAGCAGTCCGGTGGCAGGTCCAATCAAAGAGCAGGTAAGCGTCCCACGAACAAAGTCCTGGAGCCTGTTTTTACTCCGTGGGCGGGGCCAGCAGGGAGAGCAGCCCAGGTGAATCAGATTGGGCTCGCAGGGACACCTGGGCGATGGAGTCCCTGCTACCGTGCTCGCAGTCCTGCCAGCAACAAACACGCCCCAAGTCCTAGCACAAGAGACCGCCCCTCTCCCGACAGCAGCTCCCGCTGATGTCACACGCGCTGCGGGACCCGCGAAGCGGGTCCGGCGAGTTGCTGTGGCTTTTCCAAAGGGCAGAGGGTGAAGAAAGAAACAGCAGCAGTCCGGTGGCAGGTCCAATCAAAGGGCAGGTAAGCGTCCCACGAACAAAGTCCTGGAGCCTGTTTTTACTCCGTGGGCGGGGGGGGGCGGGGCCAGCAGGGAGAGCAGCCCAGGTGAATCAGATTGGGCTCGCAGGGACTCCTGGACGATGGAGTCCCTGCTACCGTGCTCGCAGCCCTGCCAGCAACAAACACGCCCCAAGTCCTAGCACAAGAGACCGCCCCTCTCCCGACAGCAGCTCCCGCTTATGTCACACGCGCTGCGGGACCCGCGAAGCGGGTCCGGCGAGTTGCTGTGGCTTTTCCAAAGGGCAGAGGGTGAAGAAAGAAACAGCAGCAGTCCGGTGGCAGGTCCAATCAAAGGCCAGGTAAGCGTCCCATGAACAAAGTCCTGGAGCCTGTTTTTACTCCGTGGGCGGGGGGGGCGGGGCCAGCAGGGAGAGCAGCCCAGGTGAATCAGATTGGGCTCGCAGGGACTCCTGGGCGATGGAGTCCCTGCTACCGTGCTCGCAGCCCTGCCAGCAACAAACACGCCCCAAGTCCTAGCACAAGAGACCGCCCCTCTCCCGACAGCAGCTCCTGCTGATGTCACACGCGCTGCGGGACCCGCGCTGCGGGACCCGCGAAGCGGGTCCGGCGAGTTGCTGTGGCTTTTCCAAAGGGCAGAGGGTGAAGAAAGAAACAGCAGCAGTCCGGTGGCAGGTCCAATCAAAGGGCAGGTAAGCGTCTGGTAAGCACTGTGGAGTCAGATATGCTCTGATTGGAAGGAAAACTGCACCATCTTAAATCGGGCGTTACTGGCTACTTCTCGGCCCTGCACAAGAGCCCTGCTCCACTCCCCATTTGTAAACGGGGACTCTCTGTCCCAGGTGGCATGTTTCAGAACAATATGTGTTTGCCTATCATTTTTTTAGGTCTTCATTTAGCCAGGAGATAACACCCTTAAAGGAGCAGGGATCTAAAGTTACCTGTAGGACCTGGGACTGCTTCGGTTCCTCAGGGAAGGAATACCAGATCTCATGGGCAGTGCGGGATATGCTTGCATATTGCAAAAACTGCCACTGATCAACGCCATAAATGAACTTCAACTTCCTCAACGGACATAAAGGCGCCATTTAGTAATAGATCTACCACATTCTGGCAGCCCCACCTCCAGCCAACTAGTAACATCCATGGAGTCACAGATATGTAAAAAGGGGCGCAGCCACCAGATCGGGAGGAACCTAGCATACGGCACCCGCTTTAGGACCTTCATGAGAGCCTTTTCCCATGCTTGGGTCACCTGAGTAACAATAAATGGAGTTTCCACTGAGAGCCTGCTGCCTCTCATCAGCTGCTTCGGAAGCTCGAGCACCTCAGTGGATTCAGAAAGTAATTCCTTCTCCCAGTTAAGCCGTCATCGCACCCACTGCAACGCATAGTAGAGCCACTAAATAATACACTTGGAGATCTGGGAGCCCAAGACCACCCCGGCTGAGACCAAATTTCAGGATCTCCAGGTGAGCCCTACTCCTCTTACACACACAGACTAGGTTCACCAACAGCGTATGGATTTGCCAGAACAACGAGGATGGCAGCGCACAGAACAAATGATGCATTGTGTAGAGGCAGCTTGGCAATAAGACCACTTTACTTAAAGCGAGGCTGCCCATCGCCGACAGAGGCAGCGTGATCCGAAACTGCACTGAGGCTGTAAGGCCTTCCATTGCTCCACCCATGTTCAGCATGAGTTATCTGCAGGTCCGGATAACAGAAACTCCGGGTCCCCCACGGTAGGCCCACCGCTGGGAGATCAGATTCATCCTCGTCGGCCAGAGCTGCCGGGGGTACTATACCATCTTGTGCCAATTCACGTGTGTCCTGTCCCCCATCTGCACACCTCAGTCTCACAACTGTTCTCTGAGATACGTCGCAAGTGGCTCCACAGTTAGGCCAAAGAGGAGTGGCGATAATGGGAAGCCCTGTCATGTACCCCTCTCGATACAAGGGTGTCAGATACATCAGTACCCAGGCGCACTCTTGCAGTAGGCGCCTTGCACAGCAGTAAACGCCATGAGCCCAACTCCGAGTCCCATCAGCCAGAGGATCCCCCAGAGATACGCCCAGGAGAGGTTTATTGAATGCATTCTCTATGTCTAAGGCTATCAGCGCTGCACTAAAGTCAGTGGCCCGGGTTTCATGCATCGGTGGGACAGTCATCGCAAGTTCACATGGGTGCCTCTTCCCAGCATAAAGCCACATAGATCATCGTGAACTAAGTGTGTAATAAGCAGCTCAACCAAAGTGCCAGAGCCTTGGCAAGCAGTTTAACATCCCTGTTCAGCATAGAGAGCGGTCGGTAAGATCCCGGGTCAGCAGGGTCCTTGCCCGGCTTGGGGAGCATCATTCTAATGACTTTCCGCATATGTGTAGGGAGTTTGCCTACTTCGCGAGCCTCGAGAAATGTTCTGAGAAGCGCAGGGAGCAAGGTGGCAAAGTTTGCCAGGAAAAATTCTACCGGGAGACAAACTGGTCCCGGAAATTTCCCACTGGCCATGTCCCGAAGGGCTTAATCCAATTCCTTCCGAGTTATGACCTCTGCTTGAGCCTCTGTCAACTGGGGAATGACCATCTGAGCTAGAAAGCCCTCAACTCGAGGGGCTTCTTCATGCACTGGAGCAGTTTACACCCCAGTGTGGTGGTCACGTAATAATTGGGTAATTGCTGCTTGACCTATAATTACTGAGCAGTCAGGCCTACGGAGAGCAAAAATAAATGGTGGAGGACGTTCACATTTAAGCAGCCAAGCCAACATGCGGCCCGGCTTATCGCCCTCTTTTGCTTATAGTCCCTTCGGACATGGGAGTCCAGTCTGTCCCAGCGTTCCGTCCATCATCTCCTTGTGTTTGCTTTGTTTGCCCTAAGTTGGCAGGGAATGCCCAGACGTGGGTCCCTTGCTCACTTTGCCACTGGATTCAAGCTAGCCTGGCTGATGAGGGGTGTTACCCTGAAACCGGTCCCAGGATGCTTGTTTTCAGTCCAGGGAAGACCTGGCATGTCAGTTCGGGCTGGACTGTTCCCATGAGGCACAGGGTAAAGACTGATTTGCATATAGCTGAGTCTGAACTGGGGTGGCGAAGTGAGCTAAAGAACGATGATGGATTCAACCCAGATCTATGACTGGAGGTGAGTGTCTGAGAAGTTTTAGCGCTTCGTCCATCATCTCCTTGTGTTTGCTTTGTTTGGCCTAAGTTTGCAGGGAATGCCCAGACATGGGTCCCTTGCTCACTTTGCCACTGGATTCAAACTAGCCTGACTAATGAGGGGTGTTACCCCCTAAACCAGTCCCAGGATGCATGTTTCTGGTCCAGGGAAGACCTGGCTTAGCAGTTCGGGCTGGACTGTTCCCATGAGGCACAGGGTCACCGGTCAAGACTGATTTACATATAGCTGAGTCTGAACAGGGTTGGCGAAGTGAGCTAAAGAACAATGATGGATTCAACCCAGATCTGTGACTGGGGGTGAGTGTCTGAAATGTTTCAGCGCTCCGTCAATCATCTCCTTGTGTTTGCTTTGTCCCAGATAGCCACCACCTTCCTATGTGCCTCTGCCAATGACACATCATCCTACAGCCCATTGCTGCACCTCCACAACGTTGTTCCTCCCCTTCCCTCAATTCCCACTCCAGTTTCTTCTGATGCCATAGATCTTCCAAGGCTTACACCTCTAACAACCACCTTTAGAGCCCCCACTCCGTGTAGGGCTTCCTTCATTTGGGAAACATCTATTACAACGCCAGCATTACAATGTAGTGCCTTTACAACACAGTAAGTACCAAGACTGCAATGTTACCACAAGTTCCATTACAACGCAAGTCATTACAATGATTTGCTTTAGGAAATGGGGTGTTGGATTTTAAGTCCAACACCTTCCCTACTGATACACTGACTGGAGCTGGAATAGTAATTTAAACTATTCCAAAGTCCAGCGCTTCCCTAAAGCAAGTCGTTGTAATGACTTGCGTTGTAATGGTACTCGTGGTAATGACACTGCCATGGTACTGACTGCGTTGTTAAGCCACACGTTGTTTTGGCATGTGTGGTAACAGATGCTACTCCTTCATTTCAATGTTATGCTCCGGGTCTCCCAATGCCTTGGGTCAAAACCTCCACAACAGACACGGGCCTATGACCTCTCAATCCACACTCCAATAGTAAGGCGGTGTGGTCCGAGAGAAACTGCACCTAGTAGCTTACCTTCTCAACATTAAGGTCGCCCTCATTGGTGAGGA
Organism: Triturus cristatus; assembly: GCF_964204655.1. NCBI lineage: Eukaryota > Metazoa > Chordata > Amphibia > Caudata > Salamandridae > Triturus > Triturus cristatus. The sequence goes on from NC_140591.1 coordinate 2,429,038, forward strand.
GGAACCGATCCAACCTACTATGAGCCCATGAGTGGGGGAACAACAAGAATATTCCTTTACCATGGGGTGGAGCCCCTCCACACATCAACAAATTTAAGGCTATTCATGGTATCATGCAACCCTAACACCATGCTAGGCTTTGTACCCATCCGGGGTGGGTGGAGGTCTAGTTGATTGTCCAAAACACAATTAAAATCCCCTACCGAAATAGCAGGCAGTCCAGCCGAGGTGACCGTCTCGACCAGCACTCTGGCCTCTTCTCGCTCCTGTCTCTGTGTCTCCAGATTCAGGTGCCATCTTGCTGCACCACCACCCTCGCACCGGAGAGCAAACATCGTCTGGACCTGTTTCTCCTCCCCATGTCAGGCCCCATCTCGGCACCGGGATTCGATCGCTACCCCTGATCTCCAACCAATCCCATGTCTCTTCGGGTGTCATAAAGAAATGAGAGTTGTTAGAAATGGGGGTCTCTAATTGGCAATGGCTGGCCACTGTCCAAGTAGGGATCCTTCTTCCTAAGTCAGAGTAAGAGGGCTACACCCTTTGATAACCCCTGGTCAACCCTAACCCTGATCCCTAAACCCTAAAACAGAGCCTTAAACCCTAAACCCGGAACCTTAAACCCTAGCCCTGAGGCCTAAACCCTAATGCCGAGCCCTAAAACCCTAGCCTTAAACCTTAACCCTGATCCCTAAACCCTAAAACGGAGCCCTTAACCCTAAAACGGAGCCTTAAACCCTAGCCCTGAGCCCTAAACCCTAATGCCCTAATATCTCAGAGGCAATGTGTGAAGCATTTATGACCATACACAGTAACACAGTGAAGAACACTACAAAGGGACACCACACAAGTAATTATAGAAAAATACGTATCTTTATATATAGACTTATCACAAGACCAACAACGGTAAAAAGCCACAATACTGCAAAATAGTATTATTCTTAAAATGCTGCAAAAATAGTTCAAAGTGCGCAAAGAGGAGTTCAGTTCAAGGCAGTGGTCTCTGCGACCCTTTTACTTACAAAGTACCTGGATTCTGTAGCAAAACAACCAAAATGTCGCAAACGAGCTGTAGCGATGATTTTCCTCACGCGAGACCAGCGATGCATTGAATCCTTACCGCAAGGGAGGATGATGCGCTGATCTGCAGATGCGTGCGGGACAAAGCGACAAACGTCTTCACGCTAAGCCGGTGATGCGTTGAAATCCTTGCCGCAAGGGAGGATGATGCGCCGAGCCTGTTGCGTGTGCGACCTTGTTGCGATGAGAAGAAATGGCGCTCCGCGAGGGAGTGACGATCCGGGTGTGATGCAATAAAAATGGCAGACGCACGGCGTCCGCACTGCGATGTCGTGATGCGATGATCTCAATGCGATGATTCTTGGTTAGCGAGCACTCGACAGCCCGCAAACGTGCGATGCGATGATCTTTGGGTGTTAGCGAGCGCTTTGTGGCCCGCAAGCGTGCGATGCAATGATCCTTGGTTTGTGAGCACTCGGCGGCAGCAGCACAATGATTTTTCATGCGCTGTTCAGCTGCGGCGGCTCGCAAATGGGCGTTAGTGATGATTTTCAGCACTCTCTTCTCCGTAGTAGAACTAGAGACCCTGGAACTCACAGGAGCCTCACCTGCAGATAGAAATCCTCGCTGGGAGGAATCAGGAGGCTGGTGGTGGAGTCTGATGTGCCTGAGACTCCAGCAGGAGGCTAGCTCTCTTCTAGCCCGTGGGTGATTGCTTTAGCAAGTTGAAATAAAAGTTCTCTTCAAAGTCCTTTTCCTCTTCTTCCAAGTCCAGTGAAAACTACTGCAGGCCAATCCAAGAAACAGCACACAAGCACAAAGACAGTCCTCTCCTGCAGATTCCTTCAGTTACACGGACAGAGGTTCTTCTTGTTGTCCAGGAGCAATACAAATTGTAGGGGTTTCAGCACAGATCTTTATACCCCAAAAGTCTTTGTTCTCAGAAACTACAACTCACTGAACCCAGCCAGAACCAGTTCTGCCCAGTCCTGGAGCACTTTGTTTACCAGGCTGCATCCTTCCTTTCAGAAAGTGGGGGTCTGCCATCAGACGCACAGTAGGAGGAGGAGCCAGCATTCACCTTGCCAGGCACAACCCAATTCAGGTCAAGGATCCACCCCTCCCATACTCCAAATGCAGATCTCTCTATTCAACCCAGGTCTGACTCAGCCTGCCCTGTCCCTCCAAAACCAGACAGCCAATACACCTAACAGCAGAGCACACTGGAAGGCTTAGGCAAGAAAATATCTACTTTCTAAAAGTGGTATTTTCAAACACAGAATATAAAAATAAACTTCACTAAAAGATGTATTTTAATATTCTGAGCTCAGGCATACTAAATTCGTTTTTCTAACATGTTCTTTCGTCAGTTAGGACTATAGAATGTAATAGTCAAACCTCCCATTCTTGCCTATGGAGCACAGGTAGCCTTACAGTAGTGAAAAACGAAATTGGGTGTAATTCACTACCAGGACATGCTACACACATCAGGGCATGTCCTACCTTACACATACAATGCACCCTACCATAGGGGTGACTCACATGATGCCAAGGGAAGGTTCAGGGGCTGGGAAGTGAGTGCACTTCACAGCCAAGATGGCAGTTCTGGACTGCACACAGACTCTGCAGTGGCACGTCTGAGACACACTTTACAAGCTGCTTCTGTGGGTGGCGCAAGCCAGCGCTGCAGGCCCACCAGCAGCATTTGGTTTACCAGCCCTGGGCACACACAGGCCACGCTACTAGGGACTAACAGGTAAACCAAATAAGCCAATCATGGATATACCTATTCACATGTCATATTTACACAGGGAGCATTCACGCTGTAGCACTGAATGGCAGTGGCACAGCACCCAGAGCATCTAATACCAGCAAAAACAGAGGCGATAACAGCAAAAAATGGAAGGGAGACCCACGCCAATGGTGCCAGGTCGAACAAGAGTGGCCATCTAGGATCACCGTCAGTGTGCATTAATCCCATCAGCTTTTGACGCTGCTGAAGGATTATCTCTGCAGTTGGACAGCACTCGTGTAATCCGGGAAGATGAGTATGATGCGGTTCTCAAACTTCAGGCCTCCCTGTTTTCAGGCCATCTGCAGTCCCTATAGTTGAGGAACTTAGCTATGACAGTCCTGGGAGGACCTCCCGGCTATGGTGACGGGGCCAAGGATCTATGCGCCCTCTCCACTGTGAAGAGCCCGGACAGGCCCTCTGGTTTACCACCCTATGCACCCTCAGGGAATCCTACGAACCAGAGATTACACCTACAGGAGAGAACCTCTGCATCCTTCATTCACATCTCTATTTTACTAGAGTAAGCTTTGAGCACAGCCACTGCGGCCTTCAGCTGGGAGATCTCCTCCTGCATCTCAGTGACCTGGCTCTCCATTTCAATTGATCTTTCTGCCAGTTTGCGCAGGCCAGTCCTGAGTAGATTCACATTGAGCCTCATGGCCTCAATTTTTGCCTGTTTTGCTAGCTCCGAAGCTTCAATAGCAGCCAGGATCTGGTTTGTTAGTGCCCTGTGGGGCTTCACCTTCCACTGACTGTGGTCCCCTGCTCGCATCCGGAGCAGTACATTTTGTGGGTGCCTCTCGTCAGTCTGTCCTTGCCCATATTGCGATGGGGGTATGCCTGTTGCATGCAACACAGCAGCCGCCTACCAGGCACCTCCGACCGCACCACTCAGCCTCACCCATTACGCCAGCCTCAGCGAACTGTCGGGCCCCTCAGGCCATGCCAACTGGTCCTCCAGTGCCGACCACCAACCAACACTCCAGATGCAGTGGCTGAGACTCAGCATCGGCTGCACCCAACAAGTGACCGCAAGCTAGCAGCAGGTCTTCACTTCCCATGTAGCAGGCAATCATGCAGCCACAGGAGCACTGTCCAGACCAATAGTACTCTATGGGGGAAGGTGCACACCACCAACCTCAGCCCCCACTCTGCCGCAGGGTGGGACAGCCCATCCACGTCTCATCTGTCGTCTCCCCAAGGCTGTCCAGTGCAGGGGTACAGAAGGCAGGCCTGGGAGGGAGTAAACATGTAGAGCCAGCAGTCCAAAAGACCAGCAGTACAGACACGCTTCCAGTTTAGAGGGGGGAAGCTCACCCCCAAACCCTTAGCCAGTATACACAGCAGCGTGGGGGCCTCTCTGGATCATTAAGTACTTCAGGTTCCCTATAAAGCCCCAGCAATCTTGTGTACTACACCACAAGATAGTCTCCCCTTGGAGACGGTCAGCATCTATGCCCACACCCAGGGAGGGAGCGCCACGTGCCTGCACCGCAGCACCAGAGCCCTCTGCACACCGTACTTTCAGCAATGACACTCCCAAGTGCAGGGCACAGCTGCAGTTCACCGCTGCCTCACTTGCTCTGGGAGGAAGAATGGTCCTCAGTCCCTGATGATGTCCCTGGTCTCACGGCCCCTCCACAGGCTGGAAGGGCGGGCCCCACATATAAAAGATGCAGCAAGGTTGCTCCCCCATATGGAGAGGTGTGCGATGGAGGTGCTGAGTCTCTCCCACACTCAGCACCTCCATCTCACACTACTCTATATGGGGGTCCGAACCGCATCTCACCTTTGACTTATCTAACCAAAGTTATCTTTTAAAAAGCCTTGCATCACCTCCGGAGGTAGACGCCATTCATGATCAGCTAGGCATCGATGGCTGTGTTTGTCCGTTCTGACATTCAGAGAGCTCAACAGCTGTTGAACCTCCAGGGAAATGCCAGACAGTCCAGCCATTTCCAGAGGCACAGGGCTTCCTGACACAGGGTCCACAACCCCAGCCTACCCTGTTTGTTGCAGTATCACATGGCTGTGGTGTTGTCTGTGAACACCTGAACTAGCCTTCCCAGTCGGCCTCTCTCAGCTCCACCAAGCTGATAAGGAGCTGCGATTCTGCTTGAGACCAGAATCCTCTGATCTCCAGCTTTCCCAGATGGCTGCTGTAGCCCAGGAGTGACACATTTGTAACTAAAGTCTGGGTCGGGAAGAGAGAGGGATATGCAGCTGACCCAATTGTGGCTCTTCAGCCACCACTGCAGACCTTTTGCAGTTCCCTCCATTATCTGGGACTTCAGTTACCACTTCAGAGCCCACATATGACAATGGGCATGGGTCACCAGCAGGATGCAGAAGGCCATGAGACCCAGCAGCCTCAGATGCAGTCTCACTGAAATCCAAGATAGAGGTCTAAATATTGGAATTACAGTCCGAATTTCCGGGGCTCGCCGTTCCGGATGATAGGCGCGAAACTGCACTGTATCCAGAACTGCACCCATAAGAGGAAGGAAGGAAGGGAGTCAGGTGTGACTTTGGCACATTTATAGGGAACCTCAGCAAATGCAGGACGTGCCCCGTAGTATGGGGGTGAGAGACGACAGCTAGGGCAAGCCGCCTTCAGCAGCCAGTCGACAAGGTAGGGGTAGACTGGATCCCCTGACCTTCATAGGTGTGCTGCAACCACCACCATCAACTTGGTGAATACCCAAAGAGCAAAGTGAAGCACAGCAAACTGATAATGTTTGTGGCCCACCATAAACTGCATATAATGCCTGTGGGCAGGCAGGAAAGGGATATGGAAGTAGGTGTTCTGGAAGTTCAGCATAACCACCCGGTCTTCAGAGTCGAGGACAGATAGAACCTGTGCCAATGTGAGCATCTTGATCTTCTCTTTCATCAGAAAGAATTTGAGATAGTGCAGGCCTAGAATAGGGTGGTGGCTTCCATCCTTCTTGGGCACCAGAAAGTAGGGAAATAGCAACCACGACCTACTTCTGATGCCAACACTCTCTTTATGACTCCTTTTGCCAGAAGAACCTGTACTTTCTGATGGAGCAGAGAGAGCTGATCCTCAGTCACCCGGTCTAAAGATGGTGACATGGTCAGTGGGGTTTCTAGAAAAGGGATGGGGTAAACCTGCTACATTATCTGAAGTGCTCACTTGTCCAATGTTAGGCCTTAACTAACCACACAAGGGGGCCTGAGGAGACTTTAGGACCTGCAGGAGCCAACTCCTCACTCAATAATCATATCACAAAACAAGGCCTCGGCTCCATAATGATAGGGAGGTCCAACAAAAGGCTGAGTGTGCTCTTACGCGCAACGGGGGATTCCCTTTTCAGGACGGTTCCCCTCACACACCAGAGGTGTCATGCTTCATCATAGGGGTACCTCCTCGCATGAGACCTAGTCTCCGCGCGGGCTACAACCCCTTCGCTGCGAGGGAGGGGCTTAGGGATGTTTTTGCATGAGGTGGGTGGGTGTTTTAAAACCATATGTGAGCCTGGTGCATTGGAAAGTAGTGCAGTGCTATGATGTGAGTGATTTAAAACTAACTACGGGGTTAGCTATACGGCAACTTTTATTCAGCTACCCGGTGTCAGGATTAAAAACAGAATATAGCTGGTAACACAGGTGCCATTATTAGATGCCTCTGTGTTGTATCAAGACCAACATGTTTCGGCCAGCAGACCTACACTAGTGTCACAGCCTTCTTCAGGGTCAGTAATACAGCTAACTGCATTAAATAAGTGAGTACTGTAGGAGAGTAGGATCTGCTTCACATGCGTACCCCCACTTTTTGCTGGTGTTTCACTGTTTTTCGACCTTAGCCTGGCTGTGGCCCTGCTAATCTGGACCACAGCCTAGCTGCTTCCTCTCTAAAATGGTTTCCATGTACATTAGGTACATATCTAATTGGATTCTGGAGTGCCTTATTAGCCCCTAGTATATGGTATACTATGTACCTAGGGCATAGCCTACCAGGGGCTGCAGCATATATTATGCCACCCCTGGGAAGCACTCCAAAATGACACAACAGGTCTGCTACTGCAGCCTGGGTAAGGGTGTGCTTGAACCCTTTACTGTGGTATAGGCTACCTATATCACTACCCTATACAGACACATATAAACCTATAAGCCACTCCTATGGCAGGCCTTAACAATCCTGAAGGCAGAGTGCTTGGTTTTGTGTGAGAGGGTGCCCAAGCATGAGCTGAGCCCCTCTGCAGCTTTCGGAAATATTTCCTTATAGCTGTTCTGTGATACAGCCATACCATATACTCTTAAGTGCATTATAACCTCGCGGTAAATGCCAACTTTGGAATGGCTGCATCAAAACATGTTGTGTTTGGTGTCATATGCTTTGGAATACTACCCCCGCCAATTCTGGCGGCGGGGTAGCATTCCACCCTTCTAGAGGGATAGACATGTTCACACTGGCTAAACCCGGTAGGACTTTTCTGAGCCCTGGCATCACAAAATGGATGCCTCTGCCACAGACACGTGTCTGGCCTCCTGCTGGTGACCGAAACTCCAGCAGGGGAGGCCTGGACAATAGGCTTCCTGTCGAAGGGAGGTGTGAACACCTCCCCAGACAGGCTGATGTGTATTGGGGCTGGGCAAGAGCACTCTCTGGTGCTTTGAAGTCCTGCACTGGGGGCACGTTTGGCGTCCCTGTGCATAGCCCAGTTCAAACCGGTTGCAGGGGCTACCTGCCCCTGCTCTGGTGCGAAACTGGACAAAGGAAATGGGTATAACCACCCCTCTTTCCAGGCCCACCCATAGGTGGGGCCTTAGAGTTAATCCATCCCCTAAACTTACTATAAGTATAGGAATCCAGTCCCTAGGACTTTAGATTACCCTGGACGAAACTCTGCAACATATATCCTGGACCTTCAACTTTCTATCACGACTAGAAGACTGAAGAAATATCCCTTGGGGTCAAGGAGCGACTTCCCTGCTTGGCAGGCACCAAAGAAACAACTGACCGGTCTGCATCGCTGAAGCTCCCGCCGGACGCCGAAGTCTTTGCATCACCAGAGGTGGAGTTCCAGACTTCCCTGAGGCGATCTTGAGTCCACAGCAAAGCTGAGACCCATGGCTATTGTGGGGTGACGTGGAACCATGACCCCTGGGCACCATGATCTTTTGCAGCAACACTATCTTCCTGGACCTCCTCGAAGTTGTGCTTTGGGCTCCGAGTAGCCCCAGCCTTCAGCACCTCCTGCACCGAAGATAGCTGGCCTCCACTCCACGAGTGACCCGTGGGCCAGCTTCAAGTGCGACCGCTCGAGGCTCCTTCACGATCCCTAGCCCGTTAGCTAGGGATCGGTCCCCACGAAGGCAACTCCTTTTCTGCTTGGGCTTTCCTGGTTGCTCCAGACCTGCCCTTACTTACCCTCACTGGGTGAGTCCCTCAGACCTTGCTGGTCTGCACAGCAGTCCTTTCTCTGATTTCCAGTGACTTGCCGTTGCCAAGGCTGGTTGGGTCCATTCTGGTCACCGACACCGCAGCACTCGACAGACTTCGTGGGACAGCTCGAATCCGGCTCGTGGACTTCGTCAACGCCTCCTGGACCTCGTGGCTCAAGGCACCATCAACTCACCTGAAGCACCCGACATCTGTGAGCATTGGTCCATCCTGTCCTCGGTCACTAGCAAGTGACCCAGACTCTGTCCCCTCTGCTTTCAGGTTCCTTACATCCTAGATCCAGGCTTGGATCTCTCCAGACACTTCTCCTCCTCACGGCAGCAGCAGTTCTTTGCAGGCTCCCATTGAAATCGACTACGCGACCCAACACCAAAAGACACCCATGCACCCAGCTTCCCTGGGTGAGGTAACTCGAGTACTCCGGTGCTCTCGTGGGTGCTAGCCCTAGAACTACCTAGGTCCAAAAGGGTTTGGTCCCAACTCGATTAGAAGTGTCCCTAATCTTTAAATTTCCAACTGGTTGTGTTTACACACTGCATACAATCCCCGTGGGTCCCCTGTGTCACAACCTTGGGTGGTTCCTTGGGGTCCCAGCGATGCTCTAGGCCTAGTGTCTATTCCAGTCAAGGTTCTTATACCACTTTTTTGGTATATGGTTTGGTACGCCCCTAGGGCCCAAACGTGTATTTGTGCTATTACTGATGATTGCTATCTTGTATCTTAAGTACTTCGAACTCCAGTCTCATAAAGAGACTAGAGGGGTGTGTGTTATCTTAAATACATATATTTTAAATATATACCTGGTGTGGTTGTCCTTTGATTTGATCATTCAAGAAATTATAGACTGGTAAAACAAGCTGCTTTCCATTCCTTCAAGACTTAGCCTGAAGGCTGCTCTCCATAGCTACCACTAGGATAGCTTTCAATAAAGGTTGTCTTTAACCTATCACCATAAGGGGTTGTTTGAACTGATACAAGGTGCCCACTAGAACTAGTGGACAGTGTGAGAAGTTCGCCTGGCATATGCTTGTCACTAGTTATAGTGGCCACCTTGCACCAGTCCAATTCGACTCTTATGGTAGATAGGTTTAAGACAACCTTTTAAAGAAAGCTATCCTAGTGGTAGCTGTGGAGAGCAGCCTTCAGGCTAAGTCTCAGAGGAATGTAAAGCAGCTTGTTTTACCTTATAATCTATTGAATTACCAAATGAAAGGACACCATACAGGTATATATATAAAATATATATGTATTTATTACTAGACAAACTCTACTAATCTCTTTATGAGATTAGAAGTCAGGAACATATGCAAATATCAATGTTTCACAATAAGTTAAGTACAAATATGGCTGGGGCCCTAGGGGCGTACCAGACCATATACTAAAAAAGAGGTTTAGGAATGTCAACTTGCAAGGGGACAAGGCCTAGGGCCTGTAGAATCGCCGGGGCCTCACTAATCCACCCAAGGCAGGTAAGTAAAGGACCCACGGGAGACGCGTGCAGTGTGAGAACACAGCCGCGGGTTCCCTATTGATTTAAATGGAGCAAGTCGCGGTTGGATTTTTAAAGTTCTAGGGTACTTCGGGAGAGTCTACAAGCAAGCCACTTACAAGGTAAGTAATTTGAGGGCCAACACACACAGGAGCACTAGAGTGCACGAGTTACCTCACCCAGGGAAGCTGGGTGCATAGGTGTCTTTTGGTGTCGGGTCGCGGCGTCGTTTTCAATAGAAGCCGAAGAAGATTTGCTGCTTGTGAAGACTGGAGAAGTGTCCGGTGGAATCTAAGGCTGGATTCAGAAGAAGGAAGACCTGAAAGCAGAAGGGACACTGTTCACAGTCACTTGCCAGTGACCCGGGGCCAGGAAGATGGATGCCCACGGTAGTGGGGTGATTTCAGGTGCTTCACGGGTGTCTTGACTCTTCAGCCACGAGGTCCAGGAGGCATCGATGATGACCAGGAGCTGGATTCGGAGTGTCCCACGAAGTCTGCAGCTTACTGAGATCTCGGCCACTGGATTGGAGCCAACAAGCCTTAGCAACAGCAAGTCTCATGGAAAGTGAAGGAAGTCAGAGGTGCAGACCAGCAAGGTCTGAGGGACTCACCCAGTGAAGGTAAGTCAGGGCAGGCCTGGAGCAACCAGGGGAGCCCTTTGGTTTGATGAGAAGGTCTTCAGGGGACCCACAAGCCAACGGGCAAGGGATCGCAAAGATGCCTTGTGAGGATTCGCTTCACAGGAGCCCACGGTCACTCGGGACGGGGTAGGCCTCTGATCTTCGGTGGAAATCCTGCTGGAAGCTTGGACCACACGTGGTCCAATGCACAAGTACGTAGAATGTGGTGAAGGGATTGCACTCGAAAATAGGGCATGGTACCCGGGTATTGCTGTACCTCGCCACTCGTGGGGTCCACTCGCCTCAGCTCTGCTGGGGACTCACAATGGCCGTCGTAAAGTCAGGAAATCCACTTCCGGGGCTGCAGGGACTTCGGACTCTAGCGGGAGCGGGGAAGTTTGTGACCGTTGATTCAAGTTTTTGGTGCCTGCCAAGCAGGGGAGTCACTCTTTGACTTCAAGGGAGATTCTTCAGTCTTCCAAAGGTAGTGAAACGTTGAAGGGCCAGGATTCTTCTTGTAGAGCGTCGTCCAGGGATATCTAGTTTGCAATGGCAAGGTTTCCCTATCTTATACTAAAGGAAAGGGAGGGACTAGCTCTATGACCACTCCTATGGGAGGGTCAGGGGAGTGGGTGGTTACACCCACTTCCCTTTGTCCAGTTTCGTGCCAGAGCAGGGGCAGGTAGCCCGATAACCGGTTTGAGCTGGCATATGCACAGAGGAGCCTACTGCTCCCCCGGTGCAGGATTTCAAAGCACTCTAGGAGTGCACCCACCCAGCCCCAATACACTAAACCCTGTCTGGAAGGTGGTTACACCTCCCTGTGACAGGATGCCTATTGTTGGGCCTCCTCCACTGTGAGTTTCAGTCAGCAGCAGGAGGGCAGCCCAGTGTCTCTACTCGTGGCATCCATTTTGTGATGCCAGGGCTCTTTAGGATTCTACCGTGTTTCCACAGTGGGTACATGTCTTCCCCTCTAGAAGGGTGGGATCATACTCCCACACCAGTTACTGGTGTGGGGGTATGATTCCAAGTTGTTTGACACCAAACACAACATGTTTTGATGCAGTCATTGCAAAGTTAGCATTTACCGGCAGGTTATAATGTACTTAAGAGTATATGGTTTAACCGCATCCACAAACAACCACAGAGAATAGACTCTGCCAGCTGCAGAGGGGCCCTGCTCATGCAGAGGCACCCCCTCACATGTAATCGAAGCACCCTGCCCTCAGGATTGATAGGGACTGCCTTAGGGGTGACTGATAGTCTTATATGTGTGTGTAAGGTGAGATATAGGGAACCTATATCTCAGTGAGGAGTGGTAATACTACCTCACCCAGGCTGCAGTAGCAGGCCTGTGGTGTCAGATTTAGTCTGCTTCCCAGGGGTGGCATAATACATGCTTCAGCCCCTGGTAGGCCTGTGAAGTACCTATGCCCTTGGTACCGAAGGTACCATATACTAGGGGCTCGTAAGGTACCACAGTATCCAATCACTAGTGCATCTAATATGCACTCCAAGTTGTTTAGAGAGAACAGAGAGACTAGGGACCTGATTAGCAGGGACCCAGCCAGACTATAGCCAGAAACCAGTGTTGACATCAGAAAAAAAGTGGGGGCAACATAAGTGCAGATCCTACTCTCCTACAGACAGCATATATCAGGCCACCTTCTCACAAGTACAACGTGAAAAAACATGAGAAAACACGTGCAACAAATAATAGTATAATACTGAACCAGTGAATTTAGTATGTTCAACGCACAACCATTTTTGGTTTGTGCAGTTCGCCACATCTGTCCCGGCATAATAGCCGTAAGGTATGTACCCCAAAACCACAGGTGGTGGGGTCCCAGGACCTCGTGGCGCACTGCCAGTGTGGCAGGTGATGCTGTATTCTGCCGCCATTTGGGTGCCTGTGATAGTATGAGGGCAAACTAAAGTAGTTTGGAAGCTGCGGCTGCTGTCGAGGTGGCGGACAAGGTCGTCTGCTGGCTGGTTGTCCCACAAGACTAGTGGGAACCATGTCCATGGACAGAAAAGGACTGAGGTGGCTGGGAGAGAATGCACGCAGTTTGTAGCCCCAACCGTAGCCGCAGAAGGAGCAAAAGGCAGAATGAGCTTGTCAAGGGGCCATGGATAGGCCCAAAGGAACTTGCAGTAGCCCAGCTGTCCTTAAAGTGCTCCAGCACTGACTATGCCTTGTCACAAAAGTGGAGGGTGTCATCGAAGGGCATGTCTATAAGGGATACCTGGACATTCCACGAAAAGCTAGTAGACTTCAACCAGGCATGGTATCTGAGTGCCTTTGTAGCGCAATTACTCTGCCTACCAAGTCAGTTGTGTTCAGTCAGCAGCAAATAGTGATCTTTGCTGCTGCTCATCTGCAGATGCCTGTGATGGTAGAGCTCAGACCTCTTCTGAGACCATGGCAGCACATGCGTAACTGAATCCCAAACCATGTGGGTGTATCGGCACAAGATGCAGGCCGTGTTCACTGACCAAAGTGCTTGGCTGGTGGAAGAGAACATCCTCTTGTTGAAGATATCTAGACTATTAGATTCCTTTTTAAGTGGTGTGGTAGGGACTGTGCCGGGACTGAGCTTGGAGTGAAGGTCTGGACTGCCAGACTGTCAGCAGTGGAGTGCTGGGTGAGAAAAGCTTGGTCCTCTGGAGCGGGCGATGGCAGCAGGCAATTGTCCTGTACACAGGTGCTTGGCCCAGGCCCCAAGGAGAATATAAGTGAGGGCTTCATTAAAAGGGTGAAGGGGTCCTGAGGGTGTACTCAAGGTTGAAGCACATCTTTCAAGACATTCCTCTTGACTGGCACCTTGGGTAGCTGAAAGTCAAGTACCTCATCTGACCTCCTCACCACCATAGCAAAGGAAGCCCTTTCCACAATAGCCACACTAGGAGGAGAGACCAGGCCAGTGTCTGGTGAGGTATCTAGACCACTGGCTCTGCCAGTTTCTCATACAAGAGATATTCAGCCTCCTCAAAGGGGGTTTTAACTATAAGGATCCTCAGATCCTTCCTAATCATATACCTCTCCCGGACTCTCAAAAAAGGCAGTCCCTGGCTCCGAATCAGAAGGTCACGATCCAGCTGCTGCCGGAGTCCGCAGTAGGGCATCAGTGGTGCTGGAACTGACATCGCTGGAACGGGCTCCAGGGAAGTTTGCAGCTCGTGGGTAGAGCTGCCCCGGATCCACACCGGATCTCGGGGGCCGGACTGGTGCTGAGGGCAGACTCACTGGCCGTAATCCAGTGGGGACACCCACGGAACCAATGGGGCCTCAAGGACTGATACATTTTTCATTGGCTAAAGGCTGCTATGGCTCCAGGAAACTGAGGGAGGCGTGCAGCAGACCCAAAAGCAGGTTTTGCATGAGAGCGGGGCCTAGCGTGACATCATTCCTGCATCTCATTCAAAGATTTGGATCCAATGCAGTGAAGTCAAAGAGCACTTCGACTTCTTAGCCCTTCTTGGATTTCTTATGGGACTTACCCGATGATGTTGAGCGCAATGACAATCGCCTGGAATGACTCCGTAAATGGGCCTGGGACCTTCCTTGTGAACCGGGACGTGGAGTGTTGTGGAGGTGATCTGCGTCAGGCAACTAGGAGCTTCAAGGACCACTCCATCAGTGGCTTGGGGTTCATGGCGCAGCAGTCATCACAAGTCTTGGAGTTGTGGTCTGACTCCAAGCACCAAAGACAAACCAGATGGAGGTCTGTCACAGACATGAGTCTGTGACAGGAACCACAGGGTTTAACCCCACAGGTTTCTTGGGCGACACGCTTGGAGACACGGACACACGGCAGTGCCAACCCCATCATCATACCTGATTCCGATACAAAGTCGGACCAGCGTCACCCGGCACCAACCTCAGCACCTGTAGGATCTTGACCTTCCGATTCGGAGACAGGCTTCCTCTTTTTTTAGACAGGTCTGGAGAGGAGTATGAGTAGGCAGTATCTAAAGATCCTCAAAGTTTCTGCATCCAGTCGAATGCCTGGGAATATCCTCATGTAAGGAATCTGTGGCTAGAAGTCTCTATCAGATTGGTATTTTTGCATAATATATGGCATTACATCTGTGTAGCCTATCAGACTATGGTTACAGGGGTCACCAGGTTTTGCATTCATAAAATGAGGGTGAAATGAGGGTCCTGTCCAAGAGTCCAGAACTATTGAATTATTAAACAACAAAATGCAAACAAGCAAAAGAGAGCCGGTCCAAGGCTTGACATCATTTAAAAAAAAGAACAGTGGCAAGACCTTGGGTCTGGAGTGCCTGCCTCTATGGAACCCTTAATAAAAATATAAAACCTGGACCTTTTCCCAACCACATCAGGGTCCCTTGTTCTTATTACTGGTCCATCCCACTCATGCACCGCAACATATTTTACATTTAAAAATCCCTTTATTTTTAGCTGCAGCTAGATCAGTGCTAGTGATTAAAAAGGATGAAATATCATAAGAAACTTGTGGAAATATGGATTTCTATGATCAGTTATGTCCCCTATCTTGGACCCCAACGGTTCCATGTACATGCTACAAGTACATGTATGTTCCCTCCAGTTCCAGTTATGAAGACGCAAACACATGTGCGTCCACCGTCAACATGTCCTCTTTCAGATCCGCCATGAATGGGCTGGATATTCGATTCCTAAGTACAAAAGGCCACCGACTTTATATGGCTCAGTTACTCCATTTTGCAGTTCAGGCGAGTAGGCCCTGATTCTGCCATCAAGTCTTTCTCTGCTTTCTGCCTCTGACAGCTCCAGTTTGAGCTCGCATCTGTGTCCATGAACTTTGTCTTACTCCCTGTGCGGCTAACGGTGCCTGACTCGGCCGGTCTGCTTGCCTGCCAAAAACTGTATTTCACCTTCAAGATTATTTGCTCCGCTCCCTATCCGATGCATTCCTGTCTAGTAGTTTAAGTAAACATTCTTCCAGCTACCGAGCAAAGGGCCCGGCTTCTCTGTCTTTATGCAAGTAATTCATAGCCCTGTCACTATGGAAGATTTCTGCCCTTGCATCTCATGTAGACACTTAGACGCTTGTACACGCACTCACAGTCAGTATAGAATAGGTTTTGTCCGAGAGTCCTTCCTTTGTGGATAACATAGTTCTTTAAACATAGGATGTTAGATATGATTTGGGATTAGGTTGACTTGACCCCCCAGACTTTTTGTCTCCACATGTAGAGCTAAATGTCAAGTCCCCTTCACCCCCTAGTTGCACGTCAATCACACGTCATGCTGCTGCGCGCGCATCTCTGCCAAGTATTTCTGCTGACATTGCGAAATTACTTCATAGATCCACCCATTTGTGACATCACACCTAAATGACGTTTTCTAGTTACACCCAGTTACACCCATTTTCGTTACGCATGTATGATTTTATCTTCATTATCAATTGTTACGCCTCCTGCATCTGATTCACTGTAATGACCATTCTATAAAAATGATTACTTGTCAATAATGTATTGTACTTCACTTCCTGAACCTCCGTGGTGATGGAACTTGGAGTCCACAATTCGAATTGTCCATTGGAATAAAGCCCATTCCGAACCTCTAATACCACGGATTCTGCCTCTTATTTTACTGAGCTATTTTTATTATTTTTCTGTATCAAATTAAGTCCCGGTAATTAAATTATTTACCACATGATTGGCGCCCGAACAGGGACACTTTCTCATCTCACGCGCCGGCGGTGCGTTGCAGGCCCGGTCTCCTGCCACAGCTGGACGGACAACAACGCGTACCAGCAGGATTTCCTGTATCTCCCTCCGGTCAAGCGGGGGCGACTGAGGCTGCGATCAACACCCAGACGAGGCGGTGAGAAGTGCGAAGTATCCCGACCAGAGCCTAGCTGAGAGAGCAAGATCCGAGGTATACAGAGGCCCACCAAGTTCCGAAGTTCCGAGGTTCCGAAGTTCCGAAGTTTTCGAGTCGAGTCCAGTCTAGTCCAGTTCAGTTTCCGTTCCGAGGCCTTCCGTTCCGAGCTACCCGGTGAGTACCATTGCTGGGGAGGCGTTCTGACGTGCACACAGGTTGTGCCGGTCAAGACGGGTTTGGGTACACAAATCCGGTCTGCACTGTTTTAGCAGTGTATCTGTACTGTTTAGCAGTATATCTAGTATATCAAGTATATAAATTCAGAATAATTCAGTTAAATGCCGAGTATTATGTTTAGTGACTAGTTTCTTAGATCATCATCATCATTGTTAAATGTTAAATGTTAAATGTGTTAATACGTCCTGCATATTGTGGTGTGAATGACTGTTCATTATTGTGTTTATTGTATTAAGTGTGTTCAAAATTAAGTATCAGATCAGTTCTCAATATGCCGCTCTTTTCGAAATTAAGACAGATCACAAGTAGAAAAGGGGTACTCGAAGAAGCTGTACCTATTCCTCCTAGGGACACTCCAGGGTACTTCATGTATCATAAACACGGCTTAGACGCTATATTATTTCTTGATTTATGGGTAGACTACACCAAGGAATTACCAGAAAGTCAGAGGTGGCCCGCACCGGGGACCTGGGATGCAGAGTGCATCATGAAAGTAGAGGAAGAGTTATGGAAAAGGAAAGCTAGACAGTCGCAGAAAGACGCCGTTGAGTTATGGCGTAAAGAATCTCATAGACGTACAGAAAAGGCACTCAGACAGGAAGAGAAAAGTAAGGAGAATTCAAATAAAGTCCGAGAAAATCTATTAATTGAAGAAGGTACACGAGTAAAATCAGAACAAGTAGACAGACAAAGAAATGCCCTTATGAATGGTATGTATCCCCTTCTGGCCGAAGGATTACCTAAGGCTACTCCGGAGATACCAAAAGACTTACCACCCCCATTGTTTCCAATAAAAGTACATCCCAAAGGGCATCCCAGAACCGCAGAAGATGTTTTCCTTTCATCATATTTAGACGACGCAGCTCCCGAGTATGCTAACCCCGCACCACATAGACCGTCTGCTGGGGGGGTTCAACGCCAAGACCCTGTATCTGTACCTCTACAACAACAAATCCTGACACAAGTTCCGGCAAGCACATCTGTTTCTACATCTGTTCCTACAGCTGCTTCTACAGCTGTGTCCACACCTATAGTTGCTGTATCGCGTTCAACAAATCCTTTCACGTCTGGTACCCCAGACGGGGCTACCGGAGGTGCTACCAACGTTTTTTCTACGCCACCCAGAATAAATAAACTTACTTTTCAAGAATCAGCACATCCACGTACGCCCAAACTTATAAATTCCCGCACGCTTAAGGAACTTCTTGTAGATTGTAGATATGACCCTGTGCCCGGCAAAGAGGACGAAATGATCCTGGCATCATTACGTATCAGACGAGCTGCGATGTATTTAGGGAAGCTACCAGGAATGACTATGCATCTAGATAATATATATCATTTTGTCCAAACAGGGCGAGATTCTGAATGTATTAACCGAGCTATGGAATACCAGAAAGTGGAGATACAGGGGGAACTGTTACGTTTCCTCATAAATTGTGTGATCAGAAATCAAGACCGACCGGGGGTAGATCCGGAAACAATGCAAACTCTTACCAGATGGAGCCAGAATATATCAGAAGGGAAACATGATAGGCAAGCATGTATAGTAGCCATGTGCCGAAAGATCCGTAAAGAAATAGAACGAATACACGAAGAAAGATTAGCGGTAGACCAGTTTGAACAGAACGAGGAGGAGGAAGGATCAGGACTGCCCACAGGACAGTCAGAAACCATAGCCTATGTAGGCAGAGGAAGATCTTGTAATAATACTAGATGTTTTACTGATCCGATACGTCCGATATGTCCAGATAATAACAGGAATTACCAAACACCTATAATAAATATAAGGTCCCCCGAACATTCGTTCCAAGCCGCTGACAAATTACTCCGAGAACGAAGGGGTTATCATTTACTTGATTCTATGGATGAGCAAGAATTAGCCAGGTCAGCCGTTCACTGGGTTGACAGTCCCGGAAAATATGGTGATGATACAGTAGCACACACGTTTTTGAACCTCACCCCAGATGAACAGCGTTTGGCTGGGATTTATATGATTCAACAACTCCTTATATTACATAAAAGCCAACATTCCGATCCTGGTCCCTTACCTGATATATTGACTGAATTACTCACGAATAGATGGAGAGGATCAGGTACTAAGTTAATTAGAGAAATACTAGAATCAAGAGAGCAGTACATTCTTTTTGTATGCCCAGAACATGTCTCACTGCCCATCAAGGAAAGAGCGACGTATTACATGGATAGACAGAATCCCTTACGAGAAGTACACCCAATAAAAGGCGAGGACAATGAGTTTAAACGTGTATTTGTATATACGCCTATATCTAAAATAGAATTGTTAGAAATGAAGAAAGTGGTACCCAGTCATGACAAAGACCCAGCGGGTTTCCACCGAGAAATTAAAGACATGTTACTCATGGGAGAGTACACTTATCCCGACATTATGACAATACTAAAGGTATTAATGCCTGCTGGCATTTATGAAAAACTCAAGGAAAAAGATTGGGAGGTGGGAGATCAAAAGATAGATTGGACAGCATTAGAAAATGAAGAAAAGGCCCGAGGTCCAGGTTCAGGGCTTGGGGAAAAGACTAAAATGCTACCAGGTTTACTAGTACAGGTACTGCCACGTTTATTGACTACGAAAAAGGAAGACTGGGGTGCAATCTCAGCCTGTAAACAAAAGCAAGATGAAGACACTAGTGATTTCTATGCCCGATTCGAAAAATGTTTTGGTATAAATAGTGGCATAAAAGCAAGTAGTGAATCATATCCACATCTGTTTGTGACAAAATTAGTTGAAAATTCCTTGCCCCAAGTGAAGAATAGAGTATTGAAATTTGAAAGTACCTGGCAAGGTAACACCCCATCACAAATGTTACAAATGTTACAGTATCATCACAATAGAATTAGAGAGGAACAAGAACATGAACAAAGACGCATGAAAGACACAAAAATGAAAATGCTAGTCTCCCAGACAGTTCCAGCTGAAGGTCATAAAAAGGGTACGACACAGTCCGGTGATTCAGCAGGACCTGTAAAAGGGACATGCAACTATTGTAAACAGCCAGGTCATTACATACACGATTGTCCAGTCTTAAAACGTAATATAGCCACGGGTATAACAAAAGAAAGACCACGGCCACCTAGACAGGATCAGAATGAACAAGGAGCCCCGCAGCATGCACAGTCCATGCCAGCTCCGCAACAGTCTATACAGTTTGTGCCAGCTGCACCAGCGCTGCCTGTTGCTGCCACACAAACCACGACACGACAGCTGTACCAGACCGCACAGTACGACTATCCTGATTATCAACGATACGCATGAACCAGCCTAGAGAGGGAAGTTGACTTACCCCTTATCGAGGTCCCTGTAGACCAAGAAGGACCTTATGTACACAGTGAACTATTAGGCCAAGATAGAAAATTTTTACTTGATACAGGGGCAAGTCGAACAACCATAAAACGTAGTGAAGTTCCAGGGGCACCCCTCTCAGGCACACAGAATATTTCCCTTGGTTTTTCAGGAAAACCTATTGTTAATGAAGTATCACAGCCTCTTCCACTTACGATTGGACCCTTGACACGAACTACAGATTTATTGCTTACCAAATCATGTCCAGAAAACTTGTTAGGTATAAAAACACTGAAAGCTCTAGGAGCTATAATATGTTGTTCTCCGGAAGGAGTAAGATTGTTTTTACGTGATTTCAAAGGTCACTATGTGTCCCGAGACATGGATCACCGACTGCAGACTTTACCCACACATTTATGGGCACAAGGCCCTACTGATGTTGGTTGCATGAACATTACACCATATCGAGTTACACTAAAGGCAGGAGTGGTACTACCACGAATGCGACAATACAAGTTACCACCAGATGCTGTAGTGGCTTTACTGCAAATCATTGACGAGCTTATTGCCCAAGGAGTGGTTGTGGAAACTGACTCCAATGTATGTAATTCCCCGATAATTCCGATTCTTAAACGAACTGATCCAAAGGCCCCACCAGTATATCGATTAGTTATTGATCTACGCGAATTAAACAAATGCATTGTGCCACAATTCCCTGTGGTCCCAGATATCTCGTCATTACTGACAGCCATTGATTCCAAAGCCACGTTCTTTACTGTAATTGATCTCAAGAATGCCTTTTTCAGCGTCCCAATAGATCCGGAAAGCCAATACCTGTTCGGATTTAGTTTAAATGGACGAAGTTTTAAATTCACATGCGCACCTCAAGGATTTACAGAGAGCCCCAGCATCTATAGCCAAGCACTGAAAAGAGAACTTGACAGTATACACATGCCAGTCAACACTGCACTGCTTCAATATGTCGATGATCTGCTGATCACCGCCCGAAGCGAACCTGAATGTGAGAAAGCATCACTGACGGTTTTACAATTTCTAGCCGAAAAGGGGCACAAGGTGTCCCCTTCTAAGCTGCAATTCTGTGTCCAGCGAGTTGTTTATCTTGGACACTCGCTGTCCAAGGAGGGAAGGCAGCTTTCACCCGACCGCATTCAGTTAATTGCTAACATGCCAATACCCAAGACACAAAAGGAGGTGCGGGCTTTTATAGGCCTCACTTCATATTGTAGGCAGTGGATCCCTCAATATGCATTTCTAGCAAAACCACTCATTCAGTTGACAACACAGGAGGCGGCCACATCGACTGTCCTCCCTTGGACTCAGGAACACACACAAGCTTTTGAATGCTTGAAGAAAGCTTTATGTCAAGCACCTGTTTTAGCAACACCATGTTACAGGAAACATTTTACACTCTTTGTTACAGAACGCGAAGGTACTGCTTTGTCAGTACTCACTCAGGAACAAGCAGGATCACGCAAACCATGTGCCTATTTCTCTAGTACATTAGATCCTGTAGCCCAGGCTTTGCCTGCGTGCCTGAAATCAGTGGCAGCAACAGCTTTAGCAATCAGACAAAGCGATGCCATAGTGTTAGGACATCCATTGACAGTACAGGTACCACATGCAGTAGAGGTTCTTGTGAACCGAACACAAACACAACACTTGACCATAGCAAGACTTACAGGGTACGAATTGACATTGTTTCAGCCACATATAGAAATCAGACGCTGTAACACATTGAATCCTGCCACACTTTTACCTGTAATCGGAACAGACCCACTAGCTCATGATTGTATTGAAGTTATTACAATCACGACGAAACCCAGACAAGACTTGACAGATGTCCCATTGTCAGACCCAGACCTGACGTTGTATGTAGACGGTTCATGTATGAGAACAAGTACAGGAGATTTAGTGGCCGCGTATGCAGTCACAACAGACACTGAAGTCATTGAAACAAACTGTATAAATACCTTGTCAGCTCAAGCAGCAGAGCTTATTGCTCTGACACAAGCCTGTATTCAAGCCACAAATAAGAAAGTCAACGTATACACTGATTCACGTTATGCATTCGGAGTTGTACATGACTTCGGCGTGCTGTGGCGAGAGAGAGGTTATTTAACTTCTCACGGTGCCCACATTCAGCACGGACCCCTCATTCATGCTTTATTAGATGCAATCCATCTACCCACTGCAATATCGATTATGAAATGCAAAGCTCATACGAAAGTTATTGATATCATTTCACAAGGCAATGATTTAGCTGACAGAACAGCTAAACAGACTGCTCAAACTCACACAACTGACATGACAAAGACAATAGTCCCGACACCAGCACATTGCATGACGGTTAAGGATCCCGCTCTTGACGTAATTGACATACAGACACATGCTACACCAGACGAGATAAAGAAATGGACTGAATTAGGAGGGATCCAAACGGACCAGGGATGGATGACGAAGGAGAAATCTGTATGGTTTCTTCCTGACTCTATGGTCCAAGTAATCATAAATACAATACACAGTCCAGCGCATCTAGGAGAGAAAGCTATGCTAGACAGCATTCAACACATTTGGTTCAACAAACATTTACGAGCAGCAGCTAAGCAAAAAGTCCGTACCTGTATGATATGTTGTCAGTTTAACCCAGGTAAAAGTATCCCCGTAGAACAGGGTGGATTTCAGCCTCCTGATCACCCTTTCGAAGTCCTCCAGATGGATTATATCCAGATGGAACGATGTCGAGGATTCAAATATGTTCTCGTAGTTGTCTGCGCTCTTTCCCGTTGGACCGAAGCGTACCCAGTCTCAGATTACACTGCCCCGACTACTGCCAAACAGCTAGTTCGAGAATTCTTCCCACGGTACGGTTTGCCACGTGTTGTCTACTCAGATAACGGCCAGCCGTTCTCATCCGAATTGATGAAACATGTTTCACTTTTGTTAGGATATCAATGGAAGTTTCATTGTGTCCGACACCCCGAGGCAGCAGGTCTCGTGGAACGACATAATCAAACTCTGAAAATCAGATTGTCCAAAATATGTAGAGAGAAAGGTGTTGATTGGGTAGTAGCCTTACCAGTTGCACTCTTTTACATGAGAATGGTAGCGCACTCTCGAACAGGGCTATCCCCTTATGAGGTGATCTTTGGCAGACCACCAAATATGTGGGGGACGCCTATACCCCGTAAAATAACTGATGTTGACTGTAATATGCTGACAGATTACCTGGCTTCCTTGATGTCTGCACTACAATCTTGTCGTTCACAGGTAGCTACAGCCTTTCCCGACAACACTGAGGTGAAACCCCATGACGTAGTTCCCGGGGACCTAGTGCTGGTGAGGAACTTTGACCGGAAGACTCAGCTGGATCCTAGGTGGAAGTCGCCGCAACTAGTCTTGCTTACCACAAGGACAGCCGTGAAGATCGAAGGCCGGAAAGGCTGGGTACATTCAAGTCATATCAAGAAATTTCATGGACTACCATCGGATGTAAATACCACACCTCGTGTGTCTTCACCTATTGACTCAAGGCTTCCTTTGGTTGAACTAACTGATACTGACCAATACAAATTAAAACTGAGGTCTAATAAGTCAGACAATTTGATTGTTTAAGTCCTCTCCAAGGTGAAGCGGTTGAATTTGTCTCTGACATGTATCCCTTAGACCTGAATAGAGAAAAAACCCGAAAAATGTTGAAACGACATGCGTACTGTAAATCACTGCGTAGTCATTGTACAGTGACGTTATTAATTTTGTTTTTCTTAAGTCTTATAATAATCACTGCAAGCATATTGTTGCATATATATCATCCTATTTTTAAACATGTTTACAATGTTACTGCTGAACATTCTTTTAGTGAATTACCCCCGCATGAGTTGTCTTATAGATTTGCGCTGCGCAATAACACTTTCATTAGTATGTTACATCATTCCCATCAGACTAGTAATGCTACCAATTGTTGGATATGTGGCCGACTCCCTCCCTATCAGAATTATAAGGGAGTTCTGCCCCTCTTTCCATATCCGTTTACACACAATGGCTCCTGTGGAGCATGGTTTAGTTTAATCAATTCCTTAGATTCAAACTCAGTAGTTTATCATGACAATTGGGTATGGGGAAACCTGAACCTAGTATTACTCAAAGTCTGCTACCCTGACGAGGAGGGTCGTCCCAAAAGAACAGGAACTGATCTAGAAAATGAAGTATATGGATTAGGTAATTTTACACTTAATCTCCTGATCCTGAATGTTGAATCCGAAGCTGCACCAATTTTGCCCGCTATGTCAGTGTTTCCAGTTAAGGGTGAATTGTGTGTAAGAAAGAATGGTTCCATACATATGGGCCATAGTAGATGCACCACTGTAGTAGAATTCAGTGATCAAGGCAAGTCTTCATTTAGAGCTTCTCGCCATTCCTACTTCATATGTGGTCAGACTGCATATATACGTCTGCCTCTAGATTGGGATGGTACCTGTTACATCGGATTCCTTTTGCCACCTGTTTTCCTAGCTCCTCCTGATTACCATAGAAATATTCATTTAGTACACAATAGAGAACGGAGAGATCTCCCAATTGTCGATTACACTGAGACGGCATGGTAAAAGTATGTAGATTTTAATAAAGGCCTCTTTCCCTATATAGGTACAGTTACCAATAGTAGGTTGATACGTAGATTAACTAGGACTCTTGAAGCCGTAGTGAATGAAACTATTTCCGCCTTAGGCAACTTGACAGAGGAGCAGTCTGCGATGAGGATTGTTGTCCTTCAAAATCGTCTTGTCCTTGACGTCATCCTGGCCGATAGGGGCGGAGCTTGTAGGGTCATCGGGTCAAGCTGCTGCGTATTCATTCCAGAAAATTCGCCATCTGTATATAAAGCTATAACTCGCCTTCATAAGATTGTGAGCCAGATACACCAGACTCCAGGCACTTGGACTTGGTCCGGGTGGTTTTGGAGCGTGTTATCAGCCTGGGGATGGAGAGTTCTATCCTTCCTAGGTAATGGCCTTCTTATACTATTCAGTTGCTGCTTATGCCTGCAATGTGGACCAGCGATTTGTGGTCTATGTGCCACATCGTGTATTCCACATCAAGATTTTCACTCAAGATCCCGGAAGAAGAAAGAAGAACAAATGATGCTATATGAACAGATCAACGGATTAATGAAGATTGATATCTCTTAAGGGCAAGTAGGGGACAAGGAGGGAATGTGGAAATATGGAATTCTATGATCAGTTATGTCCCCTATCTTGGACCCCAACGGTTCCATGTACATGCTACAAGTACATGTATGTTCCCTCCAGTTCCAGTTATGAAGACGCAAACACATGTGCGTCCACCGTCAACATGTCCTCTTTCAGATCCGCCATGAATGGGCTGGATATTCGATTCCTAAGTACAAAAGGCCACCGACTTTATATGGCTCAGTTACTCCATTTTGCAGTTCAGGCGAGTAGGCCCTGATTCTGCCATCAAGTCTTTCTCTGCTTTCTGCCTCTGACAGCTCCAGTTTGAGCTCGCATCTGTGTCCATGAACTTTGTCTTACTCCCTGTGCGGCTAACGGTGCCTGACTCGGCCGGTCTGCTTGCCTGCCAAAAACTGTATTTCACCTTCAAGATTATTTGCTCCGCTCCCTATCCGATGCATTCCTGTCTAGTAGTTTAAGTAAACATTCTTCCAGCTACCGAGCAAAGGGCCCGGCTTCTCTGTCTTTATGCAAGTAATTCATAGCCCTGTCACTATGGAAGATTTCTGCCCTTGCATCTCATGTAGACATTTAGACGCTTGTACACGCACTCACAGTCAGTATAGAATAGGTTTTGTCCGAGAGTCCTTCCTTTGTGGATAACATAGTTCTTTAAACATAGGATGTTAGATATGATTTGGGATTAGGTTGACTTGACCCCCCAGACTTTTTGTCTCCACATGTAGAGCTAAATGTCAAGTCCCCTTCACCCCCTAGTTGCACGTCAATCACACGTCATGCTGCTGCGCGCGCATCTCTGCCAAGTATTTCTGCTGACATTGCGAAATTACTTCATAGATCCACCCATTTGTGACATCACACCTAAATGACGTTTTCTAGTTACACCCAGTTACACCCATTTTCGTTACGCATGTATGATTTTATCTTCATTATCAATTGTTACGCCTCCTGCATCTGATTCACTGTAATGACCATTCTATAAAAATGATTACTTGTCAATAATGTATTGTACTTCACTTCCTGAACCTCCGTGGTGATGGAACTTGGAGTCCACAATTCGAATTGTCCATTGGAATAAAGCCCATTCCGAACCTCTAATACCACGGATTCTGCCTCTTATTTTACTGAGCTATTTTTATTATTTTTCTGTATCAAATTAAGTCCCGGTAATTCAATTATTTACCACAAACTAACCGGGTTAAAATGTCTTTTTTTTAATAACAGGACAGTCTCCATCTGATGAAAGAACGTAACTCACATTGGGGCATATTTACAAGGAGGCGATAATAAATTATCGCCGCTTTAGCGGCCGTTTTTGACCGAAAAGCGGCGATAATTTTATCGCCTAATTAGCAAGGTCACGCTAACGCGTGAAACCTTGCTTCAGCCTGGGGATTCCTAACGCCCAGCTTTGCATCTCTAATGAGATGCAAAGTGGGCGTTCCTGACCTAACATGACAGGAGAAATGTCGCTAAGCGACATTTCTCCTATCATCAAGCCCCACGCTATGAAGCATAGCGTCAGGAAAAGTAGCGATAACCCCTGTTATCGCTACTTTCCTTATGCCTGCTTCAGGATTGACTTAGCCATGATATCCTATGGAAGGTGGATATCATGGCTAAGTTTGTGAGTCCCTATCAACAAGCTAACGTGAGATTATTGCTGGGTTTCCAGCGATAATCTCACGTTAGGCAGTTAGCGTGAGGATTTTTATCGCTGAGGAGATAAGCGTTGCCAATAGCATGCTATCTCAGCGATAAAAATCCACGTTACCCGGCGATAATTATCCGCACGCTAAGAGCGCTGAGCGATAATTATCGCCGGTTGTTGCTGATATGCCCCATTATTACTACTGCAGCATAGGAGCAATGTGTGCCGAGGTCACATTTATTCTTTCTGAGACTGACCTTGGAGAGGTAAGAACTTCACCACTCCCCCATTAAGAGGTCTTTGATTATTGAGGACTGTTGATCACATCCCTTGAAATATGATAGACTGGCAGTCCCACCCTCTGAACATGCCCAATAAAGGATTGAGTTTTAGCAACTTTTTTGGTTTTCATTCATTTATCTATTTTACCAATGGATCAAATGTGTAAGTTTATCTGCTTCAGGATAATGCTTCACTAGATCATCTGGACGTATTAGCTGATCCTCATTTAATTTTCCAAGCTCAGATGGGGGTCACTCTTCCTCTGTTAGAGCATCCATCTTACAGTATTGTGTATTATGAGTTCCTAGTTTGATCGAATATCATCCTCAGCCTTTTGCTGCGCATGTCCGTCACTACTAGTAACATTTCCACCTGTTTTTAAGAACTTCATCTACTACTGCTTGGAAACCAGTGGGTAATGACCATATGTTATTGAATATAGGACTGAAGCGTCTTGGTCAAGCTTAGATTTTGTAACATGGCTATAGTGTTGCACATCTTACTCAATTTACACTCTTTTGATCTTAAACAATTAACTAGTGATTGCAATAAATCTACTTGAATATCACATTTTTCAGAATCCGTACATCGCGCATCCAAGGGGCTTCTAATATGGAGCACAGTTTTTGAATGACTCAGACAATAAAGACGCGTCCTCCTTCCTTCTGGGATTTATTCTGCGAAGATTGACGTGTTATTGGTAAAATGAATCCCTACTTCATTATCAACAACCTGTGCTTGAATATCCGTTGTCAAAGGAGTTCCCTAAAATTAGCCCCAATAACATGCAATGAGATCACATTTTTAATACGGTGCATTCACAGCTACCAACGGCTCAAGGCTGCCCTCTCAATCGCATCAAATCTAGCAATTCACTGTCTAAGGGAGTAATGGATAATTCAGCATAATCCTTCTCATCGCCATGACCCTTCAGAAGAGGGGGGGCTAAAGTCAAACATGGTTCTATTTCAGTATTGGCAGATTACTTTCTAAATCTAGCCAAATCGTATCAAATAAATAGTGACATTGGGAAAACATTAGTCATTGTAGTCAGAATATTGTGCCCAAAATCCATTTGTGACAACTGAGCACTTGCTTTCTGTCCTTTCTTTGACAACCCAGAGCTCTTGCACTAGGAGTTACATCGAAGGGTCTGATTTAAGGTTGGACAAAGAACCGTATTCTGTGTGACTGGGTAGCGGAGGTCATTGTCTTCGCCATCCTGTTGGACTACCGCCTGCCAAAATTAGAGAGAACCATCGGCCCAGTGACCATCTCTGTACATTTAAAGGAACCACCGGCCCAGTGGTCATCTCTGTACATTGAAAGGATCCGCCGGGCCCAGTGACCATCTCTGTACATAGAAAGGAACCACATTCAGAGAGGTTCCTTTTGCTGTATAAATTTATGGTGGATGGTCCCTGTTGGTTTTGATGGCCATTCGCCAGACCTTTCCAAAGGTATTGTTTTTTAAAAACAAATTTCTAATGGGTAGTTTGTTTCTTAAAAACAAAAAACTAATGACCCCACACTCTAGGAAAAAAACATGGAAGAAACACCCAGGGAGGTGTAGAGGTCATTATTTTTTTCTGTTGATGACCACTAGGCTTTTTCTAGCAGTGCCAGAAATTAAGATAATAAACTATTTACTTTATATAGGGAGGACAGTGCACTGTCCATCCTCTGAAGGCTCCGACTGGGATGACCCGACAGAGGAAGTTTTATGATGATGGAAAACCTGAAATCCGCCCATCTCAAAACGAGGTGCATGCACAGTTCGAGAATTTGGGAAACAGGGCACTCCGTGGCGCTTGTCCGTCAAACTCTGAGTGAGGCTATATGTTTTCTCATAGTTGGTCGATGACGAAGGAACAGGCCCTTATAAACATCGTTCACACAGTCCCTGGGGCCTTCACCCCCCATCCTGTTGGCAACGCACTTTACACACTTCACAACCAAAACACATCTCCCCATCATTGTGCCTCTCTGAAAACTTCTTGTATGTGCATTCTGGGTTATAGAAACACCACGAGCAGAAATGCACTGCCCTTTCTTGTGATGTCACATCCTGCTCGGAGAGATGACAGCCGGGATAATTTTTAAAGATAATAGGAACATGATAAAGTAATAAACTGCAAAGACAATAAAGTTACTTCTTTGACGTCACAAACCGTTTCACCTGCAGGTCTACTGCACAATCAGTCATTTTTAGGTAGAACATAAGCATTCGACCTCTGATATACTTTAGTATAATTATCTTGTGGGATTAAAGCCCTCCCCCTGATTTTGATTTGTTTGTTTCAGTGACCTTTAAATGTCCTTGTTTGCTAGTTGTCAATCCTGCCTCTTTGTCCCTCCTTTTATCTTCTGCTTCTCCCAGGCAGCAGGGACTAAGTACAATCTCATTCCGCTATGGCTCTTTATCTGTTCTTTGGGGGTCTATTTTTTTCTTGGTTACCTGCTCTGTTGCTGTTTACCTGTATTTAGCTTCAGCACCCTAGCTGCTTACATTTAACTATAGCAGTCTTCCTCCCACCTCCTCTAAACCCCTTCCATGCGTCGGACGGCCCCCATGTTGGACTTGAAATGGGCATCTATGGAAACCCGCATCATTACAGTGGAACAACATGTCGAAGTCTTACAGTCTTTAACTACTAAAGTGTCTGCCTTGGAGAGAGAGGTCCTTACACTGAAAAAATCCGTAGAAGATCTTAAAAACAGGAACAGACGCAATAATCTTCGTTTATATGGTCATCCTGAGGGATTGGAGGGTAATGACCCCATCAACTTCTTAAATAACTTTTTGATAAAGCTTCTCGACCTCCCTCCATCTACAAACTTGAACATTCAACGAGCACACAGGCTGGGTCCCCGCCTACCTTCATCATCTGCTCCTTCAAAACCCTTCAAAACCGCGAGGTGTAATCTTTCTATTTGTGCAATTTACTGATTTGTTGCTAGTCTTAAATGCAGCCAAACACAAAAACAACTTGCTTGGTTAGGCTCTAAGCTTTTTATTTTACATGATGTCTCTCTCAGCACCAGCCAAGCAACGGAAAGAAATCCTTGATCTTCGTCCAGCCCTAGGTACCCTCGGAGCACGCTATGGACTATTTCATCCGTGTTTGTTCAAAGTTACATTCCAAAATAACACTTCTACTTTTGATGATCCAGTTGACCTGAAGAAATTTATTCACCTGTGTTGGAACAGGCCCTTTTGGCAGGTTCACCCCTAAACGTTTTGCATTTATCCTAGCCTTTTTCCCTATGTAGTGTTAGTGGTTTTAAACCCCTAGGCACTTTAGCACTGTGTCCCAGTGTAAAGTGCATGCGCTCTGTGTTACATTTAATGAGACTGGCCTGCCCTCCCATAGGAATGCAAGGGGGATATGTGTGTCAATAGTAATTCCTGGTGTGAGAGGAGGGCAGGGTCGAGTTTAGTATGCGCAAATTCATGAGGATAAATGCTGCGCAATGGTGTGCGCAGATTTATTGTGACTGGTGGAGAAGGACCACTTTTGGAAGTTGGCATTTCTGTGTGCCGTGTGTCTGCCTGCCTGATGAAGAGTGCATGTCTGGCTTGTGATTGACAGGTGCTGGATGGTGTGGGGAATTCCAGGCACCAGTGGGAGTCAGCCCAGTGGTGAATGGAGAGATCTGCATCTAGATGGGAGGGAGGAGTTGCACCTGGGACCTGAATAGTGCTGTGCCTTCTCTCCACAATGCTGTCTCCACCTCCTGTGGTGCGTCTGATGTCGCTGCCCTGCACTGTGAAAGGGAAAGAGGAGCTGGGTAAACAGTTGCATCTGGTTTTCCCCAGCCCTGTGCTTACAGACAAAGGAAAAGGGTGTATAAAAGAAGGGGCTGCGACCCCATGAAAGCTCTGTTGTGCTTGTATTCTTGAGGGGACACTCTGCCAGGAGGAACCGCCATGGGACCCAGCTGCTGTTTCCTGTGGGTCCCTGTGTGCTGGCCTGCCTGGTTGCGCCTTGCTGGGGTCTGCCCAGCACCAAAGTTCCTCTTATTCGGCCTTCCTGGAGACTTTGTGGACACCTAGCACCTGGGAGCGCTTTTATGCAGACCATGACTATTTTTTATTGCAGCACGCAGCTGCAAGCATTTTAAATAGGGATTCTCCCGCAAGTGCCATTTATCCAGCAGGTGCCCACTCTGCATCGGCGCACTGTGAAATCCATGCGGGAGCCTACCCCACATCGGTACCTTGGAGGCGGGTGCCCGGTAAACGACCAAAATATAGAATCCAGAATATAGACAGGACAGAATATCAACTCTAAAATATAGATAGCACAGAATATCGAATTACCAAAATATAGATAGGACAGATAATCGAAATTGGGATATGAAATATCGATTTCCATAATATCGAATTTAAAAATTTAGATTTCCATAATATCGATTTTTTGTGTGTGCTATGTATGGTAGTATATGTGTTAAAATTATGTATTATTTTTGTAATGTACGTTTAAACCCTGCCGCTATCCAACGCTTTCCCTACTGTTGCACTCTTTGGAGTGGGACTAGTAATTTTTACCCCTACGCAATCCAACGTTTTCCCTACTGTTGCACTCACTGGAGTGGGAATAGTAATTTTTACGCTCTCACTATCCAACAAAATCTCTACTTTTTTTTACATTACAATTATTATTTTTACATTTTAGCTTTTTATATTATTTTAAGTATGTTTTATTTATTAATATTTAATTACTTTTATATTATTTTTAATACATTTAAAAAATTCGATATTTTAGCTAACTATATTTTAACATTCTATATCTTGGAATCGATATTTTAGTACTTACCTGTTTGTAGATAGGGATTCAATATTCTGTACTTCTATATTTTGGAGTCGATTTTTTGGGCATTCTATATTATGTCCCTCTATATTTAGTCACTGAACCGGGTGCCCACCCCGCAATGCGGCATTTGTTTATTCCTGACAGTGGGTGCCCACCCCACTGTTTATGCCGCCACTGAAGTAGTAGTGCAAGCAGGTGCCCACCCCACGTTTTTGCAGCCTCTGGTGCGCGTTTTTGCAGCGGTTGTGAATACACCAGATGATGTCCGTAACCCGCCATGATCATACCTTGTTGTCTTTTTCTTAAAAATGTTCAGATGTTACTGTGTTTTACACCTATGTAATTATATAACCATATCTTTTTATTGAATATTTACTTGCATACAATGTTTAATCTTATAGTTCGTTTCTCCTTAATCTTTCTATTGTAATAACTATATTATTTCTCCCCTCCCCTCTTTTCTTCTTTTCCTCTTTTAGCTTCTTGCATAAAATGTTTATTGTAACCATTGCATTTCCCATCCCTTAATATGATCTTAATTGTTAACTATGAGCTATTTAGCTTGTCATACTGTTGTTCTTTTTCCTCTGGTTTTCAATAAACTCAATTTTTTTAAAAAAAAAGTCAATACAACAATTAAAACATAAATGTGATAGGCAGGTAAAATTACAATCTAAATCTAAGAAAAGCAAATATTATCACCAAATGATTTGCATAAAAGAGGCTGAATTTTATGAGCAAAGTACTTATTTGTATATGTTTGAGGTTCGTAAGGTTATTTCCTTAAACTGTATCTGCTTGGGAATTATATCTTCACTTTCATGAGACAGAAAGGAGAAGAGATTAAAGGGACATGCTGAGTCAGTGAGGCTGTGAAAAGGTAGTAAACATTTATGTCATGAAGAAAGAAACCATAGCACAGCTGTATCTTATGATGTCATTGGGATATAACATAAAATGCCTGATGAACAAGTGCTCTTCCTCTAAAGCAATCTCTTCAGCACCAATCTCCTTCTTTTCCCCTTCACAAACACAACTGGCTCCAGGCACTTCTCTTACACTTAATATGAGATGCAGGGATCTTAAGATGTTTACAGCTAAAGCGTGAATGGCACACAATTCTCGCATTTGCAAGAGTGTGCGCTATTGGCATTGTAAATGCAATGCCTTTTATTGATATGTTTAGAAAACCTGCAGGCTCTGTTTACGCACCGCTTGCAGGTTTTCAAACACGTAAATAAAAGGCATTGTCATTTACAATGCCAATAGCACACACTCTCGCAAATGCGAGACCTATTGCATTGCAAATGCTTGTTTGACTTTGACTCCAGCACCGAACGGGGGTCATGAATTGTCTACAAAGGCTGGCAGTGCTGGGACGCGAACTCTGACGCGCTCTTTGGAGAAGCAGACAGATCCCTCTCATGAAACAAATCTTCAGGTTTGTCCAAAACCACCATCTGAGCGGATCCTCTCACACAACCGACCAATGAGGACAGACCCCACGCGCATCTCTACATTACAAACCCGCGGCTCCAGGGCAGGCTAGCGTCAGGATATATTGAATAATTTAATGTCTCTGGAATCGAATTACAAAACATAGAAGCATTCGTCCAATAATAACTTATATATTCAATGATACTCACCCGGTGCCCTTCGGTTTTCTTTCAGCTTGAAATCAATGTCCCCTAAAAATAGAAATGAGAAATGTTAACTCACCACATGGACTGATGGCTCCAAAAGAGTGTATCTGAATCCAGACTGGCTGGTCGCTAGCAGCAATGTGTCAATCACATCAGCCGAAATTACAATCAACTCAAAGTTCAACGAACATTTTAAGTTATTGGTCGGTTTTGACTTGAGGTTATTTAAGTAGCAGCTGCAGCATGTTCTCAGTAGTTGTGAGCAGTTTGTTGAAAGCCTCCAGCGCGGAGGCGGGTATGTAGTTGACAGTAGAAGCCCACCCTGCCATCCTCAAACAACTGCATTATTTATACCCAGGTATATGATCGCTGTCATCGGGATACCCGCATCTGGACATTGAATTGTCATGCGGATACATTTACATTTACTATGGGATTCAGTTCACCGCTTCAGACCGTCTGTGCGTTTCATTTCTCTATGTTCATTCGCACCTTCAAGGAGCATTAACTCCGGACTTTGATGGGCAGAGTGCAATTCTCGTCTCACCCATCCTGAGGAAGGCTCGCCAATTGATCACTGAGTCGAAAAACGGCATTGCAACTTCATTCACATCTCATATACCAAGGACATTAAAAGAAGAGAGCGCTCTTCTCTCCCTGTCATTTGACCAAACACTCTCTCCTCATAATCAGTAGGTTTACTTAACTCTACACCATAAAACTCACACATCACTAAAACAGCAATCACAAAAACATCAATAAAATTCATAATTAAAAAAAGGCTTTGCTCAAATTAGGAAATGTTTTATAATACAATCTCTCACAACAAGTTACAAAACTTCAATATGAATCTAACTCAATCTAAGTAATGAGGAATGCCTTTGCTTCTCTATTCATACTTCATGTTCCAGCTCCTAAGACACCAAGTGAGGTGGACTGCAGGTCTGGCCACGGCACAGACATCTTGAGGGCTGAGCTCTGTAGCAGGCCACCTGGGTCTCTTGAGGAAGGTGCTCTGAGGTGGTCACCTGGGTCTCTTGAAGGTGCTCTATAGAGGTCACCTGGGTCTCTTGAGGAAGGTGCTTGTGGCGGTCACCTGGGTCTCTTGAAGGTGCTCTATAGAGGTCACTGGGGTCTCTTGAGGAAGGTGCTCTGTGGTAAGTCACCTGGGTCTCTTGAGGAAGGTGCTTGTGGCGGCCACCTGGGTCTCTTGAGGAAGGTGCTCTGTGGTGGTCACCCGGCTCTCTTGAGGAAGGTGCTTGTGGCGGTCACCTGGGTCTCTTGAAGGTGCTCTATAGAGGTCACTGGGGTCTCTTGAGGAAGGTGCTCTGTGGTGGTCACCTGGGTCTCTGGAGGAAGGTGCTCTGTGCTGAAATATGGGCGGGGCTTCCACACCACTTCTAAAACATACCCTAATACAGCATGCCTCGCAAAGCGTGCAGCGCATGCGCTGCAATGCTAGGCTCGAACTAGAAAAAATAATGGGGCGCTTGGAGGATGTTTTAGTGCCGCCCTTCATTTCCATAAGGGATGAAATCAGGGGAAAGGAGGTGGTTTTTTGCAAAGCTCAACATGGCTGCCACCCTGTGGTTAAGAATAAGCGTGCTCTTAATAATCTAGCTGGCCCAGGCCCAGTTACCACTAGATAGGCGGATACCCTGCTCTTAGTAATCTGGCTGGCCCAGGAGTTGTCACTAGATAGACGGATATCCAAGTAGTCAAAGTCCAGCGCCCTTTCCAGATTTACCCCCTCCAGACTCAGAACCCCTCTAAAGTGTCTATGTGGATGAATTGCCATAAACTGAGCGTTTTTAAGTGTTGACGGGTTAAACGATGAGTAGTACAGAAGAGGTTGAACCTAACAAGGAGAGTCCTATTTTCCTTGGGGGTTTTCGACACTTATAAGGTGTAATCAGTGAGCAATAGGGCGGAGTTCTTTACGCCCTTCAGGACTGGAGAATCATTTTCGGCACCCAATAAGAAATCAACACAACCCTTTATGGGTAACAGGAATAGGGTGGGAGCAAGGACAGATCCTTGTCTAACCCCTTTATCAACCTTTAGCCGATCTGTTGTTTCCCCATCGAAACCCCATCTAATTTGTGCATAGTTGTCTGTGTGAAGGTGCCCTTTGATGTCTAATAGGGGGGTGATAACCCAACTTCTCTTGAGATGCAGTAGAGTCTACTTCTGGGAACCATATACAAGGCAGACTTCAGTCCAACATATGCTACGTAAAGACTACCTCTATGTCCACCACTTTTCATCTTAGGAGCTGAAATCTGAAGACTTGGTCTAGCATGTTCATTTTAGAACACAACCCTGCTTGGAATTGTGAAAGGATCATAGGGGCATATGTACAACAGAATGGCAGAGCACAGCATTAGGCCAAACTTGCAAACGCCACGCGCTGCAATTCTGAAAACGCAAGGTGTTGGAGGGAGAACCACCGGGGGGGTAAGGGGGGTCACTCCGGGGCACCTTCCTACCGCAAAGTTATAGCCGAGCGCCGCTGAGAAGCCTCCTAGGAGAGGTCCTTCTCCTGTGATCGTACTAGGCCCAGTAACACCACCACACAGGACTCTGTATCAGTTGCTTATCTTGGTTCTTTATGAATGGTAGCACATTCAATATTGTTGGACCCGGCCTCGTGGCGTGGTCCTGACTTCCCGGGGGTTGGGCCCGTTCCCCGCCCTAGCCTCCACGAGCTACCCGTTCGGGCCGCACGAGGTCACATACACCTCGGGGCTCCACCATTTTGTTGCCTGCCACGTGACCGTGCACACCAGTCCTCCTGACTCCGCTCAACCCAGCCTCGGCCCCAGCAAGGCCCAGACATTGAGGCACCAAGAACTGGCCAGGGGGTGTCACGTGAACACCTCATCGCCCTGGCGGAGAGCGGTATCGATGGGACCCCCAACCGTCCCCACACACCAAGGTGCGATTGGCCTCCATCTCTCCTGGGCCGGGCGCCTCTCCTGCTGGGCGTCTGGCCGCTCCCAACCCGGCCTCTCCGCCCCCCGGGCGCAAGGGTCCGGACATCAAAGGGCTCCAGACCTATATCTGGGGCGACCCCGCCACAGACCGGCAGTTGTATCCCGGAGTCGAGAGCCCTGCTGATTGAATCGCGGCCGACCCTACGGAGAAGAACTCTTGCTTGAAACCACCACGAGCCCTGCAGACTGTGTCGCGGCTCCTTCTTGCTGAAACCTTGAAACCCCCCCGGAACATCGGGGCCCTGCTGACGCTGTCGCGGCCCAACCTCGCTGAAACCTCCCTCGGAGCCCTGCTGACGACGTCGCGGCTCGAGCTGAGCAGAAACCATCTTGAGAGCCCTGCTGACCTGATCGCGGCTCTCCACGAACTGAACGCCAGAGCCCTGCTGACGCCGTCGCGGCTCGACCCCTCCGAGATCCGGAGGTCCTCCAGCTTGAGGATAAGAACTGGGCCCCAGGTACCCTCGTACCAAGCTCCTGCCAAAGACTGTCCCGCTACCCCTTCCCTTCTAAAGAGACACTGAGACTTTTGCGGATCCCTCGATCCCCTTTTTGTGTAATATTGAACCCGTAACCTTTTAACGTGCTGATAAAGAATTGCTCATCTTGAGACAACCTCCTTGAGTCCGGTGTGGTGGTGTTACTGTGCTAGTACCTAATAGGAGAAGGATCTCTCAGGAGGCTTCTCTGCAGCGCTCGGCTACTTCGTACAGTGTGGGGGCCCCCCTGAGTGGTCTCGCCGACTCCTCGGGGTCCGCCTACCAACATTTGGTGGCCAGCGACGGGATCCGAGCCGAACAAACAGAAGTCATGAGCAACCAAGAAAATAACGCGACCACGGAGTTCCAGCCCGAACGGTTGGAGGAATATTCGCACAAAGAATTGAAACAGTTCTGCAAGGACAAAGGCATTACAACCACCGGCCTAGGTACCAAAGAGGAGATGCAGAAAGCCCTGAGGACCTGGCTGGAGGGCGAGGCAGGCCACTCCCAGGAAGAAGGTCCCCTGCCCCTGACTGTGGCCACATCAACCGCACCGACTCCGGCAACCGGAGGAGGAAAGAGCCTAGAAACCGGCCTCTCCGAAGAGGAGATACGAGAGCGGGAGAAGGTCCGGAACCACGAACTAGAGCTCGCACGACTGCGGCTGGACGGCGAACTCCAGCTGGCGGAAAAGAAACTGGCCCTAGAGCAGCTACGGCTACAAGAGGAGATAGAAGAGAAGAGACGGCACCGAGAGTTGGAGGAAAAAAAAATGACCCTTGAGCACGAGCGAAGTCTCAAAGAGCTCGAAAACAAGGCAAAGAACGGGGGGACCGACACCCCCAGCAATAGAGACACCCTACCGCCTGCCGAGGCCAAGGTACATATCCTGAAAGATGTCGTCAAGGAGTACTATAAGAATGACGACATCCAACAATGGTTCAAGGCATACGAGGTGGCCATGACCTCCCATCGGGTGCCCCGAAAGGACTGGGGCGCCGGCCTGTGGGGTCGGTTCCTGAGTGAAGGTCGAGACACCCTGCTCCAGCTGCCAGAGGAGGTGATGACCTCCTATGACCACATGAAGGAGGCCCTGCTCACCCGCTACGGGCTAACCGCGGAAATGTACCGCCAGCGGTTCAGAGACTGCAAGAAGATCCCGGGTACCACCTGGGTGGAATATGTGGACTTTTTCAGCCGGGCCCTAGAAGGATGGATCAAGGGTAGCAAAGTCACCACCTACGGGCAGCTGGTCGACCTCATTGTTTGGGAACACCTCTCCAACAATTGCTTCGTGGAGCTAAGGCAACACCTCCTCGACAGCAAGATGACCGACCCACGAAAACTCGCCGTCGAGGCCGATCGATGGGTCAACACCCGAGTCCCCCGGAACTCGATGGGGGAGTACCAGAGGAACCCCACCGGACCTCCCCGCCAACGCAGTGGAGGGGGAGGGCCGAACAGGAACCGGGACCCCCCCGCCGGGGCCCCCAGGAGCCCACCTCGAGGGCCATCGCAGCAACCCCTCTCCCCGAGCCTAGCCCGAAGAGGGGCGACCCCAGTCAGAACCGGACCACGGCCCCCAGTAACATGCTATGGCTGCCAACAAACCGGACACTATGCCAGCGATCCGGTCTGCCCCCTGAACCGAAGAAGCGGGGCCGGCAGGCTCCCGCCCCGACAGCTGGCGGCCGCCGCCCTGGGGGAAGGAGAAGAAGAAGAAGAAACCCCCGACCGAGGAACCACCGAATGGGAGCCGGCGGCCATGTCCCTGGTCTGCCTGGGCAGCCGAGAAATGGTGCCCCGCACCCCCATCCCAAGCAACACCCAGAAGTACCGGCAGCAGGTCACCGTCAATGGACAACGGGCCGAAGCCCTTCGTGACACCGGCGCCAGTGTCACCGCTGTCCGCTGCCACCTGGTGACCCCCGAACAGATCCTACCCAATGTGCTGTGCCCCGTCCGGACGGCCGACAACAGCGAAAGCCTGTGCCAGATGGCCCTGGGCCCCTTCGAGTGGGGAGGGGTGACAGGCCTACTAAAAGTGACTGTCCGCGACGACGCACCAGTAGACTGCCTCCTGGGGAATGACCTGGAGAGTTCCCCCTGGGCTCAAGTGGAGCGACGAGAGCACCTCCGAATGCTGGGACTATCCGAATGGGCCTGCGCCATCACCCGGTCCATGACCGCCCAGGCCCCCCGCTCGTCCTTGGCCCCCGGTGCCGCCCCGCCCGAGGGGCTCGCACCACCCCCCGCCGGCAGCGAGGGGGAGGCGGACACCGACACTGGACCTACTGAACCCTCCTCCGAAGAGATTGCTTCCCTCGGCGCCCTACCAGAACTTGCACAATGGCGCCACGAAGGGGGCCCCACCCGTGAGCAGTTCCAGCAAGAACAGCAGTCCTGTCCCTCTCTCGAAGGGGTCCGACAACAAGCATCCGCACCAGCCAACGGGGACCAGACCGGCACCCACTGGGTCTACTGGGCCGAGGGCCTGTTGTACAGTGAACAGAAAGTGGCAGAACTCGGGGCCAGCCGCGTGTTGGTGGTCCCCCTCCGCTTCCGGGAGTTCCTTCTCAACCTGGCACATGACGTGCCCCTCGCCGGACACCTAGGGCAAGACAAAACTTACAGCCGTCTGGTGACCCACTTCTACTGGCCCCGGATGCGGAGGGACGTGGACAATCACTGCCGGTCCTGCCAGACCTGCCAAGCCAGCGGGAAGACGGGGGGTCGGGTCAAGGCCCCCCTCCAGCCCTTTCCAGCCGTCAGCACCCCGTTCGAACGGGTCGGGATCGACATTGTGGGGCCCCTGGACCCCCGGACCGCCCTGGGCCACCGCTTCATCCTGGTCCTCGTGGACCACGCCACCAGGTACCCGGAGGCGGTCCCGCTAAGAACTGTAACGGTCCCCGTGGTAGGCCGGGCCTTGATGGGGATCTTCTCCCGAGTGGGATTTCCCCGCGAAGTGGTGAGCGACAGGGGCACAAACTTCATCTCCAAGTACATGCGGTCCCTGTGGCAGCAGTGCGGGGTCACGTACAAATTCACAACCCCCTATCACCCTCAGGGGAACGGGCTGGTCGAGCGCTTTAACAGAACCCTGAAGGGGATGATTCAGGGCCTGGAAGAGCCCCTCCGGCGGAGATGGGATGTCCTACTACCATGCCTCCTGTTCGCCTATCGGGAGGTCCCGCAGAAGTCCCTGGGGTTCAGCCCGTTTGAACTATTGTACGGACATCCGGTCCGCGGACCGCTCAGCCTGGTCAAGGAGGGCTGGGAGACGAAGCTCCAAGGCGCCCCTCCTGACGTCTACCGATACCTCCTGACCCTACGAAACCAGACCCACAAGTTCCGAGCCATGGCCGCAGCCAACCTCGAGGCCAGCCAGGAGGACATGAAGCGGTGGTACGATCGGAACACCTCTACCATCGAGTTCGAGTCAGGCCAGAGAGTCTGGGTCATGGCCCCTGTTGAGCCCTGCGCCCTCCAGGACAAGTGGACCGGGCCCTTCAAGGTGGTGGAGAAGAAAAGCCCCGTCACCTACCTAGTCGACCTAGAGTCCCCCCGGAACCCCCTCCGGGTTCTACATGCTAACAGGCTCAAGCCCCACTTTGCCCGGACCGAACTGAGCCTGCTGCTGGCGACCGACGAGGGGGGCGAGGACGACTCCGAGCCCCTACCCGACCTCTTGCAGAACAACGTCCACGACGGATCTATCAAAGGTGTCCAACTCGCCGCTTCCCTGACCCCAGAACAGCGTATCGACTGTCAACAACTGCTGCAGGACTACGCAGCCCTCTTCTCCCTCACCCCGGGGGTGACCCACTGGTGCGTCCACGACGTCGACACCGGGGACAGCCCCCCCGTGCGACACCGAGCCTACAGGGTACCCGACCGAGTACGGGCATGCATCCAGGCCGAAGTAGCGAAAATGTTGGCCCTGGGGGTCATCGAGCCCTCCGACAGCCCGTGGGCCAGCCCTGTCGTCCTGGTACCAAAGGCCGCAGCCCCCGGCCATCCCCCGGAGTTACGATTTTGCGTAGACTACCGGGCCCAGAATGCTGTGACCAAGACGGACGCCCATCCTATACCCCGGGCCGACGAACTCATCGACCGCTTGGAGTCCGCCCGCTACCTGAGCACGCTGGACCTCACCGCCGGGTACTGGCAGATCCAGCTCACCCCCGGCGCCCGAGAAAGATCCGCCTTTTCTACCCCGGATGGGCATTACCACTTTCGGGTGATGCCCTTCGGCATGAAGAACGCCCCGGCCACTTTTCAGAGACTTGTAAACAAGGTTCTGGCCGGGCTCGAGGCCTTCAGCGCGGCCTATTTGGATGACATTGCCGTGTACAGCAACCACTGGGCTGAGCACCTAATTCACCTCAAAGCCGTCCTGGCCGCCCTCCAAAGGGCCGGGCTCACGATCAAGGCCAGCAAATGCCAGATCGGCCAAGGATCAGTGACCTACCTGGGCCATCAGGTGGGGAGCGGTCAGGTGGCCCCTCTCCAGCCAAAAGTCGATGCCATCCAGGCATGGGAGCCCCCCACTACCCAGACCGCTGTGCGGGCCTTCCTGGGCCTCACTGGATACTACCGGCGGTTCATCCGGGACTATGGGAGCATTGTTGGGCCTCTCACAGAGCTCACCTCGAAGAAACAACCCAAGAAGGTGCACTGGACTCCCCGCTGCCAGTCCGCTTTCGAGACTCTCAAGGCAGCGATGTGCACTGCCCCTGTACTCCAGGCCCCTGACTACAGTAAAGAGTTCATCGTACAGACAGACGCCTCCGAATATGGGATCGGGGCCGTCCTGTCTCAGGTTGATGAGAAGGGACTCGACCGCCCGGTGGCCTTCATCAGCCGACGGCTGCTGCCCCGGGAGCAACGATGGAGCACCATAGAGCGCGAGGCCTTCGCCGTAGTGTGGGCCCTTAAGAAGCTCCGGCCCTATCTCTTCGGTACCCACTTTCGGGTCCAGACCGACCACCGGCCCTTGCGGTGGTTAATGCAAATGAGAGGCGAGAATCCCAAGCTGCTGCGATGGTCCATTGCCCTGCAAGGGATGGACTTTTCGGTTGAGCACCGACCCGGCAATGACCACGCCAACACGGACGGCCTGTCCCGCTTCTTCCGCCTTGACGAGGAGAATCCCCAATGTTAGACGGCGACCTCAGAGGAGCCCGGAAGGGGGTCCTGACTACCCTGAGACCCACCCTCGTAGTATCGTAGCCGGGCACTGGCGGGAGACTCCCCAGGGGGAGGAATCTCGCAGCTAGGATCGTACTTCTGGCACCACACGACACCGAGTAACCACACTGGGTTTTCTCAGTGTTAGAAAAGGTAGACGGACCGGGAGGGTCGGCCGGGGTCAGGAGGAGAGGTCTCCGGGGAGAACCGTCTCCAGCGATCGTACAGACAAGTAACTTCCCCCCCACAGACAGATACCACACACGGATAAGGTTCAGTGTTCTTTATAAGCACTTCTTAAGGTACGGTTGAATGGTACAAGGAGGTCTGGACTCAGGGGTCCCCTCGA
Source organism: Triturus cristatus (assembly GCF_964204655.1). Taxonomy (NCBI): domain Eukaryota; kingdom Metazoa; phylum Chordata; class Amphibia; order Caudata; family Salamandridae; genus Triturus; species Triturus cristatus. Next base: position 2,471,428 of record NC_140591.1, read on the forward strand.
TTCGAGTCTCGCAAGGTAGGAAAGGGGGTAGCGGGACAGTCTGTTTACCAGTCAGGTAGTTCGGATGAGATGATGAGCTCACAATCCTCGAGCTTGGTGGTTAGGTGGTACGGGCCGCGGCAGCGCCAGCAGGTCCCGGTGATGATGGTCGTTACAACGGGCCGCGGCAGCGCCAGCAGGTCCCAGGAAGACGGTCGATGTATGGTCCGCGGCAGCGCCAGCAGGTCCCGGTGAAGATGGTTGTTACAACGGGCCGCGGCAGCGCCAGCAGGTCCCAGGAAGATGGTCGATGTACGGTCCGCGGCAGCGCCAGCAGGTCCCGGTGAAGATGGTTGTTACAACGGGCCGCGGCAGCGCCAGCAGGTCCCAGGAAGATGGTCGATGTACGGTCCGCGGCAGCGCCAGCAGGTCCCGGTGAGGATGGAGATTGTAGAAGGCCGCGGCAGCGCCAGCAGGCAGAACGATGGGTCACAAGAGCGGGCTACGGCAGCGCCAGTAGACCGTCAAGGCTGAGTTCACTCGGTGTCTCTCGACTCCAGGATACAACTGCCTTCCTGCTCTGGAGCTGCCCCAGTTATAGGGCTGGTGCCCTTTGATGTCCGGACCCTCGCACTTGGAGGTCGGAGGGTCCGGGATGAAGGTGTCCAGACACCCAGCAGGGGGTGGAGCCAGTGCCTGGGGGAGCTGGGGGCGATCGGCACCTGGCGGGGGAGAGCCTTTGACACCTCGTTCTCCCATTGACCTGCCAAGTGGTCCGCTCACCTCCTGGGTGGATGGTGGTGCCGGGATGTCGGGGCCGGCCAGGCCCGGGGTTGGGGTCGGGGTGAGGCCACGCGGCCGCGTGGTGCAGGGCCCAAGATGGAGGCTTGACCCGGCCGGGGAAGCCGGTGGGGCTGGACCCCGTGATGAGTAGTGGTCCGAGGGCAGAAGATCCGTCGGGAGACGGGGTACAGGTGCTTGTCGCGGGGGTATGCCTGGTGGGCCGTAGCTCGGGCCCTGTCGTGCGGGGAGGGAGCAAGCCCTCTGTGTGGCCTGTCCAACATGCATCCCCCCCAGCTGAAGGCGGGGAGAGTCACCCATCTCCTTGGGGACTCTCTTCGTCGAGGCGGAAAAAGCGGGACAGGCCATCCGCGTTGGCGTGGTCTTGGCCTGGTCGGTGCTCCACGGTGAAGTCCATTCCCTGCAGGGAAATGGACCAGCGCAAGAGTTTTGGGTTCTCCCCCCGCATCTGCATCAGCCATTGCAGGGGTCGATGGTCGGTTTGTACCCGGAAGTGGGTACCGAAGAGATAGGGTCGGAGCTTTTTGAGGGCCCACACTACTGCAAATGCCTCCCTCTCGATGGTGCTCCAACGCTGTTCTCGGGCCAGGAGACGTCGACTGATGAAGGCCACCGGCTGGTCATGACCTTCGGGGTTCAACTGAGAGAGGACGGCCCCGATGCCGTGGTCGGAGGCGTCGGTCTGCACCACAAATTCCCGACTGTAATCGGGGGCCTGGAGCACAGGGGCGGTGCACAGGGCGGCCTTCAGCTTCTCGAAGGCCGCTTGACAATCAGGAGTCCAGTTAATCCGCTTCGGTTGGTTCTTGGACGTGAGACCCGTGAGGGGCCCCACGATGCTGCCGTAGTCCTTCACGAACCGCCGGTAGTAGCCGGTGAGCCCCAAGAAGGCTCGGACCTCGGTCTGGGTGACGGGGGGCTGCCAGGACTGGATGGCCGCAATCTTAAGTTGTAGGGGGGCCACCAGCCCGCTCCCCACTTGGTGCCCAAGGTAGGTCACAGACCCTTGGCCAATTTGGCACTTGCCGGCCTTAATGGTGAGGCCGGCCCGCTGGAGGGCTTGTAGGACCTCTTGGAGGTGACGGAGGTGGTCGGACCAGTGGCGGCTGTATACAGCGATATCGTCCAGGTAGGCAGCGCTGAACTCTTCGAGCCCCGCCAAGACCTGGTTCACAAGGCGTTGAAACGTGGCGGGGGCATTCTTCATGCCAAAGGGCATGACCTTGAATTGATAGTGGCCATCGGGGGTAGAGAAGGCTGACCGTTCCTGAGCCCTGGGTGTGAGGCCGATCTGCCAGTAGCCCGCTGTTAGGTCGAAGATACTAAGGTAGCGGGCGGCCCCCAGCCGGTCGATCAGCTCGTCTGCTCGGGGGATGGGATGAGCGTCGGTCCGGGTGACAGCGTTCAAGCCCCGGTAGTCGACGCAGAATCTCAGTTCAGGCGCGGTGCCGGGGGCAGCGGCTTTGGGAACCAATACAACCGGACTGGCCCAGGGACTGTCCGAGGGCTCGATGACCCCGATCGTGAGCATCTTGGCCACTTCCTCTTGTATGCAGGCCCGTACCCGATCTGGTACGCGGTAGGCCCGGTGTCGGACAGGGGGACTGTCCCCGGTGTCTACGTCGTGCAAACACCAAGGGGTGACCCCGGGGGTGAGGGAGAACAGGGCAGCGAACTGCAGCAGGAGGGTCCGGCAGTCCTGGCGTTGCTCCGAAGTGAGGGCGTCAGAGAGCTGGACCCCGTCCACGGAGCCGTCATTCTCCTGAGTCTTCAGAAGATCCGGGAGGGGTTCGGAGTCTTCCTCTGCCCCATTGTCCGTAGCCATCAGGAGGCTGAGCTCTGAGCGCACAAAGTGTGGTTTGAGTCGGTTGGTGTGGAGGACCCGAAGGGGGTTCCGGGAGGTCCCCATGTCGATGAGGTAAGTGACGGGGCTTTTGCGCTCGACCACTGTGAAGGGCCCCGTCCACTTATCTTGCAAGGCACATGGTTCGGTGGGGGACATCACCCATACCTGCTGACCAGGCTCGAATACAACGGAGGAGGCATTGTGATCATACCACCTCTTCATGTCCTCCTGGCTGGCCTCGAGGTTCGCCTTGGCCATCTCCCTGAAGCGCCGGGTCTGGTTTCGTAGGGCCAGGATGTATTTGAAGACGTCTGGAGGGGTTGTTAGGGGGGCCATCTCCCAACCTTCCTTGACTAGGCTGAGGGGCCCTCGCACAGGGTGCCCGTACAGGAGTTCGAAAGGGCTAAAACCGAGGGACTTCTGGGGAACTTCCCGGTAGGCGAAGAGGAGGCACGGGAGTAGTACATCCCACTGGCGACGGAGGGGCTCTTCCAATCCCCCAATCATCCCCTTGAGAGTGCGGTTAAAACGCTCCACTAGTCCGTTCCCTTGGGGGTGATAGGGGGTCGTGAATCTGTAGGTGACCCCGCATTGTTGCCAGAGGGACTTCATGTATTTGGATATGAAATTTGTGCCTCGGTCGCTGACGACTTCTCGGGGGAAGCCTACCCGGGAGAAGATCCCCATTAGGGCCCGGCCAACCACCGGAGCTGTCACGGTCCGTAGGGGCACCGCCTCGGGGTAGCGGGTGGCATGGTCCACTAGCACTAAGATGAACCTGTGTCCTTGTGCCGTGCGGGGGTCCAGAGGCCCCACAATGTCTATCCCCACCCTCTCGAACGGGGTGGTGACCACAGGGAAGGGTTGCAGAGGGGCTTTCAGCTTCCGACCACTCTTCCCGCTGGCTTGGCATGTGGGGCAAGATCGGCAGTGGTTCAGGACGTCATTCCTCATTTTTGGCCAGAAAAAGTGGGTCACTAGGCGACTGTACGTTTTGTCCTGGCCCAGGTGTCCAGCCAGGGGGACATCGTGGGCTAAGTTGAGCAGAAAGTCTCTGAAGCGGAGAGGTACCACCAGAACTCGACCGGCCCCCAGCTCGGCGATTCTTTGCTCGCTGTAGAGCAGGTCGTTATCCCAGTAGACCCAGTGAGTTCCGGTGGCGTCCCCTGCGTTTTGGGCGCTGGCTTGTTGGCGGAGTCCCTCGAGGGAGGGACAGGTCTTTTGTTCCTGGCGGAACTGTTCTTGGGTGGGCCCCCCTTCTTGACGCCACTGAGCCAGATCCGGAAGGTCCTGGGGTTGCGCGTCCTTTTCGGTCGTCGGGTCCGGGAGGCCGGCCTCGCCGTTGCCCTCTACTGGGGCGACCGGGGGCGGAGGTGCTGGCCATTCGGGTTCTTCTGATCGGGGGGCGGCACGGGCGGCCATGGACCGGGTGGTTAGGCAGGCCCAGTCCGGGAGGCCCAGCATCCCCAGGTGCTCTCTTCTCTCGACGGTGGCCCACGGGGAACTCTCGAGATCATTCCCCAGGAGGCAGTCCACGGGGGCATCGTCCCGGACCGTCACTTTCAGCAGGCCGGAGACCCCTCCCCATTCGAATGGGACGCAGGCCATTTTACACATACTCTCAGAGTTATCTGCCGAGCGGACGGGGCAGAGAATGTTCGGCAGGATCTGCTCGGGCTTCACCAGGTGACAGCGGACGGCCGTCACACTGGCGCCGGTGTCACGCAGGGCCTCGGCCCTCTGTCCATTAATGGTCACCCACTGACCGTATTTCCTGGTGTTGGCGGGTAGGGGAGCCCGCGGGACCATGTCTCTTCCCACGCCAGGACCATGGCGGCCGGTTCCCACCCTTGCTGGGCCGGCTCATACTCTTCGGGTTCCTCCGATAATCGCTCTTCCCCCAGGGCGGCGGCCGCTACCTGGCGGGGCTTGGGTGTTTGGTTTAGCGGGCAGCTCGGGTCATTGGCGTAGTGGCCTAGTCGCTGGCACCAGTGGCACGTGACGTTGGCTCGGAACCCGGGCCGCAACGGGGGGTTGCCCCGGCCGGCCGGAGGCGGGGTGCTGGCCACGGGTGTTGCTGGCAAGGCGTCTCTCCCTCGACCCTGGCCCCCTCCTCCTCCCCGAGGACGGTGCTGGCCTTGGCTGCTTCTGTTCTGGTCGTGTGGCCCTTTCCGGCCCACTCGGGTGCTTTCCCATCGGTCAGCTTCGGCGGCGAGCTGCCGGGGGTCAGTCAGCTTACTGTCGAGGAGGTGCTGCCTGAGCTCGACGAAACAGTTGTTTGACAGGTGCTCCCATACCATAAGGTTGAAGAGTTGTTCGTAGGTGGTGACCTGACTCCCCTTGATCCAACCCTCGAAGGCACGGCTGAAATAGTTCACGTATTCTACCCAAGTTGTACCTGGGATCCGGGTGCAATCTCTGAACCTCTGGCGGTACATCTCGGGTGTGAGGCCGTAGCGGGTGAGGAGAGCAGCCTTCATGTGGTCGTAGGACGACATTTGGTGATCTGGGAGCTGCAGTAGGGCATCGCGACCCTCGTTGATAAACCTCCCCCAAAGTCCGGCTCCCCAATCACTCCGGTCGATCCGGTGGGAGGTCATGGCGATCTCATAGGCTTTAAACCATTGCTGTATGTCGTCTTCTCGGACATACTCGCGGACAACATCCTTGGGGATATGGACTTTTTTCTCAATTGGCCCCGGGGTGTGTGGTCGCTCAGGCACCCCCAGTTCCTTATTCTGTTTTCGCAGTTCTATCTCCGCTAGTCGGCGCTCGTGCTCGAGCGTTATTTTTTTCTCCTCCAGCTCTCTCTGTCTCTGCTTCTCTTCTCGTTCATCTCGGAGCCGCATGTGCTCGAGGTTGAGTTTCGGTCCAGCTAACTTAAGTTCCCCATCCATCTTGAGTCGTGCCATCTCCAACTCGTGTAATCTGATTCTGTCTCTTTCTCGGATCTCCTCCTGTGAGAGGCCCGTTCCCCGCTCCTCGGGAGCCGTGGCGTTCCCCTCGGGTGTGATGCTGTTTTGGTCGGAGGGTCCTGCGACCCCAGTTTCTGTCCATGACTCAAGGGCGCGCTTTAGATCATCCTTGGTACTTAGGCCGGTGGTAGCAATGCCAAGTTCTATGCAAAATTGTCTCAGTTCGCGGTGGTTGTATTCTTCTAATTTCTCCATTTGGAATTTCTCGGTGGGGCTGCTATCTTTGGTCGACATCGTGTTTTTGTCGTGGGGTGAGCTACTCTCTGTACGATTACGCGTTGATTCGGATCGCGCCGCTGGCCACCAATGTTAGAAAAGGTAGACGGACCGGGAGGGTCGGCCGGGGTCAGGAGGAGAGGTCTCCGGGGAGAACCGTCTCCAGCGATCGTACAGACAAGTAACTTCCCCCCCACAGACAGATACCACACACGGATAAGGTTCAGTGTTCTTTATAAGCACTTCTTAAGGTACGGTTGAATGGTACAAGGAGGTCTGGACTCAGGGGTCCCCTCGATTCGAGTCTCGCAAGGTAGGAAAGGGGGTAGCGGGACAGTCTGTTTACCAGTCAGGTAGTTCGGATGAGATGATGAGCTCACAATCCTCGAGCTTGGTGGTTAGGTGGTACGGGCCGCGGCAGCGCCAGCAGGTCCCGGTGATGATGGTCGTTACAACGGGCCGCGGCAGCGCCAGCAGGTCCCAGGAAGACGGTCGATGTATGGTCCGCGGCAGCGCCAGCAGGTCCCGGTGAAGATGGTTGTTACAACGGGCCGCGGCAGCGCCAGCAGGTCCCAGGAAGATGGTCGATGTACGGTCCGCGGCAGCGCCAGCAGGTCCCGGTGAAGATGGTTGTTACAACGGGCCGCGGCAGCGCCAGCAGGTCCCAGGAAGATGGTCGATGTACGGTCCGCGGCAGCGCCAGCAGGTCCCGGTGAGGATGGAGATTGCAGAAGGCCGCGGCAGCGCCAGCAGGCAGAACGATGGGTCACAAGAGCGGGCTACGGCAGCGCCAGTAGACCGTCAAGGCTGAGTTCACTCGGTGTCTCTCGACTCCAGGATACAACTGCCTTCCTGCTCTGGAGCTGCCCCAGTTATAGGGCTGGTGCCCTTTGATGTCCGGACCCTCGCACTTGGAGGTCGGAGGGTCCGGGATGAAGGTGTCCAGACACCCAGCAGGGGGTGGAGCCAGTGCCTGGGGGAGCTGGGGGCGATCGGCACCTGGCGGGGGAGAGCCTTTGACTCCTCGTTCTCCCATTGACCTGCCAAGTGGTCCGCTCACCTCCTGGGTGGATGGTGGTGCCGGGATGTCGGGGCCGGCCAGGCCCGGGGTTGGGGTCGGGGTGAGGCCACGCGGCCGCGTGGTGCAGGGCCCAAGATGGAGGCTTGACCCGGCCGGGGAAGCCGGTGGGGCTGGACCCCGTGATGAGTAGTGGTCCGAGGGCAGAAGATCCGTCGGGAGACGGGGTACAGGTGCTTGTCGCGGGGGTATGCCTGGTGGGCCGGAGCTCGGGCCCTGTCGTGCGGGGAGGGAGCAAGCCCTCTGTGTGGCCTGTCCAACACTCAGAAAACAATCTTTATCAAGTAGGTTATCACGGCAAATATGTACAAGGTGAGCCCGGGCTCAAGAGTCTCGGAAGGGTAGGGGGTAGCGGGACAGTCTTTGGCAAAGGTTCAAGCAGGGACGTATCCGGCGCACAGCTCACAATCCTCGAGCTGGGGGATACGTGGTCGTAGTCGGGGTCCGGCGGGACCGTGAGAGTCTGGGGGAGCCGCAAGTCACTCAGCGGGCTCAGGTACAAGTTCGGAGGTCTTACGATCTTCAAGGAGCCGCGAGTCACTCAGCAGGCTTAGGCACAAGTTCGGAGGTGTTACGATCTTCAAGGAGCCGCGAGTCACTCAGCAGGCTTAGGCACAAGTTCGGAGGTGTTACGATCTTCAAGGAGCCGCGAGTCACTCAGCAGGCTTAGGCACAAGTTCGGAGGTGTTACGATCTTCAAGGAGCCGCGAGTCACTCAGCAGGCTTAGGCACAAGTTCGGAGGTGTTACGATCTTCAAGGAGCCGCGAGTCACTCAGCAGGCTTAGGTTGGATCGGTTCCAGGAGCCGCGACCACGTCGGCAGGCTCTCGTTGTTCCAGCGTCGAATCTACCGGACAGACCCAGAGCACCCCTTGTTATAGGTCGACCCCTCTTTGATGTCCGGAGTCTGTGCAGGCAGGGGTCTTGTCACCTGGGGGTCGCTTGTCGGGATTTCCTGCTATTGTCTTTTGATCCCTTTCAGGGCCGGGTCGGGAGGAGTCCCAGACACCCAGCAGGCACGGAGCCAGCCCACAGGGAGGCCGGAGGGCCGATCGAAACCCATCGTCCCAGGGGAGTTCAGAGGTGCGATAGAAACTGCTCCTCCCTCCCTCATCCCCTGGAAGCGTGATGTCCTCCAGCCGGAGTGGCGCCTCTAGGTCAGGGTCGCGCTGGGGCCGGGCGGCCATCTTGGTGCATGAAGTGGGCACGCGGGCCCGGGGTGGCCGAAAGGAGAGAGGCCATGGACGAGGATGTCCGGGTCGGGTGCGGGTGTTCTGGTAGGAAGGACCGGCTAGGCCGGGTGTTTGGGCTGCAGGTACCAGGTTTCGGTGGTGCGGGGGCACGGAGGGCCATTCTATGAGGCCGGGTCCAACACGCGTCCCCCCCAGCTGAAATCCGGAGAGAACTGCCCATCATCTTGGGGGGTTCTCTTCGCTGAGGCGGAAGAACCGGGAGAGGCCGTCAGCGTTGGCGTGGTCCGTACCAGGGCGGTGTTCTACGGTGAAATCCATCCCCTGGAGGGAGATTGACCACCGCAGTAGCTTGGGGTTTTCTCCTCGCATCTGCATGAGCCATCGCAAGGGCCGATGGTCAGTTTGGACTCTGAAATGCGTGCCGAACAGGTAGGGTCGTAGCTTTTTGAGTGCCCAGACCACGGCAAAGGCTTCGCGCTCTATGGTGCTCCACCTCTGTTCTCGGGGCAACAGCCGCCGACTGAGGAAGGCGACGGGCTGGTCTAGGCCTTGGTCATTCACTTGGGACAGGACGGCCCCAATGCCATGCTCGGAGGCATCGGTCTGGACTATGAACTCCTTGGCATAGTCGGGAGCCTGGAGGACGGGAGCAGTGCACATGGCCTTTTTTAGAGCATCGAAAGCTTCCTGGCAGGCAGCCGTCCACTGCACCTTCTTTGGCTGTCTTTTAGATGTGAGTTCGGTGAGAGGGCCGACAAGGCTGCCATACCCCCGAATGAATCTTCGGTAGTAGCCTGTGAGTCCCAGGAAGGCTCGGACCTCCGTCTGGGTGATGGGTGGTTCCCAGGCCAGGATGGCGTCGATCTTTGGCTGTAGAGGGGCGACCTGGCCGCTCCCGACCTGGTGCCCCAGGTAGACTACGGATCCTTGCCCGATCTGGCACTTGCTGGCTTTTACTGTGAGGCCTGCCTGGCGCAGGGCGGTAAGCACCCTCCGGAGGTGCTGGAGGTGCTCACTCCACTCTGAACTGAAGACAGCGATATCGTCTAGATATGCCGCGCTGAACTGTTCCAACCCGGCCAGGACCCTATTCACCAGTCGCTGGAAAGTGGCTGGGGCATTTTTCATCCCGAAGGGCATTACGCGGAAGCGGTAGTGCCCGTCGGGGGTGGAGAAAGCGGACCGCTCCTTGGCCCCTTCGGTGAGCGCAATCTGCCAGTATCCGCAGGTGAGGTCGAAAGTGCTGAGGAACCGGGCTGCCCCTAGCCGGTCAATGAGTTCGTCTGCTCGTGGGATGGGGTGGGCATCGGCTCGGGTAACGTCGCTGAGCCCCCGGTAATCCACGCAGAATCGAAGCTCGGGGGCGACACCGGGGGCCGCTGCCTTCGGGACCAGGACCACGGGGCTGGCCCAGGGACTGTCAGAGGGCTCGATCACCCCCAGGGTCAGCATCTTCGAGACTTCATCTTGAATGCAGGACCGGACCCGGTCAGGAACCCGGTAGGCTCGGTGTCTCATCGGCGGGCTGTCCCCGGTGTCCACGTCATGAACACACCAGTTGGTGACCCGGGGGGTCAGAGAGAAGAGGTCGGCAAATTGTCTTAGGAGCTGGCGGCAGTCTGCTTGTTGCTGGGCAGTGAGGGCTGGGGAGAGGTTCACTCCCTCCACGGAGCCATCCTGCTCCTTGACACACAGGAGGTCCGGGAGGGGATCCGACTCATCTTCGGCCCCGTCATCGGTGGCTAGCAGGAGGCTCAGTTCCGTCCGCACAAAGTGAGGCTTGAGGCGGTTCACGTGCAGGACCCGGAGGGGATCCCGAGGCGACTGGACGTCCACCAAGTATGTGACTGGACTCTTCCGCTCAACCACTTTGTAAGGCCCAGTCCATCGGTCCTGGAGGGCGCCAGGCTTCACGGGGGCCATGACCCACACCTGCTGGCCCGGCTGGAACTCGACCAGAGTGGCATTCTGGTCGTACCAGCGTTTCATTTCTTCTTGACTCGCCTCCAGGTTGGCCTCGGCCAGTTCTCGGAACTTCCTGGTCTGGTTCCGGAGGGCCAGGACGTATTGGAACACATCTCGGGGGGTGGTCTGGGGTGCCGCCTCCCACTCTTCCTTAACCAAACTGAGGGGACCTCGGACGGGGTGCCCATAGAGTAATTCAAACGGGCTGAATCCTAGGGACTTCTGGGGGACCTCTCGGTAAGCGAACAAGAGGCAAGGGAGCAGGACGTCCCACTTACGCCGGAGGGGCTCTTCTAGGCCAGCGATCATCCCTTTCAAAGTCCTATTAAACCTCTCTACTAGGCCGTTCCCTTGGGGATGGTACGGGGTGGTGAACTTATAGGACACTCCACATTGTTGCCACAGGGACGTCATATACCTTGAGATAAAATTAGTGCCGCGATCGCTCACGACCTCGCGGGGAAACCCCACCCTGGAAAAGATCCCCATCAGGGCCCGGCCCACCACAGGGACCGTAATGGTGCGCAGGGGAATAGCCTCCGGATAGCGGGTGGCGTGGTCCACTAGGACCAAGATGAAACTGTGACCTTGGGAGGTGGGGGGGTCCAGTGGTCCCACGATGTCGATTCCGACTCGTTCGAAGGGGGTACTGACGACCGGGAAGGGTTGGAGGGGAGCCTTGAGCTTCCCCCCACTCTTCCCACTAGCCTGGCACGTGGGGCAGGACTTGCAATGGGCCTCTACCGCTGCTCTCATTTTAGGCCAATAAAAATGGGTCACAAGACGGTTGTAGGTCTTGTCCTGTCCCAGGTGGCCGGCGAGGGGGACGTCGTGGGCTAAGCCCAGGAGGAAATCTCGGAAGCGGAGGGGTACCACCAGTACCCGTCCGGATCCCAGCTCCACCGACTTCTGCTCACTGTACAGGATGCTATTCTCCCAATAGATTCGGTGCGTCCCGGTCTGGTCACCTGCGGCTTGGCCCTCGGCCTGGCGCCGCAGCCCGACCAGGGAAGGACAAGTGGCTTGCTCCCTGCAAAACTCTTCCCGGGTGGGCCCGCCCTCGTGGCGCCATTGGGCCAATTCGGGTAGATCTCCTAACTCGGGGACCGGGGCGGGGTCGGATGGTGCGGGTTCGTCGCTAGCGACGGACCCTTCTGATGGGGGGACGGGAGGACCCTCGGCGGGGACTGTTCTGGTCTCTTCGATCGGGGTGCTTTCGACTTCTCTCTGGGGAGTGAGTCGGGCGGACATAGATCGGGTGGTGGCGCACACCCACTCGGGGAGTCCCATCATTCCTAGGTGGGCCTTACGCTCTACGTGCTTCCAGGGGGAACTCTCTAGGTCGTTCCCTAAAAGGCAGTCGACCGGCTGGGAGGTTCTTACGGCCACCTTGAGTTTACCTATCACCCCTCCCCACTCAAATGGCACCAGGGCTACCTGACACATACTCTCTCTATTGTCTGCGGATATTACGGGGCAAAAGACGTTGGGGAGGATCTGCTCTTCGGGGACTAGGTGCCTGAGGACACCGGTGATACTGGCCCCGGTGTCTCGCAGGGCCTCTACCTGGTGGCCATTGATTTTGACGAGCTGCCCATATTTCTGGGTGTTGGAGGGGAGGAGGCTACCAGGGATCATCTCCCTATCTCCCAGGGATACTAGGGCCATCGCTGCGGGTTCCCACTCCTCGGCTTCCTCAACCTCCTCCCCCAGGGCTACGTTGGCTATCTGTCTCATCGGGGGGACTTGGGCGGCCATGGGGCACTCTGGGTCATTGGCGTAGTGCCCGGGTTTCTGGCAACGGAAACATGTGACGGTCACCCGGTGTCCCCGTTTCCCAGGGGGCCCGGTCACTGGTGGAGGGGGCGCCGGGAAAGGTGGAGGTTGTGTCTTCGGGGGGCTAGGCTGGGACTCTCTCGGCCCTCCCTGGTTCCCTCCTCCTCTCTGGCGGGGTGGTCCCTGACTGGTTCGGGGGTATTCTCCTACCATGCCCCGGGAGACCCGGGTGTTGGTCCAGCGGTCGGCCTCCACAGCCAGCTTCCGGGGATCTGTGAGCTTGCTGTCCAGCAGATGCTGACGTAGTTCTATGAAGCAGTCAGATGTTCCCACAACATGAGATCAGTGAGTTCGGTGGTGACTTTGCTGCCCTTGATCCACCCATCGAAGGCCCGACTGAAAAAGTTTACATATTCCACCCATGTGGTGCCCGGGATCTTCCTGCAGTCCCGGAACCGTTGGCGGTACATTTCTGGGGTGAGGCCGTATCTTGTGAGTAGAGCCTCTTTCATGTGGCTGTAGGAGGTCTGCAGGGAGAGGGGTAGGTCGAGCAGGGTGTCCCTTCCTTCGCTCAGAAACCGCCCCCACAACCCCGCCCCCCAGTCCTTCTGCGGGATCCGATGGGAGGTCATGGCGACCTCGTAGGCCCGAAACCATTGCTGAATGTCATCGTTTTTATAATATTCCTTGACCACATCCTTCGGGATGTGGACCTTCTGTTCCGCCGGGGAGGCCGTCTCTCGGTTTCCCGGGGGCCTCCCTTCCTCGTTTCGGGCCTTGAGCTCGAGTTCCTTTAAGCTGCGTTCGTGCTCCAGTTGGAGCTTCCTTCCTTCGTGCTCCCGTTGGAGCTTTTTTTCCTCCAGTTCGCCTTGTACACGCATTTGTTCTACTGCTAGCTTTTTTTCCGCTAACTTCAATTCGCCCTCAATTTTGAGTTTGGCTAACTCTAGTTCATGATTGCGGCTTCTCTCTCTGTCCGCGAGTTCTTCTGGGGATAAGCCCCCGTCTGGTACGATGCCTCGCACCTGATTGCTGCCGCTTTCACTTTGGGGAGGTTCGGTTTCGTCGGGGCGCTCCCCCGTGCCTTCCGGGCGGGAGGCCCCGGTCTCCACCCAAGTTTTCAGTGCTTTCTGCAAATCTTCCTTAGTGTTGAGACCAGTGGTAGCGATTTTAAGTTCTTTGCAAAATTGCTTTAGCTCCTTGTGTGTATATTCTTCTAGATGCTCCACCTGGAACACCCTGTTGGCGTTGGTTTCTGCGGGGCTCATGGCGCTTCCTTCTGCCATCTTTGTCGGTAGTGCGTCCGTTGTTCACGGTACGATCTCTAGGTGATGGGCACGAATCCCGTCGCTTGCCACCAATGTTAGACGGCGACCTCAGAGGAGCCCGGAAGGGGGTCCTGACTACCCTGAGACCCACCCTCGTAGTATCGTAGCCGGGCACTGGCGGGAGACTCCCCAGGGGGAGGAATCTCGCAGCTAGGATCGTACTTCTGGCACCACACGACACCGAGTAACCACACTGGGTATTCTCAGAAAACAATCTTTATCAAGTAGGTTATCACGGCAAATATGTACAAGGTGAGCCCGGGCTCAAGAGTCTCGGAAGGGTAGGGGGTAGCGGGACAGTCTTTGGCAAAGGTTCAAGCAGGGACGTATCCGGCGCACAGCTCACAATCCTCGAGCTGGGGGATACGTGGTCGTAGTCGGGGTCCGGCGGGACCGTGAGAGTCTGGGGGAGCCGCGAGTCACTCAGCGGGCTCAGGTACAAGTTCGGAGGTCTTACGATCTTCAAGGAGCCGCGAGTCACTCAGCAGGCTTAGGCACAAGTTCGGAGGTGTTACGATCTTCAAGTAGCCGCGAGTCACTCAGCAGGCTTAGGCACAAGTTCGGAGGTGTTACGATCTTCAAGGAGCCGCGAGTCACTCAGCAGGCTTAGGCACAAGTTCGGAGGTGTTACGATCTTCAAGGAGCCGCGAGTCACTCAGCAGGCTTAGGCACAAGTTCGGAGGTGTTACGATCTTCAAGGAGCCGCGAGTCACTCAGCAGTCTTAGGTTGGATCGGTTCCAGGAGCCGCGACCACGTCGGCAGGCTCTCGTTGTTCCAGCGTCGAATCTACCGGACAGACCCAGAGCACCCCTTGTTATAGGTCGACCCCTCTTTGATGTCCGGAGTCTGTGCAGGCAGGGGTCTTGTCACCTGGGGGTCGCTTGTCGGGATTTCCTGCTATTGTCTTTTGATCCCTTTCAGGGCCGGGTCGGGAGGAGTCCCAGACACCCAGCAGGCACGGAGCCAGCGCGCAGGGAGGCCGGAGGGCCGATCAAAACCCATCGTCCCAGGGGAGTTCAGAGGTGCGATAGAAACTGCTCCTCCCTCCCTCATCCCCTGGAAGCGTGATGTCCTCCAGCCGGAGTGGCGCCTCTAGGTCAGGGTCGCGCTGGGGCCGGGCGGCCATCTTGGTGCATGAAGTGGGCACGCGGGCCCGGGGTGGCCGAAAGGAGAGAGGCCATGGACGAGGATGTCCGGGTCGGGTGCGGGTGTTCTGGTAGGAAGGACCGGCTAGGCCGGGTGTTTGGGCTGCAGGTACCAGGTTTCGGTGGTGCGGGGGCACGGAGGGCCATTCTATGAGGCCGGGTCCAACACCCAAGAAGATGGGTGACTCTCTCCGCCTTCGGCTGGGGGGGGGACGCCTGTTGGACCCGGCCTCGTGGCGTGGTCCTGACTTCCCGGGGGTTGGGCCCGTTCCCCGCCCTAGCCTCCACGAGCTACCCGTTCGGGCCGCACGAGGTCACATACACCTCGGGGCTCCACCATTTTGTTGCCTGCCACGTGACCCTGCACACCAGTCCTCCTGACTCCGCTCAACCCAGCCTCGGCCCCAGCAAGGCCCAGACATTGAGGCACCAAGAACTGGCCAGGGGGTGTCACGTGAACACCTCATCACCCTGGCGGAGGGCGGTATCGATGGGACCCCCAACCGTCCCCACACACCAAGGTGCAATTGGCCTCCATCTCTCCTGGGCCGGGCGCCTCTCCTGCTGGGCGTCTGGCCGCTCCCAACCCGGCCTCTCCGCCCCCCGGGCGCAAGGGTCCGGACATCAAAGGGCTCCAGACCTATATCTGGGGAAACCACCACGAGCCCTGCAGACTGCGTCGCGGCTCCTTCTTGCTGAAACCTTGAAACCCCCCCGGAACTTCGGGGCCCTGCTGACGCTGTCACTGCCCAACCTCGCTGAAACCTCCCTCGGAGCCCTGCTGACGACGTCGCGGCTCGAGCTGAGCAGAAACCATCTTGAGAGCCCTGCTGACCTGATCGCGGCTCTCCACGAACTGAACGCCAGAGCCCTGCTGACGCCGTCGCGGCTCGACCCCTCCGAGATCCGGAGGTCCTCCAGCTTGAGGATAAGAACTGGGCCCCAGGTACCCTCGTACCAAGCTCCTGCCAAAGACTGTCCCGCTGCCCCTTCCCTTCTAAAGAGACACTGAGACTTTTGCGGATCCCTCGATCCCCTTTTTGTGTAATATTGAACCCGTAACCTTTTAACGTGCTGATAAAGAATTGCTCATCTTGAGACAACCTCCTTGATTCCGGTGTGGTGGTGTTACTGTGCTAGTACCTAATAGGAGAAGGATCTCTCAGGAGGCTTCTCTGCAGCGCTCGGCTACTTCGTACAGTGTGGGGGCCCCCCTGAGTGGTCTCGCCGACTCCTCGGGGTCCGCCTTCCAACAAATATTTACAGTGGGATCGAGTGATCCAGAAAGAGTCTCAATGTCCTTGGAGGGATAGGGTAGCGGGACAGTCTTAGTACCGGCCAGGTACGGGGAGGCTCTGCGCCAGACCTTGCGTGCTGGTCTCAAAGCAGCTCGGACGTGGAGAGCCGCGACGGCGTCGGCAGGGCTCGGGTGGTAGTTCCGCTTGGGTCGAGCCGCGACACAGTCAGCAGGGCTCCGGTGGTAGGTCCGCTTCGGTCGAGCCGCGACGAGGTCAGCTGGGCTCTGATGGTACGTTCAACAAGGTCGGGCCACGACAGCGTCAGCAGGGCCTCAAAGGTTCGTGAAGGTCTTTAAGCACGGTGGAGCCGCGACGTCGTCAGCAGGGCTCAGAGTGTGGTTTCAGGATGAGTCTTTCTCCGTAGGGTCAGCCGGGATCCGATCAGCAGGGCTCTTGACTCCGGGATACAACTGCTGTCCTGTTGCAGGGTCGCCCCAGATATAGGTCTGGAGCCCTTTGATGTCCGGACCCTTGCGCCCGGGGGGCGGCGAGGCCGGGTTGGGAGCGGCCAGACGCCCAGCAGGAGAGGCGCCAGGCCCCAGAGAGCTGTGGGGCGATCGCACCTAGGTGTGGAAGGACGGTTGGGGGTCCCATCAATACTGCCCTCCGCCGGGAGTGGGAAGAGTTCACATGGTATCCCCCGGGCCAGGGGTTGGCGCCTCGATGTCGGGCCTCGCTGGGACCGAGGCCGGGTGGAGCGGGGTCACGTAGGTGGTTACGTAGAGTCACGTACAATCCAAAATGGAGGAGCCCCGAGGTGCATGGGACCTCGTGCGGCTTAGCGAGGGGGAACAGGACCACGCCACGAGGCCGGCTCCAACAACTTCTCTTTACTGTATCAAAAGCACTGGATACGTCCATGAAGGCCAGGTGGATTGACCCCTTCCTGGCCACCATATACCTCCCCATATTCAGGGACAAGTTGAGGCACTGTTCATTTGTTCCCATGCCCCTCCTGAAGCCGTACTGTGTGTTAGATATAAGCCCTAAGGCATTGGCCCAGGACTCAAGACGTGCAAGAATTACCCTTCCAGGACTTTATATGTGGCATCTATTAGGGAGATAGGCCTGTAACATGCAGGGTCATTCTTATTGCCTTTTTTAAAAACTGGTACCACTACTGCCTCTTTCCAAGATGATGGGATGCGACCAACTATCACCGCTTTAACATTGGCCAACAGGGATGCCCAAAAATGAGGATTGCTTTTAAACAGATCCAATGGTGCCCAGTCGGGGCCTGGGGCTTTCGAGGGGATACCCTTTGCTAAAGCGTCCTCAACCTCACATACTAACAGGGAATAGCTAAGTTGGTATGCAGTGTGTGGATTAAATGGTATATCGTCACTTTGCTCATGAGGTGATACACCATTTGGGTTGAATATGTTTGAGAAATGGGATTCCAAAACATCCCCGGTATTGTTGAATCCATTTTTAATTAGGGCTTTATCTTGGGGTGTTACATGCACGGCCTTCTTAAGATCTTTTTGTGCCTCTGAACACTCAGCACTGAACCATCTTATCTCCTCGGGTTACCTTTTTCTCACTGATTTTAACAGATTTTTGGCAACATCTTTACAGATTCGTTCAAAGCCCTGTACAAACACATCTGGGGGAGAATCATCAAATAGGCATTTCATAATTTGGCTTAAATTAGTTTTAACAGTATTCTCCTCGAACTGACAGGGATTTAATTTACTCCATTTCAATCTCACCCCTTGGTAAGGGTTATACCGGTTTGGGCTATCATCACCTTTTCCCACCTGAGCCATTACGTGCAGGGAGACAGTAAGGGGGTTGTGATTGTAGGAGAGTAGGGTCTGCAATCCTATGATCGCCCAGATTTTTTTGCTTTTGCTTCATTGGTTTACGACTTTCCCTGGCTGTGGGCCTGCCAATCAGACCCACAGCCTAGCTGTTCTCTCTCGAAATTAACACACATGTACATTAGGTGCATCCACTAATTGGAACTGGGCCGCCTTGTCAGTCCCTGTCTCAGCATACCACAGGTATCCAGGGCATCGGTGTACCCAGGGCCTACCAGGGGCTGCAGCATGTATTATGCCACCCCTGGATGGCCGCCCAAATCTGACACAACTGGCTGCACGACAGCTGGGGCAAAGTGGTGTAATCACCCGTTGCTGTAGGTGTAGTATTCCTACACCTAACCCTAAAATGGACACATGGATTCCTATCAGTCACTCCTATGGCAGGCCTTATCAATCCTGAAGGCAGAGTGCAGGGAATCATGTGGGACGGTGCTCTGGCGCGAGCTGAGCCCGTCGACGGCTTGCGGAACCAAGTCCTAATAGCCGTTCCATGGTGACGCGGGCCAACTACTTTAAAATGCATTATAATCCTTGCGGTTATTTGCTAACTTTGGCATCGCATCACCTACACATGTCGAGTAAGGTGTCATACGAATTGGAATATGAACCCCTCGCCAGTTCTGGCGACGGGGTTAGCATTCCCCCCTTTTAGAGGGGCACGACATGGAAGTAACCTTGAACCCCGGTTAAAGTTGACTCAAGCCTCAGCATCACAAAATGGATGCTGCCACCAGACACAAGTCTGACCTCCTGCTGCTGGGAGACCTTCCAGCGAGGGGAGCTTGGACAAAGGGTTTCCTGTCGAGGGCGGTGTTAGCACCATCCCAGACAGGGTTTGTGTATCCCAGGTAGGCAGGGCTGAAAGGAAGGTGATTGCAAGTGGCACCCCGGTGCTCACTGTGCATAGCCCGGCTCAAACCAGTTTCGGGGGCAACCCTGCCCCTGAGCCGGGGCGAAGCCGGACAAAGGATAGGGGTGTCACCACCCCCCTCCTGGCCCCACCCATAGGTAGGACCTAGTCACGGGCCAGCCCCTTTTCTTAGAATAAAAGTAGGAGCGAGTCCCCTTCCCATATTGGATAATTCTGAATCTTGAACTACTTTCCACGAAAGGAACTCTTGACTATTTCTGAAGACTCTCCCTTGTGGCTAAGGAGTAGCCACCCTGCACCAGCAGGCACCACCTAAGCGCTCGCGGTTTGCTGTACGTCTCTCCCACGGATCAAAACTGCCCAGCTCGACGAGACCCGGGTTCCCTGCCATCTCTGACCTCTACCTACATCGTCAGCCCAGCTGAGATTCGTAGGTGCGACGAGACCTGCGGGACCGGCCATCTTCAGAACCTGCACGACGCTTATCTAGCACGCCCACCGAGGGACCCTCGAGTGAGTGCACCTAGGGTTTGAGAAGCCCTAACCCTGAGCAGCTCCAGCACCGAAGTCTGCCTCCCCAGCATCCACGAGATCTGCGTGGGGGCCCTTCCGCTCCTTGCTGTTCACCGCGTTGTCCGACCACTCGCCGACCGGCTTGTGGCCCTCTTCACGACGCACCACGATAGTTTCATCACTAGTCTGGTTGCTCCAGACTGGCTCGTGCTCCCCTTCAACAGAGGAGTACCACGGACCCTCCTGGTCCACTCCAGACGCCATCTTGACTCCACCGTGTAGGCTCGCCACTGCCAAGACCTGCTGCCCCACTCCTGGGCCCAGCATCATCGACAGCAGACACCTTCGTGGGACAGCTCGCCCTCCATCCTGGTCGCCGCCGCGCCTCCTGGTCCGAGGAACAGCCGAGTCCGACGTCATCCACTCACCTGGTCGAGGTGACTTCAGCCGGTACCCTCCTGGTGTCCACACGATCGCTGGCTAGCGGTTGAGAACTGAGTCCCCTCTGCTTTCAGGTTTCCTTCATCCCCGATCCAGGCTTGGATCTCGCTGAACATCGTCACTGGTCGCCTGCCAGCAACTTCTTCTTTCAGGCTCCTGAGACTACAACGAGGACTCCCGACATCTTGCCGAACCTCCCGCAGCCGCAGCCTCTGGGCTAGGTAACTCGAGCATTTTGGTGCTCCATCGCAGGTTCGCTCTACAAGTGTCCAGTTCCTTTTTCGTTTAGTCCCACTGATCGGATCACTCCGGAATCAGTAACTCCAGACTCTAACCATTCGCATTTCACTGGTAGTGTAGATGGTTTCTCGTGCCCCTCGGGCATTTGTGTAAATTGTGCAACTTGAAGTATTTTCGTAAGAGTTTTGTAGTGTGCTTAGCTCCCTGACTCATAAAGAGCCAGGGTAGTCTTGTTATAAATAAATATCCTTTATTTTCATAACAACTTGTGTGGTGTCCTTTCACGTGGTGTTCAAGGGGTAACTGTGGTGGTAAAACAGCTGGCTTAACACGCCCTCTAGAGTTTAGCCTAAGACTGCTCGTGTCCACGCTACTAGGATAGCTGGTCTATAAGGTTGACTTACAACCAATCATCAATAAGGGTCGTTTGGAATGATACACAGTGATCACTAGAATAGTGAGCACTACATATCAGGCCAACTTCTCACAGTGATCACTAACAGTGTTTGGTTCCACCTCAAAGCTATCTACAAGGCAAGCACATTTTCTAGATATCAACATAAAATCTATTGTGGTTGCTCTGCCTCCCCCCAAATAAGCTCGATACTGTGGTGCCGATTCCGATCCTGGAGAAACCGGGTACGAACCGTCGGACGGAGCGTTTTCTCCGTCTGACTCGTACCCGGTCGAAATATCTCACAAACATGCAAGTACGATTCGTACGGAAACACCATTTCCGTACGAATCGTAAAACACACCGACCGAACAAAAAATACCCACAATTCCGATCCAGGACGCCGTGGATGTGACGTCCGGACGGAGTCAGGCAGCGTTCCACGAACCAGCAAGTACGATTCGTACCGACGTCACTCCGCTTGGACAATATTTTACGGGAGCCAAAAACTGCCAGGAAATCAGGACGACGCGCACAAGGAGCACCTGGACGTGACGGACAGCCATGGACCCCAACCTACGTGTCATTCCGGCCCTCATTGCAGTCCACCTGGTGTACAGGAACCGACGCAGACGCCGCAGAAGGTCAGAACAACACCCAGGGTCAAAGGGGGGGGGGGCAGGGGCAGGAAACATAACCCCCACCCAAGTCCAAAATCAAACATGCCCTGTACATACCTGACCCCCAGGGCCTGGTCATTTCGGGGGTGGGTGCGTGTCCAACAAGGCCTGGTCTGCCACACCGGAAGTGGACATGTACGCGAACGTCAACACAACAATAGTGGTACGCACCGTACCCACGCCTTAAGAGCGTGGGTACGGGTCGTACCACGCCCACCCCTACGTCACCCCATCAATGTCGGTACGGCCCGTACCCACGTCCCACAGGCATGGGTACGGTGCGTACCCCTACGGCACCCCAACAATGGCGGTACGGCTCGTACCCACATCCCAAAGGCATGGGTACGGTGCGTACCCCTACGGCACCCCATCAATGGTGGTACGGCCCGTACCCACGTCCCACAGGCATGGGTACGGTGCGTACCCCTACGGCACCCCATCAATGGCGGTACGGCCCATACCCATGTTCCAAAGGCATGGGTACGGTGCGTACCCCTACGGCACCCCATCAGTGGCGGTACAGCCCGTACCCACGTCCCACAGGCATGGGTACGGTGCGTACCCCTACGGCACCCCATCAATGTCGGTACGGGCCGTACCCAGGCCGTAGGACGTGGGTACGGGTCGCACCACGCCAGTGGACAGACACATAGGGGTGTGTGGCCACCAGCCCCAGCAGTGCCCAGACATAGGAGAGGTGGGTGCAGAGTCCTCCCAGCAGTGCCCAGACATGGGAGAGGTGTGTGCAGAGTTCTCCCAGCAGTGCCCAGACATAGGAGGGGTGGGTGCAGAGTCCCCCCAGCAGTGCCCAGACATGGGAGGGGTGGGTGCAGAGTCCCCCCAGCAGTGCCCAGACATGGGAGGGGTGGGTGCCTAACACTCCCAGCAGTGCCCAGACATAGGAGGGGTGTGTGCAGAGTCCTCCCAGCAGTGCCCAGACATGGAAGGGGTGGGTGCCTAACACTCCCAGCAGTGCCCAGACATAGGAGGGGTGTGTGCAGAGTCCTCCCAGCAGTGCCCAGACATAGGAGGGGTGGGTGCCTAACACTCCCAGCAGTGCCCAGACATGGGAGGGGTGGGTGCCGAACACTCCCAGCAGTGCCCAGACATGGGAGGGGTGGGTGCAGAGTCCCCCCAGCAGTGCCCAGACATGGGAGGGGTGGGTGCAGAGTCCCCCCAGCAGTGCCCAGACATGGGAGGGGTGGGTGCCTAACACTCCCAGCAGTGCCCAGACATAGGAGGGGTGTTATGTTATGTTATGTTATGCTATGTTATGTTATTTTTATTTGTACCGCGCACAGTTGCCCCAGCAAAGGGGCGTCCTGGCGCTTTGAGAAGGTGAACACAACACAGCACTAAAAGCGGACAAAAGGAGACGAGACACAACAGATAAACTAAACAAATAAAAAGGTCTTGATAGCCCGTCTAAACTGAAGGAGCTCATCGATGGCCCGGATTTGTGAAGGAAGAGAATTCCACCAACTCGCTGCCAGAACTCGAAAAGAGCGGCCACCAATTCTGCTCAACTTAAAACGCGGGACCACTGCTAATTTCTGGCCTAGCGATCTAAGAGTGCGAGAGGGGACATAGGGGACATAGGGGATCAGCAATTTCTCCAAGATTTGAGGGGGAGTACCCTTTAGGATTTTAAATGCAAAGCAGAGAACCTTAAATCTAATCCTCTGCTGCACAGGGAGCCAGTGGAGAGAGCGCAGAGTATTGGACACCGAGCATCGCCTAGGCAGACCTGTCACCAGTCGGGCCGCAGCGTTTTGAACCCGCTGGAGCCGCAGAAATTCTGACTGGTTTATCCCCGCCAGTAGGGAGCTGGCATAATCCAGCCTGGACAGCACTGATGCTTGGACCACCAGCTGTCTTGTGGGTGCATCAAAGAATTTGAGGATGGGTCGAAGTACTCTGATGATGCCATAGCAAGAAGCCGCCACCTTCTTGGTATGACAGATGAAACTCAGAGAAGGATCAAGCCACACCCCCAAGTTTTTTATCTCTGCTGCTCACACCCAACTCCGAAGGCCACCATTTGTCATCCCACAAAGCCACCTGTTTACCAACCACCATAATCTCCGTCTTCTTGGTGTTTAACTGGAGACAGTTGGAATTCATCCAGTTAGCCACTTCCCGCAGACCATCACAGAACCTGGGAGCCTCCAGGTCTGAGTCCCCACTCAATGTGACCGCCAGCTGCGTGTCATCTGCGTAAGAGACCATGGTCAGGCCCCACCGCTTGACGACCGCAGCCAACGGTCTCACATACAGATTGAAAAGGGTGGGACTCAGTGAAGACCCCTGTGGGACTCCCTGGTCTAGCGGGCAGGATGACGACTTACCGGGCGGGATTGCCCCCTGGAATGACCTATCCGTAAGGAAGGAACGATACCAGTGCAAGGTGGAGCCAGAAACGCCCACCTCCTCAAGACGCCGAATCAGAATCCCGTGCGAGACCGTGTCGAAGGCGGCACTAAGATCTAATAACAGTAGTGCCGCCGTCCGACCGGAATCCAGCACGGAACGCAGATGCTCGGCCATCGAGAGAAGGGCCGTCTCCGTGCTGTGACCCGCACGGAACCCGTTCTGGGTAGGGTCGAGAATGTTAAGCCTACCAAGATGGTCTGTAAGAGTGGCATTCACATGGGCCTCCGCTATTTTCGTGGCCCAAGGGAGAAGGGAGATAGGGCGGTAGCTTTCAGGTTTAAGGGGGTTAAGGGTCGCCTTCTTCAGAATTGGCGTGACTACTGCCTGCTTCCATCTAACGGGAACCACTCCAGAAGAGAGAGACAGGTTGATCAAGGACAGCACCGGGGTATGGCAAACCAGTGCCAGGGTCTTGAGTTGGGCCGGTTTCAGCGGGTCTGCCGGAGATCCAGACTTGATTTTGGCGCTGAGAAAGTCAAACACTTCCAGAGATAAGGGGGGTAAGATGGAAAGACATTCCCCCTCACCTAAGGTGCGACCAACCTGCTCTAGCATCAGGGAGCCCGTTGGGAAAGTGCGATAGATGGCTTGCACTTTTTCATGGAAGAAAGAGGCCAAACCCTCACAATGTGAGTCCGAGCATATTTCCACTGCAGTTGCTCTCTTCGCCATCATGTCCTTTAATACTTTAAAAATAAGTTTCGATGGATTGGCAGAGTTCTGAAACTGTTGAGCATAAAAGGAAGCGCGAGTTTGACACACTGCCCTGTGATAAATCTTGACTTTGGCCAGATAACATATTTTCAGATCTGGGTCGTACGACTTCCTCCATAATCTTTCGGCCTGTCTACAGGCCCTCTTAAGAGATGCCAAGGAAGTGTCATACCAAGGGCTCGGCTCCTTCCGGTGACACTTGGACCAACACATAGGAATCAGAGAATCGAGGGCAATAGATATTCACTCACAGAAAGAGTCGTATCCACAATCGACCTCGGTGAGCGGACCTAAAGGAACCTTCTCGAGCTAATGGTAAAAATCCTCCAGTCTTAATTTGTTCCAGTGTCGTTTAAGAACAAGTCTATCCTGAGATAGAAAAGGAGAGTCAGACAAAGAGCATGCCGTTTTCACCAGCATGTGGTCTGTCCAGACCAACTGGGAGGAACCAAGAACTCTGAGTCCTTCTAGATTTGTGAAGAACGGGTCAAGAATATGACCACCTTTATGTGTGGGGAAAGTAATCATCTGCGAGAGCTGTAAAGCCTCAAGATCCGCCAGAAAGCTCCTAATAGAGGGTAAAGAAGGGCAGTCCAAATGGAGATTAAGATCTCCCACAACATTAAAATGTGTGCATCCTAGTGCCTCTATGCTAATATACTCAGGAAGAGCAGCCCTAAAAACAGAGTCACAGCCCGGAGGCCGGTAAATTAATAGCCCAGAGAAGGTAAACTGGTGACTAAATGCTATTTTAAATAGGGCACCCTCACACCCCAAAAGTTCAGCGGCTTTCCACTCGCAGGGATAACACCGTTTGGTGGCCATCGCAATACCTCCACCTCTAGTCGTCCGATCTAAAGTGAAAATAGCATACTCTGGGGGAAAGGCTAGGTTAATTATCGAGGAGTCAGAGTCCTGGAGCCACGTTTCCGTCAGAAAAAGCACATCCGGCGAACCATCAATAAGAAGGTCATAAACCTCCTGATGGTGCTTTACCACAGATCTGACGTTTAAGCTCCAGATACTCAGGTCCCGTTGTCCTATCCTCTTTATAACAGGCCCCAAGGAGCGTATAAGAGAGGGGGGTTCCAATGACCAAGCACCACACCTACAATAATATGGGCCACACAGCGGGACTACAGGCGAAAACTCGCAGCGTATACATCGGTCCCGAAGGGCCAGTAGATCGGCTCTACTATAAGTTCTCAAGAGTATAGTCATGATGGCCAGGTCCAGAGTTCTGCCGCGAGCCGCGCTTCCTTAGCGCGGACGGGCGCAGACGGGCACGACTCCGGCACAGCGAAGGCACGCCCACTGCGCGTAACCGCTGCGCGTTGGAGGGAGCTTTAAATAGGCGTCCCTCCACTCAGCCGGAGCGCTAGACCGCTCGTCAGCAACACCCACCCAGAGTGACCACCACTCCAAGATGGCGCCCAAAGTGACCACCACTCCAAGATGGCGCCCAAAGTGACCACCACTCCAAGATGGCGCCCAAAGCCAATCCCACCCCAGAGACCAGACCCGCCAAAACAGCGGTGAAGGAAAGGTGTGTGCAGAGTCCTCCCAGCAGTGCCCAGACATAGGAGGGGTGGCTGCCTAACACTCCCAGCAGTGCCCAGACATGGGAGGGGTGGGTGCCGAACACTCCCAGCAGTGCCCAGACATGGGAGGGGTGGGTGCCTAACACTCCCAGCAGTGCCCAGACATAGGAGGGGTGTGTGCAGAGTCCTCCCAGCAGTGCCCAGACATAGGAGGGGTGGGTGCAGAGTCCTCCCAGCAGTGCCCAGACATGGGAGGGGTGGGTGCCTAACACTCCCAGCAGTGCCCAGACATGGGAGGGGTGGGTGCCGAACACTCCCAGCAGTGCCCAGACATGGGAGGGGTGGGTGCCTAACACTCCCAGCAGTGCCCAGACATAGGAGGGGTGTGTGCAGAGTCCTCCCAGCAGTGCCCAGACATAGGAGGAGTGGGTGCAGAGTCCTCCCAACAGTGCCTAGACATGGGAGGGGTGGGTGCAGAGTCCCCCCAGCAGTGCCCAGACATAGGAGGGGTGGGTGCCTAACACTCCCAGCAGTGCCCAGACATGGGAGGGGTGGGTGCCTAACACTCCCAGCAGTGCCCAGACATAGTACAACATACTCCATACACGAGTACAGTGACCACCAAGGATGCCACAAATGATGCAGGTGGAGACATTGCTGAGCCTGCATGCCCAAAGTATAAGGGATCCCTCACACACCCAGGAAATGTAGACACAGCTCAGCACAACAATTGGGAAACACCCTGCAGGGACGATGCCAGGGACCACAGAGGAAGGAACACACCTTGGGACAATGTCACCATACAGTAAGAGCAAACATGACCAAATATTATTTGCAGAGACCTTGTGATGGCACGCAGATACCAGGGTACACCCCATGAGCAGCACACTACAGCATTTCCCAGACCCCTAACACATTATCACCACCCCAACTCAGGGAGCACCAGCACCAACAGCAAAACCAGAAAAGCAATTGTGTGGAAATTGCGTACACCTACGGCACCCCATCAATGGCGGTACGGCCCGTACCCACGTCCCACAGGCATGGGTACGGTGCGTACCCCTACGGCACCCCATCAATGGCGGTACGGCCCGTACCCACGTTCCAAAGGCATGGGTACGGTGCGTACCCCTACGGCACCCCATCAGTGGCGGTACGGCCCGTACCCACGTCCCACAGGCATGGGTACGGTGCGTACCCCTACGGCACCCCATCAATGTCGGTACGGGCCGTACCCAGGCCGTAGGACGTGGGTACGGGTCGCACCACGCCAGTGGACAGACACATAGGGGTGTGTGCCCACCAGCCCCAGCAGTGCCCAGACATAGGAGGGGTGGGTGCAGAGTCCTCCCAGCAGTGCCCAGACATAGGAGGGGTGGGTGCCTAACACTCCCAGCAGTGCCTAGACATGGGAGGGGTGGGTGCCGAACACTCCCAGCAGTGCCCAGACATGGGAGGGGTGGGTGCAGAGTCCCCCCAGCAGTGCCCAGACATGGGAGGGGTGGGTGCAGAGTCCCCCCAGCAGTGCCTAGACATGGGAGGGGTGGGTGCCTAACACTCCCAGCAGTGCCCAGACATAGGAGGGGTGTGTGCAGAGTCCTCCCAGCAGTGCCCAGACATAGGAGGGGTGGGTGCCTAACACTCCCAGCAGTGCCTAGACATGGGAGGGGTGGGTGCCGAACACTCCCAGCAGTGCCCAGACATGGGAGGGGTGGGTGCAGAGTCCTCCCAGCAGTGCCCAGACATGGGAGGGGTGGGTGCAGAGTCCCCCCAGCAGTGCCCAGACATGGGAGGGGTGGGTGCCGAACACTCCCAGCAGTGCCCAGACATGGGAGGGGTGGGGGCCTAACACTCCCAGCAGTGCCCAGACATAGGAGGGGTGTGTGCAGAGTCCTACCAGCAGTGCCCAGACATAGGAGGGGTGGGTGCAGAGTCCTCCCAGCAGTGCCTAGACATGGGAGGGGTGGGTGCAGAGTCCCCCAGCAGTGCCCAGACATAGGAGGGGTGGGTGCCTAACACTCCCAGCAGTGCCCAGACATGGGAGGGGTGGGTGCCTAACACTCCCAGCAGTGCCCAGACATAGTACAACATACTCCATACACGAGTACAGTGACCACCAAGGATGCCACAAATGATGCAGGTGGAGACATTGCTGAGCCTGCATGCCCAAAGTATAAGGGATCCCTCACACCCAGGAAATGTAGACACAGCTCAGCACAACAATTGGGAAACACCCTGCAGGGAAGATGCCAGGGACCACAGAGGAAGGAACACACCTTGGGACAATGTCACCATACAGTAAGAACAAACATGACCAAATATTATTTGCAGAGACCTTGTGATGGCACGCAGATACCAGGGTACACCCCATGAGCAGCACACTACAACATTTCCCAGACCCCTAACACATTATCACCACCCCAACTCAGGGAGCACCAGCACCAACAGCAAAACCAGAAAAGCAATTGTGTGGAAATGAAAAACAAAATACTTTATTCAGCATAAATAAAATTGTTTTGAATTGATATGTACACTATAATCAAGGCACATAGGCCAGTCCATATTAGAATTCCGGGGGGGGGGGGGTGGGGGGGACACACTGGGACGCGTCTCCCCTAGCTTGCCTGCACAGTTTATTCATCCACAGAAGAGGGGGCATCATGTGGGGGGGAGGACCTGGCACCGCAGGGACAGGAGGGGCAAGGGTAGGTGTTGTGGGTGCAGGGAGGGACAACTCCGCCACAGGGGGTGGGGCAGCGCCAACGATGGAGGCGAGTTCGGCGCTGCACACTGCTGCCAGTTCGTCAAGTGACTCCCCTGCACCCAGAGAAACAACAGGCCCCAAGGAGGGGGGGGGGGTCGGAGGGATGGGTTGCAGCGCTACTGGGGGAGGATGTGGACAGGGGGGGACTCAACCACCCCGACCGGGCACTCCTTTGACCGCTTGCGGGGTGGTGTCACAATGGGGCTCAGGGACAGAGCGGCCATGAAGGAGTCTTTGTCTGGATCTCGTCCAGGAGAGCTGAGGGGAGTGGATTGGGAGGGAGGGGGTTGTGACGAATGTGGACTCCCAGTGTGGCTGCGTGTCTTCCGTTTGCCCCCCGACCCAGTGGGTGTGCCTACTTCACCCTGTGTGTGCGTGAGAGGAGGTGTGCGCTTTGCCTTCCCTGGTGGTGTGGTGCCTGTGTCTGGTGGGGTGCGTGCATGGCTACGTCTGGGTGTGCGTGGGACAGGCATGGGAGTAGGAAGTGTGGATGGTGCAGGGGTATCCACTGCTGCAGGAAATCCACTGCTGCAGTCAGTGTCGAGTCTATGGACCTCAGCAACTGGCGTTGATCAGACTGCGCAGCCGAGATGCCCTCCATGTATGCCTCCATCTGGGTGAGCACACGGGTGTGGCCATGGAGGACATTAAGCATCGCAATCTGACCAACCTGCAACTGGCGCAGGATGTCCACAGACTCGGCATTCATGGCAGCAGTGGTGACAGGGGCAGGGGGTGCGGTGCCTGGCAAGAAGGAGACACGTGGTGACCGAGCACGGTGGGAAGGGACCCGAGCAAGTGGGAGGCCGGTGATTGGAATGGAGGGGGCGGGTAGATCTTGAGTGCTGCTTTCAGCTGTGGGAGCAGCCTCTGCCCCCTCTGGGAGCTCAGCCTCGGACCCGTCAGCGTCATAGTCGGTGGTGGCACTGGACAGGTCCTCCACCTCACTCCCCTCGGCCTCCGTGCCACTTGATTTGCCAGACAAGTCAGCACTGCTGGCACTGGTGATCGCCCCCTCCTCACGGTCCGTGCCAGTGTCTCCCTCGGAGTCCCCCGACGATGCTGTGGGCAAGGTGAAGAGACAGGAAATAATCAGACACCTGTATACATATGTCACATGAGTCAAATCTACATAGGTCACAGTGCATAGCCTGAAAAGCAACATGAGTAACATCTACAATACAAGATACACATGTAGGCCCTGCAACACACAGTTGGTTGACCCACCATGCCACTGAGAAACAATAGAGAGCATGACACAACAGCAAATAACTTGACATCAAATTGGACAGAGGAGCCAGGCTCTGGGGACAATCGTGCACAGCTGCTGCACCACACAGCGTTGCCAAAAAAGGGATGAGCAGGAACACACAGGCCAGACCCAGCAAGGAGACTTCAGATTTTGACATGTAGGCCTTGGCCGCACAAACCACCCCCTACCTGAGACAATGTGATTGAGACAGAGGAAGTACTCACACCTCTTACTCTGGGATGAAAACACATGGCCTGCACTAAATCCTGATTGTACACAAACTACCCCTGGTGCGCCTGTCCACATATATCATTGACAATCAACCATCATCAGATTGTTGTACCAAGACACACAGGCACTGCCCACTGTGAGTATGCACCAGCAAAATTGGGTCACCCTGTACAGTGGACACATGTAGCACAGTTTACGTAAATACACATGAGGCCAGGGTACAATGCTACAGAGCCCAACCTATGCCGAAGACACAGTGAATGTCCATATTGTTGGATGACGCACATGATACCTAGGAAAAGGTGCCCCAGGGCACCGTAGTGGACACACTCCTCCATGGTCCTGGATGGATATAACTGCAACTGAAGCAACCGTCCCTGCACTATGCATCACTCCCACTCATGCACATCATGTCAGAGGGCACAAAATTGGACATGCATGCTGTAAGGCAGTACACTTTTTTTTTTTTTTTTTTTTTTTTTTTTAAAAGTTTTTATTGAACAATAATTCGATTACAAGCACGGGCCTACAACCACCAGGGCCGGCCGCTAAGCACAGAATGAAATATACATTTATCAAAGCTGCAGTCGGTTCCCGGGGGTCGGCCCCGTAGTGAGTCCGGATAGTTCTAGAGGCACAGGAGACTTAGATCAAACAAACACAGAAAACTAAAAGAAAAACAAAAGGCGAGGCATAAAGACAAACGGCGCAGGTCAGGCTTCCTCCGGGGAACTCCAGGTCAGACCATTAAGCAGCACACGAAAGGAAGGAGTACCGGGAGGCTGGGGACGGGGGGGGGGGGGGCCAAGGGAACTGAACGTCCATATGTAGTCATTCCAAAAGGTGCCCGGAACCGTCAAGGGTCAGGGGGACATGGCGATATCGGTGTCCACCAGGGGGGGCGTACAGATACCCCCGCGATAAGCATTCCATTGCCCCCAGATTCTGCCCCATGCCCCCGGCTTACCACGGGCAACATACACAGTCTTCTCCCTGAACATACACCAGTCCATATTCTCCTTCCATACTGACACGGTGGGCGGCCGCTGGGCACCCCAAAGCTGCGCTATATCTCTCTTGGCAATCATGTTCCCCAGGGCCGCCCACCGAGTCTGAGCCGCGCTATAATCATTGGGCTCCCACACATTCAGGACACAGCGACGCACCTCCGGCAGCAGCACAACCCCAGTGACCTGTCCCATAACCGTATGTACCCGGCGCCAGTAGTCCGCCACCTCGCGGCACTCCCACAGGATATGGAGAAAGGTGGCACTGAGCCCACAACCCCGCTTACAGAGCCCATCGTCGGAATATCCCATCGAGACCAAGCGAGGACCCGTCACATACACCCGGTGAAGAATCTTAAGCTGTACCAACCGGAGACGGGCTGGAATGGCGACCTCTTTGGGGGACGACAGTGCAGACTGCCAGTCCTCGTCGTCCAATTCCACCCCATCCCCCGTCCAAGCCTCCCGAAGGCGCACCAAGAGGTCAGCCCGATGATTAATCAGTTTCTTATAAATTAAAGAAATAGTGCTGTCCGGGACATGTCCGTCAAGTATGCGGTCCTCGAGGGGCGAGGAAACCGGGATCGTGGTCCCCTCTCCAAAGACCGAGAGCAGGGCGTGTCGAACCTGGGCATAGCGGAAGAACTCCCTGTCCGTAAGCTCATATTCGGCCTGAAGAGCCGCGAAAGTCTTAACCGCGCCCTTATGCCACAGGTCTCCCACTTTGCTGATACCAATCGTGTCCCACTGGTCAAACCCCTTCGTAGTCCAGAGGCTCCCCAGGCGATCGGAGGCAAACAAAGGAGTAGCACATGTCAGTCGCTCACCCCAGCCCGTGGCCGCAGTGGCGGTCCTCCAGGTCCGCACAGCGATCTTAGTAGGACCCGTAAGGGTCCGGCCAGCCGAGCGGGAGTACAGCGCCCTGTTATAGTCCCCGCCGGGAAGCAGGAACTTGTCCATCTCATACGCCGGGTTCAGGCCAGGCGCATACGTGGCATGGTTGATGGCCGAAAGCTGCGCGGCCCAATAATACCTGCGAATGTCGGGAAGCGCGATGCCCCCGTCATACCAGGGGAGAGTAAGCTTAGCAAGAGCAATACGCGCCCGCCCGTCCCACACCAGTCTCCTCTGCAGGCTCTCTACCTCCCGAAAGTAGGCCACTGGGATGACGTCGAAGGAATTCTGGAGTGCATAGAGGAACCTGGGAAGGGACATCATTTTGAACAGCGCGGCCCGACCCAGCGGGGACAGGGGCAGCCTGCACCACCGGGCCGTATCCTCTCGCAATCGCCGAAGCGGACGCAGGAGATTCAGCTCATAGCGAGCCACCGGGTCCAGCGAAACGTATATCCCCAGGTACTTAAAGCCGCTCAGTGATACCTGGATCGGAAGCCGAGGCGGTAGGAGTGGAGGACCACCGGAGATCGGATAGACGCAGGATTTAGACCAATTGATCGTGAGACCCGAATTACTCCCAAAGGAAGTCAGAACGTCAAAGAGGACGTTGAGCGACTGCCGCGGTGAGGTGAGATATAGGAGAATATCGTCCGCATACAGCGAAACCCGATCTTCAAAGCCCGGGGCCCACCGGATCCCTCGAAGCGAGGGCTCCCAGCGGAGCCAAGCCGCGAGTGGCTCCAGGGCGAGAGCGAAGAGCAAAGGGGACAACGGGCATCCCTGCCTCGTGCCCCTGCCGAGGGCAAAGGGCCGAGAGACCCGCCCGTTCACCACCACCTGAGCCATGGGTCCCGTGTACAGAAGCTTCACCCAGCCAATAAATCCTTCCCCAAAGCCAAATTTAGCCAAGACAGCCCAGAGGAATGGCCACTCGATGGTGTCAAAAGCCATCGTGGCATCCAAAGAAACCAGCACGGCCGGTTCGGAGAGGAGCTCCGCCCTGGCAAGGGCGCCATGAAGACGCCGCAAGTTAAGAGCGGTGTTACGATGCGGGATGAATCCGCATTGGTCCGGATGAATCAGATCGCACACGACGCTCAACAGACGATTGGCAAGGACTTTCGCCAGGATCTTAGGCTCCGCATTTAGCAGTGAAATAGGCCGGTAAGAAGTACAGCGATCTCGCGGCTTGTCCTCCTTGGGGATAACGACTATCGTGGCCAAACGCTGATCGGCCGGGAGGGAACCCGCCGCCAGAGACTCACGGAACATGCGACTGAGGAAGGGCGCAAGCTTGTCAGGGCGCAATTTATATAGCTCAATGGGCAGACCGTTGGGACCCATAGCCTTGCCCGAGCGAAGGGAGCGGATCGCGGTCGCTATTTCATCCACCGACAAGGGGGCGTCCAGCCGCTCACGGTCCTCAACGGACAGGCAGGGCAAGGCGATATCCCTCAGTAGAAGGCGAGAGTCGTCCTCATCCCTGTCAGTCACTGGGGAGTACACAGCCCGGAGGTGGTCGGCAAAACATTCCACAATCTCGTCAGGCTCCGTCACACACACACCATCCGCAGCACGCAACTCCGGGACCACACGATTCACTCTCTCCTTCCTGTCCAGCCACGCGATCAACTTTCCCGCCTTGTCCCCGGCATCGTACAGTCGACCCTGCTGCTCCCTATACATAGTTTTGGCCGCGTCAGTGACCAGGGACCTATATTCAAACTGTTTCAGGCTGAGGGCATGGAGCCCGTCCGGAGTAACATTCGCCTCCAAGGCCGACTCCAGCCCCAAGATGTCAGTCTCCAGCCTCACCACTGCCTCACTCTTGACCCTCTTAGCCACCACTATCTGGGAAAGGGCGTGTCCGCGGATCACGGTTTTAAAGGCTTCCCACAGGGACATTGCAGAAGACACCGACCCCTCGTTATCCAGGAAGTATTGGTCCATGGCCTTAACCAGGCTGTCACGAGTCGTAGGGTCTCGCAGGTACCATGGGTTAATGGGAGCGATCCGCCCCGCAGACCGCGGCCCGGTGTCAAAAACAAGCCACAGCGGAGAATGGTCGGAGATACCCCGCGCCAGGTGCCTGACCTCTCGAATCCGACCAGTCTGCGCCGCGGGCATAAGGAAGTAGTCTAACCTAGAGAGACTCCCATGCGCCCCCGAGTGAAAGGTGAATTGACATTGGGTCGGATGCATTAATCTCCAACTATCCACCAGGCCGAAGGTCTCCAGCATCCCACCCAGCCATGCCTGGGCAGCGGGGAGGGTCCTTGGTGGGTGACGATCCAGTTCACCCGAAACCACAGAATTAAAGTCCCCGCCCATGAGCAGGAGGCTGTCCGGAAGGTCAAGCAGCATTCGACCCAAGTCAGTGAAGGTGGAGTTCTGGAGGCCCGGGGGGACGTAAACTGAAACCAGGGCAAGGGGCTGCCCCTCCCACCTCCCAATCAAACACACATAGCGCCCTCTGTCATCCGAGACTATCTTAGTGATCTCCACCGGAAGTGAGGTTCGCAGCAGAATGCCCACCCCCCTGGAACCAGTTGTGAAACCAGAATGGGCCACGAGGCGGTATCCCCCCCTGTTCATTGCATGACAAACATTGCCAACCAGATGCGTCTCCTGGAGAAACACCACATCAGGAGTCAAACGACGCAAATATTGCAGTACTACACCCCGCTTGATACGGTCCCCCAACCCATTGACGTTCCATGACATAAGCCTCAACCCGTCCCCCCCCATCCCCCCCAATAGATCAAGGGTCCCCCCGCCTGCAGCACAGTTCCCAAATGTGGACAAAAATCAGTACCTCGCCCTGTAAACAAAAAACACACAGCAAAACAAACCCTCCTCCCCCCCAACCCCACCCCAGGACCAACTCCCCCCACCCTGCACCCCTGCGGGCCAAAAAACCCCCCCAACTTGCAGTGTGCCTGTCGCCCCACTAACCCCATTCTACGAAAAGAACCCAGAGGAGGTAAGGGACCCGTCCCCGCCCGCCCCCCTCACTGGTCCTGGTAAAACACAATATGCAAATGAAATAAGACCCGACTGTACAGTGCAAAAAGGCAAAATCAAGGACCAAAAGTCATTCTAAAGGGGACCCATCACCTGCGGTGCCCGCAGAGGGTCCGGGACGGCCACCTCCGTCCGGCAGAGAGTCCAGCCAGTCACTTGCAGCCACAGGAGAGTCAAAAAAGGCTGTCCGATCCCCATGTTCCACTCGGAGTTTTGCAGGGTAGAGCATCGAATACTTTAGGCCCAGCTCACGGAGACGACGCTTCACCCCTTGGAATCCCATCCGTTGTTTCTGGACCAGTTGCGTGAAGTCCGGGTAAAAATTGATGGTCGAGTTCTCATGACGAACCGGGCCGTGGGTCCGTGAGGCCTGCAGAATAGCGTCGCGGTCCCTGTAATAGAACAGTTTGGCCACGATAGGCCTCGGGGGGGCCCCCGGCCGTGGCCGACCGCCCGGAACTCGATGGGCCCGCTCCACGGCAAAGAACTTACTTAGGCCAGCCGAGGACAACTGTTTCAGGATAAGTTCCTCGACCACGAGGTCAACCGGGCGGCCGTCAGAGGACTCCGGTACACCTATGACGCGGATGTTGTTGCGTCGGGCCCGTCCCTCGAAGTCCTCAAGCCGCCGGGCCATATGGTCGTTAACCACCCTGATGTCTCCAAGCGCGGCCCGCAGATCCGACACATCCGCACCGAGGGTGGAGGTCCGTGCGTCGAGAGCCTGGACCTTCTCGTTAGTTTTGGAGAGGTCGGCCCGGATCAGGGTGACATCGATCGCGACAGTGTCAATCTTACGGGCCAGGGCCTCATATTGCGTCGCGATGGTTTCCCTGATGCCATCAATGGCGCCCATAATGTCCTGCAAGGATAGTTCCGTAGTGGCGGTCGCGCCTCCTTCCGCAGTATCCGAGGGGAGGCCAGCAGCGCCAGAGGGCCCCCTGCCCTGGGTGTAGCGGTCCATGTTATTGCTCTGGACTGCCCCCCCGCGGAGGGAAGCCTTGGTCTTGCGGCCCTCGGGACCCCCTTTGCCCCCCATGTGAACACGGTCACCCGAGGGGACCTCCAATCAAGAGGTGTAAGGCACCAGCAAGAAGACCACAAAATGTCGGTATAGGGGGTCCGAGGCGATAGGCGCTCTAGTGGCAGATGAAAGAAAACCTCATGCAGAGGCCCAGGAAGCACCTCTCCACCCCGAGCGCACCTCCCTGCCGGTCTCCTGAAGTGCAAAACCGAAACCGAAAGTGGTGGATCGGCAGCTGGCACCGCGCTGAAGCCGCTGTTGTTCAATTGCAGCCCGGTCCCTCGGGTCACCTTCACCCCGGTCACCTCCGTCGAGTGGGTCCCAAAAGTTCCGACGACGACAACTCAGGATTCCCAGGTCCGATTTGAGTTTTGAAAAGAGATATACGCTCAGCTGGTCTTTATCTCCCAGATTCCATAAGCCACGTCAGGATATTCTCAGGATAAATTCCGAGGAGCAGAGAGGGTCCGGGGAGCCCTGTGCTCACGCGACCATCTTGGATGCGCGCTAGGCTCCTCCTCCGGCAGTACACTTTTAAGACACACTCCCATGTCGGGACTCACCATCAGTGCCAACTGACATGGACCCCACAATGACTGAACTGGCCAGGACACAGGCAAGGTCCCAAAACCTGTGACACATCACTCCCACACATGATGCTGCAAGCATTGGGCACTTGGATTAACTGCCAGCCTAGACAACCTTGTGCAAGGGTGACTACACACAGACCAGGGAACACATGGCAAGGAGGGGAAGGGAGGAAGAACAGCACCGGTCTACTTTGGGGAACAGGTCATGCACTGCACATTCAAACCCTGGCAGTGCATCTATGCAACTGCGCACCTCCAAAAGCTGGTGACACACAACAAACACAGATGTACCTACCCCCTTCCAGCTGCTGCTTGTCCGCTAGGCACCTATCCAAATCGGGGAAGACCACTGCCAGCACACGCTTATGGATGTGGGTCAAACGCCGGCGCCCACGGTTCTTGGGGCTCTCAGGTGAGTCCCCCAGCAGGAACCGTGCGATCCTCCTCGTCCAGCACTGGATATCCTGCCAGCGTTTCCTCACCTGGGCTAGGCGCCGCTTCCGACCCCCCGTCTCCCTCACGGCACTGACGGCTCGCTTCCATATCTCCCCCTTGGCATAGACGCCTACCTGTGAGGATGCAAAAGTGAGAATACTTTAATCCACCTGAGCAATGACACAGAGACACACATATGAAGAATTTGACTTGTTTGAACAGGCCATGGCATGCAGGCAACTCATTGCACCTTTGTCATAGGGACATTATCCTCTGGGGAAGGCCAAATGCACTACGTGCCAATGAAAGTACACAGGTGGCATGAGGGGTGCCACACAATCAATTATCCAGGATCACACTGTGCATCACAAGCTACACCAGGATTATGTACAGCACCTCAAAGCAGTCACATGCCCCAGCCCACTGACGCAACCTCAGCAGAGTACACAGACACACACAGGCACAGGACAATCACCTGCCATTGCCAACTGCGGGTACAAACCTCACTCTGCCCATGTGCCACTAGACTCGGGGGTGTCACAGGTGTGGGGCTGGCTCAGCACGGCAGTCACACAGCACTGCTCCCTGCTCACATCAGATGGGCAGGGTATATCCATCCCTCATGCAGCTGGTGTGCAACACTCCCCATATGCACTCACCCACATAACAGGGGACTCACACACACACACCAATGTCCAGGGGACGAACACATCATTTGGACACTCACAGCACAGGTACACTAAACAAACACACATCTATGGGTACTGTCACCTGTCACACTGGGGTGCCACAGAATCACATCAGGACTGTGGAAACAACATTCCCAGGAGGAGTAGCCAGGCAGAATGTGGCATGCACCATGCATTCATTGTCACAGTAAGCACTATGCAAGTGAGGAGTGCACACAGGAACCACAGCATGCTCTGCATGGGAGACATGAGGCCTTCCCCACCCTGGGACCCACTCGAAACAACATTGCATGTCTGTCACACAGGGACACAATGCCAGAAGTCACAGTCACAAAAAAGGGGCACAGTCTAAGCTAGTGGAGTCTGCACCCACCTGCTCCCCTGGTCGACCATACAGCATGGTGTACTGTGGGAGGATCACATCCAGCAGGGCCTCATTCTCCTCCTGGGTGAAAGGCTGGGCCCTCTCCACAGACCTGGACATGGTGCCAGAGGAATCACGAGCAGCAGCAGTGGTCATGAATGCAAGGTTGTGCAGGCAAGTGCTCTCTCATGGGGCCTGGCTGCCTTATATTAGCCTTGCTGGCCTGTTTCATGTACAGGAGTACAGAGTGATTGGTCAATCTCATTTGCATCCTACGTTTCCTCCAATCCCTTTAAACCTACCCCAGGGGCTGCCTCTGCATGTTATAAAAAATGAGCATGATGTCAAGTCAACAACCACTTTGCAACAAAGTATATTGTTTCCAACCGACTTCTGCTGGCCACCTGATGGAAAAATTCAAACTTTAAACTCGGTCTCCATGACAACCAGCATGCATTTAGGCCCTTAGACTTGTCCCTCATGTGTCCCCTATGTTATTTCAATATATACACACAGGTACGGTGCGTTCCACGGCCCTAGGGCACCCCAAATGCAGTGAAACGGACAGGACAGGCGTGTGTACGGTCCCTATCACTATGGGAGTGCTCGCGTATGCGTACGCCATAGTAATAAGGACCGTACAGGCGTGTGTAGGGTCCGTATCACTATGGGAGTGCTCGCGTATGCATACGCCATAGTAATACGGACCGTACAGGCGTGTGTAGGGTCCGTATCACTATGGGAGTGCAGCCGTACGTGTACGCCACTGTGATACGGTCCGTACACACGTGTACGGTCCGTACACCTACGGCTGCACTCCCATAGTGGTACGGACCGTACACACGCGTGTACGGACCGTATCACGGTGGCGTACACCTACGGCTGCACTCCCATAGTGGTACGGACCGTACACACGCGTGTACGGACCGTATCACGGTGGCGTACACGTACGGCTGCACTCCGGCTGCACTCCCATAGTGGTACGGACCCTACACATGCCCTCAGAGCGTGTGTACGGTGCGTTTCACGGCTAACACAGGTGACAGGCGGCACACAGTAAGGAATTGAGCTGTCATACTTGGCCAAGGCTGGACATCAAGTCATTGTCAGTGCAGTCCCACATGTCTCAGGACTAGGTGTGTCAGGCTGTGATGTGCCACACATCCCCTTCCCACCTTTGACATGTGTGCATGAAGTACAGACTTGTTGCGCAATGCATCACTGGCATGGCACAGTCACCAACACCCGCAAGTGTCCCCTGATGCCATGTACACAGTATATTACACCTGACATGTAACTACCGGCGTGGCACGATGTGACTATGTCATATGTGTGTCATGTGTTCTCATAAGCTTACTGTTGGTGTACCGTCAAATGCATCTGCAGTTGCTGCATCCAAGATGTGTCTGTGTGTAGATGGGCATGGCACACCATTATGCACACCAGGACACATGTGGCATCAGACGTAACGTGTGTATGTATGCATCCCACATGGACCTGCGAGACCAGGACGTATCAGTGTAGTCTCAATGTATGTGTGATCTGTCTTGACATGTACCCCATCATGGCAAGGTGTGTGCCTGTCCTATTCCTAACGGACATGTGACCTGTGCCTCTAGTGTTCCGCAACCTGTCTGTATGATTAACATACTCATTCTGCACATATGCGGATGTCTGGCACTCCTGTGATGCGTCTGCCTGTTCACTCATACTGGCGCACAGCTCGTGTCATGCCATGTCATGTTGAGCTTGTGGATCCACGTTTGTGGCTGGCTCTTGGTAGGAGTGTCAGCTGCCTGGCATACGTGTCCAGGATATGTTGCACAGACCTGACTCTGTATGTAGCAAATGTGCACTGGCTGTTTAACATGTGCTCAGTACATTGACATTGTTGTTGTAGTGTACTCACTCTTCGTTGTCCCTTCCAAATTACTGCAGGGCTCCGCCTCTCCCCCGACCAATGCCAGACTTGGCTGCCCTGAGGGAACGTGACTGTATACGCCGCTACCGCTTCAGCCAACCGTTGATTGAGGAGTTGACCGGCCGGCTGGAAGCACACCTCCAACCGCGACACAGGTATCCTACTGCACTGACACCCAAGATGAAGGTGATGGCAGCCCTACATTTCTTTGCCACGGGTACGTTTCAACATACCATAGCTGAAGTTGGTGGCATGTCCCAGACCATGTTCAGCCGTGTCCTGCATGATTTTTTAGAGGCCATGTTGGTTCACCTGGATGAGTTCATCCATTTCCCAACTCCTGAGCAGTTGACGCGTGTCAAGGGTGACTTCTATGCCCTGGGAGGGATGCCCCATGTCATTGGGTCTATTGATGGGACACATGTGGCTTTGGTACCACCACAGGCACAGGAGGTAGCCTTCCGCAATAGAAAACATTACCACTCCATTAATGCCCTTGTGGTGTGTCTTGCTAACATGAAGATTTCCCATGTCTGTGCCCGTTTTCCAGGATCAGCACACGATGCCTACATCATGAGGTGTAGCAGGGTGCCTGAAAAGATGCTGCAGCTGCGCAACGAACGAGCATGTCTTGTTGGTGGGTATACTCTGTTACTCCTGTATTTAGCGTCATCTCTCTGTCTTACTGCTTCTCCTGACCCACTTCTGTCCATGATGTTTCCATGTAGGGGACTCTGGCTATCCCAACATGCCATGGCTGATCACGCCCCTCCGCAACCCCAGAACGGCTGCCGATCACCGGTACAACAACGCCCATGGGCGGGCCAGGTGAGTGATAGAGAGGACCTTTGGCCTCCTGAAAAGCCGATTCCGGTGCCTCCACAAGACCGGCGGTGCACTCCCATATGCCCCGGTGAAGATATGCAAAATCTTCCTCGTGTGCTGCATGCTGCACAACATGGCAGTGGAGAAAGCTGTGTTGCCACTCATCCTGGATCCGGATGAGCAGGAAGATCCACCTGTGGAGGATCAGGGGCTTGGTGACGAGGCAAGTGATGTTGAGGAGGAGGAGGAGGAGGACATCCGGAGTCGGCTCATACGCAACTTCTTTGCTTAGTGGTGAGTTGCAGTGTCTGAGTGTGCACGCATTGAGCCTTGTGTGGCATGTGTTGCAATGTATGGGTCCATCTGCATGTATGGCAAGTGAGTCAGAGGTGTGTTTGGATGTGTCACTCCAGGGATGGTGTAATGTACGAATGTCTTTCCAGAGACACTATTTTCACCTAGCATGTTGACAACCTCATACGTGTGTCAGAGTTAAGGTGACGTATCCTGAAGTGCTTGCACAGGAACAGAGATGCTGGTTCCCGACTCCCACTACGCGGCAGCCAGAGTTCCAGTAATATTCACCTGGACTCCGTAACTACCCTGCAGGGGGAAGGGGGAGTGGATAAAATAATAAACAAAGAAGAGACTGGTCCTGAAACACCGGTTCTTCACTATTCTCCTCAGCTTCTTCTTAATGCTGTTGCCAGCTCTTGTAAATGAGAACCTTGAAACAAACACAACACAATAACTTTCTATTCCCTTCTACCACTAACTCTCTCTATGTGTTAACAACTACCCTGGGTTTCAAGCACTGTGCCCCTCTTCTGTATGTCTGTCTTGTTGTGTGGTGCTTCTTTTTCAATTCTTTTCTGTGGGTCTGGACACTCCTTTCCAACTCTCTTTCCTACAAAACATCTTTCTATTAATTCTTTCTTATAACCTCTTTTTCCTTTTCTTTTAACTTGAAATTTATTATTTTTTGGGCTTACTTCTAGAGTGGAATATTTCTTGCTTGTCCTCTTCTTCTGTGTATTCTTCTTGCAGTGTAATTCTCTAATGCTATACTATTCTATCTCTAAGCTTGTGTTTACCTTACTTTTCCTTATTTCTAGTTATCTAGTACTGAGAAACTGTGGTAAGTGTATTTGGTGTATTGTTTTCCTCAACTCTATTAATCTGCACGTTTATCTTTTTTCCTCAGGGTGAATTTCTGATTACTAGAGTTATCAGGTACGTCTTCTATGCAATCTTTTCTGTCATATTCTTTTCCCATACAATCTCTCATGCCTCTCTAATATACTTAGCTTCGGTCTTCTTTTTTCTGTCACAGGATGGCGCCGAAAGACCTCCGAATGTCTGCTCGGGAAACACGGAGATGTATTGGAAGTCTTCACGAAGGTAGGAATGAATTTGTCGTCTTATCTGTCTCTGTAAATCTTTCTGAATTCTCTTCAGTTATTTTTCTTGG
The DNA here is from genome assembly GCF_964204655.1 of Triturus cristatus. Classification (NCBI taxonomy): domain Eukaryota; kingdom Metazoa; phylum Chordata; class Amphibia; order Caudata; family Salamandridae; genus Triturus; species Triturus cristatus. The sequence goes on from NC_140591.1 coordinate 2,513,176, forward strand.
AGTTGTGTAGCTTTCTGGCCTGGAAAACTATTCTGTTGCTAAGGCGCTAACTAACTAACTCTATTTCTACTCTCTCTAACTCTTACTCGGGAACTCTAATGTCAAGCTGCTACTCTCTGAATCTCCTCAGTGAAGTGCGCATTGTACTTGGAGCGCGTGCCTCACCTAACCTTTGGACACCTGTGGGGGAAAGACTAGACTGCAGCTATGCTTCCAGCGCGGCCACCATCTTGGAATTCCTCTTTCTTTGTAATTCAGTCCATGAATTGTTCTTTGCCCTTCTGTTCAGTCCTGGGCAGCAGAAAGACCCCAACGTTGCCCCCATTACCGCCTCTTCGTCCTCTGGAGGCCTGACAGTACCCCCCAACAAAGGAGGTCCTCTCATTCCTGGTTTGGTAGGGAATCTTTGATGAAATGATTTCACCAATCTAGGAGCATGAACATCTGATTCTAGTTCCCAAGACCGTTCCTCGGGCCCATAGCATTTCCAGTCTATCAAGTAATATAGTCTTCCTTTTACTACTTTGGAATCCAGAATTTCTTTCACTTCATACTCTACCCCTGATTCTAACTGAATAGGTTTTGGTGTCAATTCGCTGCGTAAGCCTGCTGATGCCTTTTTTAACAAAGAAACATGAAAAACGGGATGAATTTTCAACTTAGGAGGTAATTTTAACTGATAGTTAACTGGTGAGGTTTTCTCTTCTATCAGATATGGTCCTATGAATCTGGGCTGGAATTTCCTGTTTCCTTTTAGTCTAAGGTTCTTTGTGCTTAACCAGACTCTATCTCCCTTTTCAAGGGAAGGTGTTGGAAGGCGGACCTCTGGGGAGCCAGAGAGACCACCCAGAGGGGCCCCCACACTGCACGAAGTAGCCGAGCGCTGCTGAGAAGCATCCTAGGAGAGGTCCTTCTCCTATAACGTACTAGCACAGTAACACCACCACACAGGACTCGAGGATGTTTATCAAGACGAGCAGTTCTTTATCAGCATCTAAAAAGTTATGGTTATCGATATGTACAAGGGGGGATCGAGGGATCCACAAGAGTCTCAAAGTCTTGGGTAGGGACGGGGTAGCGGGACAGTCTTTAGTAGCAGCTTGGTACGAGAGTACCTTGGGCCCAGTTCTTGATCCTCAAGCTGGAGGGACTCCGGATCTCGGAGTGGTCAAGCCGCGACGGCGTCAGCAGGGCTCTGGCAATCAGTTCGTGGAGTTCGAGCCGCGACCAGGTCAGCAGGGCTCTTAAGGTGTTTTAGTCAGCTCGAGCCGCGACGACGTCAGCAGGGCTCCGAGGGAGGTTTCAGCGAGGTTGGGCCGCGACAGCGTCAGCAGGGCCCCGATGTTCCGTGAGGTTCCTTGTCTCAATAAGGTGGAGCCGCGACGCAGTCAGCAGGGCTCGTGGTATAGTCTCAAGCAAGAGTTCTTCTCCGTAGGGTCAGCCGCGATTCCATCAGCAGGGCTCTTGACTCCGGGATACAACTACTGTCCCATTGCGGGGTTGCCCCAGATATAGGTCTGGAGCCCTTTGATGTCCGGACCCTTGCGCTTGGGGGGGGCGGAGAGGCCGGGCTGGGAGAGGCCAGATGCCCAGCGGGAGAGGCGTCAGGCCCGGGGAGGCCGGAGGACGATCGCACCTAGGTGTTGAGGGACGGTGGGGGGTCCCATCGAAACTCTCCTCCTCCGGGAGTGGTGAAGTGGCCATGCGGTGCCCCCTGGCCAGATCTTGGTGGCTCGATGTCGGGGCTTCGCTGGGGCCGAGGCCGGAGGGAGCCGGGCTGCGTGGGCTGGTGCATGGAGCAAGCATGGGGGGGACCCCGAAGGGATGAGGGGTCCCTGTGCGGCCTGGAAAGGGCGGCCCGTGTAGGCCGGTGCGGGGGACGAGCACAATCCAAGAGGGTTAAGACCACGCCACGAGGCCGGGTCCAACAGGCGTCCCCCCAGCCGAAGGCAGGGAGAGTCACCCATTTCCTTGGGGGTTCTCCTCGTCGAGGTGGAAGAAGCGGGACAGGCCGTCGGCGTTGGCGTGGTCATTGCCGGGCCGGTGTTCAACAGAGAAGTCCATCCCTTGCAGCGAGATGGACCATCGCAGCAGCTTGGGGTTCTCGCCCCTCATTTGCATTAACCACCGCAAGGGCCGGTGGTCGGTCTGGACCCGGAAGTGGGTGCCGAAGAGATAGGGCCGGAGCTTTTTGAGGGCCCACACTACAGCGAAGGTCTCCCGCTCGATGGTGCTCCACCGCTGCTCCCGGGGCAAAAGCCGTCGGCTGATGAAGGCCACGGTTCCCACGCCCGGATGGCATCAACTTTCGGTTGGAGGGGAGCCACCTGACCGCTCCCTACTTGATGGCCCAGATAGGTCACCGATCCTTGGCCTATCTGGCATTTGCTGGCCTTGATTGTGAGCCCGGCCCTTTGGAGGGCGGCCAGGACTGCTTTGAGGTGCCCCAGGTGCTCAGCCCAGTGGCTGCTGTATACGGCAATGTCATCTAAATAAGCCGCGCTGAAGGCCTCTAGCCCGGCCAGGACCTTGTTCACTAGTCTCTGGAAGGTGGCCGGGGCGTTCTTCATGCCGAAGGGCATCACCCGAAAGTGGTAGTGCCCATCAGGGGTGGAGAAAGCGGATCTCTCTTGGGCACCGGGGGTGAGCTGGATCTGCCAGTACTCGGCGGTGAGGTCAAAAGTGCTCAGGTAGCGGGCTGCCCCTAAGCGGTCGATGAGCTCGTCGGCCCGGGGAAGAGGATGGGCATCGGTCTTGGTAACAGCGTTCAGGGCCTGGTAGTCCACACAAAATCGTAGCTCCGGGGGGGTGCCTGGGGCGGCGGCCTTTGGCACCAGGACGACGGGACTGGCCCACGGGCTGTCAGAGGGCTCGGTGACCCCGAGGGCCAGCATCTTCACCACCTCAGCCTGGATGCAGGCCCGCACCCGGTCAGGTACTCTGTAGGCTCTGTGTCGCACGGGGGGACTGTTCCCAGTGTCGACGTCGTGGGCACACCATGGAGTCACCCCCGGAGTGAGGGAGAAGAGGGCCGAAAAGGGCTGCAACAGTTGCTGACAGTCGTGGTGCTGTTCCGGTGTCAGGGAGGAGGCGAGTCGGACGCCTTCGATGGTCCCGTCGTGGTCGCTGGTCCGCAGGAGGTCGGGTAGGGGCTCGGAGTCGCCTTCGCCCCCGTCGTCGGTCGCTAGCAGTAGGCTTAGTTCGGTCCGGGCAAAGTGGGGTTTGAGCCGGTTAGCGTGTAGAACCCGGAGAGGGTTCCGGGGAGACTCCATGTCGATCAGGTAGGTGACAGGGCTCTTCTTCTCCACCACCTTGAAGGGCCCGATCCATTTGTGCTGGAGGGCGCAGGGGTCAACCGGTGACATGACCCAGACTTGCTGGCCCGGCTCAAACTCGATGGTAGAGGCGTTTTGATCGTACCATCTTTTCATGTCCTCTTGGCTGGCCTCGAGGTTGGCTTCGGCCAAGGCTCGGAACCTTCGTGTCTGGTTTCGTAGGGTCAGGAGGTATCTGTAGACGTCGGGAGGGGCATCTCGGGGCTTCGTCTCCCAGCCCTCCTTGAACAGGCTGAGGGGTCCTCGGACTTGATGCCCGTACAACAATTCGAAAGGGCTGAACCCCAGGGACTTCTGCGGGACCTCCCGATAGGCAAACAGGAGGCACGGCAGCAGGACATCCCATCTCCGCCGTAGGGGTTCTTCCAGGCCCTTGATCATGCCTTTTAAGGTTCTGTTGAACCGCTCGACCAGTCCGTTCCCCTGAGGGTGGTATGGGGTGGTGAACTTGTACGTGACCCCGCACTGCTGCCACAGGGACCGCATGTATTTAGAGATGAAGTTTGTACCTCGGTCGCTCACCACTTCTCGGGGGAACCCTACTCTCGAGAAGATCCCCATTAAGGCCCGGCCCACTACGGGGGCTGTCACAGTTCGAAGCGGGATGGCCTCAGGGTACCTGGTTGCGTGGTCTACGAGGACCAGGATGAAGCGGTGACCCAGGGCGGTCCGGTTGTCCAGGGGCCCTACGATGTCTATTCCGTCTGTTGACTGCTGGGAAGGGCTGGAGAGGGGCTTTGACCCGTCCCCCCGTCTTGCCGCTGGCTTGGCAGGTCTGGCAGGACCGGCAGTGGTTGTCCACGTCCCTCCGCATCCGGGGCCAGTAGAAGTGGGTCACCAGGCGGCTGTAGGTTTTGTCCTGCCCCAGGTGCCCGGCGAGGGGCACATCATGTGCCAGGTTGAGGAGGAACTCCCGGAATCGGAGGGGGACCACCAGCACGCGACTGGCCCCCAGTTCTGCAATCTTCTGCTCGCTGTACAGTAGTCCTTCGGCCCAATAGACCCAGTGGGTTCCGGTCTGGTCACCGTTGGCCTGCGAGGCCGCTTGCTGCCGGACTCCTTCAAGGGAGGGGCAGGTCTTCTGTTCCTGCTGGAACTGTTCTCTGGTGGGGCCCCCGTCGTGGCGCCATTGGGCAAGCTCCGGGAGGGCGCAGAGAGAGGCGATCTCGCCCGGGGAGGGTTCCGTGGGCCTGGCATCGGTGCCCGCTTCTTCCTCGCTGGAGGCAGGTGGTGGCACGGGCCCCTCGGGCTCGACGGTGTCGACTGTCATGGACGAGCGGGGGGCCTGGGCGGCCATGGACCGGGTGGTGGCGCAGGCCCATTCGGGGAGTCCCAACATTCGGAGATGCTCTCGCCGCTCCACTTGAGCCCAGGGGGAACTCTCTAGGTCGTTCCCCAGGAGGCAGTCCACTGGAGCGCCGTCGCGGACAGTCACCTTCAGCATGCCCGTCACCCCTCCCCATTCGAAGGGGATATGGGCCATCTGGCACATGCTTTCGCTGTTGTCGGCCGTCCGGACGGGGCATAGCACATTTGGCAGGATCTGTTCGGGGGTCACCAGGTGGCAGCGGACAGCGGTGACACTGGCTCCGGTGTCACGGAGGGCTTCGGCCCGTCGTCCATTGATAGTGACCCACTGTTGGTACTTCTGGGTGTTGCTCGGGATGGGTGTTCGGGGCACCATTTCTCGGCTGCCCAGGCAGACCAGGGACATGGCCGCCGGCTCCCACTCAGTGGACCCCCCGTCGAGGGGTTCTTCCTCTTCCTCCCCTTCTCCCAGGGCGGCAGCCGCCAGTTGTCGGGGCGGGGGCCCGCTGGTCCCACCTCGTCGGTTCCTGGGGCAGGCAGGGTCGCTGGCATAGTGTCCTGTTTGTTGGCAGCTGTAGCAGGTTATCGGGGGCCGGGGTCCGGTTTTGGCTGGCGTCGTCCCTCTTCGGGCTAGGCTCGGGAGGGGTGTTGCTGAGGCGGCCCCCGAGGCGGACTCCGGGGCGGCCCGGCTGGGATGTCCCGATTCCGGTTCGACCCTCCTCCTCCGCCGCACTGGCGGGGGGGTCTGGTGGGGTTTCGCTGGTACTCCCCCATCGGGTTCCGGGGGACTCGGGTGTTGACCCATCGATCGGCCTCGGCGGCGAGCTTCCGCGGCTCGGTCAGCTTGCTGTCGAGGAGGTGTTGTCTTAGCTCCACGAAGCAGTTGTTGGAGAGGTGTTCCCAAATAATGAGGTCGACCAGCTGCCCGTAGGTGGTGACCTTGCTACCCTCGATCCAACCTTCTAGGGCCCTGCTGAAGAAGTCAACATACTCTACCCACGTGGTACCGGGGATTTTCTTGCAGTCTCTGAAACGCTGGCGGTACATTTCCGCGGTTAGTCCGTAGCGGGTGAGCAGGGCCTCCTTCATATGATCGTACGAGGTCATCACCTCTTCCGGGAGCTGGAGCAGGGTGTCTCGGCCCTCGCTAAGGAACCGACCCCATAGGCCGGCACCCCAATCCTTCCGGGGTACCCGATGGGAGGTCATGGCCACCTCGTACGCCTTGAACCACTGCTGGATGTCGTCGTTTTTATAGTACTCCTTGACGACATCCTTGGGAATATGGACCTTGGCTTCGGTGGGCGGCAGAGCGTCTCTATTGCTGGGGGTGCCGGTCTCCCCCTTCTGGGCCTTGAGTTCGAGTTCTTTGAGGCCCTGCTCGTGTTCGAGGGTCAGCCTTTTCTCCTCCAGCTCTCGATGCCGCTTCTTCTCCTCTATCTCCTCTTGTAGCCGTAGCTGTTCCCTGGCCAATTTCTTTTCGGCCAGCCGAATTTCGCCGTCCAGCCGAAGTTGTGCGAGCTCTAGCTCATGAGTCCGGACCTTCTCCCGCTCTCGTATTTCTTCCGCGGAGAGGCCGGTTTCCAGGCTGTTTCTCCCTCTGTTCGCTGGGGTCGGTGCTGGTGGCGTGGCTGCATTCAGGGGCAGGGGACCTTCACTCTGGGAGGGACCCGCCTCGGACTCTATTGAGGTTCTCAGGGCTTTCTGCATCTCTTCCTTGGTACCTAGGCCGGTGGTCGTAATGCCCTTGTCCTTGCAGAACTGTTTTAACTCTTTGTGCGTGTACTCTTCCAATCGTTCTGGTTGGAACTCCATGGTCTCTGTTCGTCTGGATGGATAGCGAGTGGGTTACTTGCTTGTACGATCTGCGTTCGGCTCGGATCCCGTCGCTGGCCACCAAATGTTGGAAGGCGGACCTCGGGGGAGCCAGAGAGACCACCCAGAGGGGCCCCCACACTGCACGAAGTAGCCGAGCGCTGCTGAGAAGCCTCCTAGGAGAGGTCCTTCTCCTATAATGTACTAGCACAGTAACACCACCACACAGGACTCGAGGATGTTTATCAAGACGAGCAGTTCTTTATCAGCATCTAAGAAGTTACGGTTATCGATATGTACAAGGGGGGATCGAGGGATCCACAAGAGTCTCAAAGTCTTGGGTAGGGACGGGGTAGCGGGACAGTCTTTAGTAGCAGCTTGGTACGAGAGTACCTTGGGCCCAGTTCTTGATCCTCAAGCTGGAGGGACTCCGGATCTCGGAGTGGTCGAGCCGCGACGGCGTCAGCAGGGCTCTGGCGATCAGATCGTGGAGTTCGAGCCGCAACTAGGTCAGCAGGGCTCCTAAGGTGTTTTAGTCAGCTCGAGCCGCGACGACGTCAGCAGGGCTCCGAGGGAGGTTTCAGCGAGGTTGGGCCGCGTCAGCGTCAGCAGGGCCCCGATGTTCCGTGAGGTTCCTTGTCTCAATAAGGTGGAGCCGCGACGCAGTCAGCAGGGCTCGTGGTATAGTCTCAAGCAAGAGTTCTTCTCCGTAGGGTCAGCCGCGATTCCATCAGCAGGGCTCTTGACTCCGGGATACAACTACTGTCCCATTGCGGGGTTGTCCCAGATATAGGTCTGGAGCCCTTTGGTGTCCGGACCCTTGCGCTTGGGGGGGGGGGGGCGGAGAGGCCGGGCTGGGAGAGGCCAGACGCCCAGCGGGAGAGGCGCCAGGCCCGGGGAGGCCGGAGGACGATCGCACCTAGGTGTTGAGGGATGGTGGGGGGTCCCATCGAAACTCTCCTCCTCCGGGAGTGGTGAAGTGGCCATGCGGTGCCCCCTGGCCAGATCTTGGTGCCTCGATGTCGGGGCTTCGCTGGGGCCGAGGCCGGAGGGAGCCGGGCTGCGTGGGCTGGTGCGTGGAGCAAGCATGGAGGGGACCCCGAAGGGATGAGGGGTCCCTGTGCGGCCTGGAAAGGGCAGCCCGTGTAGGCCGGTGCGGGGGACGAGCACAATCCAAGAGGGTTAAGACCACGCCACGAGGCCGGGTCCAACAGAAGGACCCTCTCGTCTCTTTTTATCTGCATATTGCTTGTATTTCTGTTTTGCCTGTTCTAAATTTTGTTTAGCAGTTTGATGGACCTGATCTAGATGGGACACCAAATCTTTTACTGCTGGAACTGAAATATCAGTTTGTCTAATAGTTGCATTTGGGTGTCTTCCATAATTTAAAAAAAATGAGGAATGTCCTGTCGAGACATTTTGGGCGTTGTTATGTGCAAATTCTGCCGCCCATAATAACTCTGACCACTCTCCTTCTTGCTTCAGAAGAAACAACATCAAATACTGCTCTAACTCCTGATTCGCTCTTTCTGTTTGCCCGTCTGTCTCTGAGTGATAGCTAGTCGAGTACTTGGCTTCAATTCCCAATCCACCCACAAAGGCCTTCCAAAAATGAGATACAAATTGTGTTCCGCTGTCTGAAATAATGACCTTGGGGACCCCATGTATCTTTACAATTTGTGTACAAAAGTGGTGGGCTAACTGTTTGGCTGTAGGAATCCCCTTCAAGGCCATAAAGTGCGCCATCTTAGAAAATGCATCTACGAACACTAGAATAGTATTATAACTCGAAGGTAAATCCACTATTAAATCTAGTGTAACGGTATGCCATGGATATGGTGGAGTGGGTAGAGGTTGTAACAAACCCTTAGGGGCCTGCCGTTCCGATTTTCCCTGTGCGCAGATCTCACAAGTTCTAACGTACTCTTCAATGTCTCTGGTCATATGTGGCCACCAATAATGTCTCTTGATCAACTCTTCTGTCTTTGTTTCTCCTTTGTGCCCTGCCAGAAGATTGTCGTGACATTCAACCATCACCTGATTCCGTAACTCCGTGGTTGGCAAGTACAGGGCTTCCTTATAATAAGGCAACTGATGCTGAATTTTTCTTTCCTTGTCTTCCGCAACCCAATTCTGTATTTCCTCTGGGCTCATTTGTTCGAGAATCTGCTCCTTTAAATCAGAAGATATTGTAGCTCCAACAATTTTTTCACTCGGAATTATAGTTTGATCTTTGATTTGATTCTTCTGGTCATTTGTTCCCAATCTGGATAGAGCGTCAGCCTTCCCATTCTGGGCTCCTGGCCTATAGGTAATCACGAAATCGTAGTCCGCGAAGTACAATGACCAACGGAGTTGTCTTGGTGTTAGTGTCCGAGCTGACTTCAAAAATTTCAAATTCCTGTGGTCGGTGAAGACTGTCACTTGATGCTGAGCCCCCATGAGATAGTGTCGCCACTCTTTAAACGCATCCTTGATTGCCAGTAACTCCTTTTCTGTTATGGTGTAATTTACCTCTGCTGACGTTAGCTTTCGTGATCTGTAGGCGACTGGATGTAATTGACCTGTTACCTTATGCCGTTGGGATAATACCCCTCCAACTACCAGGTCTGAGGCGTCCGTTTCTACATAAAAAGGTTCAGTAGGGTCGGCGTGTAGGAGTATCGGTGCGGTAGTGAAGTCCTTCTTTAGGAGTTGAAAGACCCCTTCTGATTCTTCCGTCCATTCAAAACGCACTCCTTTTCTCAGTAGGCGCGTCAGAGGTAATATCTTTCGTGAAAATTCGCTTATAAATCTTCGATAGAAGTTCGTGAACCCGATGAAACTCTGGACTTCCTTGACACACTCCGGGGATTTCCAACCAACCACGGCCTTCACCTTCTGCTCGTCCATCTTCATTCCAGCCGGTGATAGAACGAAACCCAAAAATTCCACTTGGGAGACCCCGAATGCACATTTCTCCAATTTAACATATAGTTTGTTTTCTCTGAGCTTCTGTAGTACTCCTCTTACTTGTTCCTGGTGTTGGCTCGTGTCTGACGAATAGATTAGAATATCGTCTATGTACACTATTGCACATTGATCAATATACTCACTGAGAACATCGTTGATGAAATGCTGGAAGGCAGTCGGGGCGTTGCACAGACCGTAAGGCATAACTTGATATTCAAACAGCCCAAATCGAGTCCTGAAGGCTGTCTTCCATTCATCTCCCTCGCGTATTCTCACAAGATGGTAGGCTCCTCTGAGATCTAATTTTGTATAGATCTGCGCTCCCTTCAACTGGTCCAATAAAACTGAAATGAGAGGAAGTGGATATCGGTTCTTTTTGGTGATCTTATTGATCGCACGATAGTCTATACAGGTTCTGAGATCTCCCTCTTTTTTCTTGGGCACGAAGAAAAGAGGCGAAGATACTGGTGACTGGGATCGACGAATGAATCCATTCGCCAGATACTTATCCAAGTATTCCTTCAAGTGGTGATGTTCTTTTTCTGTCAAGGCGTATACCCGGCTGCAGGGGAGATTAGAACCTGGCTCCAAATCTATCTTACAATCGTAAGCCCGATGGGGTGGCAATTGTTCTGCCTCTGTTTCGTTAAACACATCGGCAAAATCTTCATATTCCGACGGAATCTCCTGAGAATCTATCACACAAACAGACGTCTCCGCTGTGCATAAGGCTTGGGCTGGATTGCACTCTCTGGTTCCCCCTTTCGTTCCGAAACAATTTTTCCGACAATATTCTGAATCCATCACTATGGTTCTTGTGCTCCAATTTATCGTTGGATTATGTTCCGTGAGCCATGGAAGACCCAGGATGAGTTGAAACTGAGGTGCGTCAATTAGATTCAATTGAATGACTTCCTCATGCCCGTCACAGTAGATCAATTGTACCTGTTCTGTATGACTTACTATCGGTCCAGATGAGAGGTTCGTTCCGTCTACTGCCCGGACCGGTTCACTTTTGGGTTTCAAGATAGCTCGTAACTCCACCTTTGCAGCAAATTTTAGATCACAAAAGTTTCCGGTGGCTCCGGAATCTATCATTACTGAAACTTCCGTCAACGTTTCTTGCCTGAACTTGAGCACCATGGATAAAATTAGATGTGGGGTGTTAGACCTGGCACCTTGGCGTGAGTCTCCCTCCCTCTTTTTGTCGCTGTGCCTCATGTGATTTCATGGTGTTGGCCGCTCAAGGCGCTGTGCCACTGCCAACCAGTGTCGCGGTGCGAGTGCTCCCTTTGTGAATTGTATATGTTGGTTGGATTCCATGATTGGATTGTTTGATTTACTATCAGACCCCAGTAAAGTGCGCCAGGAGCGCCAGGGCATGTAAAGGCAAACGCCGCTGGTGGGCCTGCAGCACGGGTTGTGCCACCCACGGAAGCGGCCGGTAAAATACGTCTAAGGTCTGCCATCGCAGAACCGGCGTGCAGTCTGGTACTGACGCGCCGACCGACAAGTGCCCACACTTGCCGGTCCCCGAAACCTTCCCTTAGCTGCATGTTAGTCACCCCTCTGGTAGGCCCACGGGCAGGGTGCATTGTGAGCCTGAGGTAGGACAAGCCTAGATGCGTGGCATGTCCTGGTAGTGAATGACCGCCATTTTGTTGTTCACTACTGTAAGGCTACCCTGTTCTCATAGGCCAGTATGGGCGGCCTGGATTATTACACCCTATGATCCTAACCGACCCAGGGAACATGGTAGGAGATCGAGTTTAGTATGCCTGAACTCGGAATGTTAAGGTACATCTTTTCGCAAGGTTTATTTTAATATTCCGGGTTTGCAAATGCCACTTTTAGAAAGTTGGCCTTTGCTTGCCTAACCATTTCAGCCGCCTCTGCGTGATGTGTATCTGATGTCTGGCTGGTGTGAGTGACAGGGCTGGGGGAACCCAGATGGGCCGGGCTAGGTAGCCTGGTATGAATAGGACGATCGACAGGTAGATGGGTGGGAGGAGTGCTCCTAGGTTCTGAATAGGACAGTGCTCCGCTACCTCGAGGCTGGCTCCACCCCCTGTGGAGCGTCTGATGACTCTGCCCTGCACTCTGAAAGAAGAAGCCTGCATCACGTAAACAAAGTGCTCAGAAACCGGACTGAACTAGGCAAAGGCCCCCCTGGCCTGGGAGAACAAAAGATTTGTGGTATAAATGGAGGAGCCCTGCTCCTAAGAAACTAGATCCGCTTTTGACCAAGAAGAATCTCTGCCTGAGGAGGAGGCACCGGGAAAGCTGTAGGAGGAAGACTGTCCCTGTCCTGGGGGATTGGCCTGCAGTGGTGACCTCGCTGCCAAAGGAGAGAAGAGAAACTGTTGCTGAAGACTTTGCTTTATTCTTACTTTCAAGACTTGTGCTTTTCCAAAACGATCTCCAAGGGCTTGGAACTGAGCTTGCCCCCTGAACGGAGCCCCAGGACCATTGGGCTCTACCTGATCTTCACTCGCCTGCTGCTGGACTGTGGTGTCCTTTCCCTCGCCGGAGCTGTGACCCTCGTGCCGCAGTCCCTCCCTGAGCCGTGACCAGGACTGCTTAGCCGCCCCCGCCTTGGGAAGAGCCTCGCTCGATCGGAGCCGCTCCCCCTACGCTGTGCTGGGCTGCCCCTGTCACCTCGCTCGCTGGAGGCTCGCTGGGCACCTTCACCCTCCCGCCGGAATCGGCGTTTGTGAGCATCTCAGAGCCTCGGACGGCCCGGACGTATCTGCGTGCCCGGCTGCCCCGCTTTGTTCACCCGCCACCTGCAACACCCGCTCTTGTCGTGAGCCTGAAGATCAGACACCCAGCGTGAAGTGTGGGAGCCTCGGACGCCGCCTCGCTGACATCCCGCACCCACCTTCGCGTCAAGAAACAAGGTACTGTACTTACGAACTCGACCGCGAGCTCGCATCGGATCCAGGGTCCGCAACGTTCTGATTTCCCTGTCATCTGCTGTGGGCTTCCAAGTCGCCACCTCAGCCTGGAGTGTGCTGAGGCCTACAGTCACCTTGTGCCCGCCTAAAGAACTTTCCGTACAAAGAGAACTTTACCGTATTCCTAAGAATTGTGGCCCCATCAGTTCAACGTTACTGGGCCTTGTATTTAACTCTGCTGAAACTACATAAAAGCTTATTTTTTTATATACTACCGGATTGGTGTCCATTTGTGGTGCATGCAGGGGGTTTACTGTATGTGTAATTGCATTTGCTTAACCGTGTACGCCTGAGACTTAGCCTAGACTGCTCGCGCCACGCACCTAGAGGGTGAGCAGGGGTTATTCTGGGGAGTCATCCTTCGCCCTGACAAGAAGTAAAGGGTCCCTGCTTGTTGTGGGTTCACACCTGCGCCAACCAGAGCCCCCTCATTTCTAACATTGGTGGCAGCGGTGAGGATTTACGGATTTGCATTTGTGATTTGCGTATAGTGAATCACTGATCGCCACGTAGTAAGAGCAGACCAGTAACACAGCCACAAGGCTAGCATTTGTTTTTTGTTTTGCCAAGAATCTCCGTTGTTAGAGCCATGCCTGGTTCACTTTCCGCCGGAAGGGCGGCGTCCATAATCTCTGGATTTGAGGACGTAGATTGGGAAGAAGGCGCACTTACGGATCGTACCAATGAAGACTTGAAAGGTTTGTGCTCCAAGTTCAGGATCGCCCAAACTGGATTAAAAAACAAGGCCCAACTCGTGAAGGCGCTGAGGGCCTGGTATGAGTCAAAGGCACCAGAGAATCAGGTGGAAGTGATTCCCCCAGAAAGTGTCCATGAGTTCGGCAGATGCCTGTCGCCAGAGGAGTTGGCGGACAGGGCAGCAACCCGGGCACACGAGGTGGAAATGGCAAAACTTCATGGGCAGATGGATATGGAAAAACAAAGATTAGCCATGGAAGAAAAGAAACTACAATTAGAGCATGACATGAAGCTGAGGGAGCTGGAGCTGAAAGCAAAAAGTTTGGAGCTTAATCCCTCTGGTGGCAGCACACCGCCAGGATCGGCGGAACCAAGAGTTTATATTCCTAAGGATGTAGTGAAGGAGTTCTTCAGGAATGACGACATCGGGCAGTGGTTCAGAGCCTACGAGGTAGCCATGTCTTCCCACCGGGTCCCTGAGAAAGATTGGGGAGCGGGGTTGTGGGGAAGGTTCCTGAGTGAGGGGCGGGACACACTGTTAGATTTACCTGTTGATGTTCGTAATTCTTATTCCCATATGAAGGAAGCATTGATGGCTAGGTATGGGTTGACCCCTGAGTTATATAGACAGAGGTTCAGGGGTTGCACTAAGATTCCCAATAGTACGTATGTGGAGTATGTGACTTTCTTTTGCAGAGCGCTGGATGGTTGGGTGAAGGGTAGTAAGGTGAATGATTATCAAGGGCTTCTTGATCTAATGGCATGGGAGCACTTGTCCAGTAATTGTTTTCCTGAGCTACGCCAGCACCTGATCGATAGTAAGCTGACTAACCCGAGGAAGCTTGCTGAGGAGGCGGACCGCTGGGTCAGTACCAGGGTCCACAAGGGTACCGTGGGACATTCCGCCAAAGGTGGGCAGGGTCCCCAGCAGAAGAGTGGGGGGGACAGGGGTAAACAGAAGCAGTTCCAAAAAGGGCCCCAAAATAATCCCCAAGGGAACCAAGGGAAGGGTTCTCAGCCTCCCCCACCCCAGAAACCGACCGGGGCCCCGACAGGTCCTCCTGTTCAGAAGGGGCCCGTAAGATGTTACAGGTGTAACAATTTGGGGCATTTTGCCTCTGATGTGAAGTGTCCGATGTTTGGTAAACCAGCACCCACTGGTGCTCCACCCCGGCAGGTGACTAGTGTAGCCTTGGGGGAGGAGAGGGATGTCCAAGGTGGGTGGGGTCCCGCAGAGATGTCCCTGGTCTCGCTAGGAGACCGTGAAGTGGTCCCTCCCGCCCAGATGCCTGAGAACACTAAAAAGTACAGGCAGTGGGTGACCATAAATGGCCATAGGGTGGAAGCTCTTAGAGATACAGGAGCCAGTGTGACAGCTGTCAGGTGTCACCTGGTGTCTCAGGAGCAGGTGGTCCCCAATGCATTCTATCCCGTTGTTGCCGCTGACAACACAGAGAGGCACTGCAAGGTGGCTCAGGTTCCCTTCGAGTGGGGGGGGTCTCTGGTACTCTTCAGGTAGCTGTGAGGCCCGCCATGCCTGTAGACTGTTTGTTAGGGAACGATTTAGAGAGCTCACCTTGGGCTCAGGTGGAGCGGAGTGCTCACCTGGAGATGTTGGGTATACCGGATTGGGCGTGTGTCACCACACGGTCCATGGCAGCCAGTAAAGGTACTCGAGAGGTCCTGGAGCCTGAGAGGGAGGCCCAGGAGCCGGCCTCAGAGAGAAGGGGAAAGGGGCGCGGGAAGCCGGCCCCTGAAGTTCCCACGGTCCAGGAGGAAGCAGACCTTGAGGGGGATGCCCTGGAGCCTACAGGGGAACAGATAGCTGAACTGGGAGACCTACCGGAGCTGACCCATTGGCAGCAGGAAGGGGGTCCCACCAGGGAGGACTTTTGTAAGGCACAGAAGGAGTGCCCTTCTCTCGTGGGTATGCGGCAGCAGGCTGCAGCCCAGGCCGCAGGTGATCAGTCAGGATCACATTTCATTTACTGGGAGAACGACCTCCTATATACAGAGCCTAAGGTTGCTGAGCCTGGGTCAGCCCGTGCGCTGGTGGTACCCCAGGACTTCAGAGCCTTCCTACTGGGGCTGGCTCACGATGTGCCATTGGCAGGGCATTTGGGGCAGGACAAGACCTTTGAAAGGCTTGTCACCCACTTTTATTGGCCTCAAATGCGCAGGAGTTCGGATACTCACTGCAGGACATGCCAGACTTGCCAGGCAAGTGGAAAGAGTGGAAGGAAGCAGAAGGCTCCACTCCAGCCATTCCCTGTGGTCGGTACTCCATTCCAGCGAGTGGGGATTGACATTGTAGGGCCACTGGACCCCAAGACAGCGATGGGCAATAGGTTCATCCTGGTCCTGGTGGACCATGCCACCCGGTACCCGGAAGCCATCCCTCTGAGGACAGTGACGGCCCCCGTGGTGGGACGTGCACTGATGGGAATTTTCTCCCGAGTGGGATTCCCTCTAGAGGTGGTGTCTGACCGAGGTACCAATTTCATGTCCAAGTACATGAAATCTCTTTGGCAAGAGTGTGGTGTAACCTACAAGTTCACCACACCTTACCACCCCCAAGGAAACGGGTTGGTTGAGAGATTCAACCGAACCCTCAAAGGCATGATAATGGGCCTAGAAGGACCCATGAGGCGCAAGTGGGACGTCCTCTTACCATGCCTTCTCTTCGCTTACCGCGAGGTGCCACAGAAGTCTCTGGGGTTCAGTCCCTTTGAGCTTCTGTATGGTCACCCCGTCAGAGGACCTCTAAGTCTGGTCAAGGAAGGCTGGGAGCAATCTCCCAGGAAACCTCCCCAGAATGTATATAGCTACATGCTGGCCTTCAGGAATCAGACTAGGCGTTTCAGGCAACTTGCTGAGGCAAATCTGGAAGCCAGCCAGGAGGAGATGAAGCGGTGGTACGACCAGAATGCCACTCTGGTAGAGCTTCAGCCTGGGCAGAAAGTATGGGTCTTGGCCCCCGTGGAGCCATGTGCGCTCCAGGATAAGTGGACCGGTCCCTTTGAGGTGGTGGAGCGCAAGAGTCCTGTTACCTACGTGGTGGACCTGAAGGCTCCCAGGAACCCCTTACGGGTCCTACATGTCAACCGCCTCAAGCCCCACTTGGAGAGGTCCCAAGTGGGCATGCTCTTGGCAACAGATGCGGGGATGGAAGAGGAGACAGAACCTCTTCCGGACCTCCTGTCAGCCAAGGAGCAAGATGGGTCAGTGGATGGTGTCATCCTCTCTTCCACCCTGACCCCTGAGCAACAGAATGATTGTCGCCAGTTGCTGGGACAATTTTCTGATCTGTTTTCCCTGGTCCCTGGTGTCACTGATTGGTGCGTCCATGATGTGGACACTGGGGATAGCCCACCTGTGCGGCACAAGGCCTACAGGGTGACCGACAGGGTGAGGACATGCATCAAGGAGGAGGTCTCCAAGATGTTTGCACTCGGGGTCATTGAGTCTTCTAGCAGTCCTTGGGCCAGCCCCGTGGTCTTGGTCCCAAAGGCTGCAGCGCCGGGAGCCGCACCCGAACTCCGGTTCTGTGTGGACTACAGAGGACTCAATTCAGTCACTAGGACTGACGCACACCCCATCCCCAGAGCTGATGAGCTCATCGATCGGCTAGGGGCTGCCAACTACCTCAGCACGTTTGATCTAACGTCTGGGTATTGGCAGATCGCCTTGACCGAGGGGGCCAAAGAGAGGTCAGCATTTTCCACCCCAGATGGGCACTACCAGTTCCGGGTTATGCCATTTGGGATGAAGAATGCCCCTGCCACCTTCCAGAGATTGGTCAACCAGGTGTTGGCTGGGCTGGATTCGTTCAGTGCAGCCTACCTGGATGACATCGCCGTGTTCAGCTCCACGTGGGAGGAACACTTGCGTCACCTCTGGGAAGTGTTGATGGCGCTGCGGAAGGCAGGCCTCACGATCAAGGCGAGTAAGTGCCAGATCGGGCAGGGTTCCGTGGTGTACTTGGGACACCAAGTTGGGAGTGGCCAGGTGGCACCCCTTCAGCCCAAGATAGAAACCATCCTGAATTGGGAGGCGCCCAAAACCCAGACCGAGGTGAGAGCCTTCCTAGGTCTCACCGGGTACTACAGGAGGTTTGTCAAGGGGTATGGCAACTTGGTTGCCCCCTTGACAGCGCTGACTTCGAAGAAGCAGCCCAGGAAGGTGATCTGGACTGACACCTGTCAGAGAGCTTTTGAGGCCTTGAAGACTGCTATGTGCACGGCGCCCGTGCTCTTGGCTCCCAACTTCTCCAAAGAGTTTATCGTTCAGACAGACGCTTCAGAGCATGGTGTGGGGGCCGTTCTTTCACAGATTAATGAGGAGGGCCTAGATCAACCCGTAGCCTTTCTTAGCAGGAGGTTACTTCCACGGGAACAGAGGTGGAGTGCTATTGAGCGTGAGGCATTTGCTGTGGTCTGGGCGCTGAAGAAGCTAAGACCCTACTTGTTTGGGTCTCACTTCCGGGTTCAGACGGACCACAGGCCCCTCAGATGGTTGATGCATATGAGGGGTGAGAATCCAAAGCTGTTGAGGTGGTCCATTTCCCTACAGGGGATGGATTTCACGGTGGAACATCGCCCTGGTACGGATCACGCCAATGCTGACGGTCTGTCCAGATTTTTCCGCCTTAGTGATGAGGAACTCCCTGGGGTAGGGTAGTTCCCCCCACTTTTCAGCTGGAGGGGACACGTGTTAGACCTGGCACCTTGGCGTGAGTCTCCCTCCCTCTTTTTGTCGCTGTGCCTCATGTGATTTCATGGTGTTGGCCGCTCAGGGCGCTGTGCCACTGCCAACCAGTGTCGCGGTGCGAGTGCTCCCTTTGTGAATTGTATATGTTGGTTGGATTCCATGATTGGATCGTTTGATTTACTATCAGACCCCAGTAAAGTGCGCCAGGAGCGCCAGGGCATGTAAAGGCAAACGCCGCTGGTGGGCCTGCAGCACGGGTTGTGCCACCCACGGAAGCGGCCGGTAAAATACGTCTAAGGTCTGCCATCGCAGAACCGGCGTGCAGTCTGGTACTGACGCGCCGACCGACAAGTGCCCACACTTGCCGGTCCCCGAAACCTTCCCTTAGCTGCATGTTAGTCACCCCTCTGGTAGGCCCACGGGCAGGGTGCATTGTGAGCCTGAGGTAGGACAAGCCTAGATGCGTGGCATGTCCTGGTAGTGAATGACCGCCATTTTGTTGTTCACTACTGTAAGGCTACCCTGTTCTCATAGGCCAGTATGGGCGGCCTGGATTATTACACCCTATGATCCTAACCGACCCAGGGAACATGGTAGGAGATCGAGTTTAGTATGCCTGAACTCGGAATGTTAAGGTACATCTTTTCGCAAGGTTTATTTTAATATTCCGGGTTTGCAAATGCCACTTTTAGAAAGTTGGCCTTTGCTTGCCTAACCATTTCAGCCGCCTCTGCGTGATGTGTATCTGATATCTGGCTGGTGTGAGTGACAGGGCTGGGGGAACCCAGATGGGCCGGGCTAGGTAGCCTGGTATGAATAGGACGGTCGACAGGTAGATGGGTGGGAGGAGTGCTCCTAGGTTCTGAATAGGACAGTGCTCCGCTACCTCGAGGCTGGCTCCACCCCCTGTGGAGCGTCTGATGACTCTGCCCTGCACTCTGAAAGAAGAAGCCTGCATCACGTAAACAAAGTGCTCAGAAACCGGACTGAACTAGGCAAAGGCCCCCCTGGCCTGGGAGAACAAAAGATTTGTGGTATAAATGGAGGAGCCCTGCTCCTAAGAAACTAGATCCGCTTTTGACCAAGAAGAATCTCTGCCTGAGGAGGAGGCACCGGGAAAGCTGTAGGAGGAAGACTGTCCCTGTCCTGGGGGATTGGCCTGCAGTGGTGACCTCGCTGCCAAAGGAGAGAAGAGAAACTGTTGCTGAAGACTTTGCTTTATTTTTACTTTCAAGACTTGTGCTTTTCCAAAACGATCTCCAAGGGCTTGGAACTGAGCTTGCCCCCTGAACGGAGCCCCAGGACCATTGGGCTCTACCTGATCTTCACTCGCCTGCTGCTGGACTGTGGTGTCCTTTCCCTCGCCGGAGCTGTGACCCTCGTGCCGCAGTCCCTCCCTGAGCCGTGACCAGGACTGCTTAGCCGCCCCCGCCTTGGGAAGAGCCTCGCTCGATCGGAGCCGCTCCCCCTACGCTGTGCTGGGCTGCCCCTGTCACCTCGCTCGCTGGAGGCTCGCTGGGCACCTTCACCCTCCCGCCGGAATCGGCGTTTGTGAGCATCTCAGAGCCTCGGACGGCCCGGACGTATCTGCGTGCCCGGCTGCCCCGCTTTGTTCACCCGCCACCTGCAACACCCGCTCTTGTCGTGAGCCTGAAGATCAGACACCCAGCGTGAAGTGTGGGAGCCTCGGACGCCGCCTCGCTCTTCTGAGGAAGAGTCGCTGACATCCCGCACCCACCTTCGCGTCAAGAAACAAGGTACTGTACTTACGAACTCGACCGCGAGCTCGCATCGGATCCAGGGTCCGCAACGTTCTGATTTCCCTGTCATCTGCTGTGGGCTTCCAAGTCGCCACCTCAGCCTGGAGTGTGCTGAGGCCTACAGTCACCTTGTGCCCGCCTAAAGAACTTTCCGTACAAAGAGAACTTTACCGTATTCCTAAGAATTGTGGCCCCATCAGTTCAACGTTACTGGGCCTTGTATTTAACTCTGCTGAAACTACATAAAAGCTTATTTTTTATATACTACCGGATTGGTGTCCATTTGTGGTGCATGCAGGGGGTTTACTGTATGTGTAATTGCATTTGCTTAACCGTGTACGCCTGAGACTTAGCCTAGACTGCTCGCGCCACGCACCTAGAGGGTGAGCAGGGGTTATTCTGGGGAGTCATCCTTCGCCCTGACAAGAAGTAAAGGGTCCCTGCTTGTTGTGGGTTCACACCTGCGCCAACCAGAGCCCCCTCATTTCTAACATGGGGCCGACGACTGTAGAGTGTTAGCCACTAGATGTTCTTTTGGAGTCGATTTCTGATTAGCATCCACCGGTCCAACCCCCGCTACTGGTGGTGCTGCGAGTTTTCCTTCGGTTTAAAGGGGGTCTTTGGTTTTCTTGGACAACCCCGAACAAAATGCCCGCTGGAGCCACAATACATACATAGATTTCCTGCCCTTCTTTTTTCTTTCTCTTCTTTAGTTAGGGGACCTCTTATCGTTCCAATTTGCTTGAGTTCCGAACTTGGTTGTCCTTCCACAGCCTTATTCCCTTCTGGCCGAACCCGATCAAATCTTGGAGCTATTGGCCTGAAATCTTTCCTTTTTTCTCCTCTCCTCTCTCCTTGACGAAAGTCTATTTCTAAGACCAAGTCCACTAATTCTGAGATTTCTGTGGGTCTATTTGGTATCTGTGCCAACACATCTTTAAGTTCGTCTCTTAAACCTCTATAAAAAACTGCAGCTCTCTTGCTTTCTGGCCAGTCCGTTTCTACGACTAATTTATTGAATTGGGCCAGATATGCTACTAGATCTCGATTTCCCTGTCTTAGATCCAATAATTCATTATCTACTGCTTGTGATATTCTCCGCCTGTCGAAAATTCGAAGAAATTCTCGCTTGAAGTCTTCATAGTTTTGTAACAGAGGATCATCCCGGGAAACCAGAGGCATTGACCAGGACGCTGCATCACCGCTCAAGTACGATAAAACAAAGGCCACCCTAGACTGCGCTTCTGGGAAAATGGAAGGGCGACACATGAAGTGTAAAGAACACTGTGTGATGAATAGCTGTGCCTTTTGTGGGTCCCCACTAAATCGCTCCGGAGGAGCTAACGGAATAACTGGGGACAGTGAATGACTTACTTGTGTAGTTATTCTATTTGGGTCTTCAGTGGATGGGTCTAAAGCGTTCCTTTCTGAGCCGAATGGATGCTTTACTCGTTGAACTAACTCTGCTGTCTCTTTTCTCGAGTTCATCACCTCCTGCCTCAGGTTTTGGTTTTCCTCTCTCACTGCCACTAACTCCTTTTGAATGGTCTCTAACACTACTCCCAAAGTCTGTAAGTTTATTCCTTCTGCCATCTCTGTCCGGGTGCAAGTATACCACTTGGGCACTTCACTCTGTCAGAGTCAAGGTGACGTATCCTGAAGTGCTTGCACAGGAACAGAGATGCTGGTTCCCGACTCCCACTACGCGGCAGCCAGAGTTCCAGTAATATTCACCTGGACTCCGTAACTACCCCGCAGGGGGAAGGGGGGAGTGGATAAAATAATAAACAAAGAAGAGACTGGTCCTGAAACATCGGTTCTTCACTATTCTCCTCTGCTTCTTCTTAATGCTGTTGCCAGCTCTTGTAAATGAGAACCTTGAAACAAACACAACACAATAACTTTCTATTCCCTTCTACCACTAACTCTCTCTATGTGTTAACACCTACCCTGGGTTTCAAGCACTGTGCCCCTCTTCTATATGTCTGTCTTGTTGTGTGGTGCTTCTTTTTCAATTCTTTTCTGTGGGTCTGGACACTCCTTTCCAACTCTCTTTCCTACAGGTACGTCTTCTATGCAATCTTTTCTGTCATATTCTTTTCCCATACAATCTCTCATGCCTCTCTAATATACTTAGCTTCGGTCTTCTTTTTTCTGTCACAGGATGGCGCCAAAAGACCTCCGAATGTCTGCTCGGGAAACACGGAGATGTATTGGAAGTCTTCACGAAGGTAGGAATGAATTTGTCGTCTTATCTGTCTCTGTAAATCTTTCTGAATTCTCTTCAGTTATTTTTCTTGGAGTTGTGTAGCTTTCTGGCCTGGAAAACTATTCTGTTGCTAAGGTGCTAACTAACTAACTCTATTTCTACTCTCTCTAACTCTTACTCGGGAACTCTAATGTCAAGCTGCTACTCTCTGAATCGCCTCAGTGAAGTGCGCATTCCACTTGGAGCGCGCGCCTCACCTAACCTCTGGACACCTGTGGGGGAAAGACTAGACTGCCGCTATGCTTCCAGCGCGGCCGCCATCTTGGAATTCCTCTTTCTTTGTAATTCAGTCCATGAATTGTTCTTTGCCATTCTGTTCAGTCCTGGGCAGCAGAAAGACCCCAACGTTGCCCCCATTACCACCTCTTCGTCCTCTGGAGGCCTGACAACGTGTCGCGTACATGCCCATGCATGCGGATGTTCCTCTTTCGGCTCACTTCTTGTGTGTCTCTCATCCACAAGTCTTTGCGCATGCTGTCTGCTGGTGGCATTGTTGTGCTCCTGCTATTCCTCATGAATACAGCGACGTGTGCTGAATCAGCGTAACATGCACGGACATGTAGAAGAATCTCCTTAGGGTAAGGGATGCACCAAGGCTTTTTGGGAGTGGTATTTATTTTGAATGTGTATGCACTGCTCCTGTTCATGTTTGGTTACTTAGCATACATGTCGAATCAACATGGGGCACATGACATGGTGCTGGATTCACCTGAAGTGATAGTCACACTTGGTGACAGTCATCTGTGATGTGATTGGGGATTGTGATGAGGGCATCAATGTGTGTAACACTGCCCTCGGAAACATACGGGATGCCCCGGCTTGACATGGTGTGGTACATCCCCAGTAGAGGCTCAATGGTGAATAGCAGCCTCTCCGTGAGCAGCACGGGGTGTTTGCCTCACACCCGTCACTTGTGTGCCAGTGGAATGGATCTCCTGCATCTGTGGTGCAAAGGGGGGTGCCAGTGTAAATCCTACATGTACATCCACATGACCTGTGCATCTGTCAATATGGATGCATTTGCCTTCCGGCACACATGTCCAATAAAGGTGTCCCTCAGCCTCCAATGTGCCTCATCTCTGTCAATGCAGGTCTCTTGCCACTGTGCATGCGGCATGTCTGGCATAGTTGTCACAGATTGTGCATATGAGTCTATGTGTAGAGTAGCAAGATGCATACTGTGTGTCAGGGATTATGACATGTATTGTGCATGATGTACATGTCTGCGTGGGTATTTAGGCAAGTCAGTCCCCACAACGGCCACTTTGCTGCATGTGCATCCATTGTCTGTGTGTGTGCCATGTAGAACCAGACACTCATTCCTTTTCATACTCCTTTTGCAGTAGTCCTTACTGACATGCTTGTGTTTGTGTGCAACTTGTGGCATGGTATTCAGGACATGGCGCATGCTGCTGCAGGCCCTGCACCAAGGGCACACAGAGTTTCTATATTTGCACTCACACACACGCCTCTAGGACGCACCCCCTTCCTCCCTCCACCCATTCAGTTCGTAGTAATCTGCTTGTGTGTGACACTGTTGCGGTGGCAAAGGCTGGAACGTCTGCACATGCAACGTGCACATTGCACGACCCTCATGTCCTTGCATCACCCACATCACACTACAGTCTGATGTAGCAGACGCACTCCTAGCAATGTACATCCGAGAATCTACCCCCTGCTGTCAGACACACCCTAAGCACACACACGACACGTGTGCATGCTGAGTGTGCAACTCCAACTGCCTACACAGCGCTGGCATGCCTTCCAGGCCCTGTCACTCCAACCAGGTCATATCCCTCCTACTCCCCACCGGCTCTGTGCCCCAACAAGGCCATGGGAGTGGTACTCCAGGCCTCTGCATGTAGTATGGTGTCATTGTGGGACACATGGCACAGGTATCATGTCTCAGCGTGTCAGTGTACAATGTGTCCAGGATCCCCCTCTACACCATGGCATGCACACTGCATCTCAACATAATCTGGTGTCCCATTGCCAGCCAGGTGCTTCTCACCCTCCCCAAAGACGCAGTCCTTGCCAGTTCTCATGTTGAATAATGCCTGGTGTCCATTGGCAGATGGCTGGACATCGGCCACCTGATGCTGGACTTGTACACGACTGAGGTGTTCATCTGCGGATTGTCCCCTTACAGCTGGGTCAACTGCTTGTGTCCCACCGGCAAGGGCCCTGCCCAGGCAGACAGTGTCCACAGACACGAGCTGGTGTGCATCATGGTTTGCTTGCTCACATGTGCTATGCTGATCACCAGCATCTGTACCTGAGGCTTCAGCACACTCTGCATTATGCACAAGATCCACAGTTCGACCCACCTCAAGACAAGACAGACCATCCCCCAGGTCAAATACAACATCCGTGTCTAACCCTACCCTGCACTCTACGGAGGAGTACGTTACTACTCCCATGATACTTGTCCACATCCAGGGTGCATCTGCACAGCTCTGCTTCAACATCCAGCGACCCAGCCACATCACTGTCCAACAGAGATAGCTGCAATGGATCACTGTCAGCTGCAGGATGACCTTCACAATCCACGCCCACACTCATGATGCAGGCCGCCACCACGAGCCCAACACAACCTTGTGGCACTGTCATCCAAGACCCCATTGTGCCATCTCCATTCATCCAACCTTGGCCTGGCCACCATTCTCCACATCCACCTGACTCCAGCATGCAGGACATAGTTCTCCCACCTGGCTACACATACCTGGGACTCCCACCCCAGGACACTCCACATGATCCCTGACCTCTGCGCATGACTGTTGCTCTTCGAAATAGGTCAGTCCGCACAGTTGTGCAGGAACCCCCTCAACTGGTTGGGCCCATCACGGGTGAGTATGATGCGCCATGTCTGTATTGGATGATACCTTGTGACCCATGTGTGTCCTGTACCAGACTCAGATCCCAGGGTATGGATGGCTGGAGTTACTTCAACACTCAGGCATGGTTTGACATTTACACACACATGTGTTGTTCAATGATGCAAAATGACAGCAACGTCTCAAGATCAAAAAAGATGTATTTATTTGCAGTGGTGTATGTGTCTTGGTAGGTGACATCAGGTGCTCGCCGGGTGTCTAGAATCCAAAGTTCACTGGGGGAGTTGGTATCCTTGCCATTGGAAGTCCTCAGAGTCCATGCCACAGTCTTCGTCAACATCAGTCAGACTGGGACCAGCAAGTCCATGTGGCAGAGAATGTGATTGTATGAGGTGCTGCTGTTGCGCCAGTGGGCCAGGTGCCAGGCCAGGTGACCTGGGAGATGGGGATGGTCCGCTGACTCTCACGATCTTTTCCGTGGACGACCCACCTTCCTCCGGGGACCCTCAGATGCAGGCCATGACGATGCTTGTGATGCTCCGTCGGATGAATCCTCCTCCTCCTCCCTCCCTGTGCCTGGTGCTGATCTTCGCCTGGTGGCACAGGGAGGGTTGCCCATGTTGTCGGCAATCCGACGGAGTGAACGGTTCAGTTCAGTTAGCACCGCCACGAGCTCAGCCTGTCTTGCCTCCATCCGTCCTTGGTGTTGCTGTTGACAGGCATTTTGCTGGACCAGCAGGTTCTTAATCTCCTCGTGGGTCCCTTGCATCCCTGTGAGGGTCTATTGCATCCCTGTGAGGGTCTCCACTACCTGGCTGATGCCCCTGGTGTCACGCCGGTATGTGTCCAAGATGTAGCGGACCTGTGTCATGGCCGGTTCCTCAGCTGTCTGGTCAGGTTCGCGCCTCCGCCGTCCTCCACTCCCGCCACCCCTGCCCACATGTGCCTGGCCTGCCGTTGTGGGCACATCGGCTCTCCGGGACCCCTGAGGGATGGCATTTGCGGGGTCGCCTGCCTCCTCCTGGGTGCCCGGAGTACCTTGTCCCTCCTGGGCAGACTGGCTGCGTGGTTGTGTGTGAGCAGGGCTCCGGTGTGTATCCTGGGATGTGGCAGGAGTGGGGGTGGTGGTTGGCACTGTTGTACCTGACGCAGGTGCTGGAGGTTGTGGGACACCAGAGGGGCCAGGTTGGTCAGGGTTGTCCACGGGGTGGTGAGAGTCGTCGCTGCCGGTGGGGTCCTCGTCACACCGATCCTGGTCCTGTGACACTTCACCCCCATTGTTGGGGGGAGTTCGCCGACGTTGCCCTGTGTGTGAGGGAGAGAGAATGTTAATTGTGTTTCATGCGACATCCATGTTTCATGCATATTCAGCTTGGCACAGTTCCTCTGGGTAGTTGGATATGTCTAGCATACCTCTCACAGTGCACTTGTGGATGGGTATGTTGCGGGGGACAGATTGATATGTACTCCTGGTTATTTGGCCTGTCTAATGGGTGTTGGGATGCTTTTTTGGCTATGGATTGGTCTTGTTGTGTCACATATCCATTGTGGGGGGGCAACTTGCGTTGGCTGCCCCGGGGGGGGTGTGCTTGTGTGAGGGGGGTGTGTGTGACCGGGCATGCTGTTGGGTGTGGTGTGATTTGTCATTGGGTCTACCAGGTGATGTGTCTATCCCCTCATGGTGCATGCTGGTATGACAGTGGATGTGAGTTCCTGTGGTAGGTAGGTGGCATGTGGAGTTTGTGTTTGAGTGTACAGTGGTGACAGGATTGGCTTGTGCTGTCTACAGCAGGGCCGAGTGTCATGTACCGTGTCTGTACTTGGAGAGTCCCTGTGCATTGTGCATGGTGCATGGGTATGTCCCTTAGCCACAGATTTCAACACTTTTCCTATGTGTGACACACTCTTTGTTGTTGCATCATTTTTGAACGCAGTGAGCAGTGTAGCGAGCGTGCGTAGCGAGCGATGCAGAACAGGCTTACGTGTTGCACTGTACGTGGCCAAATGGTGCATTTTCATTTCTGTTGGAGAATGTAGGTAGGTAACTTATGCATTTGTGACTGGGTTCTAACAAACACAGTGAGTAGGTATACTGGGTGTAGGGTTAGGTTTGTGCCTGCAGCAGGGATCTACTCATGCACAGTTTGACACATGGCCCAGTGATTTGCAAACGTAAAAGGGGTGTTTGACGCACTGCCAGACCTTGTCGACATGCACACACTCCACCTGCTGACGAGCCGACATGGCCACACCACCCAAGGGAGTTTGGTCTCCCTCTGTCACCCTTCCTCGGTCTCCCTCTGTCACCCTCCTCCCTCTGTCTGTCTCCCTCGGTCTCCCTCTGTCACCCTCCTCCCTCTGTCTGTCTCCCTCGGTCTCTCTATCTTTCCCTCTCCCTCCGTCTGTCTGTCACCCTCTGTCACCTCAGCCCAGCTTCCAGGGCACACACACTTTGCAGGTCTTTCAAAGGCCATTGGCTTGTTCATGTGGCTTTGTTTCGTATCTCCCGGCACCCATTGGGCAGTGTGTCTCTGAGTCTGGCGCTGATGCGGCGGTGTGTGCTGACACTCTCACAGTGATGCATTAGCTGCTGTTATGTGCAAATTGGGCCTTGATTCCCATGTCATCCTGCGACACAGCCACCATGTGCAGGCGACACTGTACAGTGTCGGGACGCACTGTTTGTATGGCTCTGCCCTAGGCCATCTGGGCTGAGAGAATTGGTGTCTGCTTCTATGTTGCACAATGTATTTTTGGAGGCCCACCCTCCCGGCATCACGGACATCCTGTCTTGTGTTGGTGTTTTGTGTGCCCTGTGACTTGGCATGGCCTTGCTTGGTGCATGGGGCATGGAGCCATTGGTGGCATGTGCTTGTTTTTGGTGTGTGGTTGTGACCGGTGATGGCTTTGGGGTAGTTGCGTGCATTATTGGGATTTGGGTTGTTGATGCGGTTCCCCCCATGTGAGGTGAGTTGTTTGTGTACTCACCAGGCTTGTTGACTCCTTCTACTCCATGGACTCCCAACGTCGGCAGCGTGCGCATCACCTTCTCCTCCCAGGGATGGAACTGTACCAGTCTGCGGGGCGGCCCACCTCCAGTGATGTTGCTCTGGGCGTGTTCTTCATTCATTTTTCTCTTGACCGTCCTCCGCAGATCTTACCACCTGGCTTGGCATTCATGCCTGGTCCTTCTGATGGGTGCAACAGCATTCACCCTGTCAACGATCCTCTGCCACATGGCTGATTTTGCTGATATGCTGGTCTGTCTGACCGCTGTTCCAAAGAGCTGTGGCTCGACTCTGCAGACTTTATCGACTAGGATCTCCAGCTCCGCTGTTGTGAACTTTGGATTCTTGTCTGTGGGCGTGGTGTGGGGAGTGGGTGTGGATGGTTGTGGGTGTGGGTGTGTGGTTGTGAAGGTGTGTGTGTGTGAATGTGATGAGGGGGTGTTTGTGAAGGTGGTTGTGTGAAGGTGTGCAAGTGTAAGGTGTAGTCAGGGTCAAGTCTGGTGCTGTGGGTTGTCTGTGGGGTCTGGCAGCAGTGGGTCTGTTGCAAAGGCTCATGGTTTGTGTGTGTGGGCCCTTTTTATTGGCCCTTTTGTGGGTGTGGCTGTGTTTGAACTTTGGGTGGGTGTGTTATAAGGAGTGGTTGTGTTTTGGGCCTCTGTTTCCCTGTTTGGCTGTTGCAGGTCAGTGTATTGGATGTATTTTGGCTTGCTGGACGTGTTTTGTGGTGTTGTTTGATTGGAATGGACTCTCCTTGTGGTGTTTAGCAGTGTCCTGGTTCAGTACGTGTGTTTTTGGCGTCTGTAAGGTGCGTACATTGGCCATGTTGTTGTACAGTGCTCACATTTGCTGTGGCTTGGTGTGACTCGTACATGCACAATGTTGGGTGAGGGTGCTGGTGTAGGGGCCTGGGGTAGGGTGCGTACTTGGCAGGGTGTAGGGGCCTGGCGGTACATGCCGTACATACGGGACACGAAGGTACGGCGCCTACATATGGGGTGTTGTGGGTACGGTGCGGACCCCCACCCCGTGTAGGTACGGTGCGGACCCCCAGCCCGTGTAGGTACGGTGCGGACCCCCACCCCGTGTTGGTACGGTGCGGACCCCCACCCCGTATAGGTACGGTGTGGACCCCCACCCCGTATAGGTACGGTGCGGACCCCCACCCCGTGTAGGTACGGTGCGGACCCCCAGCCCGTGTAGGTATGGTGCGGACCCCCACCCCGTGTTGGTACGGTGAGGACCCCTAGCCCGTGTAGGTACGGTGCGGACCCCCACCCCGTGTTGGTACAGTGTGGACCCCCACCCCATGTAGGTACGGTGCGGACCCCCACCCCGTGTAGGTACGGAGCGGACCCACAGCCCACCCGTGTAGGTACGGTGCGGACCCCCAGCCCGTGTTGGTACAGTGCGGACCCCCACCCCGTGTAGGTACTGTGCGGACCCCCACCCCGTGTAGGTATGGAGCGGACCCACAGCCCACCCCGTGTAGGTACGGTGCGGACCCCCACCCCGTGTAGGTACGGTGCGGACCCACAGCCCACCCCGTGTTGGTACGGTGCGGACCCCCACCCCGTGTAGGTACGGTGCGTACCCCCACCCCGTGTAGGTACGGTGCGGACCCCCACCCCGTGTTGGTACGGTGCAGACCCCCACCCCGTGTAGCTACGGTGCGGACCCCCACCCCGTGTAGGTACGGAGCGGACCCACAGCCCACCCCGTGTAGGTACGGTGCGGACCCCCAGCCCGTGTTGGTACAGTGAGGACCCCCACCCCGTGTAGGTACGGTGCGGACCCTCACCCCGTGTAGGTATGGTGCGGACCCCCACCCCGTAGGTACGGTGCAGATCCCCACACCGTAGGTACGGTGCGGACCCCCAGCCCATGTGGGTACGGTGCGGACCCCCACCCCGTGTAGGTACGGTGCGGACCCCCACCCTGTGTAGGTACGGTGCGGACCCCCAGCCCATGTGGGTACGGTGCGGACACCCAGCCCGTGGCGCTGGGGGTCCGCACCGTACCTACGGGTTGGGGGTCTGCACCGTACCTATGGGGTGGGGGTCTGCACCGTACCTACGGGGTGGGGGTCCGAACCATACCTACGGGGTGGGGGTCCGTACCGTACCCACACGGGGTGGGGGTCCGCTCCGTACCCACACGGGGTGGGGGTACGCTCCGTACCTACGGGGTGAGGTGGGGGTCAGGTGTGGACATGGGGGGCATGGGTGTACGGTGCGGACATGGGGGAGTCGGGCTGGGGGGTGTTCGGCACGTATGCGGGCACATGTTTGGACGTCTCCATGGTTGGTATGGGAGTTCGGTCCGTACGGTGTTTTTTCCATACGGTTGTGCATTCGGACGGATGGGACGGATCGTACTTACGCGCTCGGACTTCAGTTTCCCGACTCGTACGTGAAACTGTCCGGGGACGTGTCGGACACTTTTTCCGACCCAAGGGATTGTCGGGGATTTTTCCCAATGCGATTCGTATGGACATTTTCCCATACGAATCGTACTTGGCAGTTTGTACGCTACTTGTACGATTCGTACGGAAAAAAATCCGGATTCGATTCGTACAGGGAAAATTTTTCCAGGATCGGAATCGGCACCTGTGTAGGTGGAGTGCTAACCAGGGAGTCAACCAGGCACAGATCGTTTACAACAATAATTGTGTTTAGTGCTTCACCCTGCGGAGTGTGGTTGAAGTGTGATAATGGTTGATTCTCGGTGTCTAGAACCCTACATACTTGGCGTAAACTGTGCCTGCATAGGGTACAATTAAAATCACCCACCCATATTATACACAAGGGATACCATTTCCCCGCAACCGTGTCAATTTCGTCTTTGAGGGTATTGATGACCTCACATTTGTATTGATCAAAGATGTTATAATACCAATGAATCAGTAATATTTTGGCATGGATCAAGTTAGAGATCAAAATGAGCTGATACCAGGGAGAGTCAATTATGTTCTCTATCTTGGTTGACCCATATTTAACAGAAATCAGGGTCACCAAACCTCCCTTCGTCCTCCCTGCTGATGAAGGGGTTGCCTGGACATTAAAAGAGCAATAACCGTCCATGTCAATATTATCCCTATACCAGGTTTCCTGGATACAAATAATGTCAAATGTTCTGACATATTGTAGCCAGACCTCGTCCGACAATTTGGGTGAATGCCCGCAATGTTCCAGGAGATGAGTCTAAGGGGGCGAGTGTTATAATCATACGCTACAGTGACCTCCCCACTATCATTAATAGTAGCCGGCTTGTAGACAAGATATTTGTATCCAACCCCACACTTCCTATGCTCTCAATGGGCGGGAGTAAAGGTAAATGTGAGCTATTTTTAGGTTCATGTGGATATGGGGGGGGATAGGTATAATAACTGCTATATTAGGGACATTCTCTAATTCCTCATTTAAAATGTCAATTGTTTCTAAATTTCTCGGGGTGGCGGATAGTCTGTCTATAGCTGCGAGGCCGGATAGCACCTCAAAGTGATTTGGATGAAAACATGGGAGTGCATGGGGTGCGATATACAATATTTGGTCGCTGCCAGGGTTGTATGCTCTTGGGAACCCCTTGGTGTTGGGGAAAAAAGAAACCTAGCTGACGGCCCTGTATCGATACGACTCTATGAGTTGTCAGTGCGATATCAGTGCACTTATTGTCATTAAAATATAAAACTACACAATCCCCTTATCGATTTTTATCTGTTTTGCCCACCCAACTCACTCGCCTTGTCATAATGAAATGCTTATGCCTATTCACCAGGGTCCGCATTTTACAGGAACACCAATGGGCCAGTTCATTAATAAGGCTCTGGCAACTTTCCTATTGACCAGGTGGAAGGGACGGCACCCCAGTCACTGACAGAATATCGAAGGTCAGAATATCGACCTACAGAAATATCGACAAAAGAATATCGAAGTCAAGAATATCGACATCCTATCTACATTATGGTAACTACAAAAATATTGTTGTTAAAAATATCGAGGTCAAAAATATCGTTGTTAAAAATATCGTTTTTTATTTAAGTTAAAAAAATAATGTAAAATAAAGTAAATAAGACATAGAATTAAAATAAACATAGTAAAAATATTTTAAAATGTTCAAAAATTATAAGTAATATATATATTGTGAAAATAAATTAAACATATAAATTGAATATATAATATATATACTTACTAATAATTTTTAATAATTATTTTAATAACTTATATATTTTTTTTAAATATCATATAAATTATAAATACATCTATACACGTAAAACAATAATATAAATACAAATTAAATAAATATATATAACAATTTTTTTTTAAATCTCATTAATATTAATTTTATGCTACATTAAAATAATACAAAAAATATTAGATAGCGGAGGTAATAAAATTACTATTCCAAATCTAAACAGTGCAACAGTAGGGAAATTGTTGGACAGCGTAGGAGTAAAAATTACTATTCCCACCCCAGTGAGTGCGACGTAGGGAAAGTGTTGGATAGCATAGGAGTAAAAATTACTATTCCCACTCCAGTGAGTGCAACAGTAGGGAAAGTGTTGGATAGCGTAGGGGTTACTATTACTATTTCCACTCCAGGGAGTGCAACAGTAGGGAAAGTGTTGGATAGTGTAGGGATTAAAATTACTATTCCCACTCCAGGGAGTGCAACAGTAGAGAAAGTGTTGGATAGCGTAGGGGTAAAAATTACTATTCCCACTCCAGGGAGTGCAACAGTAGGGAAAGTGTTGGATAGCGTAGGGGTACAAATTACTATTCCCACTCCAGGGAGTGCAACAGGAGGGAAAGTGTTGGATAGCGTAGGGGTTAAAATTACTATTCCCACTCCAGGGAGTGCAACAGTAGGGAAAGTGTTGGATAGCGTGGGGTAAACAATACTATTCCCACTGCAGTGAGTGCAACAGTAGGAAAAGTGTTGGATAGCGTAGGGGTTAAAATTACTATTTCAACTCCAGTGAATGTAACAGTGTGGAAAATGTAGGATAGCGTAGGGGTTAAGTTAACATAGTTATTAATAAAATAATTTTTGTAAAATAAATAACATATTAATAACTAATTAACAAAAAAAATAATAATAAATAACAATAAAATTAAATTAATACTTACTTAAATAACATTAAATTGCTTCCCACCCTATTCCCCCATAAACACACAACCCGCTACACATAAAAAATAACACAATTAATTTAATTGTCAATTAACAATGTCTAAAAATTAATTACCGATTAATACATTAACAATAAATAAAAAATAATAAATTAATTTTAATTAATGTATTGATAAATTAATCAATTAATACAATTAATTACCAATTAATAATTAATTAACGATACATTATCAATAACAATAAATAAAACATACGTCTATTAATTACTTATAATTAAATTACTTCCCACCCTATTCCCCTATAAACCACAACCCACTACACATAACAATTAACATAATGAATGTAATTATCAATTAATCAATTAATAAAAATTAATCACCGATTAATACATTAACAATAAATAAAAAAATAATACATTCATTTTAATTAATATAATGATAAATTAACAAATTAATAAAAAATAACTACCAATTAATAATTTATTAACATTAAATCAATAATCAATAACAATAAATAAAAACATATTATTTAATTAATTATAATTAAATTACTTCCCACCCTATTCCCCTATGAACCCACAACCCGCTCTGATACCAAAACGCAAAATATACTTTAAAAAATTACTAATTTCTAAACATTTAATAAATATATTTAAAAATAATGAAAATAAATTTCAAAATATGCTAAACATACATAAAAAATACATACTAAAATACAAAAACACTAATATAAATATTGATATTATGAACAACAATATTTTTTCTAACGGTATTACTTACTTCGATATTACTAACTTCGATATTACTCAATTAATAAAAATTAATTACCAATTAATAATTAATTAACAATACATTATCAGTAACAATAAATAAAACATATATCAATTAATTACTTATAATTAAATTACTTCCCACCCTATTCCCCTATAAACCACAACCCGCTACACATAAAAATTAACATAATTAATATAATTATCAATTAATCAATTAATAAAAATTAATTACCAATTAATAATACATTAACAATAACAATATAAAAATAATAAATGAATTGTAATTAATATAATGATAAATTAATCAATTAATAAACATTAATTACCAATTAATAATTAATTAACATTAAATTAATAATCAATAACAATAAATAAAAACATATTAATTAATTAATTATAATTAAATTACTTCCCACCCTATTCCCCTATAAACCCACAACCCTCTCTGATGCTAAAACGCAAAATGTACTTTAAAAAAAATTACTAATTTCTAAACATTTAATAAATATATTTAAAAATAATAAAAATATATTACAAAACATGTTAAACATACATATAAAATACATACTAAAATACATAACACTAATATAAATATCGATATTATAAACAACAATATTTTTGCTAACGGTATTACTTACTTCGATATTACTAACTTTGATGTTACTTACTTTGATATAAAGAGAAACGATATTACTTACCTTAAGGTCGATATTCTGGTCACCGATATTCTTGACATCGATATTCTGTCCCTACGATATTAAGAAATTGATATTACTGTAGGTCGCTATAAAAAAACATCGATATTTTGACTGATCACCATTGGATGTGCACTCTGGGGGTAGATTTAAAATGGTTTTCTTGCCAATCTTATTCGACCGGTCAGCCACAGGACCATTTGTAGGTTTTTTCCTTATCCATTGCATCCCCCCACTGCCGCTATCCGTCTGCAATTTGAAAATGTAAATAAGAACAAAAAGACGGACAGCTTTTCAGATGCCCCTAAAACACATTCCCAAAAAAACAATTAGTGAGAGACACGCAGCCTTTCAACTGGCACCATTAATTTAGTCATTGGACGACCTGGTTGGCGCTATAGAAAAAAACATGAATAAGTAAGATAAAAGAAATCGGTTTATGTTAACCAGCATAGCTACTACCTTGTGTAGATTGGGCAGTCCGTCAGGCTTAGTATTGAAACATCTGGCTTGAAATTTGTGTTCATAAGTGAAAGGCCTGTTTCTCGCATCAATTCTCCCCCGTTTTAAAGACTATCTCGACTGTGAATTAGCGGCACCTAGAAATCGCCTGCCTTATGCTGCGTGTTTTACCTAATCACCAACACGGCATCTGTGATCCACATCCTGTTAAAATAATGCCTTTCAAGGGGCAAGTGCCGGACGCTTGTCTTTTTTGTAACAGACATCCAAAAAGTGTTCTAAAAAAGGAAGTAAATATGGTATTTTAACATATCGTTTAAAGGCCTGGGCTCAATATTAGCAGTAACACTCCTTCAAATGGGGGTCCCTCACCACTTGCCACAAGAGAGTACCCCTCTTTCCTTCACGCCAACCGCCTCGTGTGAGTGAATAGAGTGAAACAAACATGGCGGTGGCGCTAACAATAAGCACATAGGGCCCCATTTATGAGGTTTTGCCGAAGGGAAACGCAGCAGGCCTTCCTGCTGCGCTCCCTACGGCAAAAGAAAAGGGCAGGGATGCGCCGTATCTATCCTGTCCTTTTCCCCTGCGCCGGCGCACAATGGGCTGCTGTGCGCCAACGTAGGCACCTCTGCACCATGGTGCAAGGGTGCCTGCGTTGCGGGGATGAATATTTTTGTACAGAAAAAGGAAAAACGAGGAGAAACAAAGGTATTTCTCCTCGTTGTGCCTCCCTTACGCCTCCCCTGGGGAGGCGTAAGCTCTTGGCGCTGCCTCAGATTTGCGATTTCTCGTAAATCTGGGGCAGTGTCAAAAGGCCATGGATGTTGCTGGGAACGCCCCCAGCAACACCCATTGCACGCCCCTTTAACGCAGAACACTGCGTTAAAGGGACTGATATTTATCAGGCAGCATTAAGCCAAAAAAAGTGGCTCAGTGCTGCCTGATAAATAACACGCAGGCTTCTGCGCCACGGAACGTCACAAAAAGTGACGTTCCGATGGCGCAGCGGGCCTTATAAATGAGGCCCATAGCTTTTATTGTCTCGCTTATTTTAAGGTTTATTTGAACTTGCGAGCGACTCACTTAAATGCTTTTTACAATAACTGTCCCACCTGGCACCAAACAGCCTGTGTGTTTGGAAAAAGGTATTTGGATGCTGACGTCACTGAATACTTGGACATTTGTTCAAAGTTTTGCTTGTGTACTCTGTGCTATACACTAGAGGTGAAAGGGTGAACGTGACAAAGTGACATTTGTTCATGTGCATCTGCTCTGTAACATTAGTGCACTCCCAAGAGTGCACGAGCATTGACTGTATTATGGAGTCACTTGCATACATATAGTCAAGGTGCTATACATAAAGACAAACTATAGCATCGGAACATACCAATAACAAGCGGTGCGTAAACATGCACTTTATACTTGTAGTCGTTGCTTACAAGAAGCAAGGCTGGCAGTTACTGCACCTCTTTTACGCATAGCTTACAGGTATTCAAAACACATGAATAAAAGACATTGCCATTTACAATGCCAATAGCTCAAACCCTCGCAAATGCGAGACCTATTGCATTGCAAATGCTTGTTTAAATATTTTGCCTGCACAGCGCTGCGGTTGTTTACCTAATCTCCCCTGAACAGCGCATTTACATAAGCATGGAGAGAGGAATTGGCCTAACGGCTAGGGTGGTTGACCTCGAATCTGGGGAACTGAGTTCAAGTCTCAGCAATGACGCTGAACATCCTGTGATTCTGGGCAAATCACTTAGGTGCCGATTACGATCCGGTAAAAACCGGGTACGAACCGTCGGACGGAGCATATTCTCCGTCCGACGCGTACCCGGTCGTCAAAATCTACCAACATGGAATTACGATTCGCACGGGAACACCATTTCCGTACGAATCGTAAAAAACCCCGATCGAACAAAATAAACCTACAAATGCGATCCGGGAAAGTGCCGACCTGACGTCGGGACGCTCGCAGCCTGCCATTCACGAACCAGGAATTACAATTCGCACCGACGTCATCCCGCACGGTGAATATTTTCCGGCTGCCAAAAACTGCCGGGAAATCAGGACGACGCGAACAAGGACTACCAGTACGCGACGGACAGACAGGACGACGCGAACAAGGAGGACCAGTACGCGACAGGACGACGCGAACAAGGAGTACCAGTACGCGACAGACAGACAGGACGACGCGAACAAGGAGGACCAGTACACGACAGGACGACGCGAACAAGGAGGACCAGTACGCGATGGACAGACATGGACCCGAACCTACGAGTCATCCCGGCCCTCATAGCAGTCGACCTCCTCCACAGGTTCGGACGCAGACGCCGCAGAAGGTCAGAACAACTAAGGGAGGGGGGAAAGTGGGGTGGGGGTGGCAGGACCAGGGCAGGCCACAAACCCCCCACCAAAGTCACACAGCACACATGCCCTGGACATACCTGACTCCCATGCCCTGGTCACTACGAGGGGGTGGGGGCGTGTCCAGATAAGCCAGCGACCGCCACAACGGAAGTCCGTCATGACGCGAACATGCAACACAACCAGACAGGTACGTCCCGTACCCACGCCTGAAGAGCGTGGGTACGAGTCGAACCACGCCCACACCCACGTCACCCCAACAATGGCGGGACGGCTCGTACCCACGTGGCAAAGGCCTGGGTACGGCCCGCACAAGCATCACATAGCGTGGGGACGGATATGTACGGACCCTACCCCCACCCCGTATGCATGGAGCGTACCCCCACCCCAACAGTGTAAGTACGACCCGTAACCACCCGCGTACGTATGGAGCGTACCCCCACCCCAACAGTGTAAGTACGACCCGTACCCACACCCGCGTACGTATGGAGCGTACCCCCACCCCAACAGTGTAAGTACGACCCGTACCCACACCCGCGGACGTATGGAGCGTACCCCCACCCCAACAGTGTAAGTACGACCCGTACCCACACCCGCGTACGTATGGAGCGTACCCCCACCCCAACAGCGTAAGTACGACCCGTACCCACACCCGCGTACGTATGGAGCGTACCCCCACCCCAACAGTGTAAGTACGACCCGTACCCACCCGCGTGCGTATGGATCGTACCCCCACCCCAACAGTGTAAGTACGGCTCGTACCCCCACCCGCGTACGTATGGAGCGTACCCCCACCCCAACAGTGTAAGTACGACCCGTACCCACACCCGCATACGTATGGAGCGTAGCCCCACCCCAACAGTGTAAGTAAGACACGTACCCTCACCTCGAATGCATGGAGCGTAGCCCCACCCCAACAGTGTAAGTACGACACGTACCCCCACCTCGAATGCATGGAGCGTACCCACATCCGTGTATGTCATGAGCGTACATATTGTGAAATTGGAGAGGTGGGTGCAGAGTCCTCCCAGCAGTGGCCTGAGACAGGAGGGGTGGGTGCCTATCACTCCCAGCAGTGCCCAGAGTCAGGAGGGGTGTGTGCAGAGTCCTCCCAGCAGTGCCCAGACACAGGAGGGGTGTGTGCAGAGTCCTCCCAGCAGTGCCCAGACACAGGAGGGGTGTGTGCAGAGTCCTCCCAGCAGTGCCCTGAGACAGGAGGGGTGGGGGCCCATCACTCCCAGCAGTGCCCAGAGTCAGGAGGGGTGTGTGCAGAGTCCTCCCAGCAGTGACCTGAGACAGGAGAGGTGGGTGCCTATCACTCCCAGCAGTGCCCAGAGTCAGGAGGGGTGTGTGCAGAGTCCTCCCAGCAGTGCCCTGAGACAGGAGGGGTGGATGCCTATCACTCCCAGCAGTGCCCAGAGTCAGGAGGGGTGTGTGCAGAGTCCTCCCAGCAGTGCCCTGAGACAGGAGGGGTGTGTGCAGAGTCCTCCCAGCAGTGCCCAGACACAGGAGGGGTGTGTGCAGAGTCCTCCCAGCAGTGCCCTGAGACAGGAGGGGTGGGGGCCCATCACTCCCAGCAGTGCCCATGGAACGCAAAGGGTGGAGTAGTCACAGATACCATGCCCACAAATGTCAGTCAGGTGCACAAAGACCCTGCAGTACATGTACCACATGTGTTCGAGGCTGGGAGTATACGCATGCATAGCGCAGAAAAGAAAACATGTACACATGAAGTCATGTCAATAGGCCACATACACAAGTACAATGACTACCAAGGATACCACGAATGATGCAGGTGGAGACATCGCTCAGCATGCATGTGCAAAGGTGAAGGACTACGTCACACACCCAGCTAATGGACACACAGCTCTGTGCCAAAGTCAGGGGACACCCTGCAGGGAAGAAGTCAGGGTACACAGAGGAAGGAATACACCTTGGGACAATTGCAACATGCAGCAACTGCTTACATGAATGGACAAAGGTAGCTAACACCG
Source organism: Triturus cristatus (assembly GCF_964204655.1). Classification (NCBI taxonomy): domain Eukaryota; kingdom Metazoa; phylum Chordata; class Amphibia; order Caudata; family Salamandridae; genus Triturus; species Triturus cristatus. The sequence goes on from NC_140591.1 coordinate 2,552,243, forward strand.
TGTGATGGCACACAGATCTCAGGGTCCCCCCTATGAGCAGCACACTACTACATTTCCCACACACCCAACACCTGACCAAAACCCACAACCATGTAGCAGCCCCACCAACAGCAATGCCAGCAATGCAGGAGTGTTCCAAGGGCAAAAATAAATAGCTTTATTCAGCATGAGCAAAAAACTAGTATGACGTGAGTCCAATTTCAACAAAGGCCATAGGGCAGTCCAGGAGTCCCAGCTGGATGGGGGACACAGTGGGCCCGATTCACAGAATGAACTTAAGACTAAATCCTAAACTTACTACTTTGTGGTATTCACAGAATGCACTTACTACTTTTGGTATTCACAGACTGCACTTACTACTTTTGGTATTCACAGAATGGATTTACGACTCCTAACTTTACGTCCGCACTCGGGTCGTAAATTCCGGTCCGGAGGCGGAGCTTACGGCCCGGAGGCGGGGCTTCCGGTCCGGAGGCGGAGCTTCCGGGCCGGAGGCGGAGCTTCCGGGCCGGAGGCGGAGCTTCCGGCCCGGAGGTGGAGATTTCGGCCATGGCTAAATCTCCACCACCGGCCGGAATCTCCACCTCTGGGCCGGAAGCTCCGCCTCCGGCCCGGAAGCCCCGCCTCCGGGCCGGAAGCTCCGCCTCCGGGCCGGAATTTCCGGCCCGAGTGCGGACGTAAAGTTAGGAGTCGTAAATCCATTCTGTGAATACCAAAAGTAGTAAGTGCAGTCTGTGAATTCCAAAAGTAGTAAGTGCATTCTGTGAATACCACAAAGTAGTAAGTTTAGGATTTAGTCTTAAGTTCATTCTGTGAATCGGGCCCAGTGGGATGCGTGTCCCCTAGCTTGCCTGCACAGTTACAATCCGTTGTCTTCCACAGGGGTGAGGGCATCATGTGGGGGGGAAGAAACAGGCACCGCAGGGACAGGAGGGTGAAGGGTAGGCGTCGTGGGTGCAGGGATGGAGGACTCCACCACAGGGGGTGGGGCAGGGCCAAAGGCGGAGGCCAGGATCTCGCTGCACACCTTAGTAAGGTCCTCCAGGGACTCCCCTGCACCCGAAGGAACCACAGGCCCCAAGGAGGGGGGGGGGTCAGAGGGATGGGTCGCAGCGCCACTGGGGGAGGGTGTGGACAGGGGGGGGGACTCAAGCACCCTGACCGTGGACGTCCTTGACCGCTTGCGGGGTGGTGTCACTGTGGGGCTCAGGGACAGAGCGGCCATGAAGGAGTCTTTGGGGGAGATGTGGCCAGGAGAGCTGAGGGGAGGGGATTTGGAGGGAGTGGATTGGGTGGAATGCGGACTCCCACTCTGTCTGCGTGTCACACGTTTGCCCCCCGACCCAGTGGGTGTGCCTACTGCACCCTGTGTGTGCGTGTCAGGAGGTGTGCGGCAGACCTTCCCTGCTGGTGTGGTGCCTGTGTCTGTTGTGGTGGGTGCATGCTTACGTCTGGGTGTATGTGGGACAGGCATGGGAGTGGGAAGTGTGGAAGGAGCAGGGGTAGGGGGTGGGACATAGCGCTGCAGGAGACCCACTGCTGCAGTCAGTGTGGAGTCTATGGACCTCAGCAAGTTGCGTTGGTCAGCCTGCGATGAATGAATGCCCTCCAAGTATGCCTCCATGTTGTTGAGGACCTGGCTGTGGCCATGGAGGACATTAAGGATCGCAGTCTGACCAATCTGCAACTGCCGCTGGATGTCCACAGACTCAGCATTGGCGGCAGCAGTGGAGACAGGGGCAGGGGGTGCGGTGCCTGGCAGGAAGGAGACATGTGGTGACCGGGCACGTTGGGAAGGGACACGAGCACGTGGGAGGCGGCCGATGCCAATGGAGGGGGCGGTGCCAGATGTAGGGCTGCTGTCAGATGGTGGTGCAGCCACCGCCCACTCGGAGTGATCATCCTCGGACCCGTCAGCTTCATAGTCTGTTGTGCCAGTTGACAGGTCCCCGGGGTCACTCTCCACCGCCTCTGTCCCACTCGAAGTGCCAGCCCAGATGTCACCGCTGGCACTGGTGCTCGGTCCCTCCGCGCCGTCTGTGTCCACGCCTCCCTCCGTGTCCCCCGACGATGCTGTGGGCAGGGTGAAGAGACAGAAAGTTATCATACACCTGTATACATATGTCACATGAGTCAAATCTACGTAGGTTACAGTGCATAGCCTGAAACAAAGGAAGAGTTACATCTACATAACAAGGTACAAATGTAGGGCATGCAAGACACAGTTTTTTGACCCACCATGCCATTGAAAATCCATGGAGAGCATGACACAATAGCAAATGAGATGATATGGAATTTTGACTGAGGAGCATGGCCCTGGGGACAATCCAGCACTGCATCTGCACCACACAGCGTGGCAGGAAATTGGGATGAGCAGGGACCACATCCAGGAACTAGAGGCACATGCAGCATAGGTAATACTGAGAACATGACCACCCTGACTGGCACACTGCACCTTGAGTGTATGTCCAGGCAAACATCACACACTGGCCAGTCCTAGCAAGGAGATATCAGGTCTTGACATGTCGGACATGCCCGCACCACCCACCCCCTACATGAGACAAATCAATGGAGACACAGGTAGCACGTACATCTATTAGTCAGGGTGAAATACACATGGGATGCTAAACTTCCATATTGCACACAACCTACCCAAGGTGCAGCAGTGCAAATTATCATGTACAAATGGGCAGCATCAGATGATTGCAACAAGACACAAAGGCAATGGCCACCGTGAGTATGTAATAGGAAAATCAGGTCAGGCTGTACAGTGGACACTTGTAATACATCTCACGTCAATATACATGTTTGCAGGGGACAATGGCACAGAGCACAACCTATGCTGTAGACACAGAGATTGTCGACATTCTCGGATTACACACATGATACCTAGGAAAAAATGACCATGGGGACAGTAGTGGCCACACAACTCCATGCTCCTGAATGGGAATGACTGCGACACACGCTAACATCCCTGCACTATGCCTAACACACAATCATGCACATCATGTCACAGGCCACCACATGGGACATGCCTGCTGGAAGGCCTGGCACTCGAGAGATTAACTCCCATGTCTGGACTCAGCATTAGTGCCAACTGACATGGAACCCACAAGTCCATAACTGGACAGGGCACAGGCAAGGTCACACAACCTGTTACACACCACCCCCACACATGATGCTGCAGGCATTGTACACTTGGAGAAGGTGTCAGGCTACATAACCTTGTGACGGAGTGACTACACACAGACCAGGGAACACATTGCAAGGAGGGGAAGGGAGGCAGAAGAACACTGCAATACTGTGGGGAACATGATCTGCACAGCACCATAAACCCTGGAAGTGTATCCATGGAACAGTGCACTTACAAATGCTGGTGAAACACAACAAACACACACAAGTACCTACCCCCTTCCGGCTGCTGCATCTCCTGTAGACGCCTGTCCAAGTCAGGAAAGACCACCGCCAGCACACGTTTCTGGATGTGGGAGAGACGGCGGCGCCCGCGGTTCTTGTGGCTCTCAGGTGAGTCCCCCAGCAGGACCCGTGCGATCCTCCGCGTCCAGCACCGGATATCCTGCCAGCGTTTCCTCACCTGGGACAGGTGCCGCCTCCGACCATCCGCACTCCTCACGGCGCTGACGGCGTCCAGCCATATCTGCTCCTTGGCAGAGGCGTCTACCTGTGAGGATGAACAAGTGACACTACATCAATACACCTTGCACATGTCACGGGGACACAGATTAGAACACATTTGCTGTTTACAACAAGGCATAGTGTGCATCCAACGCATTGCACCTTTGTCATAGGGACATGATCCTGTGGGGGAAGGCCAAAATCAGTACGTGCCATTGAAAGGACACAGGTGGAATGAGGGCAACTACACAATCAATGATCCAGGCTCACACTGTGCATCACACCCACCCCTCCTGTCTCAGGGCACTGCTGGGAGTGATAGGCCCCCACCCCTCCTGTCTCAGGGCACTGCTGGGAGTGATAGGCCCCCACCCCTCCTGTCTCAGGGCACTGCTGGGAGTGATAGGCACCCACCCCTCCTGTCTCAGGGCACTGCTGGGAGTGATAGGCCCCCACCCCTCCTGTCTCAGGGCACTGCTGGGAGTGATAGGCCCCCACCCCTCCTGTCTCAGGGCACTGCTGGGAGACATCAGGCATTCCCCCCCCTTGGGACCCCCCCTACAGTCCATAGCATGTGTGTCACACCTGGACACAATGGCAGAAGTCACAGTCACAACAAAGGGACACAGTCTGTGGCAGTGGACACTGCACTCACCTGATAACCTGGTCGCCCATACAGCATGGGGTACCGTGGGAGGATCACATCCACCAAAGCCATGTTCTCCTCCAGGGTGAATGGCTGTGACCTCTCCACAGCCCTTGACATGGTTCCAGGGAATCAGTAGCAGCAGCTGGGTCGTGGAATACAGAGATGTGCAGGCAAGTGCTCCATCATGGGACCTGGCTGCCTTATATCTGCCTTGCTGGCCCATCTCATGCACAGGGGTACAGAGTGATTGGTCACTCACATTTGCATCCTATGTTTCCTCCAATCCCTTCAAACCTAGCAGTCTGTGGGTTCTCTATCGGTTTCATTCTCCTGCATGATGTCAGCCCCACAAACACATTGCAACAAAGTAGAAGAATACCAACTGACTTCTGCTGTGCACCTTCCAGAACAATTTCGAAATTTGAACTTGGTCTCCATGACAACCAGCATGCATGTAGGCCTTAATACTTGTCCCTCATGTGTCCCCAATGTAATTTGGAGCGTCACACACAGGTACGGTGCGTTTCGGGGCCCTAGGGCACCCCAAATGCATTGCAACGGCCCGTACACGCGTGCCTACGTTCACTATCACTATGGGTGTTCTTGCGTATGCGTACTGGTAGTGGTACGGGCCGTACACACGCATGTACGCTCACTATCACTACGAGTACGCATACGCGGGGAGACCCATAGTGATGGCGAGCGTACATGCGTGTGTACGGCCCGTACCACTACGAGTACGCATACGCCAGGACACCCATAGTGATAGTGAGCGTACTTGCATGCGTACGGACCTACCACTATGGGTGTTCTTGCGTATGCGTACTCGTAGTGGTACGGGCCGTACACACGCATGTACGCTCACTATCACTATGGGTGTCCTGGCGTATGCGTACTCGTAGTGGTACGGGCCGTACACACGCATGTACGCTCACTATCACTACGAGTACGCATACGCGGGGAGACCCATAGTGATAGTGAGCGTACATGCGTGTGTACGGCCCGTACCACTACGAGTACGCATACGCAAGAACACCCATAGTGGTAGGTCCGTACGCACGCATGTACGCTCACTATCACTATGGGTCTCCCCGCGTATGCGTACTCGTAGTGATAGTGAGCGTACATGCGTGTGTACGGCCCGTACCACTACGAGTACGCATACGCCAGGACACCCATAGTGATAGTGAGCGTACATGCGTGTGTACGGCCCGTACCACTACGAGTACGCATACGCAAGAACACCCATAGTGGTAGGTTCGTACGCACGCATGTACGCTCACTATCACTATGGGTGTCCTGGCGTATGCGTACTCGTAGTGGTACGGACCGTACACACGCATGTACGCTCACTATCACTATGGGTGTCCTGGCGTATGCGTACTCGTAGTGGTACGGACCGTACAAATGCCTGTATGCTCGCCATCTTGATGGGTACACATACGGCAGCCCTCCCATAGTGATATGGGAACGTACACAGGCCCTCTTCGCAGCAGTACAGCGGTTATCACACATCACAGTGGTGACAGGCGGCACACAGGTAGGGATAGGGCGGACATACTTGTCCATGGATGGACATACTTGTCCATGGATGGACATACTTGTCCATGAATGGACATACTTGTCCATTAATTGACATCAAGGCATCGTCTGTGCATTACTACATGTGTGGGGCACAGGTGTGACGGCCTGTGATGTGGAACATTACTCCTGAGTGGAGAAGGCACCAGATGTATGATGAGATGTCTACAGATGTACTGTGTGATGGTGCAATGTGTGCCAGGCATGCCCTTGACTCCTTTGACATGTGTGCATGTCGTACTGCACACTTGGGGTGAGCGTCACTGGCATGGCACGGACACCAACACACGGAAGTGTCCCCTGATGCCCGGTACAGGGGTTATCACACCTGACTTGTCACTACCCACGGTGCACAATGTGACTATGTCATGTATGTGTGGGGGCTTCCCATCAGGTTGATGTTGGAGCACCCTCAAAAGCTGCAGCCGTTGCAGCAACCAACATGTGTCTGTGTGTAGATTGTCATTGCACACTGTTCCGCACACCATGCCACATGTGGTATCGGATGTGAGGTGCACATGTATGCATGGGACACGGAGTAGCGTGACAAGGACATGTCTGCATCCTCACAATGAATGTGTGGTGAGTCATGACATGTGCACCTTCATGGCAAGGTGTGTGGGCTGTCCTAGTGTGATGTCATGTGACCTGTGGCTCTAGTGTTCCGCTACCAGTCTCTGCAATCGGCATCCTACTTCTGCTGATGTGTGGGCGTATGTCACTCCTGTCTTGCGTCTGGCTGTTCACTTGCACTGGGACACAGCTGTTCCCATGGCATGGCATGGGGAGGTTCTCAATCTCCGTGTGTAGCTGGGTCTTGGTAGGAGTGTCACCTTGCATCCATACGTGTCCTGGGCATGTAGCACATACCTGACTCCCTATGTAGCATATGTGTATTGACAGATTAACATGTGCTCAGTACATATGAATTGTTGTCGTAGTGCACTCACTCTTCCTTGTCACTTCCAAATTACTGCAGAGCGCCGCCTCTTGCCCGACCAATTCCGGACTTGGCTGCCATGCGGGAGAATGACAGCATCCGGCTCTACCGCTTCCCCCAACCGTTGATTCTGGAGTTGACGGCGAGACTGGCACCACACCTGCAACCGCAGCACAGGTATCCTACGGCACTGACACCCCAGCTGAAGGTAATGGCTGCCCTACATTTTCTTGCCACGGGTAACTTTCAAAATACCATAGCTCATGTTGGTGGCATGTCCCAGAGCATGTTCTGCCGTGTGCTGCATGATTTCTTAGAGGCCATGTTGATTCACCTGGATGACTTCATCAAGTTCCCAACCCCTGAACAGTTGACTGCGGTCAAGCGTGGATTCTATGCCCTGGGAGGGATGCCCCATGTCATTGGGTCCATAGATGGTACACATGTAGCTTTGGTACCACCACACGCACGGGAGGTGGCGTACCACAATCGAAAGCACTACCACTCCATCAATGCCCTTGTGGTGTGTCAGTCCAACATGGTGATTTCACATGTCTGTGCTCGTTTTCCAGGATCAGCACACGATGCCTACAACATGAGGCGTAGCAGGATGCCTGAAATTATGATGCAGCTGCGCAACGAAAGAGCATGTGTTGTTGGTGGGTACAGTCTGTCTGTCCTGTCCTGTCCTGGACCATCCACCCGTGGAGGACGAAGGGCTTGGCAATGGGGCTAGTGATGTGGTGGATGTGGCGCCGCAAGAGGACATCCGGACTCGGCTCATACGCGACTTCTTTGCTTAGTGGTGAGTACCAGTGTCTGAGTGTGCACGCATTGGTCCCCGTGTGTCATGTGTTGTGATGTGTGTCTCCACCTGCATGTATGGCACGTGAGTCAGAGGTGTGTGTGGGTGTGTCACTGGAGTGATGGTGGCAGTGATGATTGTATTTCCCCAGTCATAATTGTGACCTAGCATGTTGTCATCCATACATGTGTCGAGTAAATGCACATGCAAGTGGCTGTGCTTTTTGTGGCTGACTTCTTGTGTGTCTCTCTTCCCAAGGTACTTGCGCATGCCGTCTGCTGCTTGCATTGTTGTGGCACTGCTATTCCTCATGGACACGTCATCATGGGCTGACTCAGCGTTACAGGCACGAACACGTTTGGAAGTCTCCATAGGGTAAGGGATGCATCAGGGGTGTATTGGGTGTGGCAGTTGTTCACGATGTATGCACACTGCCCCTGTCGATGTTTGGTTCCTCTGCAGCCATGTAGCAGCACCATGGGACACGACATGCAGCTGTGTACACCTGAATAGATGGTCTGACTGGTTGACAGTCATCAGTGATGGGATAGTGGATTGTGATGATGGCATCAATGTGTGTGACACTGCCCTCGGACACATGCAGTTAGCATTGGCTTGACATGGTGTGGGCCTTCCACATCAGCGGATCTATGGTGTATGGCAGGCTCTCCGTGAGCAGCTGTGGGTCTTTAGCTGTTAGCCGACGCTTGTGTGCCAGTTCCATGGCGAACACGCATTTGTGCTGCAGAAGGGGGGTGCCAGTGTTAGAGCCACATGTTACTCCACAAGATGTGTTCATGTGTACTTCAAGTTGCCTCTGCAATCCCGAAAACATGACTAATAAAGGTGTCCCTATGCCTCCAAGGTGCCTCTTCTCACTCAATGCTGGTGTGTTGCCACGGTGCATCCAGCATGTCTGGCATGGTTTTCCGTGATAGTGGCTATGTGTCTATGTGTCGAGTAGCAAGATGCAAGCTGTGTGTGTGGGATGAGAGTGTGTATTATGCATGATGTCCATGACTGTGTGGGTATTGTGACATGTGCCATCCCCATGCATCCAACGTTGGGCAGGCCCCCATTCTCTGCATCCACCGGACTCAAGCTTGCAGGACATGGTTCTGCCACCTGTCTACACATACCTGGATGCCCCCCAGGACACTCCACATGATCCCTGACCTCTGCGCATGACTGTTGCTGTACTCCATGTGTCTGTCAGCACGGTTGTGCGGCCACCCCCTCAGCTTGTTGGGCCCATCACGGGTGTGTATGGTGCTCCATGTCTGTCTTGCCTAATACACTGTGACCCGTGTGTCCTGTGCCAGACTCAGGCCCCAGGGTGTGGATGGTTGTAGTCAAAAGAGAACTCAGGCATGTTTAGACTTTACAACACACATGTAAGGTAATAATGCAACCAGCAGGCATCTTCTCTTCATGGTGTGATATTTTATTTGGTGGGGGGGGATAAAGTGAGGGGCTTTCCGGGAGTTTGGAATCCAAAGTTCAGTAGGGGAGTTGGTGTCCTTGCCATTTGAAATCCTCAGAGTCCATGCCACAGTCTTTGTCAACATTGGTCAGACAGTGACCAGCAGGGCCATGTGGCAGGGAATGTCTCTTGATGCTGTGATGCTGTTGCTCCAGTGGGCCAGGTGCCAGGCCAGGTGTCCTGGGAGATGGTGATGTTGCGCCGACCCTCACGGTCTTTTCCGTGGACGACCCGCCCTCCTACGGGGACCCTCAGAAGCAGGCCGTGATGACGTCTGGGATGCTCCATCGGATGTTTCCTCCTCCTCCTCCTGATCCCTCCCTGTGGGTGGTGATGTTCTCCGCCTTCTGGCACAGGGAGGGTCGGCCATGTTGTCGGCCATCCGACGGAGTGTATCGTGAATTCCCGTGTACGCCGTCACGAGCTCAGCCTGTCCGTCCTCCATCCTCCGTTGGTGTTGCAGTAGACAGGCATGTAGCTCCGCATGTTGCTGGGCCTGCTGGGTCTTGATCCCCTCGAGGACAGACACAACCTGGGCCAGGCCCGTGGTGTCCTGCCGGTATGTGTCCAGGATATTACGGACATGGGAAAATACCGGTTCCCCAGCCAACTGGTCAGGCTCGCGCCTCCGCCGTCCTCCACTCCCACCACCCTTGCCCACTTGCACCTGGCCTGCCCTTGTGGGTACATCGTGTCTACGGGACCCCTGAGGGGTGGCATTGGCGTTGTCGCCTGCCTCCTCCTGGGTGCCCGGGACACCGTGTCCCTCCTGGCCAGCCTGGCTGCTTTGTGGTGGTGGGGCAGGGATCCTGGGTGTCTCCTGGGATGTGGCAGGAGTGGGGGTTGGCACAGTTGTACCTGACGCAGGTGCTGCAGGTGGTTGGCACACCAGAGGGGCCAGGTCGGTCGGGCTCGTCCACAGAGTGGTGAGAGTGGTCGCTGCCGGTGGGATCGGGCTCCTGCAGATCCGGTTCCTGTGAGTCTTCCCCCCCCAGTGTTGGGGGGTGAACCACGACGTTGACCTGTGTGTGAGAGAGACAATGTTAATTTTGGTCCATGCAACATCCATGTTTCATCAGTTTCAAAGTTGGCACATTTCCTCTTGGAATTAGGATCTGTCTTGCATTCCACTCACAGTGCACTTGTGCATGGGTGTGTCCCTTGTGCAGCACTTTGGCCCCTTTAACTATGTGTGGCACAGTCTTACTTGCTGCGTCAAGTGTGACTGCAGTCAGCAGTGGAGTGGGCAGGTGTGGCGAGCCATGCATTGGCGCCTTCCGTGTAGCACTGTACATGTGCACATGGAGTGGATCCACACACTTATATAATGCAGGTAGCTGTCGTTGTGCTCGTGAACAGGTTGTCACATGGCCCTGTGTTTTGCCATGGGGAAGAGGGGGGGTTCTGGCACTGGCCACCCTTGGCTACATGCACGCGGTCTACCTGCTGACGAGCAGACATTCCCACACACCACACGGCTGATTTGCTCTCCCTGTGTCTCCCTCCCTCTCTGTCCCCCTCTCCCTCCCTCTCTGTCCCCCTCTCCCTCCCTCCGTGTGTCAGCCTCCTCCCTCTGTCCTTGTCCCTGTGTCTCCCTCCCTCTCTGTCCCCCTCTCCTTCCCTCCATGTGTCAGCCTCCTCCCTCTGTCTGTGTCCCTGTGTCTCCCTCCCTCTCTGTCCCCCTCTCCCTCCCTCTCTGTCCCCCTCTCCCTCCCTCCGTGTGTCAGCCTCCTCCCTCTGTCCGTGTCCCTGTGTCTCCCTCCCTCTCTGTCCCCCTCTCCCTCCCTCTGTGTGTCACCCTCTGTCACCTCAGCCCAGCTTCCTGGCCACACACTGTTAGCAGATCTTTGAATGGCCCTTGGCTTGTTGATGTGCGTTTGTTTCTGATCTCCAGGCACCCATTGGGTGTAGTGTGTGTCTGTGCGCTGCTGCTGTGGTGGTGTGTGCTGCCACTCTTTCACAATGTTGGCTGTTCATTAGCTGCTGTCATGTGCAAAACAGTGCCTTCACCCCCATGTGTTGATGCAAGGCGTCCGCCATTTGCTGGAATGTCTTTCCTGTGTGGGTACACACTGTTTGTCTGGCTGTGACCTAGGGCATATGGGCAGAGGGCATTGTTGTCTGCTTCTGAGTTGCACTATGTGATTTTTGGGGCCCACCCTCCCGCCATCCGGGTTACCGTGTCATGTGTTGGTGTCTTCTGTGGCCTGTGACTTGACATTGTCCAGCTGGGTGCATGGGGCATGGTGGCGGCAGTGGCATGTGCGTGTTCATGGAATGTGGTTGAGTCATGCGATAGGTTGGGGTGGTTGCGTGCCTGTTACTGATTTTGGTTGTGGATGACGTTCTGTGGAAATATGGATTTTTCTGATCAGTTATGTCCCCTATCTTGGACCCCAACGGTTCTATGTGCATGTCACAAGTACATGTATGCTCCCTCCAGTTCCAGTTATGAAGACGCAAACACATGTGCGTCCACCGTCAACATGTCCTCTGTCAGATCCGCCATGAATAGGCCGGATATTCCATTCCTAAATATGAAAGGCCACCGGCTTTGTATGGTTCACTTATGCCATTTTACAGTCCAGGCAAGTAGGCCCTGATTCTGTCGTCAAACTCTTCTTGCCTTCTGCCTCTGAAAGCTCCAGTCTGAGCCTGCATCTGTGACCATGAACTTTGTCTCATTCTCTGCGCGGCTCACGAAGCCTGACATCAGCCTATTCTCTGCCAAGAACTGTATTTCACCTTCGAATTATCTGCTTCACTCCTTAGCCGATGCATTCCTGTCTAGCAGTTTAAGTAAACATTCTTCCAGCTACTGAGCAAAGGCTCGGTTTCTCTGTCCTCATGCAAGTAATTCATAGCCCCGTTACCATGGAATATTCCTACCCCCTCGCATTCAGTGTAGACACTTAGACGCTTGTACACGCACGCACAGTCAGTATAGAATAGATTCTGTCCGAGAGTCCTTCTTCTGTGGATAACATAGTTCTTTAAACATAGGATGTTAGATATGATTTGGGATTAGGTTGACTTGACCCCCCAGACTTTTTGTCTCCACATGTAGAGCTAAATGTCAAGTCCCCTTCACCCCCTAGTTGCACGTCAATTACACGTCATGCTGCTGCGCGCGCATCTATGCCAAGTATTATCTTATAGATCCACCTATATGTGACATCATAACCAATTATGTTCCTCTTTACTCCTTATTACACCCATTTTCGGTTACGCATATGAATCGTCAATTTCCTTATCAATTGTTACGCCTACTGCATTCGCTTCATTGTAATGTATGTACTATAAAAGTCATTTCTTGTCAATAAAGTATGTACTTCACTTCCTGAACCCCCGTGGTGATGGAACTTGGAGCAACCGATTATAATCGTCCATTGGAATAAAGCCCATTCCGAACCTCTAATACCACGGATTCTGCCTCTCATTTTACTGAGCTATTTTATTATGTTTCTGTATCAAATTAAGTCCCGGTAAAGGAAATTTATTTACCACATGAATGGCGCCCGAACAGGGACACTTTCTCATCTCACGCGCCGGCGGTGAGTTGCAGGCCCGGTCTCCTGCCACAGCTGGACGGACAATAACGCGTACCAGCAGGATTTCCTGTATCTCCCTCCGGTCAAGCGGGGGCGACTGAGGCTGCGATCAACACCCAGACGAGGCGGTGAGAAGTGCGAAGTATCCCGACCAGAGCCTAGCTGAGAGAGCAAGATCCGAGGTATACAGAGGCCCACCAGTTCGAAGTCGAGTCCAGTTTCCGACGAGTCGAGTCGAGTCCAGTCCGGTACAAGTCCAGTTTCCGAGGCCTTCCGTTTCCGAAGCTACCCGGTGAGTACCATTACTGGGGAGGCATTTCTGACGTGCACATAGGTTGTGCCGGTCAAGACGGGTTTGGGTACACAAATCCGGTCTGCACTGTTTTAGCAGTGTATATGTACTGTTTAGCAGTATATCAAATATTCCGAAGTATCTAGTTATTGTCAAGAATTATGCTTGGTGATTAGTTATGCAGACGATCATCATTGTTGTTTATTTTAAAGGTTAAAAATGTGTTTAATGTTTAATGTTTAATGTGTTAAAACGTCCTGCATATTGTGGTATGAATGGTTGTTCATTATTGTGCTTTTGTATTAAGTGTGTTCAAGATTAAGTATCGGATCAGTTGTCAATATGCCGCTCTTTTCGAAATTAAGACAGATCACTACTAGAAAAGGGGTACTCGAAGAAGCCGTTCCTATTCCTCCTAGGGACACTCCAGGGCACTTCATGTATCACAAACATGGCTTAGACGCTATATTATTTCTTGATTTATGGGTAGACTACACCAAGGAATTACCAGAAAGTCAGAGGTGGCCCGCAGCGGGGACCTGGGATGCAGAGTGCATCATGAAAGTCGAGGAAGAGTTATGGAAAAGGAAAGTCAGACAGTCACAGAAAGACGCCGTTGAGTTATGGCGTAAAGAATCTCATAGACGTACAGAAAAAGCACGTAGACAGGAAGAAAAGAATAAAGAGAGTTCAAATAAAGTTCGAGAAAATCTATTAATTGAGGAAGGTATCCGAGTGAAATCAGAACAAGTAGATAGACAAAGAAATGCCCTTATGAATGGTATGTATCCCCTTCTAGCCGAAGGATTACCTAAGGCTACTCCAGACATACCGAAAGACTTGCCACCCCCATTATTCCCAATAAAGGTACATCCTAAGGGGCATCCTAGAACCGCAGAAGATGTTTTTCTTTCCTCATATTTAGATGACGCAGCTCCCGAGTATGCTAATTCCGCCCCACATAGACCGCATACCAGGGAGGTCCAACGCCAAGATCCAGTACCCGTATCCCTACAGCAACAGATCGAGTCACAAGTTCCGGCAAGCACATCTGTTTCTACATCTGTTCCTACAGCTACTTCTATAGCTGTGTCCACACCTATAGTTGCTGTGTCACGTTCAACGAATCCTTTCACACCCGACACCCCAGATGGGGCTACGGGAGGTGCTACCAATATTTTTTCTACGCCACCCAGAATAAATAAACTTACTTTTCAAGAGTCAGCACATTCACGTACACCCAAACTCATAAGTGCCCGTACGCTTAAGGAACTTCTTATAGATTGTAGATATGACCCGGTGCCCGGTAAAGAGGACGAAATGACCCTGGCATCATTGCGTATCAGACGAGCCGCAGTGTATTTAGGGAAGTTACCAGGAATGACTGCGCATCTAGATAAAATATATCATTTTGTCCAAACAGGGCGAGATCCAGAATGTATTAACAGAGCTATGGAATACCAGAAAGTGGTACCCAGTCATGACAAAGATCCAGCGGGTTTTCACCGAGAAATTAAAGACATGTTACTCATGGGAGAGTATACCTATCCCGACATTATGACAATATTAAAGGTATTGATGCCTGCTGGTATTTATGAGAAACTCAAGGAAAAAGAGTGGGAGGTAGGAAACCAAAAGATAGAATGGTCAGTGTTAGAAGCGGAAGAAAAGGCCCGAACTGCAGGAGCAGGACTTGGGGATAAAACTAAAGCGCTACCAGGTTTATTAGTACAGGTACTGCCACGTTTATTAACTACGAAAAAGGAAGATTGGGGTACAATTTCAGCCTGTAAGCAGAAGCAAGATGAAGACACTAGTGATTACTATGCCCGATTTGAAAAATGTTTTGGTATAAATAGTGGCCTAAAAGCAAGTAGCGAATCATACCCGCATCTGTTTGTAACAAAATTAGTAGAAAATGCCCTGCCCCAAGTAAAGAATAGAGTATTAAAATTCGAGAGTACCTGGCAAGGTAACACTCCATCACAAATGTTACAAATGTTACAGTACCATCACAATAGAATTAGAGAGGAACAAGAACATGAACACAGACGCATGAAAGACACGAAAATGAAAATGTTAGTTTCCCAGACAGTTCCAGCTGAAGGACATAAAAAGGGTATGACACATTCCGATTCAGCAGGACCTGTAAAAGGGACATGCAATTATTGCAAAAAGCCAGGTCATTACGTACATGATTGTCCAGTTTTAAAACATAATATCGCCATAGGTAAAACACAAGAAAGACCACGGCCACTCAGACAAGATCAGAATGAACAAGGAGCTCCGCAGCATGCACAGGCCATGCCAGCCGCACAACAGCCAATACAGTTTGTGCCAGCTGCACCACCGTTGCCTGCTGCTGCCACACAAACCACAACACGACAAATGTATCAGACCGCACAGTATGAATATCCTGAGTATCAGCGTTACGCATGAAAAAGCCTAGAGAGGGAAGTTGACTTACCCCTTATTGAAATCCCAGTAGATCAAGAAGGACCTTATGTACATAGTGAATTATTAGGCCAAGATAGAAAATTTTTACTTGATACAGGGGCAAGTCGAACAACTATAAAACGTAGTGAAGTTCCAGGGGCACCCCTCTCAGGCTCTCAGAATATTTCCCTTGGTTTTTCAGGAAAACCTATTGTTAATGAAGTGTCACAGCCTCTTCCACTTACGATAGGACCTTTAACCCGAACTACAGATTTATTGCTTACTAAATCATGCCCAGAAAACTTGTTAGGAATAAAAACACTGAAAGCTCTAGGGGCCATAATATGTTGTTCTCCGGAAGGAGTAAGGTTGTTTTTACGTGATTTTAAAGGTCACTATGTGTCTAGAGACATGGATCCCCGACTGCAGACTTTACCTGTACATCTATGGGCACAAGGCCCTACTGATGTTGGTTGCATGAATATTACACCATATCGAGTCACATTAAAGGCAGGAGTGGTGCTACCACGAATGCGACAATACAAGTTACCACCAGATGCTGTAGTGGCTTTACTACAAATCATTGACGAGCTCATTGCCCAAGGAGTAGTTGTGGAAACAGACTCCAATGTATGTAATTCACCGATAATTCCGATTCTTAAACGAACAGATCCAAAGGCCCCGCCAGTATATCGATTGGTTATTGATCTGCGCGAGTTAAACAAATGCATTGTGCCACAATTTCCTGTGGTCCCAGATATCTCGTCATTACTGACAGCTATTGATTCCGAAGCGACATTCTTTACTGTAATCGATCTCAAGAATGCCTTTTTCAGCGTCCCAATAGATCCGGAAAGCCAATATTTGTTGGGATTTAGTTTAAATGGGCGTAGCTTTAAATTCTCACGCGCACCTCAAGGATTTACAGAAAGCCCCAGCATCTATAGCCAAGCACTGAAACGAGAACTCGACAGTATCCACATGCCAGTTAACACTGCTCTGCTTCAATACGTCGATGATCTGCTGATCACCGCCCGAAGCGAACCGGAATGTGAAAAAGCATCACTGACAGTTTTACAATTTCTAGCCGAAAAGGGGCACAAGGTGTCCCCTTCTAAGCTGCAATTCTGTGTACAGCGAGTTGTTTATCTTGGTCACTCGCTGTCCAAGGAGGGAAGGCAGCTTACACCCGACCGCATTCAGTTAATAGCTAACATGCCAATACCCAAGACACAAAAGGAGGTGCGGGCTTTCATAGGCCTCACGTCATATTGCAGGCAGTGGATCCCTCAGTACGCATTTCTAGCAAAACCACTCATTCAGTTGACAACACAGGAGGCAGCCACATCGACTGTTCTCCCTTGGACTCAGGAACATACACAAGCTTTTGAAAGCCTAAAGAAAGCTTTATGTCAAGCACCTGTTTTAGCAACGCCATGTTACAGAAAACAGTTTACACTCTTTGTTACAGAACGCGAAGGTACTGCCTTGTCAGTACTCACACAGGAACAAGCAGGAGCACACAAACCATGTGCTTATTTTTCTAGTACATTAGATCCAGTAGCTCAGGCTTTGCCTGCGTGTCTGAAATCAGTGGCAGCGACAGCTTTAGCAATCAGACAAAGCGATGCCATAGTGTTAGGACATCCATTGACAGTTCAAGTACCACACGCAGTAGAGGTTCTTGTAAATAGAACGCAAACACAACACTTGACTATAGCGCGACTTACAGGGTACGAACTTACATTGTTTCAGCCACATATAGAAATCAGACGCTGTAACACATTGAATCCTGCCACACTGTTGCCAGTAACCGGAACAGACCCACTAGCTCATGACTGTATTGAAGTTATTACAATAACGACAAAACCTAGACAAGACTTAACCGATGTCCCATTGTCAGATCCAGACCTAACATTGTATGTAGATGGTTCATGTATGAGAACAAATACAGGAGAGTTAGTGGCTGCTTACGCAGTCACAACAGATACTGAAGTCATTGAAACTAATCGTATAAATACTTTGTCAGCTCAAGCCGCAGAGCTTATCGCTCTGACACAAGCCTGTATTCAAGCCACGAATAAAAAAGTCAACATATACACTGATTCACGTTATGCATTCGGAGTTGTACATGACTTCGGCGTGCTGTGGCGAGAGAGAGGTTATTTAACTTCCCACGGTGCCCACATTCAGCACGGACCCCTCATTCATGCCTTATTAGATGCAATACATCTACCCACTGCAATATCAATTATGAAATGTAAGGCTCATACGAAGGTTACTGATATCATTTCTCAAGGCAATGACCTAGCCGACAGAACAGCTAAACAGACTGCTCAAACTCAAACCCCCGACATGACAAAGACAATAGTCCCGATGCCGACACATTGTATGACAGTTAAAGATCCTACTCTTGACGTAATTGACATACAGACACATGCTACACCAGACGAAATAAAGAAATGGACTGAATTAGGAGGGATCCAAACGGACCAAGGATGGATGATGAAGGAAAAGTCTGTATGGTTCCTTCCTGATTCAATGGTCCAAGTTATAATTAACACTACACATAGTCCAGCGCATCTAGGAGAAAAAGCTATGCTAGACAGCATTCAACACATTTGGTTCAATAAACATTTACGAGCAGCAGCCAAGCAGAAGGTCCGTACCTGTATGATCTGTTGTCAGTTTAACCCAGGAAAAAGCGTTCCCGTAGAACAGGGTGGATTTCATCCTCCTAATCACCCTTTTGAAGTACTCCAGATGGACTATATCCAGATGGAACGATGTCGAGGATTCAAATATGTTCTCGTAGTTGTCTGCGCTCTGTCCCGGTGGACAGAGGCATACCCGGTTTCAGATTACACTGCCCCGACTACTGCCAAACAGTTGGTTCGAGAATTCTTCCCACGATACGGTTTACCACGTGTTGTTCACTCAGATAACGGCCAGCCGTTCTCATCCGAACTAATGAAACATGTTTCACTTCTGTTAGGATATCAGTGGAAATTCCACTGTGTCCGACACCCCGAGGCAGCAGGTCTCGTAGAAAGACATAATCAGATACTGAAAATCAGATTGTCCAAAATATGCAGAGAGAAAGGTGTCGACTGGGTAGTAGCGTTACCAGTTGCACTCTTTTACATGAGAATGGTAGCACACTCTCGAACAGGGCTATCCCCGTATGAGGTGATCTTCGGTAGACCACCAAATATGTGGGGGACGCCTATACCTCGCAAAATCACTGATGTTGACTGTAATATGCTGACAGATTACTTGGCTTCCTTGATGTCTGCACTACAATCTTGTCGTTCACAGGTAGCTGCAGCCTTTCCCGACAACACTGAGGTGAAACCCCATGACGTAGTTCCGGGGGACCTCGTACTTGTGAGGAATTTCGACCGAAAGACTCAGCTGGAGCCCAGGTGGAAGTCGCCCAAGTTGGTCCTGCTGACCACAAGAACAGCCGTGAAGATCGAGGGCAGGAAAGGCTGGATTCATTCAAGTCATATCAAGAAATTTCATGGACTTCCTGCAGATGTAAACAGCCCACCTCGTGTGTCTTCACCCATTGACTCAAAACTTCCTTTTGTTGAACAGAGTAACTCTGAACACTATAAACTAAAGCTTAGGCCCAACCAGTCGAGCAATTTGATTGTTTAAGTCCTCTCCAAGGTGAAGCGGTTGAATTGTCTCTGACATGTATCCCTTGGACCTGAGTAGAGAAAACACCCGGAAAATGTTGAAACGACAGGCGTACTGTAAATCACTGCGTAGCCACTGCATAGTGACATTATTAATCTTGTTTTTCTTGAGTCTTTTAATAATTACTGCAAGTATATTGTTGCACATATATTACCCTATTGCCAGAAACGTTTACAATGTTACTACTGAACATTCTTTTAGTGACTTACCCCCGCATGAATTGTCTTATAGACTTGCGCTGCGCAATAACACTTTCATTAGTATGTTACATCATTCCCATCAGACTAGTAATGCCACTAATTGTTGGGTGTGTGGCCGGCTCCCTCCCTATCAGAATTATGAAGGAGTCCTGCCTTTCTTTCCACATCCATTTACACATAATGGCTCCTGTGGAGCATGGTTTAGTTTAATCAATTCCATAGACTCAGACACAGCAGTTTACCAAGATCATTGGGTATGGGGAAACCTGAACCTAGTTTTACTCAAGGTCTGCTACCCTGACAAGGAGGGTCGCCCCAAAAGAACAGGAACTGATCTAGAAAATGAAGTATATGGATTAGGTAATTTTACACCTAATCTCATGATTCTAAATGTCGAATCCGAAGTTGAACTAGTCTTACCCACCATGTCAGTATTCCCAGCGAAGGGTGAATTGTGTGTAAGAAAGGTTGGTTCCATACATATGGGCCATAGTAAATGCACTACTACAGTAGAATTCAGTGATCAAGGCAAATCTTCATTTAGAGCTTATCGCCACTCCTACTTTATATGTGGTCAGACTGCATATATGCGTCTACCTCTAGATTGGGATGGTACCTGCTACATTGCATTCCTTTTGCCACCTGTTTTCCTAGCTCCTCCTGATTATTACAGAAATATTCATTTAGTACACAATAGAGAGCGGAGAGATCTCCCAATTGTCGATTACACTGAGACGGCATGGGACAAGTATGTAGATTTTAATAAAGGCATCTTTCCCTATATAGGTACTGTTACTAATAGTAAGCTGATACGTAGATTAACTAGAACCCTTGAAGCGGTAGTGAATGAGACTATTTCCGCCCTAGGCAATTTAACAGAAGAGCAGTCTGCTATGCGGATTGTTGTGCTTCAAAATCGTCTTGTCCTTGACGTCATCCTAGCTGATAGGGGCGGAGCTTGTAGGGTCATCGGATCAAGCTGCTGCGTATTCATACCAGAAAATTCGCCATCTGTATATAAAGCCATCACTCGCCTTCATAAGATTGTAAACCAGATACACCAGAACCCAGGCACTTGGACTTGGTCCAGTTGGTTTTGGAGTGTGATATCAGCCTGGGGATGGAGAGTTCTATCCTTCCTAGGTATTGGCCTTCTCATACTATTCAGTTGCTGTCTATGTCTACAATGTGGACCAGCGATTTGTGGTCTGTGTGCCACATCGTGTATTCCACCACCAAGATTTCATTCGTCACGGAAGAAGAAAGAAGAACAAATGATGTTATATGAACAGATCAATGGATTGATGAAGATTGATATCTCTTAACGGGCAAGTAGGGGACAAGGAGGGAATGTGGAAATATGGATTTTTCTGATCAGTTATGTCCCCTATCTTGGACCCCAACGGTTCTATGTGCATGTCACAAGTACATGTATGCTCCCTCCAGTTCCAGTTATGAAGACGCAAACACATGTGCGTCCACCGTCAACATGTCCTCTGTCAGATCCGCCATGAATAGGCCGGATATTCCATTCCTAAATATGAAAGGCCACCGGCTTTGTATGGTTCACTTATGCCATTTTACAGTCCAGGCAAGTAGGCCCTGATTCTGTCGTCAAACTCTTCTTGCCTTCTGCCTCTGAAAGCTCCAGTCTGAGCCTGCATCTGTGACCATGAACTTTGTCTCATTCTCTGCGCGGCTCACGAAGCCTGACATCAGCCTATTCTCTGCCAAGAACTGTATTTCACCTTCGAATTATCTGCTTCACTCCTTAGCCGATGCATTCCTGTCTAGCAGTTTAAGTAAACATTCTTCCAGCTACTGAGCAAAGGCTCGGTTTCTCTGTCCTCATGCAAGTAATTCATAGCCCCGTTACCATGGAATATTCCTACCCCCTCGCATTCAGTGTAGACACTTAGACGCTTGTACACGCACGCACAGTCAGTATAGAATAGATTCTGTCCGAGAGTCCTTCTTCTGTGGATAACATAGTTCTTTAAACATAGGATGTTAGATATGATTTGGGATTAGGTTGACTTGACCCCCCAGACTTTTTGTCTCCACATGTAGAGCTAAATGTCAAGTCCCCTTCACCCCCTAGTTGCACGTCAATTACACGTCATGCTGCTGCGCGCGCATCTATGCCAAGTATTATCTTATAGATCCACCTATATGTGACATCATAACCAATTATGTTCCTCTTTACTCCTTATTACACCCATTTTCGGTTACGCATATGAATCGTCAATTTCCTTATCAATTGTTACACCTACTGCATTCGCTTCATTGTAATGTATGTACTATAAAAGTCATTTCTTGTCAATAAAGTATGTACTTCACTTCCTGAACCCCCGTGGTGATGGAACTTGGAGCAACCGATTATAATCGTCCATTGGAATAAAGCCCATTCCGAACCTCTAATACCACGGATTCTGCCTCTCATTTTACTGAGCTATTTTATTATGTTTCTGTATCAAATTAAGTCCCGGTAAAGGAAATTTATTTACCACAGTTCCCCCCATGTGAGGTGCGTTGTTTGTGTACTCACCCGGGTCTCGGAGTCCTCCTAATCCTTCGACTGCCTCCACCGGCTGTATGGCCATCACCCTCTCCTCCCAGGGCTGGTAGTGTACGGGTCTGCGGGAGGGCCCTCCTCCAGTGGCGTTGGCCTGGTTGTGTTCTTCCAGCATCTTGGCTCGGACCCTCCTCCGCAGATCGTACCACATGGATTGGCATTCCTGCCAGGTCCTTCTGGTGTCCGCAACAGCATTCACAGCATCGATGATGGTCTGCCACATGGCTGTTTTTGCTGCCATGCTGGTGTTTCTGAGCAATGTTCCAAAGAGCTGTGGCTCGACTCTGAGGATTTCATCGACTAGAACCTCCAACTCTCGGTTACTGAACTTTGGATTCTTGGTAGTGGGCATGGTGAGGGGTGTGGATGGTGGGGTGTGTGTGTGGATGGTTGTGGGTGTGTGGGTGTGGTTGTGCAGGTGTGTGTGTGTGTGAATGTGATGAGGGCGTGTTTGTGAAGGTGGTTGTGTGAAGGTGTGCAAGTGTAAGGTGTGGTGTAGCTTGTAGTATGGTGCTGTAGGTCTGTGGTGTCTGGCAGCAGTGAGTCTGTTGCAATGGCTCATGGTTTGTGTGTGTGGGCCCTTTTTATTGGTCCATTGGTGGGTGTGGCTGTGTTTGAAGTTTGGGTGGGTGTGTTATAAGGAGTGGTGGTGTATTGGGCCTCTGTTTGTTTTTGGCAGTTGCAGGTCACTGACTGTGTTATTTTAGTGGTTGTTGGACATGTTTAGTGGCTTTGTGCCATTCGAATGGTGTATTATTGTGTTGTTTTGTTTTGTCCTGGTTGTGTACGTGCGTTTTTAGCATGTGTACGGTGTGTACATGGGCCATTTGGTTGTACGGTGCTGTCCTTGTGTGTGGCTTGGTACGACTCGTACATGCGGTCGTGATGTTGGGGCATGGGGTGCGCTCCGTACTTAGGAGGTTGTGGTGGGGGTGCGACTCGAACGTACTGGGGTGTCCATACAGGGGGGTACGACACCTACAGGGGTGGGGGTGCGACTCGAACGTACTGGGGTGTCCATACACGGTGGTAAGACTCGTACAGGGGTGGGGGTGCGACTCGAACATACTGGGG
Source organism: Triturus cristatus (assembly GCF_964204655.1). Classification (NCBI taxonomy): domain Eukaryota; kingdom Metazoa; phylum Chordata; class Amphibia; order Caudata; family Salamandridae; genus Triturus; species Triturus cristatus. The sequence continues at coordinate 2,575,170 of NC_140591.1, forward strand.
TGTCCATACACGGTGGTACGACTCGTACAGGGGTGGGGGTACGACTCGAACGTACTGGGGTGTACATTGACGGTGGTACGACACGTACAGGGGTGGGGGGGTGTACATAGACGGTGGTACGACACATACAGGGGTGGGGGGTGTACATAGACGGTGGTACGACACGTACAGGGGTGGGGGTACGACTCGAACGTACTGGGGTGTAGGTACACGGTGGTACGACACGTACAGGGGTGGGGGTTCGACTCGAACGTACTGGGGTGTCCATACACGGTGGTACGACTCGTACAGGGGTGGGGGTGCGACTCGAACGTACTGAGGTGTCCATACACGGTGGTACGACTCGTACAGGGGTGGGGGTACGACTCGAACATACTGGGGTGTACATGGACGGTGGTACGACTCGTACAGGGGTGGGGGTACGACTCGAACGTACTGGGGTGTACATTGACGGTGGTACGACACGTACAGGGGTGGGGGGGTGTACATAGACGGTGGTACGACACGTACAGGGGTGGGGGGTGTACATAGACGGTGGTACGACACGTACAGGGGTGGGGGTCGACTCGAACGTACTGGGGTGTAGGTACACGGTGGTACGACACGTACAGGGGTGGGGGTTCGACTCGAACGTGCTGGGGTGTACATAGACTGTGGTACGACTCGTACAGGGGTGGGGGTACGACTCGAACGTACTGGTGTGTACATAGACGGTGGTACGACTCTTACAGGGGTGGGGGTATGACTCGAACGTACTGGGGTGTACATGGACGGTGGTACGACTCGTACAGGGGTGGGGGTACGACTCGAACGTACTGGGGTGTACATTGACGGTGGTACGACACGTACAGGGGTGGGGGGGTGTACATAGACGGTGGTACGACACATACAGGGGTGAGGGGTGTACATAGACGGTGGTACGACACGTACAGGGGTAGGGGTACGACTCGAACATACTGGGGTGTAGGTACACGGTGGTACGACACGTACAGGGGGGCTTAGACTCGAACGTACTGGGGTGTAGGTACACGGTGGTACGACACGTACAGGGGTGGGGGTTCGACTCGAACGTACTGGGGTGTACATATACGGTGGTACGACACGTACAGGGGTGGGGGGTGTACATAGACGGTGGTACGACACGTACAGGGGTGGGGGTACGACTCGAACGTACTGGGGTGTAGGTACACGGTGGTACGACACGTACAGGGGTGGGGGTTCGACTTGAACGTACTGGGGTGTACATGGACGGTGGTACGACACGTACAGGGGTGGGGGTACGACTCGAACGTACTGGGGTGTATATGGACGGTGGTACGACACGTACAGGGGTGGGGGTACGACTCGAACGTACAGGGGTGTACATACACGGGTGGGGGTGTACATACACGGGGGGTACGTGTCGGACGTACGGGGGCTGGGGGTAGTGTTGGGCGCATATGCGGGCACATGTCTCCATGGTTGCTATAGGAGTTCGGTGCGGACGGTGTTTTTTCCATACGGTTGTTGCCTCGGACGCACGGGATGGATCGTGATTCCTCGGTCGGACTTCACCTTTCACATTTGTACGGTAAATCATACGAGGACGTGTCGGACACAATTTCCGACCCGAGGACGTGTGGGGAAATATTCCCAATGCGGTTCGTATGGACTTTTTACCATGTGAATCGTGATTGCCAGTTTGTACGGCACTTGTACGATTCGTACGGTTAAAAGACCAGATACGAGTCGCACGGGGAATTTTTTTACCGGATCGTAATTGGCACCTTAATCTCCCCGCGCCTAACAAAACAAGAAATAAATAACTGTGTCCTCATGTAACGCAACTGGTGCTATGTAAAGCGCTCTGATACCTGATTCGGGTCAAGTTTGTGCTATATAAAACTCTGTAAAATTAAAAATAGTGTCTGCAAGCATTATTATTATTGGGAATCTTGTATAGCGCACAGATACCCCAACGGGGTGTCCCGGCGCTTATGTGAGAGCTGAAGCAGTGGCTAAACTCAGTTGGTATCAACAGAAGAGAAAGGTTTTCAGAGCTCTCCGGAAGGGAAGTTCCTCCTGGATGGTCCGAATGGACAAAGGTAGCTTATGGCACAGACTTGGAATGTTTTTCCCCCAGAACGAGCTTTTTTAACTCTGGGGGTAGAAAGGAGATGTTTGGAGCTCGAGCGGAGAAGTCTCGTATTGCTATATGGACGAAGGCAGGAGGATAAGTATGCGGAACCCTTTCCCTTGATCGCGCGATGAGCAAGGGTAAGTGCCTTAAATTCCGCCCTTTTGTGAACCGGGAGCCAATGCAGCCTATGTCGATGGGGAGTGATACGTTCACGAAGGGGGAGCCCACAGACCAGACGGACAGCAGCATTCTGGACTGTCTGGAGGCGACGCTGGAGGCCCAGGGAGAGACCAAGGAGAGACCAAGGTACAGTCTGTTGGCGTAATCTAGATGGGAATGTAAATGTGTAAATGTAAATGTGTATGTGCTTATATAGCGCCGAATCACCCCTGGGGGTATCTCCGCGCTGTACTCATACCGCTGTAGGAACCCTTCCTGGCTATCCGTGTGAAGTGTCCACTCCTGGGCACCCCCATGGTGAAGCCAGGCATCCCAGCGCTGTTGGGGCCATTGTGGAGACTAAGCAAGCTATTGCCCAGAGTTGCAGCGTGGGACCCATGATTAGGATAGGCACTGATGCGAGAATATCAGGTCCGAGGAATTTATAGCCCGAGACCCTGCCGCGTCGGGAATCGAACCCTGGTCCCAGACCAGTGCTCTGCATCGAGGTCTGCCACTCTAATCATTGAGCCACACTTCTCCACTAGAAGTGATTAGAGCCTGCACAATAGTTTTCCTAGTATGGCTAGGGAGGAAATTGATGAATTTTTTCATCATTCTCATCTTAGAGAAACAGGCCGCGGATACCGACTGGATTTGTTTTTGAAAAGAGAGATTGGTATCCCAGATTACCCCGAGATTTTTGACTGAGTCTTTAGGTGAAGGGCGAGAACTCAGTTCAAGAGGCCACCACAGGTTAGGGTCCAAAGGCGAAGGCTGATGGAAAAATATAACCTCGGTTTTGCCAGCGTTAAGCCGGATGGAATTGTTGTCCATCCAGCTAGCGATGTTACGGAGGCAGTTTTTCAACGGGTCAAAGGTAGATTGGGAGGGGGAATCAAATGAAAACAGAAGCTGTATATCATCAGCATAGGAAGTGCCCTGGATTCCAGATTGAGCGATAATCTCGGCCAAAGGGGAAAAATAAACATTGAACAGGAGGGGGCTCAATGAGGAGCCCTGGGGGACACCCCACCTGAGGGGGCGACAGTCTGAGGTAAAAGGGGGAGTGAATACTGCCTGTGACCGATTGGACAGAAAGGAGGCAAACCATTCCAAGGCCTTGCCTTGTATGCCTTTTTCCTGTAGTCGGTCAAGGAGGACGGGGTGGGAGACGGTGTCGAATGCTGCCGACAAGTCGAGCAACACCAACACCGCTCTAGATCCCTCATCTAACTTCCATCTAAGGGCGTCAGCCATCTCAATGAGGGCGGATTTGGTACTATAACCTGACCTAAAGCCGTGCTGTGAGTTATGGAAGGCACCATTAGTTTCCAAGAAACCAGCCAGTTGTCGTTGTACAAGTTTCTCCAGCACTTTAGCTGGAGCAGGTAGCAGGGAAATGGGACGGTAATTAGCTGGTTCGGAGGGGTCTGCATTTGCTTTTTTAAGAATAGGGACCAATCTGGCGTGCTTCCAGGAGTCGGGATAAATTCCTGTCTGGAGAGAGTCGTTCCAGATTTCATTTAAAAAGGGATTAAGCAGGGGGGCTAAGGATTTATACTGTTTTGCCGGCCAAGGGTCCAGAGGGGAACCAGATTTACATTTAAGTAATTCTGCCAGCGAGTGTTCCGGGGTAATCACCTCAAAGTTAGAAAAGACCTTAGTAGGATTAGAACTGACTATACATGATTCCAGATAGACAGGGTTAATCTTGCTGGGAAAGGAATTCTGAATAGTGGCAATCTTGTTTTCAAAGTAGCTGGATAGGCTGTCGCAGAGGGACTGGGATACCAGGGGTTGCCGCTTGAGGGCAAGAGGGTCAGTGAAGGTTCTGACGGTATTGAAGATGACTCTTGAAGACCCTTGTGCCCGGATGATTTTCTCCTCAAGATGGGATCTTTTGTGATCTATAATTTTCTTCCTGTACTCCTTAAGGGCGAATTTATATTTGAATTTGCTATTTGGGGAGTAAGGTCGTCTCCAACTTCTCTCGAGCTGTTTACAGGCCGATTTACAAATACGGAGTTCATCCGAGTACCATGGAGCAGAAGGGGTAGCTCGTGAGGATTTAATAGGTCTGATAGGGGCTAGGAGATCAATAGCAGAGGTGATCCAATGGTTAAAGTTAGACAGTCTGGAGTCTAAATCTATAGCCTCCTCCGGGGCGGACATTGGGAGATGAGGGGCTAGATTATCAGGGGAAATCATCCTCCAGTTCCGACCCACTGAGTTGGACAGGGGTCTTGAACGGTCCTGATGGCGAAAGGAGATGGAAAAAGGGATCACATAGTGATCAGACCAGATTACGGGGGTGGGGTCACTTAGAAGGGTATCTGTTAGATTAGTACAGATCAGGTCCAGAGTGTGTCCTGCCTTATGCGTAGGACCAGAAATAATTTGGTTTAGCCCACCATCAGATAGGGTGGACAGAAAATTAGCGATGGTGTGGTCATCGACATTATCAACATGAAGGTTGAAGTCCCCTATAAGGGTAAAATTGGCGTATCGGAAGGAGGCTTGTAGGGCATAATCAAGAAGGGCCGGGAGATGGGAGATTTTAGATTTGGGGGGGCGGTAAACTAATAAACCTGAATATGTGAAGTTAGCAGCTAATTTAATACAAAAAGGTAGTGCCTCGATACACTCTATTTGGGGGTAGGAAAAAGAAGAAATGGACCAGATAGATCTATAGATAATGGCCATACCTCCGCCGGGGTGGGTGTTCTGTCTATTAGCACACAGGATCTTATAATCTGGCGGGATGGCAAGGCAGAGAGCAGGGTTGGATTCTGCTCCCAACCAGGTTTCGGTAAGAAAAAGAAGGTCCCACTGATTGTCCTCTAACGATTGAGCTACATCTAAAGAGTGTTTCACAAGCGAACGACAATTAATCAATCCAGCTTTAATGATAGTGTTCTTAAGAGCTGAGGAGTGTCGGGGGAGGGACTAAAGGAAATGACATGGGGGCTGAGATGGGTTGTCTCTACTTAGTACACTACAGGGTTTAAAGAAAAGTGACGAGGAATCGGAGATAGGAGTATGTGCATATGAACAAGATTTTAAGTCAAGGCGAAGTAAGGCTTCCCTGCTGTAGGAGAAGGTAGTGGAGGGGCCAGGTAAAGAAGAGGTCTGACTCGTCGCGGCCACGTCCTGGTCGCGGACGGGCGGAGACGGGCAGGACTCTGGCACGACTCCGGCGCGAGTCAGGCGCGCCCGCTGTGCGCGTTCTCTGCGCGAAGACATGGACGTCCCCTTTTATGCGCAACTAGAGCGCTGAGATTCCCACCCACACACAAGATGGCCCCCGCTATTCAGTGCCCGGGGACCGGCTCCACAGCGTCAATGCACGGCTGGGAGTGGCCCAGGGCAGCGGGAGAGAGGGGGAACGGGGAAAGCAAATAAAGCTTCTTAAATCAAGCTTTTTTACTTCAGGTTGCCAAAAAATGGATTAAAACGCCGAATAGGCAGATAGTGCAAATTAGCAGCAGATAAAAACACAGACAACGCTAGAAACACAGCCTCCCGGCTTCCGCCTCAGGAGGTGCTCGAGCAATCACACAAACATTTTGAGCGTGCATGCCGGCTCTTTTATTCTTCTTTCATTTATTATTATTAATATTATTATTATTAAACGAGGCTTGGAACACATCGTGCTCCAAGCCTGGCTCTCAGCCCTGAGCCCCGCCCTCTCAAAACCTTGAAGTCATTTCCAATCCCTGCTTGTTTCTCTTTCTGTATGTCGCGATGTCCGGTGGTTTCACTTTGAAGGAAGCGTGAAACTTTAACCCAAATATCTAGATATTACCACCATTTCTTCCTCATCCAGCAAGCAGTAGAAACTGTGGGACTTGAGCAAGGCTCTGCTTTGATTATGTTACCCAAAAGAGGTGAATAAATGAAACCAACTTTTAAGCATATTTTTGTTCCTTACAAAATGTGCATATTTCATACTCATTACTATTGAGGGGAGTATTTTCAGAAACGTGAATTAAGTAAGAAAGAGATCTGTGTAGTGAAGAGTGCTAAAATGAGATTTGGGGGGAGGGTTGTTATTCCCCCCCACACATTGCCATTCTTTGTTTGGTTTCATACATTTCTTTCTTCTCTCACAGTGGGCGATTCCTATCCCCACTCTGCATGGAAATCCTTAGGCGCGGCAGCGTTGTGTGGCATGCATTATTTTCATATTATAGAGCAGAAGGATTACTGTTTGCCTCGTGATAGGCGCTGCACAAAAACAAAGATGTTTGCCACAAAAAGAGCACTCCTTTAGTCTCTGTTACAGACCCTGTTCCTGGTCTCACCATGGTGAGGACCTGGGTCGAAAGTAGTAGGGAATATTGTTATAGGATGGCTAACGTCTTAACAAGCATTTGCAATGCATCGGACTTGCCTTTGGGACCATATATGTATTTAGCAATGCAGCACATTAGCCTGGATGCTGAAACATCTACTGCTCTTAAACATGGCGGGAAAGTAAGCACCAAACTGCGTGACACGCCAGGTATGGGAACACATGGAGGGAAATATTGCCTTTCAGCCGGGCAAAGGTATAGTCCAAAGCTCTGTTTTTAAAATAAAATCAGGGCCTTTGGTGGACATATCACTGAAAATACAAGATTTGAAAAAAATATTATTGTCTACAGGTGCTCGTGGACAATTTCTGTGGAATGGAATCTAGAGAATGCTACAGTGATTCTGGTATTTTGCTGACCTCTGCTGGTCGTTTTCAATCAAGAAAGTTAAATAGAGGCAGTTGCTAGAAAAATTAAAAAAAGAAAGTCCCTCAGCAGAAAGCAATTCTGGTATTTTAATGACCTTTACTGGTCATTTTCTATCAAACAAGCTTTTATGACACGAGCTGTCGAAATAAAGCTTATACAACAACAACATAAGCCTATAGGCACCTCCCTAGATTGTCCCTTGAACGCTTGTATACTTTCTAAATTTCCCCTGGCTGTATCAAATCCATCTATACTTAAAGGTGACACTCTCCTCCTTAACTTTCTCTCTATTTTAGTCCCAACGTGATCTGGTTCTCTCGAGATTACCAATAGTCCTCTCTGCTCCTCTCTATAGTTGTCACGAAAACTTTTAGTGCACTGCAACCAATGTCACGATCAACCTCTGCTCCTCTATAAGATTTCCTTTTACATTCACCCTTGCTTCTGTCCTTTCACTGGTGCTTCTGTCCAGTTACCCTCCTGCTCCTGCTATTCCAGTGTGTCCTAAACTCTATGATCCTCACCTATTCATAGCTCTAAGTCGTCTTAGCAATTCGAACCTGGCGCACTGAGTCCCAATCCAAACTGCTACGGGCGCTCTCCGACCCTCCAGCATATCAACTGCCTCAGTACTCATTTCTTAGTTGACCCAGGCACACCGTTTTATTGCCCAAGCTAGCCTTCGCTAATAAGTGCCACTCATAGTCGTTGATTGTCACTCATAATGACACTGAAATAATGTAAATGTCACATATAAGCAATTTGAAACCTTGGCAGCTGTGACTATACAGGGACATCTAGTAATGACCTAGGAAACCACAATGTACAAATAAATGGACATAATTTTCAACAGCTGGAGGATTGCGCTTAAAACTCATTGGACCCTCGGAACAGGATTAAATCCTTTTTGCAGCGACACGTTTTATAGCGATTGAAAAGAGAGGAGCAGCACTTTATGCAGCTAATTAATAAAGAGAGCTAAGTCCCAGAGATGGTAGTACAGGAAATGGCGTCTGCAAGAAGCACTCCGTGGAAAATGTGCATTCCCACAGTCCTTTGCTACACAGCGGCCACGGTTTTGTTCTTGCATGAGTACATTCTTTAAGAGTATATCATATGATAATTTTGTTTTCAGCTTTTTTTTTATTATTTATGTTTGAGAACATTTAAGGTGCATTTATATCCCCGTAACATTGGTGTGATCTAAGTTTTATCTGTAAATTTCTTGTATCACTAAACATTTTCATTAATGGCAACCTTTTTTCCTTCATTCACTGTACTCCGTGTGATAGTGAATGGGGAGATACTGTGTTAAATTTTTGGAGGATTCCTGCGGGGATCCGATAATCAGCTCGCGCGTTGCCTTCCATTTAAAGTCGGCCAGAAAGAGAGCATGTCATCCCGTGTGCGCCATTCTCATTAGGCTGCGCGCTCCCCCTTTCATTCTGAAGAAGCTGTGACCTTCGCTGAGAGCAAACCCGTCAGTGCCAGAAGAAAGTGCGGCGTGTGTGGGAGTAAAGGGGCCAGCAGCTGGAAGGATACTAATGACGACATGGTCATCATGAGGAGGGTCTAACAAGCCTTAAAACAATCGGAAGGCAGCATTTACAACCTAAGCCAATGAAAAAGATGGGCGGAGAGTGGGCGGAGCTTCCATGAAGCTTCCATGCTATAGTGCATACTGCATGTCTCGAAGCGACAGCACAATTGCTGCCTAGGCGAGAACTAAAAATAGAAGCAGCAGGCAGCGTGTGCTTTATGTACATCCGGGGCCACGCGCAGCACAGTGATATATTTAGCATGCCTGCTCTCAGTCTAAGGGTACTTAGAATTACAATCTGCAGAAGGCCTTTGTTTTGGATTTTCAACAAGATTTTTTTAAGTAACCATGTATTCTGAAATGTGTCATTTTTCTGAAAATCCGAAGACCTTACCAGTGTCTAGATAGGTCTCCACCACATATTGTGAGCGAGCATGAGTATAGGTGACTCTTTCATTAGCTTCTTTATAGCGCCTTGTGGTCACAGCGAAGTAGTGCAGCATTGTCTCAGGATGGAGTATCTGAAGGAATACATGAGCTCCATTCTGTCCTAAAGGATAGTTCAGAGGTGACCCACAGAGCAACAGTCACCCGTATTATGTGCCCATAATGAAACAAACCCGCCCTTCTGCTTTTTTCTAAGCACTGTAAATATCAGAGGCTACTGTTAACAATTAAATGATATGTTATTTAGTGATCCGAATTGACATGGTGATTTGCGTCTATTTGTATTCTTGCCTGGCCTTGCAGTGATCTCAGAAATCTAGCTCCTGGGAATTCTTGTTGACTGTCGTTATCTTCACACGGTGTGAAAGTATTGGGTTAGGAATGATTGGAATGGTCGATGTCATTTTAAGTGGTGGTTGTTATTGGTTCATTCATGTGGGAATTAGGGGGCAGATTTATGTTGCACTTGCGCCACTTTTGTGCCGCCGTTGCGTCACTTTTGTGACGCAGCAGCGGCGCAAATCCTGCGCCATGGTGCGGGGCATTTACAAACGTGACGCATCTCCCAGATGCGTCACGTTGTAAAGCCCTGCGCCACATGTAGGCGTTCCAGGGCAGGTGGGGGCGTTCCGGCGCAGGAACGCCTCCTAAAAGTGGCTGAGTGAAATCTACAAGATTTCACTCAGTCACTTTTAGGCCCATGCTGCGTCAAAACCCTGCGCCTGCTTGAAGCAGGCGTAAGGATTGACGCAGCATTGTAGAGATAGGGCCCCCCAGAGCATTGCTGGAGCTACGTCGCGCTTGCGACGCAACTCCAGCAATGCGCCACTTTTACGGCACAGATGCGTCACGCATCTGTGCCGTTTTTGCCCCATGGTGCGCCGCATTATAAATGCGGCGCATCCATGGTGGCGCAGCTGTGGCGCATAATAACTGGCGCATCCCTGCTGATATGCAGGGATGCGCCAGTTATCATAAATCTGCCCCTAGGTATCTAAACTTCGGAGCGTACCTAGTTTACAAGTGTGGATACAATAGAACTCAGTCTTTCAGTCTTTTTTTTTTTTTTATTGTACTTTTAGTTTTCGGCCAAAGACAATACAATATGCCATTTCATTCAGGTAATATATTTTTCCCCTTCTCCCACTTTCACTTTGTTTTGCCGAATATGCTCTTCTAGACAGGACTCGTATTCTAGCTTGTTTTTGCTCTAAAGTATTAGGTGAGTGTGCCTGTCTGTCCATGTCTAGAATGGGCACATATGCTATCAGGCTGCACCTTAAGTACACACGAGGTATGTTTACATATTAACATTGCTACCTAAAACGTATAACTTAAGAAATAGGTAATTAATCAGGGTTTACTTTTCCACATGCCACCAGCTTGCAGGAGTTTGCCGAATGCATTCTGTGTTGTGTCATTCCTTGAGTTGACTTACAACCAGATTTATAGCTCCTCTTTCAGAGCGATTATTAAATAGGGACAGATGGTACAATTGTTCACATCTTCTTTATCAAAGGTTTTGCATAGACACATACCCTGTTGAAATGCTTCAGTTCCAACCATAGAGTCCATTTAATCTGTAAAGATCATAGACGATTTCCTTGGTCTAAGAACCGGACCACCTGAAAACTATTGCAAACCAAGTTCTGCAATTTGTAGATTGACTGGTTTGCAAATCGGTGTGCACTTTGTGATAAGACCTCTGTGCTAGCTGGTCACAACGCACATTGTACTTTTGGAAGGGGTTACAAATGAGCAATGAGTGGTCATTTTTCACCAATGACATAGACACGCTGGCTTTCAGAACATCACCAAGGTACAGGACCGCTGTGTATACCCACCAGATACATTATATTGCCTTTGTAAAAAAAAATTCATAAATCTTTTACTGAGTTTCATCAACTTATGTTGCACAACTGTTCATCAACTTAAAACTTACCAAAAAAAGTATATATTATTAAATACACATTGGCGAAACTTCACGCATTTACCTATGCTTGTTCCTATCGGTTTCAGATCATGATCCGGCTCTCAGATTCTAGCGGTTGATAACATCGATCCTCTGGACGCGTAATATGAATAGAAATTCATGAACAATCAGGCTTTGTCAAGGGCCGTCTCTCATCTGACAATGCCCGTGTTTTTCTTAATATACTTAGCAAGGCTTCCTCTTTGTCACTTCCCTTCGCGGCTATTTCTTTAGACGCGGAGAAAGCCTTTGACAGGATTGGATGGGATTTTATGTTTCAGGCCTTGCGCTGGATCGGCTTTTCTTCCAAATTCATCTCTATTATTTCTTTACTCTATTCTAATCCCCAGGCTTCCATTTTTGTCAACGGGATGACCTCGGATTATTTCTCGTTACACAGGGGAGTGCGACAAGGCTGTCCTCTATCCCCCCTACTTTTTGTTTTAGCCTTGGAACCCTTTCTTACTAAAATTCGTCTAGACAACAGTATTTCTGGTTTTAAATTTGGTTCGCGTCAAGTTAAACTCTCGGTCTATGCTGATGATATTCTTTTTTACTGCTCTGATCCTGTTTCCTCTATTCCCTCTTTTCTCCAGCAGGTGTCTTCCTTCTCCGCGGTCTCTGGTTATCGCCTAAATGCTGATAAGTGCGAGATTCTACCTTTAAACCCTATTTGTCAAAAGCATCTTTTTTCCCAAACGAGTTTCTCCTGGCAACCATCTAGGATCAAATATCTGGGTGTTTGGTTCGCTCCTCTCTTGTCTGATACACTCAAATTTAATTTTGATTATGTCTTCAAGAAAATGGACACGGCTATTCAACGCTGGAACCCGCTCTTTCTGTCTTGGTGGGGTCGGCTCAATTCTATAAAAATGATGTTATCCCCTCTTCTTCTTTATACCATTTCCATGCTGCCAGTACACATTCCAGTTTCCTTCTTTAAACGGATTGATTCCTTGTTGCTGAAATTCTTATGGAATGGCAAGCGGTCTCGGATAGCTTTGGCTTCATTGCGCAAGGATAAGGCTCAGTCTGGTGTGCGCTTTCCGAATTTCAGAGAATATCATCGAGCTTTCTCTTTGAAACAATCGACCCGTTGGTTCTCTTCTGATCTTCCGCACTATCCGCCCGTCTGGTTAAGTATGGAATCTTCCTTTCTATCCCCCTTTACCTTTCGCGAGTTTTTATCCTTCACGTCTTCTTTAGTTCGCTTTCGTACGCCTGTTATTTCTCATTGCCGCACTCTCCTTCTCCCTTACATAATATCATCTTATCCCTCCCTCCTTTCCATTCACGATCAACCGATATGGCACAACTCTCTTTTCAAAATTCGTAATCGCACCATCTTTTGGAAGACATGGCATTCTCGAGGATTGTGTTGGATCTCTCAATTAATTTCCCAAGATACCCCTCTCTCATTCCAGGAACTTCAATCCTCTTTCTCACTGCCCTCTTCTGCTCGTTCGCAATACAATGCCCTTCTCCCAGTCCTGATCTTATATCTTCGCTCTTTGGCGCCATCTACTGATATTCCTTTGGACCGCAAAGCTACTTCTTTATTATTGGAGACGTCTCCCTCAGCCTCTGCTATTTATAACTCTTTCCGGTACTCCACTGACAGACTAAAATCTAAAATCGAGAATGCATGGGAATTGGATCTTTCTCAGGGTTGGCCAATACCTTTTTGGGACAAAATATGGGCTAAGCTTCATAAAGCCTCTAGAGCTGCTAATACTACCCAAACCTTATATTTCATTTATAACAGAACTTTATGTACTCCACAAGCTTTATCCAGTTTTTCACCTGACACATCCCCTATTTGTTGGTCCTGTTCCTGTCCCGTCGCAGATCTCAAACACATGTTGTTTGAATGCCCTCCTATCTCCAAGTTCTGGCACCTAGTATGGACGCAAATACAAAAGATATTTCAACTTCAAATTCCCTTTTCCCCTTCACAAGTTTTTCTAGGTTCCCTATCACCGTCACTCCCACAATCTCCTTCCCATTATCTACTACTTGACCTTCTAGTTGCTGTGGCTTTCCATACCATTACTTCTAATTGGAAACAGGCTGCAAATGTCTCCTACCAATCTTGGTGGAATGCAGTTTGCTTCCATCATCGCCTAGATACTAATTACGTATCTCCCATTTCCCTGGCAATTAAACGCGACCTGATTTGGCTTCCTTTGGTATCCTATCTCTCCTCCTTTGCTCCGGTGCACGCCTCTCCAGATCCTAACACAGTTGAGGTGCGTAAGCCACCATGATTTTCTTCTTTCTTTAATGCCTTTTTTGTTATGATATCACGTTCTACTATACTATATGGTATTTTTCATTCCTATACGTAGGCTCTGTTCATGTAAGCTTCATGCTTGTTATAATTGCCTTCTCCTTCCCTTCTTTATTTCTTCAATAAACTCAAACTTAAAAAAAATGAATAGAAATTCAGATCAGCTGTCTCGTTTTTGCTTTAGGTTCCCAAATTACGTATCCCTATCATTTGAATTGGCTTACATGTGCCCTCCTTAGATTTATCCTTGGTTTTTATTCCCTGCAGCACTGGTTGCTTCACTGCCCCTTACAGAGCACTGCCTCACAATAGGCGTTATTTATTTCTAATTTTGGTCTGGTCTGTCCTTGGTGGCCCTTCTGGCTCCTAGAGAGGTTTGATTCTCAACTAGGCACTGATTAGCATGCCTCACTGTGACCGTTCATGCATGCCTTACTCCGCACGCGACATCCGTTCTGATCATTTTAATGTGAACAATCTTTATCTTCTTTCTTTCTCCCCCTTCCCTTGTTCTTTGTTTCTTTCAGCAGGCATTCTCCTCAGGCATCACTTGTTGTCTCCTGATGATGTTCCCATTATTATGTTAGGGATCGAAACGTCGTCGACCGCAGCACCTTGACACATACCCATTTATTTGTAGATCATTAATCTTGTCAGTGGTGCTCTCTAAATGTCTGTGGCTTAACTATTGATTGTGTTTCGGCCACGGTTTGCACTGCCTACATTTGGCAACCCCATTCTTCATTGATTACTGTTCCACTTTTATGGTTTCTGTACTTTTCAAAAATACTTACAATATCCATTCGGATTTATGTAAACATAGACATCATTGTATTTCTGTGTTAATTACAGTCCTTAATTTATATTGAGCCGGACCATTGTTCCTTTATAAAAAATAAAAAATCAGGTGATTGAGGGCCACTTGCAACGGAGGGGTACTTACATGTCAACTTGATACAGTCTAAGTTGTCTCCTACAGAAGATAGACATGATGCCCCAGGTTTGGCGCTTCCGCATTGCGACTTTCAACAGAGAGACGAGAGGTGGTGGTATCGCAGTTATTTTTAAATCTTGCTTCACCTGCACCTTTGCAAAAGACGTCTTGGTTGGCTGTGAGTGCGCGCGTTTTGGTATCTCCTTTAACGCCAGCTATACTATGTCCGGGTTACTGGTCTACCGCTCGCCGGGGCCGTTTAAAGAGTTTAGGGCAGCACTCACTGATGCAGTTTGCTCTTTGGCTATGAGATCTGCCAATTTTAGCATTTGAACCTGCATTTGGATAGTTCACATGACTCGGAAATGGGTAATTTCTTAGCAGATCTTGCTGCCTGTCAGCTGACTCCACTGGTTCTAGGCCGCACTCATTCTGCAGGCCACTTGCTTGACCCGGTTTTCTCTAACCTTCCTGCCCTCACAGTTAACACTCCTATCCCGATGAGTTGGTCTGATCATTATTTGATGTCCATGACACTTTCAGGGGTAGAGCGCTCTCTGAGGGTGGTTCAGAAGTCATACTTTAAATGTCCCTGGTGTAGGAAGATGGACTCTGACTATATGGTTGCCCCCACTTTTTTCCTGGTGTTTTGCTGGTTTATGACTTAGTTGGACTGGGATCCTGCTATTCAGGGCCCCGGTCTATCTGCTTTCTCTGTAAAATGGTTTCCATGTACATTAGGTGCATATCTAATTGGATTCTGGAGTGCCTTATAAGCCCCTAGTATATGGTATACTATATACCTAGGGCATAGGTACCTCAGACGCCTACCAGGGGCTGCAGCATGTATTATGCCACCCCTGGGAAGCACTCCAAAATGGCACCACAGGTCTGCTACAACAGCCTGGGTAAGGGTGTGCTTGCACCCCTTACTGTGGCATAGGCTACCTATATCCACACATA
This sequence comes from Triturus cristatus, assembly GCF_964204655.1. Lineage (NCBI taxonomy): Eukaryota > Metazoa > Chordata > Amphibia > Caudata > Salamandridae > Triturus > Triturus cristatus. The sequence continues at coordinate 2,590,321 of NC_140591.1, forward strand.
TATACAGACACATATAAACCTATAAGCCACTCATATGGCAGACCTTGACAATCCTGAAGGCAGAGTGCTTGGTTTTATGTGAGAGGGTGCCCAAGCATGAGCTGAGCCCCTCTGCAGCTTTCGCAAATACTTCCTTATGGCTGTTCTGTGATACAGCTATACCATATACTCTTAAGTGTATTATAACCTTGCGGTAAATGCTAGCTTTGGAATGGGTGCATCAAAACATGTCGTGTTTGGTGTCAAACTGTCAAACGCTTTGGAATACTAGCCCCCCCCCTCCCCGCCAATTCCACCCTTATAGAGGGAGAGACATGTTCACACTGGCTAAACCCGGTAGGACTTTCCTTAGCCCTGGCATCACAAAATGGATGCCTCTGCCACAGACATGGATCTGGCCTCCTGCTGCTGACTGAAACTCCGGCAGGGGAGAACTGGACAATAGGTTTCCTGTCAAAGGCAAAGGGAGGTGTGACCACCTCCCCAGACAGGCTCATGTGTATTGGGGCTGGGCGGGAGCACTCTCTGGTGCTTTGAAGTCCTGCACTGGGGGCACGTTTGGCGTCCCTGTGCATAGCCCAGTTCAAACCGGTTGCAGGGGCTACCTGCCCCTGCTCTGGCTCGAAACTGGACAAAGGATATGGGTGTAACCACCCCTCATTCCAGGCCCACCCATAGGTGGGGCCTTAGAGTTAGTCCATCCCCTAAACTTACTATAAGTATAGGAATCCAGTCCCTAGGACTTTAGATTACCCTGGACAAAACTCTGCTACATATATCCTGGACCTTCGACGTTCTATCCTGACTAGAAGACTGAAGAAATCTTTCTTGGGGTCAAGGAGTGACTCCCCTGCTTGACAGGTACCAAAGAAGTAACTGACCGGTCTGCATCGCTGAAGCTCCCGCCGGATGACGAAGTCTTTGCATCACCAGAGGTGGAGTTCCAGACTTCACCGAGGCTACCCTGAGTCCACAGCAAAGCTGAGGCCCGTGGCTATCGTGGGTGACGTGGAACCGTGACCCCTGGACACTGTAAACTTTTGCAGCAACACTATCTTCCTAGTCCTCCTTGAAGTTGTGCTTTGGGCTCCGAGTAGCCCCAGCCTTGAGCACCTCCTGCACCGAAGATTGTTTGCCACCACTCCACGAGTGACCCGTGGGCCAGCTTCAAGTGCGACCACTTGAGGCTCCTTCGCGATCACTAGCCTGTTGGCTAGCAGGTCCCCATGAAGGCAACTCCTTTTCTGCTTGGGCTTTCCTGGTTGCTCCAGGCGTGCCCTGACTTACCCTCGCTGGGTGAGTCCCTCAAACTTTGCTGGTCTGCACTGCAGTCCTTTCTCTGAATTTCAGTGACTTGCCGTTGCCAAGGATTGTTGGGTCCAATCTGGTCGCCGACACCGTAGCACTTGACAGACTTTGTGGGACAGCTAGAATCCGGCTCGTGGTCTTCGTCGACGCCTCCTGGACTTCGTGGCTGAAGAGTCAAGACACCCATCAACTCACCTGAAGCACCCGACATCTGTGGGCATTGGTCCATCCTGCCCTCGGTCACTGGCTAGTGACGCAGACTCTGTCCCCTCTGCTTTCAGGTTCCTTCCATCCTAAAACCCTCCTTGGATCTCTTTGGACACTTCTCTTCACAGCAGCATCAGTTCTTTGCAGGCTTCCACTGAAATCGACAACGCGACCCGACACCAAAAGACACCTAGTCCCTGGGTGAGGTAACTCGAGTACTCCGGTGCTCTCGTGGGTGCTAGCCCTAGAACTTCTTAAGTCCAAAAGGGTTTGGTCCTGACTCGATTAGAAGTGTCCCTAATCTTTAAATTTCCAACTGCGACATTGCCCATAGAAGATAACGGGAACCCGCGGTTGTGTTTACACACTGCATACAGTCCCCGTGGGTCCCCTGTGTCACTGCCTTGGGTGGTTCCTTGGGGTCCCAGTGATTCTACCGGCTATAGGCCTAGAGTCTATTCCAGTTGTGGTTCTTACACCACTTTTTTGGTATATGGTTTGGTACGCCCCTAGGGCCCAAACGTGTATTCGTGCTATTACTGATAATTGCTGACTTGTAAACAAAGTACTTCGAACTCCAGTCTCATAAAGAGACTAGAGGGGTGTGTTTTATCTGAAATACATATATTTTGAATATATACCTGGCGTGGTTGTCCTTTCATTTGATCATTCAAGAGGTTATAGACTGGTAAAACAAGCTGCTTTACATTCCTTCAAGACTTAGCCTGAAGGCTGCTCTCCATAGCTACCACTAGGATAGCTTTCAATAAAGGTTGTCTTTAACCTATCACCATAAGGGGTTTATTGGACTGATACAATGTGCCCACTAGAACTAGTGGACAGCATATATCAGGCCTCCTTCTCACACCTGGCACAAACTGAACATTGATCAATTTCATGCCCTCCTCTCTATGAATACCCTCAGCATGCCTGGTGACATCGACGCTGCCAATAGAGCTCTATCTGACTGGATTCGGCAGCCTCTTGACACACTTATCCCTTCTAAGAGTCGCAATAGTAAATCCAGTCCATGGTATAACAGTAAGCTTGCTACTATGCGGAAAGCATGCAAAAGGTTGGAACGGCATGGAGGCGGGATTACAACCCGGTACTGAAGGGGCATTATCAGGCAGCCATCAATAATTATCACAGGGTCATCCAGAAGGAAAGGGCGGCCTACTTTCCAGTTGAAATTAGGAGTATTGGCAATCCCGCTAAAAGTATTTTTTCTACACTTAAAGATCTCAAACTGGCAGGGTCATGTATAGTGCCTTTGATTTCGCCTGACCAGCAATGTGAGGTTCTTGACGCCTTCTTCATCAAGAAGGTGGAGAACATTTATGGGACCTTTCCCCTCACCTTGATGAGTTTAGGTCCCGTCCATCGACCTCTTCTCCACTGGCACTCTTGCCATCTTCGCTTCGATCTACCAGGATGAGCCACGTATGTTATGTAACAGGGTTAAATCTGTTCTCCAGCAGATCCTCTTAAGCCTAAACAATTTTTTAAATCTCTACCTTTGCTCCTTACACCGCTGTGTCAGCTGATCAACATGTCCCTGTCCATGGCGGTCGTTCCTAGGGCTTGGAAACAAGCCAGGGTGGTTCCCCTGTTAAAGAAACCTACATTGCACGCCGCCAAACCTGAGAACTTTTGCCCCATTTCTGTCCTGCCGCGGGATCGCTGAGGCTTACGTCAATTCCATTCTGACGGGACTCCTGGAAAAAAACAGCACACTTGACTCCTCTCAGAACGGTTTCCGCCCGGGTCACAGCACGGAGTCTGCTCTCCTAGCTGTGACCGAACATCTGAGGGTAGCCTTAGATGCCAGACGCACTGATTTTATTACATCTCAGCGCTGCGTTCGACATGGTATCCCACCAGATCCTGCTGCAACGGTTGGAGGAGGCTGGCATCGAGGTCCTGGAGGCCCTGGGATGGTTTGCGTCCTTTCTTTCTGAGACAACCTTCCAGGTGGCGGCCCCCCCTTTCGCCTCACTGGTACATACTATCAAACAAGGGGTTCTACAAGGCTCAGCATTGAGCCCTACACTATTCCATCTGTACGTTCAACCATTAGCAGCCATGGCCAGGAGCAGAGGACTAACGGTAGTATCATATGCTGATGATACTCAGCTGGTGGTAGCCCTCTCTGATGACTCTACGCAGGATGCTCTCAAGATTCAGAGCGATCTTGCAGTTGTTGCAGAGTGGATGACTGCCAACTACCTCCAGCTTAATGCCAGCAAATCTGAGGTTTTGCTGGTTGGGAGAGACTCTGGGCTGTGGAGCAAGCGTTGGTGGCCTGCGAACTTGGGATGTGCACCCACCCACCAAACAGGTGGTTAAAAATCTGGGTGTATGGGTAGACTCGGCCCTCAGTTTCCAGGTCCAAACCAAAAACGTTGCGGGGACCTGCTTTGGATTCATGCGTGGGGTCAAACCGCTGCTGTTTTTTTTAATTATCCTTCTACTGGTCAAGTCATTATCCAGGCCTTCATCATGTCTAAAGCGGTACAAAAGGGGGTGGTGATGGACGGAGCATCAGAACCAATCAAACACTCACACCCAGTCAACAGATCTGGGTTTGATCCATCACCGTTCTTTAGCCCACTCTGCCACCCCAGTTCAGACATGGCCATATGCAAATCAGTCTGACACTGTGCCTCATGGGAACAGTCCAGCCCGAACTGCCAAGCCATGCCTTCCCTGGACCGAAAACAAGCTTCCTAGGACCGGTTTCTGGCATTTCAGCCGTCTTCAGCCAGGCTTGCTTGAATCCAGTGGCAAAGTGAGCAAGGGACTCACGTCTGAGCATACCCTGCCAACTTATGGCGAACAAAGCGGTACAAAAGGGGGTGGTGATGGACGGAGCATCAGAACCAATCAAACACTCACACCCAGTCAACAGATCTGGGTTTGATCCATCACCGTTATTTAGCCCACTCTGCCACCCCAGTTCAGACATGGCCATATGCAAATCAGTCTGACACTGTGCCTCATGGGAACAGTCCAGCCCGAACTGCCAAGCCATGCCTTCCCTGGACCGGAAACAAGCTTCCTAGGACCGGTTTCTGGCATTTCAGCCGTCTTCAGCCAGGCTTGCTTGAATCCAGTGGCAAAGTGAGGAAGGGACTCACGTCTGAGCATACCCTGCCAACTTATGGCGAACAAAGCGGTACAAAAGGGGGTGGTGATGGACGGAGCATCAGAACCAATCAAACACTCACACCCAGTCAACAGATCTGGGTTTGATCCATCACCGTTCTTTAGCCCACTCTGCCACCCCAGTTCAGACATGGCCATATGCAAATCAGTCTGACACTGTGCCTCATGGGAACAGTCCAGCCCGAACTGCCAAGCCATGCCTTCCCTGGACCGGAAACAAGCTTCCTAGGACCGGTTTCTGGCATTTCAGCCGTCTTCAGCCAGGCTTGCTTGAATCCAGTGGCAAAGTGAGGAAGGGACTCACGTCTGAGCATACCCTGCCAACTTATGGCGAACAAAGCGGTACAAAAGGGGGTGGTGATGGACGGAGCATCATGTCTAGGCTAGATTATGTCAGTTCACTCTACCTGCAGGTCAACAAGGCTGAAATCCTACGTCTGCAGAGGGTTCAAAATGTGGCTGCTAGAACTTTTCTTGGCCTTCCTAGAACTTGTTCTACGTCTAATGCCATCCGGCGACTACATTGGTTGCCGGTAGCTAGGCGCGTTGAGTTCAAGTCCCTCTGCATCGCGTTTAAAATTATGAATCTCTCCGCCCCAGGTATCCTGGCAAACCTGCTCTTACCCTATACACCGACCCGCCAACTTTGATCTATGGTTGTTCCCCAAGTGAGCAGTGTGCGTGCAGGTGGGTGCTCCTTCCGCACCCTGGCTGCTAAACTTTGGAACTCTCTTCCTTTGCACATCCGTAGTATGGACAACTACCTGGCATTCCGCATGGCCATTACAATGCACCTTTTTCCTTTGCATTAGGCTTTGCCTTCAGTTAGTAGCCTCCCAATTGATGTTCTGTCAGCGCTGGGATGCCCCTTTGCTGGGGCAGCTGTGCGCTATACAAAACTCGTAACATAACATAACACATTTCCGAATGGATTATATTGTGGCACGTTCAGACACCTCTAATCCAATGGGTAACCTTGTTAGTTAGAGAGGCATTGTTCTCTCTAAGGTGTGGACGAAGCTTGAGGACCTGTCATATATACTGTCCTGCTGGAAGGTGATCTTAAGCTACATGAGCCCCCCTAAGCAGCTTCTTGGACAAGTTGCTGTAGACTTAAGCTGAGGTGGGCATTGTAATGGGGGTGAAGGCATGTTGGGCATGGGAATTATAGAGTTATAGGCTACAGGGGGTCTTGGATGGGATGGAAAGACTTCTGGACAAATAAAGGACTTTGTGTCCCTTGGCCGCACCTCCTGGTAAAAGTCTTGATGGCCATTTTGGAGGCCCCTTTTTGTGCTTAAGGATTAAATCTACAGTGTGTGTTGGAATACTGGGGAGACTGAGAAACAGCTCTTCTGTCAGGACACAGGGCTATTTCCAAATGCATATCAGGGTGCGGTGTTTTGAGGGGTGGGGGGGGGGGGTAATGTGTGCAAAATCACCACCAGCTATGTGCAGAGAGATAGGATCTGCCCCACAGCCCTTCATCTCAGCCCTGTTTGATAGATAGGTCGAAGGCATAGTGGGTGGGAGTGGCATGGGTAGTGTAGGAAGCTGGCTGTGCATATACTATGCCAACGTAAGGTGTAGTGTGCACGGAGTCTAGTGGATCCCCAGAGGCTTTACAGAGGCTCAAGTAGATAATACTAACGCTCTCTTTTGTGGAAGTGTGGGTGAGCAGTTAGGCTTATCAGAGGGCAGTGCTAAGCATTTGCTGTACACGCACAGACAATGAGTAATACACACACTCAGACTAAATCGGAGACCCATTCTTTTGTAAAAATAATACTTTTTGGTATATGTATTTTATAGAGCCTAAGATACTTTTGTGCAAGTAAATACGTTTTGCAATATCAATGCTTTTCAATGTAAATAGTGGGCACCATGCATTTCTCAACAAGACAAAGCTATCCCATGGGAGGGAACACAGTCAGCTAAATGCAGGTAAGTAAACCATTTACAATATTGAGTTTCTGGATAAAGAATCAGTACCAGTTGAGGTTCAAGTAAGTAACAAAACTGCACCATCAGTGGCACTGGGGCAGCCAGGTGCCGATGTCAAACTCACTGACTGGTGCCAATTTTATACAAGGTAGAAAGAGGGCAATTGAAGTGGTACTACTCACAGGTAAATCGCACAGTTTGGAAAACTCAGTCTCTAGGGGTTAAAGTAAACACAAGGGGGACACAAGGCAGCACCAAACATACACATCCATCGGTACAGGGGCAGGGCCGGACTGGTGGGTAAATACAAGGTGGTGTCTAGATAAAGGAGGCCATTATTAATTAAACGTTGTGGAACTTCAGCAGCCCAGTTCTCCATTTCAAGGTCGGTCATTGATTGTCGAACATGCTGTTCAAAGGGTTCTAAAGAAATCGTGCCAATGAATTTTCCATCCGGGATGATTTGGTGGTTTTCCATGACCGAAGTTTGATTTTCTGTGTCAAGTCGAGAGAGGGCGTAGGCCTTTCCATTCTTGGATCCAGGACGAAAAGTGATGACAAAATCAAAATCCGCGAAGTAAAGAGACCAACGGAGTGAGAGTTCGAGCAGATCTCAGAAGTTTTAAGTTGCGGTGATCCGTAAACACCGTCACAGTGTGCTTCCCCCCCATTAAGTAATGCCTCCAATCTTTGAATGTATCTTTGATCGCAAGAAGTTCTTTTTCTGTAATGGTATAGTTGCATTCCGCAGGATTAAGTTTGCGGGACAGATATGCCACCGGGTGTCCTTGTGCCCCTGAGAGAGTATTCCTCCTATGGCTAGGTCAGATGCGTCTGTCTCCAGATAGAAAGGCTGCCGTGGTGAAACTGTTTTTCATCAATTGAAAAGCCTCTTCTGCTCTTCAGACCATTGGAACGGAACTCCTTTCTTCAGAAGACGCGTCAATGGAAGTATCTTATGGGAGAATTCATGAATGAAGCGTCTGTAAAAATTAGAGAAGCTAATAAAACTTTGAACTTCTTTAATAGTGGTAGGAGATTTCCAGTCCGTTATTGCCTTTACTTTTTGCTCATCCATCCGAACTCCGGCAGGTGATAACACGAAACCTAGGAATTCCACTTTATCTGTGTTGAAGAGGCATTTCTCCAATTTAACATATAGAGAGTGCTCTCGTAATCGTTGTAAAACGTCTCTGACCTGGTCTTGATGTTCTTACCGTGTTGGAATAAATCAGGATGTCATCAATGTAAACTATAGCGCATCGGTCAATAAATTCACTTAAAACATCGTTGATAAAGTACTGGAAAGCCACAGGAGCGTTGCAGAGACCATATGGCATTACCAGATAGTCAAAAAGGCCAAATTTGGTCCTGAACGTGGTCTTCCACCCGTGGCCTTCTCGGAGTCGAATCAAGTGGTATGCTACTCGTAGGTCAAGGCGATTGTATATCTTTGCTTCCTTCACTTGATCAATTAATACTGAAATGAGGGGCAATGGATAACGATTCTTAACAGTTATCCTGTTGATTGCCCTAAAGTCGATACAAGTCCTGAGAACTCCCCCTTTCTTTGGTAAGAAAAAAAGTGGGGAAGAGACAGGGGACTGTGACGGTCGTATAAATCTGCTCTCCAAGTTTTTTGCTAAGTATTCCTTCAAATGGACATTTTCCTTCTCGGTCAAGGCGTAAACTCTGCTACAAGGTAAATTAGCCCCTGGTTCTAAATCAATTTTGCAGTCATAGGGTCTGTGAGGGGGTAAAGTCTCTGCCTTAACCTCGTCAAAGACATCTGCAAAGTCATGGTACTCTTCTGGTATCGTGGTAGTTTGAATCACGCATACCGAAACTCCATTATCACACAGCTGGGAGGTTGCACAAGTTATTGATGAATGTGTGGAACCATCGAAGCAATTTTTTGTGCAATACTCTGAATTCAATTGAATAGTTTGAGCTCCCCAATCGATTAAAGGATTGTGTTCCGTGAGCCATGGTAAACCTAGAATCAGTTGGAATTGAGGGGCATCTATTAAATTAAATTGCAAGGTTTCTTGGTCTCCTTTGACAGTGGTCATGTGTACCAATTCTGTATGACTGGTTATTGGTCCTGACGTTAAATCTGTACCATCCACTGCTCTGACCTTCTCGCTTTTCTCCTTCTTGATGGTGTGTAGACCGATCAGGTTAGCAAATTTGTGATCACAGAAATTACCGGTTGCCCCTGAATCCAGCATAATGGTTATTCCTGTCAAAATTATGCCTCTAAACCTTAAGTTCACTTTCATAACCAAATGAGGAGAGGAGTGTTTGCTAAGTGGTGATTTGTTGGAGTAATTTTTCCATTCGCATCCACAGGTCCAACTCCACTTGCCTGTGGTGCCTCTAGTTTTCCTTCTCTTTAGAAGGTAACTTTGGTCTCTTTAAGCAGTTCTTGTCAAAGTGTCCACTTCCTCCACAGTATAGGCACAGTTTGTTCAGCCTTCTCTTCTCTTTTTCTTCTTTAGAAAGTGGACCTCTAACCACCCCAATTTGCATGGGTTCAGTTCCCGAGGAATTCTCTACTGATCTTGTGGATTCTGTCTTGACACGGTCGAACCGAGGAACACTTGGCCTGAACTCCTTCCTCCGTTCTCCTTTCCGTTCGCTTTATCGATAATCTATCTCTAAGGTTAAATCCACCAAGGCAGAGATGTCGGTGGGGCGATTAGGGATCTGAGAGAGCGCATCCTTTAGTTCCTCTCGCAACCCTCTGTAAAATACTGCTGCTCTTTTGTCTTCGGGCCAGTTGGTCTCGACCACCAGCTTGTTAATTTGGGCTAAATAAGCCAAGTTTTCTCTGTTATCTTGTTTTAATTCCAACAGTGGAGTGGGAATAGTAACTTTTACCCCTACGCTATCCAACGCTGTCCCTACTGTTGCACTCTCTGGAGTGAGGAATAGTAATTTTTACCCCTACGCTATCCAAAGCTTTCCCTACTGTTGCACTCACTGGAGTGGGAATAGTAACTTTTACCCTTACGCTATCCAACGCTTTCCCTACTGTTGCACTCTCTGGAGTGGGAATAGTAATTTTTACCCCTACGCTATCCAACGCTTTCCCTACTGTTGCACTCTCTGGAGTGAGGAATAGTAATTTTTTCCTCCTGCTATCCAACGTTTTCCCTACTGTTGCACTCTCGGGAGTGGGAATAGTCATTTTTACCCCTACGCTATACAATGCTTTCCCTACTGTTGCACTCACTGGAGTGGGAATAGTAACTTTTACCCCTACGCTATCCAACGCTGTCCCTACTGTTGCACTCTCTGGAGTGAGGAATAGTAACTTTTACCCCTACGCTATCCAACGCTTTCCCTACTGTTGCACTCACTGGAGTGGGAATAGTAACTTTTACCCCTACGCTATCCAACGCTTTCCCTACTGTTGCACTCTCTGGAGTGGGAATAATAATTTTTACCCCTACGCTATCCAACGCTTTCCCTACTGTTGCACTCTCTGGAGTGGTAATAGTAATTTTCTTCCTCCTGCTATCCGACGTTTTCTCTACTGTTGCACTCTCGGGAGTGGGAATAGTCATTTTTACCCCTACGCTATCCAATGCTTTCCCTACTGTTGCACTCACTGGAGTGGGAATAGTAACTTTTACCCCTACACTATCCAACGCTTTCCCTACTGTTGCACTCTCTGGAGTGAGGAATAGTAATTTTTACCCCTACGCTATCCAACGCTTTCCCTACTGTTGCACTCACTGGAGTGGGAATAGTAACTTTTACCCCTACGCTATCCAACGCTTTCCCTACTGTTGCACTCACTGGAGTGGGAATAGTAACTTTTACCCCTACGCTATCCAACACTGTCCCTACTGTTGCACTCACTGGAGTGGGAATAGTAACTTTTACCCCTACGCTATCCAACGCTTTCCCTACTGTTGCACTCTCTGGAGTGGGAATAATAATTTTTACCCCTACGCTATCCAACGCTTTCCCTACTGTTGCACTCTCTGGAGTGGTAATAGTAATTTTTTTCCTCCTGCTATCCAACGTTTTCTCTACTGTTGCACTCTCGGGAGTGGGAATAGTCATTTTTACCCCTACGCTATCCAATGCTTTCCCTACTGTTGCACTCTCGGGAGTGGGAATAGTCATTTTTACCCCTACGCTATCCAACGCTTTCCCTACTGTTGCACTCACTGGAGTGGGAATAGTAACTTTTACCCCTACGCTATCCAACGCTTTCCCTACTGTTGCACTCTCTGGAGCGAGGAATAGTAATTTTTACCCCTACGCTATCCAAAGCTTTCCCTACTATTGCACTCACTGGAGTGGGAATAGTAAATTTTACCCCTACGCTAACCAATGCTTTCCCTACTGTTTCACTCTCTGGAGTGGGAATAGTAATTTTTACCCCTACGCTATCCAACGCTTCCCTACTGTTACACTTTCTGGAGTGGGAATAGTAATTTTTACCCCTACGCTATCCAACGCTTTCCCTACTGTTGCACTCATTATTAATTAACATAAACATTATTACTTTAATAGTTTTAATTATTATATATATTTTTTTTATATTTAGATATGTTTATTCATATATTACCTACTGGCGGTCGCCAGTAGGTAGTTATAGTTAGGACCACGTTTCCATAGGAAAACCTCAACATTCTATTTTGAATAACTTTGGCGCCGGTCGACGAATCCTCGCGAATTTCTCAAAATAGGTGGGGCGCTACGCTTCGCTCCTACCCTGAAAGTCTCGGGGGGATCCGTCAAGCAGGGGCTGAGATAAAAGGGGGGTCCCAAAACGCGTTTTTCCCATGCATTTTTCCATAGGACCTTTAGAACGAGCTACAGCCCGAACGGCTGAACAGAATTACTCAAAATTTGGCAGAGAGGTAGTCCCTAGGTCAAGGAAGTGCCTTTTGTAGGTTTGGTGTAAATCTGTTCAGTAGATTCTGAGAAAATAGCCTTTAAATCAATATATATATCTGAGCCCGCTTACGGTACGCTTACCGTACGCTTACGGTAAGCGTACGGTGGCGTGCGCGAGCGCGATTCTGATTGGCTCTTAGATCTTAGTAAACATTCGAATCGGTCGAAACCAGGAAGCGGCGGCCGCCATTTTGTGTATTTCACTCTGAAAAAAAAGAGTGAAAACAAGGAAAGGGGGCAATGAGGAGAGTTACAGACCCCCTAACATTTGTAAGGGGGTCAAAGAAGGACAGAAAAGTACAAAAAAAACATTTATTGATTTTAAAAAAAATCACGGGGTACGCGTACGGTAAGCTTACGGTAAGCGTACGGTAAAAAAAATAAAAATAAATAAATGAAAAGCAGATTTAAGAGTTTAGATATTAGGGAGCTCTAAAAAGAGCTGTTGTGTTTATGAAGTCATTTTTTTAGTGGTACCTACAAGTAAGTACCGATGCAGAGTCTAAGGTTCAAGAGGAAGACTCTGTTCCCTTCATCATTGAAGTGCACACCATCTCCTCTATAAATGTCTTGCATGTCATAACGCAAGTTGTTGTGGTAAATGGCACCCATACCATAGTCACGGAGGAAAGCAGAAACAGATTTGTTGACGTGCTTTCTTGCTTTGTCAATCTGTGGACAGAAATGATTGGACCAGTTCCATTTTTGCCTTTGGCATATGTTGGAAAACACAAAGGCAGTTTTAGGGAAAAGTGAAAACAGTTGTGCAAAGGTGTCCTTCATAAGCATTTCCAGACCTACCCCAGTCAAAGTGCCTAGGTCATTGCCACCACAGTGCACTATTATGAGGTCAGGGTGTTGGATTTGCATGAAGGATTTCACCAATGGCATCAATTGGTGCCACTTTAACCCTCTCTGACCAATCCATTTAATGTCTACATTTGGCAAAGCAAGGTCTCTCACCATACCTGTTTTCTCTGCAAACTTTTCACTCCAGAAGACATAGCTGTGCCCTACAATCCACACTGTGAACATCTTCAAAGGAGAACTGGATGCACTCAGGAGGTGTCTTTCAGTAGAATGGCAATATGAAAAGAAAGACAGTTTGGAAATGGAGGCATACATATTTTTTTCAAAACAAAAAGAACTGATTGGCTGTTTCATACCATTCTAGAATAAAAACTAGGCTGTATGTGTAAATTAATAGAAGCATGTTTTGTATTGGTAAAAAAAAATGTGTAACCAAAGAACAGTACTATGGATTTGCTGTTAGGTTTGAAAAGTCAAGCACTCTTGCTCTGTGGAATTGAAACATTGTTTGGCGAACTTCTGACCTAACTCCACACAGCAGTGTTCCATGAGCTGTTGCTATGGTAGCAGGCAGAAGTCAAGTTGGGGGAAGGGTACTAGGCAGAAGTCAAGTTGGGGGAAGGGTACTTCTGGAAAAGGGTTGGTTTTCAACCAATAGAAATGTGTGATTACATTTGAAAAAAAGGGGGAAGCACTGAGATTTGAAACTTACAAGTATATGTGTGGAAAAATAGAGGGAAAGTTTGCCATTATCTGGTTCTGCTGAGAGGAGAGAGGTGAACACAACAGAGATCCTGGCTCTGATAATCTGCTGTTTGAGTGTCACATTTCTTTCACAACTAACTAATTTTAAAGGTGAGTTTACAGTTTGAGAGGGGATGTATGTGGTAACTTAAGAAATGAATAATAGAAATGGAAATTGTTTTTGTTGTAGTTACACATGGTGGTTTCATAATGTGTCAGTCTGTAAAAGTGATTTTCACTTGCCCCGAAAAAAAAAAGAGCAGTAAGTGTGCTTTCAAATTGGCAAAGAAATTTCGTTTTGGGACTAATGTGAAAACATGACTCTGTGTGCAGAGAGGAATTATAGGCAGAGATTTATTGCGTCTTGCTCTGGTGATTTCACAGTTGCATTAGATGGAAAGGGGGAGCGAATTTTTGGGGGAAGAAGCAGAGTCTTAGCACACACCCATGTGCTTGCCATGTATAGTCATGCACAGTATTTACAAGCGAGTGGGGTTTTCAGGTTTCAGTCTGTAATGCAAATACATTCAGCATCACTAAGGCTGGTTGCCCTTGCTGGAGTGTAGGCAGTCACCGAGAATACACATGGTGGTGGTCTGAAAAAACAGTTTGGACATGTGCATTTAAATAAATCAAAAAAAGTGGTTTCATAATGTGTCAGTCTGTAAAAGTGATTTTCACTTGCGCCGAAAAAAAAAAGAGCAGTAAGTGTGCTTTCAAATTGGCAAAGAAATTTCGTTTTGGGACTAATGTGAAAACATGACTCTGTGTGCAGAGAGGAATTATAGGCGGAGATTTATTGCGTCTTGCTCTGGTGATTTCACAGTTGCATTAGATGGAAAGGGGGAGCGAATTTTTGGGGGAAGAAGCAGAGTCTTAGCACACACCCATGTGCTTGCCATGTATAGTCATGCACAGTATTTACAAGCGAGTGGGGTTTTCAGGTTTCAGTCTGTAATGCAAATACATTCAGCATCACTAAGGCTGGTTGCCCTTGCTGTAGTGTAGCAGTCTGGACATGGGCTTTTTAAAAAATCTGAAAAGTGGTTTCATAATGTGACAGTTTGTAAAAGTGATTTTCACTTGCCCAAAAAAAAGAGCAGTTAGTGTGCATTCAAATTGGCATAGAAATTTCGTTTTGTGACTATTGTGAAAAGAAATGTAGTAATATATTTAAATACAATAAAGGAATTGTTACAGAGAATCGGTGAGATCTGTACAAATAAAACTTTCGAATTTTATTGGATTACCATTGGAAATTTAATCAAAAAAGAATTTTAAAATTACTATTTGGTCTAAAGGAAATGAAATCAGATGTATTTTGGAGTTATTTGAGATATAATATTGTGATTATACTTCTGAAACAAACATATCAGACGGTATTTTAAAGAAATAAGTATTGGTATTAGATGATATTTTTTTAGAATATTTTGCATTTCTATAATGTTAAGTTTAAGTAAAAAAAGAATCAGGGCTTTTTTAATACAATCTTTGTGATTGTTATTTTTTTTTGCCTGCTGTAAAATGATGAATGCAATTGCTTTCACAATTTATAGTGAAATGCAAAATATAATGAAAACAGCAAAAATAAGGCAAAAATATTTTATGGAAAAAAATGTAAATATGTGTACTGTATTATAAAATGTTTTAAAAATATTAATACTTTTTTCTTTTTTTCCAGATAGATATAGAAAATTTTCGAAAACTACAAACATTTTTAAAACTATTTTTTTAAAAAACAAATGAATAAATATTTTTTCAGTGAGTATGGTAAGTCAATAATAATAATTGTAGTCTCTCAAGGACCTTGTAATGTGTTTATTGATTTTTAGTGTTTTTTAAAAAAAAAAAAAAAAAGTACGCGCACCGTACGCGTACGGTAAAAAAAAATTAAAAAAAGTTTTTAAAAACATATGTAAAAAAAAGATGAAAGATAAGGTTGGCTCTTAAAAGAACCGTTGTGTTCATGCAGGGACAGAGGAAAGGAAGCATGGGAAAATTATTCAAAGCGACAAATGTGTTGATCTATTTTGTTGTTCACTAGGGAAACACTGGTCTCCCTATAGCAAATTAGATCTTGACAAAATGTGCATCGAATATCAACCTTCCGAAATCGAGGGTTGATTTCCAGAGGGCCAGCAAAAGGAGATTCTCCCCCCACAGATGAAGGGCTCACCTGACCTGCAGAAGAAGGAGTCAGCCCTGCAGATGATGGTTCAGGCTGAGCTGCTGTGGATGTACTGGCTTGTCTTTCTGAAGAGTTACCTCCAAAAAGATGACCATGTGTCCTTCTGTGTACATCCTGGAGGTGTCTCTTCATGGTGTGATTCCCAAAGGAATACTTCCTGTTAGGATTACCTCTAGAAAGTACACGCTTACACAGCTTACAAGTCACTAAGGGTGCATTTACCTTTTGCTGGCCTTCAGGAAAAGTAAAATAATCCCATACATAAGAGGGCTTTTGTTTCCTCGATCTCTGCCTCAAGACAGTGCTGCTAGTGCTAGCCTCACTCTCAGAAGAGCTCTGCTGTTCTGCCATCGTATCCCAAAGACAAACCAGCTCCTTCTCCCAAGGGATCACAAGCAGAAATGAGGGGAATGGGTGTGGTGTAGGAGAGTTCTAGAACTGAAAGTAGTTTCAACCAATCAAAAGTTGTGTTTCATGATCACATGACCTACCGTACGCTTATGGTACGCTTACGGTACGCTTACGGCAAAAGTGCGCATGCGCGTAAAAAAGACACGCGCTTGCGCGCATGCGCATAACAGTCACTCCCGGCACTTCCGCGTAACGTGCGCGTGTAGCGTACACGCGTACGCGTCCCACGCGGAGTACGCGCGGCTACGCAAATTGCGTAACTATACGCAAGCAGCGTAGGAAAATTACGGACGTTGCGTAAACCGTACGCTTACCGTGAGCTTACGGTACGCGTACTAAAAAAAAAAAAAAAAAATAGAAAAAAAGTACTGCAAATAAATTTTACATGTTTATTTTAAAAAATATATAAAAAAAACATATTAAAGAATTTTAAAAATTTAATCATAGTCTTTATAAAAGGTAAGAAAATTAAAATAAAAATATGTTAGAAAAAATAGAAGAAAAAAAAAATAGCATTTAAAAAACCTTGCAAATTCACTGAAAAAACCATGGGTTTCACACACGTTATAGTTAGGAATTAGCATTTAAAAAACCTTGCAAATTCACTGAAAAAACCATGGGTTTCACACACGTTATAGTTAGGAATTAGCATTTAAAAAACCTTAGAAATTCAGTGAAAAAACCATAGGTTTCACACACGTTATAGTTAGGAATTAGCATTTAAAAAACCTTAGAAATTCAGTGAAAAAACCATAGGTTTCACACATGTTATAGTTAGCTGGACATTTTACTCGTAAAAAACCAATGAAATTCCCCCGTTATAGTTAGTTCAGCTAACTATAACTCGCGCGCCCGCAATGAACTGCTGATGACGTCACATATTACATCACTCATGACATGGTCAGTGACATCACTCATGACATCACTGATGACATCTCAAATGACATCACTGATGACATCACTGATGACATCATCCTTGTGATAGAGTGGCAGACCTCCTCTTCCCCTAATATAACCTTTGATACACACAATCAAAAATAGAAATTAAAATTTTAAAAACAATGGACATACCAATACCAGTTACAACAACCTATACAGTAATTCTAAGATCCAAATACACATCCACTCATTCACCAACAGTCCTATACAGTCACTCATACATGTACTCACTCATCATATGTACTCATACACGTATACATCCTGTTACACAATGCCACTCATCCATAGAGGTACTCACACACATAGTTAGTCATGCTAATAAAGAATCAAACATACATTTACTTGCATATACAGTTATACACACACCACCACACTTACTTCTACGGAAACTTACACATACTTAGTCTTTTAAACAATCACTTATAGAAACACATACTTATTCATACAGGAACTCTTTCAATCTCTCACTCTCACATTTACTCACATATATACACCAATAGTCACATATACTAGTTTAAAACATATGTAGTTACACATAAAGACACTATTGAGACAGTCATTCACTCACTAACACACCCATACATACACTCATCCACCCATACAGTCCTGCACACATGCTGTCTTCAACACATACAAACAATGAGTCACTCATTCATGCACCCATGCACTACGTAATACCCCTCACCGAACCAGACACTCACACTCATACTGATACTCAAAAAACCAACTAATAACCTATTTAGACACTCATGTAGCTACACACCAACCCATGCAGCCACTTATACACAAAGTGAGAGACTGATACAGATATTTACATATTTAAACATTACTCACTAAGCCATGTATTCACTAAGATACACTTAATCAGTCAGTAATACAATCAATTTTTCAAAAACAATTCATCCATTTAGACACTTATATACCCATTTATTCTTCCATCGACCTTGAGATATACATATATAAAACATATTTAATTTTCAGAAAAACACACATTCACTGGATGATGTCATCAGTGATGTCATCAGTGATGTCATTTGAGATGTCATCAGTGATGTCATGAGTGATGTCACTGACCATGTCATGAGTGATGTAATATGTGACGTCATCAGCAGTTCATTGCGGGCGCGCAAGTTATAGTTAGCTGAACTAACTATAACGGGGGAATTTCATTGGTTTTTTACGAGTAAAATGTCCAGCTAACTATAACATGTGTGAAACCTATGGTTTTTTCACTGAATATATATATATGTCAATATATTTTTAATAATGTTCTAAATATTTTATAATTAAGATTAATAATTATTTTATAATATTAATTAAATATATATTTAAAAAAATATTTTTATATTACATTCATTATTTTTACATTTTAAGCTTTTTTACCTTATTTTAACTATGTTTTATTTAATTGTGTTTATTATTTAGGTACTTTTACAGTATTTTTATTACATTTAAAAAATTCGATATGTTAGTTAACTATATTTTAACATTCTATATTTTGTACTCGATATTTTAGTACTTACCTGTTTGTAGATAGGCATTCTATATTCTGTCCCTCGATATTTAGTCACTGAACCGCACAAATACATGCACGCAATGCATGAGTGCTGCAGAATACAGCACACATGCAAAGAGGAAGAAATGAGGAAAAATAAAAACATTTCTCGTTCTTACCTGAGCCTTAGAAAGGCATAGGATTGTGGCACAAATCTTGTAGTTGTGGATTTGCATCAAAGTCCATGGGTGGATGCATGTCAATGCCAATGCACCACCCATGGAGCCCCTCCTTGACGCAAAGTCACACAAGACAGCGCATTACCCTGCTTTGCGCTACGTTTGGCTACAAACCACACAATCTGTGTAAATTTGGGCCTCATTGGGAGGTGCGTACGAGGACCACGAGAGCTGCTCGTAATTCGGGGCGCGGCTCACCACTGGTGTTACAGGGGAGTCTTGAAGAGTGCTCCAAAGTGGATGCCACGAAGCAATGCAAAACATGGAACAAAAGAAGGGAAGCTTCCAACAGGAAGCAGCGAGATCGATAACAGGCAGCCGAATTCAGCTCCAACTAAGAAGTGAAGCAAGAGGTCAGAGATGCCCTTCACTCTTGCAGTTCATGTATTAATTGCTCGTCCTGGTTATAGCTTGGTAACCAACAAAGGGTCAGACCAATCCCATGGCCGCACCTTAAACAGAAGACATGTAGCCGAGACTTGTAAGCAAGCCTCAGGCAATGTCAAACCTAAAATGATGACATTTCTTAGCCATCTACAATAATATGGCCCAAGTCTCCCAGGTGAATTTACCAATATCTACATTTCCTTAATTATGTCTGCATTTGATCCCACCAAAGTGTCAACTAAATGTACAATTAGGTATAGTGTGCACAGAGTCCAGGGAGTCCCAAGAGGTGTAGCAGAAGCTAAATTAGGTAGGTACTAACAGCTCTGTTTGTGGTAGTGTGGGCGAGCAGTGAGGCTTATCCAGAGAGTGTGTTCAGCAATCGTTACAGGTTTGTAGATACTTTGAGATCAGTTTAAATGACACAGTAATTACTTTGCATTACTCTTAGATTACGTTTGAATTACTTTGAGTACTGGGGGTGGTATGCCTGGATACCACACCCTAGGTTCTCTACATACAAGATGTGTCAACTTTTAATACTTTGCAATATAATTCTATTTTCTCCATACAACACAGTTCAACGCAGTTACTTTTTAGGCCCAAAATCTCTTTACATGGGTTCCTATAGGGAAAAATTGTTAGCAGTTTCACAGGTGACTACAAAACTTATGAGGGTGCATTTGGGGGGTTAGGACCAAGGTTGCCTAAGCTCTAGATGAGTACTCAAGTTGCACCAACAGCGGCACTGAGGCGGCCGGGTGCAGAGTGAAGGCCCAATGTTAGCCAATAGGGCTAAGGGGGCTTCAGTTAGGGACTGCTGACAAGCAGGCAACTCGGTGTGGGAGTAAAGCTCCTGGGATTAAGGTCCGCACTGCAGGGACCAACAACCAATACAGCAGTTGCACCACCAGCAGCACTCTGGCGGCTGGGTACAGGGTGCAAGTCGGATGTCAGGGACCCTGTGCTTTCCAATGGAGACCTTCAGTTTCCCAAAGGTTCTGCAGGCTCAGGCATGGAGGATTCCTGAAGGCGACCACCGGGTGGAGAGGTAAGTTGGAATCTTAAGGGGTTGCCTCGACACCATCGGTTGGGCCACCCAAGGCCGTGGGGCGTCGGGTGCAGGGATGCCTTCTGGTGTTGGGTTTTCCTACTGGCTCCGGTCGCGGGGACCCTTCAGGTTGAGGCTGCAGGCATTGGCTTGAGGCTTGAGGGAGGTTGGGGATCATCAGATCCCAGGTCAGGATCTCGTGTACGACCTCCTTGGGGTGTTGGGCCACTAACTTGGACCGTGGGCGCCGGGTGCAGAATTGGAGAGTCACCGGAATCCGGATTCTGGAGGTGAGTTTCTGGCTGAGCAAATCCGATGTTCACGGGACAGTCTGTAGGAATGTCGCAGGCCAGGTCCTCCGGCCTCTGGGGGTTGCTGGCTGCTGGATTTGCCAATAGGGCTGGCGCGGAGGCAGTTGGTGTCCTCTTCTACTTCCTGGGTCTGTGTAGGAGAGTAGGATCTGCACTTATGTTGCCCCCACTTTTTTTTCTGATGTATACACTGGTTTCTGGCTATAGTCTGGCTGGGTCCCTGCTAATCAGGGCCCCAGTCTCTCTGTTCTCTCTAAACGACTTGGTGTGCATATTAAATGCACTAGTGATTGGATACTGTGGTACCTTATGGGCCCCTAGTATATGGTACCTTAGGTACCTAGGGCATTGGTACTTCACAGGCATGCCAGGGGCTGAAGCATGTATTATGCCACCCCTGGGAAGCAGACTCATTCTGACACCACAGGCCTGCTACTGCAGCCTGGGTGAGGTAGTGTTAACACTCCTCACTGAGGTATAGGTTCCTATATCTCACCATACACACACATATAAACCTATCAGTCACCCCTAAGGCAGGCCCTATCAATCCTGAGGGCAGGGTGCTTGGTTTCCATGTGAGGGGGTGCCTCTGCCTGAGCAGGGCCCCTCTGCAGCTCTCAGAGTCCATTCTCTGTGGCTGTTTGTGGATGCGGTTAAACCATATACTCTTAAGTGCATTATAACCTCGCGGTAAATGCTAACTTTGGGATGACTGCATCAAAACATGTCGTGTTTGGTGTCAAACAACTTGGAATCATACCCCTACACCAGTAACTGGTGTGGGAGTATGATCCCACCCTTCTAGAGGGGACGACATGTACCAACTGTACTAAAACAACAGAAATCTGAAAGAGCCCTGGCATCACAAAATGGATGCCATCAGCACAGACGCTGGGCTGCCCTCCTGCTGCTGACTGAAACTCGCAGTGGAGGAAGCCCAACAAAAGGCATCCTGTCACAGGGAGGTGTCACCACCTTCCAGACAGGATTTAGTGTATTTGGGCTGGGTGGGTGCACTCTTAGAGTGCTTTGAAGTCCTGCACTGGGGGACCAGTAGGCTCCTCTGTGCATATGCCAGCTCAAACCTGTTCAGGGGCTGCTTGCCCCTGTCCTGGCACAAAACTGGACAAAGGGAAGTGGGTGTAACCACCCACTACCCTGATCCTCCCAGAGGAGTGGTCATAGAGCTAGTCCCTCCCGAATCTTCAGTATAAGATAGCAAGCTTTGCCATTGCAAAACAGATAACCCTGGACGACGCTCTACAAAGAAGAATCCTGGCCCTTCGACGTTCCACTACCTTTGAAAGACAGAAGAATCTCCCTTGGAGTCAAGGAGTGACTCCCCTGCTTGGCAGGCACCAAAAACCTTAATCAACAGTCGCAAACTTTTCCGCTAAAATTCGAAGTCCCTGCAGCCCCAGAAGTAGTTTTCCTGACTTCTCGATGGCCATTGTGAGTCCCCAGCAAAGCTGTGGCGAGTGGACCCCACGAGTGACGAGGAACAGCAATACCCGGGTACCGTGCACTATTGTCGAGTGCAACCCCTTCACTACGTTCTACGAACTTGTGCATTGGACCATTTGTGGCCCAAGCCTCCAGCAGGTTTTGCAGCGAAAATCAGAGGCCTACCCCGTCCCGAGTGACCGTGGGCTCCTGTAAAGTATTTCCTCAAGAGGCGTCTTTGCGATCACTTGCCCGTTGGCTTGTGTGTCCCCCGAAGACTTTCTTATCAATTCAAAGGGCTCCGCTAGTTGCTCCAAACCTGCCCTCACTCACCCTCGCTGGGTGAGTCCCTCAGACCTTGCTGGTCTGCAACACTGACAATCTTCACTTTCCACGAGACTTGCAGTTGCCAAGGCTTGTTGGCTTCAATCCGGTTGCCAACACTGCAGTCAGCTGCAGACGTTGTGGGACACTGCAAATCCAGCTGCTGGTCATCGTCGATCTCTCCTGGACCTCGTGAGCGAAAAGTCAAAACACCTTCGACGACCTGAAATCACCCGACATCCCTGGCCAGCCATCTTCCTGGCCACCGGTCACTGGCAAGTGACTTTGAACACTGTCCCTTCAAGTCATCTCCATCTTGAATCCACCCTGCGATTCCA
This sequence comes from Triturus cristatus, assembly GCF_964204655.1. Lineage (NCBI taxonomy): Eukaryota > Metazoa > Chordata > Amphibia > Caudata > Salamandridae > Triturus > Triturus cristatus. The sequence goes on from NC_140591.1 coordinate 2,612,548, forward strand.
CCGGACACTTCTTCAGTCGACACAAGCAGCAAGTCTTCTTTGGTCTCCATAGAAAACAACGACGCGACCCGACACCAAAAGACACCTATGCACCCGGCTTCCCTGGGTGAGGTAACTCGTGCACTCCGGTGCCCTAGTGCGTGTTGGCCCTCAAAATACTTACCTTGTAAGTGGCTTGCTTGTAGACTTCCTCGAAGTACCCAAAAACTTTAAAAATCAAACCGCGACTTGCTCCATTGTAATCAATAGGGAACCCGTGGCTGTGTTCTCACACTGAACGCGTCTCCCGTGGGCTTGTTACTTACCTGCTAACACTGCAGTAGTGAAGCCCCAGCGATTCCCCAGGCTCTAGGCCTTGTCATTTTGCAAGTCGACATTCTTTTTTTTTTTTTTTTTTTTTTTAAACCTTTATTTATGTCAACATGGAGCACAGCTATTCAGCCGACATCCCGGAGGTCCGGCAGCATAATAAGAACAGCACGTAAGAATGTTCATAGCTATTGAACAGGAGTAACAAAGGCTTTGTTTTAAATTAAACCTGAAATAAAAAACACAAGCAAGGCAGAGCATATAATAAACATGCGCTAGTTCTCAGTTGGGGCGAGGTCCCACTCCCATCAGCAAACCAGTACAACATGCTAAAGAAGTGAGGGGAAAGCAGAGGTATGGACTCCAAGTTATAAACATTATTACATCAAGTCGACATTCTTAACCCATTTTTTTTGTATATGGTCTGGTACGCCCCTAGGGCTCCAGCCATATTTGTGCTTAACTTATTGTGAAACTTTGATATTTGAATGTGTTCCTGGCTTCTAATCTCATAAAGAGATTAGTAGAGTGTGTCTAGTAATAAATACATATATATTTGATATATATACCTGTGTGGTGTCCTTTCATTTGGTAATTCAAGAGATTATAAGGTAAAACAAGCTGCTTAACATTCCTCTAAAGACTTAGCCTGAAGGCTGCTATCCACAGCTACCACTAGGATAGCTTTCTTTAAAAGGTTGTCTTAAACCTAACTACCATAAGAGTCGAATTGGACTGGTGCAAGGTGGCCACTATAACTAGTGACCAGCATATGCCAGGCCAACTTCTCACAGTCAGCACAGCTCTTCGGTCCTTCTACTTTCTTCCTTGAATCGGAGGAGGCAAGGTTCAGGGTTGCCTCTAATTACTAAATGTAGGGGCGTTAAAGGGGTGTGCAGGTCAGGACCAATTGGTCCCTTCCTTGGGGTCGGTACACCCCCTAATATGCCCCCCTGCAGTGGGAAGGGGCATGAGCCTCTCCATAATTGGCTGAGTCCCCTCATCTTCAAGATGGAGGAGCCTGAGATGTGGGCTTCACCTCGCCTCCCCAACCTAAGGGGAGGGTTTCGCAAAGGTGGGCACACCTCTCTTCCTAACATGGATTTCCCGCCGATTCTCCCACCCAAAGTGGGGGCCAGAACTGGTGGGAGCCAGTTGTTGGTGGCAGCAAAAGGCAGGGACAGCGTTCAAAGGTGGCAGGCCTTTGAAGCTTCCCCTTTCATGGACGCAGCCCATCCTGGGGGAGGAGGCGTGACACCTCTGCTCAGGATGGGCTTTGTTTCTGGGGGCTCTCTAACCAGGGCTTTAGAAACTTGTCTGGTGGTGGCAAATGGCAAGTAGGCATTCAGGAACCACCCCAGGGCTGGTCGATTTTCAGGGGGCATCTCTAAGATGCCCTCTGAGTGCATTGTACATTAAATCCCACACTGGCATCAGTATGAGTTTAATGTGCTGAGAGGTTTGCTACCAAACCTCCCAGTTTTTAGGTCTCGCCTGAGCCAGCGCATGCGCTGCTCTGGTGAGACATTTAGTAAGTGGGTTTTCAAAGTGCTACCCAGGCATTTGCTGGTCTCAAGCTTGCGGTTACGCTCACAATCGCGCGCAGAGCCGCCACCTGCCTTTCCTTTGTTGTCATGGGTAATTAAGCGCCTCTCTCTCGGGCACCTTTATTTATTGCAGTTCCATGACGTGCTCTCTGTTTAAAGCCTGCAGTGCTTGTTTTTGTTTTTTTTAACTTGCAGCGCGAGCGCGCGCTTGTTTCATGTGTCTGCTGTTTGTCTGCTGCATATCTTGCTCTTCTGCCCTTGTGTCTACACCCTTCAGCATGTATCAGTGTCTGGATGTTTTTATGAGTATAATTGGCAGCCCGTTATCTGCCTTACAATGCCTGTCAGTCTGTCTCTGTTTATGTTTCACTATCTTCTTATCTCTGTGCGTATTTCGAACTCTTGCTGCTGCTGCTTTCTGATTCCCTCCTTCTTTCCCGTTCTATGTGTCACATTGTGTTCTTGATTGTTCCTTTCTCTCTCTTCTTCCTTCTCTCCTCTCAATTGATGGTTATCTGCCTTATCTCTCCCCGTTTGCCCGTCTCTTCCCTTTGTGTGCCTGTGTTTATTCCCTTCTTGGATGTATCTCTGCCTCTATACAGATTCGCTCTTGTATAGCCCCCATTTTAGCCGGCGGCGGTGGAGGCCAAGAATATTGCTAAGTACATTATGTCAACAGACACGAGGGAAGGCAATGAAGTTTTCGGCAATTTACAGCTTTACCCTTGGTAAAGACTGTCTTTTTCATGTCTTCCCATGATGCTCCTCCGCATTCCAGCATCTGACTCCAAGCCTCAAAGTGCCAGTTCTCCTTGTCCAATGCTTATCCCCTGACAACCAAGACCCCCTGTGGCTCGCACCAGATGTGCTGCTGCAGACCCTCCACATACCTCTGCTCCCTGGCTGTGGGAAACTCTGCCCCATTCCCAGCAGCTTGTCAGAGGACCACAAAGTGTTCTGTGGTGCAGTGGGTTTACATCGCGTCTTTCCTGCTGACCCGCGCCCATCCTCTGAAGCACGTGCAGTTATTCGCAGGCACCAGGAAACCCTCACATTGACTTCTACCTCTTGGTTGTTCTCGATTTTCTAACTGTAGGTGATTGGGCATTAACAGCCCTCAATTAAATGTATTCCACAGACTCATTCTAAGAAAAAGGCGACTGATCAAAGTTGTGCAGATATGTTTCTTCTTGACCTGCTGTCAAAAGAATGACCACAAGCTTGCTCCAGTAACATTCACAGACAACACAGGTACATGCGCAACACAAGCACTGTGGTACTTTTAGCATGAGCAACAATGAAGGGACGTCGGGGGTGGCAGCTACTTCTCGTGGCTTACACTTTGCTACCCAGAGACGGCCTTGGGCATGGGCGAGCTGGGCCCAAACCTGGGGCGGCGTTAATCCGAGGGGCGCAGAAGGCAGCTGCCTGACTTTATGTCATGCAAACAGCAGCTTATTATTCCTCTCGGTCTCAATCGAGCCCGTTAAAAACATTTTAATCAGCTGTTAATGTACTTCATCGTAATTGTTAGCACCCATCAACCCCTTGCCCTCCTCCCATTTTCCTCACACCATCTGCCGTCACACCCCAATGCCCCCTGCTCCCATAACAAACACCACGCTTTCTTTCTGCCCAGGGCACTATCCCAGTAAATCCGATTTTTCTGTTGCTACCCATCCCAATGTGTTGTTACCCACGGACTCAGGGTCCCTGAACTGATCAGGGAAAACTTTAAATGACTTTGTGAGTCCTGTTTACTTTCTGTAGTTTACACTCCTTGCCCTGCCCTTCGCTGCTCAGCTGTAGATAGGGGCTGTTGATGTCCTGAAGTAGCGATTAAGCAAGGATTTCTGGTTTCCCTTTGTACAAATCAACCGCTAAATTGGTATATATTTGTCTCTCCTTTTTACCTCAAATGCTAACTGTAGTATCCACAGGGCATGGGTACCTTTGAGAGTACTCTAACAAGACTCTCTTTTCAAAAATGTGAAATGTTGCTACATTTTTTTATGAATAGGCTGCTCTGTAATGATGGGGAAATGATTATTTACACAAACAGGCAAAAATAGAGGTTCTAAACTGGGGTGGTTGACAGAGTCTAATCAGCTGTGTGTGTCATCTGGCCTTGATATACCGGGGCCTGAACCAAGTTTACAAACAAAAAATCGGCCCACAGGGATTTTCTGTTATCTCCAATGTTAGAATTTTTTTGTAAACAATAAAAAGGTCACAATACTTATGTCACTCATCATTCTGGTACTATATATCTTCTCGGATTTTGCATTGAAACAAAAGGGCCAAATTCTACATTTTCAATCATGCTGAAATAGTCGAATGGCTAAAAATTACAAACATAAGGGATTCTATCGAGACGCTTTGTGGATGTCCAGTGTGTCATTGTGGTCTCTCCATTTTCCTGCGTGCCAAATTTGACTTATTCACAAATCACATTCTCCCTGATATGTAGAGATGTGTTTGATGTTTCGCTTAGATAACTGACACAATTATTGTAATGCGTCATTTAATCTCTTACGTGACACTTTTTCATTAGCATGGATGAACTATTTTCCACTAAGTCCAAAATTAAAGGAAAAAAACAGCACTGGAAAAACTAAAAGATTTGGGACTGGGAAAACCTGCGATGGTTGTTATTTATTTGTTTTAAAAGCGCAGAAGTGACATGAAATAAAAATGCAAAATAAATCAGTAAACAATGATCCATCACAAAAAATTAAATAAACTTTAGCAAAGTCAACCCATGTGGTCTTGACAAGCTGTTGCACTGTTTTAGTTTATTTATTTTTTATTGAAAACATATGCCACAAAAATAAAAAGAAGGAAAAAAGCCTGGCCATGTGGCCCACTCCACGCTGCACACAGCCTTCAGCTGCGTGTGGTGTGAGGTTGACTGGCTGCGGTTGTGGAAGGGTGACTTTGCATATAGTAGCAAAATATTACTTTACTTTAAAAAAAAAAACAAGAAATTCACTGAAAAACCAAAGGGTTAAGTAACGTTATTGTTAGGTGAGGATTTCAGTAACAAAGGTAAAATTTAAAACAAGCATTGGCATAGCCAATAGGTCTCGCCTTTGTGACCTTAGAAGTGTTTAGCCATGCAACGGTTAATGTTTATGCACCAAGGATATTGTGCTGCATAACTAAATACTTATAAGGTCCCAAAAGCGAGACCTATTGGCTATGCCAATGCTTGTTAGTAAAGCCATTATGGAGCTGTGGAGTTCCTGATGACCAACCCCCAGACCATATATATACTCTTTATGGCTTTACTACACTTACAATGTCTAAGAATGTATTTAGACACTGTAGGGGTACAGGGCTCGTGCCTCTGTACCCTCCTCACCTTAGGGCTAGTGCAACCTGCTAGAGAGGTAGGTTGCTTAGGCCTCAGGCAGTGGATGTGTGCCCTATCGACTCTTCACTTTTCTCTGCACCAAAACACGCAGTCTGCAGTGGCAGTGTGTGTGTGTGTTAAGGTGCGGGCCTCTAAGCGTGGCACAATAGGTGCTGCAGCCCTTAGGGGCCTTCCCTGGTCACAGTGCCCTTCGTACTCTTGGTACCTTTTACAAGGGGCCTACCTGTGGCCAGGGATGTGCCAATTGTGGATACAAAGGTGTAGTTTGGAAAAGAACACAGTCCCTGGGAAACTGATTGGCAGTGACCCAGGGCACATCAAGTCAAGTTGAATCAGATGTCATGCAAAAAGTGGGGGGTAACCATGCAAAAAGGGCCACTTTCCTACACATACATAAGTGACTGAAATATTTTAAATCTTTTACTGTTTGTTCTAACTCAGTTTCAACTTCTTTCTCAAGGAAGAGTTAATGCAAAAGAGTAGAAGAGGGAATGGGAGAAACACTGCAAGCACTAAATGAAGACCGGAGAAGTCCTACCTTCTCTCACGACGGCTTTCCACACTAAGCTGTCCTCTGCATCCTTTAAAAAAATGCTCACACCCTCTGTTGGAAGGTCTTTCCTGTAGATCTCGATAAAAGGCTGCTCTTGATTTGGGTTCCTGTGTTGAACTTGTAGCTTCTGAAATTAAGCAGGTTATATTTTGTCAAACGAATAAACTTTAATCAAATTGTGTCGTCTCTTCTCTACCAGGTTCAGAAGATTGGCGTTTGCTCAAGTATTGTGAGCAGAAGTCAGGACTCGTGTGCCACAAATAGGGAGTGTGTTATGAACTCCATCACTGATATTATCACTCCACTCTCCCACCAGTCTCACTCCACCCCTCTTCCCCCTCACTCTCACCGTGTCCTAACGCTCATGTTTCCCTCAATCGCTCCCTCTTTCCCCAGTCCCTTCAAATGTACTCTATCCTTTCTTCCTCTTTCTAGCCTTTACTTCTCTTACCCTCTTCCACTCCTAACTCCTCCCTCTTTCATTCTCTTCTTCTCCTAGTGCTTTTGCCTTCTTTGCTGAATCGCCTTCCCCTTTATCTTATCACAGTTTTTCTAGATCTAAATCTCAATGTGTACCATTGATCAACTCCTTTGCGTTCTCTGTATGACTGTTCTGTCACTTTGGTGTCATGTAAGTCTCTATCTCACCTATCAGCACTCTGCTTTATAAAACTGTTATATAAACAAATACATTTTAAAAGTGTGAGCATAGAATAAGCATACATGAAGGCAAAAATTATAAATAATGCCTCAATTCCCAGGTTCTTAGAGTGCATATCTTAAGCACATGAATCCAGTAGATAAAAAGTTCAAATACACCGATTATACCACAAAAAAGAAATAAAGTTGATCACAAATAGTGTTTGAGACATACAGATTAAACAACCTTCATACCATGGTGGTGTCATTGGTGCCTCCACCAGCCTTTGCTCTTTGGAGAGGAATGGACAACCTACACACGGCTGGATGGACCTCCTCTCTTTCTGGGGGTTGTTAAATTCATGACAACACAAACAACTGGAAAGGCACTTTCAATGCTTCATTAACAATGACATATCATAAGGAACAAACTGATTTCTTAGAGTTGGAATTCAGAATTCAAAATAAGATCCATAGTAGGAAGTTTAGAAAGGAAACTTTCTGCAGTTTACTCTTAAGTGCTACAAGTCCTCATTCAACTTCCACTTTAAAAGCACACCGTGTGGAGGAACTGTGAGAGCTAGGACAAACTGCAGCAAGGACATTGAGTTTTATAACACTATCAGAGAGAATAAACACAGATTTCAATCGAAGGAGTATGCCGAGGCTTACCTGAGGAAAGCTGAGAAGAAAGCAAAGCGATGAAGGCGATGAGAGACACTTAAAGAAGGATCAGGGACCATGAGCTTCATCGATGAATACAACAGTCACAGTGAATGTAGCTTCAGGATTCCATAGAACATTGGCATTTATTGCTAAACTGGTCATCTTCGTAACACGTGATCAGTATAAGCCTGTGGTCACATTTCAGAGAGCCAAGACTGAAAGGGAGTTATTACGCCCCAGTTTCATTGCTCATAAAGAAGTGACAGAGAAGACGCATACGTGGCTGCCAGAAAAACCACAGGGATTTGTCAGAAGTAACAGCTGTGACATTTTGTCAAGAATTCCTGTCATACAAGGGAAACACGCCCTTATGTAAACAGGAGAGCTGTTACATAACTCAAGGGAAACACGCCCTTATGTAAACAGGAGAGCTGTTACATAACTCAAGGAAAACACGCCCTATAAAGGGAGGAACCGGGAGGTACAAGGCTGTCGGATATTGTGTTTACACCGACGTACCTGCTTCGTGAAGAGCACTGTTCCGGAGTGGTGCTCCAGTAAGGCAAGAACGGAGGTAGGTCGAGTCGTTACTCCCTGGGCCGTGTCTTGCCCCATCGTCACCTCTGAAGGACCCGGAAGCTCTACCGGTCAACCATTGAGCTTCGCTTTTTGACTCGGCTGAGTCCAAGCGCAGTGGCGCTTTTGCTGGTTGGAGTCGTAACTCCCAGCCCGACCAGAGACACAGGGACTGCCAGCTGTAACGCACACCAGGAGGTGTTTGCCGCGTTACAGACTCGGAAGTCCACAGGATCGATCGAGCGGCTGCTCTCGGTTCAGTCTTCTTGCTTGTGATTGGGGTATCGGTGACGCATCACCAGGAGGTGACTCCGCGTCCCGGTGCAGTCTGAGGAAGAGGTTGAGCGGCTGCTCCCTTCAGGTAGAGACCCCGGCTGGGTGTTTCCCTGACTCCTCGATTCTCCCCAACACTCTTCGTGCCCCTCACAGCCTACCGATTGGCATTGTCGGCCATTTCATTTCTGCCCTCTGTTGGCATACGCCGGGATCGGCGTATATGCAGAGGACGGTTAGGACCATCCGTGCTGTGGGCTGGTAACGTACTTAGCCTGGAGGATTCCAGTGACTATAACTTTTGTTTGTTCTTTGTATTTTATTTGCCTTCATTAAAAGAACTAACCCTTCACAAGTGGTTGCGTCCTCATTGTCGTGTCTGTTAAACGATCCTGAGACGTTCAGGGCGTTACACATTTGCCAATAAGGCTGAAATAAGACCAGAGGTATGAAATCAACAGTTTCATCAATTATTATACAAACTATGCCATAAATATAGCTGGTTGCCCATACAACGCAATCTGACTAGACTATTGAAGGCAAGAGTTCAAGAACATGTTAGGGCTATAAGAAATGGTAAATATCTTGTAGCCATGCACTATAAGGAATGTCATGTTGGCAAACCAGAGATTTGGCTCCATGGGATGGATCATATGAAACTGAGCCTAAAGGGAGGAGATACATATTTACATTTGAAGGCTAAATAGGTCAACAGAATAAGGTCAACTACACAGAGTCGGAATTTAGAAAATGAACTGCAATATTGTCTGTAACACAATATTGTTTCAATACACACTATCTGATGGTGTGGTGGTCATATAATGTTATCAATTGATTGATGTATTGTCCACGTTAATGGGGGACTTTAGCCTCTAATTATACAAGGACCATATATATGACCCAGTTGCATCGTGCTTGCACCACGCAACGTGGTACGTGTGCGCCGCAGATGAAAAATGAAATTTATGAAGCCACACAAGGCCACTTTGCGTGGCCCTGAGCGGCTTCTTAAATCGCGAGTAAGGCAGCGCAGGGCAAATCACTGCTTTGCCGTACTCTGCATTAGGGAAGCCTTGCATGGGCGTTCCCATGCAACTCCCATGGTTTTGGACACATTTCGACCTTTACCAGAACACGTAAACATGGGAATGTGCAAAAAAGATATGCCTCCCAAGGACAGACGCACCAAGGAGAAATATCTTTGTTTCTCCTCGTTACTTCCTGTTTCTATGTGTGCTGCGTTCTGCAGCACACATAGATAGAGGAATATGCCTCTCAGGATTGTTTTTGTGCAGGAAGGTGCCCATTCTTGCACAAAGACAATCCTGCATGCAACGCAGGCACCCTTGCACCATAGTGCAAGGGTGCCTGTATTGGTGCTCGGTAGCCAAAAGTTCACCAGCACAGGAGAAAGGCAAAAATACGCCATATTCTTTTAAATATGGCGCATTCTTACCTTTTCCGTCATGCAGTGCAACAAGGTAACTTACTGCACTGCACGGCGTGACAAACTCATAAATATGCCCCCAAAATTCCAGGGCCCCTCTCTCTCTTACCATGACGCAGACTGTAATGTAAATGTAAATTAAATGTAATGGTCATCAATTTCCTATATTTTAAATATAAGGAAGAGAGGCATCCGTTAGACATTGGGTTTCTGGTTGGCAGAAATATGAACCCTGTCCAAGCAGGAACTACAATCCTAGTCACAGTTAGTCAGAAACACGCCATAAATGAACCTGTGCTTATCCTCTGGTAGCTTGTCACAGAGCAGGCAGGGTTAACTTAGAGGCAATCTGTAAAGTATCTGTTCAAAACTTCAAACAGTAAACAGTAGAAACAGTACACAAAAATATACCACCCTTGGTTAGAAAAATAGAGCTTAATTTAATGAACAAAACAAGACCAAAATGACAAACATCCTCTAAGTAGATGTGAATATTTAAAGACTAAACAGTAAAATAGAGCTTAGAAGCCTCAATACTCTATTTAAGATATCTGGTTGCACCGTACTGGGGCATAGTCAAAACTTCAGGTTGACCGCGTTGGCCCGAAACAGGGACCTACTTGGGTCCACTGAACAAAAGTACCTTGTTCCTGGTTTGGGTTGATGTCGAGCAAGTTGCGGGGTGCAGCTGAAGCGGTGTGTCTGTTTCAATCCCACAGCAGAAGGAGATGTGTCAATTTTACCTACGCAAAGGTGGAGATCTGCTGGTTTTAAGGGCGATGCGCTGGTTTTGAAGGCAATGCGCCGTGGTTGATTCACACAACAGTGAAGATGTGCTGGTTCTGATCCACACCACAGCAAAGATGCGCCTGTTCCAATCCCCGCAATGGCAAAGATGGGCCAGTTTCGATGAGGATGAATGGGTTTGCTGAAAAAGTACCTTAGGCCTCACTTCCAAGGGTCCAGGACTAGGGAGGCACCAGATGGAAAAGTCCAAGTGCAGATGCAGGGGAGTTGGAAGTATTTTATCTCCCTGAGACTTTAATCAGGGGGCCAGCCAACTAGCCCTTGGAGTCACCCTGGGCTCAATTGATGCTGGCCCAGCCCTTCCTACCCGGGCAGGAGAGCAGCTGGAAGGAAGGGAGCACAGCAAGGCAGGAGTAAAGCAAATCCGCAGTCCAGCAGAGAGGCAATCCTTCAGCAGCACATCAGTCCTTCTCCGGGTAAAGTCTTCACATCTCCATCAGAATCCTGAAGTGGTCGTGTCAGAGGCCCAGTACTTATACCCATGTGTGCCCTTGAAGTGGGGGGGAGTCATCATATGAAGGCTTTTAAGTGCACAGAGCTCCTCCCTTTCTCTCCTGGCTCCAGACTCCCTACATGGCGGGGGGGGGGTATGCAGCACCTAGGATGGGGAACAGGACAAAGCCTATTCAGGTGTAAGTGTGAGGCTGTGCCCAGCTCTTCCCTCTTACCCTTCCAGGAAGGCCCAACAGACACACCTAAGCTCCCTTTGTGTATGGCTGTCTAGGGGTAATACACAAAGGCCAGCTGTTACCCTCCGCAGACACGGCAGCAGGCACCAAATGGAAAAAGTAAGAATATACCAAATTTCTAAAAGTGCCATTTTCAGAACTGCAATTTAAAATGTGACTTCACCATGTGCTGTGATTTAAAATTTTGAGTTCAGAGACACCAAACCTGAAAATCTATCTCTTCAGAATTGGAAATTACCCTTATAAAATGTAACAGAGAAATCCCAATGTTATACTATGGGAGAGATACGCCTTGCAGTAGTGACAAACTAATTTGAGAGTTTTTCAATACAAGAACATGTCAAACTTAAAAGTACAAGTCTTGCCTTTTACATGTATTGCACCGTGCCCTATGGGTTGTCTAAGGCCTACTTTAGGGGTGACTCATATGTATAAACAGGGAAGCTTTGGTCCTGGCAAAAGGTTTATTTTGCCAGGTCGACATGGCAGTGTAAACCACACACACAGGCTCTGCATTGGCAGGCCTGAGACATGGTCAGAGGGCTACTGAAGAGGGTGGCTCAATCAGTGCTGCAGGCCCATAGTAGCATTAAATGTGCAGGCCCTGGGCACATGAAGTGCACTTTACTAGGGACTTGTAAGTAACATTAACTATGCCAATTGGGGATGAGCTAATATTATCATGTTTAGGGGAGAGAGTACATGCACTTTAGCACAGGTTAGCAGTGGTAAAGTGCTCAGAGTCCTAAAGCCAGCAGAAACGAGGTCCAAAAAATGAAGGCGGAAGGCAAAACACTGAGGGGAAGACCACCCTAAGGCTTTCAGGTCTAACAGCACCCTATGTGGCCATGTGCTATATGTGGGGATTCTATTGCAAGACCGGAGGCTCAACTATGACTTAACTTCTTTGTAGCTCTAGCAGCAAAATGAAACATGGCATGTCTTCCTCATCTGGCTCTGTGAAAAACACGAGGGGTAAATACTTTCTTGAGCTTTTGTGGTGCTTCGTCCAGGGAGGCGAAGGTTTGTACGTAGGCAGATATGTCCTTGACAAAGCGATCACCAAAGAGGTGACCTCAGCTTCAGAACCATGTTCCTTCTGTGACATGTCCCCCAGCTTAGGGTCTATTCTCATGAGGATAGTTTGCCTCCTCTCCGCTGATAGAGCAGCGTTGGCATTGCCCAAGAGACCGACAGCTCGTTGGCTCCAACCTCTTAGAATAAGCAAATTGACAGGCGTGCCTGTAAGCGCAGCATCTTCTGATATCTCTAAAACTTGAGTCCAAGGACCCAGGATATCTAATAATTTATCCTTGCAGTGTCTAAGTGTTTTTATCAATTCCTTTTTTGGCATCTTTACCCTTTTTAGAAAGGCAGGCGACCATAGCTGGGTCAATGTCTGGAGTAGATGCAAATTTATGAGGGAGAGTAGGTCTGGGATTTGGTTTTTCCATAGGCTTCTGAATCCAGTGAGCAAGGAATGCTGCTATAGGAGCAGACAGGGTCCATTCACCTGATCTGGGGTGAGTAATTATATCTGGGTCAAAATATGGGGAGCCCACCGAATCCATGTGGGCCTCAGACTGAGGTGAGGGAACATTGTCTGGGACCTGAGGCGGGATTAGATCACCTGCTTTATCATCCTGTGAATCATTTGTATGGGCAGAGTAAGAATTATCAGCATCTGAGTGATCATCTGTGGTGTGTATGGGGTCAGAGAAAGATGCCTTTCTTATTTTAGAGGGAGGACAATCATAGGAATACATGAAAAAGGATATAAAAGACCCCTAGGACTAAGGTGCCTCAGCCATTCACTTTTTAGAAGCGGTATTTAGCTGTTTTGCAGATTGGGGCCCACGTCCCTAAGGCACTTGAAAGTCTTGTCTTGGATAAGGAGGTAAATATTTTATTAGCTTTTGAAAGGAGGTGACAATTGAAAGACTTAATACCTCCTGCATCGACTGCATCAATGCTGAAACAGTGGACTGAATTACCTCCAGCACCGTAACTGGTTGATCACAGGCAGACTCCTGCCTAGAAGGCTCTTCCTTGCAATCCTCTTCCACAGAGGAGTCCGAGTCGTTGGGCTCTGAATTTCTTGAAGGCTTTGAAACAGCGAGCCTTTTAGGGACCACTCTTATCTGTGCCTTCCGTTTCAATTGAGTAGAAAACAGGAAAACAATAAATTTGATAATTAACTAAATATAAACAATATTTAAAATTATTGGCGTAGAAAGGCTGAAATATATAGGGAAGAAATTAAAAATTATTTGTGTCCTAAGGTGACGGAATAGGAAGAGAAAAGGTGCTCTGAGGCAGACTCACTGCACACTTGCAAGGAGAGGATTAGTTTTCTCTAGAAATAGCCACGCTCAGAGGTGCAGATATCATCAGGAAGAGAGAGTTGAACTGCAGGTCAGCGATGTCTTCCAAGCTAATGAGGCAGAAGTAACTTATTTGTTTGATAAATGTGGCTTTCAGCACCACCGAAAACTAGGGAAGTGAAAGGCTGAATGAAGCAGAGTAACAGTGCTGGTTGAAGCCCTTGCATGCGCAGAGCTCACTGTCCCGTGTGTGAAGACAGCTGAGAGAAGCAGTGGAGTCACACAGCACCTGCTGAGAGGAAAAGGTGCACCTGAGTGTGCACGCACTCGTTCACAAAGGAGATTTATTCAAGGAGGAAAAATCCAGTTTCACTCATTGACAGTTAAATTCAAGGTACACAACAACACAGTGCATATTAACAATAAATGGAAATAAAATAAATGTATACTTATCTCTGCTAGAGCAGCAAAGGAGAGGACGGTTCCTTTCTGCTTTGGAATGTTTCAAGTTTATCATTCATGTTACAAGTCGAGGCATGTCTAAAATGGACTGTTTGGATTGCTCTGCTATTTTGGCAAAGAAGAGGACGGTTGCTGCTCAGCACAGATAATTATACCAGAGATTGTTCACTGATTGGTGGATCACACATGAGGTCACAGCTGATCTAGACAGCTGACCTCCTTCATACTTTTGCTTATAATTTTTCTTCCATGTTATGTTCCGTTTCACTTTGCTGCTAGAGCTATAAGTAAAGAAGTTAAGTCATAATTGAGTCTGGTTGTCTTCAATAGAATACAAACCTCCTGTCACATTAGTGGGGGGGATTTACCTTATACATACTTGATGTTGCCCCTCATGCCATTTAGGGCCCCGGATATTATCTTACTATCACAAAAGATCAATAATAAGTATATGCTCATTATCTCTAGCAATCTCTACAATATGGCGTTCACAGTCACACAACCTGCATTGTGCGAAAGCGACATACTTTCCATTTTTTCAGAAAGCAAGTAAATGAATATAATTTCTACGCGTTATTATTTAATGTGCCATTGGTTGATGTAAATTGACTAGATACTTTTGATGCATATATTCCAATGTTTCGAACACTTACTTAAAATAACATTCACAGCAGTAAAAAAGGTTGGCATACGAGGGGGGCAAACATACAACCCATGACAGTACCTTGCACTTGTTGGTACCATTGTCCCTCAAATAAAAAATAGTTGTTCTTCAGGATTATGTCTGACAATTCTTGCAAAATGTCATAATGTTCATAGAAGTTAGCAGGTCTAGTTGAAAACAATTAAAGGGCACAAGGCCTAGATCTTTCCTACTGCAAGTGTAAAGACTCTCCACATCTAGTGTTACAAACATCATATGCTCTTGATCCCAGACCACATCTTCAAATTTGTTTAGAATATCCAATGTATCCCTGACATAGGATGGAAAATTAATGACAAAAGGTTTGAGGAAGACATCAAAAAATTCGGAAGTACGTTCTGTAGGAGAACCAATACCCGTGTATTTGTTGATGTGGTAAGGTATAGATCAGCTAACTTCTATGACAGTGACAAGGGTGCCAACAACTGCAAGGGAGAAGATGGAAGAATACTTCAGGTATTTGAATGACAACGGATGGAATGTAAGATTTACCATGAATAGTCATAAAACTAGGATTGCTTTTTTGGATGTTACATTTTACATTAAGGCCAACAAGATCCATAGTATTTTATATCGTACACCGACTGCCTGTAATAGTATTTTACTAGCCAACAGTGCACATCCGGCTAGCACGGTCAAATCTATCCCATTTGGGGAAATGCTACGAGTCAAACGAAACTGTAGTGAAGAGATTGAATTGTCTCATGGAGAGGATGTCACAGACGGGTTATAATATGAGACTGCTTAAGGACACACAAAAAGGTAGCAGGCATGGAGAGAAGCAAACCACTCAAAAATAAAACTAGGTAAAAAAGCAAGCCATTAGCACTTATCACTACTTTTAGCACGGAAGGTCATCAGATCTGGCGCATATTAAAGAGACATTGGAACTTCTTGGCAGAGATCCCAGGTTTGGAAACACATGTGGGTAGCAAACCACAAATAACATAAAGGAGGGGGCGTACCATTAGGGACATTGTGAGTCCAAGCTATACACCACCAGACAAAAGTATCAGGACACTCAATTAGTTGCCCTCAAAACCTAAGGGTTTCTTTTCATGCAACACATGTACAATGTCCCATATGGGCATGAACAAGACCACCATGTTCAGGTATGATACTACTTGAAATTATAAGATAATTGCTTTTTTTAACAGCCAAACTACGTTTGTGATCTACGCCATTGTCTGTTCATGTGGTAAGGTATATATTGGCAGTACGACTAGAGAGCTCAAGCATAGGATATCAGAACATGTCAGAGCTATCAAGAATAGGGATATAGCCTATCGTTTATCCTCACATATATGCGATAGGCACATTGACTCTCCATTTAAGTTCCATGGTATTGATGTGGTTACCACCAATGTAAGACGTGGGGATAGGGAGCTAACATTGAGGCAACAAGAGTCAAAATGGATATCACGCTTACGTACAGTAGAGCTGGGTGTCTATAAAGTACATTAATTTCATCATTATTTTTATAGAAATACGTATAACACCATTTCGATTTAATATCCTTTACATGATTCAGAACTGGTTTTGAGTTCTCTTCTATCTGGAATTGTGATTCCACAATTGTCCATAAAATAGTTGTCTAGAATGGAAACATTGAGGGTTTTGTGAGTAGAAATGAGTAGGATATGTTGTTTTGCCTATTCAGAAATATCCAACATTTGCGCAAATCTAATCATAAAACCACACAATGTGACAGGACTTAGGATACAGACGCTTTGACGATAATAAACAAGTGTGTGTTTTTATGGACATATGACAATCTTAACATTGGTTACGTATATTCTATCGTAACAAATTCTTGAGGATGGTGAATAGGTATTTCAAATTTCATTTGGACTCTTCGGCCTAAAGAATGTAGATTCCATGAGATATGCTTGATTTCATTGTGAAATAGTTTATGTAGCTGGAGGCACTACAAGATTGCCGTCACTTTTCGCCGATATGTTGGTAGGCGCGCAAATACTTTTTTTTTTACGGCTACGTAACAAATTGACGCTCACCATCACGATACTATTTAAATTACATGTGTTTCAGAGCTCGGTTTCTTGTCAATAGTTATGCCAGATGGTTATGGTCACCCTTTATCCAGAAACCTAGGTGAGTTCCGACGTTTATTTAGAAGTCTGGCTTGGAGACTGCATGTGGGAGGTTTATAATTTTATCTTTCCTCGACGACATTTGACCTCACAAACTTGGAGTGGTTTCTCCATTGGACGTCCAGTCTTCATGATCCTCGGGTACGAACCCATTTCTGAAAAAACTATACATTCGAGATGATGGCGTACTGTTGAAATACCCACAGAAAATGATAGGTATTCCTGGCTACAACTCAGATGCAATATGCTTGATGTGGGCAGGAGCTATGGCACTTTGAAGGAGTCTTATGTTACCACTTTTCGGGTGAAAGTATAGGTGGGTGTTAGCAACACGTCTTTCTAGGAGGAACCTTTGTCGACTGCAAAACTGCCCGATGTCCGCGTTGGTCGGTGTGTAGACCCGGTGGCTACTAACGGCCGGGGGCCCAGCCACCTGGCTCCTCGGGTGCCCCTGTGAAGCAGTGAAGAGCGAGGCCTCCAGCTGCCCAAACTCGATGTGCAGAGCAGGGCAGATGGGGAAGTTGCACCTGCCGGAAGGCGGGCATCACCCAGGTCATGCCAGGCCTCGGCGTTGAGCAGCTCATCGGGAAGCGTTTGCTCCTGATAATAGAGGCGCTATACGGTGGTGGCAGTGGCTTCGACTTGTCCCGTTGCATGTGCTTCTGACTGCCGTCAAGAGTGATGGAGAGGGTCCGCTTGGGCTCCGAAGGCACAACCCGTACCACTCTCAGCCTTCTCCATCCAGCAAGGTGGGCTACAGGCGCTGGACCAGGCGCAGCACCGGAGCGGGTAACCCGGGATACACCGCAGTCGCTTCCAGGCTGAGACCCTCAGCATCGACCGGCACCCGGTACACAGCAGCGGTGAGGATTATAGCTAACAGGGCAAGGATGGAAAGCCATTATGAAGATTTAAAATCCAGTAAGCAGACCCCGAGCGGTAGACATGAGTGCAAGGAATAAATTGTGACGTCAACTTTCCAACCCTCTAATCTGTATCAGCATGTCATCATCGGCTGTGCCAAATCACTGGCATAGGGCTGATAAAATCTGCCTCTGAGGATTTCACTTCAAACAGAAGAAAGTTGAAAGGAGAAGTTGTCACTGGTTAGAACGCTGCAGGGAAGAGATCTGTCACCAGGGTAACATGGGATGAAGGAGCAGGCGGGAGGAAGAAGGTCAATATTATATTGTGAAGTGTCAGATCTACATTACAGCTTTTAGTGAATGAAGGGGCTCCAGTGGAATCAGAATAGGATCTATGTGTTCATATATCTTTAAAGGGAGTTTCATAAGCAATGGGCAGTGCCTGGACACAATGGGATTAGATCAGTGCTTGATATAGTCATAAAGAGTGAGGACTCTCCCATTACAAATGTTTCCCTCTTGCCGAGAAGTAGCGGTACTCCTCCTTACAGATTAAACAAGTGCAGATATTCAGAACACAACTGTCCCTGCCCACTTAAAGCACTAGAATAGACGATATGAGATGAAAAAGGAGACATCAAAGTTAACATAATTGTTAAGGGAGTCATCGGCATCTCTGAGGACAGTGAGGTGTGCAAAGTCAGAGCTGACTCTCTGTGAATGTGGCTCTGAGCTCTTCCTCGGAACAGTTTGCATATCCGGGACCTTGAACTCAAGGTGCAACAGTGAATGATCATTGGGAGCGCATAAGATCATCGATGTTAACCAGTGCAGAGGAGAATCGATTCAACATATGGAATATGAAACATGAGTTACATAGTGAGCTTTAGCTCCACACCAGAACCCTCCAAAGAAAAATAGCATCCCATGCCTCCCATCCCTCCCTAACATGGCCAACCACTGTCACCCCTGACCCAGTATAAGGGGAGGGTCAACCCTGTGGGAGAGTAGGATCTGCTCTTATAGTTACCCCCACTTTTTGCTGGTGTTTCACTGTTTGTCGACTTTAGTCTGGCTGGGGCCCTGCTATCCAGGACCCCAGCCTAGCTGATTCCTCTCTAAATTGATTGCATGTACTTTAGGTACACTTCAGTTTGGTTACTGGGGTACCCTTGTGAGTCCCTAGTATATGGTACACTAGGTACTAAGGGCATAGGTACCCCAGAGGCCTACCAGGGGCTGAAGCATGTATTATGCCACCCCTGGGAAGCCTTCCAAAATGACACCACAGGACTGCTACTGTAGCCTGGGTAAGGTGGTGCATGCACCCCTTACTAGGATATAGGTTACCTATATCTACCTTTAATCACTGACACATACAAACCTATCAGTCACTCCTATGGCAGGCCTTATCAATCCTGAAGACAGAGTGCTTGGTTTTGTGTGAGAGGATGCCCAAGCATGAGGAGGACCCCTCTGCAGCTTTCGGAGCCTATTCTCCGAGGCTGTTCTGTGATGCAGCCAGACCATATACTCTTAAGTGCATTATAACCTTTTGGTAAATGCTAACTGTTGGACTTGGCCCTTTTCCCAGAAATTTTTCGCTTTTCTGTGGAACCACATATGAATGCTGTATGAATGTGTGCAGACTGAGTTTCCCCATTTTAAAAATGTAAGTTAAGATGGATGCCAAAGCTGTGTGGTTGCGCCGTTTGACTGAGCTAGGTTGACAGTCTAGGCGTTATTTCCCAGCAGCCCCAGCTTTTGGAGGGAAGCCTGGCACCCAGGGTGCTCTACCCCTCCCCCTAGGCCAGTTAGAGCCAGTTTTCCCAGACGCTTCTAGAAGCTTCTGGCACTGTCTGGAAGGTGGGGTGAGGGGCGTCTAAAAGGGCGGAGCTGGGCTGCCATGCAGTCAGTCAGAGGGTGGACCTGGGAGAGAGGGGACCTGCTGCCAGGGGTTACCGCCACATAGGCCTGTGTGCTGGGCCCTGAGCCTACCTACCCCCCCCCCCTACTGTCCACAGGGCGAGGGAAAGATATAGTTGGGGCAACGCAAACCTGGAGAAGCCCTCGCAGGAGTTTTAGACGGTAGGATCAGTTAGGGACCTATGCCTCTGAAGGTGACAGGGTTTAGGCACTGCCCTTTAAGTGAGTGAGGGATCCTGAACTACCCACTGATCTGGCCCGGCGAGATGAGAATCCAGGGACGACAGGCAGAGACTGAGTAGTCCGCCTGCAGCCACCAACGCAATTTTCCCCCCCTCAAGAAACCCCCAATCAAGGGGCAGGGACCAGAGAGCGCTATTTACAAGCTGCCTGCAAAGAGAGAGCGCTATTTACAAGCTGCCTGCAGGGAGAGAGCGCTTTATTCAAGCTGCCCGAGGAAGGAGAGCGCTATATCCGGTGAGCGCTACATTTGAAGTGACTGTGTTCTGCTGGGGGGCGCTGTCTGTCCACTCCCCTGTGATGTCGCCATATTATTGGTAAAGCGACGCCAGTGGGAGCCCACCCCGCGTGATACCGCCGTGGGCGCGAGTGCCAACTGCCTCGGCACTTATTTACATCACCGGGAGCCCACCCCGTGTGTGTGCCGCCACGCGGTGTTGGTGACTTATACCAGCGGGAGCCCACCCCGTGGTTTGTATGCTAAATCCACGGGAGCCTACCCCGTATTGCCCCCGCGAAGAGAAACTGACTAAAATCACCGCCGCGACCCGAGGTAGCGTTGGAGGCCGCCGCGCTGCCTGCAGCGACCCGGAAGGTTTGTGGATTGCCAGGCGTGGGCGGAGCCAAGGCAGGAAGAGATCGTGTGGTCGAGCGGGGCCCCCGAGAGTCTGGGAGAGCCCCGCGGTGGTGAGGGGAGGAGTGCGGAGGTCGCCGGCTCTATCCGAAACCCTGGGTCCCAGGAGGGGGCCCGGGTGAAGATCGGAGGAGCGCTGCAGGGGACGGGGCTCTCATGTCCTGAGGAGAGCCCCGCGTGTGTCGACGGAGAGCCGAGGCCCCGTGTGAAGCCTCGCGGTGGCTTCGAAGTCCCGAAGTAAGAAGAGTGCCGGTGAGTGGGGCCTTGGTCCGCGCGTGTTGGGGGAGGCATCGGGGCATAGGATCGCTGCTCGCCTTCCCCCCCCGGGACCGCCTGTATCCGCGAGTGCTCCACCGCCCGAGTTCGGGTGTTCCTCAGCTGCCCCACTTGACAGCGGGCAGCTGCATCGGGCCCCCAGAATCGATTTAACACACCTGGAGGGCAGGCTCCCCCACGAAGGGGCCTTTTTGAGGAGCGGGGGATGGCGAGGGTGACGGGGCACATGGTCGGTGCCTGCCCCCCCCTGCACCAGTGTGGCTCCAGGAAGGCTCCGAGCAAGTGCCAGGGGTAGGGGCTAGCAATATTTAATGCCTCCACCGCTTGCTACGTTTAAGGCTCCAAGAGCTTGCTACTGTTTGGGACCTTGGGGGGCCGCATTTGAAGCGAGTCCCAGAGTGGGGCCCCAGGGTCCCTTCCTCATCACGACCGTGGATGCCCTGACCTACTGTAATGCTGAGGAACATGATTAAATGCCAGGGTTGGCGCCATATTTACAGGCCATGTTTAAGCGCTATGTTACAGGACATGTTTTAACGCGCTAGTGCATCGCCCTGTGCAGCGCTATGTTGAAGGGTATGATCTAAAGTGCTATTCAGATACCAGGGTTTAATGTATTGATGCCTGTTTTCACGCGCTATGTTTATTTGCCATGCCCTGGTTGAAGCGCTAATAGATTGATAGGCGTAGCCCTATGTTTAGATGCCTGATTTAAAGTGCTAGTCATTTGTTCTGTGCAGCGCTAGTTTCAGAGGCCAGGGTTTGATGTATTGATGCTCTGCCTAACCTAATTTCCTGCCTCAGGGGATGCCCAGGACGGTCATGTTTATTGTGATGCTGTGAGGTTTCCGTTACAGGTGTTCCGGCCTAATGTCTCACGTCATGCCCTGATGTATTTTATTGCAGGATTAATGTGGATGGATGGGAGCTTTATTTCTCACGTACAATTATTTTATCTGTAAATCGCAATGATTCCGGCAGGGGCCCGATTGGCCCTGCCCTGTACATAATTCCCCCCCTGTAAATTGGAACCGAGCGCCAGTTGGCGCAGTGTAGAGATTACCTGACACCTAGTGGTTTTGACAATACAAAAGTTATTTCTACCTAAACTGGTGTAGTGTCTCTTTTTGTAGTGTGCCTTGTGTGTCGCCTGTGTGTACCGCGTGGATGCTTTGCACATTTCCTCCGGAGTTTGGCCCGCCCGCTCTGCACCACGCTACCCGTTTCCAACACTAACTTTGGAATGGCTGCATGGAAACATGTTGTGTTTGGTGTCAAACACCTTGGAACCCTCCCCCCACCAGTCCTGGTGGCGGGGGTAGAATTCCACCCTTCTAGAGGGAGAGACATGTACACACTGGTCTAACCGGTAATAGTTTAAAAGAGCCCTGGCATCACAACATGGATGCTGCAGCCACAGACACGAGTCTGGCCTCCTGCTGCTGGATGAAACTTCCGGCAAGGGAGGCCTGGACAATAGGTTTACTGTCACAGGGAGGTGTAACCACCTCCCAGACAGGCTTTAGTGTATTGGGACTGGGTGAGTGAACTCCAGGAGTGCTTTTAAAGTCTGCACTGGGGGCACATTTGGTGTCCCTGTGCATAGCCCAGTTCAAAACGGTTGCAGGGGCTACCAGCCCCTGCTCTGGGGTGAAACTGGACAAAGGAAATGGGTGTAACCACCCCTCTTTCCAGAACCTCCCATGGGTGGGTCCCCAGAGTATGTCCAATCACTTTTCTTAGTATAAGTGGGGGACCCCTGGCAACAGGACTTTAGATTACACCTGGACGAAACTCTGACACTGAATCCTGGAACTTCGACACACTACTAACGATTAGAGGACAGACGAATCTCCCTTGGGGTCAATGAGTGACTCCCCTGCTCAAGCAGGCACCAACCAACGAAGCATCTTGCCGGTCTGCATTTCCGAAGCTCGCGCCGGACTCCGAAGTATTTGCGACACAGGAAGAGGATTTCCAGACTTCTCAGAGGCTGACACGAGTCCCCAGCAAATCTGAGCCTGCAGCCCTCACGAGTGACGTGGAACCGGAACTCCTGGACACCGTGCACATTTGCTAGTGCATTGACTTCCCAAGCTTTCCCGAAGTTGTGCATTGGGTTAATTGTAGCCCAAACCCCGAGCACCATCTGCACCAAAGTTTGTGGGCCTACACTCCACGAGTGTTCCGTGAGCCCGCTTCTTGCATTCCAGCTTGAGGCTCCTTCGCAATCCCTGGTCCGTCGACTGGTGGGTCTCCTCAAAGGTAACTCTACTTTTCCTTGGGCTTCCCTGGTTGCTCCAGACGTGCCCTGACTCCCTACCAAATAGTGAGTCCCTCAGACCTTGTTGGTCTGCACCGAAGCCTATCTCTGCTTTCTGCATGGGTTGCTGTTGCCAAGGCTTGTTGGGTCTAATCCGGAAACTGACACTGCAGCATTTGACATCCTTCATGAGACAGCTCGAATCCAGAACCTGGTTGTCGTCGACGCCTCCTGGTCCTTGTGGCTGAAGAGACAAGCTTCACCTTCTTCACCTGAAATCACCTGACATCGGTGGGCAATCGACTATCGTGCCCCTGGTCACTGGCAACTGACCCAGACACTGTCCCCTCTGCTTTCAGGTTCTTCTCATCTCCGATCCAGGCTTGGATCACGCCGGACACTTTCCACTTGGACGCCAGCAGCACTTTGCAGCAGTTCGCCATGGAAAACGACGACGAAACCCAACACCAAAAGACACCTATGCACCTGGCTTCCCTGGGTGAGGTAACTCGAGTACTCCGGTGCTCCCGACGGTGTTGGCTCTAGAACCCCCTAGTTCTAAAGGGGTTTGCTCCAAGACCTCTTCTAAGTGTCCTTTATCTTTAAAATTCCAACCGCGACTTTCCCCATAGAAGTTAATGGTGATCCGCGGCTGTGTTCTCACACTGCACGCGCCCCCCGCGGGTCCCCTGTGTCACTACCTTGGGTGGTTCCTGGTGGCTCCAGCGGTTCTGAAGGCTCTAGGGCTTGTGTCTATGCGAGTCGTGGTTCTTATACCACTTTCTGAATATATGGTTTGGTACGCCCCTAGGGCTCAACGTATATTGTGCTAATTTACTGTGTGTTATTAAGTTTACGGAATGTACTTTTGCCTCTAGCCTCATAAAGGGACTAGGAGGGTGTGTTTAGAATAAATACATATATTTTATATATATACCTGGTGTGGTTCTCCTTTTATTTGGTCATTCACGAGATTATAGACTGGTAAAACAAGCTGCTTTATATTCCTCCAAGACTTAGCCTGAAGGCTTCTCTCCACAGCTACCACTAAGATAGCTTTCTATTAAGGTTGTCTTTAACCTACCATCAATAAGGGTCTTTTGGACTGGTACAAGGTGCCCATTAGAATAGTGGACAGCATATGCCAGGCCAACTTCTCACAAACCCATCCCACTTCCTGTAGAATTACCAAGCCCCAGGAACCACATGAAGCCAATTCCACATTCCACTACGCAATCTGAGATCGCGCCATCAGGCCCTTGTAAGGGTCAAACGAACTACCAAAGTCAGGATGGGCGACCGATCCTTCTCTAAATCAGCTGCGGTCCTTTGGAATATCTTCTCACTTGACTTACGCCTGACAGATGACTATAGGCTTTTCAGAAAGAAGCAAAAAACGTTCTTGTTCCCCAGATATTGACCTCATAATTGTTCTAACTCGGAATAACCTGCTTCTCACCTCACTACATTGCCTTCCGTCCTAGTGCCGTGATGTCTCTTGGGATGAATGTTGCGCTCTACAAATACTCTAAAATACAAATACAAAAACAGCCAAACAGTGAGGGAGGGATGGGAACTCATATGGCAAGGAAGGCACTACTCGTAATGAAGATTACCTGTAAATAACTGGGGCATTACCGCCTCATAAGTATTCCTCGCCACCAGAGTTACGTAGTGAGCACATACCAAAGCCAAGCGGCTTCATGAAAGCTAACAACAACCCACAAACAACAGGATAAGGAAAAACAGGAGGCCGGAACCAAAAAATAAAAACAGTTGAACAACCAAGAAGGCGAGAAACAAGAGCCAGAAGAACCAGCCCCAAGAACCGCCCCAGAAAAGCCCCTCACCGAAGGACCACCCAACACCACCTGGTAGCAAACCAGGAACAAGAGCGGGGAGGGCCAGGAAGCAGCCTAGAGAGATCCGCAGTAGAGATCCCCTGAACGAGGCCCAGGAGACAGACCTCTGGCAGACCGACCTTGCACCCGGGCAGACATCACAAAACTCATGCAACCTAGGCCAGCCAGGGAGACTGTGGAGCCCAACCTCCCAGGACAGAAAGAGAAGGCAAACGACCAGATCAGACAGGACCAACAGTGACAAACAAGATATCACAACAGCAAAAAGCCGCAGTCTGAGCCAAAAACAGCAACACCGCACGACGGACAACCAACAGCGAGAGAGCAGATATCACCCCAGACCCAACAAAACACAATCTCCCGGGACTGGAGGAAAAACGAGGGGACCGAAGGCAGAAGCCCAGGATCCGGACACAACACAATACGGTCCAGCAGGACCTGCGAGAACGGAGGAGAGCGCCAAGAGGACCCCAGCTCTCCAAACCGACCCTCAGAAATGAACGCCACCAAAAAGACCACTGTCATGGTGAGGAACCACAAGGCCACAGACCCAAGGGACTCAAACGGACCCACTGAAGGGACTGCAACACCAACGAAAGTACCCAGGACAGCCCAAGGCAAGCTGCCCTAGAATGCTGCAGGAAACAACCCAGAAGAAACCCGGCCACCAAGGATTCAAACCGGCCAACAGAGGGATGCAGAACGCCTGCAAGGCCTCCCACTAAGCCCGAAGTGTAGAAGGGGCCAGGCCTAAGGCAAAGCCACCAGAAAGGAAACCTAACACCCTCTTCGGGCCACAGAAACAGAGGTGATCCCATACAGAAACACACAAAAGAGAAAAAAACCTCAGTGGCACGCACTAGACAGAAGAGGAGCCGGGAGACAAGAACCTGAAGCAACACCAGCACCCCTAAGGAGCAACCCCGAGACAGCAGGCTCAGCAAAACCAGAGCCAGGGCCGAGGAAGAAGGCGACGAAGAACCCCCACAGGAAGCGCAGGGCTCCGCAAAGGGCAAGAGCCGAGAATGCTCAGCAATCCAGGACTGCCAATACCCTTAGCCGAGGAAACCAAGGGCGGTGAACCTCTCACGGAACACGCACAAACAAAAGAGTAAAAAACGAAAGCAGGGAGACCGGCCAATGGAATGACAGTGCACTCAGCCACCATGCCCCAGTGCACAGGAGGAGAGCACAGAAGCGAGGCAAGTGAGCAGTGAACACGAAAGCAAACAAAGGCACTGATGGGCACCCAAACCGAGCCAGCAACAGGAGGGACACTGCCCCCATAGGGATACAGAAGCCAAAGGAGGAAAGACCCCACCCAAGGGAACTGCCACAC
Source organism: Triturus cristatus (assembly GCF_964204655.1). Classification (NCBI taxonomy): domain Eukaryota; kingdom Metazoa; phylum Chordata; class Amphibia; order Caudata; family Salamandridae; genus Triturus; species Triturus cristatus. Next base: position 2,638,436 of record NC_140591.1, read on the forward strand.
AGGTCACCCATCCCGGGAGAAAAACAGCCCAGAGTGACAACACCATCCCTCCTGCCCAGGACAGAAGAACTAATGCAAGGAACCAAAGGGAGCGATTCCAGCAACCCCACAGGGGAAGGAGGCAGCCTGTCACCACACAATTGACCGCTCGGACAGACACAGGAGGCCCCCCAAAAGAAGGACAGGGCAAAGGCCAGACAAGCCAAAGGAACGGCCCACAAATCCCGGAGGCCTGACGAGCAACCTCCCTGCAGGCGAACCAACTGACCCTGCACTGACTGGAAAACCAATGTTGCCCCCCAGCACTCAGGCAGGCAATGGACCTAACCACCCGGGAAGGGGACACCAGAAAAGGAAGACCTCAGGAGAGACTGGATACCACCAACCACCAACCCAGAATGGACCAAACCTGTGGAGACACAACCACCGGCAGAACGAAATCTGTGAAACAAGGAGACCACTGGGACAAGAAAAGGTTCACCAATGAGAACAGATGAAGACGAGCCCAGGGAAGCACACTGACAGCCTCAGCTATCAACCCCTTCGCCCGCAACCCCCGACGGACAGGGGTGTAAACCGAGGCCAGGAGACAACCCAGGTCCCCCTTCAGGTCACACCGCCCTGCAGGAAAGAACATCAACCCCTTGACTAAGTCCAAGTGACTCCTGTTGAACACCAAATCCTGGGTAAGAATCCAGACGGGACTACCCATGGACGAACCGGAACCCAAGATGGCCCAGGACCACGAAGACCCTCCGGTCGGGAAGAGCCCCCATAGAGAAAGACAAGGCAGAGAACAGCCAGCCAACAAGGCACGAGAACACCTGAAACCTTGCCCCTGTGGAGGATCCTGACCAAGGGGGTCAACCCCATTGTGAAGACCCATGGGGCATAAGACCAACCAAAGGGGAGTACCTGGAATCTGAAGAGCATGTCCCACACACAAAACTGGAGTTAACAATGAGATGAAGGGGGACAGGCACGTGGAGGTAGGCAACCAGCAGATACCAGGAAGTCAACACAACCCCCAGAATCAGGAAGGGAAGAATATCCAATATTAGAGAAACAAACGCACCCTCTGGAAATCCAACACTGGATGGAAGTCCCCAGAAACCGAACTCACCAGAAACAGGACAGAGGACCAAGACCCTACCAACAAACAGGAAACAGACGAACGTCCCGCTCAAGAAGAGCCTGAATGCCAGCCAATAGTGCCTCCCAAGTAGGTGTGGCAAAAGACAGTTTTGTCAATGAAAGCCTCCAGAGGGAGGGAGTCGAGAACAACCGGGAACAACCCTGCACAAACCGCTTAGCTGACAGCACCCGGAATTCCCAGGCAGTATCCCATACAGGTACTAACCAGGCCTAACCGTAGTTAACCATGAACAGGTACCTTCAGGGAGGTATGGTAGTAAGTACAGTCCACGGAACTGAGACTGAGGCCACCCAGGTTGCGACGAGAGGCAACAGACATTCCCCTATTGGAGCCCCGACAGCCGGAACCCAAAGAGAAACAGGACTCGGACGCGGGGGAAGAAGCAGCCTGCTGAGACCGGGAGATGGCAGAGAACGGGGTGCCACGGCCGTGAACCCCGGCCATGAAAGTGCAAGCCCCTCTAGGAGCAGAAGTAGAAGCAAAAGCCCACATGGGACTGAAGAAGCGGTCCAGGAAAGGACGGACCGGAGCCAACAGCCTCCCGCCCTCAGCAGACCTGTACACCATAGCCCCAAGGAGGAATCAAAGTCAGGAAAAAGGAAACCAGCAAAGCAGGGTCAAATATATGCAATAAATTCATAGACACGGCCCATGAACCACAAAATCAAAGGGCATGCGACCAGCGCCACAAATGGAAACCATAAGTGCAGATACCCAGAATGGATAGTACCTGTTCGCCCCCAAGAAGGGCCGACACACTCCCATAAAATGCATTGCAGCAGAGCCGAAGAGGGAAGGAAATCTCCCTTCCAACAATAAAGAAGTGCAGGTACACAGCACCAGACTAACTGCACAATGAAAGCACCGACTGAGACCATAAAAGGATCTTAGGCAAAGTACCAGACCTCCATTGCGAGTCCAGAAAGGACTCCCCGAAACACAAAAGTAGATTCAGTGAATCATTAGGAAAATGAGCAAGACAGAAGGGGGAGGGAATGGGAAGTCACCACCAACTCGCTATGCCAAACAAGAAGAAACAAAGATATGTGCCCACAATCACACATACCAAGCAAAGAAAAGACACCGGTACCCCACAGAGGGCGACAACCTTACTGGAACTGACAGTAACACATGGAGAGAAGCAGACTGTGGGCCGGAGGACCACCACCCGCCCCCCACTCCCCCATGCTCAGAACCCGGACAAATACACGGCGTGTACTTTCCAGCTAGGGAAAGAGAATGTAAAGGCAGCGGCATGCTGCCCATAGAAGGGGACCATGCATGCATTCCCCGTCAATCTCAAGGGGTCACAATCGCCAACTGCCCCATAAAAACCATTAGGTAGGCCATACAGCGAACACTTGCGCATATGCAATGTGAGACATGCATAATGCAAAAAAAAAAAACGAAAGGGTGCAAAACAAAATGCTGTAGAGCTTTGGGCCCATGAGCCGCATGAGGTGCCCCCCCCCCTCCCTCCCCCCCCGGAGGCAGGACAGGAAGGAACATCAGAGGTCAGAAGAACCTGCGGTCGCCCAATTGCAACATCAGGAAATGCATAGGAGAGCACCCCGCGACCCCTCAGAGATGGCGCAGAGGCAGAAATGCGGAAGACCAACAGACTAGGGAACAGGCGGGCTGGTCAGCAAACACAGACACATTCCCGTGACCACTGTTGGAGCAGAGATACGTGCAAGCCGAGGTAAGCTCGCAAGCATAGAGCCAAACAATATGGCAGAGACCCATGCCGCCAGAGCCCGCTAGTGCAGGGCAGAAACAAACATCCGAGCCCAAAACCGCCAGAGGAGGGCAGAATGAACAGCATAGGCACATACTCTTTTCACCCGCACCCGCTAGTGCAGGGCAGCCATAGACTCAATCAGCGCAAGAGGAGACACCCTTGATACCAGCTGGTAGCCATGAGGCATGGGGGGGAAGGGAGAGGTACCCAGAAAATGAGCCCGCTTGCGCAGGCCTCCTCTCCAGGGCTGCGGGAGCCGCTAGAGCAGAACCTCGCACCCATTTACCTGAAACGAGCTCTGGAAGAGTCTGCAGCGCAGAAAAAAAAGAAACAGGAAGTGGGATGGGTCGACCCTCCCGTTATACTGGGTCAAGGGTGAAGGTGGTCAGCCATGTTGGGGAGGGATGGGAGGCATGGGATGCTAATTTGCTTTGGAGGGTGCTGTTGTGGAGCTAAAGCTCACTACGTAACTCTGGTGGCGAGGAAGACTTACGAGGAGGTAATGCTACAATACCAAGAGTGGACTGTGTCTTCCACACCAGAGATGAAGATGACCCCTGCCTCGTGATATTGCTGGATCTCTTAGCTAACTTCGACACAGTCGATCATACCACCATCATAAGCACCCTGGAGCCTTGAATGGGAATCACCAGAAATATCCTTCACTGGTTCTCTTCCTACCTTTCCAACTGACACCAGTGTGTGGACATAGGCACCTTCACATCCCAAAAGATCTCTCTCACTTGGGGGCATATTAGCAAGACAGGCGTTATAGAATTCCAATAGAAGCCCAGGTTAGATGTCCTGCACATCTAACCTGGGCTTCTATTGGAATTCTATAACGCATATTAGCAAGCCCATAATCGCCGTTTTAGTGGCAGTTTCCTGCCGCTAAAACGGCGATAAGTTTATCGCCGGTCTTGCTAGTATGCCCCTTGCAGAGTCCACCAGGGTTCCATACTGTCTCCTGTCATCTTCGACCTCTAGAGCTCTGGAGCTGCCTGGTGCTCTAAAGATAACCGCAAGAACTTTCACTAAATGTGGGGCGCCAGAGAGTGCATTAGTGCAGCTCCGCCAGCGGGGTTCTTAGGGCTAGATGTACGACCAAGCAATTTTGCGACTCGCAAATTGCATCGCAATTGCGACTTGCAACTTACGTGTCGCAAATTGGCATGTACAACAGTGTCTGAGACACTATTTGCGATTCCCAATGGGGTCGCAAATTGCCTGCCTCATGTATATTAATGAGGCTGTCGCAATTTGCGACACCATTGGGAATGGCTGGCACTCCCAGGGATGGTGGCCTGCTGGGGTCAGCAGAAGTGCATGACTGGGACTGCTTTTAAATAAAGCAGTTTTTCTTTTTTTAATGCAGCCCGTTTTAAAGGAAAACGGGATGCATTTAAAAAATAAAAATGAAACTTTTAATTTTAATTTTTTAAGGGCAGGCAGTGGTCCCCTTAAAAAATGTTTGCGCATGCATTCCCTAAGGAGAAGGGGTCCCGTGGGGACCCCTTCCCGTTTGCGAGTGCTTTACCACCCTTCTGAGAAGGGAATGCCCCTTCCTAATAGCGAGTCGCAAAACACTATTTTGCAAATTGCTAATTTTTGTGACTCGCAAAATTGGGTTAGTACATGGCCAACAGGATTTTTGCATGCGCAAATGGGTCGAAAACCCATTTGCACATGCAAAAATCCGTCGTACATCGGGCCCAAAATATGCCCAAAAAATCAGCTTTAGCACCAACAGCCGGAAAATAAAAACACCCCTGGGCACACATGAATGTCAGGCGATGCGGTTGCGGCAAGTTTGACGCCTGATTCCCCGAGAGGGAAGTGTGACCGCGACGGTGAGGAGCCGGGCGTCTTTAGGGGAGCGGCGTGCAGCTTCGCGGCCTCAATACTGTCATCAGCTTCATCAGAGGTGGCAGACGCCATTGAAGGTGTGCCAGAAACAAGGCATCGTGGCGTGAGATGCGCATCGACGACCGGGCATGCTAGCTCAACGAGTATCGACAAAATCAGATCGGCGGCGCTAACGGATGGAAGTGGGGTCAACAAATTGAGCCAGCGGCTTCAGGAGGCACAGTAGGCCTCCGGGACAAAGAGAAACCAAGGAGTAAACAGCGGTGTTGTGGGAGGGGACGCCTCCTAATCAAGAGGTGAGGAGGGGGGGCCCTAGTAAAGCCGTGAAGGCGAAATAGACGTTGCAGCGCCAAAAGACGAGAAGGAGGCACAAACTGGCACTGGAACTTTCCAACAAGGCCTAGATACAGAGCAGGCTTCATGCTGCGCGGTGGGGCCCACGTGGGTCTGAACGAGGTCTGAGGTGGATTAAACATACATTATATTGCAGCGCTCCACGCTTAGCACGGTGAACTGCCTGTATTACAGCATTGCTCAGGTACTCCAACACACAGATACAGCCCGAAGTTGCACAGGGTTGGGCCTAGAAACCAATTTAAACCTCACACCGGTTGCCATATAGTAATTGAGAGGAACATACAATAAATTGAGCTGGAAGACAGGAGTGGGATTGTGAAACTGCAAAAGGGCGCAAATTGGGGAAAGCAGATAAAACCCAAGCACGACTAACGTTTGAAGCGAGAGATGGGCACAGAAGGAGGGCAGACTGCGGTGACAACTGAGAGCAGTTCCCTCGAGACAGCGCTGCTGGCCATGCAGAGTAGCCTGCAATCCATCGATGGCAAAATAGACTCTCTTAACTTGCGCAATAATATGAAAACTAAAATGGACAAGCAATCGGCACATATCACGGACACGGGACAATGAATCTCAAAAGCCGAAGACAAATGGCACACAGTGAGCACAAAAAGCCTAAATATGGAACGTGTCCTGGTGGTCATTCAAGCAAAGAATGAAGATTTGGAGGCATGCTCCCGCCTGAACATTTGCACATAATGGGGGTGCCTGAATGAACAAATACAGGTAAAATGGAGATCTCTATCGAGGATATGCTAAAATCACTATTTCGAGCCAAAAACCTCTCTGCAATGTTGGTGGTAGAGCGAGCCCATCGAGCGCTCATGACACGACCTCCACCGGGGGCCCCACTGTGTTCCATAGGAGAAAGCTATTAAATTACCGGGACAGAGATACCGTTCTGAAACTGGCTAGAAAGAAAGGAGAACTGCAATATCAGAACAACCACATCTCCTTTTACCCTGATTTTACGGTTGCGGTGCAGACAGCAAGGAGAGAGTTTCTACCCGTCAAGCGTCAACTGCAAAAAGCTAATGTAACACCAAAAGCATCCAAGAACTTCCTGAAACAAATAACAGTTAGCAAGAAGGCCGGGAACACATCAGATGTCGAGGATGAAGAGGACTAACAACTGGATGCACTCGGACACTGAGACTAAATACGAGGACTGCGCACTGCCTGCAAGCATTTGAGGTTTATTAGCTGGGCGGGGTATGTTGACGAATTTTATGAGGCTGCCCTATATGGCTACTGGTTGCAGAAGATGAACATCGCACGTCAGAACCCAGCCACCTCCGTCCACCTGGAGGTTGCTTGGGCCACTGGCGAAGATCGCTCGGTGGACACCAACTGGCAGGGCAAACACGCAGCGAAGGTCATATGGGCCGGGATGGAAGACTGTGGCCTGGTGGATGCCTGGAGACTGAGGCACCCAACAAAACGGGAGGGTACATTCATTTCATCAGTATGCGGTACGTGGTCTAGATTAGACTATTGGTTCATGTCCACTGAGGTGTGCCAGTGAACAGACAACGTGCAACACCTCCCTAAGATACTATCTGATCATGCCCCGGTCCTGTTGAGGCTGAAAGTCCCGAATATAGCCCCAAACAATTTTCCTGGCGCTTTCGACCAGCGGCTCTCCTTGACGTGTTTTTTAAAGAAGACTTGCGATGCGCGATAGTTGAATACTTTACAGTCAACAAGGGATCAGTAGCTAGCCACGGCTCCTTATGGGAAGCCTTCAAGGCAACGCTTAGGGGAAAGTGTATAGGCACCCAAGCTGGAGTATTAAATTATAAGGACCCAATTAACTAAACCTGAGGATACTATACACTCCCTGAAGAGGGAATATGAACAGCAGCCCACAGGGGCTACATTGGCGTCAATTAGAGAACACATGAAAAACTTTGAGACACTGGCGGACCAAGAGCTGAGGTTTTCTATGCTAAACTAAATGGGCCCAGAAATACTGCTTCAGAGTCAGAACTGCATTGTTATCTGAACGATGTGGCTCTGGCGTGGTTATCGCCAGGACAAAGTGAGTACCTGTTACAACCAATAACAGTAGAAGACGTGAAAATTGCAATCCATGCTCTGCCGCTTGGTAAAGCACCTGGCATGGATGGCTTTACGGAGGAGTTCTATAAAGGGTACTCAGACTTACTAGCTCCACACCTGCATGCTGTATATGAGGAGGCGTATGACAGTCGTATGTTCCCACCCTCGCTTAGGGAGGCACTTATTATCACACTGTTAAAACCAGACAAACCGCCAGAGAAGTGTGAGTCTTATAGACCACTCTCACTAATAAATATAGATGCCAAAATACTAGTTAAGGTGATAGCAATGCGACTACAACGGTTGCTACAGCAACTGGTGTTGCCGGACCAATCTGGATTTATAACTGCTCACTCCAACACACATAACTTAGGTACCATATTTGCATTGCTACATCAGCTAGAACCCGCCTTGCAAGCAGCGGCGGCGTTACTTGACGCTGCTAAGGCATTTGACTCGATTGCGTGGCCATACATTTTCACAGTACTCTCTTGTAGGGGAATGCCAGAACATTTTATAAAATGGATAAGATTGCTTTACGAGGTCCTGGAGTCAAGGGTGTGAGTCAAAGACCAAACTTCGGACCTTTTCAGAGTTTATAGAGGGACGAGGCAAGGCTGCCCTCTGTCCTCACTTTTATTTACACTCACCATGGAGCCGCTGGCTTGTATAATAAGACAGAAACACGCTGCTGCTGTGTTAAGCTTCCAGATACGAGGATTGATTTTTTCATTATACGCGGACGACATGACACTATATATTAGAAAGCCAAATACCCACCTAGTCCAGATAATCTGTGAATGCATAACATTTGAATACTACTCCAGATTAAGCATTAATTGGAAAAAATCGACGATCCTTCCGCTCACAATTGCGACAAAGCCATGCGCAGTAGATTTCCCGTTGGAATGGGTGACAAACCCCATTAAATATCTGGGGTTGTGGGTACGCGTGGATCCCGAGGTGGTGTTTTGTGAAAACTATGGTAGGGCAATGCCACGATTAGAAGACCGAATAATGCGCTGGCTTGTGCTTCCACTATCTTTAGCAGATAGAATAGCTGTCATTAAAATGATAATTTTGCCACAATTCCTGTATCTGTTTAATAATGTTACACTAGTGCTGACAGAAGCTTTTTTCAAACAACTGAGAACACACTTAATAACGTTGACGTGGGCAGGAAAAATACAGAGAATTGCATGAGAGGTACTCGTAAGGCCATATGCGGATGGAGGATTTAGTGCGCCAGATTTAAAGTTATATTACTTATGTGCACAGGCGCAATTTGCGCACTTCTGGTACATACTTATTGACTACATACCACATGTGGCAATAGAACATGACGGCTCTGCTCCAATACCGCTGAGGGCTTGTGAGAAAGTGCCATCTTTCTTGCATGGTATGCCCCCACTTTTTGCTAAATTGCTGAATGTACTTCGATTGAGTGTACCCTGGGTTCCTGCCAATCAGGTGCCCAGGGCCTATGTTCCTTCCTTAAACCACACAAACTCCAAATTGGCAAACCCTAGCCACATGTCAGCCCCTAGTAAATGGTACCCTAGGTACCCAGGGCCTTGTGACCAGGGAAGGCCTCTAAGGGCTGCAGCACTCATTGTGCCACCCTCAGAGGCCCTGTACCCTTACACACACACACTGCCCTTGCAGGCTGAGTGTCTGGGTGCAGGACAAAACAAAGAGTCGACATGGCACACATCACTGTGTACCATGCCCATCACCTACACTGCCAAGGCATATGTCAGCCACCCCTCTAGCTGGGTGCATTACGCCTATGGTGTGGGCACAGGAGCAGGAGCCCTGTGCCCCTACAGTACCCGGGTCCATTCCTGGGCACTGTAAGTGCAGTGCTGTCATTTAAGAAAACATGGTGCTGAGAGCTTGTCAAACACGAGCTCCACAGCACCATATTGGCAACACTGAAGCCTGGGAAGTTTGGTATCAAACTTCTCAGCACATTGAACCCACACTGATGCCAGTGTAGGATTTAATGTACTAAGCACCCCAGAGGGCATCTTAGAAGATGCCCCCTTACAGCTAACTTGCAATCCACGTCTGCTCTGAGGCTGCCCAGGCTGCCACACAGCAGACACGTTGCTGGACCCCTGGGTGGGAGAGCCCCTGCTCTCCCGGGCCTGCAACAATGCACATCCTGGGTGAGGTGAGAAATCTCCTCCCCCAGGATGAGCAAAGGGAAGCTTCAAAGGCATGCCGCCAGTTGGAGTTTCCCCAGGCCACTGCAACCCCCCACTCTGGCGGGAAGCTTGGCCGGAAACCCCATACAAGGACAGGGGATGTGCCAGCCTGCCCACCCCACCCCTCAGGTGGGGGAGGCGAGGTGAAGCACATCTCCGGGCTCTCGCCATCTTGAAGATGGGAGGCCCTACCCTATCAGGATCAGGCTACTGCCCCCCTCCCACAGGAGAGAGGCAGGATAGGGGGTGTACCCACCCCAGGACAAGGACCCATTGGTCCCTGGCCTGCACCTACCTGTAACGCCCCTAAATCTAGTATTTAGGGGCCCCCTGAACCTTCCTTCCTGAGATTCCAGATAGAAAAACGACAAGAAGAGCAAGAAGAACAAAGACCTGCCCTGCAGCTGCTAAAAAGAGAAGAAGACACCAACTGCTTTGGCCCCAGCCCTACCGGCCTGTCGACTCTCGAACCTGCACCAGCGCGGCCTCCCACGTGGCCAGCAACCTCACCAACCCCGGAGGACCTGGCTACCTCTTAGCTCTAAGCCCCTGGGACTCCCACGAGTAGAGGCTCTACTCAAGAAACCTACTTGCTATCCCTGGCACCAGCCCGGGACCGCGGACCCAACACACTCTGCACCAGCCAAGCCTGGCCAGTGCCGGAGTGGACAAAGACCCAGAGGACGACCCCACGGCGACTGTGACCCAGAGTCCGGCACCCAAGGACCCCCCTCGACATCCCGGAAGAAGCCTGCAGCCTCAGAACCAAGTGCCACCCCAGCCGCGATCAACCAGAGGGTAAGATTCCCGACGTCAAAAGGCACCCCTGCACCCGGCGCCCTGCGACCCCCTGTGCCCAATCCTGGGGTACCCACCTAACCTACAACTACCCAACTTACCTCTCGAAGTGGTGGTGGCACCTGAAACCTCCTCGTCCCCGAGCCTGCAGCCTCTTTCCAAACCGGAACATTCCCATTGATTTCCATTGAGCGCCCTAAGGCTCAAAAGCACCCTGCACCCAGCCGCCCGAGTGGCCCTGGCAGTGCCCTCTCTACTCTAACCTACTTCCCCACTTGCCCTGAGTAAGTGACCAGGAGCCCAGCTCCCACAGCCGCGTGGCTTGCCAGACAGCAGCCACCAACCAAGGCCCCCCTATCCCTCATAGGATAACATTGGGCCCAACTCTCTCTGCACCCGGCCGTCCTGAAACCGCTGAGGGTGAACCAACTGTACCTACCTGACACTGGGGGACCCCTGAGTCCATGCCCGGAATTTCAACACTACCAGTCGAGTACTTACCCTTAAACCGCTAACTTCATTTTCCTCATAGGGTAACATTGACTGGCTTTTTCTTCAAAAATCTTCTAAGTGTGAACTTTTCAAAACTGCAAAAATTCACCAAAAATCAGCCAAGTGACAAAAACGAATTTACTCACCTGCTCCTAGGTGAGCTCCCAGTGCTGGATCTTGGTGCCCAGCCCTGACTCTGAAAAGTGTTCACAACTATACTTACTTCTAACTCATTTTTCTCCCATAGGAAACCATTGCCTGCTTTTCTGTGAAATTTCTTCTAAGTGTCTACTTTTGCAAATTTGAAATATTCTTTTAAAATCGTACCATTTCTGCAAACGAAATTACTTACCTGCTTTTGATAAGGACCCCAGTCCTGGGTCTAGGCACCCAGTCCTGGAATACTAAAGTAACGATAAAGTACTCTACCTGCAAATTGAATTTCTTGCCATAGAGATCCATTGAATGTTTTCTGTGAAATATTTTCTAAGTGCTAACTTTTGAAATAGCTAAATATTATCTAAAAATCATTACAGTTATTAAGTCGACTTTCTTCACTTGATTCTGAATACTGACCCCAGGCTGGTGCTAGGATCCAGACCTGGAATTCCAAAAGTAATCTGAAAAGTAATTTATTACAAATAACCTGAATTTACCATTGAGCTCAATGCATTGTTATGTTTAGGAAATAGGATTGTTTATTGCAACCAACTGTGACTGTTTACACAAATTTATTGCTTGAAACAAAAGTATTTATATTCAACCTCTCATTCTGAGAAAGTATATTTTTACCCCCTTGTGGTTCTAAAAATAAAACAAGCATATATTTTATATATACAAATCATTGGCCTAGAGTTCAGTTATTGAGTGTGTGAAACCATTTGCTGACTGAGTGTGTACAATAAATGCTTTACACTGTCCTCTGGTACTGCCTTACTGCTCGACCAAGCTACCACTTTTGAGAGTAAGGTCATACCTAACTTTGACCTCTATCAGCCTCTGGGGGACTGTGGACTCTGTACACCCTGTACCTATTAGGGAACAGTATATACAGAGCCACTTTCTCACATTGGTGGATCAGCGGTGGGATACAAACTTGCATTTGTTGGACTACTTGGTTACCATCTGATCACACGACAGAACTCTTAAAAATTGCCTTTAGAATTCTGATTGGTTTTTCCAAAATTACTAAAAGTCTTGCTAGGGCCTTGCTTAAGTCCCATTAGAATTTTAGAAAAATAAAAGTCACTATAGTCAGGGTAGAGGGTTAGAACTGTCAGGTTAGAATGTCTCAAACAAACCCAGCTATTAGTGATAATAATAACATGGACCTGGTGGAGGAGCTCGACCTCACACCTTACTTACACTTGTCTTTCAAGGAATTGAGGTCCTTATGTAAACTCAAAAATTTACAAATGGGTCAGCATCCATCCAAACAAGGGCTCCAGGAGCTCCTGGCTGAGTATGCTAAAGACCACCCATCTGAACATGGTGATGGCCAGTCAGATGAGGAAAGGGAAACAGGGGAGGAGGACAGCAACCTCCCCATACTATTCCCTAGGGAGGAGATGGCACCCATACCCTCCAACTCAAGACATAGCATCTGGGCACCTAGAGACCACACAGGTGGCTCTGGTCCCAGAGACAACACTGGGGGACCCCCCAGTGAAGAGGACAGCCTTGTGAGGCTGGCCAAAAGAATAGATCTAGAGTCCAGGCTCCTGGCTCTAGAAAAGGAAAGGAGAGAGATGGGTTTAGCACCCATCAATGGTGGCAGCAATAATAAAAACAAGGATAGGGAGGAAACTTCTGACCTTAAAATCCCCAAAGGGATTGTCCCTAAATTTGAGGAAGGTGATGATATCACCAAATGGTTCACAGCCTTTGAGAGGGCTTGTGATATCAGGAAAGTAAAGAAACCTCTCTGGGGGGCACTCCTGTGGGAACTGTTCTCTGGTAACTGCAGGGACAGGCTTCTGACTCTCTCTGGGCCAGAAGCAGGATCCTATGACCTCATGAAGAAAGCTCTGATTGAGGGATTTGGATTCACCACTGAGGAGTATAGAATTAGATTCAGGGGGGCTCACAAAACCCAGACCCAGTCCTGGATTGATTTTGTAGATTTCTCAGTGAAGACACTGGATGGTTGGTTAGCTGGACATGGTGTGCAGGATTTTACTGGATTGTACAATTTATTCATGAAGGAACATATTTTGAGTAACTGCACAAATGAAAAGTTGCATCAGCATTTGGTAGACCTAGGTCTAATTTCTCCCCAAGAATTGGGAAAGAAGGCGGACCACTGGGTCAAGACTAGGGTGACCAAGACAACCACTGGGGGTGACCAAAAGAAGGTGGTCACAAAACCTCCCCAGGGGAAAGGTGGTGAGAATCCCCAAGATAAAAAGTCTGAGTCTTCCAAAGGGCCCCAAAAACCTGTTCAGGTGGGTGGGACCCAAACTACTCCCTATGTGCCCCAACCATATAGGGGGAAGAACTTTGATCCCTTAAAGGCCTTTTGTAATACCTGTAAGAAGCAGGGACACCTAACTGTATCTTGCCCCCAAAACAAAGCCCCTAAGGCACCCAGTACAGCCACTCCTGGGGCAGCAAGTATACAAATGGGATCAGAGGTGTACCCTGAGCAAATCTGGGAACACACTGAAGCAAGTTTAGTCTCCTTGGGAGAAGTGGAGTTTGCCACTGTGGCTGTGTGGCCCCCCAACTTGAAGAAATACTTACAGTACCCCTGGGTGAATGGAACTAGGGTAGAAGCTCTGAGGGATACAGGTGCCAGTGTCACTATGGTGAAAGACACACTGGTTTCCCCTGAGCAATACTTGATTGGGAAGTCTTACCCAGTCACCAACGCTGACAGTGTCACCACTAGTCATCCCATGGCCATGGTAACATTAGGCTGGGGGGGGGTTACTGGCCTGAAACAGGTAGTGGTCTCTCCAAAGTTGCCAGCTGCATGTCTGCTTGGAAATGATCTGGAAACCTCAGCCTGGGCTGAGGTTGAGTTAAAGGCCCATGCAGCCATGCTGGGCATCCCTGAATTGGTGTGTGTGCAAACCAGAGCACAGAGCAAGAGGAAGGGTGAAAAAGTAGGTTTGGAGCCTGGAATAATGGCCCAACCAACCAAGAGGAAGGGCAAGAAGACTGGGGGACCAGCTTCTGTACAGCCAAACACTCAGAACCCCTCTCCCCCTGGAGAGGATGTAGATACCTCTGAGGGAACTGAGTCCATGGAGCTTGACCCTTACCAGGTTGAACTCTTGGGCCCAGGGGGACCCTCTAGGGAAGAGCTGTGCCAGGGTCAGCAAGACTGTCCCACTCTTGAAAGCCTGAGACAACAAGCTGCTTCAGAAGCCAGGGGAGATGTCAGTGGTACCCATAGAGCTTATTGGGAAGAGGGATTACTGTATGCTGAGGCAAGAGACCCCACTCCTGGAGCCACCAGGAGGGTGGTAGTGCCACAGAAGTACAGGGAGTTCCTCCTAACTTTGGCTCATGACATCCCCCTAGCTGGACATCTGGGGCAATCCAAAACTTGGGAAAGGTTAGTGAGTCACTTTTACTGGCCCCAGATGCACCAAAAGGTGAAGGAGTTTGTCAGCTCCTGTGTTACCTGTCAGGCCAGTGGCAAGACAGGTGGCCACCCAAAGGCCCCCCTCATTCCACTACCAGTGGTGGGGGTCCCCTTTGAAAGGGTAGGTGTGGACATTGTGGGTCCACTCGAACCTCCCACAGCCTCAGGGAACAAATTCATTCTAGTAGTAGTGGATCATGCTACTAGGTACCCTGAAGCAATTCCACTTAGGACTACTACAGCTCCTGCAGTAGCCAAGGCCCTCCTGGGTGTCTTCACCAGGGTGGGTTTTCCTAAGGAGGTGGTTTCAGACAGAGGTTCCAACTTCATGTCTGCTTACCTAACACACATGTGGAAAGAGTGTGGAGTGCAGTACAAGTTTACTACACCCTACCACCCACAAACCAATGGCCTTGTTGAGAGGTTCAACAAGACATTGAAAGGTATGATCATGGGACTCCCTGAGAAACTCAAAAGGAGGTGGGATGTCCTATTACCATGCTTGCTTTTCGCCTACAGGGAAGTGCCACAGAAGGGAGTAGGTTTCTCACCCTTTGAACTTCTGTTTGGTCATCCTGTAAGGGGACCACTGTGTCTTGTAAAGGAGGGCTGGGAGAGGCCTCTTCAAGAACCCAAACAGGACATAGTGGACTATGTGCTTGGCCTAAGGTCCAGAATGGCTGAGTATATGGAAAAAGCATCCAAGAACCTTGAGGCCAGCCAGGAGCTCCAGAAGCACTGGTATGACCAAAAAGCTGCACTGGTTGAATTTCAACCAGGGCAACAGGTGTGGGTTTTGGAGCCAGTGGCACCAAGGGCTCTCCAAGACAAATGGAGTGGCCCTTACCCTATCCTAGAGAGAAAGAGTGAGGTCACCTATCTAGTTGACCTGGGCACTAGCAGGACACCCAAAAGGGTCATCCATGTGAACCGCCTTAAACTCTACAATGATAGGGCTGACATCACCATGCTGATGGTGACTGATGAAGAACAGGAAGCAGAGAGTGAGCCACTCCCTGACCTCCTATCCTACAGCCCAAAAGATGGGTCAGTAGATGGTGTGATTTTCTCAGACACCCTCTCTGCCCAACAACAGACTGACTGCAAGCAAGTCTTGCAACAATATGCTAGCCTCTTTTCCCTGACCCCTGGTCTGACAAGCTGGTGTACCCATGATGTGGACACTGGTGACAGTGCACCTGTCAAGAACAAAATCTATCGACAGTCAGATCAAGTCAAGGAAAGCATCAAAGCTGAGGTCAGCAAGATGCTGGAGTTAGGGGTCATTGAGCCTTCAGAGAGCCCCTGGGCTAGCCCAGTAGTTCTGGTCCCCAAACCTCATCAACAGGGTGAAAAGAGAGAGATGAGGTTCTGTGTGGACTATAGAGGGCTCAACTCTGTCACCAAGACAGATGCTCACCCTATCCCAAGAGCAGATGAACTGATAGACAAATTGGGGGCTGCCAAATTTCTCAGTACCTTTGACTTAACTGCAGGGTACTGGCAGATTGGCATGGCCCCAGGAGCAAAAGAAAAGACAGCATTCTCCACCCCTGATGGGCATTATCAGTTTACTGTGATGCCCTTTGGGTTAAAGAATGCCCCTGCCACCTTCCAGAGGTTGGTGAACCATGTCCTGGCTGGGTTGGAGTCCTTTAGTGCAGCTTATCTTGATGATATTGCTGTCTTTAGCTCCACCTGGCAGGATCACCTGATCCACCTTGGGAAGGTTTTAGAGGCTCTGCAGAGTGCAGGTCTCACTATCAAAGCATCCAAATGCCAGATAGGGCAGGGCACTGTGGTGTACTTGGGCCACCTTGTAGGTGGAGGCCAGGTACAGCCCTTACAACCCAAAATCCAGGCCATCATGGACTGGATAGCTCCAACAACCCAGACCCAAGTCAGGGCATTCCTTGGCTTGACTGGGTACTACAGGAGGTTTGTGAAGGGGTATGGGTCCATTGTGACCCCCCTCACAGAACTCACCTCCAAGAAAATGCCCAAGAAAGTTAACTGGACAGTTAGTTGTCAAAAGGCTTTTGACACCCTAAAAGAAGCAATGTGCTCAGCACCAATTCTAAAAGCTCCAGATTATGCCAAGCAGTTCATAGTGCAGACTGATGCCTCTGAGCTAGGGATAGGAGCGGTCCTATCCCAGACCAATGATGAAGGCCAAGACCAACCTGTTGCTTTTATAAGCAGAAGACTACTCCCTAGAGAGCAGCGTTGGAGTGCCATTGAGAGGGAGGCCTTTGCTGTGGTTTGGTCCCTGAAGAAGCTGAGGCCATACTTGTTTGGCACTCACTTCCTAGTTCAAACTGACCACAGACCTCTCAGATGGCTAATGCAGATGAAAGGGGAAAATCCAAAACTACTGAGGTGGTCCATCTCCCTACAGGGAATGGACTTTGAAGTGGAACACAGACCAGGGACTGCCCATGCCAATGCAGATGGACTTTCCAGGTTCTTCCACTTAGACAATGAAGACTCCATAGGACAAGGTTAGTCTCATCACCTTTCGTTTGGGGGGGGGTTGTGTGAGAAAGTGCCATCTTTCTTGCATGGTATGCCCCCACTTTTTGCTAAATTGCTGAATGTACTTCGATTGAGTGTACCCTGGGTTCCTGCCAATCAGGTGCCCAGGGCCTATGTTCCTTCCTTAAACCACACAAACTCCAAATTGGCAAACCCTAGCCACATGTCAGCCCCTAGTAAATGGTACCCTAGGTACCCAGGGCCTTGTGACCAGGGAAGGCCTCTAAGGGCTGCAGCACTCATTGTGCCACCCTCAGAGGCCCTGTACCCTTACACACACACACTGCCCTTGCAGGCTGAGTGTCTGGGTGCAGGACAAAACAAAGAGTCGACATGGCACACATCACTGTGTACCATGCCCATCACCTACACTGCCAAGGCATATGTCAGCCACCCCTCTAGCTGGGTGCATTACGCCTATGGTGTGGGCACAGGAGCAGGAGCCCTGTGCCCCTACAGTACCCGGGTCCATTCCTGGGCACTGTAAGTGCAGTGCTGTCATTTAAGAAAACATGGTGCTGAGAGCTTGTCAAACACGAGCTCCACAGCACCATATTGGCAACACTGAAGCCTGGGAAGTTTGGTATCAAACTTCTCAGCACATTGAACCCACACTGATGCCAGTGTAGGATTTAATGTACTAAGCACCCCAGAGGGCATCTTAGAAGATGCCCCCTTACAGCTAACTTGCAATCCACGTCTGCTCTGAGGCTGCCCAGGCTGCCACACAGCAGACACGTTGCTGGACCCCTGGGTGGGAGAGCCCCTGCTCTCCCGGGCCTGCAACAATGCACATCCTGGGTGAGGTGAGAAATCTCCTCCCCCAGGATGAGCAAAGGGAAGCTTCAAAGGCATGCCGCCAGTTGGAGTTTCCCCAGGCCACTGCAACCCCCCACTCTGGCGGGAAGCTTGGCCGGAAACCCCATACAAGGACAGGGGATGTGCCAGCCTGCCCACCCCACCCCTCAGGTGGGGGAGGCGAGGTGAAGCACATCTCCGGGCTCTCGCCATCTTGAAGATGGGAGGCCCTACCCTATCAGGATCAGGCTACTGCCCCCCTCCCACAGGAGAGAGGCAGGATAGGGGGTGTA
The DNA here is from genome assembly GCF_964204655.1 of Triturus cristatus. Lineage (NCBI taxonomy): Eukaryota > Metazoa > Chordata > Amphibia > Caudata > Salamandridae > Triturus > Triturus cristatus. Next base: position 2,656,335 of record NC_140591.1, read on the forward strand.
CCCACCCCAGGACAAGGACCCATTGGTCCCTGGCCTGCACCTACCTGTAACGCCCCTAAATCTAGTATTTAGGGGCCCCCTGAACCTTCCTTCCTGAGATTCCAGATAGAAAAACGACAAGAAGAGCAAGAAGAACAAAGACCTGCCCTGCAGCTGCTAAAAAGAGAAGAAGACACCAACTGCTTTGGCCCCAGCCCTACCGGCCTGTCGACTCTCGAACCTGCACCAGCGCGGCCTCCCACGTGGCCAGCAACCTCACCAACCCCGGAGGACCTGGCTACCTCTTAGCTCTAAGCCCCTGGGACTCCCACGAGTAGAGGCTCTACTCAAGAAACCTACTTGCTATCCCTGGCACCAGCCCGGGACCGCGGACCCAACACACTCTGCACCAGCCAAGCCTGGCCAGTGCCGGAGTGGACAAAGACCCAGAGGACGACCCCACGGCGACTGTGACCCAGAGTCCGGCACCCAAGGACCCCCCTCGACATCCCGGAAGAAGCCTGCAGCCTCAGAACCAAGTGCCACCCCAGCCGCGATCAACCAGAGGGTAAGATTCCCGACGTCAAAAGGCACCCCTGCACCCGGCGCCCTGCGACCCCCTGTGCCCAATCCTGGGGTACCCACCTAACCTACAACTACCCAACTTACCTCTCGAAGTGGTGGTGGCACCTGAAACCTCCTCGTCCCCGAGCCTGCAGCCTCTTTCCAAACCGGAACATTCCCATTGATTTCCATTGAGCGCCCTAAGGCTCAAAAGCACCCTGCACCCAGCCGCCCGAGTGGCCCTGGCAGTGCCCTCTCTACTCTAACCTACTTCCCCACTTGCCCTGAGTAAGTGACCAGGAGCCCAGCTCCCACAGCCGCGTGGCTTGCCAGACAGCAGCCACCAACCAAGGCCCCCCTATCCCTCATAGGATAACATTGGGCCCAACTCTCTCTGCACCCGGCCGTCCTGAAACCGCTGAGGGTGAACCAACTGTACCTACCTGACACTGGGGGACCCCTGAGTCCATGCCCGGAATTTCAACACTACCAGTCGAGTACTTACCCTTAAACCGCTAACTTCATTTTCCTCATAGGGTAACATTGACTGGCTTTTTCTTCAAAAATCTTCTAAGTGTGAACTTTTCAAAACTGCAAAAATTCACCAAAAATCAGCCAAGTGACAAAAACGAATTTACTCACCTGCTCCTAGGTGAGCTCCCAGTGCTGGATCTTGGTGCCCAGCCCTGACTCTGAAAAGTGTTCACAACTATACTTACTTCTAACTCATTTTTCTCCCATAGGAAACCATTGCCTGCTTTTCTGTGAAATTTCTTCTAAGTGTCTACTTTTGCAAATTTGAAATATTCTTTTAAAATCGTACCATTTCTGCAAACGAAATTACTTACCTGCTTTTGATAAGGACCCCAGTCCTGGGTCTAGGCACCCAGTCCTGGAATACTAAAGTAACGATAAAGTACTCTACCTGCAAATTGAATTTCTTGCCATAGAGATCCATTGAATGTTTTCTGTGAAATATTTTCTAAGTGCTAACTTTTGAAATAGCTAAATATTATCTAAAAATCATTACAGTTATTAAGTCGACTTTCTTCACTTGATTCTGAATACTGACCCCAGGCTGGTGCTAGGATCCAGACCTGGAATTCCAAAAGTAATCTGAAAAGTAATTTATTACAAATAACCTGAATTTACCATTGAGCTCAATGCATTGTTATGTTTAGGAAATAGGATTGTTTATTGCAACCAACTGTGACTGTTTACACAAATTTATTGCTTGAAACAAAAGTATTTATATTCAACCTCTCATTCTGAGAAAGTATATTTTTACCCCCTTGTGGTTCTAAAAATAAAACAAGCATATATTTTATATATACAAATCATTGGCCTAGAGTTCAGTTATTGAGTGTGTGAAACCATTTGCTGACTGAGTGTGTACAATAAATGCTTTACACTGTCCTCTGGTACTGCCTTACTGCTCGACCAAGCTACCACTTTTGAGAGTAAGGTCATACCTAACTTTGACCTCTATCAGCCTCTGGGGGACTGTGGACTCTGTACACCCTGTACCTATTAGGGAACAGTATATACAGAGCCACTTTCTCACAGGGCTCTCCTTCCACACAAGCACACCCCTCCCCCCCCCGAACGGAAATAAATACAGTAAACACCACATTGTTGGCTTGGAGGCCACTAACCAAAAGAGCTGGAAAAACTATAATATATGCCCCGGAGATGCCTTTACTACATCACCCAGACATGACAGTGAAGGAAGAAGGCAAATCACTTAAGTTGCTACAGGAGGCGGGCCTGACCTCTTTAGGGATTTACATATTAATGGGACGTTCTTGACACTAACAGATGCTGCAATACAAACAGCAGGCTCCCCGCTATTCACATTTCTCTATTATAGGCTTAGAGCGGCAGTACGGACATGTTGGACTTGTCCCTTTTTGCAGGGTCATCCCTAAACCTTTTGCTTTTCTCCTAGCCTATTCTCTGACATGGCGTTGGTGGTTTTAGGACTCTGGGCACTTTAGCAGTGCTGTCCAGTGTAAAGTGCGTGTGCTCTCTGTGTTACTTATGATAAGATTGGTCTAAACCTGTTAGGCATATTTAATTTACCTGTCAGTCCCTTGCAAAGTGGTATCTCATATACCCAGGGCTGGTAAATTAATTGCTACTGGTGGGCTTGCAGCGCTGATTGCGCCACCCACCAAAGTAGCCTTTCAAACCTCTCTCAGGCCTCTGCCATTGCACCTAAAGTGTGTGCCATTTCTGTGACCTCCCTTTTACCACATGTCAGTCACCCCGAAGGTAGGTTCTAGCTAGACCTTTGGGCAGGGTTCATTGTAGGTAAAAGATAGGACATGTACCTTAAGTGTGTGACATGTTGTGGTAGTGACAAACAGCCATTTTGGTTTCTCACTACTGTGGGGCTGCCCTCCAATAGGACTGCATTGGGGATTCCCTGATAAGTGTTTCAGTGGGAATTCCTGATATGAGAGGAGCAGCGTGGTCAAGTTTAGTATATTTGGAATTGTAATAATAACTGCTGCGCAATGGTGTGACTTGATGTGCATTCTCTTTGTCCACGGGGGAGGAGGGGTGTTGGGGTCTGGGGGGGAGGGGAATATGGGGGGTGGTCCGCGGAGGGTGGCGGTGTGTGTTGTTGCCCTCTTGGGGCACCGGGCTGCATGTTTAGTTGCTCGGGGACATCTGTTGTTCTTCATGTTTGGCTATGGGCTATGCTCCCTTTGATGGTGCAGGTTGTTGTTCGACTTTACACTAGGTCAGAGCAGGTGTTAGTTTCCTGCTGCTAACACGCCTTATCGCTTGTTTTGTGATCTCATCACAAATCTGGCTGATAGTTGAGAATGTTGCGGTGTGGTGTTTTAGCAGCTTCTTGCACGGGAATGCCTACTCTACATCTCATTAGCGTTAGTTGGTGGGGTCATCTGTGGCGATGTTTTTTGCGACTGCTATCGCCGGTAAATTAGTGATATGGGCTGTTAGCACCAGCTTGTGAATGGTGCGATAGATTTATTGCAAGTTTGGCTGCGATAAAGTGCCGTTAACTCGGCGATAGCTCCTTGAGAATATGCCCCTCAGTGTATTGTAAAACACAATTGGAATGGTATGCGGAGGAACAACCATCGGCATCGAGGGCAAAGGACTATTGGGGTCCATTGAGGGCTTATTTGCAATCAAACCTAGGGAATGGAGGATAGGCAGGTTGTGGTACATACGAACACCACTATAGTGAATGCATGGAGAACTGTATTATTATTTATGCAACGTATATAAGATGCTATACGATAACAGAGGAAGAGGTAACCGGTGTGGGGAAGACGTAAAAAGTGAAACTGGTAACAAATGTGATCGGTAATGCTGTTTTTTGTTATGTGATGTTGACATGTTATGTGTAACGTGATAATTGGCAAAATAAATATTTAAAAAAAAAACTTTCACCAAATGTCGATGACACATACATAACTGCTGGTGTAAGTCTTCTCTGTTTCAGACTTCCAATATTTCTAACACTACCTGCACATCATCCAGACCCAGTTGTCGAGTACCTGCCTGTCGGAACTGACGGTACGGACTCTTACTCTTCCCAATTTGGCTTTTCAGAGACGATATGTACCAAAATCCTCATTTGTAACCTCTCTAACTTGTGAAATTGTGCCAGCAAGGAAGATTGACTAGGACTAGGGAAGGGGGCGTCATGATTTGTAGGTCTGGCATGATTTCTGGGAGAAGTAACTTCTGCCAGAACTTAAACACACAAGGGGAAACACTCATAAATCATTCATTCTTGCAGGCTTTCAATTCTCACCTCTAGTTGAACATGGGATATCTATTCTCAAATCTCCCCGCGATCAGCTCACTTTTTATGGATACACATTGGTTTAGTGGTGGGTTCAGAAGACTTCTGTCAACTCTCTTCCTCTGGATAAGAGGTCCCTCCTCTGAAAGGAGCCCTGCACCAAACTAAACAAGCATTGGCATAGCCAATAGGTCTCGCCTTTGGGACCTTATAAGTGTTTAGCCATGCAACAGTTGCATAACTAATTACTTATAAGGTCCCAAAAGCGAGACCTATTGGCTATGCCAAGCAGCCGTGCGGCCGCGAAAGTGAAAGTAATCGCTGTAAAAGCGGCGCGCGCGCCCGCGCACATGCACTGTAGCTCTAGGCTGGCCTGGTAGCACTTTTTTGAGCCCTCTCAATAAGTCTCGCCAGACCAGCGCATGCGCTGGGTCAGGCGAGACTTAAAAAACTAGTGACAGTGGTTTCTGCCAATGTTGAGAAAGAGCCGCCAGCTTGGCAGTCATTTATAAATCTGGTGGGTGGTGTCTCCACCAGGGCGACAGAGGAGTTTGCTGCGTTGCCCTGGCGGGACAGTGCTGTCCGCTAGAATCCAAATTAGGCCCCAAGTTTATCATCAGCAGAGAATGAACAGAGAATGAACATTTGCAAACAGAAAAAAGCTACCTTTTTGTTTGAGGAGGAAGGTTATCGAACACTGTGTAAAGATACTTTCAAGGTATATCTTTCCACTGTTACTGTTTGATGCATCACCTTTTTAACATGTTATTACGTTATCTCATCTTGTCTTTCATTATCCACTTCAACCTACAGATGTCAGTGATGGTGGCAGATTTCTGTGTAGTCTCTCTTATCACATGTCCCTCTCCCCACTCCTGCTACTCCCATAGTGTGGTTAGTGGTGGATTTGGCGAGGGGCGGAAGAGTGCCCTGCTCCCCTTAAATCCAACGCACAAGGTTAGTGTTAGTGTGACTGCAGAGTGTGACTGTCCAGTCAGGAGCCCCAGTCTGGCCTCGTCTAGACTTATTGCTTGCTTCAGAAGAATTTTTTTGGAACTCTCCAGATGTGTAATTACCAACAACCAATGAACATCTGACTCACCTCGGGGACAATCTCTGAAGATGGATGACTTTCTGCAGTATACGACCGGCCAAAGTACAGCGGCCCCATCTGTGGGGGCTTATCAATCTTCTGTTTTCTGTCTGTATCTCTTTCTAAACTCTGAAAAGAAAAAAAATGCATTTTAATTTAATTACTGAATAGTTCATACAGAAATGCTGAACATTTATGGACTACACCATGGAGGGTAAAAGAATAAAGTGTTGGAAGAGGGCAGTGCTTCATTTGAGCCGGTGGTTTCCAGTGCTCGGCACCATTACTTAATTATCAACACTGGCACTTATGGTAGCACTGTTTGTCTAAGTCGGAGATGAACACAGCAACAGTTGTTTTTTAATTCAATAGCCTTGAATAGTCTGATGGTTCTCTCATTGGCGGCGTTAAGCAGCCTCCTGACGAGGGCCCTGGCCTTTCATTTTTGACAAATTAGGCACTGGAATAGGGTATGTGAGGGATTAGATGACGATTGTCTTGGTTACATCAGTAGCATCTGTTGGAGTCCAATGCTTATTTGTGTTGTGCATACGTGGACGGACGTGGATTAAGCGCTATTTTATTCAGGGAGGTCGCATTTTCAGTGAAGGAGAAAGGAAGGTGGGTCAAACTTTTCAGAAACCAAAATATGTAACTTTGAGGAGTCACAGGAGCAACTAGTGGGATAAGGAACTTATACAAAGACTAGGAGTACAACATGAGCCAGCAGCCAGCCATGAAAGCAGATGAGGGAATCTGGAGGGGGACAGAAGGAACCTCAGGAGGGGTCTATTAGATAGAGGGAGAAAAGCACATCTAGGATGGACATGAACGGACAGCAGACCCCTTTTTTTTAGGTTTCGCCTGCACAGCGCTTACGCTCTGCTTGTGAACTCTATTGTATTTATATAAATCTTAAAAGGGGCCTACATCCCGCCTCCTTACTTTCCTTGCTTTTCATTGGTCCCTGTGCTTGCCACTTACTTTTCCTCCACTTCTATTGGCTGTAGCATACTGTTTTCTGCATTTACCAATGTTTGTTTCTGTGCTTTTCTTATCAGTTTCTCTGACGCCCAAGTACCATTTCCATTCGCTTTTGTGGTACAATTTTTTAAGATTTTGCATGCACAGCGCTTTTTTTCCCCTTTGTCAGTAGACCAGTTCTTTGTTATTGTCACCTCACCTTAACATGCTCAACATGAGCACCAGTTATGTTACACATGGGCACATTCAGCAGGGATTCACTCGCTTGCATCAGAGTCCGGCGCTTGTTTACATTGCAATGCCCACTCCCCAGTCCCCCTCCCCTGGGCACAAGCAGGCACTCACTCGAGTGCATCAGAGCCCGGCGCGTGTTTACATTACATCGCCCACTCCCTAGTCCCTCAGGGACATCAGCCTGCACCACTGCCTCAGAGGCTGGCCCTTTTTTGCAAGTTGTATCTGCTGAGGTTGGATTAGCATGGGCTGCTGCGCTGCTCTCCTGCCTCCGGGCGTGTACTACAGTGCTGCACAGGTTTCCTGCGTTGTCTGTTCTCATGCTGCTCACCAAACACCGCCCTCTCTACCACGTCCGTTCCTGGCTCCCCTCTGTGCTGTCGGCCCGGTGACTGTGCCAAAGCGCGAGAATGCGCACAGGGCCATGTAAATATAGGAGGCTTCTGCATGGCTACCTGGACACAGGCTGCCGCCTCTGAGAGCTTCCTGACTTACTCTCGAGTGTGCTGCCTCCAAACCAGTGCCCCAGAGACTCCTGGGAGGTCCCTGCCTCTCACTACAGCTGAAAGCGGGCAGCAGAGGCCACACACAGCTGGTTAGGAGATTTACCTTTATACAGGTGAGGATTGTATAGCCCCCCTTCCCCATTACATATCACAATGGATATCCTGCCAACTTCCTTTGGGTGTCTTTTCTTTGAGTTGCTGGGGCCTATCTCAACAGTACTCAATCATCTTTTCAGTAGTAGGCAAAGCGAATATTCTATTGATATCAGACACCCTCCTAGCTGAAGTGTTATGTGACATCTTGGAGCTATCTTTGTGTTTTATTCAGTCACTCATTTCATTTTTAGGTCTCGCATAGGAAGCGCATGCGCTGCCTCTCCGAGGCATCAAGTAATCAGTATTACTAGTGAAATGCCACCCATTGAGTTTCTCTTTGTTTTGTCGCTTGCCATTGGTGAAGTCTGACATTGCTTTTCTTATCTCGCTCATTGTTGGCTAGTGCTCCCATCCGTCACTTCCATTTTTTTCAGTTTCTGCAGGAAGCAGCATCGACCAACTACAGTAAACCCACGCTGCAGGGTGGTATCTTTTAATGTAGGGACTACTTCGATGTTTTTTAGGTCTCATTCTCGCATAGGCAGCGCATGCGCGCCCCGCTAAATGTCCTCTGTGCCTTGAACCGAAGCCCCCGGGCCCTCCGTTACTGCACTGTCCGCACCGCTCGTGTCTTTTTGACCGGAAATCTCTTCTTGCTTTCGCCCTCCCGCTGTCCGTCCACACTGCTCGCGTCTTTTTAACTGTAAATCTCTTCTTGCTTTCACCCTCCAGCTGTCCGTGCTCTCTCGCTCCTCTCTCCCCTGCACTCCCGCTGTCGGTGCCTTCTCTACTCCCCCCGCCCCCGCGTTTGCAATGCAATGGGTCTCGCGTAAATGCGAGTCCTATTGGATTGCACATGCTTGTTGTACAGCGTTCAGTAAGCTCCTTGAACATTTGCTCCAAAACCTGAAGCAAGCAAGTATAAGCAATCATGCTAAGAAAGTCCTTGCGGGCCGCGGGCTCGGCGATGCTTTTTAAATGCAGCTCGGGCCGCGGCGGTGATTTCTTTTGCGGCGGCAAAGTGAGGGGTAGGCTCCCTCGGTTATTTAAATCGAGAGCGGGGTGGGCACCCACGATTAGACTACAATAAGCGGGGTGGGCACCCGCATTAGTCATAAAATGGAAACGAAGATGCAGGGTGGGCACCTGCATAAAATTAGCGCAAAAGCAGCGGGGTGGGCACCCGCGAGACCAGTATCACGGGGGAATCCCTACGTCGGGTTATACTTTGCCCGTATCGGGCTCAATAGAATGTAGATACTATGGGGGATAGTTACAATGAGCTATCGCCGAATTAACGGCACTTTATCTCAGCCAAAGTTGTGATAAATTTACCCCACCATTCACAAGCAGGTGCTAACAGCCCACAGCACCAGTTTTCCCGCGAAAGCAGCCGCAAAAAACATCGCCACAGAGGACCCCCGCAACTATCGCTAATGAGATGCAGAGTAGGCGTTCCCGTGCAAAAATACGCGACAACATCACACCACAACATTCACAACGACCAGACAGATTGGTGATAAGAACACAAAACACGTGATAAGGCGCGTTAGCAGCATGAATTGTACAACTGCTCTGACCTGGTGTAAAGTCAGACGGCAGCCTGCACCACAATAGGAAGCCCAGCCCAGAGCCATACCAGAAGAACAACAGATGCCATGGAGCTACTGACTGTGCCCACCGGACACCCTAGAGGGCCACAAGGGAGGGAGAGAGAGAGAGAGAAGAAGAGAGGGGGAGAGAGAGAGAGAGAGAGAAGGAGAGAGGTGGTGAGAGAGAGAGAGAGAAGAAGAGAGAGAGAGAGAGAGAGAGAGAAGAAGAGAGGGGAGGGAGAGAGAGAAGAAGAGAGGGGTGGGAGAGAGAGAAGAAGAGAGGGGAGGGAGAGAGAGAAGAAGAGAGGGGTGGGAGAGAGAGAAGAAGAGAGGGGAGGGAGAGGGAGAAGAAGAGAGGAGGAGAGAAAGAGCGAGAAGAAGAGAGGGGAGGGAGAGAGAGAAGAAGAGAGGGAGAGAGAAAGAGAGAAGAAGAGAGGGGGAGGGAGAGAGAGAAGAAGAGAGGGGGAGAGAGAGAGAGACGATCCTGCGCACCCAGGCCACACTGCCCACCTGCTGTCACCGGTGTGTCTCCAACCACTTGCCGGTTCGTAGAGCAGCACACCAGGTCCCACATCCGAGACAGCGCCGTCATCTGAAACAGAGTCCAGAGACATGACTGGCACAGTACACACACTTGCACAAGACAACATCACCCGCCCGCCCATGCACACCCAGGCAGAGGCATCCCAGCCCCTCCCGCCGCCCATCAGAGCATGCCCGTCCATGCACACACGGGCCTCACTGCTCACCTTCCGCCACCGGCGTGTAGACTGCAGGTCCCACCAGGTGCCGCTGCAAGCCACAAGGCCGGGGCCCGCAGACATGGCACCCTCCGCACCATGCATCCATGCTGCGCTGGCACCAGGTAACACGTCTGGTGCTGGGACTATATTTCACCATGGCATGGTATGAACCAGGTCACCCGGCATCATCGCAGCCTGCACAGCTGCTCAGCCCAATGGGTGCCACTCACTCTGTGACCCCAGAAGCGGGGCCACGTTGTGGTAGGCCCACGCAGGATGCTGGCGCGGCCTACACTGCGGTCCAGCAAGGCACACAAATCCTGGGCAGTCCGGACCGCCAGGACGGGCCATCATCGCAGGCTGCACACCCGCTCAACAGCTCAAGGTGCCAGTGACTCAATACACCCTAAGTCACCGTCCCGTGGTGGGGTGCCTGTGCCGGCCGCAATGCAGCGTCTGCCACAAACCCTGTCCAACCCCAGTCAGCGTCCCGTGGCAGGGTGCCTGTGCGGGCCGCTACGCAGCTGCTGCCACAAACCCTGTCCAACCCCGGTTCGCGCCACGTGGTGATAGGTCCGTGCAGGCTGCAACGCAGCGACTGCCACAAACTCTGTCCAACCCCAGTTCGCGCCATTTGGTGGTAGGCCTGTGCAGGCTGCAACACAGCGACTGCCACAAACCCTGTACAAACCCAGTCAGCGCCACGTGGTGGTAGGCCCGTGCCAGCCACAAGGCCTCGGGTCCGCAAACCAGTCACTATCGGCAGAGGGGTATGTTCGTCGTCGGCCCTTTATATTTGCGGGGTCACATGGCCTGTGACGCCTGTGCCAGGTGGGTGTGGTGTGTGTGCAAACCTGCCCTCAGGGAGTGACTGTGACATGCTGACAACTAGCCGAGTAACCTGCACAACACCAGCGAGTACGCCTGCGATGGGTAGCAACAAGGCCCCCCTGGGAGCGCGAGCGGAGTGGTCTGGCCTGCCGTATGCCGAAACAGGGCAGGGCTTGAGAAAATGACTCTTGAGCACTGGGCGTGGTTCAGTCCATGTCCTGACTAGAAAGTGGCTGCTGCATGTGTCCCTGTTGTGGTGTTCACGAACCCCTGACACAAATTGCCATGTTGCCCCCTCTGACTGCCATCCCACAGGATGTGCATCGTTGATGAAAGGGAAATCACTGTCCCTACATTCATCCACACATACATACATGAATGAGGAGACATGACACGGCAGTGCATCACTGGATGTTTATTTAACATTCAGTGCTTTTCCGCAGCTGGAACGGTACAGAGCAATGCCGAATACACCACACTGTCTGTGCCCGTGGAGGGCCAGCCAGAGTCCATCCGTGGCAGACAAGTACTGCGGAAGAGGAGGGATGCAGTCCCCAGTCTGGTCGCCGTGTCATTGGTCATCAAACAGGATGTGGCGGTGCATGTCGCTGTTCAAGGTGAGTGCATCAGAGTGAATCAGGGGTCAGTGGAAGGTCATGAGGCTACGTGCGGGACCAACCAGGAACATGCCAGGTGGCGTAAATGAATGCTACTGAGCCCTTCTGATCACAAGCCCATTCACATCCTCGTCCCCGGATATGTGCCCTGCCCCACCTGGAGTTGTTGTTTTACCGGCTGCGGCACTGTGTGGCACTGTCACCTCAGGTGCCGGAGGTGGTCTATCTGCCACACTGTGTGGCACGGACACCTCAGGTGCCGGAGGTGGATTGTCTGCCACACTGTGTGGCACTGACACCTCAGGTGCCAGATTGTTTAGGCCTACCACTCAGGAACGCATAGCCACGCCAGGGGGCAGAGATGTGGATGGTGTGGGGGCAGCAGCATTCAGCATTGCTGTTGGACTTGGCCCTTCTGGCAAGTTCACCCCTAGAACTTTTTGCAGTATCCTAGCCTTTTTCCTGTGTGGTACTAGTGGTTTTAGGCCTCTAGGCGCTTTCACACTGTGTCCCAGTGGAAAGCGCGTGCGCTCTGGGTTACATTGAGTGAGACTAACCTGCCCTCCCATAGGAATGCATGGGGGAATGTATGTGTCCCTGGTAGTTCCTGATGCGTGGGGAGTGTAGGTGCGAGTTTGGTATGTACGGACTTGTGTGATAAAATGCTGCGCGATGATGTGTGCGGCGTGCATGTATCTAGTGTGGAAGTGCCACTTCTAGACTTCTAGACCACCACTTTTTCGGCACCCACAACCATTTAAAGACACGAGTAACCAGCACCAGTAACTATGACAAGATATAATGCACTGCCAATCATGTCTCTAATCCCGATACAGACTACATGGTCACGCCCCCACAACGCGGAAATAACCAAAGTTAAGAGTTAGATACTAAATACACGAGGACAGTCTCGACACAAATGTACTAACAGCATCAGTTACCTTTGACTAGTCGAAGAAATCATTTTTTCCTATTCACCTTCTGTCCCTTAGAGAGAAACTAGCCATAACAGGCAAGATAAGTTCAACCTCGCAAGCCAGCCCTCTTTACAAAGAACGGCAAGGTAGGACATTTACCAACAAAGTACTAAACCACAAATAGACAATTTCTAAACTATGAGTTCAAACACACTTACAATGTATTCATTTATTACAGACAAAGAAGAAAAGCCACTACTACCTGAGTGAGCGTAAGTCACCACAACATCCTTGTCTCCACAACACCCCAATTTAGTTCAAAAATTAAAACAGGCATACTTTTGTCCCAACAGGAACAGATGTGCGACTCCAAACCCACAACAGCCCTGAAGACGACCTTACATATATAATACAGGTCCCCAATGATAAAGGTCGAAACGCGTTGGCTAACAAGCAGAGATCCAGAAAACTCTGGGAGAGAACAATCTAGACATCAGAACTCCCAAAAGAGCGCAAACAGAAACTAAGTTTATTGCTCCCTTAAACCACTTAGCCAAAACCATTCGACTCTGCCCAGGACCGTAATAATAGTCAGAACTAGAAGGGCTAACCAGCTTCAGTTCCCAAAGATACACAATATCGGACAATCCACCATTGCTATGTAAAAACTTTACACATGTTTGTTTTCAAGTTTTTTTCAGTGTTGTACGTTATGTTATGAAGTCACTGTATAAATGTAAATATTTGACACTGTTTCATGTATATAATATGTGTATTGCAAAATGAAGTAGTGTTCGTTCAGCTCTAAATCAACAAGAAAGTGCAAAAATTGATTTACTAACCGCAGTCATTAAAAAGGCTAGCTGGAAAAGACAATTTGTAATCAATGGTGTCAGAGGTAAAATGCATGTTGTAAAAAGTTAGTTTAGATTCCTGCCTCTGCCCACCGTATTGAATCTTCCCCCATTTTTCATATCTCTATACAGAGTGGGCACCAGGCCCACGAGGGTATAGGTAGATTATTTCTACTAGGGAAAACAAAAAAACCCTTGTCACCTAGACTAAAGAAATCTAGGCGCCACCATAAAGACCGAACACCGCTAATTTTGCATACCAACTAGACTAAAAGCTCTACAAAACAGTAACGTTATAGTCAAACTTACGCTTTCACAATTCAGGATCAAAAAAAGCCTTACACATTGCAGTCCATTCACACCAATGACAGAACCCAAAACCTTAAGTTTCAGAGAGGAGGACATTGAAGAACTCCTAAAACGACCGTCTACATTTAACCTAGGAAAGAACCCAACCAGTTTTGCCCAACAAACGGACCTGGAAAAAATTACCAGACTGAAGAAAAAACAAATACGGACAGCCCTACACGGCGAAGCATTACTGGAACACCTAAGAGCTGGCACAATACCAACAGGCCTACAAGTTAAGAATATACCCGTGATATTCACAGACCAACCCGAGTATCTTGAAGGGTTCAGCCACATTGGAACAAAATGCTCGAGAGATTGGATGTTCCACTCAATCAAAACTGCTGAACGTTTGAGTATAAAAGAACTAGAACTAATCAAAGAATTGGAAGAAGCCTTCCTAAACAATTCAGCAATAGAGGACGCTAAGAATCTCCTGTCCAAATTGGAAAAAGAAAACACGACCTTAAAAAAAAACACAGAAGAGGCCAAAAGATCTAAACTACAGAAGGATATAATAAATTTTTCAACAACCAAAGCTTACCCTTACTTGGACAAGGAATATTATAGACAGCCTCAAAACACCGGAGCACTCAGCATATACGGAGGCAGAAGCAAGAGAAGGTTTCTCACCTTCTCGGAAGCCTCATCTTCATCCGGGACATCAAGTGAAAGTGAAGGCCCCACGGATAATAGAAACAATCAACAAAGACCATTCTATCAGCCGGCACCTTTTTTAGACAGAGGCAACAGCCGTCCGAGAGGCCAACCACGAGCAAACAGATGGTACAATCCCCAATCGAATCAACACCAAGGGGAGATTACAACCAGGAGGAATGTTTACCGCTGGTAACGGAAGAAACAGACTCCATTTACAACCTATCTAACCACGTCCTTCTACCAGCTGAAATCCAAGTACTCCAAAAAGGCCAATCATTCATCCCTACAGTAAGACCAGACCTCACTCAAATGAAAATGGAAATAATTCAACTGTTCAGAAAGATGAGACTCAAAATATTCTTTCAAGAAAGAGAAGAAACGACATCCCAAAACTTCTCTGGTCTGAAAAATCCATCGACCTTTTTTCCCAACACACACAATATGCCCATAGAACTCTTAATATTCGAGAAAAATGTTCTAAGAGACTTGGACAACCTAGAAAAAAAGAAATCTTTCACAAAATGGAACCTGTCAAAAAAAGAAACGGAAGCTCTGGACCGCCTATCACACAATAAGAATCTCATAATCAAACCGGCAGATAAGGGAGGAGGAATTGTTATCTGGCCGAGAGAAAAATATGAGTTGGAGGTACAGCGACAACTAGTGGACAATAAATACTACAGAAAAACTAATGAAGACTGGAACCTGAAAATCAAAGAAAAACTTCTGCCTATTATCAACATAGGCAAAGAAGAAGGATGGCTGACAACGAAAGAATCACATTTTTTGATCAATGACAACCCTCGGACACCCATCATGTATGTCCTTCCAAAAGTGCACAAGGATTCCAGAAACCCGCCAGGAAGACCCATAATTTCGGGAGTAAATTCGATACTGGAAAGACCAGCGAAATACGTGGACACTTTTTTAAAACCAATGGTCAGAGATACCCCAAGCTATGTCAAAGACACAATGCAGGCAATCACCATGCTTGAAAATTTCCCCTTCGATGGAGAAAACGAAATTCTTGTGACTCTGGATATTGTCAGTTTATATTCTAACATCCCACAAGAGGGAGGCCTAGAAGCCATACAAGTGTTCCTTGACAAACGCGCTCGACCACATAACGTACCAACGAACTATCTCATCCAACTAGCAGAAATTAGCTTGAAACACAATTTCTTCACCTTCAACGAAACACAATTTCTGCAAGTTATGGGAACCGCGATGGGATGTCCCTTCGCCCCAGAAATGGCCATAATGTTTATGGCCCTATACGAAGAAAAATGGGTGTACAATAATAACCCATACGACGGCCACATAAAAATGTGGCGTCGTAACATCGATGATGTTTTTCTGCTGTGGAGAGGCGACGTACAAGCTTTAGAAACGTTTGTGACATGGTTGAACAATAGGAACCCTAACATTCAATTTACAATGAACCACAACAAAACAGAAATGAATTTTTCGGATCTTCTAATTAGACATGAAGAGGGCCACCTCTATACAACACTTTACACTAAAAAAACGGACAGAAATACTTTTCTCCATTTTTCAAGTTTCCACCAACGAAATTTACGTGAAAACCTGCCATTCAGCCAGTTCCTGAGAATAAGGCGGAACTGCTCCAAAAAGGAGGATTATTTCGTGAACGCGCACTCACTAATGGAGAAATTGTCAAAGAGGAATTACCCTAAAAAACTACTTAAAAGGGCATTAAAAAGGGCCTGGTACACCCCCAGAGACTCTCTCCTCACCCCAAGACCAGAAAAAACAAGTTCAAAACTGGTATGCGTCACGACTTTTTCAAGCCGAACAACAGAGATGCAAAAGATCATTCGTAAAAACTGGGATACAGTAAAAGGCATTCCATCTTTCACACAGATACCAATCTTCGCTCTCAAAAAAAACACCAGCATACGAGAAAAGTTGGTACGTGCCAATACAACCTACAAACAACCAGCAACATCCCTGAGGTCCATGCTTTCATTACCACCAATATAAGGACACAAAAAATGCGGCAAATGTGTATCCTGCGATAGTACAGTGGAAGGCACAAAGTTTGTGTAGGGGCAGAAATATATAATCCACGAAAATTTCACCAACTGCAACACACATAACGTCATCTATTGTGTTCTGTGTCCATGCCCCCTGGCTTACATCGGGAAAACTACACAATCAGTAAAAAATCGAATTTCCCAACATCGCTCAAGGATCAAATGCAAAACTCCGAATGCCCCGCTGGTATCTCACTGCATTGAGAAAAATCACGGCCCTAATGACCTGAAGTGGACAGTTTTGCGCCACATTCAAGGAAAAAATGTTGACGCAATTCTATCAAAAACTGAAGCCAAAACCATCATGTTCCTAGGCACCATAGAAAATGGACTAAACGAGATGACGGAAATATCACACATCATATAATAGGGGCCAGATATGACACCTCCTCTAGAAGCCACAAGTTGCATCAATAACATAAGCAGACACTATAATTGAATGACTACCACTAACCAGATCTGTGAGAAACACATAACATTTCAAGCACTTACCCTATCTTTTAACACAAAAATAAACTAATAAACTAGCTCTTCAAACAAGAAGAATCATCAGATCGAACAAAAATAACCCCTCCAAACCTTCCCCCGCCGTTTTTTTGAAAAAGGCTTTTTTTCATAAAAAGATCACACCAACAATGAAAAGCGAATACAACAAAACAGACAATTTTTATTAAAGCCTGTTGTGATTCCAACTACGTCAGAAAAATCCAACAGGCGGGTCTATGAAAAAACTGAATATACACATTTGGTAGAAAGTTTAGACCAAATACGTCTCTGCCCCTCAGGTGGGTCCACGAAAATCCAAACATAAACACCAGGTAGAAAGCTCAAACCGAACAAGTCTCTATCTCTCTTTAAAAAAACAAAAAGAGACAAAATCACACAATTTGTCATGACGTGATAAAGCTTTATTCAAATCCCGCAATTTTGGAACAACAACTTCGTAACCATGACCACGTCCCACGTAATCACGCCGGAAACCCCATAAGAACTAACCAATCCGCAAGAGTGAATCACAGTACCCTGCAAATGCCGGAAACGTGAGGAAAGAGAATAGCCGAAGACGGAAAAAGAAACCACGAACTCCCAAGCGAGACGGCCAGTTATCCAACAACTACGGAGAAAAAGGTACGGAGAGATCAAATGGAATGATCTACTAACAAGCACGCGGTGATTCAAAGGGGCACGCGCTATTCTGAAAAACCGTCACAATTGTAAAAACCAGATAAGTCACGGGAGAAGCAACCACTTCACGCATGCGACACACAAAAAAGCCCAGGGTGGAACGATAGGTATTTAAAGCCCGACCACCACTTTTTCGGCACCCACAACCATTTAAAGACACGAGTAACCAGCACCAGTAACTATGACAAGATATAATGCACTGCCAATCATGTCTCTAATCCCGATACAGACTACATGGTCACGCCCCCACAACGCGGAAATAACCAAAGTTAAGAGTTAGATACTAAATACACGAGGACAGTCTCGACACAAATGTACTAACAGCATCAGTTACCTTTGACTAGTCGAAGAAATCATTTTTTCCTATTCACCTTCTGTCCCTTAGAGAGAAACTAGCCATAACAGGCAAGATAAGTTCAACCTCGCAAGCCGGCCCTCTTTACAATGAACGGCAAGGTAGGACATTTACCAACAAAGTACTAAACCACAAATAGACAATTTCTAAACTAAGAGTGCAAACACACTTACAACGTATTCATTTATTACAGACAAAGAAGAAAAGCCACCACTACCTGAGTGAGCGTAAGTCACCACAACATCCTTGTCTCCACAACACCCCAATTTAGTTCAAAAATTAAAACAGGCATACTTTTGTCCCAACAGGAACAGATGTGCGACTCCAAACCCACAACAGCCCTGAAGACGACCTTACATATATAATACAGGTCCCCAATGATAAAGGTCGAAACGCGTTGGCTAACAAGCAGAGATCCAGAAAACTCTGGGAGAGAACAATCTAGACATCAGAACTCCCAAAAGAGCGCAAACAGAAACTAAGTTTATTGCTCCCTTAAACCACTTAGCCAAAACCATTCGACTCTGCCCAGGACCGTAATTATAGTCAGAACTAGAAGGGCTAACCAGCTTCAGTTCCCAAAGATACACAATATCGGACAATCCACCATTGCTATGTAAAAACTTTACACATGTTTGTTTTCAAGTTTTTTTCAGTGTTGTACGTTATGTTATGAAGTCACTGTATAAATGTAAATATTTGCCACTGTTTCATGTATATAATATGTGTATTGCAAAATGAAGTAGTGTTCATTCAGCTCTAAATCAACAAGAAAGTGCAAAAATTGATTTACTAACCGCAGTCATTAAAAAGGCTAGCTGGAAAAGACAATTTGTAATCAATGGTGTCAGAGGTAAAATGCATGTTGTAAAAAGTTAGTTTAGATTCCTGCCTCTGCCCACCGTATTGAATCTTCCCCCATTTTTCATATCACTTCTAGAAGTGGGCACTTCTGTGTGCAGTGTGAAATGAGTGCCTTGTCTGGCGATTGGCTGCCTGAGGTCATGTGACGGGCTAGGGAATCCCCAGAGTCAGGAGGAGTCACCCAGTGGTGAATGGGGAGATCAGCAGCTAGATGGGTGGGAGGAGTCCACCTAGGACCTGAATAGGGCTGGGCTTTCCCCACACAATGCTGGCTCCGCCCCCTGTGGTGCGACTGATGACCCTGGCCTGTCCTGTGAATAGGGAGAGGGGCTGAGCAAAACAAAGTGCTCAAGAACCAGTTGCATCTGGTTCGCCCCTCCCCTGCACCTTTGGAAACAAAGGAACCTGTGTATAAAAAGGGGCTGTGTCCCCTTACAAAATGTTCTTGCTCTGACTCGAATCTACCAGGGGCGCGCTGGTGCTGGGGCCCAGGGGAAGGCTTGCCTCCCTGGGCCCTGCCCAGCCCCTGGATGCCCTGGATACTGGAGGACTTTACTTCTAAATGTAAATGAGTATGTGCTTATATAGCGCCGAATCACCCCTGGGGGTATCTCTGCGCTGTACTCATACCGCTGTAGGAACCCTTCCTGGCTATCCGTGTGAAGTGTCCACTCCTGGGCACCCCCATGGTGAAGCCAGGCATCCCAGCGCTGTTGGGGCCGTTGTGGAGACTAAGCAAGCTATTGCCCAGTGTTGCAGCGTGGGACCCATGATTAGAATAGGCACTGATGCGAGAATATCAGGTCCGAGGAATTTATAGCCCGAGACCCTGCCGCGTCGGGAATCGAACCCAGGTCCCAGACCAGTGCTCTGCATCGAGGTCTGCCACTCTAACCATTGAGCCACACTTCTCCACCTGGTGAGCCTGGTGAGCGCCTGGTGAGCGCTTTATTGCTTGTTCTGCTTTGGATCCTGGCAGGAGGGGGCTTGCTGCTGGTGGGGCCCAGGAGGGACCGCCATGGGGGCTGCCTCCCTGCTGGAGGGCCCTGTGTGCTGGCCCCTGGGCCCTACATTGCCCCCCTGATGCCTCCAGGACTTTCTGTTGACCTAGCGCCTGGAAAGCGCTATCTTTCCCCCCAGGAAGGAGGAACATGTGGGCCTTTGCAGCGCTGGGCTGCGATCTCCGCCGTTATCCTAAGTTATGCCTCCATGCTCCCAGGTCACTGTATAAGGCTTTTACCCTTATTGCAAGATGGCGAAGGTTACGCATAGTGTACTTAGGCCTCATGGACCTATGCTGTTGGTGTTCTGCCTCATGAGCTCTGCCTAATTTTTATGCCCACAGGTTCAGGCTTGAGAGTAATGTCTTATGCATCTGCTAATGCCTAATGTGATGTTGCCGGGCGTTTTACCCTAATGAGTGCTTCATGCCTGCTATGTTTATGCCCACAGGTGGATGCCTAATGTTGTCCCCTCACAGCGTTCCTGCCTCAGGGGTCATTCATATTGTTTATGCCTATGGTGATGCCATGATGTTTTATTGCAGGCGTTCCGGCCTAATGCCTAATGTTATGCCCTGATGTGTTTTATTGCAGGATGTTATGTTATGTTATGTTAGGTATATTTGTATAGCGTACAGCTGCTTCAGTGAAGAGGCGTCTCGGCGCTTGCAGCAATTAACAGTGGAAGCTAGGGCTAGACTGTAGGGAAAATGTGGGTTTTAATGGCCATCCGGAAAGAAAGAAGACAGTCAAGCCGCCGGATTTGGACAGGGAGGGAGTTCCACAGTTTAGCAGCAAGGAGTCTGAATGACCGGCCCCCTGCTCTAAGACGCTTCATCCGGGGGATGGATGCAAGGAATTGCTCAGCAGAGCGAAGCTGGCGAGTGGGCACATATAGGGCTAATAGATTAGAAAGGATTTCGGGAGAGGACTGTTTTAAAAATTTAAAAGCTAGGCAGAGTACTTTGAATTGGATCCGTTGAGGGACGGGTAACCAGTTTAGGTGACACAGGGCTCCTGAGGCTGAGCAGGTTCTGGGGAGCCTTAGTAGGACACGGGCCGCAGCATTCTGAGCTCGCAGGAGGCGGGCGACCTCGGCCTTGTTGGCGCCTAACATAAGGGAGATGGCATAGTCTAATCTAGACAGGATGGTTGCCTGGACAATCAACTGTCGGGTGGGGGGGGGAGAAGAAGCCCAGCATGGGCCTCAAGCCCCGCAGGAGACCGAAGCACGTGCCAGCGGTCTTTTTGGTATGTTCCCGGAGCCCAAGGGTGGAGTCAAACCATATCCCAAGGTTCTTTACTGCCGATTTAGGAGTAGGTGCAGGGCCCAGGGACTCCGGCCACCAGCTATTACTCCAGAGCTCCTTCTTCCTCCCCACTAGTAACACTTCTGATTTACTGGCATTAAGTTGGAGGCAGTTAGTGGTCATCCAGCGCGCGACTGCTGCAAGGCCGTTCCAAAATTGCATGGCTCCCTGAGAGTGCTCATCGGAGAGGGCTACGACTAGCTGCGTATCGTCGGCGTACGAGACCATGGTCAAGCCATGATCTCTAGCCACCGCTGCCAAAGGTTGGACGTAAAGATTTAACAACACTGGGCTTAACGCCGACCCCTGGGGAACCCCCTGTTTGATGGCATGGGCGTGTGAGAGGAAGGGGGGGGGGCGACACCTGAAATGATCTGTCAGAAAGAAAGGAATGGAACCATTCTAAGGCCAGACCCACAAACCCCTCCTCCTCAAGCCGGCGCAGGAGGATCTGATGTGATACCGTGTCAAACACGGCGCTGAGATCGAGCAATATAAGTGCCGCAGTTTGACCCTCATCCAGGATGGTACGTAGATGTTCACTTACTGCCAGAAGTGCGATCTTGGTGCTGTGACCGGAACGGAAGCCATTCTGGGAGCAGTCTAGGACGCCAGTGTTGTTCAGGTATCCTGAGAGTACAGTATTGGCATGGGCCTCTGCGATTTTAGCGACCCAGGGCAGGAGGGATATGGGGCGAAAATGTTCTGGTTTGGTGGGATCGAGTGTAGGTTTTTTTAGTAGGGGGACCACCATAGCTTGTTTCCATGAAGGGGGTACCACAGACGTGGATGAAAGAGGCCTTGATAATCTGACGTAGGGGTGCCATAAGAGCCGGTAGTGAGTCCCTGAATTGGGTCGGTCTCATGGGATCTATGGGGGAGCCTGATTGGACTTTACCTTTATTCCCCACATGTACATTTATCCTATCTGTATGTCGCAATGGTTCCGGCAGGGGCCCGATTGGCCCTGCTATGTATATAATTCCCCCCTGTAAATACTGACCTGGCGCCGGTTGGCGCAGTATAGAGATTACTGAAAATACCTTGTGTTTGTACAATACAAAAGTTATTCTTACACAAACTTCTGTAGCGTCTCTTTTTGGAGTGTGCCTTGTGTGTCGCCTGTGTGTACTGCGTGGATGCTTTGCACATTTCCTCCAGAGTTTGGCCCACCCGCTCTGCACCACGCTACCCGTTTCCAACAGTCCCATTCTCGTGCATGCTCGAATAACCCGATCCACGCCCACTAACATTAATTTTCAAATTAAGTAAGCATCTTTGCGTATGTTTCATTTCCTGCACTCAGACGCTTATCAAACTTCATTCATGCACCACTCACCGTGCACAGAGAGCACTCACACCATTCTACCTGCACCCATGCACTGCTCTCACACCTCTTATTCCTAATCCCATAGGTGAAATTTAGTGCATTTACCAATGCTTATTTTAGGGGGGAATGGCCACGCTTTCATTTGAGGCAGATGAAAGATAACACAATACTAAATAGTGCTGTGCGCCAAGGGGGCATGATGAGGCGCTGGATCCAGGAAAGCCTTTCTTCTCAGTCT
Organism: Triturus cristatus; assembly: GCF_964204655.1. Taxonomy (NCBI): domain Eukaryota; kingdom Metazoa; phylum Chordata; class Amphibia; order Caudata; family Salamandridae; genus Triturus; species Triturus cristatus. Next base: position 2,678,480 of record NC_140591.1, read on the forward strand.
GGATGAACTATAGCCGTGGTGCCCATTTTATGAAAACTTTGGGGCATATTCACAAGGCGCCATCGCCAAATTAACGGCACTTTATAAGTCGAGATAAATTTACCTCCCCATTCACAAGCTGGTTATAACAGCCCACAGCACCAGTTTACCTGCGATAGCAGCTGCAAAAAACATCACCACAGAGGACCCCCGCAACTATCGCTAATGAGATGCAGAGTAGGCGTTCCCGTACCAAAAGCCGCAACAACAACACTCTGCAACATTCTCAACGACCAGCCAGATCGGCGATAAGAAAACAAAACACGCGATAAGGCATGTTAGCTGCAGGAAATTAACACCTGCTCTGACCTGATGTAAAGTTGGATGGCAGCCTGCACCACAAAAGGGAGCCCAGCCCAGGGTGTCATCGGAAGGGTAACAGATGCCATGGAGCCACTCATCATGCAGCCCGGACAACCAAGAGGGCCACAACACCCACCACCACCATCCCAGGACCCCAACCCCCACCCGGGACACACCCCCCGGACCATCACAGAGGCAGCGCAGACAAAGACAGCGGCCCCCCTGGAAACGCACCTGCCTCACAGACCCAAAATCTGACAATGTCACTGTCCACTACAGGCTGAAAAGGACATGCATCCTAAGCATCCTGACCATCATCGCCTAACAGGCCTACGACACCAACACAGCGGACAACCAACATCCCACCCCACACCAAGCTCCTGCCTGTGCTGCACCTGTTGGCCCATGGCACACCCCAAACAACACCCGCCAGAGTCAGAGGAGTCTCACAGCCAGGCACATCCAAGTCTCCCACACCTGTCCTGGACATCACCATCACCCTGGCATTCCAGTCCCCATACGTCCAACACAATGCGCTGGATCCACGGGAGACCAAGCAAGGACCATACGCCACAGCCGGATGCACGCACATGTTGGGGGCAATCCACAGCATACATGTCCTACCTGTGCCCCCTGGTGACACAGCACACAATCACCGTAACAGGAAGCACAGGTCACACATCAATGTGCAGGCAACATCGGAACACCGTGGGACCTCCACCAATGTCACCTCCAAATACACAGCCAGTATGCATGATTCCTTCATCCTCTGACAGTCCATCGGCAACCAGCGTTCCCTGGATGGCACCAAGGGAAATGCACAGCCACTTTGCAAGTTCCAAATTAACACCCCACTCACCTCAACTGCACAACCATGGAATCCATAACTCTGGCAATGCACACGTCACAAAATAACAACCAACATGCCCACCCACCAGACACGACAGAACAACTAACAATGGTAACCTGGGGAAGCCTTGAACATGAGCCATCAACAGCATGGCACCTCAGCCACACAATAGCCGAATGTGGGGAGAGGTGGCAACCAGCCATGTGGGAAGGATGCAGTAGAACCATGATTGGGAAAGTTCACAATGCCAAGAGTTGCGGTGATGTGCTGGACAGACCACAGTATGCAGAACACACCCATATCCACGGCGACATACACCTCGGGTGTATGGAGTGTAGTGGACAGTGGACGCAACCATGTCACCCCAGCCAGTGGGGGTCCTCACGGAAATGTTGCCTGTTACGCCCCCCCATAAGTGTGAGCAGAGTGGGATGGCCCGGTGTACGCCAGGCCAGCATAGGGGCGTGAATAAAAAGCACGTAGCCCTGGGAGTGGTCCTCTTCCGGAAAGCACAACGTCTCTGCCAGGGTGGCGCCTCCCAGCCCGCCACGAGCTCAACGGCGTTCTCGTCATTGGAGTTGCCTGCGATCCTGTGCACCTGCCGTACCCCGGCCTGCTGGACCACGAACCCGTCAGGCCCGCCCCTGCGCAGCCAAGCCACACTGATCACCTGCTGACACCAGTATGTGTCAAGGAGGGCCCATCACGTGCCTGTGTAAGCTCCAAGCCCGAGGCCCGCGACCCTGCCAGCCTCTCAGACCATGGCTGACCCCCCGACGCTGGCCCACATTACTCTTTCCTCATTCACATACTACACCGGCGTCCTCTTTGGCCAAGTAGGTCCCATACATCAAACTGTGTCCTGGGTCTTGAATGGCAGTGACCCCAAATCCGTGCTAGCGGCAACAGCACCAGATCCCCCGATCAGTGAGGCATAGTTCATATGGGCATCTTACGACACGTGGTGCCACTAACCCTGTTTAATGCCAGCCGGTGACACGTGGTGCCAGAAACCCTGTTCAACGCCAGCCGGCGACACGTGGTGCCACAAACCCTGTTCAAAGCCAGCCCGCGACACGTGGTGCCACAAACCCTGTTCAACGCCAGCCCACGACACGTGGTGCCACAAACCCTGTTCAACGCCAGTCGGCGAAACGTGGATGAGGGACCAGGACTACCCTGCGGACCAGTAGGTCCCACATCCAGCACCTAGTTGTGAATCACGAATGGCAGAGTCCACACCAGTGGTTGCACGGAGAGGAGTAAGAGGAAGATGCAGCTCAGTCTGGACCAAAGCCGGGTCACAGTCACGAAGGTGACTGAACACGTGGTGCCACTGAACCTGAACTACGCAGGCCAGTGTGGCCACCAACCTATGCCAGTTTCCTGCCTTTACTACTCCTAAACTGAGAAAAATCCTAACTTCAAGACTTTCGGGATAGACAGAAGGCATTTAGGAGTCCTAAAGTTAGGAGTCCTAATTTTATTACTCCTAAACTGAGAAAAATCCTAACTTTAAGACTTTCGGTATTCACAGAAGGCATTTAGGAGTCCTAAACATAGGACTCCTAACTTCTGTGAATACCGAAATGAGTAAGTGCCTTCTATAAATACCAAAATGAGTAAGTACCTTCTGTGAATACCAAAATGGTAGTAAGTTTAGGATTTTGTCTTAAGTTAGTTCTGTGAATCGGGCCTGATGCAGCGTTTACCCAGAAATTATCACCAACCCAGGGTCCGGGTCACTCCGGTGGGGCCAATAACACCGAAGTGCACACACCCAGTCACACACTTTTCCCCAGACCCTTGCAAATAAAACTACAATGGGTTGCATGAATTCTCTCCTATCACGGGATACCTTTAAGCACAGATTTTAACACCAACATTTGTTTTCATCACATAATTTTACTAACTAATCTATGCATCAATGTACCCCGCTAATTAGGTCGATGGACCAATTAGTTGAAAAAGTTAATGGTGATTTTCAAGACCAGCTTAACCTCACTACAACAATACATTGATTTGTAAAATTAATTGACTCTAAAAGAATCACGAACATCTGAAATCATTTAAAAGATTTTATGTAATTAATTTGCATATAGAAAATTATCATTTATTCTCTCACTATTAATTCTCACTGAGCATTGCCATTTATTCAGGAAATAAATCAAGAAACTGTTTAATAAAAGTCAGGAAAAGAAAATGTAGATTTACATTCATTTCATTATTCTCAAAATAGTTAAAACTCAATCCTTGGTCATGTAACTGACAGAGGGTTCCAAAAATGAAGGATCAATGAACCATAGTTTAAAACATGCATTTAATTCTAAAGATTTCCTACACTAAAATCTTCCTACCCAGCACAAAAACCCCAGCTTTCTTATTAACCTTGGCCTCCTCAACGACTTCTCTCACCCAGGCTAGAGTCCCGCAACGATCTCGAACCTACAGGGGTCATCAGTGCGCATTCTGGCATAGTTTCAAGCTCTCAGCATCTCTGCAAACAGCTTCTCTGACACTAAACCCCAATCTTGGTCTGATATTTATACTGTGTTTGCTGGCTCTCTACCCTCAAATGTTTCAACTCTTGCCGTTTCCCTTGCTCTGATTGGTCATGACATTGCAGTTCTCAGCTCCCAGGATGTCCGTGAATAACTTTATGTTTGACAAGCTGATAGATACAAATTCAACTGTCCCACAGTTCATTAGCAGGCATTCAACTGCTCATTGGCAGGGATTCAGCTGTTCATTGTCAGGGATTCAGCTGTTCCCACGTGGACATTCTTTGGCAGGCATTCAACTGTTCTCGTGCTATCATTCTGGCTCTCAGCCACTCGCCGGCATTCACACCAAATGGCCTCGAACATAGTCAGCTTGAGTTGCAAAGTTCAGTGTAGCACAAGGCATGCACGAAGTTCCTCCAGCCAGATGATGCAAGCATTCTCTAACGCGCAGAACTGGAAAATACGAAGCCATTTTGAAACTGGCCACCAGCCAAACTACGATAAACACACACAAAGAAAATGTGAATACACAGAAAATAAGTGTTTTCTGTCCCCCCACCCGCCAGTGCTAATATTTATCCCCTAAAACTGTTACCTAGCGGAAAAGCATCACATTGCAAGCCATTAAAATGAAGCAAAAGCAGCATGCAATGCACAATGTACACTACAACATAGACGTGCACTATTACACTACTTAAATGCGCAAAACAGATTAAACATGCGTTTTACAACATTAATTAATATGTTAATCAAACCTGTTAATGCAGAGCATTTCCCACATGTAATGTGTGTTTGGTTAATACACAGCAATCAAAATTAATATATTACTTTGTTATGGGGGGTGATTGGTCTGAACGGGTGTTAGAATCCGGGGTCTCTGGTTGGCGCAAGTATGCACTTGCGACAAGCAGGGACCCTTTCCTCTAAGTCAGGGCGAAGGATTACTCTGGGAAAATAACCCCTGCTCACCCTCTAGGTAACGTGGCGCGAGCAGTCAGGCTAGATTCCAGAGGGCATTAGGTTAAGCATTCAAGATGTCCCACACAACAACCACCAACCCACCACACAGAGACAAAAGGCTGTATTTTGTAAAAATAAACTCTTTATATAAAAATGTTTCTTCAAGCAGGCTTTTAAAAATACAGTTCTTACTTCAAATGGGGTTCCAGTTACTTGCAATACTTTTCCAAGAGTCCACAGTTCTTTAAATGCACTTTTCAGGTTAACATATGCTTCTTTTGGGGTCTGTGCGCTTCGTAGCACCTCCGGTACGCTTTGTACGAGGTTTTAGACGCGTCATGCCGTTCCTCACGCTTCTCGCGTGATAACGCGTACGCTGGACGCAAGCCTTACGGACCGAACCTTCGTAGGTACGCACCGTACACGTCCGGTACGCCTCTTGCCGATCCTCACGCTTCCCGCGTGAGCACCGTCTATGTATTTGACGAGGAACGGGCCTTGCCGAAGCTCACGCCTCACGCGTGAACAGCGTAGCGCGTCGCCAGCATTGGTACGGACCGTACAAAGGCAAGTACGGTTCGTACGAGGGCGCTTTCAATGCACAGTACCTGGGATCTTTGTAGGGGGTTCGTGGCGGCCTCAGCAGTCCCGCAAAGGGCGTCCCGCGTCGCGTTGCCGTCCCAGCTCTTCAGTGGATGGCAATGCTTCGTGGGGCGCTCGGGGACGTCTTAGCACACAACGAAGTTCAGAAGCAGGAGGGGCAGCTCGGGGATGACTCTCAGCGGCGCAGTGCTGTCGGCTTCGTCCAGACAGCGAACAGTGTACCTGGGATCCTTACAGTGGTCTCGGCGGCTCAGGGTCGCAGAGGCTCGGCGCTTGGACGCAGGTCGTCTCTCCTCACGTTGCGAGCTACGGCTCGAGGGGGCAGTTGTTTGCTTAGGTCAGGCCAGGCGGGCTGGTCTTCACGGTGCTCACAGCAGCCCGGGCAGCCAGAAGTCGCGGTGCTCAGCGAGAAGGGGCGCACAGGTTCTCTGGGGTCAGCGTTGCAGGGTCACCCACAGCAGCTTCCTCTTCTTCCAGGGAAAGGTAGCGCCCACTGTTCCTGGGGCGCAGTTCAGGGGCAAGTTCACACGCAAGCCCTTGGAGATTGTTTGTAAGCACAAGTTGAATCAAAGTCTTTTCTGCAGTCTTCTCCTCTCCTTCCAGCAGCAAGGCACCCACCACAGGCCAGTCTCTCAGGGTTAGAGACAGTACTCCTCCATGCAGCTTTCCCAGGTCCTTCTCTTCAGGCAGAGTTTCTTCTTGGCGCAAACAGGATCTGATTTCTTAGGAGCAAGGCGCCTTCTTTTATACAGCAATTCTTTTGTTCTTTGTAGCCAGGGGGCCCGGGCCTGGCTTAGTCTGGTTTTGGAGCACTTTGTTGTGGTGACTCTGCTCTTTCCTTTCAGCAGCAGGGCAGGGACATCAGCCGCTCCACAGGGGGCGGAGCCGGCATTGTGGTGGCAGAGCACAGGTCTATTCAGAGTCAAGGTGTACTCCTCCCACCCATCCTGGTGTAATCTCTCTACCCACCACCTGGCAGCCAGCCTGTCTCCTGGAATTCCCCAGCCCTGCCCCTCACTGAACCTAGGCAGCACACACACACACAGCATAGGCGGACTGAAATGGCTGAGCAAGTAAATACTAACTTTCTAAAAGTAGTATTTACAAACGCAGGATATTATAATAAACTTTACTAAAAGAAGTATTTTATTATTCTGAGTTCAGGCATACTAAACTTGACTTTCTACCATGCTCTCTGAGTCCGCTGGGATTATAGCGTGTAATAATTCCAGCAGCCCATTCTGGCCTATGGAGAGCAGGTAGCCTTCAATAGTGAAAAACGAAAATGGCTGTAATTCACTATTAAGACATGCCACACACATCAGGGCATGTCCTACCTTATGCCTACAATGCACCCTGCCCTTGGGCCTACCAGAGGGGTGACTAATATGTAGTTAAGGGAAGGTTTAGGGACTGGCAAGTGGGGGCACTTGCGCAGTCAGCGTGACAGTACCAGACTGCACGCAGGTTCTGCAGTGGCAGACCTTAGACACATTTTACTAGGCCGCTTCTGTGGGTGGCACAACCAGTGATGCAAGCCCACCAGCAGCATTTGTATTTACAAGCCTTGGCACTCCTGGGGCACTTTACTAGGGGCTGATAGTAAACCAAATAAGCCAAACATGGACACCAATCAATGTATACACTTTTCGTAGGGAGAGCATATGCACCTTAGCACTGATCAGCAGTGGTAAGGTGCCCAGAGTCATAAACCAGCCAACAACAGGTCAGAAAAAATACAGGAGGAAGCAAAAAGTTCAGGGATGACCCTGCAGAAAGGGCCAAGTCCAACAACGGGGTACACACAAAATCTTCTGTACTTCACTCCATCAGGCCCTACGACATTGCATTGTGCTGTGTGCATCGGATGCAGACATGTCATCGCAGGCAGCGGGTTGGAGGACATGTAGCTTTGTCGTCACCCACTCAATTTGTAAAGGGAGTGGCCAGGGCCGTCGTACGCAGAGCCAACATGGGTTTGTGACTGCTATTTGAGCGCCCCTGGGCGTGGTTCTGTACTGTGAATGTGCATCTGCATGTGTCTCTATGGCAGTGTGGGTCTCCTTAGTGGGGTGTGGGTGGGCCGACACCTACGTATGTGTCCTAGTTTGCATTCCATGGGTTCAGCCCCCACCAAGACCTGTTGGACCACTTCCTTTTGGCGTGCTGACACATGGCAAGTTGTGCTTGCGGGTGCTTCCTGCTGTTTAGTCTGTTGCAGGCTCGGTGTTCTTCTCTGAGTAGCTTGGCTGGCCGGGTCCTGGCGGGGGGTTGCGTGGGATATCCATGGGCTGTTGTAGGGCATCGGTGTCGATGGTGTGGTGGTCCTCTCCGGCATCACAGATGTGTTGTATTCTGTGCTCTGCTGAAGGTGTTGTGTGTCCCTCTGCAATGTGAAGGGGAGAGGCATGTTGGCATTGTGTTGTCATGTATGTTGGCGTATTGCGCTGGTTTGCATGCAGACTGTATGACAATGTACATTGTGACTGTTTGGGGGTGCTACAGGACAGGGTACATTTGGACTACATGACAGATGTGAGGTCGTACGCGTACATTTCCATTTCACAGTTTCCAGCTCTGTCAGATGTAGTAGGCATGTTTCTGTGCATGTGCGGAGCCAGTTGTGTCCTCTGTTCTGCAGTGTTGGCTATGTGCATTGTGCCACGTTGTCGTCAATGTGGGTGTGCTGTTCTTGCTATGTGTGTGTGCTGCAGTGTGCAAAGGGGATCTGGGACATGAACCTGAGTAATTGTGGGTGTGCAGTGTGCTACACCTCGTTGTGCATATGTGCCATTGTGCCCATCTCCCTCCGTCTCCCCAGTCCCTGTTCGTTGCCTCTCTGTTGATGTTGTGTCAGGTCCTCTCGAGCTGTGTCCGTACTCCCTACTCCTTGCACCGTCTCCACACTGATGACTGTGGCCTGGACTGCCACCTCCTGTCACCGTTCCTACCTTCCTGGGAGCAGGTTTGTGCCTGGTTTAGGTTGTCACGTCATGCCGGTGCTTCTTGGCCTCCTCGATTTGCCTCCTCGGCACTTCGACTGCATTCCAAGTGGTCTGTTAGTGGGTCAGTTGCTGGTAGTGTTCTGTCACCTCCGTGACGCTGGTCTTGTTTTCCTGTGGTCTGCACCCCGTCTTCCTCTCCCTCTTATCCTTGGCCTTCCCTGACCCCGTTGTTCCTTGCTGGTAGTCTGTGGGGGTTGTGGGGTTCGAGTTGGCCTCTGCGCTGAGTCAGGGTGCATCCATGTTGCAACGTGCTTTGGCTTGTTTCTGGTGTGTTTTTCTGTGGTTATTATGGTGCATTGTCTCGCCAGACGTGTGGGATTTGCAGGCCTGTGGCTGTTTTTCGCTACTTTTTGTTCCGTGGTTGGCCTCATCGCATGTTTTTTAGTGCTCGTGTATCGCATTTTTGAGGCGTGCCATTGATTTTCACGCGGACATTTGACACGTTATTTGGTGTCTATCGCATGCTACCGCCGTGTTGTGAATTCCATGTTGACACGGGGTTATTTTCCTGCGATAGGCTGCGATGTTGAAAGTTACGTTACGCTACTCTTGCGATAGTTATCACACGTTCTTGTGAATATACCCCTTTGTCTTTATCATGGTTAAAGGCTGTTATTGAGACATCTATGGCTTTCACCAATCTCCACCTTTAACTCTTATTCAATCATTGACCTCCAAAGCACCAGCTCTTCAAAAATACATGCAGGTATTCTGTAAAAAAAGTGCTTTCCAAATATGCCAACCAAGATCACCTCAAGCTTGCTTTGACCTCGATGCCAACGACTGACTCTCCAGAGAAAAGAAAGGAAGGAAGGAGCCCTTCTCTAAATGTAACATGAGTGAAGAAACAGACTGTGAACCTTGTACCTAATCCCACACACAGATTGCATCCCCAGACATTAACCCACTGCCCCTTCTTCTCTTGACTATCGATGGCCTCTCCATCAGGCTGGACAGTCAAGAATGGCCGCCTTTCAATGGAAAGTCACTTGGGACAAAAAGAGGCTCCAGCTTCAGTATCAGGGAAACAATTCTATGTATGAAGCAGACAGGCACAGCTCCTCCTTTAACAAGGATGGTCACCAACTGAGCTTCTCAGAAGACCTTGGATACGTAATATCCGGAGAACTAAACCCGTGGGACAAGCCATACCCAGGGTGTATATGCAATGTCACAGAAAAGACCATGAGCGTGCAGGAAATCCTTGCTATGGATGGTTTACAGAAATGCTTTAAAAGGTAATACATATTTGTAAAGGGCTAAAATATCCCCTTAAAGGTTTCAAGGCGCAGGGGGCCATCAGGGAAATTAAGTGAGCTATTGCTCAGAGTCACTTGATACTGTGCTGAGCTGCCGCCGGCGATCGAACCGTGACCCTGCGCTCCGGAGTCAGCTGCTCTGACTGCTGCGCCATACCTTTCTCCTGACTCAGGCCACTGTCTCGATTCAATACAAGAGAGTGCATGATTTCTGTAGCAGTTTGGGATGTGAACTCCCCAAAAGGCCGATCAAGCTCAACTTTGTGGGAAGAGAGTCATTAGCTGGTTTTCAAGTCACTTGTCCCAAACGATCTCTTGCTTTATAGATAGAGAGCACAGTGACCACAAATCTTTATCTCTGTATCTTATCCTGCTAGCATCACTTTAGATATTGACCTTAATTTGCTGTCAAGGGTAGGAACACTGTTTACTGGCATTAGATGTCTTAGTTGGACTCAGGCTGACTCCAGAGCTTTGAACAAGAAAGTGGTCAAAACTGCTCTAGTGGTCATGTGTGCTGTCTGAATCCTTCTTCGGATGATCAAGTTACTTTAACAAAGTTTAGGCCAGTTAACACACACATTTCAGTGATATTTTGTTAGGAAAAACAACCCTTTCAAACTCTCAACTTTTTCCTTAGGTGTTGTTGGTGTTTCTGGAAAAGATTGAGACTCAAGAATCATTCTTCAACTTTGACAGACAAAGAGACCTGTTAATTTGTGCTCTGATGAATACAGTCCTCGGGCGTTCTGCAGGAAAGAGACAGGAATGTGAAGCTCCAGAGTGGGCACAGAAGGACTCATGAGTTTTAGAAGATGCCTCCTCGCGATGGAAGACACTGAGGGAAGTCTAGGGACCAACAATGGTTTCGGTAGAAGGGTTAGCGGCTCTTGTGGTTCCTGGAGAGGATCTTCATCAGGCGTCTTCATATCACTGGAGGTTTTGGTGGTAAAAGAAACACCAGTGGAGAAGAAAAAAGGTGTAGAGACCGCTATCGACATAGATTACCTAGACACCAATCTTTCAGAGGTGGAGTAAAGGGATGCGGATTTTGTCATCTACTAATAATGAGAAGAACATCTTTATAAGTGTCTCAATGGTGATCATCGATTCTTTGAAGCATACAATGCTAATGTCCTCTTTGAAGCTGAGGGTTCCTTCTGTTTCCAAGTCAACCCTGTGATAAAGGCGGTCTTTGATGGTAAACACATACCTCGATTTTGCTCTGCTTTGACTCGGAAGCCTCAGCAATGATGGGTGTGATCTGAATGAAGCCGATGATGTCTTTTCTTCTTCTCCTTCGAGCTCACTTTGGAAGTGTATATCTGAAAATGGGGGCTTTCCCTGGAAGGGTTGTTATAATTTCTGTCCTTCTTCGCCCGAGGTTTATTGTTTCTGTTCGAGGCTAATTCCTTCCATGTGTTGTTATCAATCCATTTCCTTAATGAACTTCATGGTGAATATCTTGGGTGGGATGTTGCTTCACAGACTGCCATACTGGGCCACGGTAGAGGGCACTATTTCATAGACCTGGGCTTGCAGCAACAAGGCCTGAATCTTTACTAATTAATCTGAAAAGAAGCATTAAGCCCAGGCTGCAGCCTGTGAGTGTCATGCACCTGGGTCTGCCTTCCCTTGTGCTCCTGGATTCTGAGCTACTGCTGCTCCTTGCTTCTCCAGCTCCAAAATGGCAATCGCTTGTATGAGGGTTATCAGCTGCCTCTTAGAGCTGCTCCACACCTGGTCCACTTCAGGTTCCCAGTCTCTTCTTTTCCTTTCCCATCTTGGCTGTTTCTCCCTTGGTTCCTTCCTGTTTTACCCAGTCAGTTCCTTATGTTTCCTGTTATAATGTTTTGATGTCATTTCCTTTTCCTGGTCCTTACCTACTGAAAGGCTTCAATCTGGTTGTAGGGTGCATTGCAACAAAGCTGTGTTCCCTCGCTTGCTTCCGCGTTCCCTCCATTTGCTGATCCTGACATGCTCCCTCCTGAAGAATCCCACTGCTTGGTTTCTGGTTTTCTGAAAACTTTGTCTAGCAAAGAGGATTTAACACCTTTGGCTTTTTCGTGCTGAGAAAGTGGCAGCTTCTTGAGGGCACTTGACTACCACATATTCCAGTGTGTTGTGACTTTGAGTCATCTGGAAACTCTTGCCTGTACATTGGACAGCAGAAGACCTGGACCCGGATAACAGACAAGCCTCCAGTCCTGAACAGGTTGCAATGTCCAAAATATCTGTTTCTGGCCTGGGCCTGGTGTAGACCTGGCTGTTGTATTTCAGCAACAAACCCTGGAAGTGTACCTGTTAAGGACCAAGAATGCTGCCCTTTGCCAAGCAATCCATTCCACGTCTTGCACTCTTCCTGCATCAGCTCTTTAACTTCTAAGTATTCTGGAGATCCTTCAAGGGTGAAGGGAATTTTCGGATAGCCTAGTGGATTATTTTGCCTTTTGAGATGGACAATTCTCCTCCAACAGACCCAAAGTGGGGTATCCGATTGCTTCCTTGATGGGTGCAGCCCGGATTTGGGCAACTCCCCTATCTGTTACCGAAGACCCATGACTGAACAAATATGCCAATTTCATGCCAGACTTCAAGAAGATGTTTGAAAGACCTGACAGTGAAACTTCTGCAGAAGTCGCCTTGTATGAGATCACTGCAAACTCTGGTGTACTGTCCTATTTTGTGAGCATGCTGCAGAAACCAACTGGGTGAAACACTCCCAAATTACCTTGTCCTGAAGAGGGTTAAAAGAGAGGTAAAAGATGAGCTGGCAAGAGATCCCAATTGCTCCAGTGGTTCAGTTTCATGCTTTTTCATGTTGAATCTATTAAGTCAACACCACCATAACCAGTTCATCTCTGCCTCAGGCCTGTTTCTGCAGATCATGCAAAGTAAAAACATCAGACAAGCTCGCTGCATTCAGAGCAAGCAAAGTAAAAACATCAGACAAGCTCGCTGCATTCAGAGCAAGCAAAGTAAAAACATCAGACAAGCTCGCTGCATTCAGAGCGTGCCAAGTAAAAACATCAGACAAGCTCGCTGCATTCAGAGCATGCCAAGTAAAAACATCAGACAAGCTCGCTGCATTCAGAGCATGCCAAGTAAAAACATCAGACAAGCTTGCTAAGTCTATTTATTTTCTCTATACAATTTGGCTAAGGATTTTCAGACATCTGTCCTTTTTCATCCCGGCAGAATTGTCTGTTTAATAAAGTCCTTTTTTACAGTGTGTGAGAGACGCACACTGGGATCTCTCTGGAAGACCATGATGCTCTACAGAGTTGAGTCCCCTTGGCCTACCGCCAGAATCTATAATTTCTCCAGCAAGCCTTGTTGATCCCTACTAAGGTCCCTCAAACTGAGGATCTGGGAATGTGTCACAACACTACTGTAGCAGGTTATCATGGGGTTGAGCCATCCTCGGAGCTGGTTCTACACTACATCTGGTGGCCTGCTGTTCACAGGCATGTAGAGCTTTGTATTAAATCCTGCCCAGCTTGTGCAAAATCCTAGGCAGTCCACAATTTTGGCTTTCATCCGCCTTTGCCTGTCTCTCCTCTTCCAGGGCACACAATTTCTATTCACTTTAATGTGGACTTACACCCTTCTACAGGAAACCACACACCACAGTAGACCTCTTTTCTAAATGGCTAATTTTTCATTGTTCTGGAGCCTCCAATCTGCCAGCATGATGGCAAAGACAACTCTGGCTGATCTTTTACACCTACATGGGGTCCTTGACATCATAATCTCAGACATGTGATTTCTGTAAATTTCAAGGTTTTGGTGCTACATTTGCTCTAATGAGAGGGTTATAAAGAGTCTTGAACAGAATCTGAGGTGTTTCTGCAAAGCCACTCAGAACAACTGGGCAGAAAACTCGCTCTTAGCAGAGTTCTCTTAACAACTCTGTTCACGTTGCTATCACGATTTCTCCATTTTATTGAATCTTGGGTTTCCATCCTCCTTCCTCTCCATTGTCTGTTGTTCACTCCTGTGCCTGATGCAACTGATTTTCTAGAGAGACTCAAATCTGAAAGAAAAATGAATCTTCAAGATTCCAAAACTGCTGTGAAACCTAAACCCAATACATTAAGACCGTCCCAAACTTGATGTGGCAGAAACGTTTTGTCTTCCTGGTTGTTGCCCGTTTGAAAGTTGCCAGTCTGGTTTCGTCCTAGATTTTGTTGTCCCTTTGTAATAGCCCAACACATGAATCCTGCTGCCCTTGAAGAAATCAAAACCTCCACAGGGTTTCACTGATACACCTGGTCCTTTTAAACAAACAAAGAAGAGATTGGCACAGAAGCTGTAATATAAAAACAATGCATTTATTAAACCTCAGATGAGGGAGATTACGTCACACAGTACTCTCAAGTCACTGTAGGAGGCATTCTAAGGAGTACAGAGAACAGGGGCCTTATATACCCACACAGGGGCTCAAAAGAAGGCGGTACAAGTACACATGAGAAGAGTTACACACATAGATGGTCATACAGAAAATGAACAGTCAATTAGTAGGAGTAGTAATAAGTTGCTGACATCAGTTAGAACAGCCTGACAGTTCTATACTAGGAGCAGGTGCATTCTACTAGCTAGGCCCTTCTGAGCATGTGCGAGGTTCTGGAAGAGGGAGAAAGCAAATGGCTAGCACATAGCTAACTAAAATGGCTGCCAAGTACAAAATGGCTTTCAGCTCATGCTAACAGATCCCTGTCATCTTTAACACCCTGAGACACCATGCTCCTCACTCTTGGAAGATTTAACCCTCCTTTCATGTCTCCCAGTTGAATCCTTTTGTACTTGAAGCTTTTTGTCAACATTCTTCTCCTCCACCTCCTATTATGATAGATGATTGAGCCTCAGGGTGGCCTTCTCCCCTCCTGCTTTGTGAATATCAAATGTGTTGGCCTTAGGACTCTGTGCACTTTACCACTGCTAACCAGTGCCTGTGATCACGCCACTAAACATGGTTATATTGACTCACACACAATTGACACATTGCTTTACTTATAAATCCCTAATAAAGTGGTACTACATGTACCCAGGGTGTGTAAATTAAATGCTACTAGTGGGCCTGTAGCTCTTATTGTGCCATCCAATTAACTAACCCTCCAAAACGTGTCCCACGCCTGGCATTGCAGCCTGCATGCTATTTTAAACTGCCAAATAGACGTGGCAAAATAACCCCTTTGCCTAGAATAAACCTTCCTTTTTAATACATATGTCACCCCTAAGGTAGGTCCTACACATCCCTTAGGGCAGGGTGCAGTGTATTTAAAAAGTTGGAAATGTACATTTAAGCTTTACTTATCCTGGTAGTGAAACTCTTAATTTTGTTTTTCGCTACAGCAAGGCCTACCTCTCCCATAGTTTAACACTGGGTTACCTTATTACATGTAAAAATTGGTAACATTTGTTTGGGAATAGGCACAAATGTTATGTTTGTTCTCTAAAGTCTTGTATTTTGCAAGCCAGGTCGCTCCCCACATGCCGCACAGCTCCACCTGTGTGCCAGTGCCTCCCTCGCTGCCGCTTTGCCGTGAGTTCGATCCTGCTGTGCCCCGCTTCTGACTGTCTGTTGTGCCCAATCAGTTTAATATCTCTGTTTTGTGCCTGTATTTTGTGAACTGCTGTACTGTCTTGCCTTCGTTTGCCCCTGCTGTACTGTCTTGCACTTGCGTCCGCTCGCCCAGCTCGTTTCACCCCTCCCCCCTTTCTCTTTCGGTTCCCTTTGGCCCGTTTCCCGCTGCTGCTCCCCTGCGGCCCCACCCCCTCGCCGTCCATTCGCCACCCTGCTCCCGCCTCCCATCTGCTCCTCCCTCCCTCCCCGCCTTAAATGGCGGCCGCAGTGCGGCCGCGTCGCTGGCGCGCCGGAGGCGTGCCAGAGGCAGAGGCAAGCCCGTCTGCGCCCGTCCGCGCCTGGACCGCGCCCAGCGCCAGAACCTCTGGACCCCGTGAACGCCACGCCGACAGACTCCGCTACGATGCCAGCACTCTCCACGCACTCAACGCCAGCCGAAACCGCAGCTGCTTCCAGGCCACCCCGAAACGCACCCACGGACCCTTCTCCTGTCGCACCTGCAGCTTCACCTGTGACAGAGCCACCAAACCTCCACGGACCGGGCCCAACCACCTCCGCTGCATACTCCTGAACACCTGTTCCGCACGCAAACACGCAGTCGAGCTCTGGGACCTGCTTGACACCTCCGCCCCTGACGTTGCCTTCTTGACCGAGACCTGGTGGAGCGACTCCTCGGCGCCCGACATCGCCATAGCCATCCCGGACGGCTACAAGATCACCCGCAGGGACCGCACCAACGGAAGCGGAGGAGGAATAGCCATCGTCCACAAGTCCACCCTCAAGGTCTCCACCCACTCAGACGACACCCTCAACACTGCCGAACACCTGCACTTCTGGATCCACACCGACCCCAACACCACTCTCAGAGGAACACTCGTCTACAAACCCCCCCAGACCCTGAGCACAGTTCAGCGACTCCATCGCCAACCTCGCCAGCACCCACGCCCTCGCTTCCACAGACTACATCATCCTCGGGGACCTGAACTTCCACCTTGAGAACAACAACGACGCCAACTCCACCACCCTGATCGACAACCTCGCCAACCTCGGCCTCAGACAACTCGTCACCGCACCCACCCATGCCGCCAGCCACACGCTTGACCCCATCTTCTCCACAAGCACCCACGTCTCCTTCGACCACACCACTGAACTCCACTGGACCGACCACCGCTGCATCCATTTCACCTTCAAGAAACCCACCACACACTACCGAACCCAACAGTTGCCCCGCCGATGCTGGAGCAAAGTCACAGAGGACCAGCTGAACACCACCCTCGCCCAGAACCCGTCAACCGACCCCACCGACCCAGACGCCGCCGCCCACAACCTCAGACAGTGGATCGACGACTGCGCCAACACCCTCTCCCCTCTCAAGAAACCCCCCAACAGCCGCACCAGCAAGAAAGCCACCTGGTTCACCGAAGAGCTCCAGACCTCCAAACGAGCATGCCGGAAACTGGAGAAGAAATGGCTACACGAACGTACACCGGACAGCCACGCAGCCCACAAGGACACCACCCGCAGACATCACCACCTCATCAGATTAGCCAAGAGATCTTCCTTCAAAGCCCGCCTGGACAACAATGCACACAACAGCAAAGAGCTCTTCATCATCGTTAAGGAACTCTCCAACCCCAGCGCCAACGCCAACGACATCCCGCCCTCACAAGAACAGTGCGACTCGCTGGCCAACTTCCTCCACCGCAAGATCGCTGACATCCACAACAGCTTCAACACCTTGACCACCCCAATAACGCCAGACCCCACCTACCCGACGAACACCACCCGCATCAACGGCCTGACCTCCTGGACCAACGTCAACAACGACGAGACACGCAAGATCATGAACTCCATCCACTCAGGATCACCCTCAGACTCCTGCCCACACCACGTATTCAACAAAGCAGACGCAGTCATCGCACCCCAACTATGGAAGGTCATCAACATCTCCTTCGAGACAGCTACTTTCCCGGAAAGCTGGAAGCACGCCGAAATCAACGCCCTTCTCAAGAAGCCCAAGGCGGATCCCAAGGACCTCAAGAACTTCCGGCCCATCTCCCTGCTCCCGTTCCCGGCGAAGGTCATCGAGAAAATCGTCAACATGCAACTGACCCGCCACCTCGAGGACAACAACATCTTAGACCCATCCTAGTCCGGATTCAGAAGAAACCACAGCACCGAGATAGCCCTCATCGCCGCCACAGACGACATCAGGCGCCAACTAGACAACGGCGAAACATCAGCCCTCATCCTCCTGGACCTGTCAGCCGCCTTCGACACGGTCTGCCACCGCTTACTAAAGACACGGCTCCAAGATGCCGGAATCCAAGAGAAAGCTCTCACTGACAGAACCCAGAGTGTCCGACTCCCACCCATCCGATCCGAAGCCACCGACATCATCTGCGGCGTACCCCAGGGCTCATCCCTCAGCCTGAGGCTGTTCAATGTTACATGGCCCCCCTCGCACAAGTGGCCCGCCAGCACGACCTCAACATCATCTCCTACGCCGACGACACCCAGCACATCCTCTCCCTCACCAAGGACCCGCAACCCGCCAAAACCAACCTCCATGAGGGAATGAAGGACGACGCCGAATGGATGAGGAGCAGCCGACTGAAGCTGAACTCAGACAAGACGGAGATCCTCATCCTCGGACCGACCCCCTCAGCCTGAGACAACTCCTGGTGGCCGACCACGCTGGGAACAGCACCAACACCCACTGATCATGCACGCAACCTAGGAATCATCCTCGACTCCTCCCTCTCCATGTCGAAACAGGTCAACGCCATCACCTCCTCCTGCTACAACACCCTCCACATGCTCTGCAGGATCTACAAGAGTATCACCACCGAAACAAGAAGAACAGTGACACAGGCCCTCGTCAGCAGCAGGCTGGACTACGGCAACGCACTTTACGCAGGAATCCCGGCCAAACACCTGTGACAACTGCAACGCATCTGTTAGAAAAGGTAGATGGACCGGGAGGGTCGGCCGGGGTCAGGAGGAGAGGTCTCCGGGGAGAGCCGTCTCCAGCGATCGTACAGACAAGTAACTTCCCCCCCCACAGACAGATATCACACACGGATAAGGTTCAGTGTTCTTTATAAGCACTTATTTAAGGTACGGTTAAATGGTACAAGGAGGTCTGGACTCAGGGGTCCCCTCGATTAGAGTCTCGCAAGGTAGGGAAGGGGGTAGCGGGACAGTCTATTTACCAATCAGGTAGTTCGGATGAGATGATGATGAGCTCACAATCCTCGAGCTTGGTGGTTAGGTGGTATGGGCCGCGGCAGCGCCAGCAGGTCCCGGTGTGGATGGTCGATACAACGGGCCGCGGCAGCGCCAGCAGGTCCCCAGAAGATATACGGTCCGCGGCAGCGCCAGCAGGTCCCGGTGAGGATGGTCGTTACAACGGGCCGCGGCAGCGCCAGCAGGTCCCAGGAGGATGACTGTTGCAGAAGGCCGCGGCAGCGCCAGCAGGTCCCGGTGAGGATGGTCGTTACAACGGGCCGCGGCAGCGCCAGCAGGTCCCAGGAAGATGAAGGTTGCAGAAGGCCGCGGCAGCGCCAGCAGGCAGTACGATGATTCACAAGAGCGGGCTACGGCAGCGCCAGTAGACCGTCAGGGTTGAGTTCACTCGGTGTCTCTCGACTCCAGGATACAACTGCCTTCCTGCTCCGGAGCTGCCTCAGTTATAGGGCTGGTGCCCTTTGATGTCCGGACCCTCGCACTTGGAGGTCGGAGGGTCCGGGATGACGGTGTCCAGACACCCAGCAGGGGGTGGAGCCAGGGCCTGGGGGAGCTGGAGGCGATCGGCACCTGGCGGGGGAGAGCCCTTGACACTTCGTCCTCCCATTGACCTGCCAAGTGGTCCGCTCACCTCCTGGGTGGATGGTGGTGCCGGGATGTCGGGGCCGGCCAGGCCCGGGGTTAGGGTCGAGGAGAGGCCATGCGGCCGCGTGGTGCAGGGCCCAAGATGGCGGCTTGACCCGGCCGGGAAAGCCGGTGGGGCTGGACCCCGTGATGAGTAGGGGTCCGAGGGCAGAGGGTCCGTCGGGAGGCGGAGTACAGGTGCTTGTGGCGGGGATATGCCCGGTGGGCCGGGGTTCGGGCCCTGTCGAGCGGGGAGGGAGCAAGCCCTTCGTGTGGCCTGTCCAACATGCGTCCCCCCCAGCTGAAGGCGGGGAGAGTCACCCATCTCCTTGGGGACTCTCTTCGTCGAGGCGGAAAAAGCGGGACAGGCCATCTGCGTTGGCGTGGTCTTGGCCTGGTCGGTGCTCCACGGTGAAGTCCATCCCCTGCAGGGAAATGGACCAGCGCAAGAGTTTTGGGTTCTCCCCCCTCATCTGCATCAACCATTGCAGGGGTCGATGGTCCGTTTGTACCCGGAAGTGGGTACCGAAGAGATAGGGCCGGAGCTTTTTGAGGGCCCACACTACTGCAAATGCCTCCCTCTCGATGGTGCTCCAACGCTGTTCTCGGGCCAGGAGACGGCGGCTGATGAAGGCCACCGGCTGGTCATGACCTTCGGGGTTCAACTGAGAGAGGACGGCCCCGATGCCGTGGTCGGAGGCGTCGGTCTGCACCACAAATTCCCGACTGTAATCGGGGGCCTGGAGCACCGGGGCGGTGCACAGGGCGGCCTTCAGCTCCTCGAAGGCCGCTTGACAATCAGGAGTCCAGTTGACCCGCTTCGGCTGGTTCTTGGATGTGAGACCCGTGAGGGGCCCCACGATGCTGCCGTAGTCCTTCACGAACCGCCGGTAGTAGCCGATGAGCCCCAAGAAGGCCCGGACCTCGGTCTGGGTGACGGGGGGCTGCCAGGACTGGATGGCAGCAATCTTAAGTTGTAGTGGGGCCACCAGCCCGCTCCCCACTTGGTGCCCAAGGTAGGTCACAGACCCTTGGCCAATCTGGCACTTGCCGGCCTTAATGGTGAGGCCGGCCCGCTGGAGGGCTTGTAGGACCTCTTGGAGGTGACGGAGGTGGTCGGACCAGTGGCGGCTGTATACAGCGATATCGTCCAGGTAGGCAGCGCTGAATTCTTCAAGCCCTGCCAAGACCTGGTTCACAAGGCGTTGGAACGTGGCGGGGGCATTCTTCATGCCAAAGGGCATGACCTTAAATTGATAGTGGCCATCGGGGGTAGAGAAGGCTGACCGTTCCTGAGCCCTGGGTGTGAGGCCGATCTGCCAGTAGCCCGCCGTTAGGTCGAAGATACTAAGGTAGCGGGCGGCCCCCAGCCGGTCGATCAGCTCGTCTGCTCGGGGGATGGGATGAGCGTCGGTCCGGGTGACAGCGTTCAAGCCCCGGTAGTCGACGCAGAATCTCAGTTCAGGGGCGGAGCCGGGGGCAGCGGCATTGGGAACTAATACGACCGGACTGGCCCAGGGACTGTCCGAGGGCTCGATGACCCCGATCGTGAGCATCTTGGCCACTTCCTCCTGTATGCAGGCCCGTACCCGATCTGGTACGCGGTAGGCCCGGTGCCGGACAGGGGGACTGTCCCCGGTGTCTTCGTCGTGCAAACACCAGGGGGTGACCCCGGGGGTGAGGGAGAACAGGGCAGCGAACTGCAGCAGGAGGTTCCGGCAGTCCTGGCGTTGCTCCGAAGTGAGGGCGTCAGAGAGCCGGACCCCGTCCACGGAGCCGTCCTTCTCCTGAGTCCTCAGGAGGTCCGGGAGGGGCTCGGAGTCTTCTTCTGGGCCACTGTCGGTAGCCATCAAGAGGCTTAGTTCGGAGCGCACAAAGTGCGGTTTGAGCCGGTTGGTGTGGAGGACCCGAAGGGGGTTCCGGGAGGACCCCATGTCGATGAGGTAAGTGACGGGGCTTTTGCGCTCGACCACTTTGAAGGGCCCCGTCCACTTATCTTGCAGGGCACATGGTTCGGTGGGGGACATCACCCATACTTGCTGCCCAGGCTCGAATTCAACGGAGGAGGCATTGTGATCATACCACCTCTTCATGTCCTCCTGGCTGGCCTCGAGGTTCGCCTTGGCCATCTCCCTGAAGCGCCGGGTCTGGTTTCGTAAGGCCAGGATGTATTTGAAGACGTCTGGAGGGGTCGTTAGGGGGGCCATCTCCCAACCTTCCTTGACTAGGCTGAGGGGCCCTCGCACAGGGTGTCCGTATAGGAGTTCAAAGGGGCTAAAACCGAGGGACTTCTGGGGAACTTCCCGGTAGGCGAAGAGGAGGCACGGGAGCAGTACATCCCACTGGCGACGGAGAGGTTCTTCCAATCCCCCAATCATCCCTTTGAGAGTGCGGTTAAAGCGCTCCACTAGTCCGTTCCCTTGGGGGTGATAGGGGGTCGTAAATCTGTAGGTGACCCCGCATTGTTGCCAGAGGGACTTCATGTATTTTGATATGAAATTCGTGCCTCGGTCGCTGACGACTTCTCGGGGGAAGCCTACCCGGGAGAAGATCCCCATCAGGGCCCGGCCAACCACTGGGGCGGTCACTGT
This sequence comes from Triturus cristatus, assembly GCF_964204655.1. Classification (NCBI taxonomy): domain Eukaryota; kingdom Metazoa; phylum Chordata; class Amphibia; order Caudata; family Salamandridae; genus Triturus; species Triturus cristatus. The sequence goes on from NC_140591.1 coordinate 2,700,054, forward strand.
CCGTAGGGGCACCGCCTCGGGGTAGCGGGTGGCATGGTCCACTAGTACCAAGATGAACCTGTGTCCTTGTGCCGTGCGGGGGTCCAGAGGTCCCACAATGTCTATCCCCACCTGCTCGAACGGGGTGGTGACCACCGGGAAGGGTTGTAGAGGGGCCTTCAGCTTCCGGCCACTCTTCCCGCTGGCTTGGCATGTGGGGCACGATCGGCAGTGGTTCAGGACGTCATTCCTCATTTTCGGCCAAAAAAAATGGGTCACCAGGCGACTGTACGTTTTGTCCTGGCCCAGGTGTCCAGCCAGGGGGACATCGTGGGCTAAGTTGAGCAGAAAGTCTCTGAAGCGGAGAGGTACCACCAGAACTCGACCGGCCCCCAGCTCGGCGATTCTTTGCTCGCTGTAGAGCAGGTCGTTATCCCAGTAGACCCAGTGGGTTCCGGTGGTGTCCCCGGCGGTTTGGGCGCTGGCTTGTTGGCGGAGTCCCTCGAGGGAGGGACAGGTTTTTTGTTCCTGGCGGAACTGTTCTTGGGTGGGCCCCCCTTCTTGCCGCCACTGCGCCAGATCCGGAAGGTCCTGGTGTTGCGCGTCTTCTTCGGTACTCGGGTCCGGGAGGTCGGACTCGCCGTTGTCCTCTACGGGGGCAACCGGGGGCGGAGGTGCTGGCCATTCGGTTTCTTCTGATCGGGGGGTGGCCCGGGCGGCCATGGATCGGGTGGTTATGCAGGCCCAGTCCGGGAGGCCCAGCATCCCCAAGTGCTCTCTTCTCTCGACGGTGGCCCACGGGGAACTCTCGAGGTCATTCCCCAGGAGGCAGTCCACGGGGGCATCGTCCCGGACCGTCACCTTCAGTAGGCCGGAGACCCCTCCCCATTCAAACGGGACGCAGGCCATCTTACACATGCTCTCAGAGTTATCTGCCGAGCGGACGGGGCAGAGAATGTTCGGCAGGATCTGCTCGGGCTTCACCAGGTGACAGCGGACGGCCGTCACGCTGGCGCCGGTGTCCCGCAAGGCCTCGGCTCTCTGTCCATTAATGGTCACCCACTGACCGTATTTTCTGGTGTTGGCTGGTAGGGGAGTCCGCGGAACCATGTCCCTTCCCCCTAAGCATGCCAGGACCATGGCGGCCGGTTCCCACCCTTGCTGGTCCGGCTCATACTCCTCGGGTCCCTCCGATGCTGGCTCTTCCCCCAGGGCAGCGGCAGCTACCTGGCGGGGCTTGGGGGGTTGGTTTAGCGGGCAGTTCGGATCGTTGGCGTAGTGGCCTAGTCGCTGGCACCGGTGGCACGTGACGTTGGCTCGGTACCCAGGCCGCAACGGGGGGTTGCCCCGGCCGGCCGGAGGGGGGGTGCTGGCCACGGGTGTTGCTGGCAAGGCGTCTCTCCCTCGCCCCTGGCCCCCTCCTCCTCCCCGAGGACGGTGCTGGCCTTGGTTGCTTCTGTTCTGGTCGGGTGGCCCTTTCCGGCCCACTCGGGTGCTTTCCCACCGGTCAGCTTCGGCGGCGAGCTGCCGGGGGTCAGTCAGCTTACTGTCGAGTAGGTGCTGCCTGAGCTCGACGAAACAGTTGTTTGACAGGTGCTCCCATACCATGAGGTTGAAGAGTTGTTCGTAGGTGGTGACCTGATTTCCCTTGATCCAACCCTCGAAGGCCCGGCTGAAATAGTTCACGTATTCCACCCAAGTTGTACCTGGGATCCGGGTGCAATCCCTGAACCTCTGGCGGTACATCTCGGGCGTGAGGCCGTAGCGGGTGAGGAGGGCAGCCTTCATGTGGTCGTAGGACGACATTTGGTGATCGGGGAGCTGCAGCAGGGCATCGCGACCCTCGTTGATGAATCTCCCCCAAAGTCCGGCTCCCCAATCACTCCGGGCGATCCGGTGGGAGGTCATTGCGATCTCATAGGCTTTAAACCACTGTTGTATGTCGTCTTCTCGGACATACTCGCGGACCACATCCTTGGGGATGTGAACTTTTTTCTCAATAGGCCCCGGGGTGTGTGGTCGCTCAGGCACCCCCAGTTCCTTGTTCTGTTTGCGCAGTTCTATTTCCGCCAGTCGGCGCTCGTGCTCGAGCGTTATTTTTTTCTCTTCCAGCTCTCTTTGTCTCTGCTTTTCTTCTCGTTCCTCTCGAATCCGCATATGCTCGAGGTTGATTTTCTGTTCAGCTAACTTAAGTTCCCCATCCATCTTGAGTCGTGCCATCTCTAACTCGTGTAATCTGACTCTGTCTCTTTCTCGTATCTCCTCCTGTGAGAGGCCCGTTCCCCGCTCCTCGGGAGCCGTGGCGTTCCCCTCTGGTGTGATGCTGTTTTGGTCTGGTGTGACGCTGCTTTGGTCGGAGGGTCCTGCGACCCCAGTTTCTGTCCATGACTCAAGAGCGCGCTTTAGATCATCCTTGGTACTCAGGCCGGTGGTAGCAATGCCAAGTTCTATGCAAAATTGTCTCAGTTCGCGGTGGTTGTATTCTTCTAATTTCTCCATTTGGAACTTCTCGGTGGAGCTGCTATCTTTGGTCGACATCGTGCTTTGTCGTGGGGTGAGCTACTCTCTGTACGATTACGCGTTGATTCGGATCGCGCCGCTGGCCACCAATGTTAGAAAAGGTAGATGGACCGGGAGGGTCGGCCGGGGTCAGGAGGAGAGGTCTCCGGGGAGAGCCGTCTCCAGCGATCGTACAGACAAGTAACTTCCCCCCCCACAGACAGATATCACACACGGATAAGGTTCAGTGTTCTTTATAAGCACTTATTTAAGGTACGGTTAAATGGTACAAGGAGGTCTGGACTCAGGGGTCCCCTCGATTAGAGTCTCGCAAGGTAGGGAAGGGGGTAGCGGGACAGTCTATTTACCAATCAGGTAGTTCGGATGAGATGATGATGAGCTCACAATCCTCGAGCTTGGTGGTTAGGTGGTATGGGCCGCGGCAGCGCCAGCAGGTCCCGGTGTGGATGGTCGATACAACGGGCCGCGGCAGCGCCAGCAGGTCCCCAGAAGATATACGGTCCGCGGCAGCGCCAGCAGGTCCCGGTGAGGATGGTCGTTACAACGGGCCGCGGCAGCGCCAGCAGGTCCCAGGAGGATGACTGTTGCAGAAGGCCGCGGCAGCGCCAGCAGGTCCCGGTGAGGATGGTCGTTACAACGGGCCGCGGCAGCGCCAGCAGGTCCCAGGAAGATGAAGGTTGCAGAAGGCCGCGGCAGCGCCAGCAGGCAGTACGATGATTCACAAGAGCGGGCTACGGCAGCGCCAGTAGACCGTCAGGGTTGAGTTCACTCGGTGTCTCTCGACTCCAGGATACAACTGCCTTCCTGCTCCGGAGCTGCCTCAGTTATAGGGCTGGTGCCCTTTGATGTCCGGACCCTCGCACTTGGAGGTCGGAGGGTCCGGGATGACGGTGTCCAGACACCCAGCAGGGGGTGGAGCCAGGGCCTGGGGGAGCTGGAGGCGATCGGCACCTGGCGGGGGAGAGCCCTTGACACTTCGTCCTCCCATTGACCTGCCAAGTGGTCCGCTCACCTCCTGGGTGGATGGTGGTGCCGGGATGTCGGGGCCGGCCAGGCCCGGGGTTAGGGTCGAGGAGAGGCCATGCGGCCGCGTGGTGCAGGGCCCAAGATGGCGGCTTGACCCGGCCGGGAAAGCCGGTGGGGCTGGACCCCGTGATGAGTAGGGGTCCGAGGGCAGAGGGTCCGTCGGGAGGCGGAGTACAGGTGCTTGTGGCGGGGATATGCCCGGTGGGCCGGGGTTCGGGCCCTGTCGAGCGGGGAGGGAGCAAGCCCTTCGTGTGGCCTGTCCAACAGCATCCAAAACGCCTCCGCCCGACTGATCCTCAACATCCCTCGCCGCAGCCGCATCACCCCCCACCTGAGAGACCTACACTGGCTCCCCGTCGACAAGAGGATCACCTTCAAGCTCCTCATCCACGCACACAAAGCACTCCACAACACCGGACCAGCCTACCTTAACAGCAGACTCAGCTTCTACACCCCCACCTGCCAGCTCCACTCCGCCAGCCTCGCCCTCGCCTCTGTCCCCCGCATCCAACGAACGACCTCAGGCAGCAGATCCTTTTTCTTCCTCGCCGCCAAGACCTGGAACACCCTCCCTACCCACCTACGACAGACCCAAGACCTACTCACCTTCAGAAGACTCCTCAAGACCTGGCTCTTCGAGCAGTAGCGGCACCCCCTCCCCCAGTGCCTTGAGACCCTCACGGGTAAGAGTGCGCTTTACAAGTACTGATTGATTGATTGATTGATGGATTTGAAAATCCTCTTTTATGGTAAAGTCAGATTTGAAGGCACAATTCTGAAAATGCCACTTTTAGAGACTTGCAACATCGGAGCCAGGTGCGGTAACAGTAGCACCAGTGGCAGAACTTATCAGCATCTACACCATCGACCTAAGACATACGCTGGCAGGTGATAGAATAAATAAAATGGGACCCCAGAGGTGGTGATAAATCACATCTGCGATGAAGGAAAGAGTTACAATGGATTGTTATATTGGACTTAATTACACAAGGGCTCAACACTGCAGAGGATTGGAGCCAAATGCATTTTTGATACTTTTGTGATACTTCTGTGATATGGTTACTGGAAATTGTTGTGCAACATTATGTGTTTACAGATTTTTTTATTTTTTTTATTTTATGAGTTTTATAGAGCGCGAACTTGACCCATGAGGGTATCAGAGCGCTTTACAGGTAAACAGAGCAATACACAGAACAGGAAAAAACATCAACCAGTTATGGATCCAGTAGTAGGGGACACGGTGCAGGATACATGAGGGAGATAAGGGCATGTATTTACAGGTTACATATCGAAATACTCATGACACGATAACATATTACAGATTACATTTACAAATGTTCAAGACAAGGCTCCAAGTTTCTGATGGGGGTAACTAGATAATCCGAAGGGAGGCAATAAACGGCCATAGATCAGGGCCATGGTGATGGTGGAGGCCAGGTATAAGCTAGAAATTTACCCATAAGGAAGGTTTTGGCCTGCCTTTTGAAGCGAGTCAGAGAGGGGATTCTTCTAATGTCGGGTGGGAGAGAGTTCCATATTCTTGAAGCAGTCCCAGAGAAAGCCCGATTGTAAGTTTTTTTTCCCCGAAAGCGCGCAGGTTGGAGCAGGAGGTCTCTGGCAGATCGGGAGTTTCTGATTCCTCCGGAGATCACAAGTTTCTGTGCCAGATATGCAGGGGATTTAGAGTATAAGGCTTTGTGCGTGATACAAGCTACTTTGAGCTGTATTCTTTCCTCCAGGGGAAGCCAGTTGAGAGCTTTCAGGTGTGGGGAAATATGGTCGTATTTCCTCGTGCCGGTGAGTAGTCTGGCGGCCGCATTGAGGCAGGCTCTTAGAGGTGCCAGGGAGATCTTGGGTAACCCCGAGAGGGTAGAACAGCCATATTCCAGTCTGGAGATGACAAGTGCTTGGACTGCCATTTTTAGGTCTGGAGCATCGAGGAAGGGTTTAAATTTCCTAAGGTAGCTCAAGTGGAATCTGGCTGATTTGGCCATTGAATTGATGTGGTCCCGCATGTTCAGGTTGCTGTTGAGGGTGATTCCCAAGGATTTGGCTGAATCCACGATGGTTGGTGGGCAGTTTAATGCTGTGATAGTCTTGATCCATGATTGAATCTCAAGGTTGGTTTTGGGCGGGGAGATCAGGAGAAATTCTGTTTTCTTTGCGTTAAGTTTGAGTTCATTGGATGCGAGCCATTGGACAGTGAGTTTCAAGGCTTCGTTCGGGGAGAGAATCTCTTTGAGAGATGAGGTTTTGATGTAGATCTGGGTGTCATCAGTGTACATATGATAGGAGATATTAGCGGTGCGTAATACCTCAGTAAGCGGCTCCAGGTAGAGGTTGAAGAGGGTGGGGGACATGGTTGATCCTTGAGGGACTCCAACTGTGACCGGGGAGGGAGCAGTTAGGTTGCCATTGATAAGGAATATCTAGGACCGGTTTTGGAGGAAGGATCTAAACCATTCTAGAACAGTGCCATCCAATCCCATCCTGAGTTTGAGGCGTTTGAGTAGTTTTTCATGGTTTATCGTGTCGAAGGCCGAAGATGGGTCCAGGAGGATTAGGAGGCAGGTTTTGCCTTGGTCAAGGGCTTGGAGAGCATCATCAACGATGTGGAGCACAGTGGTTTTGGTACTATGCCCGGGTCTAAATCCAGATTGGAATTCATCAAACAGGTGGAAGTTGTTGATGTGTTGACTTAGCTGCTGCTGCACACATTTTTCCATCACTTTGGCTAAGAGCGGGATGTTGGAGATTGGTCTGAAGTTGTCTGGGGAGGCTGGATCCAGCGACGGCTTTTTCAGAATGGGGAGGACTTGGCCGGCTTTTAGAGCGTCGGGCATCGTTCCCTGTCGGAGAGAGGCGTTAATTATAGTAGTCCAGCTAGGAATAATGGATTGGGCGACGGCTGCTAGGCAGTTGGAGGCGAGCAGGTCATTAAAATGGTTATTAGGGTTTAAGGTAGATAGGATTTTAGAAACTGAGTTTTCGTCAGAGTTTGAAGTCAGTCCAGTGAGCATGGTTACTGGGTGGAGCCTGTGGGGGCGACGTGGCTGGAGGAGGCGGGTCCGGAAGTGTTTGAGTGTATGTGATGGAACTGAGTTCATTTCCCAGGGCAGTGATTTTGTCGGCGAAGAAAGTGGAGAATTCCTCTGAGGAAATAAGAGACTTGGGGGATTCTTTTGAGGCTTTGGCCAGTTTATTAGATTGGTGTTTGACCAGTTCGAAGAGCTTGCGGGGTCTGTTCTTGGTCTTCTCTAGTTCAGTTCTGAAGAATTCTTTTTAGACTTGAGTATGTTCCTGTTGTAGACGTTTCTGGCCTGGTGCAGGAGTTTTAGATGTGCAGCAGATGGGTGCTGCTTCCAGAATCTTTCAGCTTGCCGGAGGGCTCTCCTCTCATTATTGAGTGATCCCGTGAACCAGGGGTTTCTGTCTTTGATTTGGATTCTTTTCAGTTTTAGAGTGGCTAGCTCATCCAGGATGTTCTATATAGTCGCAGAGTAGTGATCGTTGTGGCCACAGACTGTTGTGATATGCGAGGGGGGGTTCGGATATGCAGCAAGCCTCAAGTTCCCTGCAGTCCAGGTTCTTGGTGTCTCTGATCCAGCGTTTAGGGATCACCGGTTGCGGTGCCCTTGTCTTGTGGGTGCCAGGAAGAAGGAAGGTGATGGCGTGGTGGTCAGACCAGTCGCATGGGTCTATAGTGATAAGTTTGACTCTGATTCTTTGTAGATGATCCAGTCAAGAGTGGCCCCTTTTGAGTGAGTTGATAGTGAGCAGGCTTGGGTCAGAGTTTGATCGGCCAGGAGGTCGTTGATGGTGTTGACATGTGAATCCTTAGGGTCGTTCCAGTGCAAGTTAAAGTCACCCAGGAAAATATCTTTGGCATTGTTGGAACTTTTGGCTGCAATGATTTCCATGAAGTGGTCAGTAAAGGAGTTGTTCATGCCTGGGGGTGGTAAAAGATGTGCAGGTTGCACAGTTGGGTGGAGTTGCTGTGAATAGCGAGGGCGAGGTATTTTCAGGATTCGGTGGTGTCCGCCAGAAGTACCGTCACAAGAAGGTTAGAGCAGTAGATGCAGGCAATGCCTCCTCCTTTCTTGTTAGATTGTCTGTCTAGCCTTGCGATGTTGTAGTTAGGAGGGACTAGGAGGTCCAGGTAAGGGGATGAAGAGTCGTTGAGCCATGATTCTGTAAGGATCGCTAAGTCGAAATTTTTGTAAAGGGTGAGATCAGCAATATCCGCTGCGTGCTTAGCTGCCGATCGGCAATTGATTAAAAGACCAGACAGAGAAGATTTGGAAGGAGTTTCGAGAGTCTGGGTGGACAGGTGAACACGTGCAGATTACTCTTGACCACAATTCTGTTGCAGAGGGTAGCTGGTCTGTTGGGGTTGATAGTGATCGTGCAAATGGCATGTTCGGCCTTTACATCGAAAGGATAAGTGGTAGCTGGGGTAGAGTCGTAGTCCCGGAGGATGGAAAGGATTTCCATTTCAGTGAGGTCTAGTGGACTTGGAGTGGCAAAGGTAAAGTTGTAGGATTGGACAAGAGCCCGGGTTTCTTCCTCAGAGAGGCGGCATGGGTGCTTGCGGGGGCGAAGATGTCTCAAGGATAGCAGAAGCGGTTGTTTAGGGAGCTCTGTCAAATGCGGGGGGTGGCGTTAGGTAGGGGCATGAGGTTGGCGAGGGAGAGTTCATCGAGGTGAAGGACGTTCATTAGCTCCAGGATGGAATTATGAATGCTCTGGGTTAGATTGGTAGCTCTGGCGTGCAGGGATTCGATGTCCCTATAAGAAGGAGGTGCTGGAGGGCAGGGGGGCAGTGGTTCAGAAGCAGTTCTGACGGTGTGTATAGGTGATAGGGGGGAAGGACTAGTACGGCCTGTGTTGTAAGCCATTGGATCTATGATGGAGCCCCTTTGCGGGTTGGATTGAGGGCTTGAAGTGCAAGTGCGACCATTGTTGTAGGTCATTGGGGGCGTACCGGTGACATAGTCTACTTGGGGAGCTAGTAGGGAGGGAACCAGAGGTCTAGGGGTGATTCTGTTGGCAAGGCCGGGAGTCATACTGAAATGGTTAGGGGCTTTGGACGGGCCGCGGCAGCGCCAGCAGGTCCCGGTGAAGGTGGTCGTTACACGGTCCGCGGCAGCGCCAGCAGGTCCCGATGAAGGTGGTCGTTACACGGTCCGCGGCAGCGCCAGCAGGTCCCGATGAAGGTGGTCGTTACACGGTCCGCGGCAGTGCCAGCAGGTCCCGACGAGGATGGAGGATGCAGAAGGCCGCAGCAGCGCCAGCAGGCAGGACGATAGTTCACAAGGCAGGGCTACGGCAGCGCCGGTAGTCCGTCAAGGCTGAGTTCTTCTCGGTGTCTCTCGACTCCAGGATACAACTGCCTTCCTGCTCTGGAGCTGCCCTAGTTATAGGTCTGGCGCCCTTTGATGTCCGGACCCTCGCACTTGGAGGTTGGAAGGTCCGGGATGAGGGAGTCCAGACACCCAGCAGGGGGGTGGAGCCAGCGCCCGGGGGAGCTGGAGGGCGATCGGCACCTGGCGGGGGAGAGCCATCGACACTTCTTTCTCCCATTGACCTGCCAAGTGGTCCGTTCACCGCCTGGGTGGATGGTGGTGCCGGGATGTCGGGGCCTGGCCAGGCCCAGGGTTAGGGTCGAGCTGAGGCCACGCGGCCTCGTGGTGCAGTGTCCAAGATGGCGGCTGGTCCGGCCAGGGAAGCCGGTAGTGGTTTGGCCCCATGATACATGAATGTCCGGGGGCAGGAGTTCCGTCGGGAGACGGGGTGCGGGTTGTTCTTGTGGGTAAAACCTGGAGGGCCGGGGCTTGGGCCCTGTCATGCGGGGAGGGAGCAAGCCCTTCATGTGGCCTGTCCAACATGCGTCCCCCCCAGCTGAAGGCGGGGAGAGTCACCCATCCTCTTGGGGACTCTCCTCGTCGAGGCGGAAAAAGCGTGACAGGCCATCTGCGTTGGCGTGGTCTTGGCCCGGTCGATGTTCCACAGTGAAGTCCATTCCCTGCAGGGAGATGGACCAGCGCAATAGTTTGGGGTTTTCCCCCCGCATCTGCATTAGCCACTGCAGGGGTCGATGATCGGTTTGCACCCGGAAGTGGGTACCGAAGAGATAGGGCCGGAGCTTTTTGAGGGCCCACACCACTGCGAAGGCCTCCCTCTCGATTGTGCTCCAGCGCTGTTCTCGGGCCAGGAGGCGTCTGCTGATGAAGGCCACCGGCTGGTCAAGACCCTCGGGGTTCAGCTGGGAGAGAACCGCCCCGATGCCGTGGTCGGAGGCGTCCGTTTGCACAATGAATTCCCGACCGTTATCGGGGGCCTGGAGCACAGGGGCAGTGCACAGGGCGGCTTTCAGCTTCTCGAAGGCCGCTTGACAGTCGGGGGTCCAGTTAATCTTCTTCGGTTGGTTTTTGGACGTGAGACCCGTGAGGGGCCCCACAATGCTGCCATAGTCCTTCACGAACCGCCGGTAGTAGCCGGCGAGCCCCAAGAAGGCTCGGACCTCGGTCTGCGTGACTGGGGGCTGCCAGGACTGGATGGCAGCGATTTTGAGTTGCAGAGGGGCCACCAGACCGCTTCCCACCTGGTGTCCGAGGTAGGTCACGGATCCCTGACCAACTTGGCACTTGCCGGCCTTGATCGTGAGGCCGGCCCGCTGGAGGGCCTGCAGGACCTCTCGGAGGTGTTGGAGGTGGTCGGACCAGTGGCGGCTGTACACAGCGATATCGTCCAGGTAGGCGGCGCTGAACTCCTCGAGCCCCGCCAAGACCTGGTTCACTAGCCGCTGAAAAGTAGCTGGGGCATTCTTCATGCCGAAGGGCATGACCTTGAAGTGGTAGTGGCCATCGGGGGTAGAAAAGGCGGACCGTTCTTGGGCCCGGGGTGTGAGACCGATCTGCCAGTAGCCCGCTGTCAGGTCGAAGATGCTGAGGTAGCGGGCAGCCCCCATGCGGTCGATCAATTCATCCGCTCGGGGGATGGGATGAGCGTCGGTCCTGGTGACAGCATTCAAGCCCCGATAGTCGACGCAGAATCGGAGTTCAGGAGTGGTGCCGGGGGCGGCAGCCTTGGGGACCAGCACGACTGGGCTGGCCCAGGGGCTGTCCGAGGGCTCAATGACCCCGAGTGTGAGCATTTTGGATACTTCCTCTTGGATGCAGGCCCGCACCCGATCTGGTACGCGGTATGCCCGGTGTCTGATAGGGGGACTGTCCCCAGTGTCCACGTCTTGCAAGCACCAGGGGGTGACCCCTGGGGTGAGGGAAAACAAGGTAGCAAACTGCAGCAGGAGGTCCCGGCAGCCTTGGCGCTGCTCTGGGGTGAGGGCCTCGGAGAGCCGGACCCCGTCCACGGAACCATCTTTCTCCTGAGTCTTCAGGAGATCAGGGAGAGGCTCGGAGTCTTCTTCCGCCCCACTGTCTGTAGCCATCAGGAGGCTGAGTTCCGAGCGCACAAAGTGGGGTTTGAGTCTGTTGGTGTGGAGGACCCGGAGGGGGTTCCGGGGAGACTCCATATCGATGAGATAGGTGACTGGGCTCTTGCGTTCGACCACTTTGAAGGGCCCCGTCCACTTGTCCTGCAAGGCACATGGTTCGGTGGGGGACATCACCCACACTTGTTGACCAGGTTCGAATTCGACGGAGGAGGCATTTTGATCGTATCATTTTCTCATGTCCTCCTGACTGGCCTCAAGATTCGCTTTTGCCATTTCCCTGAATCGCCGGGTCTGATTGCGTAGTGTCAGGAGGTACTTGAAGACATCGGGAGGGGTCTTTAGGGGGGCCATCTCCCAACCTTCTTTGACTAGGCTGAGGGGCCCTCGCACAGGGTGCCCGTACAAGAGTTCGAAAGGGCTAAAACCGAGGGACTTTTGGGGAACTTCTCGATAGGCGAAGAGGAGGCACGGAAGTAGTACATCCCACTGGCGACGGAGGGGCTCTTCCAATCCCCCAATCATTCCCTTGAGCGTGCGGTTGAATCGCTCAACTAGTCCGTTTCCTTGAGGATGATAGGGGGTCGTGAATCGGTAGGTGACCCCGCACTGTTGCCAGAGGGACTTCATATATTTCGAAATAAAGTTTGTGCCTCGGTCGCTGACGACTTCTCGGGGGAAGCCCACCCGGGAGAAGATCCCCATTAAGGCCCGGCCGACCACCGGAGCTGTTACAGTTCGCAGGGGCACAGCCTCGGGGTAGCGAGTGGCGTGGTCCACCAGTACCAGGATGAACCGATGTCCTTGTGCTGTGCGGGGGTCCAGGGGCCCCACAATGTCTATTCCCACCCTCTCGAACGGGGTGGTGACAACTGGGAAGGGTTGCAGAGGTGCTTTGAGTTTGCGGCCGCTCTTCCCGCTGGCCTGGCACGTGGGGCAGGACCGGCAGTGGTTGAGGACGTCGTTTCGCATCCTCGGCCAGAAAAAGTGGGTCACCAGGCGACTGTAGGTTTTGTCCTGGCCCAGGTGTCCAGCCAGAGGGACATCGTGGGACAAATTTAACAGGAAGTCTCTGAAACGGAGGGGCACCACCAGCACTCGACTGGCCCCTAACTCTGCGATTCTCTGTTCACTGTATAACAGGTCGTTATCCCAATGGACCCAATGGGCTCCGGTGGTGTCCCCTGCGCTCTGGGCGATGGCTTGCTGGCGGAGTCCCTCGAGGGAGGGACAGGTCTTCTGCTCTTGGCGGAACTGTTCCTGGGTAGGCCCCCCTTCTTGACGCCACTGAGCCAGGTCGGGAAGGTCCTGGGGCTGGGCGACCCCTTCGGGGGTTTGCTCTGGGGGGTCGGTATAGTCGGTGTCTCCTGGAGCGATCGGGGGAGGAGGTGCAGGCCATTCTGGTTCTTCTGGTCGGGGGATGGCACGGGCGGCCATGGACCGGGTTGTTACGCACGCCCAGTCCGGGAGGCCCAGCATCCCCAGGTGCTCTCTTCTTTCGACGGCGGCCCACGGGGAACTCTCGAGATCATTCCCCAGGAGACAGTCCACGGGGGCATCATCCCGGACCGTCACCTTCAACATGCCGGAGACCCCTCCCCATTCGAAGGGGACGCAGGCCATCCGACATAGACTCTCTGAGTTGTCGGCTGAGCGGACGGGGCAGAGAATGTTCGGCAGGATCTGCTCTGGTTTTACCAGGTGACAGCGGACGGCCGTCACACTGGTCCCTGTGTCACGTAGGGCTTCGGCCCGGCGCCCATTAATGTTCACCCACTGGCTATATTTTCTGGTGTTGGCGGGTAGGGGGGCCCGCGGGACCATGTCTTTTCCCCCTAGGCACGCTAGAACCATGGCGGCCGGTTCCCACTCTTGTTGTGCCTGCTCGTATTCTTCTTGTTCTTCGGAGATTTGTTCTCCCCCCAGGGCGGCGGCAGCTACCTGGCGGGGTTTTGGAGTTTGGTTCTGTGGACAGTTCGGGTCATTGGCGTAGTGGCCGACTCGCTGGCATCGGTGACACGTGACGTTGGCTCGGAACCCCGGGCGCATCGGGGGGTTCCCCCGGCTGGCCGGGGGCGGGGTGCTGGCAGTGGGAGCGGCTGGGACGGTGTCTCTCCCTCGCCGCTGGCCTCCTCCTCCTCCTCGGGGACGGTGCTGACCTTGGTTGTTCCGGTTCTGCTCGTGTGGCCCTCTCCGGCCTACTCGGGTGCTTTCCCACCGGTCAGCTTCGGCGGCGAGTTGCCGTGGGTCAGTCAATTTACTGTCGAGGAGGTGCTGCCTGAGCTCGACGAAGCAGTTGTTAGATAGGTGCTCCCACACCATGAGATTAAAAAGTTGCTCGTAGGTCATTACGTGGCTTCCCTTGATCCAACCCTCGAAGGCTCGGCTGAAATAGTTGACATATTCCACCCAAGTTGTACCCGGGATCCGGGTGCAGTCCCGAAACCTCTGGCGGTACATTTCGGGTGTGAGCCCATATCGGGTGAGGAGGGCAGCCTTCATGTGGTCATAGGATGACATCTGATGGTCTGGGAGCTGTAGCAGGGCATCGCGGCCTTCGTTGACGAACCTCCCCCATAGGCCGGCTCCCCAGTCACTTCGATCGATCCGGTGGGAGGTCATGGCGATCTCGTAGGCCTTGAACCACTGTTGTATGTCGTCCTCTCGGACATACTCTCGGACGACATCCTTGGGGATGTGGACTTTCTTTTCTGTCGCTCCCGGGGTGCGCGGTCGCTCGGGCACCTCCGGTTCTTTGTTCTGCTTCCGTAGTTCTATTTCTGCCAGTTTGCGCTCGTGTTCGTATGCCAATCTTTTTTCTTCGAGCTCTCTCTGCCTCTGTTTTTCTTCCCGTTCTTCTCGGAGCCGCAGATGTTCTAGGTTCAGTTTTTGCTCGGCTAATTTTAGTTCACCGTCCATTTTGAGTCGTGCCATTTCTAACTCATGTAGTCTGTTTTTTTCTCTTTCTTGGATCTCTTCCTGCGAGAGGCCCGTTCCTCGCTCCTCGGGAGCCGTGGCGTTCCTCTCTGATGCTGCACCGTTTCGGTCTGGGGATCTGGCGACCCCGGTTTCTGCCCACGACTCAATGGCGTGCTTAAAATCGTCTTTGGTACTCAGGCCGGTGGTAGCAATGCCTAGTTCCATGCAGAATTGTTTCAATTCACGATGGCTGTACTCTTCCAATTTATCCATCTGGAATTTCTCGGTGGATCCGCTCTCTTTGGTTGACATCGTGGTTTTGTCGTGGGGTGAGCTACTCTCTGTACGATTACGCGTTGATTCGGATCGCGCCGCTGGCCACCAATGTTAGACGGACCGGGAGGGTCGGCCGAGGACAAGGGGAGAGGTCTCCGGGGAGAGCCGTCTCCAGCGATCGTACAGATGCGTAACTTCCCCCCCACAGATATACACCACACAAGGATAGGATTTAACGTTCTTTATAAGCGATTTCTTAAGGTACGATGGAATGGTACAAGGAGGTCTGGACTCAGGGGTCCCCTCGATTCTAGTCTCTTGGTCCGGGAAGGGGGTAGCGGGACAGTCTGGTTACCAATCTGGTAGCTGAGATGGTCTGATGGATAGCTCACAATCCTCGAGCTCGATGTTCTAGCTTTGGACGGGCCGCGGCAGCGCCAGCAGGTCCCGGTGAAGGTGGTCGTTACACGGTCCGCGGCAGCGCCAGCAGGTCCCGATGAAGGTGGTCGTTACACGGTCCGCGGCAGCGCCAGCAGGTCCCGATGAAGGTGGTCGTTACACGGTCCGCGGCAGCGCCAGCAGGTCCCGACGAGGATGGAGGATGCAGAAGGCCGCCGCAGCGCCAGCAGGCAGGACGATAGTTCACAAGGCAGGGCTACGGCAGCGCCGGTAGTCCGTCAAGGCTGAGTTCTTCTCGGTGTCTCTCGACTCCAGGATACAACTGCCTTCCTGCTCTGGAGCTGCCCTAGTTATAGGTCTGGCGCCCTTTGATGTCCGGACCCTCGCACTTGGAGGTTGGAAGGTCCGGGACGAGGGAGTCCAGACACCCAGCAGGGGGGTGGAGCCAGCGCCCGGGGGAGCTGGAGGGCGATCGGCACCTGGCGGGGGAGAGCCATCGACACTTCTTTCTCCCATTGACCTGCCAAGTGGTCCGTTCACCGCCTGGGTGGATGGTGGTGCCGGGATGTCGGGGCCTGGCCAGGCCCAGGGTTAGGGTCGAGCTGAGGCCACGCGGCCTCGTGGTGCAGTGTCAAAGATGGCGGCTGGTCCGGCCGGGGAAGCCGGTAGTGGTTTGGCCCCATGATACATGAATGTCCGGGGGCAGGAGTTCCGTCGGGAGACGGGGTGCGGGTTGTTCTTGTGGGTAACACCTGGAGGGCCGGGGCTTGGGCCCTGTCATGCGGGGAGGGACCATGCCCTTCATGTGGCCTGTCCAACACCTTCCGTTTGCACTCTCAGGCTCTGTAAAAAGGAGCACCTGGACTTCCGTTTGCGCTCTCAGGCTCTGTAAAAAGGAGCACCTGGCCTTCCGTTTGCGCTCTCAGGCTCTGTAAAAAGGAGCACCTGGCCTTCCGTTTGCGCTCTCAGGCTCTGTAAAAAGGAGCACCTGGCCTTCCGTTTGCGCTCTCAGGCTCTGTAAAAAGGAGCACCTGGCCTTCCGTGTGCGCTCTCAGGCTCTGTAAAAAGGAGCACCTGGCCTTCCGTTTGCACTCTCAGGCTCTGTAAAAAGGAGCACCTGGCCTTCCGTTTGCGCTCTCAGGCTCTGTAAAAAGGAGCACCTGGCCTTCCGTTTGCGCTCTCAGGCTCTGTAAAAAGGAGCACCTGGCCTTCCGTTTGCACTCTCAGGCTCTGTAAAAAGGAGCACCTGGCCTTCCGTTTGCGCTCTCAGGCTCTGTAAAAAGGAGCACCTGGCCTTCCGTTTGCGCTCTCAGGCTCTGTAAAAAGGAGCACCTGGCCTTCCGTGTGCGCTCTCAGGCTCTGTAAAAAGGAGCACCTGACCTTCCGTTTGCGCTCTCAGGCTCTGTAAAAAGGAGCACCTGGCCTTCCGTTTGCGCTCTCAGGCTCTGTAAAAAGGAGCACCTGGCCTTCCGTTTGCGCTCTCAGGCTCTGTAAAAAGGAGCACCTGGCCTTCCGTTTGCGCTCTCAGGCTCTGTAAAAAGGAGCACCTGGTCTTCCGTTTGCACTCTCAGGCTCTGTAAAAAGGAGCACCTGGCCTTCCGTTTGCGCTCTCAGGCTCTGTAAAAAGGAGCACCTGGCCTTCCGTTTGCGCTCTCAGGCTCTGTAAAAAGGAGCACCTGGCCTTCCGTTTGCGCTCTCAGGCTCTGTAAAAAGGAGCACCTGGCCTTCCGTTTGCGCTCTCAGGCTCTGTAAAAAGGAGCACCTGGCCTTCCGTTTGCGCTCTCAGGCTCTGTAAAAAGGAGCACCTGGCCTTCCGTGTGCGCTCTCAGGCCCTGTAAAAAGGAGCACCTGGCCTTCCGTGTGCGCTCTCAGGCTCTGTAAAAAGGAGCACCTGGCCTTCCGTTTGCGCTCTCAGGCTCTGTAAAAAGGAGCACCTGGCCTTCCGTGTGCGCTCTCAGGCTCTGTAAAAAGGAGCACCTGGCCTTCCGTTTGCACTCTCAGGCTCTGTAAAAAGGAGCACCTGGCCTTCCGTTTGCGCTTTCAGGCTCTGTAAAAAGGAGCACCTGGACTTCCGTTTGCGCTCTCAGGCTCTGTAAAAAGGAGCACCTGGACTTCCGTTTGCGCTCTCAGGCTCTGTAAAAAGGAGCACCTGGTCTTCCGTTTGCACTCTCAGGCTCTGTAAAAAGGAGCACCTGGCCTTCCGTTTGCACTCTCAGGCTCTGTAAAAAGGAGCACCTGGCCTTCCGTTTGCGCTTTCAGGCTCTGTAAAAAGGAGCACCTGGCCTTCCGTTTGCACTCTCAGGCTCTGTAAAAAGGAGCACCTGGACTTCGGTTTGCGCTCTCAGGCTCTGTAAAAAGGAGCACCTGGCCTTCCGTTTGCACTCTCAGGCTCTGTAAAAAGGAGCACCTGGCCTTCCGTTTGCGCTCTCAGGCTCTGTAAAAAGGAGCACCTGGCCTTCCGTTTGCACTCTCAGGCTCTGTAAAAAGGAGCACCTGGCCTTCCGTTTGCACTCTCAGGCTCTGTAAAAAGGAGCACCTGGCCTTCCGTTTGCACTCTCAGGCTCTGTAAAAAGGAGCACCTGGCCTTCCGTGTGCGCTCTCAGGCTCTGTAAAAAGGAGCACCTGGCCTTCCGTGTGCGCTTTCAGGCTCTGTAAAAAGGAGCACCTGGCCTTCCGTTTGCGCTCTCAGGCTCTGTAAAAAGGAGCACCTGGCCTTCCGTTTGCACTATCAGGCTCTGTAAAAAGGAGCACCTGGCCTTCCGTTTGCACTCTCAGGCTCTGTAAAAAGGAGCACCTGGCCTTCCGTGTGCGCTCTCAGGCTCTGTAAAAAGGAGCACCTGGCCTTCCGTGTGCGCTCTCAGGCTCTGTAAAAAGGAGCACCTGGTCTTCCGTTTGCGCTCTCAGGCTCTGTAAAAAGGAGCACCTGGCCCTCCGTTTGCGCTCTCAGGCTCTGTAAAAAGGAGCACCTGGCCTTCCGTGTGCGCTCTCAGGCTCTGTAAAAAGGAGCACCTGGCCTTCCGTTTGCGCTCTCAGGCTCTGTAAAAAGGAGCACCTGGCCTTCCGTTTGCACTCTCAGGCTCTGTAAAAAGGAGCACCTGGCCTTCCGTTTGCACTCTCAGGCTCTGTAAAAAGGAGCACCTGGCCTTCCGTGTGCGCTCTCAGGCTCTGTAAAAAGGAGCACCTGGCCTTCCGTGTGCGCTCTCAGGCTCTGTAAAAAGGAGCACCTGGCCTTCCGTTTGCGCTCTCAGGCTCTGTAAAAAGGAGCACCTGGCCTTCCGTTTGCGCTCTCAGGCTCTGTAAAAAGGAGCACCTGGCCTTCCGTTTGCGCTCTCAGGCTCTGTAAAAAGGAGCACCTGGCCTTCCGTTTGCGCTCTCAGGCTCTGTAAAAAGGAGCACCTGGCCTTCCGTTTGCGCTCTCAGGCTCTGTAAAAAGGAGCACCTGGCCTTCCGTGTGCGCTCTCAGGCTCTGTAAAAAGGAGCACCTGACCTTCCGTTTGCGCTCTCAGGCTCTGTAAAAAGGAGCACCTGGCCTTCCGTTTGCGCTCTCAGGCTCTGTAAAAAGGAGCACCTGGCCTTCCGTTTGCGCTCTCAGGCTCTGTAAAAAGGAGCACCTGGCCTTCCGTTTGCGCTCTCAGGCTCTGTAAAAAGGAGCACCTGGTCTTCCGTTTGCGCTCTCAGGCTCTGTAAAAAGGAGCACCTGGCCTTCCGTTTGCGCTCTCAGGCTCTGTAAAAAGGAGCACCTGGCCTTCCGTTTGCGCTCTCAGGCTCTGTAAAAAGGAGCACCTGGCCTTCCGTTTGCGCTCTCAGGCTCTGTAAAAAGGAGCACCTGGTCTTCCGTTTGCGCTCTCAGGCTCTGTAAAAAGGAGCACCTGGCCTTCCGTTTGCGCTCTCAGGCTCTGTAAAAAGGAGCACCTGGCCTTCCGTTTGCGCTCTCAGGCTCTGTAAAAAGGAGCACCTGGCCTTCCGTGTGCGCTCTCAGGCCCTGTAAAAAGGAGCACCTGGCCTTCCGTGTGCGCTCTCAGGCTCTGTAAAAAGGAGCACCTGGCCTTCCGTGTGCGCTCTCAGGCTCTGTAAAAAGGAGCACCTGGACTTCCGTTTGCGCTCTCAGGCTCTGTAAAAAGGAGCACCTGGTCTTCCGTTTGCACTCTCAGGCTCTGTGAAAAGGAGCACCTGGCCTTCCGTTTGCACTCTCAGGCTCTGTAAAAAGGAGCACCTGGCCTTCCGTTTGCGCTTTCAGGCTCTGTAAAAAGGAGCACCTGGACTTCCGTTTGCGCTCTCAGGCTCTGTAAAAAGGAGCACCTGGACTTCCGTTTGCGCTCTCAGTCTCTGTAAAAAGGAGCACCTGGTCTTCCGTTTGCACTCTCAGGCTCTGTAAAAAGGAGCACCTGGCCTTCCGTTTGCACTCTCAGGCTCTGTAAAAAGGAGCACCTGGCCTTCCGTTTGCGCTTTCAGGCTCTGTAAAAAGGAGCACCTGGCCTTCCGTTTGCACTCTCAGGCTCTGTAAAAAGGAGCACCTGGACTTCCGTTTGCGCTCTCAGGCTCTGTAAAAAGGAGCACCTGGCCTTCCGTTTGCACTCTCAGGCTCTGTAAAAAGGAGCACCTGGCCTTCCGTTTGCGCTCTCAGGCTCTGTAAAAAGGAGCACCTGGCCTTCCATTTGCACTCTCAGGCTCTGTAAAAAGGAGCACCTGGCCTTCCGTTTGCACTCTCAGGCTCTGTAAAAAGGAGCACCTGGCCTTCCGTGTGCGCTCTCAGGCTCTGTCAAAAGGAGCACCTGGCCTTCCGTGTGCGCTTTCAGGCTCTGTAAAAAGGAGCACCTGGCCTTCCGTTTGCGCTCTCAGGCTCTGTAAAAAGGAGCACCTGGCCTTCCGTTTGCACTATCAGGCTCTGTAAAAAGGAGCACCTGGCCTTCCGTTTGCACTCTCAGGCTCTGTAAAAAGGAGCACCTGGCCTTCCGTGTGCGCTCTCAGGCTCTGTAAAAAGGAGCACCTGGCCTTCCGTGTGCGCTCTCAGGCTCTGTAAAAAGGAGCACCTGGCCTTCCGTTTGCGCTCTCAGGCTCTGTAAAAAGGAGCACCTGGCCCTCCGTTTGCGCTCTCAGGCTCTGTAAAAAGGAGCACCTGGCCTTCCGTTTGCGCTCTCAGGCTCTGTAAAAAGGAGCACCTGGCCTTCCGTTTGCACTCTCAGGCTCTGTAAAAAGGAGCACCTGGCCTTCCGTTTGCGCTCTCAGGCTCTGTAAAAAGGAGCACCTGGCCTTCCGTTTGCGCTCTCAGGCTCTGTAAAAAGGAGCACCTGGTCTTCCGTTTGCGCTCTCAGGCTCTGTAAAAAGGAGCACCTGGCCTTCCGTTTGCGCTCTCAGGCTCTGTAAAAAGGAGCACCTGGCCTTCCGTTTGCACTCTCAGGTTCTGTAAAAAGGAGCACCTGGCCTTCCGTGTGCGCTCTCAGGCTCTGTAAAAAGGAGCACCTGGCCTTCCGTGTGCGTTCTCAGGCTCTGTAAAAAGGAGCACCTGGCCTTCCGTGTGCGCTCTCAGGCTCTGTAAAAAGGAGCACCTGGACTTCCGTTTGCGCTCTCAGGCTCTGTAAAAAGGAGCACCTGGTCTTCCGTTTGCACTCTCAGGCTCTGTAAAAAGGAGCACCTGGCCTTCCGTTTGCACTTTCAGGCTCTGTAAAAAGGAGCACCTGGCCTTCCGTTTGCGCTCTCAGGCTCTGTAAAAAGGAGCACCTGGCCTTCCGTTTGCACTCTCAGGCTCTGTAAAAAGGAGCACCTGGACTTCCGTTTGCGCTCTCAGGCTCTGTAAAAAGGAGCACCTGGCCTTCCGTTTGCACTCTCAGGCTCTGTAAAAATGAGCACTTGGCCTTCCGTTTGCGCTCTCAGGCTCTGTAAAAAGGAGCACCTGGCCTTCCGTTTGCACTCTCAGGCTCTGTAAAAAGGAGCACCTGGCCTTCCGTTTGCACTCTCAGGCTCTGTAAAAAGGAGCACCTGGCCTTCCGTGTGTGCTCTCAGGCTCTGTAAAAAGGAGCACCTGGCCTTCCGTGTGCGCTTTCAGGCTCTGTAAAAAGGAGCACCTGGCCTTCCGTTTGCGCTCTCAGGCTCTGTAAAAAGGAGCACCTGGCCTTCCGTTTGCACTCTCAGGCTCTGTAAAAAGGAGCACCTGGCCTTCCGTTTGCGCTCTCAGGCTCTGTAAAAAGGAGCACCTGGCCTTCCGTTTGCACTCTCAGGCTCTGTAAAAAGGAGCACCTGGCCTTCCGTTTGCACTCTCAGGTTCTGTAAAAAGGAGAACCTGGCCTTCCGTGTGCGCTCTCAGGCTCTGTAAAAAGGAGCACCTGGCCTTCCGTGTGCGCTTTCAGGCTCTGTAAAAAGGAGCACCTGGCCTTCCGTTTGCGCTCTCAGGCTCTGTAAAAAGGAGCACCTGGCCTTCCGTTTGCACTCTCAGGCTCTGTAAAAAGGAGCACCTGGCCTTCCGTTTGCACTCTCAGGCTCTGTAAAAAGGAGCACCTGGCCTTCCGTGTGCGCTCTCAGGCTCTGTAAAAAGGAGCACCTGGCCTTCCGTGTGCGCTCTCAGGCTCTGTAAAAAGGAGCATCTGGCCTTCCGTTTGCGCTCTCAGGCTCTGTAAAAAGGAGCACCTGGCCTTCCGTTTGCGCTCTCAGGCTCTGTAAAAAGGAGCACCTGGCCCTCCGTTTGCGCTCTCAGGCTCTGTAAAAAGGAGCACCTGGCCTTCCGTTTGCGCTCTCAGGCTCTGTAAAAAGGAGCACCTGGCCTTCCGTTTGCACTCTCAGGCTCTGTAAAAAGGAGCACCTGGCCTTCCGTTTGCGCTCTCAGGCTCTGTAAAAAGGAGCACCTGGCCTTCCGTTTGCGCTCTCAGGCTCTGTGAAAAGGAGCACCTGGTCTTCCGTTTGTGCTCTCAGGCTCTGTAAAAAGGAGCACCTGGCCTTCCGTTTGCGCTCTCAGGCTCTGTAAAAAGGAGCACCTGGCCTTCCGTTTGCACTCTCAGGCTCTGTAAAAAGGAGCACCTGGCCTTCCGTGTGCGCTCTCAGGCTCTGTAAAAAGGAGCACCTGGCCTTCCGTGTGCGCTCTCAGGCTCTGTAAAAAGGAGCACCTGGCCTTCCGTGTGCGCTCTCAGGCTCTGTAAAAAGGAGCACCTGGACTTCCGTTTGCGCTCTCAGGCTCTGTAAAAAGGAGCACCTGGTCTTCCGTTTGCACTCTCAGGCTCTGTAAAAAGGAGCACCTGGCCTTCCGTTTGCACTCTCAGGCTCTGTAAAAAGGAGCACCTGGCCTTCCGTTTGCGCTCTCAGGCTCTGTAAAAAGGAGCACCTGGCCTTCCGTTTGCACTCTCAGGCTCTGTAAAAAGGAGCACCTGGACTTCCGTTTGCGCTCTCAGGCTCTGTAAAAAGGAGCACCTGGCCTTCCGTTTGCACTCTCAGGCTCTGTAAAAAGGAGCACTTGGCCTTCCGTTTGCGCTCTCAGGCTCTGTAAAAAGGAGCACCTGGCCTTCCGTTTGCACTCTCAGGCTCTGTAAAAAGGAGCACCTGGCTTTCCGTTTGCACTCTCAGGCTCTGTAAAAAGGAGCACCTGGCCTTCCGTGTGCGCTCTCAGGCTCTGTAAAAAGGAGCACCTGGCCTTCCGTGTGCGCTTTCAGGCTCTGTAATCAATCAATCAATCAATCAATCAATCAGTGACACTTATAAAGCGCGCTACATACCCGTAGGGTCTCAAGGCGCTGGGGGGGGGGGGGTGCCGCTACTGCTCGAACAGCCAGGTCTTCAGCTTCTTCCTGAAGGAGAGGTGGTCTTGGGTCAGGCGCAGGTCGGTCGGGAGGGAGTTCCAGGTCTTGGCGGCCAGGTAGGAGAAGGACCTTCCTCCTGTAGTCGCTCTTCGGATGCGGGGGACGGCGGCGAGGGCGTGGTTGGCTGATCGGAGGTGGCGTTTGGGAGCGTAGAAGTTGACTCGGCTGTTGAGGTAGCTCGGTCCTTGGTCGTGTAGGGCTTTGTGTGCGTGGGTGAGGAGGCGGAAGGTGATTCTTTTGTTGACGGGGAGCCAGTGAAGGTCTCTCAGATGTCCGGAGATGTGGCTGGTTCGTGGGATGTCGAGGATGAGTCTGGCTGAGGCGTTCTGGATCCGCTGGAGTCTCTTCTGGAGCTTGGCGGTGGTACCGGCGTAGAGGGCGTTGCCGTAGTCCAGTCGGCTGGTGACGAGGGCCTGGGTGACGGTCTTCCTGGTCTCGGTGGGGATCCACCAGAAGATCTTCCGTAGCATGCGTAGGATGTTGAAGCACGCCGAGGAGACGTTGTTGACTTGCCTGGTCATGGAGAGGGAGGAGTCCAGGATGAAGCCCAGGTTGCGTGCATGGTCTGTCGGTTTGGGTGCGGTGCCCAGGGCGGGAGGCCACCAGGAGTCGTCCCAGGCGGAGGGCGAGGAGCCCAGGATGAGGACCTCCGTCTTGTCCGAGTTCAGTTTCAGGCGGCTGGTCGTCATCCACTCGGCTACCTCTTTCATCCCTTCGTGCAGGTTGGCTCTGGCGGTGGCGGGGTCGTTGGTCAGGGAGAGGATCAGCTGGGTGTCGTCGGCGTAGGAGATTATGCTGAGGTTGTGTTTGCGTACGATGGCCGCGAGGGGGCTCATGTAGACGTTGAAGAGGGTGGGGCTCAGAGATGAACCTTGAGGGACGCCGCAGATGACTTCGGAGGCCTCTGACTTGTACGGTGGTAGGCGGACTCTCTGTGTTCTTCCGTCGAGGAAGGAGATGATCCATTCCAGCGCCTTGTCCTGGATTCCGATGTTGCTGAGGCGCCGTACTAGGGTGCGGTGGCAGACCGTGTCGAATGCCGCGGAGAGGTCTAGGAGGATGAGGGCCGCTGTTTCTCCATTGTCCATCAGGGCTCGGATGTCATCGGTGGCGGCGATGAGGGCGGTCTCGGTGCTGTGATTGGCTCGGAAGCCGGACTGTGAGGGGTCGAGGGATCTGTTCGTCTCGAGGAAGGCGGCCATCTGCTTGTTGACGGTCTTCTCGATGACTTTGGCTGGAAACGGGAGGAGCGAGATGGGGCGGTAGTTCTTGAGGTCGGTGGGGTCCGCTGTTGGTTTCTTGAGTAGAGCGCTGAGTTCGGCGTGTTTCCAGCTCTCAGGGAAGATGGTGGTGTCGAAGGATGTGTTGATGATGTCTCGCAAGTGGGGTGCGATGACAGCGTCGGCCTTGTTGAAGACGTGGTGAGGGCAGGGGTCGGTCGGTGATCCGGAGTGGATGGAGTTCATCGTGCGGATGGTGTCTTCGGTGCTGATCGGGGTCCAGGCGTGGAGGGTGGTGGTGGGGGGTGGTTGTTCGGTCATGGTGTGCGTTGGTTGGTTGTTGAAGCTGTTGTGTATGTCCGCGATCTTGTTGTGGAAGTATGAAGCGAGGGAGTTGCAGAGGTCTTGCGATGGGGTGATGTCGTTGTTTCCTGCGCTGGGGTTGGAAAGCTCTTTCACGATGTTGAAGAGTTCCTTGCAGTTGTGTGCGTTGTTGTCCAACCGGTCCTTGAATGCTGTTTTCTTGGCGGTGCGGATCAGCTGGTGGTGTTTCCGGGTGGCAAGTTTGAAGGAGGTCCTGTTGTCCGGTGTCGGTTCCCTTCTCCAGACTTTCTCGAGGGCTCGGCAGTTCTTCTTGGAGCTCTTGAGTTCGTCGGTGAACCATGGGGCCTTCTTGCTGCCGGGTCTGCTAGGCGGGGTCCTCAGTGGGGCGAGTTCGTCCGCGCAGTTGCTGATCCACTTCGTGAGGTTGTCGGCGGCCTGGCTGGGGTTCGCTGAGCTGGCAGGAGGGTGCTGGCTCAGGGAGGTGGCGAGCTGGTCTGCTGTGATCTTGTTCCAGCTTCTGCGGGCGGCCTGTTGCTGGTGTTGGTGGGTCGTCGTTCTCTTGAAGGTGAAGTGGACGCAGCTGTGGTCCGTCCATTGAAGCTCTGTGGCGTGGCTGAAGTCGATGTCTGTGCTGGAAGAGAAGACTGCGTCGACTGTGTGTCCGGCGAGGTGGGTGGGGGTGGACACCAGTTGCTTGAGTCCAAGGTTGGCGAGGTTGTCGAGCAGGGTGCTGGTGTTGCGGTCGTTGTTGTTCTCCAGATGGAAGTTGAGGTCTCCCAGGAGGATGTAGTCAGCGGAGGGGAGGGCATGCGGGCTGACGAAGTCGGCGATGTCCTCGCTGAATTGTGTGCGTGGTCCAGGGGGTCGGTAGATCAGGGTGCCTCTGAGGGTGGTGTTCGGGTTGGTGTGGATCTGGAAATGCAGGTGTTCGGCGCTGGTCAGGGTGTTGTCGGTGCTGGTCGTGAGACGGATGGTGTTCCTGTGGATGATGGCGATGCCTCCTCCCATCTGGTTGGCGTTTCGGTCCCTCCGGACGATCTTGTAGCCCTCTGGGATAGCGATGGCGATGTCGGGAGCTGAAGAGGCGTTCATCCAGGTCTCCGTGAGGAAGGCAACGTCAGGGGCTGTGGCGTCTAGAAGGTTCCAGAGTTCGATGGCGTGTCTGTGGACGGAGCGGGTGTTGAGCAGGATGCACTTGAGGTGGGTGCTGCTGGTGTTCGACTTGGCGGGTGCTGGTGCGAGGCTGGTCCGGATGCAGGAGAACTTGCAGGCGTGGCAGCTGAAAGGTCCGTGGGTACGTCGTGGAGTGGCTTGATGGCATTCTGGGAGTCGGCCGGTGTTGAGTGCGGTGAGGGTGGCGGCGGAGTACGTCAGGCGGGTCGGTCGGGGTCCTCGTGGGCCAGGGGTCCTGGCACTGGGCGCGGTCCAGGCGCGGACGGGCGCAGACGGGCTTACCTTTGGCGCGCCTTCGGCGCACAAACGGCGCACCCGCTGCGCGTGACCGCTGCGCGTTCGCACGGTCGCCATTTAAGGCGAAGTGCGCGGGTGGGCGGAGCAGCTGGGAGGCGGGAGCGGGGAGGGTACAGAATAGAAAAAGGGGCGGGGAAAAGCGGCGGTGGCGGGAAGGGAGAGCGGAGGGCGGCGAGGTAGGCGGACAACAAGGAAGGAAAACCAAAACACAGGCACAACGAAATAAATAAAAACAGGCACAAATTACAGTAAAAACAAGGCAAAAACAACAACAGCGGAGGCAGCCGGCAGCCGGCAACGAGGCAGGCAGCGAGGCAGAGGGCAGGCAAGGGGCACACGCAGCAGCTGGTGGCCGTGCGGCACGGGGGTGTCCCACAAGTGGGTCACACTCACCTGCGTCGCACGGTCGCCATTTAAGGCCAAGTGCGCGGGTGGGCGGAGCAGCTGGGAGGCAGGAGCGGGGAGGGTACAGAATAGAAAAAGGGGCGGGGAAAAGCGGCGGTGGCGGGAAGGGAGAGCGGAGGGCGGCGAGGTAGGCGGACAACAAGGAAGGAAAACCAAAACACAGGCACAACGAAATAAATAAAAACAGGCACAAATTACAGTAAAAACAAGGCAAAAACAACAACAGCGGAGGCAGCCGGCAGCCGGCAACGAGGCAGGCAGCGAGGCAGAGGGCAGGCAAGGGGCACACGCAGCAGCTGGTGGCCGTGCGGCGCGGGGGTGTCCCACAAGTGGGTCACACTCACCTGCGTCGCACGGTCGCCATTTAAGGCCAAGTGCGCGGGTGGGCGGAGCAGCTGGGAGGCGGGAGCGGGGAGGGTACAGAATAGAAAAAGGGGCGGGGAAAAGCGGCGGTGGCGGGAAGGGAGAGCGGAGGGCGGCGAGGTAGGCGGACAACAAGGAAGGAAAACCAAAACACAGGCACAACGAAATAAATGAAAACAGGCACAAATTACAGTAAAAACAAGGCAAAAACAACAACAGCGGAGGCAGCCGGCAACGAGGCAGGCAGCGAGGCAGAGGGCAGGCAAGGGGCACACGCAGCAGCTGGTGGCCGTGCGGCGCGGGGGTGTCCCACAAGTGGGTCACACTCACCTGCGTCGCACGGTCGCCATTTAAGGCCAAGTGCGCGGGTGGGCGGAGCAGCTGGGAGGCGGGAGCGGGGAGGGTACAGAATAGAAAAAGGGGCGGGGAAAAGCGGCGGTGGCGGGAAGGGAGAGCGGAGGGCGGCGAGGTAGGCGGACAACAAGGAAGGAAAACCAAAACACAGGCACAACGAAATAAATAAAAACAGGCACAAATTACAGTAAAAACAAGGCAAAAACAACAACAGCGGAGGCAGCCGGCAGCCGGCAACGAGGCAGGCAGCGAGGCAGAGGGCAGGCAAGGGGCACACGCAGCAGCTGGTGGCCGTGCGGCGCGGGGGTGTCCCACAAGTGTAAAAAGGAGCACCTGGCCTTCCGTTTGCGCTCTCAGGCTCTGTAAAAAGGAGCACCTGGCCTTCCGTTTGCGCTCTCAGGCTCTGTAAAAAGGAGCACCTGGCCTTCCGTTTGCACTCTCAGGCTCTGTAAAAAGGAGCACCTGGCCTTCCGTTTGCGCTCTCAGGCTCTGTAAAAAGGAGCACCTGGCCTTCCGTTTGCACTCTCAGGCTCTGTAAAAAGGAGCACCTGGACTTCCGTTTGCGCTCTCAGGCTCTGTAAAAAGGAGCACCTGGCCTTCCGTTTGCACTCTCAGGCTCTGTAAAAAGGAGCACTTGGCCTTCAGTTTGCGCTCTCAGGCTCTGTAAAAAGGAGCACCTGGCCTTCCGTTTGCACTCTCAGGCTCTGTAAAAAGGAGCACCTGGCCTTCCGTTTGCACTCTCAGGCTCTGTAAAAAGGAGCACCTGGGCTTCCGTGTGTGCTCTCAGGCTCTGTAAAAAGGAGCACCTGGCCTTCCGTGTGCGCTTTCAGGCTCTGTAAAAAGGAGCACCTGGCCTTCCGTTTGCGCTCTCAGGCTCTGTAAAAAGGAGCACCTGGCCTTCCGTTTGCGCTCTCAGGCTCTGTAAAAAGGAGCACCTGGCCTTCCGTTTGCGCTCTCAGGCTCTGTGAAGAAGTGCACCAGATAGACACATGGGAATGGTCTCATTGGCTATATTGAGGATACGCCAATGTCTCCGCACGCTTTTTTGCACTTGATTAGAAAGTGTACTGTATTGACAGGTAGCCACTACTTGAAGTAATTTTGACTTTAAAATGTGTTTTTTACATTTTTTACCTTCATAACAGAGCGGGGCCTCATTTCCTGGGCGGATGCCAGGTGAGGTGAGGTGCACTCCTGCACAAAGACGGGTAAGTGCATTACAATTTTTGGAATCAAGTAATTTGCAAGATATACACTTACAGGTAGTTAATTTTCAACTATTATCAACATAGAAGTTCTATGATGATTGTCTTTGACAACAGTAATATTTTGTATAGATTGTGAAATATACAGAAGAAAATATATTTTTGTCTTTGTATTTTAGGAATGAGTCCAATATTCCTGTGAAATTCACTACATCCAGGATTCACAGTGTTGGACAGGCCACATGAAGGGCTTGCTCCCTCCCCGCATGACAAGGCCCAAGCCCCGGACTCCCAGGTGTTACCCACAAGGGCAACCCGCACCCCGTCTCCCAACGGAACTCCTGCCCCCGGACATCCATGTATCATGGGGCCGAACCACTACCGGCTCCCCCGGCCGGATCAGCCGCCATCTTGGACACTGCGCCACGAGGCCGCGTGGCCTCAGCTCGACCCTAACCCTGGGCCTGGCCCGGCCCTGACATCCCGGCACCACCATCCACCCAGGAGGTGAACGGACCACTTGGCAGGTCAATGGGAGAAAGAAGTGTCGATGGCTCTCCCCCGCCAGGTGCCGATCGCCCTCCAGCTCCCCCAGGCGCTGGCTCCACCCCCTGCTGGGTGTCTGGACTCCCTCATCCCGGACCCCCCGACCTCCAAGTGCGACGGTCCGGACATCAAAGGGCGCCAGACCTATAACTAGGGCAGCTCCAGAGCAGGAAGGCAGTTGTATCCTGGAGTCGAGAGACACCGAGAAGAACTCAGCCTTGACGGACTACTGGCGCTGCCGTAGCTCTGCCTTGTGAATTATCGTCCTGCCTGCTGGCGCTACCGCGGCCTTCTGCATCATCCATCCTCGTCGGGACCTGCTGGCGCTGCCGCGGACCGTTGTAACGACCACCTTCATCGGGACCTGCTGGCGCTGCCGCGGACCGTTGTAACGACCACCTTCATCGGGACCTGCTGGCGCTGCCGCGGACCGTTGTAACGACCACCTTCATCGGGACCTGCTGGCGCTGCCGCGGACCGTGTAACAACCACCTTCACCGGGACCTGCTGGCGCTGCCGCGGCCCGTCCAAGCTAGAACACCGAGCTCGAGGATTGTGAGCTATCCACCATACCATCTCAGCTACCAGATTGGTAACCAGACTGTCCCGCTACCCCCTTTTCCCAAACCAAGAGACTAGAATCGAGGGGACCCCTGAGTCCAGACCTCCTTGTACTATTTCATCGTACCTTGAGAAATCACCTATAAAGAACGTTAAATCCTATCCTTGTGTGGTGTATATCTGTGGGGGGGAAGTTACTCATCTGTACGATCGCTGGAGACGGCTCTCCCCGGAGACCTCTCCCCTTGCCTGTGCATCCCCCGACCAGAAGAACCAGAATGGCCGGCACCTCCTCCCCCGATCGCTCCAGTAGAGGACACCGACTATACCGACCCCCCAGAGCCAACCCCCGAAGGGGTCGCCCAGCTCCAGGACCTTCCCGGCCTGGCTCAGTGGCGTCAAGAAGGGGGGCCCACCCAGGAACAGTTCCGCCAGGAGCAGAAGACCTGTCCCTCCCTCGAGGGACTCCGCCAGCAAGCCATCGCCCAGAGCGCAGGGGACTCCACCGGAGCCCATTGGGTCTATTGGGATAACGACCTGTTATACAGTGAACAGAGAATCGCGGAGTTAGGGGCCAGTCGAGTGCTGGTGGTGCCCCTCCGTTTCAGAGACTTCCTGCTAAATTTGGCCCACGATGTCCCCCTGGCTGGACACCTGGGCCAGGACAAAACCTACAGTCGCCTGGTGACCCACTTTTTCTGGCCGAGGATGCGAAACGACGTCCTCAACCACTGCCGGTCCTGCCTCACGTGCCAGGCCAGCGGGAAGAGCGGCCGCAAGCTCAAAGCACCTCTGCAACCCTTCCCAGTGGTCACCACCCCGTTCGAGAGGGTAGGAATAGACATTGTGGGGCCCCTGGACCCCCGCACAGCACAAGGACATCGGTTCATCCTGGTACTGGTGGACCACGCCACCCGCTACCCCGAGACTGTGCCCCTGCGAACTGTAACAGCTCCGGTGGTCGGCCGGGCCTTAATGGGGATCTTCTCCCGGGTGGGCTTCCCCCGAGAAGTCGTCAGCGACCGAGGCACAAACTTTATCTCGAAATATATGAAGTCCCTCTGTCAACAGTGCGGGGTCACCTACCGATTCACGACCCCCTATCATCCTCAAGGGAACGGACTAGTTGAGCGATTCAACCGCACCCTCAAGGGAATGATTGGGGGATTGGAAGAGCCCCTCCGTCGCCAGTGGGATGTACTACTTCCGTGCCTCCTCTTCGCCTATCGAGAAGTTCCCCAGAAGTCCCTCGGTTTTAGCCCTTTCGAACTCCTGTACGGGCACCCTGTGCGAGGGCCCCTCAGCCTAGTCAAAGAAGGTTGGGAGATGGCCCCCCTAAAGACCCCTCCAGACGTCTTCAAGTACCTCCTGGCACTACGCAATCAGACCCGGCGATTCAGGGAAATGGCAAAAGCGAATCTTGAGGCCAGTCAGGAGGACATGAAAAAATGGTACGATCAGAATGCCTCCTCCGTCGAATTCGAACCTGGTCAACAAGTGTGGGTGATGTCCCCCACCGAACCATGTGCCTTGCAAGACAAGTGGACGGGGCCCTTCAAAGTGGTCGAACGCAAGAGCCCCGTCACCTATCTCATCGATATGGAGTCTCCCCGGAACCCCCTCCGGGTCCTCCACACCAACAGACTCAAACCCCACTTTGTGCGCTCGGAACTCAGCCTCCTGATGGCTACAGACAGTGGGGCGGAAGAAGACTCCGAGCCTCTCCCTGATCTCCTGAAGACTCAGGAGAAAGACGGTTCCGTGGACGGGGTCCGGCTCTCCGATGCCCTCACCCCAGAGCAACGCCAAGGCTGCCGGGACCTCCTGCTGCAGTTTGCTACTCTGTTTTCCCTCACCCCCGGGGTCACCCCCTGGTGCTTGCACGACGTGGACACTGGGGACAGTCCCCCTATCCGACACCGGGCCTACCGCGTACCAGATCGGGTGCGGGCCTGCATCCAAGAGGAAGTGTCCAAGATGCTCACGCTCGGGGTCATCGAGCCCTCGGACAGCCCCTGGGCCAGCCCGGTCGTGCTGGTCCCCAAAGCCGCTGCCCCCGGCACCACTCCTGAACTCCGATTCTGCGGCGACTATCGGGGCTTGAACGCTGTCACCAGGACCGACGCTCATCCCATCCCCCGAGCGGATGAATTGATCGACCGCATGGGGGCTGCCCGCTACCTCAGCATCTTCGACCTGACAGCGGGCTACTGGCAGATCGGTCTCACACCCCGGGCCCAAGAACGGTCCGCCTTTTCTACCCCCGATGGCCACTACCACTTCAAGGTCATGCCCTTCGGCATGAAGAATGCCCCAGCTACTTTTCAGCGACTAGTGAACCAGGTCTTGGCGGGGCTCGAAGAGTTCAGCGCCGCCTACCTGGACGACATCGCTGTATACAGCCGCCACTGGTCCGACCACCTCCACCACCTCCGAGAGGTCCTGCAAGCCCTCCAGCGGGCCGGCCTCACAATCAAGGCCGGCAAGTGCCAAATTGGTCAGGGGTCCGTGACCTACCTCGGACACCAGGTGGGAAGCGGTCTGGTGGCCCCTCTGCAACTCAAAATCGCTGCCATCCAGTCCTGGCAACCCCCAGTCACGCAGACCGAGGTCCGAGCCTTCTTGGGACTCACCGGCTACTACCGGCGGTTCGTGAGGGACTATGGCAGCATTGTGGGGCCCCTCACGGGTCTCACGTCCAAAAACCACCCGAAGAAGATTAACTGGACCCCCGACTTTCAAGCGGCCTTCGAGAAGCTGAAAGCCGCCCTGTGCACCGCCCCTGTGCTCCAGGCCCCCGATTACAGTCGGGAATTCATTGTGCAAACGGACGCCTCCGACCACGGCATCGGGGCGGTTCTCTCCCAGCTGAACCCCGAGGGTCTTGACCAGCCGGTGGCCTTCATCAGCAGACGCCTCCTGGCCCGAGAACAGCGCTAGAGCACAATCGAGAGGGAGGCCTTCGCAGTAGTGTGGGCCCTCAAAAAGCTCCGGCCCTATCTCTTCGGTACCCACTTCCGGGTGCAAACCGATCATCGACTCCTGCAGTGGCTAATGCAGATGCGGGGGGAAAACCCAAAACTATTGCGCTGGTCCATCTCCCTGCAGGGGATGGACTTCACTGTGGAACATCGACCGGGCCAAGACCACGCCAACGCAGATGGCCTGTCACGCTTTTTCCGCCTCGGCGAGGAGAGTCCCCAAGAGGATGGGTGACTCTCCCCGCCTTCAGCTGGGCGGGACGCATGTTGGACAGGCCACATGAAGGGCTTGCTCCCTCCCCGCATGACAAGGCCCAAGCCCCGGACTCCCAGGTGTTACCCACAAGGGCAACCCGCACCCCGTCTCCCAACGGAACTCCTGCCCCCGGACATCCATGTATCATGGGGCCGAACCACTACCGGCTCCCCCGGCCGGATCAGCCGCCGTCTTGGACACTGCGCCACGAGGCCGCGTGGCCTCAGCTCGACCCTAACCCTGGGCCTGGCCCGGCCCCGACATCCCGGCACCACCATCCACCCAGGAGGTGAACGGACCACTTGGCAGGTCAATGGGAGAAAGAAGTGTCGATGGCTCTCCCCCGCCAGGTGCCGATCGCCCTCCAGCTCCCCCAGGCGCTGGCTCCACCCCCTGCTGGGTGTCTGGACTCCCTCATCCCGGACCCCCCGACCTCCAAGTGCGAGGGTCCGGACATCAAAGGGCGCCAGACCTATAACTAGGGCAGCTCCAGAGCAGGAAGGCAGTTGTATCCTGGAGTCGAGAGACACCGAGAAGAACTCAGCCTTGACGGACTACTGGCGCTGCCGTAGCTCTGCCTTGTGAATTATCGTCCTGCCTGCTGGCGCTGCCGCGGCCTTCTGCATCATCCATCCTCGTCGGGACCTGCTGGCGCTGCCGCGGACCGTTGTAACGACCACCTTCATCGGGACCTGCTGGCGCTGCCGCGGACCATTGTAACGACCACCTTCATCGGGACCTGCTGGTGCTGCCGCGGACCGTTGTAACGACCACCTTCATCGGGACCTGCTGGCGCTGCCGCGGACCGTGTAACGACCACCTTCACCGGAACCTGCTGGCGCTGCCGCGGCCCGTCCAAGCTAGAACACCGAGCTCGAGGATTGTGAGCTATCCACCATACCATCTCAGCTACCAGATTGGTAACCAGACTGTCCCGCTACCCCCTTTTCCCAAACCAAGAGACTAGAATCGAGGGGACCCCTGAGTCCAGACCTCCTTGTACCATTTCATCGTACCTTGAGAAATCACCTATAAAGAACGTTAAATCCTATCCTTGTGTGGTGTATATCTGTGGGGGGGAAGTTACTCATCTGTACGATCGCTGGAGACGGCTCTCCCCGGAGACCTCTCCCCTTGTCCTCGGCCGACCCCCCCGGTCCGTCTAACACACATGTTTTTGCAGGTTGTATGGTATCAACTGCTTTATATTGAGACTTTTTGTACACATATTTTGTTTCACTGTTTTGCAGTAGCAATTTCATCTTCATAGGTCCTGACGAAAGCCCGGATCAAAAGATCCAGGGGCTAAAACATGTAGACCTTCATCCTTGCGGACTTACTACAGTTATTCTTTCAAACTGTATTTGTACTGTTTTTAGTTTTGACATTAGGATAGCATTTATTAAAATTGGTCAGTATCCTGGTAGTCAATTTTAACACCACTTATCTTCCACGCCATCACATCACTGCAACCATCACCCTTTCGATATTTGAACTTTACCTCCTCATTTTGGGACTATAGTGTACACTATTTTTGGTCACTGAAGGAACATCTGCCTCAACTCCCTTCTACTGTTGAGAAGTTTGCAGCCCTGGATCTAACAAGGGCGTGCAGTGGAGTGGAGATCCCAAATGATGAAGCAAGCCACCTCGGTGGGTGATGGGACTCCGTTGTTTTCCTAAGTCATTTCATTCAACCTATTCAGTATTTTTTCTGTTGACTTAGTTTTTTTATGGAGACCATAGTTTTCTTTTGTGTATGAATAGTTCTGTTGGGGAATAGAACACTATTTGGTCTTTAAATATTTTCCCTAAGACCCTCTTTTCGAATATTTGTTGTTATAGTTAACTATAACCCTTAAATTTCGCTCATCTCCAATATGTTCTATACCAAGTATTTTGCGAGTCTAATGGACGTCCAACGTCTACCTGTTTTTTATTTGACCAACAGAAATTCTGTGGCCCTGTATTTATACAAAGACCCAAAGTTCACAGACAAGTCAGAGGTTGACATCTTTACAGATATTCAGCTGGTGTTAAGACGCACAGGAGGAGTCTGTTGTGGTTCAATGTAGGCTTTAAAGCATCAGGTCAAGTTAGCAGCGCAGCCACCGAAAGTCATCAACAGTGTGACGCTTTATATCCAAAGGCTGCTGCAGCTGCATAAACTGAATACTAATGTTTACAGTTTATCTGGGTGATTTCTATCTCACTACAGTAGAGGCACACACATGCCCTCTATGTGGCACCCTTGGCTATGACTGTCTCAAACAAGATCACTTCACTTTTTAACTAGGATATAACTTTTAGGCTGTCTCCCTTAACATGAAGCAATGGCCACTGAGAGTTCACCCACACATATATCTATATTTTTGAATCTACTTGGGTCATGGTGTAGAATGTGCATGGAGGACCCTCCAGAACAGCTGAAGACAGCCCTGATAGGCGACCATTCTCAATGTCTTCCAGATGTTCCATTGGTTCCCAATGAACAGGTGCCACTGAATGGGTCTATAAATATCCTTCTTCGGTGCCCACAAGAGAGCGTGACCCCCCCCCCCCAAGTACACAAGGCTCTTAACTTATACTATAATGAACAGGGACAAGGTGTATAAGATGGCGTTGCACAAGACTCTGAATTGACCACGTTGTGGAAGAGGAAGCCAGCGGAGCCTCTTGAGGTCTGTGATGAGATGACGCTTCTCAGACTTCTGGACTACCTGATGGGCAGATGTTAGGTCCCTTGTCATCACTCAAGCAGATAAGTCAGAAGGCTGAGACAGAACGTCTATATAGAGTGCCTTTCCGTAGTCCAACCTGGAGGATATTACCAGGAAGCCATGGAGACGATTCAGGAAAAAAGAGGAAACATTGGCTTCTGCAGACTAAGACGGAAAAAACACTTAAATAGCATCTTCAAGTCCACATTATAAAACGAGACGGCCCTTCCCTTCTCTGGGAACCACTGCTCATGCTTGGTGTTGTCCATTTGCCTCATTACACCCACTGGTTAGCTTCCGGGCCAGAGGCCCCCTGAATCCTGTGCTGTATTTAACAGTAAAGTCATGACTGACCAGTCACTTAACCTATTAGCTCAGTTTAACAGTGTTCTTCACTCCTCCGGTCATGAATTCCTCTTTAGTTGTCTACCTCCCTTCTACTAGGATTTTTATCAGCGCGATTCCAATTAATAAAACCGTGATGTCCATCTGAGCAGCCTTTGAATGCGGGGTGCAGAGGGTCACATAAGGCACTTGGAAATGTTCAGCTGTTGCAATGTGAAGGGAGGAGGATTCCTTCCCATCCCCAACAACTACTGTCACCATTTCACACTGTTGCATCGTCCTGACCCTGCGTCTCAGAAGCCAATCTGCCTTTTCACTCACCTCTGGTTCATGTCCAGTATATTTCTTTATGTGTGATCTACAAACAAGAGTCTCAACTGTGCCTTTTTAGTTTTTAATATCCTCAATCAATCAATCAATCAATCAGTCACTTGTAGAGCACACTACTTACCCGTGAGGGTCTCAAGGCGCTGAGGGGAGGGGGTGCTGCTACTGGTCGAAGAGCCAGGTCTTGAGGAGTTTTCTGAAGGTGAGCAGGTCATGGGTCTGCCGCAGGTGGGTAGGGAGGGTGTTCCAGGTCTTGGCGGCGAGGAAGGAGAAGGACCTGCCACCGGAGGTCGCTCGTTGGTTGCGGGGGATGGCGGTGAGGGCGAGGCTGGCAGAGCGGAGCTGGCGGGTGGGGGTGTAGAAGCTGAGTCTGCTGTTCAGGTAGGCTGGTCCGGTGTTGTGGAGTGCCTTGTGTGCGTGGGTGAGGAGCTTGAATGTGATCCTCTTGTTGACGGGGAGCCAGTGTAGGTCTCTCAGGTGGGGGGGTGATGTGGCTGCAGCAAGGGATGTTGAGGATCAGTCGGGCTGAGGTGTTTTGGATGCGTTGCAATCGTCGTAGGTGTTTGGCCGGGATACCTGCGTAGAGTGCGTTGCCGTAGTTCAGCCTGCTCCTGACGAGGGCTTGGGTCACCGTTTTTCTAGTTTCAGTCACGATCCACTTGTAGATCTTGCGGAGCATGCAGAGGGTGTTGTAGCAGGAGGAGGAGACGGTGTTGACCTGCTTCGACATGGAGAGGGAGGAGTCGAGGATGAATCCTAGGTTGCGTGCGTGGTCCGTGGGTGTCGGTGCTGTACCCAGTGAGGTCGGCCACCAGGAGTCGTCCCAGGCAGAGGGGGTGGGGCCGAGGATGAGGACTTCCGTCTTGTCTGAGTTCAGTTTCAGACGGCTGCTCCTCATCCATTCGGCGACTGCCTTCATTCCCTCGTGGAGGTTGGTCTTGGCGGTGTGCGGGTCTTTGGTGAGGGAGAGGATGAGCTGGGTGTCGTCGACGTAGGAGATGATGTTCAGGTCATGCTGGTGGGCCACTTGTGCGAGGGGTGCCATGTAGACGTTGAACAGGGTCGGGCTGAGGGATGAGCCCTGGGGTACGTCGCAGATGATGTCGGTGGCTTCGGATCAGAAAGGTGGGAGGCGGACTCTCTGGGTTCTGCCGGTGAGGAAGGACGTAGTCCAGTCCAGGGCCTTCTCCTGGATTCCGGCTCTTTGGAGATGAGTCATTAGTGTGCGGTGGCAGACCGTGTCGAAGGCGGCTGATAGGTCCAGGAGGATGAGGGCTGATGTTTCGCCATTGTCTAGCTGGCATCTGATGTCGTCTGTGGCAGTGATGAGGGCTGTCTCGGTGCTGTGGTTTTGTTTGAATCCAGACTGGGACAGGTCTAGGGTGTTGTTGCCCTCGAGGTGGCGGGTCAGTTGTATGTTGACGATTTTCTCGATGACCTTTGCCGGGAAAGGGAGCAGGGAGATGGGCCGGAAGTTCTTGAGGTCCTTGGGGTCCGCCTTGGGCTTTTTGAGGAGGGCGTTGATTTCGGCGTGCTTCCAGTTTTCAGGGAATGTCGCTGTATCAAAGGAGATGTTGATGACCTTCCGTAGTTGAGGTGTGATGGTTGCGTCTGCTTTGTTGAATACATGGTGTAGGCAGGGGTCTGACGGAGATCCTGAGTGGATGGAGTTCATGACCTTGCGTGTCTCGTTGTCATTGACTAAGGACCAGGAGGTCAGGCGGTTGGTGCAGGTGGTGTTCGCGGGGGAGGTGGAATCAGCCGTAGTCGGGGCGGTCGTAGTGTTGAAGCTGTCGTGGATGTCAGCGATCTTGCGGTGAAAGAAGGTGGCCAGTGAGTCGCACAGCTCTTGTGAGGGTGGGATGTCGTTGGTGTTGGCGCTGGGGTTGGTTCCTTCACTATGCTGAAAAGCTCTTTGCTGTCGTGTGCGTTGTTGTCCAGGCGGGCTTTGAAGGAGGATCTCTTGGTTGCTCTGATGAGTTTGTGATGTCTGCAGGTGGCGTCCTTGTGGGCTGCATGGCTGTCCGGTGTAAGATCGTGGAGCCATTTCTTCTCCAGTTTCCGGCATGTACGTTTGGAGGTCTGGAGCTCTTCGGTGAACCAGGATGCTTCTTTGCTGGTGTGGCTGTTGGAGGGGTTCTTGAGTGGGGCGAGGGTGTTGGCGCAGTCGTCTATCCACTGTCTGAGGTTGTGGGCGGCGATGTCTGGGTCGGTGGGTGGGTTCTGGGTGAGGGTGGAGGTCAGCTGATCTTCGGTGACTTTGCTCCAGCAGCGGCGAGGCAGCTGTTGGGTGCGGTGGTGCGTGGTTGGTTTCTTGAAGGTGAAATGGATGCAGCGGTGGTCGGTCCAGTAGAGTTCGGTGGCGTGGTTGAAGGCGATGTGTGTGCTTGTGGAGAAGACGGGGTCAAGCGTGTGGCCGACGGAGTGAGTGGGTCCGGTGACGAGCTGCCTGAGGCCGAGGTTGGCCAGGTTGTCGATCAGGGTGGCGGAGTTGGCGTCGTTGTTGTTTTCGAGGTGGAAGTTCAGGTCCCCGAGGAGCATGTAGTCCGTGGAGGCGAGTGCGTGGGTGCTGGCGAGGTCGGCGATGGAGTCGCTGAACTGATCACGGGGTCCGGGGGGGTCTGTAGACGAGTGTTCCTCTGAGTGTGGTGTTGGGGTCGGTGTGGATCCGGAAGTGCAGGTGTTCGGCGGTGTTGAGGGTGTCGTCTGCGTGGGTGTAGACCTTGAGGGTGAACTTGTGGACGATGGCTAAGCCTCCTCTGATTTCGTTGTCGCGATCCCTGCGGGTGATATTGTAGCCGTCCGGGATGGATATGGTGATGTCGGGCGCCGAGGAGTCGTTCCACCAGGTCTCGGTTAGGAAGGCAACGTCTGGGTCGGAGGTGTCGAGCAAGTCCCAGAGCTCGACGGCGTGTTTGGGTGCGGAGCGGGTGTTGAGGAGTATGCAGCGGAGGTGGTTGGGTCCGGTCCTTGGAGGTTTGGTGGATCTGTAGCAGGTGAAGTTGCAGGTGCGGCAGGAGAAAGGTCCGTGAGCGCGTTTTGGGGTGGCCTGGAAGCAGCGGTGGTTTCGGCCGGCGTTGAGTGCGAGGAGATTGCTGGTGTCGTATCGGAGTCTAGCGTCGTGGCGTGCGCGTGGGCCAGGGGTTCTGGCGATGGGCATGGTCCGGGCGCGGACGGCCTTGCCTTTGGCGCGCCTTGCGCGCCCGCTGCGCGCGGCCGTTGCGCGGCCTCCATAAGAGGGGGAGAGGGAGGGAGGAGCAGATGGGAGGCGGGAGCGGGGTGGCCAATGGGAACGCAGGGCGGCGGGGCCGCAGGAACGCAGCGGCAGGAAGAGCGGGAAAAAACTGCGGGAATGCGGCAAGCAGCAGCCGGTGGGCACCGGCACAGGACCTGAGGAAAAAATAAAGGATTAGTTGGCCAGACAGGAGGTGGGCACAAAAATGAACAGGCAGCGAAAATCAGAATGGAATGGAAGCCACAAGATTACGAGGCACAGAGCAGCTGGCAGTCGTGTGGTGGCGGGGGGAGCGACCTGCCTGCACGCAGGGTCAAAGGTCGCTCTGTTCTTTTATAATTGTCAGCCCTTACTCCTGCTATCTTACTCACCAAGTCACTTCCTTCCACAGTTCTGCCCTGTCGACATTTTGATTCTAGTCCTCGCTCCAATCTGGTCCGACGCCTGCTGCATTCTAACCGCAGTGTATCGTGACTCTGCGCAGAGAGATCCTAACATTTGATGGAATACACCTCTATCCCAAGGGTCCTTCCTCATCCACTCTTTTACGACTCCTCCTTTCCCCTATCTTGAATCCACTTTTCCATTCCATGTCTCCTACCAACTTCTCCCTACCTGTCCTTTGAAGCGCCCATCGGCTGTCGTGAAGCGCTCTGCA
Source organism: Triturus cristatus (assembly GCF_964204655.1). Classification (NCBI taxonomy): domain Eukaryota; kingdom Metazoa; phylum Chordata; class Amphibia; order Caudata; family Salamandridae; genus Triturus; species Triturus cristatus. Next base: position 2,739,377 of record NC_140591.1, read on the forward strand.
AATTACCAAGAGTTGTTTGATGGGCTTCCCACAGTGGCCCCTGAAACCTGTTTTCTCATTAACCATGAAATATACATTCTTTCTAATCATCGCATCACTCAAGAGGCTTGTTGCATCTCCAATACTGCAGCCTTTTGTCATCCTCAGATTCCTCCCACACCCCAACCATGCGGACTATGTGTGGTGTTTTTAATGCCGACGGACACTCTGCAGGGGCGTAACACAGGCCCCTGCATCCCCCGCAGTGCGGGGGGCCCCCTCAGCACTGCACTTTGGCCGGGGAGCTCCTGATAGTGTCCAGATGGGGCCCCTCCACGTACCTTGCAGGGGGGCCCCCTCAATTATCGTTATGCCGACGGACACTCTGCTGCGCGCACTGCGGCAGCTTCTTAAACAGCGCTGCAGCTGGAGGTGGGGAAACGCGGTACAAATACTGCAATCACTGCAGGATAAACACCGCGTTCAGAGTGTGTCGGTGTTTGCCTCCCGGTGAAATGTCGGCAATTCAGGATACATTATTGGTCAATGGAGCATGACGATGCCCTACATATGTAACAAAGATTTGTAAACAAAGTTTCTGAATCATGATTTTTTTTATATGTATAAATTTGAAGGATATTAAAAGCTTAGACAATGAAATATTGAAAATACAATACGAATAGAAAAACTTGACAGAGGGAAGGAAAGGATGAAAAAAAGAAATATTCCATAGCTCTTATGAGAATGGAACATTTCAACAAGCCATGTCACCTAAATCAGAGATAAAAAGCATTACCCACTGCAAGTTATCTGCAGCCAGGTCTGTACAACCCACCAATAAACACAAACACAACCAAACTCATACCATATGCAAAGCTTCATCCAGTGACACGTGCTTCACACAATTCTACTGTTTGCTGCCCTTGAGCCTATCCTGATCAGAAGTTAGGATTAATATTTAAACCCTTGGCAGTCTGGACCAACCGGTCACCTCCAGTTTCATAACGCGGCTAACAGACACACCCCCACTTATGCTCCTGGTTCTGAGAACATTGCCTGGCTTATTAAGCACAACTATACACCACAAGCCTGCGACATCAACTACAAAAGTACACTCCCTGTAACGAAACAATATGGTTGGAAGAACATTAGCTTTGCAAACAAATGTTGTTTCTCCAAACATAAGAAACATTGGGCCAGATTCACAAAGGTAAAATGAGATAAAAGTCTAACTCTGCGACTTCCGGTATTCACACAGGGCATTTACTACTCGTAAATGCCCTGTGTGAAAACCGGAAGTAGCAGAGTCCAACATTTGCTATTCACAAAGGGCATTTGAGAGTAGTAAATGATCTTTGTGAATAGCAAAAGTCATAAAGTTAGACTTTTGTCTCAGTTCACCTTTGTGAATCAGGCCCATTAACTTTACATCTTATATCTAGCCCACGCCACCTGACCATGCAGACAGAGATTCCGATATAAAATGCTGCATATGCTAACAAAATACCAAATGATGCCAGACATCAAAATTAGCCTACCGCTTACTTGTTATCACCAAAGAACCTTCATAAATATAGAAACTAGGTCACTCCTAGGAGCAGAACACCTTAAAAAAAGAAGATCAAATATTATCAATTTGTATTTTTGGCTGGCAATGTATTTGAGCTTTTCAATGCACTTATTAAGTTTGAAATAAAAAAATTAGAGCCATTCAAGTAATATGTAACTTTAATATACCATTGATAAGCATGTGAAATGAGTATTACAATGAAAAGTAAGTGAAATAGAGATACCTCTGTTAACTGCATGCACTTAGCATACCACTGGTAAATTGCATCGCATGGGACACTGGTCCAGGTCTGCAAGGTTTGGGTTCCCGCCCACGGGTGCCCGGGCTGAGTTTAGGGCACCATCGCTTGAGTGTGGAAGTCCAGGTTATTGTAGCCTTATAGAACCCCACTGAGCCTACCTGCTGGTGAGGAGTCTGTGTTACTAACAGTTCTGTAAAAGGGGGTCAGGGATGGAGAGGAAATTCAAACCCTATTTCGCTGTTAGAGTAGCAAACTCAAGCACTGCACTAAGATAAGACACTTACACATTTGGAAGTTTTTATTTCAACAAACTCGTCCTGTTGCTTAGCACATGAGTAATAACCATACAGAATACAACTAAAGCAGCACGTATGCATGTTGCCAGCACCGAGAATAGAATGAACAGTACTACCAATACTAGATTGTTACTAGCAAACTAACAACTAATGACTACTTCTATACACTACACTAGGAGAGGATGAAGTGGCAAACTTACCTCTGGAATTTCCTGGGGCCCAGCACAATGCATGCCTCTTCACAGCAGATCAGCTGTGGTTATCAGATGTCATCCAGGACAGAGTGTTCACTCTGAAGGAAAACACAGCTGGGCTTAACTCCTCTCCTCTTTGTATCGGCTCTAGCATAAGATCGTGATTACCTGGTGTGAAGGCCTCTCTAATTCAGTGGTCAATTCATGGTGTTTATACAGTATTTACAAATGACTTTTACCCTACATCGGGGGAGTTTCCATTAAGACGAGACATAATCGGTATGAACCAGCATGATGGGAATACGTCAACTCGGACTACATGCTTATTTTACACATCAACTCTCAGACCTTGAAATGTAGCTATCATGTAGCTTCGACTTGTGTCGCGTTACGAGTACTACAAAATTGAATATCTATGTACGATGACATTTAAGGGACTTTGTTTTGTATAAACAACCTAAATAAGACTAAGTAAATTCCATGGTCTTAAAATGAAAATATAAAACTTCACATCTAACATCAACAACAAAAAAATCAACATAAATGAATATATATAAAAAACAGCATAAAATGATTAATTAACCTTTGCACAAATACTTTCTTTCATGCAGTAATATAAAAAACATATTCCATTAAAACATATCATAATGTACATCAAATAGGAAGAGATGCAATTTTATAAATAAGTAGACCAGGCGTGATATGCTGATTTGAAAAAATTATGCGTGTTGGGAAAAAATGGAAAAGAAATGAGAAAAAAATTGTCTGATTGTTTTTATTTCCCTTTTAAGGGGATTGATGACGCAGGATTCTATCCATTTTCTTGCTTGGATTGGACCACTCCTACTTCTCAATTGAAGATGTTTCCAAAGTAGCGGGATCACAGGCAGCAACGCAATGATCGAGGAGATGAAATGGCGCGTTGGCATGGAGCCGGATGCTGGTGCGCCTGAGATGAATGAACCAGAGCACTGAAACAGATTTTGTGGTTCCAGAGCACTCCAAGATGGGGAGAGTGCCTCGATCAGTGGCTCAAATGACCTCAGTGGTGCAAGACAACCCTCAAGATGCTTTTCAAAGGGTGAAGTTGGTCCATCATTACCAACATTTCGCAGTATGGGCGGGTGTATTGTTCAACAATGCTCCTGGTGTGACTGCAGCTGTTGCAGGTGCGTTTCCACATCTAGGAAAGCCACTGGGGGCTGATCCAGATGTAGTTCCAAGATGATTTCAGTCAAACAGTTCATACACCCAAAGACTGGTCTAACTTGTAGAGCACCCATTATGTGAAAGGACAAGATCCATGTCTCACTTAGATCAGAAAGCTGTTTATGTCCCAGATAGTGTCCCAGGGTTTCTTGGCACTTTTCCTCAGCTGGATCTGTGTATTCTATGTTGTCGAGGAGTTTGATACCCTTGGTGGACCAGGAGGAAGTTGACAACAGCACAGCAGTTTATTAGAACGGTAGGGAAGCCTCCAAAAATATTTTAGAACAGTGTGTGAAAAAAAAAGGAATCAGCCTAAATATAGTCATCAGACCGGATCCGATGTTCTTAAAGTGCACAATACCAGTTGTACTTGACGCTTTGAAAATTATACGTTTAATGTCCGCAACATGAGTGGGTTATTGTGTTTGTGACAGCTTCTGCATTTCTGAAGGAGTTCTGGATGTTTGCAAGTCACAAGTCTCAGTCGCAGAGGTCAAAGGGACCTCTTTTTGTAGTAAAACTGTAACAAGTTTATAATTTTTGCCCAAACACGTCTTTCAGATCAAAGTCAGGCTAAGGGACAACTTTGATTACATGCTGAGGTGCGGGTGGACAAGGTTATACCACAACACTGCATTGTTTTAGAAACCGTAATCACAAAGTTGTCTAGATTCCAACACACAGCAGCTGATGTTGGTTAACGTTAACTATGAACCATTATAGAAATGTGCACAGTATATTACGATGGACAAAATGGGAGTTACTGATAAGACACAATTCATGCCAGGCATTAAAGGGTTACATATTTTTTTTTTTTAAACATATTTTATTGATTTTATGTCACATATATTCAGCACAAATCTGAGTAACATATACGGCACATAAGAAACATCCAATCAAATCAGAGAATCAGAGCAAAGCATTCCTAAATAACACAAATTGAAATTGTGGGCACAGGAAAACAATACATATAACAAAGAAAAAAAAAATCCAGAGAGACAAGCCGGATACCCCAGCTACGGGAGAACCCCCTCTCCTTCCTCTCCCATTAATCCCATTGTAAACTAGACCAGATCCTTCCAAATTTGACCTTGAAGCGAGTACCCCGAGCTTTAGCCACTGCGGATTCCATTTCATACACCCCTCTTAATAATACCCAGAAATCAGTAATCTTGGGGCAAACTGGGTCAATCCAAGCGCGAGCAATACAGAGCCGAGCAGTAATAATACAAATAGAGATCAATGGGGCCGGCAGAGGGCCTGAATCCGAAACCATGCCCAAAACAATTTCCTTCTCCGTTAATTGTATATCCTTACTAGCGAGCTTATTAATAGCATTTCCAATATCATGCCAGAATAACGTAAGAGCAGGGCATTTTATAAGCATATGTCTAAGATCCGCCGCATATTCCTTACATTTAGGACAAAATGATTTTACTGAGGCCTGTTCTGTAGTCCATTTAGAAATAACATTCGGAGTATAATATAACATAAAGATAGTGCGATGATGTTGCAATTTCAAATTAATTGAGATAACAGCCGAGTTGATTGTGGCCATGGAATCACTAATTTAATCAGTGTTAATATCTGCATGAAACAACGAAGAAAGTTTGGTCGCTATCAGCGAGCCATCGCTTTCACTAACAGATCGGAAACTCTTATTGATTTTCCCAATCTGGCCCTGGCCAGAAATCCTATAAACAGCACGCACTACCTCTGTAATTTCAGGTAGAGTAAACAGGCCCTTCCAATGTAAAAAATTATCCCTAATTTGTAAATATTTAAATATTTAAAAAACATTTTATGGGATAATCCAAATTCCTCTTGTATAGAAGCAAATGATCTAAACCCATAATCATCATATAAGTGCCCCAACCTTATTAAACCCGACTGAGACCACAGCCGGAATGTTGAGTCTGAAAATATATCCGGGAAACAAGGATTTCCCCATAAAACAATAAGTTCATGTACCTCTGGTATGACAAAATTTTTAACAATATCACGCCAGATATAGTAAATATGTTTAACTATCTTAAAACGCACTCTCTTAAAGTAATTAGGATCCGACATACTATGTAAAAGAAACCCTGCATTAAAGCCAACAGCAAGCTGATATGCCGACCATGTTTTGGTTGCGTATGGTCCCAAAAGTAAGCTCTGAATCCGGTTAAGGAAAGCAGACCAAAAGTAAGTTTTAAAATCAGGAAGAAGGAAACCACCTTGCTCGTATGCCATTTTTATGTATTTAAGTGCTCTTCTGGATTTGCGAAAACCCCAAATAAAACTACCAATGGCTGAATCAAGCCGTTTGAAGAAGGACATTGGGACTCTTAACGGAATGGATCGAAAAAGATATAAAAATTTCGGCAGGATATTCATTTTTACGACATTGCATCTTCCATAAATAGTTAGAGGCAATTTATGCCATCTCCGTAAATCCGCTAAAGTTTTCTTAAGTAACGGTTCATAATTTAGGAGCATAAAATCCTTTATACGGCCGCTAATACAGACCCCCAAATACGTAGCCGAGTTAGTTAACCCCAGAAAAGGTATTGGAGATAAAGTCTCGTAGTTAAGAATCGATTGTGTTTTATTAATATTGAGCTTATACCCCGAAAAAGAGCCGAAATATTCAGCTGCTTGCATAATAGCATTAATTGCTGTTTCAGGATTAGTGGTAAACACGGCAATATCATCTGCATATCCCGTAACTTTTAAAGTTATTCCATTAAGTATTACCGGTGCAATAGAGATATTTTGTAATAGATGTCTAATAAAAGGTTCAATGTATAGGGCAAACAATAATGGGGAGAGCGGACAACACTGACGCGTACCCCTCTGAATCAAAACCGAACTAGAGAACCTCTAATCTCCTGAGGCGGAAGCCGGGAGACGTCCGCTTTTTAAAAAATTGTATTTCTTTGTATCACTCCTTATTTCTTGTACTTTTAACTGGGCACTCACCCGGTTGACACCTCGAGACTCGCCTGAACAGCGACTCCTTCGCTGCACCGATCAAAACTTAAAAACAAACATTAGACCGCCATTGTCGGCGAGGAACTGAGGCCACGCCCACTTTGAGGCCACGCCCACCCGCCACAGTACTAAAGCGCTGTCATCAGCGCCAACTGATCAGAACCTCTAATCTCCTGAGGCGGAAGCCGGGAGACGTCCGCTTTTTAAAAAATTGTATTTCTTTGTATCACTCCTTATTTCTTGTACATTTAACTGGGCACTCACCCGGTTGACACCTCGAGACTCGCCTGAACAGCGACTCCTTCGCTGCACCGATCAAAACTTAAAAACAAACATTAGACCGCCATTGTCGGCGAGGAACTGAGGCCACGCCCACTTTGAGGCCACGCCCACCCGCCACAGTACTAAAGCGCTGTCATCAGCGCCAACTGATCAGAACCTCTAATCTCCTGAGGCGGAAGCCGGGAGACGTCCGCTTTTTAAAAAATTGTATTTCTTTGTATCACTCCTTATTTCTTGTACTTTTAACTGGGCACTCACCCGGTTGACACCTCGAGACCCGCCTGAACAGCGACTCCTTCGCTGCACCGATCAAAACTTAAAAACAAACATTAGACCGCCATTGTCGGCGAGGAACTGAGGCCACGCCCACTTTGAGGCCACGCCCACCCGCCCCCTTTTCTACCCATAAAGATGTGCAACCACAGGACGCGCAGCGGACGAGCGCAGCGGGAGCGCCGTTTGCGCGCCGAAGGCGCGCTTAAGGCAAGCTCGTCTGCGCCCGTCCGCGCACGATCGGGCCCAGGGCCAGACTCTATGCCTGTCCTTCCAACTACAAAGGTAAGCTACTCTCGTAGAGAGCTACTTAGCCTTAGACCTAGAAAAACCAGCGCATGCCACGCTCCACAAGATCCGAACCTTCCCTACCTCAGCTGCAGCAATTGCAAACCGACGAAGCTACTCCTCCCTAAATCCCCGGTCCCACCGCCTGTCCTCAAAATGGCGACACTCAATTGCAGATCGCTCCCGAAGCATGCCCTGCATATTAATCATCTTATGGTCGATCTAAACTTGGACATACTCTTCTTAACAGAAACCTGGATCACTGAGCACTCCAATTCCGACATGGTACTGGCTCTCCCCCCCGGCTTTCTCATCTTGTCCCAACCACGCCCTTTAGGTAGAGGAGGTGGTATTGCCATCATTTTCAGGGACCACCTCGCCTGCCGCATCAACACGATGGCAACCCCGGAATCAGAGAGCTGTTTCTTCACTTTTCAGCTTACTCCGACCAGCTCCCTGTCAGGCCTTCTGGTGTACCGACCTCCCGGCCACTTCGCCCCCTTCGCAGCTTCCCTTTTGGAAATTGTTTCCTCTTCAGCCCACTTGTCATCAAACTTCCTCATAACAGGTGACCTCAACATACACTTTGACGACCCGCTGGATACAGGTGCTGCCGATCTTATCTGCGACCTGGCATCTCATGGCCTTCTCCTTGCCAATACTGGTCCAACACATGTTAAAGGGCACCTTCTTGACCCAGTCTTTTCGAACATCCCCTCCCTCCAATTTATTAACTCCCAACCACTTCCATGGACGGATCATTTTTTGATCACTTTCCACATTCCTGGGGCCACCAAGAAACCCCATAAAGCCCCCATCTTTACTAAAGATAGATCGTGGGCCAAACTCTCTGCGGTGGACTGGTCCATAGCTCTGGACTCTTCTACCCCGAGCCTTGCGGCTGACCCGTCCGAGGCTGACACCCAAGTAAGAGGCTGGCTCTCCTCCTCCCTCGATAGCCTTATTCCCATAAAAAGTCGGGAGATCAAAGATAGGACAATGGGCCATGCCCTGTGGTACACCCCGGAACTCCGAGACCTCCGCAAGGAATGCAAAAGAGCGGAAAGACTGTGGAGGAAAGACTGGCTACATAGTAATAAAGATACCTACAACATAGCGGTAAGACGCTACAAATCGGCCATTAAACTAGCCAATACCACCTTCTACGACAACAGAATTAAAAATGCGACCAATTCGGCCAAAGAATCCTTCCTGATAGTTAAGGAACTGCTCAACATCCCCTCATCTCCCGCTGCCTCTCCTCCCCCACCGGACAGATGCAAGGACTTAGCCTCATACTTCGATTCCAAAATCACGCGGATCTTGGAGTCCCTTCCCCCAATCAGCCCCCCCATCCCGGTTGATGCAGACGCCTGCTCCACCAGCCCACGGCTGTCCTCCTTTAGAGGAGTCTCCCTCGATGAGGTCACCACCACGCTGGCCAAAATGAGAAGTGGATCCCCCCTGGACCCGGCACCCGTCAGATTCTTAAAAACCGTTTCTCCCAGTACTTCACCTACCATTAGGGATCTGATTAACACATCTCTTGCCCAAGGCACAGTGCCCTCCTCTTGGAAGAGCGCAGTTGTCAAGGCCTTGCTGAAAAAGCCCAATCTGAACCCGGACGATATGGCAAATTATAGACCCATTTCGCTCCTCCCCTGCATCAGCAAGGTGGCTGAGAAATTAGTCAACGTGCAACTCTCCCAATTCCTCGAAACGAATATAATTCTACGTCAGTCACAAACCGGATTCCGGCCGGGCCACGGCACAGACACCGCACTCCTCTCCGTCATCGAGGAGGCTAGATGTATCCTGGATTCAGGAGGATCAGTGGCAGTGATCCTCCTGGACCTCAGTGCCGCATTCGACACGGTGGACCACCGTGTCCTCCTCCATCGCCTGGCCAAGGCAGGAATTGTGGGAACGGCACATGCTTGGATCAAATCCTTCCTCTCGGGTCGCTCATTTCAGGTGTGGGACGGCAACTCCCGCTCAGACCCTCTTCCGCTCACATGTGGTGTGCCCCAGGGTTCCTCGCTTAGTCCCACCTTGTTTAATGTGTACATGGCCCCGTTAGAGGATGTGGTTACCCCCTATGGGATAAAAATAGTCAATTATGCCGACGACACCCAACTCGTCGTCTCTCTTTCCCAGCTGGACAATAACCCTAAAATCCTACTTAACTGCCTACAAGACATACACACCTGGATGTGCGAATCCTCGCTGAAGTTGAACGGGACAAAAACAGAAATCATGCTTCTGGGCAACAAATGGTCCTCCGTCCCTCCTTCAGTCTGGCCGGATTCCTTCGGTGACATCCCCACGCCTAAGACAGAAATTAAAACACTGGGCTTCTGGTTGGAGCACGACCTCTCCTTGCAGACCCAAGCAGTCAAGACCGCGGGGACCTGCTTTGGCCTTCTCCGTTCAATTCGTAAGATCCTCCCCCTCCTGCCCCCCCTGTCCAGGAAACTTCTAGTTCAAGGGCTCATTCTAGCACGTCTGGACTACGGCAACGCCGCATACCTCGGCGCTCCTGAATCCACCCTGGCCAAACTCCAGCGTGCACAAAACGCCGCGGCGAGACTCATTTTCAACCTTCCTCCCAGAGCCCCGACCACACCGGCCCTTAAATCTCTGCACTGGCTTCCGGTCCGCCAGCGAGTAGAGTTTAAGGCCATGTGCATCACGCACAAACTCATCAATGGGGCTGGACCTGCCGCCCTCAAAGATATGATCACACCTTATAAAGCCCACAGAAACCTTCGCTCGGACAACGAACATCTGGCCACAGTCCCAAGATTCAAGAAGTCGCGCACCGGTGGCCGCCGCTTTTCGGTTAAGGCCGCCTCTAACTGGAACGCTCTCCCTCGCCTGCTGCGCCTGGAACCTAGCCACGCACTTTTCCGCAAAAAACTCAAAACCCTCCTCTTCCCCAAATAGTTCCTGGTTTCCGCCTGTCCTGGATTTTACATTCTTATAGCGCGGGGATGCCCTCGGGTCACCAGGCGCTCTATAAATCTCAAAATAATAATAATAATGTACACCCATTGATTTTGATAACAGCTGATGGACTAAGGTATAATTGCTGGACCGCCGAGACAAACCCTCGACCGAGGCCTAAAGATAGCATAGTGCTCCAAAGAAATCCCCAGGCTACTCGATCGAAAGCCTTCTCGGCGTCCAGCATTAGCATACCTATCTGGTGACCCTCTTGACTAGCAATATCAAAAGCCGCATAGGCAGTATTAAGGGTTACATATTGCATGCAAAGAAATAGAATCACACCGTAGTGAGTGACCTTTAGGATTTCTGTAGCTGGAAACCTTGATAAACACAGGGACATCTTCATTCAAACACACGTAGGGGACAAGAGATTTCCACTAATTAAATAAATGTGAATTGCGCATTTTCTCATACCAGCTCAGTGATTTATATTTTTGGAAATCAGGAAAGTGAAACGTTGTTATCTGAAGGAAAATGACGCCAAGTTTCAGCCATGTAACAGATGGATTTCCACTAACAGAAATCAGGGTCCTCTCCATTTGATGAATGCTTAACAAAGTGCAGGAGGATTCCTGCTTAGCCAGTACTTCTGTGTAAACATTAAAATGTAGTACTCAAAAACTTAGAAGTTGTCAGGGTAGAAAACCTGCTTGAAAGGTTTGGGAAGCCCAATGTAATTGTTTTATGGTTCTTAAGTGAGCCTGGCCAAGTTATAAAAGACACAAGTCTTTTTTAATAAGATGTAATGCTGACGACATGATGTTATTTAACTATTAGACTCTTTGGGAAATGTGCTTACATATTTTCTTTATTTATCTGCTTGATTCTTTCAGCAGCTTCCCTTTCTGAATAATTATTCCATTCATTATAAACAGCATATATACCTGTTGCTACGTATGATTCAATTTTAGAGGGATATGGTCCCAGGAGGAGTCTGAAAAATCCATACTTCTTTTAATTTTTAATTTATTATTTAAATTAGGGATAAATGCTCCCTCACAGCAGGACTACGGGGAACAGACTCTCAGACACACATTGCTCTATGCGAGGGGATGTATTCAGTCACAGAATGGGGGAAGAAAGGAGAATTACAGAGTGCATCTTTTCCTAGATCAGGTACATCCGCAGGCACTCTAAAGAGTACATATGGAGTGCGGACAGCGAATATTATTCTAGGCATGTTACTTAATGCTCTTTCAACTCCATACAGGTGATGGTACCATGACTAGAACTGAGCACCCTAGCGGTTAGGGCTTGGTTAAGGGTGCTATTAGCTCGCACTATTGACCTGTTGCACCCACAATCGAAATGGATTTCTGAATAATAGACAAGCTGCCTGAGCAGACACAGTATCCCTGTAAGCCTTTGAGGAGAACTCAGGATCATTGTCAGAATCTAATGTATGAACTGCTCTCATGGCTATAAGATGCTGAAAGTCCTTTACGACAGCTCGAGTACCTGCATTTCTCTGAGGCTACAGCCACAGGACTCCTGAATATGAATTGCTTGCCAGCAATACGTACTTATATCAGTTAACAGAATTCATTGGCCTGACATGGTCCAAATATAAAAGAGTCGAGAATATGAAGGGAGTCTGCTCAGGTCTTCTCACACTAGGAGCTTTAATCTCAGATTCCTTTAAGTAAATATGGCCTGTAGCATTGCTACAGCTGCCTTTCAGCTGCATTTATCCTAGCATGAGTGGACATCGTACCCCTCATGGGCTGCTTAGATTAAGTCTAATATAGACAGCTTATTAGGAATTATCCTATCTCCCACTCCGGTTTTGGAAATCACAGGAGTATTTCAGCGGAAAGCCATCTGTTGGCATTTCACTGTTTACCGTTGCCTGTATCACTGCTAGTCTATCTGTGTCGATCTTCATCTGAGTTCTGGGTAGCACTGCTAATTTAAGTCTGCACTGTAGCCGTCGCAGCGAAGTCAGCTGCACAGTCCCCTTTGGTGTGAATCCCATCATGCTGATAGTCCAAAGTGTGTGTGAAATAGACCAGTGGGAGTTAGTTTGGTAAGATAGCTACCTTTCCCGAGAGCTGTTTATCCTAACTCGGTTTCCCATTTGAATCTTTGAATCCATTTAGGCACCAATGTTTTAAATGTATTCTGTAACCGTGCACACAGAAGGATGAATTGGACACTATTAGTTTGTGAACCGATGGGTCGGCCTTCTGCATTGTAAGTACCAAGGCATTCATTTGACATGTTGCGCTATGCTGTCACCTAGGGTTGTGGTGTAGGTGTGCTATGGGTGGAATTAACCATATTTAACTACACCATGCACTGCTACGCAGACTGCGGAGTACTTTTCTGTAGTCCAAACTGCTGGCTGTGCAGAGCCGCCAGAACAAACATGCTCTGATGTGACTCACTGGGTAAAACTTGCAGAGTCAAAGGTATATTATGCTTATATTAGAGATAAGCTTGTGTCCAAAGAGTCGGATCATATTCAAACTTTACATCAACTACACTTTACAAAGAGGTCCACTGCACCCATCTCCAGTCTAGAGTTCGAACACTGAAAATGCTGGCCTTAGTGGCTACTTCACAAGGAGGAACGGGAGAAACCACAATGATCATTTAGGCATAACAGGCGCTCTTTCGAAATAGCAGTCTGCACCGCTGCAAGGACTTTCCCTACGGAAACCAAATGTGCTTCAGTGGAGAACACACGCGATTTGTGTGCTATGGGAGTTGTCTATCCCTCATTGCAGATTAGATATGTGTAACTGCAAAAGCCTTGGTACAATCCTTAGTACAAGATTTGTCTTAGTATCCCTAGTTTGAAAACATTTTGTCTCCAACTTGTCTGCTTGTAGCACACACAGTGTATTTGTCCATTGTTTTGCCAAAAACCTGGGAGAAATTAAGTCACTCGCTAAGCATAATGTAGCAAGTAAATCTGTCCGAAGTTAAGAAACCCCAACTGGTATTGTAACTTCATTAGTGTTGGGGGGGATGACAGGTAGTATTCAATCAAAGGGGAATGAACCACGTGTTGTGGAATTCCAGGGTCTATAAGTGTTGTACATATGCCCTCATACACTCTAACTATATGGGTAGCGGTATATCTTGATTCTCCGCTTGATGAAGTTAGGTGAGTAGTTTTATCATAGGGTCCTTTTCCGCCCGAGTTTCCCGTTCTCCAGGTAGTCAACTTTCCTCCACCTGGAGGGAGACCATCTGGTTCTTTGACAGTCGCAGTTGCTAAGTAAAAATTAAAGAAAAAAGTGTAAAGTTAAAAACACCTCCTATCTGTAAAGGGACATGGAAGTTGCGGGTCACGGTAGGAAACTACACGTATGAAGCGTGACTGGCAGCTTTAAGTTATAGGTAGTATCCTATAACAGCGACACAATATGAGTCATTGAACTTAGTGATGAAGATAGGTGAGTGATTCAAACTTAACTACTATAGAGTGGTCAACTTTCACACCTGGACTTTCAGTCCTGATGAAAGTCTGTTGATCCTAAGGGACACTTAAGGACTGAAACATGTCGACCACCGATACTAATACTGTATAGGTGCAGTGGACCACTTACACATCAGATACAGCACCTGGCACTGTTTTTAATCTTACCCCCTACTGATCAATAAAATACCCTTTACAGGATGGGAGGTATTTTTAACTTTACACTTTTTTTTGCTAATTTTCATGTAGTAACCGCGACCGTCAAAGAACCAGATGGTCTCTGTCCAGGTGGAGGAAAGTTGACTGCCTGGAGAACGGGAAACTCAGGCAGAATATGACCCTATAATCAAACTACTCACCTAACTTTGTCAGGCGGAGAATCAAGATATACCGCTACCCATATAGGTAGAGTGTATGAGGGCCTTTGTACAACACGTCCAGTTCCAAGACATGTGGTTCATTCCCCTTTGATTGAATACTATTACACTTGGAAGCTAAATGAACCTCTGCTTCTTTCTCCACATTCTGATTTTTGGGGGTTGAAAGGTAGCACAGTTCTGAAGAAAGTCATGTGCCAGTTTCTTGCCCTCAGTAGATAATTCATATCTGTTGGACCTGTCAGCCTTTCGGTGGTCCTCCCCCCAAATGTTTCCTTTCTCCTCTATTTTTTGGATCTCATTTTTGCTGGCCTTAGGACTTTGGGCACTTTACCACTGCTCACCAGTGCATCCGTGCATGTGATCCCTCCTTAAAATATGTTAACATTGGCTGGTTTGTGTAGGATCTTTCTGGCAAAGAAACCCCCACTTTTTGCCTGGTGTCAGTGTGTTTTGACTATTGTTCACTGGAATACTGCTAACCAGGACTGTACTCTCTCCTCTGAATTCGATGGTATGTACTTTGTACGCTCCACAATTGGCATACTGGGATACCACTGTAAGTCACCAGTATATTGTACTGAGGTACGCAGGGCATTGGTACACCAGGAGTCTCACATGTGCTGCAGCATGAATTGTGCAACCCGTGGGAGCCTATGTAAACTCTGTCTGCAGAGCTGCCATTGCAGCCTGCACGAAAAGGTGCATGCACCTTTCACTCCAGATATAAGGTTTACCTTATATCCCGGTCACTGCACCTAAAACCTATAACCCTAAGGAAGGCCCTTCAGTCCAAAGTCAGGGTTCATGGTTCTAAGTGTGTGGGTACACCTGTAGGAGCAGAGGTAGCCCTACAAACCTGGACTCCATTCTCTGGGCTTTGTAGTGTGGGCCAGGCATTTTAAGGTATGTAGTTGACACTGGCAAGTTGAGATGTCCAGCTACATAATGGCTACCCAAACCTGGTAATGTTTGGTATCAAACATGTTGGAATCATGCAACTACACCGATTCCAGTGTTAGTTGCATGATACCACTTAATGGGGGCTCCTTAGAGGACACCCCCAATACCTCCCTGTGTAGCCTTACAGGGTCTGCCTGCCAGCCTGCACTGCTGCCGGCCTCAGACACTGTTCTGTCCCTCTGCTGATGAGCCTAACTCGGGCAGGAGAAGCTGAACAAAGCATTTCCTGCAAGAAGAGGTGTGACCACCTCATTTTTATAATTAGGTAGGGTGGGGGTGCTTCCGAGCACCACCAGACTGCATTAAAGGGCACATTTGGTGCTCTTGTTGCATAAACCAGTTTTGCCCCTGCAAAACTACACAAAGGATAGGGGAGTGTCCACCCCCCTGACCAGCTACTCCCTAGGAAGGTGCTCCAGAGCTCCTCCAGGTGGCAACTTGATTTTGCTATCTTGAATCTTGGCCCCTGGGAGCTTGGCTGCCTAGACCAGCTGAGTAGCGCCCTTGATCTCATCTGATAGGTGGGTCACCGCAGAAGACGTCCTTCCCCTTTTTAAGGCTACTTAAGGGCTCCCCTATGGGCAGGTCTTCAGATTTATCCTGGACTTCGTCAAGATTCATCAAGACATGTCTGAAGACACTTCTGCTGTTGGACACTGGAACTCTGCTGCTGGATTGAGCCAGAACCAAAGACAAGATTGCTCTTGGTGGAAAGATTCCTGCTGAAACTTCCTCTCCACACTGTTCCAAGTTTCTGCAACTCTGTGGCCATGCATCCTCTGAGTCAGGAAGACTCAGCCTGCATCCTAGCAAGAAAAAAATCGCCCTTGGAGTGGTGGAGTCAATTTCCAGTATACACAGGCACCTCTACGTCGATGACTGGGTTGCTGATCCGGTTGTCCCACAGATATCTACTGACTCCGCGGTGGTTTGTTGGCATCCTAGAGGCCTAAACACTGTGCGCTGTGACTGGGGTGATTGTAATCCCTCTCCAGCCGACCTGAACCACCTTCCTGTGCATGGCATCTATCTCCCGTTGCCAAGGTTTGTTGACTCTCTTAAGGGAAGATCTTCAAGCTCCACAAAGCCCCAGGCTCAAGCATCGCATAGCTACTAGGGCGATGTCCTCCCAGCATCCTCTGCACCGTGGGCCTCCATCTTCGGTGTGCTGCCATGGCTTCCCTGAGACTCCCTGTGCCTGTTGCCAGAGGGTCTTCGAGTGGGCCCCAATGATTCCTGCTGGCTCTCCTGTGTGCTGAGGTCCGTCACTGACTTACCCTTGCTGGGTTAGTCCCACAGAGCTTGTTGGTCTGTATCCAAGCATCTTTTCAATTGGCACAACTTTTGTCGTTGCCAAGGCTTGTTAGTGGTCCTGCAGGCCACTGACCTCCATTCATTCTTCATCCATCGTGGGACAGCTTGTGGACAGCTCCTGTGCTCCTTCATCGTCGCCTGAGCTCCACAGCTGCTTTATCTACACCGTCGTGCTACAGCAAGAACCTCGAACAAGGGGTGGCATTGTGCTCCTACTGCTTCTCCTGGACACCTTTGTGTGGTTTGGACACTGCCCCCTCTGCTTTCAGGTATTTCTCATCCAGAATCCATGTTTGGGTTCCACCGTCCTGGTACATGAGTCGCTGTAGCCACCGGACTTCCAAGATCCTCCATTGGCTCCTACGGGCGGTTCAGACACCACTTCACCCCTATGCACCTGGGCTCCCTGGTGTAGGTATCCTGGTTCCCTGGGTATCCCGGGTGGGGTGACTCTCCAACCTTCCTTATTCCAATTGGTGTCCTCAGGGTCCTTTGGGAAGAGTCATGAAACAAGAAAATACCAATCGCGACTTACCCTGTGTTGTCCAATGGACGTCTGACCTGGTATAACCACTCTGCACCCGGGCGCCTTGGGGCCTTAGCTACTCAACCTGGGTGGCTCTACGCTCCATCCTTAGGTATCAGCCTCGGTTTGGCCCCCGGTAGGGCTTCATGAGTTTTTCTATGCTACTTACCTGTTATTGAAGTATTTCTGATATGTATTTGATATCTCCAGGAAGGAGATATACCAAGTAAGTTCCTAGTGTTGTGTAATAAATACTACAGTATTTTTTATTAATACCTGTGTGGTTGTTTCTTGTGTGAAGCATTGCTGACTGACTGTGTGGTAAATGCACTTTACACCCTCCTGAATAAGATTTAGCTGCTCTCCACAGCCACCACTTGAGAGCTTTGGTTATCAGGGACCTAAACACTATGCCTGGACTCAGTGCACAATGCCTCACCATAGGTGGACACTATACACTGAGCCAGCCTCCTACAGTTCTCAATTGACATATTTAATGTACTTGCAAGTCCATAGTCAAGTGGCACTACCTGCACCCAGGGTCTGTAAATTAAATTCTACTTGTGGGCCTGCAGCACTGATTGTGCCACCCACTCAAGTAGCCGTACAAACATGCCTCAGGTGTGCCAATGCAGTGACTTTGTGCAGTTTCAAACTGTCGACCTGGCAAAATAAACCTTTTGCCAGGCCTAAACCCTCCATTTTAATATATATGTCACCCCAAGGGTAGGCCCTATACAGCCTAGAGGACAGGGTGCAGTGTATTTGAAAAGTTGGACATGTACTTTTACGTTTTAAATGTCCTGGTAGTGATAAACTCTTCAATTCGTTTTTCACTACTGCAAAGCCTACGTTTTCTGTAAGATAACATTGGAGTTACCTTATTACATTTAATAAACTTGAACTTCCAAGGGAGCAGGTAGTCTTTGGAATTGTAATCAAAAGTCCTCTTTATTGGTAAAGTTGGATTTTTAATTACAATTTTAAAACTGCCACTTTTAGAAAGTTGACATTTTCTTGTTTTAGCCATTTAATGCTTACAGTGTGGGCCTGAGTCACCTGACTGGCAGTAGCTGCCTGTGGAACTTTGTGGATTCCTCCCAGACAGTCACTCACAATAATTAGGTGTGCATGGATAGCCCATCAATGGCAGGATGGGTGGGGGAGGAACAGGGCTTAGCCCCACTTGCAGCTGAATAGGCGGTGTCCTGTCTTAACACAAAGGATTGTCTTCCCGCTGTACTTAGTCTGGAGCCATGGCTGGGGAGGCAAGAACCTGGTGGACTATAAAGGGTAATCTCTAGAAACTTCTCCCACTTCAAAGAAAGGCATAAGGTATAACTATTGGACCTCAGACACCACCACTTCAGTACACTTCTTGACCTGTGGAGAATTTCGCCAGGAATAAAACTGCTGTGCTGCTGAAAGGACTGCCCCTCTGCTGGACTGATGCCTTGCTGGACTGCTGCCCTCTTGCCTGGGTGAGAAGGAGTGAACTGCAACTAAGAACTATGGATTTTTCTGATCAGTTATGTCCCCTATCTTGGACCCCAACGGTTTCATGTATGAATCACAAGTACATGTATGCTCCCTCCAGTTCCAGTTATGAAGACGCAAACACATGTGCGTCCACCGTCAACATGTCCTCTTTCAGATCCGCCATGAATAGGCCGGATATTCCATTCCTAAGTATGAAAGGCCACCGGCTTTATATGGTTCACTTATGCCATTTTACAGTCCAGGCAAGTAGGCCCTGATTCTGTCATCAAACTCTTCTTGCCTTCTGCCTCTGAAAGCTCCAGTCTGAGCCTGCATCTGTGACCATGAACTTTGTCTCATTCCCTGCGCGGCTCACGAAGCCTGACATCAGCCTGTTGCCTGCCAAAAACTGTATTTCACCTTCGAAATTATCTGCTCCGTTCCCTGCCCAATGCATTCCTGTCTAGTAGTTTAAGTAAACATTCTTCCAGCTACCGAGCAAAGGCCCGGCTTCTCTGTCTTTATGCAAGTAATTCATAGCCCTATTACTATGGAAGATTTCCGCCCTCGCATCTAGTGTAGACACTTAGACGCTTGTACACGCACTAACAGTCAGTATAGTCAGTATAGAATAAGATTCTACTCTAAGAGACCTCTCTTTTGGATAACATAGTTCTTTAAACATAGGATGTTAGATATGATTTGGGATTAGGTTGACTTGACCCTCCAGACTTCTGTCGCCACATGTAGAGCTAAATGTCAAGTCCCCTTCACCCCCTAGTTGCACGTCAATTACACGTCATGCTGCTGCGCGCGCATTTCTGCCAAGTATTTCTGCTGACATTGCGAAATTCTTTCATAGAACCACCCTATTATGACATCACACCTGATGACGTTCTTTCATCACACCCAGTTACGCCTACTTTTTGCTATGCATGAATATATTATCCACACTATCAATTGTTACGCCTCTTGTATTTGCTTCACTGTAATGCCTATTGTATAAAAGTGATTGATTGTCAATAACGTATGTACTTCACTTCCTGAACCTTCGTGGTGATGGAACTTGGAGCAACCGATTCGAATCGACCATTGGAATAAAGCCCATTCCGAACCTCTAATACCACGGATTCTGCCTCTTATTTACTGAGCTATTTTATTATGTTTCTGTATCAAATTAAGTCCCGGTAATTAAATTATTTACCACATGAATGGCGCCCGAATAGGGACACTTTCTCATCTCACGCGCCGGCGGTGAGTTGCAGGCCCGGTCTCCTGCCACAGCTGGACGGACAACAACGCGTACCAGCAGGATTTCCTGTATCTCCCTCCGGTCAAGCGGGGGCGACTGAGGCTGCGATCAACAACCAGACGAGGCGGTGAGAAGTGCGAAGTATCCCGACCAGAGCCTAGCTGAGAGAGCAAGATCCGAGGTATACAGAGGCCCACCAGTTTCCGAAGTCCCGAGTCGAGTCCAGTCCGGTTCAAGTTCAGTTCAGTTTCCGAGGCCTTCCGTTTCCGAGCTACCCGGTGAGTACCATTACTGGGGAGGCGTTCTGACGTGCACATAGGTTGTGCCGGTCAAGACGGGTTTGGGTACACAAATCCGGTCTGCACTGTTTCAGCAGTGTATCTGTACTGTTTAGCAGTATATCTAGTATATCAAGTATATATATTCAGAATAATCCAGATAATGTCGAGTATTATGTTTAGTGATTAAGTTTTCCTTAGATCGTCATCATCATTGTTGCTCGGTTAAATGTTAAATGTTTTAAATACGTTCTGCATATTGTGGTATGAATGACTGTTCATTATTGTGTTTATTTGTATTAAGTTTGTTCAAAGATCAAGTATCAGATCAGTTCTCAATATGCCGCTCTTTTCGAAATTAAGACAGATCACAACAAGAAAAGGGGTACTCGAAGAAGACGTTCCTATTCCTCCTAGGGACACTCCAGGGTACTTCATGTATCATAAACATGGCTTAGACGCTATATTATTTCTTGATTTATGGGTAGACTACACTAAGGAATTACCAGAAAGTCAGAGGTGGCCCGCAGCTGGGACCTGGGATGCAGAGTGCATCATGAAAGTAGAGGAAGAGTTATGGAAAAGGAAAGTCAGACAGTCACAGAAAGACGCCGTTGAGTTATGGCGTAAAGAATCTCATAGACGTACAGAAAAAGCACTCCGACAGGAAGAGAAAAATAGAGAGAATTCAAATAAAGTCCGAGAAAATCTATTAATTGAAGAAGGTACACGAGTGAAATCAGAACAAGTAGACAGACAAAGAAATGCCCTTATGAATGGTATGTATCCCCTCCTGGCCGAGGGATTACCTAAGGCTACTCCGGAAATACCAAAAGACTTGCCACCCCCATTATTTCCAATAAAAGTACATCCTAAGGGGCATCCTAGAACCGCAGAAGATGTTTTTCTTTCCTCATATTTAGATGACGCAGTTCCCGAGTACGCTAATCCCGCCCCACATAGACCGCCTGCCAGGGAGGTTCAACGCCAAGATACAGTATCTGTATCTCTACAGCAACAAATCCTGACACAAGTTCCGGCAAGCACATCTGTTTCTACATCTGTTCCTACAGCTACTTCTATAGCTTTGTCCACACCTATAGTTGCTGTATCGCGTTCAACGAATCCTTTCACACCCGATACCCCAGACGGGGCTACGGGAGGTGCTACCAACATTTTTTCTACGCCACCCAGAATAAATAAACTTACCTTTCAAGAGTCAGCACATTCACGTACCCCCAAACTCATAAATGCCCGCACGCTTAAGGAACTTCTTATAGATTGTAGATATGACCCTGTGCCCGGAAAAGAGGACGAAATGATCCTGGCATCATTACGTATCAGACGAGCGGCAGTGTATTTAGGGAAGTTACCAGGAATGACTGCGCATCTAGATAATATATACCATTTTGTTCAAACAGGGCGAGATTCTGAGTGTATTAACAGAGCTATGGAATACCAGAAAGTGGAGATACAGGGGGAACTGTTACGTTTCCTTATAAATTGTGTGATCAGAAATCAAGACCGACCGGGGGTAGACCCGGAAGCAATGCAAATTCTTACCAGATGGAGCCAGAATATATCAGAAGGGAGACATGATAAGCAAAATTGTATAATAGCCATGTGCCGAAAGATCCGTAAAGAAATAGAACGCCTACACGAAGAAAGATTAGCGGTAGACCAGTTCGAACAAAGCGAGGAGGAAGGATCAGGACTGCCCACAGGACAGTCAGACACCATAGCCTATGTAGGTAGAGGAAGATCTTGTAATAGTACCAGATGTCTTATTGACCCGATGCGTCCGATATGTCCAGATAATAACAGGAATTTCCAAACACCTATAATAAATATAAGGTCTCACGAGCATTCGTTCCAAGCCGCTGACAAATTACTCCGAGAACGAAGGGGTTATCATTTTCTCGATTCTATGGATGAACAAGAATTAGCCAGGTCAGCCGTTCATTGGGTTGACAGTCCCGGAAAATATGGTGATGATACAGTAGCACACACATTTTTGAATCTCACCCCAGATGAACAGCGTTTAGCTGGGATTTATATGATTCAACAACTCCTTATACTATATCAAAGTCAGCATTCAGATCCTGGTCCTTTACCGGAAATACTGACTGAATTACTCATGAATAGATGGAGAGGTTCAGGTACTAAATTAATTAAAGAAATACTAGAATCAAGAAAGCAGTACATTCTTTTTGTATGCCCAGAACATGTCTCATTGCCCATCAAGGAAAGAACCACGTATTACATGGACAGACAGAATCCCTTACGAGAAGTACACCCAATAAAAGGCGAGGACAATGAGTTTAAACGCGTATTTGTATATACGCCCATATCAAAAATAGAATTGTTACAAATGAAGAAAGTGGTACCCAGTCATGACAAAGATCCAGCGGGTTTCCACCGAGAAATTAAAGACATGTTACTCATGGGAGAGTATACCTATCCCGACATTATGACAATATTAAAGGTATTGATGCCTGCTGGCATTTATGAAAAACTCAAGGAAAAAGAGTGGGAGGTGGGAGACCAAAAGATAGAATGGTCAGCATTAGAAGCAGAAGAAAAGGCCCGAACTGCAGGAGCAGGGCTTGGGGATAAAACTAAAGCACTACCAGGTTTACTAGTACAGGTACTGCCACGTTTATTAACTACGAAACAGGAAGATTGGGGTACAATTTCGGCCTGTAAACAGAAGCAAGATGAAGACACTAGTGATTTCTATGCCAGATTTGAAAAATGTTTTGGTATAAATAGTGGCCTAAAGGCAAGTAGCGAATCATACCCACATCTGTTTGTGACAAAATTAGTAGAAAATTCCTTGCCTCAAGTGAAGAATAGAGTATTAAAATTCGAGAGTACCTGGCAAGGTAACACTCCATCACAAATGTTACAAATGTTGCAGTACCATCACAATAGAATTAGAGAGGAACAAGAACATGAACAAAGACGCATGAAAGACACGAAAATGAAAATGCTAGTCTCCCAGACAGTTCCAGCTGAAGGACATAAAAAGGGTACGACACATTCCGGTGATTCAACAGGACCTGTAAAAGGGACATGCAACTATTGTAAAAAGCCAGGTCATTACGTACACGATTGTCCAGTTTTGAAACATAATATCGCCATAGGTAATACAAAAGAAAGACCACGGCCACCTAGACAGGATCAGAATGAACAAGGAGCCCCGCAGCATGCACAGGCCATGCCAGCTCCACCACAGTCTATACAGTTTGTGCCAGCTGCACCAGCGCTGCCTGTTGCTGCCACACAAACCACGACACGACAACTGTACCAGACCGCACAGTACGACTATCCTGATTATCAACGATACGCATGAACAAGCCTAGAGAGGGAAGTTGACTTACCCCTTATCGAGGTCCCTGTAGACCAAGAAGGACCTTATGTACATAGTGAATTATTAGGCCAAGACAGAAAATTTTTACTCGACACAGGGGCAAGTCGAACAACTATAAAACGTAGTGAAGTTCCAGGGGCACCCCTCTCAGGCTCACAGAATATTTCCCTTGGTTTTTCAGGAAAACCTATTGTTAATGAAGTGTCACAGCCTCTTCCACTTACGATAGGACCTTTGACCCGAACTACAGATTTATTGCTTACTAAATCATGTCCAGAAAACTTGTTAGGTATAAAAACACTGAAAGCTCTAGGAGCTATAATATGTTGTTCTCCGGAAGGAGTAAGATTGTTTTTACGTGATTTTAAAGGTCACTATGTGTCTAGAGACATGGATCACCGACTGCAGACTTTACCTACACATCTATGGGCACAAGGCCCTACTGATGTTGGTTGCATGAAAATTACACCATATCGAGTCACACTAAAGGCAGGAGTGGTACTACCACGAATGAGACAATACAAGTTACCACCAGATGCTGTAGTGGCTTTACTGCAAATCATTGACGAGCTTATTGCCCAAGGAGTGGTTGTGGAAACAGACTCCAATGTATGTAATTCCCCGATAATTCCGATTCTTAAACGAACAGATCCGAAGGCCCCGCCAGTATATCGATTGGTTATTGATCTGCGCGAATTGAACAAATGCATTGTGCCACAATTTCCTGTGGTCCCAGATATCTCGTCATTACTGACAGCTATTGATTCCGAAGCAACATTCTTTACTGTAATTGATCTCAAGAATGCCTTTTTCAGCGTCCCAATAGATCCGGAAAGCCAATACTTGTTCGGATTTAGTTTAAATGGACGTAGCTTTAAATTCTCACGCGCACCTCAAGGATTTACAGAAAGCCCCAGCATCTATAGCCAAGCACTGAAACGAGAACTCGACAGTATCCACATGCCAGTTAACACTGCCTTGCTTCAATATGTCGATGATCTGCTGATCACCGCGAGAAGCGAACCCGAATGCGAGAAAGCATCACTGACAGTTTTACAATTTCTAGCCGAAAAGGGGCACCAGGTGTCCCCTTCTAAGCTGCAATTCTGTGTCCAGCGAGTTGTTTATCTTGGACACTCGCTGTCCAAGGAGGGAAGGCAGCTTACACCCGACCGCATTCAGTTAATAGCTAACATGCCAATACCCAAGACACAAAAGGAGGTGCGGGCTTTCATAGGCCTCACTTCATATTGTAGGCAGTGGATCCCTCAGTATGCATTTCTAGCAAAACCACTCATTCAGTTGACAACACAGGAGGCAGCCACATCGACTGTTCTCCCTTGGACTCAGGAACATACACAAGCTTTTGAAAGCTTAAAGAAAGCTTTATGCCAAGCACCTGTTTTAGCAACACCATGTTACAGTAAACAGTTTACACTCTTTGTTACAGAGCGCGAAGGTACTGCCTTGTCAGTACTCACACAGGAACAAGCAGGATCACATAAACCATGTGCTTATTTTTCTAGTACATTAGATCCCGTAGCTCAGGCTTTGCCTGCATGCCTAAAATCAGTGGCAGCAACAGCTTTAGCAATCAGACAAAGCGATGCCATAGTGTTAGGACATCCATTGACAGTTCAAGTACCACATGCAGTAGAGGTTCTCGTGAATCGAACGCAAACACAACACTTGACTATAGCACGACTTACAGGGTATGAATTAACATTGTTTCAGCCACATATAGAAATCAGACGTTGTAACACATTGAATCCTGCCACACTTTTACCTGTAATCGGAACAGACCCACTAGCTCATGACTGTATTGAAGTTATTACAATCACGACGAAACCCAGACAAGACTTGACGGATGTCCCATTGTCAGACCCAGACCTGACGTTGTATGTAGATGGTTCATGTATGAGAACAAGTACAGGAGAGTTAGTGGCCGCTTATGCAGTCACAACAGATACTGAAATCATTGAAACAAATTGCATAAATACCTTGTCAGCTCAAGTCGCAGAGCTCATCGCTCTGACACAAGCCTGTATTCAAGCCACAAATAAAAAAGTCAACATATACACTGATTCACGTTATGCATTCGGAGTTGTACATGACTTCGGCGTGCTGTGGCGAGAGAGAGGTTATTTAACTTCCCACGGTGCCCACATTCAGCACGGACCCCTCATTCATGCCTTATTAGATGCAATACATCTACCCACTGCAGTGTCAATTATGAAATGTAAAGCTCATACGAAAGTTACTGATATCATTTCTCAAGGCAATGATCTAGCTGACAGAACAGCTAAACAGACTGCTCAAACTCAAACATCCGACATGACAAAGACAATAGTCCCGACGCCAACACATTGTATGACGATTAAAGATCCTACTCTTGACGTAATTGATATACAGACACATGCTACACCAGACGAAATAAAGAAATGGACTGAATTAGGAGGGATCCAAACGGATCAAGGATGGATGATGAAGGAAAAGTCTGTGTGGTTCCTTCCTGATTCAATGGTCCAGGTTATAATTAACACTGTACATAGTCCAGCGCATCTAGGAGAAAAAGCTATGCTAGACAGCATTCAACACATTTGGTTCAATAAACATTTACGAGCAGCAGCTAAACAAAAAGTTCGTACCTGTATGATCTGTTGTCAGTTCAACCCAGGAAAAAGCGTTCCCGTAGAACAGGGTGGATTTCAGCCTCCTGATCACCCTTTTGAAGTCCTCCAGATGGATTATATCCAGATGGAACGATGTAGAGGATTCAAATATGTTCTCGTAGTTGTCTGTGCTCTTTCCCGTTGGACGGAGGCATACCCGGTTTCAGATTACACTGCCCCGACTACTGCCAAACAGTTGGTTCGAGAATTCTTCCCACGATACGGTTTACCACGTGTCGTCTACTCAGATAACGGCCAGCCGTTCTCATCCGAATTAATGAAACACGTTTCACTCTTGTTAGGCTATCAGTGGAAATTCCACTGTGTCCGACACCCCGAGGCAGCAGGTCTCGTAGAAAGACATAATCAGATCCTAAAAATCAGACTGTCCAAAATATGCAGAGAGAAAGGTGTCGACTGGGTAGTAGCATTACCAGTTGCACTCTTTTACATGAGAATGGTAGCACACTCTCGAACAGGGCTATCCCCGTATGAGGTGATCTTTGGCAGACCACCAAATATGTGGGGGACGCCCATACCACGCAAAATAACTGATATTGACTGTAATATGCTGACAGATTACTTGGCTTCCTTGATGTCTGCACTACAATCTTGTCGTTCACAGGTAGCTGCAGCTTTTCCTGACAACACTGAGGTGAAACCCCATGACGTAGTTCCGGGAGACCTGGTCCTGGTGAGGAACTTTGATCGAAAGACTCAGCTGGATCCTAGGTGGAAGTCGCCGCAGCTGGTCTTGCTCACCACAAGGACAGCCGTGAAAATCGAGGGCAGGAAAGGCTGGATTCATTCAAGTCATATCAAGAAATTTCATGGACTACCATCGGATGTGAATACCACACCTTGTGTGTCTTCACCCATTGACTCAAAACTTCCTTTTGTTGAAAAGAGTAATTCCGAACTTTATAAACTAAAACTCAGGTCTAATCAGTCGAGCAATTTGATTGTTTAAGTCCTCTCCAAGGTGAAGCGGTTGAATTGTCTCTGACATGTATCCCTTAGACCTGAATAGAGGACACACCCGAAAAATGTTGAAACGACAGGCGTACTGTAAATCACTGCGTAGTCATTGCACAGGGACATTATTAATTTTGTTTTTCTTAAGTCTTTTAATAATTACTGCAAGTATATTGTTGCACATATATTATCCTATTTCTAGACATGTTTATAATATTACTGCTGAACATTCTTTTAGTGAATTACCTCCGCTTGAGTTGTCTTATAGATTTGCGCTGCGCAATAACACGTTTATTAGTATGTTACATCATTCCCATCAGGTTAGCAATGCTACAAATTGTTGGATATGTGGCCGACTCCCTCCCTATCAGAATTATAAAGGAATTCTACCTCTCTTTCCATACCCGTTCACACACAACGGCTCCTGTGGAGCATGGTTTAGTTTAATTAATTCTCTAGATTCGAATTCTGCAGTCTATCAGGATAACTGGGTATGGGGAAATTTGAACTTAGTTTTACTTAAAGTCTGCTACCCTAACAAGGAGGGACTTCCCCAGAGAACAGGAACTGATCTAGAAAATGAAGTGTATGGATTAGGTAATTTTACGCTTAATCTTATGATCCTGAATGTCGAATCCGAAGCTACTCCCATTTTGCCCGCTATGTCAATATTTCCAGTAAAAGGTGAATTGTGTGTAAGAAAGAATGGTTCCATACATATGGGCCATAGTAGATGCACCACTGTAGTAGAATTTAGTGATCA
The DNA here is from genome assembly GCF_964204655.1 of Triturus cristatus. Taxonomy (NCBI): domain Eukaryota; kingdom Metazoa; phylum Chordata; class Amphibia; order Caudata; family Salamandridae; genus Triturus; species Triturus cristatus. The sequence goes on from NC_140591.1 coordinate 2,767,093, forward strand.
AGGCAAGTCTACATTTAGAGCTTCCCGCCATTCCTATTTCATATGTGGTCAGACGGCCTATGTACGTTTGCCTCTAGATTGGGATGGTACTTGCTACATTGGATTCCTTTTGCCACCTGTTTTCCTAGCTCCTCCTGATTATCACCGAAATACTCATTTAGTATATAATAGAGTAAGGAGAGATCTCCCAATAGTCGATTACACTGAAACAGCATGGGAAAAATACACAGATTTCAATAAAGGTCTCTTTCCCTATATAGGTACCGTTACTAATAGTAAGCTGATACGTAGATTAACTAGAACCCTTGAAGCAGTAGTGAACGAAACTATTTCCGCCTTAGGCAATTTAACAGAAGAGCAGTCTGCTATGCGGATTGTTGTGCTTCAAAATCGTCTTGTCCTTGACGTCATCCTGGCCGATAGGGGCGGAGCTTGTAGGGTCATCGGATCAAGCTGTTGCATTTTCATACCAGAAAATTCGCCATCTGTATATAAAGCCATAACTCGCCTTCATAAGATTGTAAGCCAGATACACCAGAACCCAGGCACCTGGACTTGGTCCGGTTGGTTTTGGAGTGTATTATCTACCTTTGGATGGAAGGTCCTATCTTTCCTAGGTATTGGCCTTCTCATACTATTCAGTTGCTGTCTATGTCTACAATGTGGACCAGCGATCTGTGGTCTGTGTGCCACATCGTGTATTCCACCACCAAGATTTCATTCATCACGGAAGAAGAAAGAAGAACAAATGATGTTATATGAACAGATCAATGGATTGATGAAGATTGATATCTCTTAACGGGCAAGTAGGGGACAAGGAGGGAATGTGGAAATATGGATTTTTCTGATCAGTTATGTCCCCTATCTTGGACCCCAACGGTTTCATGTATGAATCACAAGTACATGTATGCTCCCTCCAGTTCCAGTTATGAAGACGCAAACACATGTGCGTCCACCGTCAACATGTCCTCTTTCAGATCCGCCATGAATAGGCCGGATATTCCATTCCTAAGTATGAAAGGCCACCGGCTTTATATGGTTCACTTATGCCATTTTACAGTCCAGGCAAGTAGGCCCTGATTCTGTCATCAAACTCTTCTTGCCTTCTGCCTCTGAAAGCTCCAGTCTGAGCCTGCATCTGTGACCATGAACTTTGTCTCATTCCCTGCGCGGCTCACGAAGCCTGACATCAGCCTGTTGCCTGCCAAAAACTGTATTTCACCTTCGAAATTATCTGCTCCGTTCCCTGCCCAATGCATTCCTGTCTAGTAGTTTAAGTAAACATTCTTCCAGCTACCGAGCAAAGGCCCGGCTTCTCTGTCTTTATGCAAGTAATTCATAGCCCTATTACTATGGAAGATTTCCGCCCTCGCATCTAGTGTAGACACTTAGACGCTTGTACACGCACTAACAGTCAGTATAGTCAGTATAGAATAAGATTCTACTCTAAGAGACCTCTCTTTTGGATAACATAGTTCTTTAAACATAGGATGTTAGATATGATTTGGGATTAGGTTGACTTGACCCTCCAGACTTCTGTCGCCACATGTAGAGCTAAATGTCAAGTCCCCTTCACCCCCTAGTTGCACGTCAATTACACGTCATGCTGCTGCGCGCGCATTTCTGCCAAGTATTTCTGCTGACATTGCGAAATTCTTTCATAGAACCACCCTATTATGACATCACACCTGATGACGTTCTTTCATCACACCCAGTTACGCCTACTTTTTGCTACGCATGAATATATTATCCACACTATCAATTGTTACGCCTCTTGTATTTGCTTCACTGTAATGCCTATTGTATAAAAGTGATTGATTGTCAATAACGTATGTACTTCACTTCCTGAACCTTCGTGGTGATGGAACTTGGAGCAACCGATTCGAATCGACCATTGGAATAAAGCCCATTCCGAACCTCTAATACCACGGATTCTGCCTCTTATTTACTGAGCTATTTTATTATGTTTCTGTATCAAATTAAGTCCCGGTAATTAAATTATTTACCACACACCACACAGAACACTAAGGCCATCATGAATTCCACAGACCCCTGGTCCCATCACTTCCACCTCGGAGGTGAAAAAATCAGCAACAAACTCACCTCAATTTTCAACACATCCTTCACCTTGGCCACCTTTCCCGAAGAATAGAACAACACAGAAGTCAAACCCCTCCTCAAAAAACCCTCCACCGACTCAAACAAACTTAAGAACTATTGCCCCATCTCTCTGATCCGGTCACGTGGCCCATGGGACATTGTCGGTTTTCACTAAGTTTGCATGAGCACTTCACAGCTTGCCTGCTGCTTTTGCGCACGTTACTTCACGTCTTTATTTTTGCAATATTTCAATGACTGCTTTCACATGGGAACTCATTACTGTGTTCACTCTCTGCATGTTCCTGGGATTTTGACTAAACATTATGTGCAAGGTCGAACAACAATGCCCCTTGTTATTTTGTTCTGGCCCGACCTTAGCCATTAGACAAAACTTACAGATGCAGCTGTTGTTTGGACAGCGTACTTGGGTTTTTTAGTAGGGTACATGAATAGGTGAGAGACACTAGGAGAGGGACACCGTTCCAGGGAGAAGACCTATGATGTAGATCTAGCATCGATAGGCTAAGGTATGGGGTCTGCTGACAAAGCCTGGAGATCTTCTATTATATCATAATACTTCTTAGCAAGAGCATGGAGGTTAGGCACTATATTCTTTTCTCCATTGTTTGTTTATGATGATATCTCCCTTCATGATGTACGGACTAGCTGCTATGCTGACTATATTTGTCCTATGCATTTTCCTGCTTATTTTGGCACGTATACTGCATGTTACAGCACGTTAGTTAAAAAAACATTTTTAACTGTTCCGTGTCTCTGTCAAATATTATTGTGGACAAGTTCAACTGTGTGAGCGAAAGGGTGTGTCTTGTTACCGCGATTCCTGATAGATGTGGAAGCGTTGTGTTCTGGGGTGTCTAATCATTTGTTTCCCAGGGAATTGTATAGGAGAGCAAGTGAGACACTACAGCTAGTCGGTCCTGGGATTCATGGGTCCTCAGACTCAGTCCCTATACACCAAGGTCTCATATTCCTGCGCATGGTTCTGTGTTTGTGCAGAATCCCTGCAACAATCCCATTTCTTGCTAAGGTCCTCAAGAAAATCATCAACCGACAACTCACTGAATACAACAATGTGCTGGACACCTCCCGATCTGAAAACATCAGAACCATCCTCAACCAAGGGGAAACAGCGGCCCTGTTCCTCTTCGATCTCTCAGCAGCATTCACACCGTACCCCACCACACCCTGATCAAGAGACTACATCAAATCGGGATCCAGGGAGATGATCTCAAATGGATCGCCTCCTTCATCACAGGAAGAACTCAGAGAATCTGCATACCACCATTCACCTCACGACCCAAGAGCATCACATGCAGGGTCTTTCAAGCCTCATTGCTCATCCCTACTTTGTTCAACACCTACATGACACCCCTGGCCAACATCGTCAGAGCCAACAATGCAAATATCAAGGACCCCTGCAGAGGCTCTAGAACTCCGAGGGCAGGGCAATATTACAACTGTAGGCAAAATCCCTAGGCAGTCATACGGTTACATTAATTTAGTAACTCATCATGCCAACAACAACATGATATTAAGAACTCAGCGTGGATACAGTGTGACTATATTAAAACATGTTTACATTTTATTTAGCTTATTTTAAAAAGGAAAATAAAAAGACATTAAGTGATTCATAAGTACAATGCAACATGATTTCAATATAACAAAAGATCACAAAATTCACAAAGAATCAATCTAACTAAGAAAAGATAAGATATGACATTAATTCATACATATATACAACATGAAAAGAGTAGTGGCTATGTGATGGATCTTCTCAAAGTGGCTATGTGATGGATCTTCTCTTCACATAGCCACTACTTTTAGTTAGAATGATTCTTTGTGAATTTTGTGATCTTATGTTATATTGAAATCATGTTGCATTGTACTTATGAATCACTTAATGTCTTTTTCTTTTCCTTTTTAAAATAAGCTAAATATAATGTAAACGTTTTCATATAGTCACACTGTATCCACACTGAGTTCTTAATATCATGTCGCTGTTGGTATGATGAGTTACTAAATTAATGTAACCGGATGACTGCCTAGGGATTTTGCCTACAATTTTACAACATCGTCAGAGCCTACAGCCTCAACACCATATTCTACGCAGCTAACACCCAGCTAATCCTTTCACTGTCAGAAGACCCCTCCCATCAGAAACAACTTCCACGAATGCATGAAGATTGTCGCCGACTAGAAGAACAGCTGTCTAAAGTTCAACACTGACAAAACAGAAGTGCTGACCTTTGGGAACAACACCTCCCCTTGGAGCAACTCCTGTTGGCCCTCCGAACTCGGACCCTCACCCACACCAACAGACCCCACCCGCAACCAAGGCATTATCCTGGACAGCAAACTCACCATGAAAAGACAGATCAATGCAGTCTCTTCCGCCTGCTTTCCCACTATCAGAAACGCACAGAAAAATCTTCAGATGGCTCCAGTCAACACCAGGAGAACTGTCATGCAGGCCGTAGTCACCAGCCGCCAGGACTATGGCAATGCACTCTACAAAGGAATCACCACCCAACTCCCTGAAGAGACTCCAGACTGTAGAGAAACGGCAGCCAGACTTATCCTCAACCTCCCTAAATGGACCCCCACCACCCCCACCTGAAGAAGCTCCACTGGCTCCCCGTCCAGAGAGATGCCACTTCAAGATTCTGACACACGCCTACAAAGCCCTGCACGACCAAGGGCCAGCATACATCAACCACCGCTTGACCTTCCACCGACCCTCAGGGACTCATCCGGGATCTCGATTGATGCCGCCCTCAGCAGCGAGATCTTAGCACCTGGATACCCTCAAGGGCGATTGGCTGTGCTCTACAAATCAGAATTGATTGAACCCAGGATCACCAGAGTGACCCCCAGGGTTAGTTTCTTGTAACCAGCACTCCAAGGCATGCCTTCCCAGTCCTGGACCCTTGGTGGTCAGCCTGAAGGTGCTTGGTAAGCCCATCTGTGTACTCAGCAACGCCGCCACATCTCCTCTACTGCTCGATGCAACCTCCCACTGAACGACTTTATTACTGTTTGAAGTGTTGCACAAATACTTTACACATTGCTTCTGAGTTAAGCCTGACACCTCTGTGCCAAGCTACCAGAGGGCTAGGCACAGGTTAATGTAGAGTTTGCTGTGACTTCACCTTGACAAGGATTGTGGTTGCTACCTCCCCCCCCCAACAACCAGAAACCCAATCTCTTACAATAACAAAAAAGGTCACAGTCAGCTAGGCAATTTTAGATTTTCTAAACGTAACTTTGTAACCAGGTGATGTTAGATAGATCAGTATCTGGTCCACCCTAGTTAGGTGTACGTCGAAGTCATCCGTGAGGTAAATGTCATCCATGTATGATAGCGCCTCAGGATTTAGTTGTAGGATCTTCACAATACATGCTGAGAATAGGCAAGGGCTAATCCTATACCCCATTGGTAATTATTTGCAGGAAAATTGATTTCTGTCGAAGCTGAAAGCATTTAAATATTCAGTTTCAGGCACCATGGGCATCATTATGATGCCGGACTGTCAGACCGTCGCCTGACACCATAGCGCTCCGGGAACCGCCCGACAGACAGGCAGCGGTCTGACCACCCACTTTGGATGCAACCGCCAGGCAGGCAATCAGAATGTGCACCTTAACACGGAGGCTTGTGCTGCGGCCCTTTTCCTGGGTAAAGGAGCACTTTGTGCACATTCATGCACCGTGTACCAGTCACCATGTAGTGCCTGGCACATGGTGAATGAATGTGCGTGGAGGCACTACTTGCGCCCCCAGGGCCACATTGCAGTGGCCCAAGGGGATTCGGGTGCCTGCTTGGGGCCCCCGAAGTCCTTTTCCGACCGCTCTTTCATGGCAGTCGGACCGCCGCGAAGAGGCTGTCAGAAAGGGAAATCGTAATCCCTAAAATGGTGCCTGTGCATGCACCGCCTCCAATCAAGGGATACGATTCCTAGCACATCCCTGATGGGATCCCAGATCCTGTCGGACGCAGAGGTCTTTCCCCCCGCCCTCTACGGTTTAACCGCCTGCATCATAATGCAGCGGTTGGACCGATGGTCTGTCTGTCGAGGGACCGCCACTGCCAGACATCAAAATCAGGCCCTATGTTTTGACTGGAAAAACCTAAGGTGAATATCCAGGGTAGTTTTATATATTTTTTTGAACTAGAGTTGTCACTAAACCCGTGCTTGGAAATTTGAAACTGCATTTGGACGTGTGTTTCGCTTTCAATATTGTAAAAACTATTCTGCATGATCAGCCTGGTTTTAACAGAAGAAAAAGAGGAATGTTGATTGGTGAAGGCCAAGGCGCTATAATGGCTTAATATTGAGGTTGATGTAGTAATGCTTTTATATTGTGCGTAGCTTCTGGCTTCCTGGATATTGTTTGGAGCTCACTGCATAAGGGAATGGCGTGTAATAGTGTTTATCCCGCCCGGCTTTCTTCTTGTATGAGGCTGGAGCTTGCTTGACAGCCCAGTCCATTGTATACATCTTCTTAATTTCCTGAGGCACTAATGAAGAAATGGCTATTCGTATTACCTTCTCTCTTTGGGGTAGTTCCCTAATGAAGAGCGGGGGCCGGTCATCTTCTGCTGATCTTAGCGCTGGGATGCCTTCGGGTAGCTGCGCACTCAAGAAATGCTTCATTCATTCATTCATTCAAATGATGTCTTCATTTTCAGGTAAATACAGGCAGAAGACTGCTTTAATTGTGTGCGCTATATGCCCCCTCTATTTGTCTATTCAAACTATAAACTCTATCTGGAGGATTACATGTTTATCTCAAATCACCGTAGGACTCACCAACAGACACTCCTGGAGAGTCCGATGCACTATTGTTACTTCTGCTGTGCTGTCTGGAAGTGCTCTCGCCCAAGGCCCATTCCGCAGAAATATCTGTAGCGGGTATGGCATGCTGCTTACACAGTCCTACCACTTTCTTATTTTTGAATTGAGTTTTACAGTCCATACTTTTCCTTTCTCTCTTTACACTGACCTCAGTCTTTTGTCCTGTTTCACCTTTCTGCTTGCTACATTCCTCTCTTCTTGGCTACTCAGTACAACCTCTTCTCTCTGTTTGTTTAATGCCCTGAAAAGAAATGGAAGAGCGGCTATCATAATACGGATTCCAGTTCCAGATTTCTTAATTTATCGTGGACCCTCGAATTATAACCACTCCGGCTGGCTCCCTGTGTTACACTGTAGATGCACGGGAGTATACTTTCCCAGGTGTGGCACCCTTCTAAGGGGAGGCATGCAGTCGCTATTCTGTGCATGTCTTTATGTGTTGCGCAAGGGTAAACTGCTTTTTTACGAGCGATCTAGAAGGTAATTTCCCTTGCTAGCGTTTGTGGGCTGTGGACCGATTTCTTGTACGGCAGCCTGCCCCTGCACTACTGTTCCCACTAGAGATGGTCTAGTGTTTATGGTTTGTAGCACATATTATATTCGTTTTGTGTACAACAAAACTGTATAATTTAAGATTTCTACTAAGTCAGCGATTGGTATATTCTCAGGATGTGGAATGGTGTATAGCCAGCTAGTACTGCCCGTGTAGCCCCTTCATTAGTCAGGGGACCCAATCTAGCATTCCTGTGTATGTGTGGCAACTCATCAGCAAACCTGTTTTGGTGTTCTTGGAAAGGGATTTCTAGGTACTGGTATACCCTTTAAAGTGCAGGTGGTTCTGCTGTTTTATGAGCATGGAACTGCCCTGAGGCAGCATTTACAGCCTCAAACTCCACCCATAAGTTAAATGTGTCAGAGGCCCACCTTGCATGTGCAGCTACTGCAAGAGTAACTGCCTCTCCCCGCATAGGGAACACCTCTTTTCTTGAGATGTTAAATAACGGACTCTCAGAAATGTTCTCCTATCATAATCGGGGGAGCCGCCATTTAATTGAACAGATTGAATAAAGCATGATTCAAAACCATAGAAAACCACAGATGAGAGATAACCTTTTAAGAGTCAAGCTTGACTAGACAACATTAAATAGGGGCTTCCTTATTTTCTGTAGGAGGCAACCATGAGTACTACAGAGGTCTCTCGGCACTTGTAATGATGGTTCTTTTGAGTGTGCAAAAACTTCTGACAGGTCCAAAAAATCCACCATTTTGCATAACCTGGGACACTGAGCGAGGTCTACAAGGCTTGGCCCCCCTCCCCCATGGGTGCCAGCCGGAGGTCAGTGCTCCATTGCTTGAGCAGGGGAATCCAGGATATTGTAGCACCACACAACCCACTGAGCATACCTGCTGGTGTGGTGTGTGTGCTTTCTGGGTTACTAACAGTCCCGTAAGAGGGGGTCAGGGACGCAGTTGCAATCCAAACCCTATTTAGTTCTTAAGAGCAGCACACTCACGCACAGCACTAAGACAAGACACTATATATTTTTAAGAGGGTTTGTGTCAAAGGTCTCATGCTCTTGCTTAGTACATGAGTAATAACCACACAGAATATAATGAAAACATCACTTATGCACGGTGAACATAATTATAGTGTTTCTAGCAAACTATCACCCTACTTCTATGTGTTACACTGTGATAACATGGAGTAGCTAACTTGCCTCTAGAGTGTTTTTAATATGTAGTGTATTGATTTTCAAAACATACAACAAACAACACGTTCCCTCCCCCTCCCCCACCCCTCCCCTCTGAGGGCACCATCCATCAATCTGCACACCTAGCCCTCAACTGCGGAGGTGGGCGCCCCGTTCACCCGGAGCTGGCCGTGGTCCGTGTGCACAAAGTACTATCCCTGCATGGCCGGGTGTCTGACACCCCCCACCCCCATTTCTCCCGGTTTCAGGCGGCTTCCTTTAGAGTTTCTTGGGGTCTAATGCACTGCGTACCTGTTCACAGCAGATCAGCTGAAGCTATCAGGCTTCAGCCGGGAGAGTGTGTTTCTTTAGAGGGAAACACATCAGCTGCTCTCAGCTTCTCTCCTCTCTGTTTCGACTTAGATCCTTGCACCCTGAATGGGGACAGGGATGAACTGCACCTCTTCTTTTTACAACCAGAGCATGCATTCCGCTTGGAATGCATGCTCCCATTGTAAAGAATAGAAGTGCGACTGAACAGTGTTTGGTCGCATCCTAAATGCTGGGTTGGGACCGCCAACAGGAGGTTGGTCAGTCCCAGTACCGAATCGATGTTGGACAGACTCAGGTGCGTCTGACATCGAAAGCGGGCCCTAAGTGTTTGTAATAAAAACTTCACACATGCCTAATAGAAACATGCATATGAGCCACTGAATACATCAAATACACTTTTCCCTTTGTGCACAAGGAGAAATCACATTTACAAGGGTGGGTGCATCTCAGAAGTGCACTGATGAGGATTTAACAAGCAGCTCACTGGGATTGCCCATCTATTATAAAGTGAACTCCCAGGACTTCACTATTTTAGGGGATCTTAATTTTCACCGGGATAACCTTCAAGACAAAGACTCCAGTGCCCTCACGGATCTGATGACCGGCGCAGGATTAGAACAAATTACGGGAGTCCCCACCCATAGAGCTGGGCATCTTCTGGATGCTGTTTTTACAGACTGTCCTTTCAGGAAATTCAATAATAACCTGCAACTAAACTGGTTCGGCCATGTAGCGGTTATGCTAACGCTCATATTGCCTTCTACAGCTGGCAACAGGCCTTGCCCAGTTAGAAGTCAGAGGAGATACCAATGGCATCGCTTGGATAAAATTAAGTTTAACACCCACCTGGGCATGAGCTGACCCTGTTTAACCCAAGATCCAGAGACAGCATCACTAGATTATCACAGTTGTATTGCTTCATCAGTGCAAGCAACAATCCCTCAGAAAGCAGGGAAAATTAGCAGGGCGGCACCCACTGAACCGTGGTTTTCAGAAGAGCAAAGTCTTCTGAAGAGGCAATGTCGCAGACAAGAAAGGCCTTGGAGACAGTTCTATGACTCCATAATGATCCATAAAACTAAAATCAACTACTTCTCGGAGAAAATTGAAGGTGTGAAGAATACTTTAAAAAGAACTGTTTGCCAAGGTTCAGAAACTTAGCCACACACAGGAAACTCGACATAATGTAATAGACCAAGCTTTTTGCAACACCCTAGCATCTTCTTTCTGCAAAAAGGGCCCTAGCATCTATGATATGTTTGCCTCGCGCCCTGCAAACAATAATAGCATTCAGTCTTCACAATTTGATGCAGTGAGAACAGAATTAATAGTCTCTAACTTGCCCAGGGTTTTCAGTTTGCCACAACTCTTAGATTTTCTGCCTGTCTCCTGTGAGCATGTCACTAAACTTCTCTCAGCCACTAAAACCACATTGCCTTTGGATCCGTGTCCTCCCAAGATGATTCACATAGTGGCGGAGATAATCAACCTAGCCATCAAAACTGGTATATTCCCAAACATTTGGAAAAAAACTTCCATTTTATCACTTTAAAAAAAATCCAACTTGGATAAAACAGACCCAGACAAGTTTTGTCCGGAGGAAATCAGGCACTCAGTGGATAAGGGAGGCATGGCTGCCCGATGCTGCTGGATCTTTCAGCAGCATTTGATATGGTAGATCACAGCCTCCTGATAAATCGACTTCAAGAAATACGGATAGCAGGCACAGCCCTCTCAATTTTTAAATTCTTCCTGTCAGATCATGAACAATTGTCGAAGTGGATGGTTTCAGGTCCCATAGCTTTAAGCTCCCATGTGGGGTCCTACAGGGCTCGTCCCTGAGCCCAAACCTTTTTAATGTGTATGTTACACCTCTGGCCAGGTTGATTAAACTCTTTGGGTTTGCAATGGTATCATATGCAGATGATACTCAGATTATTGTCTCTATTTCAAATAATATTCAGGACTCAGCCCACAACTTTCACGCCTGCATGCGACACGATGGATGTTGGAGAACTGCCTCAAGTTAAACTCTAATAAGACCAAAGTTTTACTTTTTGGCAGAGACCCATCCTTTTTGTCCAGTGATTGGTGGCCTGTGGAGTTGGGTCCCCTTCCTATTCCAGCCACTAAAGCGAAAAACCTGGGAGTCGTTTTTGACACAACCCAGTCCTTTTCCCAAAACGTGAAGGTGCTCACATCATCCACTTTTTACACGGTGAAAATTCAGATTTTTTTTTTGTTTATACCACCAGAACTACAAAAAAACAGTGGTGTCTTCACTAGTTTTGTCTAAGTTGGACTACTGTAACGTGCTTTTGGTTGGTATAAATAAGGCACTTCTTGTTAAACTGCAGGTTCTCCAAAACTCTGTGGCCCGGCTGCTTTTTGGCGTATCTAAGCACTCTTCAGCCAAGCAGGCCCTCAATGCTCTACACTGGCTACCCGTTGAAAAACGGATCAATTTCAAGGCCCTTTGCATTGCCTTTAAGGCGCTGCATAATCATGGCCTAATTGATCATTTCCAATGGTACACTCCATCCAGAAATCTTCGGTCTTCTTCTCATAAGCTGGTGGAGGTGCCCAAACCCAGACTCCTGAAATGGGTCGGTAAAAGCTTTGTAACCATTACGATCAGACTGTGGAATCGTCTGCCCATAGAGCTTAAAAACCCACCCGACCTGCTCTCCTTTAGGAAAGGTTTAAAGACCTGGTTATTTACCTTATAGTTTCTCTAACTTAGACCCAAGCCTTCTATTGAAACCTGAGTGATTTCATGTGGGTAGATGCCAAGCGCCTAGACGCCTCAGGGTATTAGTTGCACTATATAAATAAATAATAATCTGCTCTGTGCCACGACAATAACCACAAAACATGGTTGCAACTTTAGAATCTTAGCTACAAGAATAGCAAACAGGTCACCTGAAATAACGTAGGCAAGAAGGGGATGTGGAATTCTTATAGCCCGACGCCCAGGACATATTGTTTGGGGTCAAGGGCAACAAGTTTTCATGTGTATTTTGTCCTTGGGACAAGTAGGCCCAACCCCCGCAGCACAAACTCTTTGGCTGCCAGTTTGCAGTACCACACTATGGATCAGGGAAGTGTACTGTCGGCAGTTAAGGTAATATTTTTGTCCATATGTTAATGCTGTTCAAACTTGTATTTATGGATCATTAATTGAAAACCTTTATTATTAGGGTGAGTGCTCTAAGTAAATGATGTAAACTCTGACTGCACTATTGACAGTGGTTCCATTCTAAAAATGTGCGTACACGTTTTCAAAGTTTAGCAATACGAGCCTATGTATAATACTCCCAGAATGCTCTCTGATTTGATGCAAATATTTGCAGACAGCTTGAAAGCAAGATTGAGGATTCTTTGCTTTCGAAATAAAATGTTAATGAAAAAATGAAAGCAGGAAAAAAAAACATTTCACTAAACCACTTTAAAATATTAGGTACCATTTCTTCGCAACATCATTTAGTAACGTGTTGATGCATGCTAGTATTTCCTAAAAATATTCATAATGGAAAATCAGTGTAACCAGTTTCAATAAGACTATGGGAAACAAAAATAAACAAGCATTGGCAAAGCCAGAAGGTCTGAAATTGGTGGTCAGCTTTTTAGTTTTGCCAATGAGTGACTTGTTTCGGCTTGATTTTTGCGAAACCTTACTGGTGTGGGAGCTGCCAGGCCCTCACCATTATAACAAACATCGGCAAAAGCAAAAGTTATTTTTGGTCTCAAAAAGCACACACTGCCACAGCACTTACTGGCACTGAACAAAACTACTTTGTGTGCCGATATGCTCCTTGTTAAACAGCAGAATGCTGTGAGAGAGAGAGAGAGAGAGAAAGAGAGAATTTTAATAAACTGAAAAGGTCACGGTAAGACCAAATTAGGTGCCCATTTATTAAAGAAAGTCTCAAAAGTGCACCCATGGTGTATGTCATTGCATTAAGTGCAGCTATACCGCTTTTCGTGAATTCTCAAGTATTTACAGAAGTAGGGCTAGAAATAGTAGTCTTAGAAAATATTTGTGAACCGCATTTTAGCATAAGCCAATTTGCATGTGTAGATTTGCTCTGCAAATATCGGAGTGTTTTCAAATTCACTTTCCCTCCAACCACTTTTTTCCCAACTCTGGAAGAAGGTTTACGTCTGCCATTGTCAGGAGTAAATTGCCAACATTTCTCAGTATCGGAACAGATTAGAGAAGAGTTGTTGAAAACCTTTAATACATGCAAGTTAGTAAGTTTGCACAGACTCAAAAGGGCATCTAACCCTGGAACTATTGCTTACCACTACCTTCAGCCCCAGTATGTAGATCTGCGGAAACGCGGCAACATAAGGGTATTGCAAGTAATCAAACACTACTATGGTATGAGCCCTGACATAATCAGAGAGGCTGTATCAAAGCTCTTATATAATGAGAATGCTGCCATAATTTGTCACCGTACTACATGGCACCATGAAGGACTGGGTTTTCTTAAGACCCAGCGGTGCCAGGGGACAACACCTGAAACCTTCGTGGGTTACCTGTTCTGGCGTACAAGACACAGAGACACGGGACACTTCCAGTGACGTCAGAGATCAGCGTTTATTTACTGCAGGGATACAGAAGTCACAAGAAGTACACAGCGTGTAGGTTCTCGGAGACTGCTTCAAATTCATAGAAGTGGGTCGCTCCTTTTATACACGTTTTTGCCATAGCGCAGTATGGCGAACAAAGGTTACAACTCAGTTCCCACAATAAACTTCAAAAAGGGTCGCATTCATGTTTCAGGAGGCCGGAACATAATTACAACAGTCTTGCCGGTTCCCAACTGTAAAAACATATCCCCTCCGCAATAAACACATTAAGAGGAAGGACGGAAAACAGGATGCGAGGAAAGGATGAGGATGCACAACAGGTTAGAAAAGAATGCTAGAGGCAATAAAGGAAACTCAAGAGAGGGATCAAAGACCTCGTGTCTAATGTATGCGTGATTGAAACAATAGACCGGAGCGGCAAGATGAGCCTCGAGCGGGGCCATCTGCCTTACTCGTGTCATTCCCCTCGTCATAAAAGTCACCTCAAAGAAACACGTGTCCTTCATACTATCTTGAAAGTCCCAGGGTCACGAAACGGACAAAAGCCCGTTCGCTGGCTACTTGAGGGCAAGAAACAAAATGGACGCTGTATCTAAAATGGAACCCGAGGGTTCGAATGAACGAACACAAAAATGAGACGAACCGTACAAGGCTGCATAGCGAAACTTCGCACACCCACTGTACTCGTCATTTGCGGTTCATAGATACCACACTCGTCCATATTCGTCACCACTCAAGAAGTGCCGTCCCGTCTCACACGGAACCTCAGACGCTCCTTTTGCCCTCATGTAGGCAAGCACTAGTCTAGATCAGAATCTATATCGATATTCATCAGATCGTTCAGATGCTGCTGAAACATCATTCTATCCATCAATGTCTCCTTGGTAACAGATGGCCGCCTTATACACGTCGCAGCACATTGGCCACATAAGGCAGGACCACACTGAACACAAAGACAACACGTGAACAGAAACGCTACAACAGCCCCTACAATCATCAGAATACTCCAACCCCAAGTTGACATCAGGCCCCAAAACCATCCTAGAAGCGTCCAATTACCTTCGTCCACGTGTATGGACTCGGAAATCTTATGCAACTGCGAGATGGCTTGATATACAGTCGGAGCATTGTCAGGGATGAAAATGCAACAACTCGAATGGATAATTTTACACACACCCCCTCGATCTGCTAGAACAACGTCTAGAACCATACGGTTCTGCAACGTCATGAGTCTATCCGCCTGTAGTTCCGCTGTTAGATTACCAAGGGCGTTTGCAGTAATATTAGCGGTCGATTCCACCACACGGGTCAACTGTCTTAGGTTCCTACTATTAACCATAGGTCCCCAAAACGGCAGGAAACCCTTAAAGAAGTCTCCTGCTTCTTGACCAGCAGTATCCTCTTTGCTAATTACGCCTCTCACGACTCTGGTTTTGTGATAGTCAGAAGCAACTGTGAAGGTCGGAGGTAAGAGATTCGCAATATAACAGGTACCCGAGAAGTCGCGGGGTAACCATGTATATGCGCGCTCATAACACACAAAATAGGTGCCCTTGGCGGTCAGAAAAACAGGGGAAGAGAGCATCGGTAGAACATACGTTTCAGTGCAAGCACTGTTCCCAAGTTGTGCTCTCGGATTTCGACCCAAACCTTGCAAACAGAAATTACCAAGGTGCGGTACAATCCATATAGGGGACGAGCTCTTCAACTGTCTATCCCCCACTGACGTATCATACTCAGCCTCACTCAGATCCTTATAAGCCTGTACTTCTTCGTCTGGAATGAGTGATGCATCGAAAACATCTCTGTCCAGATCTGCTATGGCTATCGCCAGAGGCTTGTGGTACGGACCAGGACCGGACTTGACAGATCGTGGCTCTCGACTGGGGTAAGAGTCTAGTGCACTGCGAAACATGGTTTGGAATGCTCGAGCTGAACCCTGGGAACTGTATGGAAGGACCAAGTACGGAATACCCCTATCCATGGTGTGTGGCATTAAACCACATACCCAACAATTTGTAGTATTCACCACTAACTGATGCTGATGTAGGAGTTGGACAAAAGAATTATTCCTGAATTCCGCACGTCTAACCTGTTCGTGTTGAGGCAAAGGATGAAAAGAATGTGGGGAAACAGTAGTGCGGGAACTTAGATTAGGAGAAGGGGTAGGCGAAACAGAAAGCAAGAATTTCGATACCCCAAAATACACTCCGCCCACCAATAACATAGATACAGTTAGGAATAACAAAAACACCTGAAACAGAAAACATTTTGTTCGCACGACCCTCCTTAACTCTGATCTCTGTGCCAACACCCTTTCTTCTTCCACCAGCTTAAAGAATGCCATCCTCTACAAACCGTCCGTGACGTTCTTGACGCACTTTGTTCTGAGCAGCGATTATCAATCCCCAGGAGTTCCCAGGAATCGACAAAAGTAACCAACCTAGCGTCAGAAACCTGCTAAACAGAAAGAAGTACCCGCACGGCCCTACGGTAACCCGGATGGAGAGGTTCAAATTTATTACAAGTCTCTTAGCAGTGGAAAGCACGAAAAACTTAAAAAGAAAGGATGTAATTGTTCATAACATTCGTAACGTCAAAACCACTATACTATCAATTTTTATTAGTCCTTGAAGTCCTTGAACGAAGAAAGTATCGACTTCTTCCAGGTCGAGTTTGTTCTACGAACAATTGTTCAGATGGCGCAGCAGTGTTCAATGAAGCAGATGACGAGTCGGACCTTGGGTTTTCTGCTACTGATGACTCCACTTGTGGATAGGGCAATGACGAATCCTCCACAAGTTGAGCGTCGCTGAATGGCACGAAACGCGAGGGAGTCTCAGTCTCTTCGGCCGAAATCCCAGTTCTCACCCAACCGTCAGTTGGTAAGGGGATCGGTACCTTCTTTGTATGACTGGCGTGGACCCAATTCTTCCGGCCCTCCAGTCGAACCGCTGTCCTCGTCGTCAACAAGACTAAGTGGGGTCCAACAAATCTTGGCTCCAAATTACGCTTCCGACCGAAATTTCGGGTGACTACCCAGTCACCTGGCCGGAGCTGATGTCCAGGACCCTCTGTCTGCGCCGGTAGAGCTTCAAAGACCTGTTGATGAATTAATCGTAGTTTAGTGGTCAAATCATACAAATAATCGATCAACATTGGATATTCAAGACTATCAAAAGCCCTAGGTCTCGGGACTCCCCAAATATTTGCAGGGCGACCGAACACAATCTCATATGGGCTGAGCCCTACTCGAGAGTGTACCGTCGCTCTGGTCGATAGGAGAGCCAGAGGCAAGGCATCAGGCCATGACAGACCAGTCGAAGCCTGGATCTTAGCGAGTTTCAGCTTCAGGGTACCATTGTACCCTTCAACCAAACCCGCTGCCTGAGGATGGTTGGCACTGTGGAATTTCTGCTTTATTCCAAGGCCCTTACACACACTCTGCATTACACTTCCCACAAACTCACTTCCATTATCCGACCACACAATCCGCGGCATTCCATACCTAGGGAAGTATTCCTTCAGCAAGATTTTCGCTGTGGACATGGCAGTATTATCCTTACGAGGATAGGCCTCGATCCATCTGGAGAACGCGCAAACCACAACCAAAACATACTTCAGGTTATTGCATCTCTCCATATGGATGAAGTCTAACTGGATAACCTCAAAGGGACAGGTAGGAGGAGCGAAATGACCAGGTGGAGTGGGGGTGCCTTTTCCAGGATTGTGCATCAAACACACCATACAATTCTTAACCACTCGTTCGGCACACTTAGCAATACCATCATTCCTCCACACAGGGGACAAGAACTTGCATATTCCTTTCGCACTGATATGTGACAACCCATGAGCCATTGTCACAACAGCTAACACGTATGCATCTGGAAGCATCCATCTCTGACATTCCGTCAGATCAACCCAACATCCATGCATATCCAATTTCCCTGTACTTTCTTTCCACTTGGTCTTTTCAGCTTCAGTAGCTCCATTCTGAATTTCTTTCACACACTCGACAGTATTTTCACACATACCAGTCTCTTCCGGCCATCTCACTGAACTCGTAACATACGTTCGAGTCGCAAGATTCTTAGCCGTTTCTTTAGCAATCTCATCCGCAAATGCATTACCACGACCAACATCATCCGTCACTTTCCGGTGCGCACTACATTTGACGATCGCCACTTGTTTAGGCAATGTAAGTGCATCCAAAAGATCATTCACTAGTTGCCCGTGTTGAATCTTCGTACCATGCGATGTCATAAATCCTCTCTCTCTCCACAATCTTCCAAAGTTGTGCGCAACACCAAACGCGTACTGACTGTCGGTAAACACATTCACACGCTTTCCTTTCGACAGAACACACGCTCTCGTTAATGCAATTAATTCTGCCGCTTGTGCTGAATTCTGGTTCAATCTCGCAGTTTCCACAACCGTGCTCGATGTCACCACAGCATACGCAGTCGTCACATCGCCATTCGGCAACTTGAAACAAGAGCCATCCACATACAAAGTACCATCGGGATCCGACAAGGGAGTGTTTTTCAGGTCCACACGACCTTTTGTTTCTTCCTCAGTTCGTAAATAACAATCATGGGGCAGCACATTATCTGCTTCTATATTAATCGGCAACAATGTCGCCGGATTCAGTACATTACAGCGCTTAATCTGAATGTGACTTGCCAAAAGGGTAAGCTCATACCCAGACAACCGTGCACTCGTTAGATGTTGAGTCTTTGTCCGATTCAAGAGCGTATCGACTGCATGCGGAACCATTACTATGAGCATATTGTCCATGACCAAACCTGCGGACTGCCGAATAGACGCCGCAGCTGCCGCCGTCGCCCTCAAGCAACTTGGCAACGCTCTAGCTACCGGGTCTAAGGTCGAGGAAAAATATGCACACGGACGCTGCTTATCACCAAATTGTTGCGTTAGGACACTCAACGCACAACCATCCCTCTCATGGACGTATAATGTGAAAGGCTTACTGTAATCAGGAGTACCTAACACAGGAGCCGAACACAGTGCATCACGTAGTTCAGAAAAACTTTTCTGACATTCCTCCGTCCAAGGCAAAGGAGTCGAAACGTCCTTGCACGTGAGAGCTACCAATGGTTTCGCTAACAGTGAAAAATTCGGGATCCACTGTCTGCAGTACGACGTGATACCTAAAAAGGCACGCACATCTCTCTGAGTTGTCGGCACAGTCATTCGAGCAATTGCTGCAATTCTTTCAGGGGTCAACCTTCTTCCCGCCTTTGACAATAAGTGACCGAGGTAGGTTACTTCTTGACAACAATATTGTAATTTAGAAGGTGACACTTTATGATGCAAGTCGCAAAGGTGCTGTAACAAAGACACTGTAGCGACTTTACAGAGCTGTTCAGTGTCAGCAGCAATTAACAGATCATCAACGTACTGAATCAAGGCTGCACCAGCCGGTAACACAAACGCATCAAGTTGACTTTTAAGAGCTTGGCTGTAGATTGATGGACTCTCACAGTAGCCCTGTGGAGCGCGTTTGAATCTGAAACTACGCCCACCTAATGAGAAACCAAACAAATCTCTGCTTTCTACAGCAATCGGAATACTGAAGAACGCATTTTTCAGATCGATGACCGAGAACCATGATGCAGTGGCTGGAATCAGAGTCAGTAAAGCTGTAATGTCTGGTACCACAGGAAACTGTGGAACAACAACTTTGTTTACCTCTCGCAAATCGATAACTAAACGATACACGGGAGGCTTGGAGGGATCCGTTCGTTTCAGAATAGGCAACACGGGACTATTGCACACATTACCTCGTGTCTCCTCAATAACATCGTTGCCGATCAGATCGTAAATGATCGCTAACAGTGCCCGTTCGCCATCAAGGGAGATACGATACTGAGGTATACGTGGCAAACGCGCACCCACTTTTAGTTGGACAACATAAGGTGGTATATCCAACAGGCCCACATCATTGGGACCTGTTGCCCACAAGGAATCTGGAAGAGACCTCAATTCCGGGGGGAGTCTGTCGATCGACAAATACATAGGGGAAATCACGCTCTTACCCAACGTAAGCTCCACACCCGTAGGAGAACAGTACAGTCGCATGTAGCCTCTTCAACAGATCTAAGCCCAAAAGATTCTCACCACAACCAGTAGTCAAAATCAAAGGAGCTTCCAGCTCATGAGACCCAATTGTAAGGGGCAAAGGGCTGGAGACCGGATTGCTAACAGGGGCGCCAGAAAATCCAACGGAAACATTCGTTAAGCCAGACAAAGGCGCGCCAGGGAGTTTAGAATGCATGATGGAACTTTTCGCTGCACCAGTGTCCAACAGAAAAGGCTCAACAACGCCCAAAGTGGCTACTGCAACATAGGGCCCTCTCTGATCAACCGGAACTGATACTTCTCCCTTCCTTTGTCTACGGCTGTCCTAGTAGATACCATCCGCATCAACATCACACTCAACATAATGATCGTCCACATGATACTGTGCAGACCGATCAGACGATGATTCGCGTCGATCGAAACAATTCTGCGAATCCGAAAACGTCGCAAAGCGTTCGGTCTGGTTCTGGGTAACTCCGCGACCTCTACCACGAGAAGTCTGTTGAGGACCACCACGTCCTCCCCGAGCCGACACACCATTAGCCCTATCACGTAAAACCGGACAATCGAACTTAAAATGACCTTCCCCACGACAATATGCGCACTGATTATATCTCAGCACAGTGCGGGGCGCAGGCGAAGCATTGCGCTGCTGTGGTTTAGAAAACTGTGGTTGCGATCTGTTGGGCTGCTGCGCATCACTAAAATTCGAACGCGGAGGATAAGCTTGCTGCAACAAGACCTTAGTTTTGAGATCCTTAATTTTCTTTTCTGCACGCTCACTTTCCTCTTTTTCTCTATTCTCATAATATTGGGCCGTAGCCAATATTTGGGCAGTGGTAGAAACAGCCCACGCACTCTCAGAATTCTTCAACTTGTTGCTCAAGTCGGGCAACAAATTCGATACAAATTTGTCAACGAACAACCGTTGACCACCCTCAGAACCCATATCCTGACCACTATGATCAAGGAACGCCTCTTCGAACCTAGTAAAGAAGTCGGACACACTTTCATCCTTCTTTTGCCTGCATGCTGATAGTTTGTCCCAATTGACGCGCATCGCTGGCATAAGCGTCTTCATGAGGGTAATAATCCTCTGGGGCAAAGCCGCAATAACCTGTTCAGGTTTAGCCCCACCAACCTGCCGGGCATCTGCCGCTGTAAGGGCAGCCCAGTCACCGCCTAACTCGGCTACATGATTCTCATGACGGATTTTCGCCCAAACCGGCTGAGGCACCACATTACCGAACAACATATCAATATCGGCTAGGTTCATAACTGTAGCATCCACCAATTGGGACAGCTCCTTATAATAACCCGCAGGGTTCTTACGAGGATCGGGTAGTGATTGCTTCACTTGCAAAACTTCCGACCGCTTCCAAGGGAGGTGTATCCACACTCTCTGGAAGTGCGGTTGGACAGGAGGGACAGCAGCAGCATCGCCTGGCATCCATACTGGGGGAACTTCTCGCATTGGATACTGACCAGGTTGTGCCATCCATTCCGTGGTCGCGTCCTTAAACAGTGTGCGTGGTTGCACTGTACATCGAAAGGACAACAAACGTTCTAAAGCCTCTCGGACTTTATCGCCTACAATGACACCCGTGGCAAACCGGAGCTGTAGCTCAGAAACCTCAGGTGGCATATCATCAGCCATATCATCATCCCACTCCTCTTTTAATGACTTACACAATTCTTCGAACACAAATCGTTGCGTGGGCTTTTTGAACTGAGAAAATGTTTCGAACACTACACGTGGGGTGTATCTAACGGGGTTGCGAATCCATCTGCGCGCCGTTTTTACCAATGATTCACGTTCCCTATCATCAGGAAGCTGACTACGTCTTTGAGCAACATCCGAAAGGGTCGAGCCAAGTATCGGCCCAAAGAACGGAGAATAAAGAGAAGCAACAGCAGTCAAGAGACGGCTACGAACAGAAGGGGAGGAGGAAGAAGACGAAGGTGTAGCAGCCATAGGGGCAGAAACAGTCGAGGTAGATGCAACAGCAGGAGTAGCGGGAACAACAGACTGAGGAGGGACTGGGAAAGGCGCAATAGGGAGAGAAGCCGGACCAAGGGGATGTACGATCTGTGGCCCAAGGGGATTCGGGAGTACAGGAGGAACGGCGGGCTGACCAGCAGCCGCCAAAACAGCAGGTTGAGGAAGAGGGGGATTAACAAGACCCATAACATCAGGAGCATAAGGAGGTGGCGATTTCATCAGATAAGACAAAAGCGAATCTTCCACCGATTCTTCTCCTGTCTTATCGATCGTAGAAGGTAGCGTCGGGTAACATTTGTCCACCGACATATGGTGAAGCCGAGCACTAACTTCTTGCTCCTTCTCATTTCTGTCTAACTGATACCGTTCTGCATTGCGCATCACCGTAATGACACCTTCTCGTTTATTTTTCTTGTTCTGTTTGATTTCTTTCTGCTTGGCCTCTTTCCGCCATAACCGGAAGGAATCAAACATGGCCGGCCTAGCTTTCTTTTTAAACAATTTCGCTTCCAAGTTATCTAAAATGGCAGTCTCAAAACTGCGATGAGGTGGCCAACTAAGGACACCATCCTTTTTAGTATAGCGAACCCAATATTCATTATATACGATAGGACCCACGCCATGGCGACTATAGAGCTCATAAAGCGGAGTTCCAACCGGAGGTATCGGGCAGGAATCCTCCAGCCGGGAATCCATGCTGCAACATTTGAGAAACCCAAACAAAGTACTACGGCCAGGCATCGTGCACACTAACCGAGTATACAAACTTCAAGGGCTATCGAATTACGATGTCCTCGCAAAAATGCAAGACCCTCGGTTTTTGGCAATTGCAATCGTCAAATAAAGCCCAACAACTAAGAACCAACAACTAAGAACCACAAATGCAATGGAACCATGCAACCAACAAAGCAACACTGGGAGCGACCCACAAATACTTAACTGAGAGAGAGCAGTGGCGTCACCAGGAAGGCCCGTCTATCGTCTCGCCGTACAAAGGACTACGCCAGGCACCAAACAGGTCGACAGTCAGGGCATCGGTCCGTCGCAGCCGTCAGGAGGCGGGGATCTTCGCGGAAAGGACGTCGGGCCACTTATTTCGACAACTGGATCGATGAAGCGGGGTGCACCTTCCCTCGGAGATTTCACACGAAGTTCCTCACGATCGTCGGGCTTTGGACCGGTACCGTTGATGTCGCCCCACGTTGGGCGCCAACTGAAGGACTGGGTTTTCTTAAGACCCAGCGGTGCCAGGGGACAACACCTGAAACCTTCGTGGGTTACCTGTTCTGGCGTACAAGACACAGAGACACGGGACACTTCCAGTGACGTCAGAGATCAGCGTTTATTTACTGCAGGGATACAGAAGTCACAAGAAGTACACAGCGTGTAGGTTCTCGGAGACTGCTTCAAATTCATAGAAGTGGGTCGCTCCTTTTATACACGTTTTTGCCATAGCGCAGTATGGCGAACAAAGGTTACAACTCAGTTCCCACAATAAACTTCAAAAAGGGTCGCATTCATGTTTCAGGAGGCCGGAACATAATTACAACAGTCTTGCCGGTTCCCAACTGTAAAAACATATCCCCTCCGCAATAAACACATTAAGAGGAAGGACGGAAAACAGGATGCGAGGAAAGGATGAGGATGCACAACAGGTTAGAAAAGAATGCTAGAGGCAATAAAGGAAACTCAAGAGAGGGATCAAAGACCTCGTGTCTAATGTATGCGTGATTGAAACAATAGACCGGAGCGGCAAGATGAGCCTCGAGCGGGGCCATCTGCCTTACTCGTGTCATTCCCCTCGTCATAAAAGTCACCTCAAAGAAACACGTGTCCTTCATACTATCTTGAAAGTCCCAGGGTCACGAAACGGACAAAAGCCCGTTCGCTGGCTACTTGAGGGCAAGAAACAAAATGGACGCTGTATCTAAAATGGAACCCGAGGGTTCGAATGAACGAACACAAAAATGAGACGAACCGTACAAGGCTGCATAGCGAAACTTCGCACACCCACTGTACTCGTCATTTGCGGTTCATAGATACCACACTCGTCCATATTCGTCACCACTCAAGAAGTGCCGTCCCGTCTCACACGGAACCTCAAGGGACAAGTGATTTTTGTCACAGGACAAGTAGATTTATGAAGCAACCTGCTCCATGGACAAGTAGATATTTTATTAAATTCCACACTCCTGCAAGATCCCAATCACTGCATTAAAGGTACGTACCACAATATCCATTTGCAAAGTTGAGATCTAGGTAGCACTATGACCCAAATCTATAGTGCGGAGTAAGGTTTGTACTCCATAAGGGCGATGGAGTAAAATACAATTTAGTATTAATCCATTTAGAGATGTCCGTGGCCTTGCAGACATCTCTAATCAATGGCAGGAAAGGCCGTCAAGGTGGGTAGTGTCAACGTGTTAATTCTTTGACAGGCGGTATGCGTATGTTAATCAAACTTTAAGCATGCTTTTGATTCCTCAAAAGCAAACTCCAAAAGCTCAAAAACAAATAACCCCAACCCATAAGGGATGTCTCCATTGGTGTGCAGTTCATTTACAGGTTTTCATGGTCTGTTACTGCAGGTTTTAGCAGGTGGTGTTGAACTCTACAAACTGTCCATTCAAACCGCCTATCCTAAAACAGATAGGCGGTCATATCGCCAAAACTCAGACAACCCATATTCCATTGGCTCTGGCTCCATCTCGCCGACGGAGCCGGAGTGGACTCTGTTGTTAAATAACCTAGTATTTGCAAAGAGCGAACTAATCACCCCTAAGGGTCTCAAGGCACTGGGGCCATCGGGGAGATTAAGTGAGCTATTCCCAGAGTCACATGATGCTGAGCTGATCTGCCTCCGGCGCTCGTGATCGAACGGTCAGCCCCATGCTCTGTGTCATCCACCTTGACCGCTGCGACACCCATTTTCCACTATCGTCGCTGAGATTCTGAAGGTCCGCCTGCCTGTATATCAGGTGAGAGGACAGTGGGTTTGGAGTACTCTGTGGCAGCTGCGACACAGCACGCTCTCCGTGAGACTTTAAATCAGGCCTTATGTGTTATGCATACTGCACTGCAGTTTTCTTCTAGGAGTAACTCTTAACTGCAAACCTTTGCCTCTAGATTATTATTATTATTTTGTTATGCTACAAAATGTAATAGGCTTTTGAAAAAAGTAACCTTTTTAATCCAGTGTAGTTTCAAGCCTTCCTAACTGTTCTTTCATAAAGACTGCTTTCTCTGGACCATCAGCAGATAACAAAGCATTAATCTCGCACAAGTGATATCTTTGATGGCTTTGAGGGCTCTTATTAAACAAGTTGACACCAACGCCAGGGTCAGAGTTGGGCTGTTCTTTCGACTGGATCAGGTGCCCTGTGTCTGCTCATTGTTTAGACTTGGTGTGGCTCTTTTACCGGTCTAGCCTCCGGTGTCAGAGAGTGAGGGCTCTTATACAGTGCACTACTTGTACAAATCCACTTTTGCTGCTTTGAAGATTCTCAGCTCAGACTTGAGGCAGATTCATTTTCTTTTTCCATTTGTACACGATTATTGTTTTACATGTGGGTCATTTTTGCAGTCAAAGGACTGCAATAAACCTCATTTTGAATCTCTGTGTAAAATCGCTTGCTCTCGAGATGCCCATGAATTTACACATCCATCATTTTCTGTAACTCTCGGTCTCTGGCGGTCCCAGTGGTTAACAGGGACTGGAATAATGTACTTTACAAAGCTAAGAACAGAAGGAATCAGTCTTGCAATGTTCTTGCGTTTATGTTTAATTTCTCTGGCATCAAAATCATATACTATGGAATAATAGATTGCTAGACGTTGTAGAAATGGACTTTGTTTTTTGAAGTACTTTGTCAATCTTTCGATACACTGTCCAATATCCTCGGCAATTGTAATTAAAAAACCATTAGGCTTACATTCTACTTTTCAAATAAATGTATCTGCAGCTTTGTGCACTTGTTGTTTTACTAAATAAATTTTATATTGGCATGTCTAGTTTTCCATTTTTTTTATCATTGATGGGTTGTGATTTGTTGGTTTCTTATTGATTTATATATTCTTGAGATGGTTTTTCTTCCTTTTAAACTTCAAAAGGGCTCCTGCAGGTTTAATGATGGAAGCAACACATGTCATTTTCTCATCATACAGGAGTAACATCCAGACATGCAATGGTTAACGCTGTACATGTAGCCAATGTAAAAACACACAGAGAGGGTTGAGGCAATAAGGCCCGCACCTAACACTATAAGTGGCTAAATACTTTGGTGATGGTGCCTGAAATCCATAAAGTGCACCCCTCTACACTTCCTATTGGGAAAAATCCCCAAAACAAATGAAAGAGAATGGAATCAGCACACATCAAATTACAACATCTTTCTTAATTCAAATGAAATCAAATTGTCCATATCAACCTGAAGAAAAATATCTGGTCCGGATTGTTCTTTGTGATCATAATTATTTTCTTTATTGAAAAATAGATTAAATCCTTAAAATCCAGTATTCACAAAATCCATTATGCCATTTAGCCAACGCGTTTCTTCTCCGAAGAGACTTCTTCAGGGCTAAAGGAAAACATGCATAAATATAATTTAAAATGCAGCAAAATTCCATGTAAAATAAATCACTAACATGATATAATATTTCCAATTGTATTTTCGAAAGCTGGCCAAAGCAGATTAACTTTCCTTTACTAAACTATTGATTCTGCACATGTGGCATTTTATAACAATAAAATGATATTAATTATGCCGATGATTTTGCCATAATCACTTCAAATCCCGTAAATACTTTAATTGAGATCGAGAAAGAGGCAGATCTTTTTGGGAAGCTATCTGGCTATCGACTGAATCAGAATAAAACCCAGATCCTGACAGGCAATGGTCTTCAGATAAGCGACTCACGTGTGGTTCAGAAAGCAGTTTATCTGGGGGTAGAACACACCAGATGTCTCTAAAATCACGAATAACAACTTAAACTCCTTAAATGCCAAACTTAAAACCGAATTTGCCCGTCTAGAGAACTTAAAGCTTACGATGGTGGGGAGATGCAATATTATTAAATTATTTTTTTGCCAAAGATCTTATATTTTTTAAGGGCCATACCCTTGTCCATTAGTAATGCCTGGTTTATTACTATGAATCGACTTTTCTCCAAATTTATTTGGGCTAACTGCCGACCTCACAGAGCATTTAAACTACTTACTCTGTCTCTATTTATGAATTGATTCTGGGAACTGAAGCTAAGAGGTGCCTTTTACGGCACATTGACTTTAATTATTTTAAACAGGTGAAGTTCAAAACTTTAATTTGTGCTTTTAAGGTCTGGACTTCGGTTCGTAAGAAGCTCGGGCTTGGATGCTTTAATGCTTACACCCCTTTATACAGGAATAATCTTTTGCCTCATATCTTTAATGATGGGTATATGAGACATTGGTACGATAAAGGAATACGAATAATTGGAGATCTTACAATCAGGCCTGATCTGTTATTGTTTGATACCATAAGGGATAAGTTTGGGCTAGATAAATCGACAATTTTTTTAATATCTTCAAATAAGAGACTTTTTAAGTAAAAAACTGGGGGGTGCCTCTGGCTTTTCCAGGGTACGGCTAATGGATGAATTATTTAAAGACTCAAGCACTTTAGGGGGATTGTATAAAATGTTGATCGACCTAGCACCTGACGACCTAACTAAACATGTAGACCGGTGGCAAAATCTGTTAAAGATCGATCCCGGAGATATCGAACATTCACTACATGTGGCCCAGACATCTTTTATGGCAACGAATTTACAACTGCAATGTTTTTAAACGTGGTTTAGTCTGTATATTACACCTGCTAAGATCGCCAAATGGCGTAGAGTAGCAGGCTCCACCTGCCCGCGCTGCCAGTATCCAGCAGCAGACATTGTCCATATGTTCGCTACATGCCCCATTTTAGACACCCTGAAATTAAGCGTTAGTGGCTTTTTAGCAAGCATGCTAGGCATGGAAATTGATCTTACTCCTCAACTGATTGTACTAGGGGTAGGAGGCTCTCTCTCTTCGAACCAAAATCACTCTTTCTTATTTATCGCCTCTACAGTCCTTAGGCTATGTTTAGCCACTCATTGGCTGGATCCTATTCCCCCAACAGGTCAACAGTGGCTTGAAAGATTTCTTGTGAAATAGCTTTATTTCGACAGTTTTGTCATACAAGCAGAACAATACAACACATATCGCACAATAAATAACAAATAATACATTACTATTACAAGGTAAAAGCTTATTAAATTCCATATACTGTCTGATATTTAAAAGTTATAAAAGGAACACATTACTGTAACAACTGTTTCCTTGCAGTTCTTATCCTCCAAGCCCAACCCAAAAATTTAGCCATACAACTGGCAAAAAAGGGACAGGCATCTGAACGCAATATGCGTAGAGCTTCCAAATGTGATCTTGTGCCTAGTCTCCTACATAGAGGCTTCAACCAACTCGACCTGGGCGCAGAGTAAGCATGGCACTCAAACAACAAATGAGCTATAGACTCCACCCTTGAGTCACAAAAGGGGCAATAAGGGATGGTTTGGAATGGAGGTTTCCAAGTAGACGTGAAGAATCCTAGAGGAAGAACACCCACCCTGAATTTAAAGTATAGTGCTCTGTCACCCGGGTTAAGGATTGAATCCAGGTAAGGTTCTCTAAAAGGGATATCCTTAACTAGCAGAAACTGGGCGACAGATTTGCAATGATTAGGGTTACGCAACCTCTCATTATCCACCAGAGCCAATAAATCTTCTTAAGCGTTTGTTTTGAGGGTGCTATTCTGTTGACCCAAGCCTCTCCTAAACCCAGCTCATAAAGAAGTCGCTTAACCTCCCTGAGCCAGATTACCTTATACCAGCCAGGTAAGGATAAAATTTCACTGAGGGCATCTGCATAGCTACTCAATTCAGTAACATTCCATATCCTGGCCCATAATAAAAGGGGACGTAGCCTAGCTTGCTCGGAAATTGGGCGTGTGCCTGCATCTAGCAAGAGAGGAATTGTGGGGGTGCTGTGGGGTAACTTCATAAGATCTTTATGAAAATTATTTTCAAGGTGCGTCAAGATGTCAACTCTTTGTGTACCCCACAGTTCCGCACCATACAATACGGCACTCACCACCCTTGCCCTGTAGATATCTAGTGGTGCCCCAATAGGTTTTAAAGTGGAGGCACGTTGTTCCTTGAGCAGGGCCCCTGCGACCCTCTTATGGGTCAAAAACACCTTTTGGTGGTGCGCCTTCCAACTCATATTAACACACAGTCGGATACCTAGGTAGTCAAATTCGTTGACTCTATCAAGAGAGACAGAGTCCAGGGTAGGAGGAACAACCGCTTTCCTGGGAGGGTTAAGAACAAGAAATTTGGTCTTGCTTATGTTTATAGACAGGCCCTTGGTATCACAAAAGGCCTTAAAGCTAGAAAGCAACTTTTGAATACCTACTGGTGACTTTGAAATTAGGAGGGTATCATCCGCAAAAAGGAGCGTAGGAACTTTCCTACCAGCCAGGGATGGTGCATCTGACGGTTGTTGAAGCAGGTGGTCCACCACTCCGTTAACATAAAGAGAGAACAGAGTGGGGGCAAGCACACATCCCTGGCGGACGCCCCTATCTACGGAAATACGAGATGTCTTCTCCCCCTGGGTACCCCATCTAATTTGGGCAAAGTTGCTATCATGGAACTTTATGAGCAAGGCCAACAAATAGGGAGGTAAACCCAACCTTCCTAAGACATTCCACAATTGGACTCGAGGGACCAGGTCGAAGGCAGTTCGCAAGTCTATGA
Source organism: Triturus cristatus (assembly GCF_964204655.1). Classification (NCBI taxonomy): domain Eukaryota; kingdom Metazoa; phylum Chordata; class Amphibia; order Caudata; family Salamandridae; genus Triturus; species Triturus cristatus. The sequence continues at coordinate 2,796,621 of NC_140591.1, forward strand.
AGACTAAATACAAGCTGCCCCCACCCAGCACGACCACTTTCCAGTATATCATTAAAAGGCGGAACGTCTGTTCGATGGTGCCCATCCCTGATCTGAAACCTGCCTGGAAATCTGACAAAACCTGATTTTCCTCGACCCATTGCAGGATCCTGCCTAGTATCACTTTGCCCGCAACCTTTTGAGATGAGTCAAGCAGGCTAATAGGGCGATAATTGGCTGGGTCGTCCCGACAGCCTTTTTTAAAAATAGGGACGACCTCAGCGCCCCTCCATGAGTCAGGGAGAGAACCTCCCAACACAGCCTCATTCAAAAGTGTGGCAATTAATCTACTCCACGGTAATGGATATTTTTTCAGCAAGTCGCCCGGAATACCATCCGGTCCAGCAGCCTTATTAGATACAATACAACTGATTGCCCTTGCAACTTCCTCAGTGCTGAAGGGGCAGGCAATGATGGGAATCTCGGCTGGTAAGCTGGCGAGAGGGCCCATGTTTAGATGGGATTCCCCACTATGGACAGAGTACAGTTTGGAGAAGTGGGCAAACCAGAGATCACCCGGAATGTTACAAGTAAACTGGGAATCAAGAGGTTTGTCCCTAGCTCTCAGCAGATCCCAAAACCCCTTGGAATCCTTCCTGGCGCTTGCCTCCACTAAATCTCACCAAAAACTGTAATCGTGGGCCTCCCTCGCCTCCGCCACAACTTTTTTATAGAATTTCCTCGCCAATCTAATATTGCCTGCAACCTTACTTTTCACTGCGGAAATGAGTTCCCCCTTGGCAGCCCGACATTTAGAAGAATACCACTTATTTCTTGCCCTGGGAGCACCTTTCGCGGAAACCTTCACGCTGGCTTGGGGTATAATAAACAAATCACTTAACACCGCAATGGTTTCTGTGAATATTGGTAAAACAGTTTGACTGGTGTCACCCAGGGCATCAAGGCGCGGCCCCACCGCTACCATAGTGGACCCTGCCTGTGCCAACCTTTCCTCATCCGCTACTACTTTAGCCCACTTTAAACGCCTGCCACAGCACGAGGGAAGAAGCTCATGGGAGGTTTTCCACTTATAGGGGGTCTTAACTGAATTCCCAACCTGCCAGGGCGAGGTCAATGTTAGGGAGAGAGGATTGTGGTCACTATCACAAGACGCAATAACCTCCATATCATAGTGAAGTGACCACAAATTGTAATTCAACACAACATAATCTATTCTGGAAGTGTGTCCCATCCTGTTGTAGGTGTGCGCGCCCAAGGGATCCGATTTAGATCGACCATTAGTTGGTCTTAGGTCATATTCCATACAGAGTGCATTGATGTCTACTGCACTCTGAGACCATTTAGGAATCGGATCTATGGTCAGGGTGGGAATTCCTCTCCTTGTGTCCTCATCCCAAGTGTTCAGGATATCCTCCCTAGCTAATGGCTCAAAGCAGCAATTAAAGTCGCCTGCAAGAAGAACATAGGAATCAATACTGCAGGCGGCTAGATTGCTGCTTAGTCCTGTAGAGGATAGAGTGGATAACCCGCCCCTGGCCCCCCTTAAATAAAGGTTAAAAACTTCCAGCTTCATACCCCCTGGGCATAGAATGGTTATCCACTGAAGATCGGGGGAGTGCGTAGACTTTTGGCTTACGCTTAGACCTAAAGCTATATTAACCCATATAAGAAGGCCACCTGACGGGCGACCTTTACATCCATATTGATGGGAAGCTGGACCAAAGTAGGTCGTAAAGCCCACTCTATGCCTAGGTTCGAGGCACCATGTTTCCTGCAAAAGACAGATGTTATAGGGGACTAAAAAAGCATTCCATTCAGGAATTTCAAAATTACGAGCGAGACTTGCCACATTCCAGCTTAGAATCTTTAGCAAGGGGTCATCTGCGATAATCTGCCTTGGAGGGTTATCTAATGTAACCAAATTGGACACAGGTCCTGCCCTCCCCACAACAGATCTATTTAGCTTAGGCAGTGGGTCATGCTGGTGATGATGGGGAGCCATTTCTACATCAGTCAACTTCCTAATTGGCGGAACGTTCTGATTTGAAGGCAGGGGAATCATACTAGATGGATCCACTTGATCCGTTGCTACTAGGGAATCAAAAGTACATAAAGTGTTCAAACCCGCCTCTATAGGTAAAGGGGGAAACGTTCCCTCTAGACTTGGAAGGCTAACAACCGGAGGTTCAATCGGCATAAGAAAAGATTCATTGTGCCCCAGAACCTGTGGTAAAGGAACTTGGGGAACAGGATGGCGTGCGAGTCAATCTACCTCGTCAAGCCCCGCAAACCGATTCGAAGTGGGGAAGCCATTCCAGATTGTTGAGGAATCTTGAAGTTTTTTGGGATGGTTCCTCCAGTTATGATGGTAAACTAAGGACCAGTCTTCTTCGCTTGTGTATCTAGGGTGCGGTGGGTAGAAAAAGGACAATGGCCTAGGTGTAACAAGAGAACCTTCACCAATGGGGCAGGAGCAGATATAATGTGCCGTATGTGGGTCCTCAAAGGTCACCACTATACAGTCCCCGGGACTAGATTTCCTTGAGGGACCTACCCAGGGGGTTCTGCGTACCATCAGAATTTTGCTTTTCTGCCCGATAGGAATTGGTCTGTTCGCATTAAGCCAATGAATTGTCTTATTCTTCAAAGACCAGTGGTTCTCATGTTGGCCTTTTCCTAGCTGGGGGACACCCGTCAACACAACCACATAATCATTGGCCTCTGGAGGGAGATCAATATAACCCCCTCTAAAATTATTCTTAATAGGTGGGCTCTTAGTTGGATGTAGCACCGCTTCACTAGGAGGGGGACTATGCGGAACACCTGCATTGGGTTTAACTGGTGGCTGAGGGATGAAACACTTAGGAGCCTTGAGTATGGAGGTGGTGGTACTATGATCCACACCCACAGACCCCAATGTAGAAACCGATCGTGTGGTAGCTGGTACTAAAGGGGAGGCTTGCGGGACTTGAGGAATTAAAACATGGGGTGGTGGTTCGACAACAGGAGAGCCCTGATTTTCAAGACTTCTCAGGCCGAGAGTGGCCAGAGCAATAATGCTCTTTTCCATCTCGAGCAAATTGTTCTCAATACGTGAGAGTCTGAGATCGAGAGGGGAAAGAAGTTTCTTAAGGGTTTCCCAAACTAAACCTATAAATTCCCCATCATTCCTATCCACGCTCCTTGCATGTGAGCCCTCAACCTCTGCCTCAGTGGCCGTAGGGTCAGTCGAGAGAGCAAAAACTAACCCCTCTTTGACTCCCTCACGATGTGGTTGTTCCCTGGATACACACCCTCCAATAGAATTTAAGACCGGAACACTAGTCGAATTTAGGTGTTGTGCATTCGCAATTTTGGCCTTCTTACGAGAGTAAGCAGACCGAGAGGTGCATTTTCTTTTAGAATGGTAATCTTCACTAATAGTGCGCCTAGATGGAAACATTTTAGAGATAGAATTATTAAAACTAGCGTCGTGCCTGGGAGGAATAGTGGGGGGGTTCACTACACTATCCTGAATCAATGGCTCTAGAGTGGGGGGTAGTGGAGGAAAAGTCGGGGAATGATGAACATCAACTTGTGTAACTACACAATGGGGAATTACTGAACGCACCGGGCTAACCGCAGTGGCTATATGGCCCAGGGAGGATTTTTTTGACAAATCAATTACCTGGGACAGTCTCCTGGCAGATGCCAACTCCAGGGAAACACGAGTCTGAAGTTTGGAAATTTCATGGTCTATAGCTGTGTTGGTACGAGTAATAAAATCGTCCATAGGACCATTGATTGGAGGGCCACCGTTTGCGGCCTTACTCCGTGTTAACCTGGTAGACATAACTTACCAACCACAACAACGACAACCCCCTGACTTAACTGTGGGAATCAAATAATAAATAGTATGGCAATTAGGCTCAACACAGAACTGTTGGAATAAAAAACGAAAGAGGGTAGCCCCGACCAGACCTCGCAGACCTCGAACGGCCTCAAACGGCCCGCTCTTTGCCCGGTCTTCGCCCTGGGCGCTTCCCGCTGGCGCGTCAGAGCGGGAGTCTTATGCTGTCGTGAGAGCAAGGAGAGAGGCGGGGCAGGGAAGAGGAGTCAGGTGTGCAAAATCAACTAGCCAGCAGGCAGGCACCCTGGTCCTCGCAGTCCCGGTCTTCAGAGCCTCTCTAGCGTCCTCCCTAAATGCAGCAGAGCGTCCACGCCACTCGGGGGAATCAAGCAGGATCAGGGCAGTTCCAGAGTGCACAGGTCAGTGAGAACGAGCCATAAGGGATAAGTTTGGGCTAGATAAATCGAAATTTTTTTAATATCTTCAAATAAGAGACTTTTTAAGTAAAAAACTGGGGGGTGCCTCTGGCTTTTCCAGGGTACGGGTAATGGATGAATTATTTAAAGACTCAAGCACTTTAGGGGGATTGTATAAAATGTTGATCGACCTAGCACCTGACGACCTAACTAAACATGTAGACCGGTGGCAAAATCTGTTAAAGATCGATCCCGGAGATATCGAACATTCACTACATGTGGCCCAGACATCTTTTATGGCAACGAATTTACAACTGCAATGTTTTTAAACGTGGTTTAGTCTGTATATTACACCTGCTAAGATCGCCAAATGGCGTAGAGTAGCAGGCTCCACCTGCCCGCGCTGCCAGTATCCAGCAGCAGACATTGTCCATATGTTCGCTACATGCCCCATTTTAGACACCCTGAAATTAAGCGTTAGTGGCTTTTTAGCAAGCATGCTAGGCATGGAAATTGATCTTACTCCTCAACTGATTGTACTAGGGGTAGGAGGCTCTCTCTCTTCGAACCAAAATCACTCTTTCTTATTTATCGCCTCTACAGTCCTTAGGCTATGTTTAGCCACTCATTGGCTGGATCCTATTCCCCCAACAGGTCAACAGTGGCTTGAAAGATTTCTATCAATATATAGATCTGAAAAAGCCGTTTACTCCAGAAAAGGCCATAAACTGAAAGCTAAAGGTCTGGCCATTTGGGCTCCCCTAACGAACTGGTCCTTTCGGAAGGATTAATTAATCTTTTTTTTTATTCTTTCTGTATACGTTTTTTGTAAATATTTGACACTGAGACTATATGTATTTAGCCATGAGTGGGTGGGGGGTGGGGGGAAGGTCTGGGATGAAATATGGAATTCTTTTTTTGTTCAATTTGATTTGGTTATAAATGTGATAATATCAATAAAGACATTAAAAAAAAATTATATTAATTATATTCAAACAATTGAGGAAGAAAGGGAGAAAACAACATTCAATTAGTGACGCTCATGGTTCACATTCTATGGCACAATAGCTCTTTCGTAAGTGTTTTACACCATTTAAGATTCAGATGGTGCATTGTTGCTTCTCGTTCTCAATTCTGCCCGGTATTTCAAATATTGTGCTACATTTTACGATATATTTGATCTTTAGAAAATGATCATCACTTGATACGACATTATCGAGTGATTTTTCAGTCTCACACATCTCGCGGGTTTTCTATTTAACATTTTTATTATTTAAATTTTATTTTATATTTTTTTGGGTGGAGCATAAACTTATTTAAAGTGTGTTTTGAACAATTTTTATGTCCGCGAAAACGTGGCGATCGCAGCCTTATTTTAGCGCACAATACATCTTTTAAAATGGCTTATACCATTTAAGACCTCAGCGGTATATGTACGCTATCTGTTGTTTTGTCACTCTGTATTTTTTCATCAGATCATACTCTCTGACAGTTCTGTCTGTTTTTTGTTTCTAATACTGCATGGTGTCAGACCACTCCTTCCCGCATATTTCACCTTTACAATATGGCCGACACTCAGTAAGATTCCGCTGATGCATGTCCGCTTTCCATTGTTAATTTTGCAGGTGTTTCGATTCATTAGATCACAGTATAAAAATGCGTGCCATTGCCTGTTCTGGTTTGCACTTTCTTCGTTATACGAGCTACGTTTGTCTTTATTTGACCAAAAGATTTCAAAATTCTATTTTTCCTTTTTCATTTTATTTACAGATGATGTCACCTTAACCATCATCATCTTAAGGTACCGCTCTCTTTATTCCTTGATATTTCGTATTCATTTGATATCATAGCACAATTATAGTCTGCGACTTCATTATGTCAGCAATACCATTCAAAGATGGCGCTCGCGTACCATACTGAGTGCTTAACCTATAGGCAGTTTACCGTGTATTTTAAATGATAGGTCGAGGGTGGGCTTAGTTATGGTAGTTTTTTTGATGCCCTGATTGTTATTAATTTCCACGCTTTATTTGCCACACTAAATGCCGAGTTTATTTAAATGCACAACTGAAGGCGGGAATAATCATGTCTATTTCCCTGCTGCTTTGCTACTCATTGCTTTCTACGCAGCACTTTTTATATAAATGCCCAGCGCTTCAACAGTTACAGCATTTATTCTCTTTAATATAATGGTCATGATGCATGATATTAATAATTTATAACTCTGCCGTCTATACCACACATTAAAGATGGCGCCCTCAAATTTCACTTGTGTGCTTAGGACATCGATTGTGTGCAATGCTGTTATCTCTATACCTTTTACTTTTCTATAAATGGTTTTCACCGTCTTCACGCATATAGATTAATAACGACTATTGCATTTTGAAAATATTCTGCCAATATAACCATCCGCTTTGAAGATTTATTTAACTTTTATAAAAAATATCAGACTACGAGACTGGGATGCACACAATAGTTTTGCTGCTATTCCTACTCTTCAATTTGTTTCCTCTTTTAGCGTGCAAACAGGTGCAGTGCCAGCCCATATGACACCAAATGATGGTCTTTTATAAAAAATATGACATGTCTTAAAGTTTATCAGCTAGACAGCAAATATTGGACAAGCCTTTTACAAGGGTTGTTTTTAAATATGATTTCTTATTCATTCATTTTCAACTTTATTTCGACTAATTAGTCATAAAAGCACGTAGAAATACGACAGAAATGAATACAAATGCAATAAAACATTGACAGTAAAACACAGACATAACATTTCACTTCTCCAACCTAACAGAGTAAAAATAATCTAGAAACTATTGAATTATAAAGAGGACCTTCATCATAATAAATCAAAAGACTGGAAACATCAAAATTCAAGTTAGGGGCACACGTTTAGTCTTCTTTTCCTCCAGAATGAAGCAAGAAATGAAGAAACTGCAAATACTATTTGCCTAGATAGATCTGATTTAAGGACCCTGTAGGCTTCCCTACAGTGTATAAACCCTAGGTTCCTACAAATAGGTAGAATCCAGTATTTCCTGCTCTGTTTATAAGCGGGGCAAAAAAATAGTATGTGTATATCAGACTCAGATTCTGCATCACAACTGGGACAATTTTCCGGAGTAGAAAGAGACCATTTAGCTGTAAATGCTCTTACAGGGAGTGTGCCATATCGCCACTGTATAAACAATTTCCTGTTAAAATGAGGTCTGATCTCACTTAGGGCCTCTTCAAAATAATAATGATCTTTAACTGTTAAAAAGATTTGGGTTAGCGTGGAGGATTGGGATTTCGAAATGGTGTCTAAAAGTTTGGACTCATGATAAATATTGGTGAGTTTTTTACGAGAGATAGTAAAACAAGCTGTCACTGGGGCTGTCCAAAGGTCAGAAAGTCAGAGTTCGCCAAGTTGCCTCCTTACATACTGAAGCCAAGGGAATTTACCTGCCCTCGGAAGACTCATAATTTCCTCTAGTTCATTCCTATAAACCTCCAACTCAGGCGTTGTCCATATCCTCCTCCAAAAGATCAGAGGTTTCAGGCCAAGGACTTCATCTATAGGTCGCAGGCCCATGTCAAGTCTTAGTGGGAGTGAGGGAGTACTTTGGGGAAGAGCTAGCAAGTGCCTTATGAACTTAGATTCAGCACATAGAATCTCAGTGCAGTATTTCAATCCCCAGAGTTCTGCCCCGTAAAGTATCCGACCACGAGCCTGAAGTTTATAAATTTCAACAGGTGGCGCTAACGGTTTTACAGAAGAAGAATTATAAAACTTCAAAATCCCACCGATCGACTGGGCTAGTTTTAAATGGGCCTTAATTTGGTGCGAGGCCCAGGACAGTCCTTCATTTAAAGTAAGGCCCAGATAATCAAAGGTATGGACTCTCTCCAGGGTAGTCCCAGCTATGGACGGATTTGGGCGCGTTTTAGATGGAGGATTAAAGATCATGAATTTGGTTTTCAGAGTGTTAATTTCCAAACCGTGATCCAAACAAAATAGCTCAAACCCATCCAGTACCCTCTGTAAGCCTAAAGGGGATTTAGAAAGCAGTAGGGTATCGTCAGCGAACATTATCGCCGGTATCCTATTGCGATCTAACTTAGGGGCATCGCTGTTTATAACCTTGTCTAGGTACGTGAAGACTCCATTTACGTAGAGACAAAAGAGGGTAGGGGCCAGGACACAACCTTGCCTGACTCCCTTCTCTACAGCAAATCTTGAGGTGAGTGTTCCATACTTCCCATACCTTACTTGTGCAAAATTCCCCATATGTAGGCGAATTATAATATTCAACAAGGGTGCGGGAACTCCCAGGTTAGCTAAGACAGTCCATAATTTTGATCTGGGAACCAGATCAAAGGCCGCCCGAAGGTCGACAAACACGGTATAGAGTGAACCAGCCTCAACATGAACGGTCTTCCAGTGTAAAAGCATCAGCCGAAAAATTTGATCTATCGTAGAGACCTTTTTCCTAAACCCGGCTTGGTAGGGACTAAGGATGGAGTGCTCCTCCATCCAATCTTGTAGTCGATTTAAAATCAAGCGGGCAAAGATTTTTTGAGAAACGTCTATAAGACTGATCGGCCTGTAATTACCGGGGAGTAGAGGGGAGCCTTTTTTGTAAATTGGAACTATCTCTGCTCCAAACCAAGTGTTAGGAATTGCCATACCCTTTAAGATGGCATTAAATAGTACAGTTAAGTAAGGAGCCCATATTAGCGGCTCATTTTTAAAAAGGTCACCTGGGAGTTTGTCTAAACCCGGGGCTTTCCCAGTAGGAAGGGTATTTAAAATATCTGCGACTTCATGAGCCCCAAATTCATCTACAAATTGGTGTGCAACAAGCTCCTCCAAGTTGACCTCTTCCCTCGGACCATCAAGAGGAGGGGCGGTTTCACATGCATAGAGAGCTGGAAAATGAGCCTCCCAGACACTAGCCGCTATTTTAGGAACAACTGCTGAAGTGGGAGCTGGCGAACCCGTGTTGACAATTTGCCAGAACATACGCGGGTCGTTATTTTTGAGTGCCTGTGTTAGTTTATCCCAGTTATTGGCATCCCACTCTGCTTTCGCTTGGGCAATTAATGATTTGTATTCCCAGCGTTTCTGTTTTATTAGTGTTTTATTATTGGTGGATTTAACTACGCTCAAGAGTTTTGTTTTCGCTTCCCTGCATAGTGCATTATACCACTTTGGTACGGTAGGGCTCTTCCTTTCCTTGAGAATTATGGGATTGAACACGCTAGCCAGTATAGTGTTTAGCTCAAGGTTCAATTCCTCAAATTTCTTAAATGTACCCTTGGTAGGATTTCGCAGCGGTAAATGTCCTACTGCTTCCAATAACGGGATTGTCTTAAGGTACAAATCATGAATTGCACCTGGCGAGTTAACCAATTTTTCCCACCTCACCCTCCTTCTGTTACTTGATAAAAGAAGGCCTGTGTCAGAGCTCCTCATATCATTTTCACTATCCGGAGTTCTGCAAACTCCCTGGAGAAAAAACCATAGCAATAATGGATTGTGGTCACTATCAGCCCTAGGCTGGACCATAAAGTCAAGTACTTTATCCCAGGAGCGGGTCTCCACAAATATATAATCCAGCATGGACTCTTGGCCAAGTTTGTTAAAAGTACATTTGGCGGGGGCATCAGATTTAGTGCGCCCGTTACAAGCCCTAATCGAAAATTGCAAAGTTAAGGCCGTGATCTGGACTACCAAAGGGGACCAAGCCCTGGGAGAATTGCCCGAAGGTGATGGTATTTTCCAATAATCGTCCTCCTCCTGGATGTCGCCATCTATCATACCAGGCAGAGGCTCAAAGTGGCAATTAAAGTCACCGCCTATTACCATGGTGGAACACCGTGAAAGGGTGTTAAGGAATGACGAAAGCTGGGCAATAGTTATCGACTCCGCAGTCGGGTTCACTGGTCTTGAATAAACATTAACCAGAGTGAGGCGGACGTCGTTCGGCCAGGCGAGGATCACACACTGGATGTCTGGGGATTCTGTATTCACTTCAGTCGCTTTACAGCCTAGGTGGGTACGGACCCACATAGTCAATCCCCCTGATGGTCTGCCCCGGCCCTGCCACTGGGCTGAGATTGAAAAAGAGGCAAAACCGCTACGAAAGTGTGGAGCCCTTGCCCACGTTTCTTGGAAAAGGCAGATGCCCATGCTATCTATAAAGTTGCCCCATTCAGGGCAACCTAATTTGTTAGCCAGACCAGCTATATTCCAAGATAGTATTTTCAATTTAGCGAGTGAAGATGGTGCATCTGGAATTTCTGTTGAAGTATCCCCATTACTTATATGGTTAGTAATACCTGGGCCAATCGTATTTTCCCCGGTATAATAAACTGGGAGGGGATTCACATTGAGGATATTATGTGACAAAATTTTAGATGCCTCCACCGCTGGCGACTTATTAGTCGATGTTAATGGAATTGAGTGCGAGTTAGTACTTGGGGGCATTAATGGTGTGCTTTTAACTATTCCCAGTCCAAATACACATTGGGTAGATGGCTTAATGTAATTTGTTTTGATGAGCAAAGTTCCATCGCAATCCCCTAACGGATCAGTCTGGGAGTCCATTGTAGCTAAATTGGGGTTTAGTCAGTCATTCTCACTTAAACACCTAAACCGGTTGTAGTCCCTAAGGTACAATGAAGAACCCAGAAGGTCATGGCTAGTCGTATGCCCAAGAGAAAAGCCTCTACGTCCCACCCGTGTCCACCCTAGTTCATGATTTTGTTCCAGATTTCTACTAGGGGGGGGATAAAAAAAAAGCTAATGGGAGGGTCTTGATGGAAGATTCTACCCCCATATGGGAAGAATTTAAGATGGAAAAAACTGCACCCATGTCCCTCATGTTTATAATCACACAATCCCCATTTAGACCCTTCTTAGTCAGACCTACCCAATGCACCCTTCGGACCATGAGAATTCACCCGAAAATTTTGGGGGGAGTGGTCTGTGTTTTGAAAGCCAACTTACCACTTTATTCTTGAGTGATGCAAAGGGTTCGTTTGTTCCCTCGGTTACTTTAGGAACTCCCGCCAGGACGACAACCAATGGTGCTGCCTCCGGTGGGAGATTTAAGGTTTGATATTCTCCCAAGGTGGGAGCTCTTATGGTAGTGGCCTTGGACGGTTCTTTCTCTGCCCTAGATGCTAGGTTTTCACTTACCCCGGGAAGGGGAGGAAAAGAAGAACTACTATTGGGGGCAATAGGATCCTGGTAATGCTGTAGAGGATCTTCCGGAACTTGTAGAGCTAATTGAGGGGTAGGGATACTTTGTCTCTCATTTGAGGCGGTATTGCCCAGCCCCCTGCCTACTAGTGGTGGAATAGGACGGGGGTCAAACTGCAACTCAAGGACCTTTTCCAAATTTACTAGTCTAGCTTCTATTTGGTCCATTTTGGTACAGAGGGGATTAAGTAGGGATTTTAGGAGGGCCTCAAGAACTTGGTTTTGGGGATCAGTCATTGTACCCATATTTCCAGTGATAGCTACGGAAGGGGATTTCTTATTCATTTTTCCTTGTTATAGATTAAAACTTCTAAAACGCAAACAACCTTACATGCTTTTATAAATCCTCTTAATATTTGATTTTCGGATACAACACATCGTTATTACCTTGAGGTATGTTGGAGACCAAATCTGTCGGGTGATTTACCCTAGGCAAGCTGTTTATAAGAATATGCCTACATGGCCCTGATATATTGTATAATGTTACTGCAGTTGCATTTTGTGGTCGAATCCTCAGTATACAATCTGTTTACAATAGTATGATTCTATGGTCCATATTCACTTTATAATGGTGCTTTTATGTGTATATATTTGAGATACTCGTATCTACCGCAAACCAGTTACATTAATAATTATTGTTGATGATTTGTTATTTAACAACCAATGTTGTCATTAAGAGCTATCTCTTTGGCTTATACACAGATATTAGGATAACAAATGCTCTGATAACAGTTGTGTTTGCTTTTAGAATGTTGCAAATACATATACAGAAGCGTCACTAATTGAATGTTGTTCTCTCCCTTTCTTCCTGAATTGTTTGAATATAATTGATATCATTTTGTTATAAAACGCCACGTGTGCAGAATCAATAGTTTAGTAACAGAAAGTTAATCTGCTTTGGCCAGCTTTCGAAAATATAATTGGAATTATTATATAATGTTAGTGATTTATTTTACATGGAATTTTGCTGCATTTTAAATTATATTTATGTATGTTTTCCATTAGCCCTGAAGAAGTCTCTTCGGAGAAGAAATGCGTTGGCTAAATGGCTTAATGGATTTTGTGAATTCTGGATTTTAATGATTTCATCTATTTGTCAATAAAGAAAATAATTCTAATCACAAAGAACAATCTGGACCAACCTTTCTTCAAGTTGATATGGACAATTTGATTTCTTTTGAATTAAGAAAGATGTTGTATTTTGATGTGTGCTGATTCCATTCTCTTTCATGTAGTCAATGTACAGCAAGCCCCTAGCCTCTTCAATTAATATACAACTTTGATATACGCTGTTTATGTAATTAAACTGCTGGGTTGTCCTGACATATTTCTTAGGTTGATAGGATCCATGTTCTATGAGTTGTCACAAACCCATGATGCTCAACTCAACCAGTCCCTCATTTAAAATTCACTTCAGCTGGATTGTACGGTGCCAGAATAACTCTAGTTATCATTTACAAAAATATAGTCCCATTGGAGTTAAAAATTTAAAATCTATACCCACTGGGGTGAGGTTTTGTTTTTGATATTTAGGTCACAATATATATGGCAGATAACACTATTGTCATCAACATATAACCCAAATGTAGGGACACAGCACAAGACTGAATGCCAGATAGGTAAAGGTGAGTGATAAGGTAAACACAACAACTAACAACCCCATTCATTGGAAGTTCCTGGCAAGAGTTTGCATTTCCTAATTCTGTACGGTCTTTGTGCTCATGAAACGGAGAGTATTGCCTTGGATAATCTCAAAAATTAGACTTTTTGCGAAGAGGTCTTTTCTTAACAGTATGGCTCTGCTGAGATACTATCAGTATGTGTGTATGGTATTTTCATAGTATAAACCTAGCTGATAGGCAGAGGAGTACATTTTGTGGCCAAAGGCAAGCATAACATCAATGAGTGATAGGAGAGGCTGCGGATGGTTAATGCAATGGGTAGGATCAGTTATCTCTTCATGGTGAAACCCTCATCACACTCGGAACATCTACATGATTTTTGAACAGTGTAAATTCTCTGATGTGCCGACAGCTGGCCCTTGCCAATGAACACCTTTTCACACTATGCACGGATTCTTACCAGTGTGATTCTTCACGGGTAGTAACTGGTCCTTTTGCTTGAAAGCCTCGTCACGTTCAGAACATTTAGACAGCGTTTTCTGCTCCTGTAGAATCAGCTGCCCAACTGTAATGAGTGATTGGTTTCCCCAGTATGGTTTACTTGATCCAGCATCAGCTGCCTACTTGTGCTGAAAACGTTGTCATATTGACTATTTTCATCTGTTTTAGCTTCAGTGTGATTTCTTTGATGTAGTGATAACTGGTCCTTCCGCTTAAAAGCCTTTTCACATTCATGGCATTTGTATGGCTTCACTCCTGTGTGATTTCTCTGATGTAGGGATAAGTGGCCCTTTTGTCTGAAAGCCTTGTCGCACTCTGAACATTTGTATGGTTTCTCTCCAGTGTGGGTTCTCTGATGTAGTGATAAATTAGCCTTTTGCCTGAAATCCTTGTCGCACTCTGAACATTTATATGCATTTTCTCCAGTATGAGTCCGCTTATGTAGTATCAGGTTTCTCTCTGCAGTGAAAGCCCAGTCACATTCAGTACATTTATACGGTTTCTCGACAGAATGGTTCACCTCGTGTAGTTTCAGTGATCTTTTCACAGTAAACGCTTTGTCACATTTCAAACATTTGTATGGTTTCTCCCCAGTATGGATTCGCTGATGTAATATTAACGCATCTTTTGTAATGAAAGCCTTTTCGCATTGAGCGCAGTTATATGGTTTCTCTCCAGTATGGGTTTTCACGTGTAGTTTCAGTGATTTATTTGTAGTGAAAGCTTTATTACACTCAGAACATTTATATGGATTCTCACCAGTGTGATTTCTCTGATGTGACAATAAACGTCCCTTTTCCAAGAAAGCCTTGCAACATTCAGAACATTTATAAGGTTTCTCACCAGTGTGAGATCCCTGATGTAGAATCAGCCGCCCCTTTCTAGTGAAAGCCTTATCACATTCTGAACATTTAAATGGCTTAACTCCAGTGTGACTCCGCTGATGTACCAATAAATTACTTTTTTGCTTAAACGTCTTGTCGCATTCAGAGCATTTATATGGTTTTTCCCCAGTATGGTTCCGCTCATGGATTGTCAGATCACGCTTTGTAGTGAACGCCTTGTCACATTCCGTACATTTATACGGTTTCTCCTTTTTGTGAATTCGCTCATGTATTGATAACAGACCCTTCTCCTTGAAAGCCTTGCAACACTCGGAACATTTGTATGGTTTCTCACCAGTGTGGTTTGGCTGATGTCGTAGCAGCAGCCACTTTGTGTTGAAATCTTTTTCACACTGAGTACATTTATATGGTTTTTCCCCAGTATGTTTCTGCTCATGTAGTCTCATTAATCTATTCGTAGTGAAAACCTTGTCACATTCAGAACATTTATATAGTTTCTCGCCAGTGTGAATTCTCCGATGTAATGATAAACTTTCAATGTGTTTGAAAGCCCTGCCACATTCCGAACATGTATATGGCTTCTCATTAGTGTGAGTTCTCTGGTGCAATTTCAGCTTTCTCTTTGTAGTGACAGCCTTGCCACATTTTGAACATTTATATGGCTTCTCACCTGTATGGTGTCGTAAATGAATTATCAACTCCCCATTTGTAGTGAAAGCCTTATCACATTCAGTACATTTATATGGTTTTTCCCCAGTGTGACTTCTCTGATGTCGTAATAAATTGCTCTTTTGCTTAAAAGCCTTGTTACATTCACTACATTTATGTGGTTTCTCACTATTTTTGTACTTCTGATGTAGGACAAGCAATCTTTTTGTAGTGAATGTTTTCCCACATTCAAAACATTCATATGGTTTCTCACCAGAATGGGTTTGCTGATGTAGAGCTAGCCGCCCCTTTACGGTAAAAGCCTTTTCACATTCAGTACATTTATATGGTTTCACACCAGTGTGGTTTTGCTCATGTACTGTTAGCTGTCCCTTTGTAGTGTAAGCCTTATCGCATTCACTACATTTATAGGGTTTCTCACCAGTGTGATTTCTCTGATGTAGTGTCAATGATTGTTTTGTAGTATAAGCCTTATTACATTCAGAACATTTATATGGTTTCTCACCAGTATGCCTTCTCTGATGTACTATTAACAATACTTTTTTAGTGAAGGCCTTGTTACACTCAGAACATTTATAGGGTTTCTCACCAGTATGATTCTTCTGATGTAGTGTCAAAGATCGTTTTGTATTGAAAGTCTTGTTACACTCAGAACATTTATATGGTTTCTCACCAGTATGATTTCGCTGATGTACTATTAACGGTCTTTTTGTAGTGTATGCCTTATTACATTCAGTACATTTATAGGGTTTCTCACCAGTGTGATTTCTCTGATGTAGTATCAATGATGTTCTTGCAGTATAGGCCTTGTTACATTCAGAACATTTATATGGTGTGTCACCAGTATGTTTTCGTTTATGTACTATAAGCAATCTTTTCGTAGCAAAATTCTGATTACATTCAGAACATTTATATGGTTTCTCACCAGTATGGTTTCGCTGATGTACTATCAAAGATCCTTTCGTAGTGTAGCCCTTGTTACATTCAAAACATTTATATGGTTTCTCACCAGTATGATTTCCCAGATGTGCAATCACTTCTCTCTTTGTGTGGAAAACCTTTTCACACTCTGAACATGGATATAGTTTCTCGTCAATGTTATTTTCTTTATGTAATGATAAGTATCCCATTTTCTCGACAGCCATCTCACGATCACATTTATGGTGTCTCACCTTTCTGGGTTCTCAGGTATGTCCTCAATTTTCTCGCTTTAATAAAACCCCATCACATTCACTGTGTTAATTTAAGGTTCAAGTTGCCTTCTGCTTGCAATTAACTAATCTTTCCATTCAGAGCATGATATAGCTTCTCCTGGCGCAGCGCCCTCTGTGTAGATTTGATACAATTTGCTTGAATTTGCCATACAGGAAGCACTGATATTTTTGTTGCACATGAATAGCCTATTTTCTGTTTACTTCATCAAGTTACTCAGAGTTCCATTTAGTAGTGATGTATTGTCATGTTAACGAGACACATAGCACCTCTGTGCAGAGTGTTAGAAACTGTGATTGTCTGCATTGGAGCTCTTCTCATATTAATAACCATTTGCAGACCATGTTTGGTGGAAATCAACGTCTCCAAGATAGGTTTCATTTCATTAGCAGAATCAGTGCAAGCAATATAGGATTCGATTCTCTGGTGCCTGTGAAATCTTCGCAGTAACCATGTCTGTCAGAATGGAATACACTGTCAATGCTTTCTTTGCTAGTCCCACATACGGCTCTTTTCAGAAAAAACTTGAATTTTTCTTTTTTCCATTTCGTTCTGCAATTAATTCACCTGTTGGAGTGGAAAATATATATGAAATCAGCGTTGGAGGAGTTAAAAATATAGAAATAATGCTTAATAATTCATTCTAAATTTGCAAATTACATGTTCTATATAAAATGGAGACAATTGAAACCTGGCATAAAACTTAAATCAATTGAGGATACTCGGATAGAAATGGCGTCTGTGCCGTTTGAGCACCATATTTGCAGCATGAAATAACAAAGAGAGCAAGATATGGGTATCACAAGAGCCCCACGATAACAGCATGGATTAGCAAAGCAAACAAGATATGGGGCAGCCAAGGACACACCAAAGCAGGGATTAACAAGGAAAGCATGGTATATGTGGCACAAGGGCCCAACAAAAACAGCATAGATTAGCAATGAACACACTATACAGGTGACACTAGGGCAACATCGACTATGGATTATTGACATACTATTTATGCATGCAATATCGAAACACAAAAATATCGTACAATGAATATTGAAAACAAAAATATTGACTTCCTATGCTTTACTAGTAAACCACAAATCTTGACTGTGCATAATACAATCAAAATATTATCACCAAAATATTTAAATATTCATTAAAAAATATACAAAATAACACTCAACAAAAACAATTACTTCTGATAAACCGAAAACATTTTATACACAAGCTTTAATTAATAAAAATATTTTACATCAACTAAATCTTTACTAATCACCTCAAAAAATATAAAACTAAAATGATAACAAAACAACCCCAAAAACATATAAACAAACTAGACATTTATCGTCTAACCTACATATTAATATATATATATTAATAAATATATATGTAGCTGTATACTTTCAAAAGTATTAAACAATATATCATACATCAAGAATTATTAAAAAATTACCGTTTACCATAGAAGGACTGAACAAATGAAAAATAAATTCTAACTAAAACTAAATCAATCAATAAAATAAAACGTTAACAACTTTAACCAATAAGATCAAAGAAACATTTAAGGGGCTTAGTACGAGTTCGGAGGTCTCGAGACAGCTGATCCAGTGGTGGCGGTCCGACCGCTGTAACCTAGGTGGTTTGACTGCCAGAATAAGAGTCTGGCAGCCGGACAGCCACCGGCCCGCTACAACCCCACCGGCACTGCAGGGACCCTGGATCCTGCGGTGCTAGCGGTGTGCAGAGCCGGGAGGAATGGACGGGATGCTGAACCGGGCACTGCCATCCATATTATGACTTGCATTTCAGAAAACCTTTTCATGGTGGTGAAACCGCCATTTAGAAGCTGGGAGGAAGGGCAAAGAGGGGGCTCCAAACTGTGCCCCCATGCGTTGTTGCCCATTCTGCAATGTGACTGGAGGCAAATGTTGTGTTCTCCTACGCCTGCACTGTCGTGCGGTCACTGTGCAGCACGCACAACATGGTCCATGCCAGCAGTGAGCGCACAACAGTGCAGGCGCTGCTGGCCTGCTGCATTGGCTTCAGGCTAACTGAGTGAGACGAAGCATGCAAACTATGCAGGACTGCAGCCGGCACACCACTGGCCCGGTGATCCAGTCGTAATGCGGCAGTCTTAAGACTGCCGGCATTGCGGCCTCGTGGCGTATTAGGCTTCGACGGTCGGGGGTCGGTCCTCCAAAGTCATAATAAGGCCCTAAATCAACAATATAAAAGGCACCCTAATTTAAACAACTTACTACTACAAAAATTACAAACAGTGCAAGACGAGGAAGCTCTGCCAGATTTTCTCATCAGACCATTAAAGAAGAAATATATACATTTGAACAACTATCTAACCAAGAAAACATAGTAATTAGTAAACTTCAAAATGATAAATAACAAATAATTAATAAAATTATCTCTTTTACATAGACTCCCTAAAAGAACAAAACACGACTTGAAAATGCAAAAAACTGACAGAAAATAACTATCACAAACTAGCAAAAAAATATAAGAAAGTAAACATAAATTAATACAAAGGTAAAAACGTACTTAAATAGTAAGCTAAAATAAACTTAACAACCATAACCTCTACAAACTGCCAACAAATTAACATTTAAAATGAAACTGTAAGCGGGTTGCAATGAGGACACTGACGCTGAAGTGTTTGCGGGGGTTGTTTATTGAGGGTTCACACTGCTATAGGTTGTCTCCTATCCCCAGGTGTCAGTATCTCGGGTCGTGGCCCTCGGTTCTTCGTCCGGGACTTGTAGAACTTCGTTCCCCTTAGGCGTCTGGCTCTTGGGTCGAGGTCTCCCTCCGGGCCATGTGAAACAAAGAGAGAGATGCGAGGGTTAGGACACGGTTCTTCCTTAACTTTCTACTCGAGGGACGGGGGTGAGGGAAACACAGGTGCTGCAGTGCTCTCGACCGGCGTTCATGACACAAAGGAGTGAGTGAGAGGGGGGGGTTTAGCGGTCTTTGAGGCGGTAAGCGTTGGCGTTCAGTGGCGAGCTCCCTTCTCCCGCCTCCCGACCCAACCCGCGAAGCGTTCCTGTACCTGGGAAAGCCACGCACCTCCTCCTGGGGCGTGGCTCGGCGGAGCATGAGGTCCGAGGTCTCCTGCCTCCGGTCTCCAGTCCTCCTTGCGGTCTCTGCTTCTCCTCGGCTGTTCCTCTCTCTCGATCCCGTCTTCCTTCTCCTGTTCACCATCGTGCTCCTTCTCCGTTCTCCCTCCGGTGTCGTCACACACCCTGGATCTCTTCTCCCGTCCTCTTATTGGCAGTTGTCCCTCCACGTTGGAATAGAGGGCGGGACTGTCATGGAAGGCTTCCCAATTAAAGGCACAGAGTCCCGTTTTCGAGGTGTCTGAATCCTCGGTAGTCCACGGATCCTGGGAGATAGAAAGCACATGACCGTTCAGATCTTGAGGAGACCACCAGTCACCCCCTTTGCAGTCGTAGTCCCGGCTGTCCCCGTGACAGAAACTTACAAATTTCTTTCATCCGACAGAAAATAAAGCACCTGTCCCACATTAAAACATCCCCAACAGAAAAGGTGCAAAACTGCATGAAACATCTAAATGAACTTACATGCAAGTATAGAAAGTAGAAGTAGGTGCATATATTTACATGTAAATAAATGTACAAACTTTAAAATAGTCAATATATTTATATTGTAATACTACGTTCAGATAGATTGACAGAAGCTACAAAATGTATGTCAACTGAGCTAGTTTGGTTAATAGAAACGGAGCCTGTTTTAAGCTTAACTCTATGTCCTTTTATGTTCAATCTCCATAAATACATACAAATGAAGAAATAAGTCCAAAATCAATGACACATCTTCTTGTCTTCTGCAAGGCCTTTGGAGTTCCTGTCTGCCGGTACCCTCTTCAGAAAGAAGAAACCAGGTAAGGCACTGTTTTTATTAATTACCAGTGATGAGTGGTTTAGAATGATGACTTTTCTTCCTAAGTTAGTGAGGTTAACGGAAGGGGGATATAATAAGAAAGAACCTGTGGTCACCGTGAGTGAAAGAAGGTAAAAAAACAGGATAATAAGAAGAGTGGGAAAAAGAAAAGAAAAAGACTTAATCCAATGCAAGTATTCTAGGCTTTCATCGTGACTACCGTCATTCAAAATGTCATCAAAACTCCTCCTCACCCACCCTCTTCTTCCAGCAGATTTCTCCTGTTAAACCAGTCTCCTCCCCGTCTCCCCATCCAGTATGCTTCCCACTTGAGCTTTTTCCTCCCTTTTATAGGCTCTACTTAAGAGCCTGTCACACACCGGGTTGAGCCACGTCCTTCCCGGAATGTGGCTGGGATCGGAGTCCAGCCGGCAGACAGGGTGCGAGCTCCCGTCTTCAGGTGTGTCAAGTTTTTAGTAACTCCGGAGCTTCTTGCTTTGTCTCCTCAGGCTCTGTCCTCGTGGAGTGGGCTGGACTCTGCCTCTTCTCTGGCTCTTCAATAGCTGTCCACGTGACGCGGGTTGAAGTCTCCCACTCCTCTGAATTTGTCCTCGAGACGCGGACTGGGCTTTCTCTCCCTGATGGACCGATTGACAACCAAACGTGGCTCGATTCTCCGCCTCTTTTTACTTCTGTGGTCGCCTCGTCTCCTCCTTCCGACGTGATGGCGTTCCGCAGAAGTTCTTGTCTCGTTCTGGTTGCCTGGCTTTCAGTTTCTTTTGAATAAGCCTACAAAAGAAGAAGGGCACAGTCTGCTCCGGGGAGTCCCTTCTAATCCCCTGGTTCATGACAGTGTATCACTTTGAAAAAAGGGAAGCAGTTACTAAATCACATGGACTACATCTACAGCCAAGAAAGTTTATGAAGTGGAAATGTACTAAATATTACTTTAATACATGCTATTTGTTTTTTTTTTACGTAATATTATATATAGCGGGAACTTGACCCGGTATCGGGTATCAGAGCGCTTTACATAGCACCACTTGCGTTACATGAGGACACATGCTTTGAGAGGGCCACTGCATAAGACGATGTTGTAATTCATGTAAGAGAGCACAACCACCCCCCAGATGTAACAAAAATAGAAGTAAGGGAAGTATTGCAGGATATAAGAGAGGCATGTACTAGCTCCCAGGAGCCCAAAACCAAATTCCTAAAAAATATAGGGCCTTATCATGAGCACGGTGGTTCTGGGACCACCGTACTCGCTGTGGCAGTCTGACGACCACCATCCATCCGCCGTATTACAAGTGTGGTGGTGGGCCCGCCACAAGACTACCGCCTCCACAGGGTTCAAAGATTCCACTGCTGTGGCCGTCTGCAACAGCCTGAACATGCTGCCGGTGATGAAGCTGGCACCACCGAGCATAATACGACCTGCATATCCACCGCCCTTTTCATGATGGGGACCCCGACATGAAAAGGGTGGTGGATATACTAGACGAATATGGCCCTGGGGATGTGAGAGGGGGGCACATGTTGTGCCACCCTGGAACTGTACCCTTGTTCCTGCATGGTTTGGGATACACGATTTGGTGCATAGCACACCATGCAGGAACATGCTGCAGGCACTCTCACAGCAGCTGTAAGCTGTTGAGGCTCTTCTATGAGCTCGCCCTGGATTAAGGTCATAATCTGGCAGGCAGGCTCACTATGAACTTGGCGGTCTTCCTGGGACCATCACAGTTGCGGTCCCATTGGAAGACTGCCAAATTCGTAATAAGGCTCATACTGTCTAAAGTTTCAAAACACAGCACAGGTCAACTACTACCTATCCCCACCTTAAAATGTTTATTTGCACAAAAGCCACCTGTGAAGATACCAAGACATACACATAGCTGAAGATTTGACAATGACACCTAATGAAGAACCTGTCCTTTCACAGGACACCCTGAATAATGAAAAAAAAAGAATCTTAATATTCTCAACAGCAGATAACTTATTAAAAATAAGCCAGTGTCAAACATGGATGATGGATGACGTATGAGACTTTCAAAATGCGTCCCAAACCATTCACCCAGATACATACCATACATGGTGAATATCAAAACACATGCCCTACTACCGGATAAACAAAGCAGCACTTACTACAATATTTCATACCATATCAAACATAAAACAAAAAATTACTACCCCGAGAAAATAATCACAGACTTTGGGCAAGCCATGATTCAAACTCTTCTAAAAACGAACCCTCACACAGTCATACAAGGCTGTTACTATCATTTCAATCAAAGTATATGGAGCCCCTCCAAACATCTGCAGAATATTCTACAAACAGGCAATTGCCTTTCAAATAAAAAAAAACAATCATTGGCATAGCAAATAGGTTTAGCCATGCAGCACAATATCCTGGGTCCTACAACATCTTCTGTTACTTTACGTGCCATTGGTAACGTCCACACACATCCAAGGCGGCTTCCGTGCTATTTAATGAAAATAAGATAGAGTCTCTTCAAAATTCTAAATAGTGTATTTCTTAAACAAAGAAGCTTTGACACTAATAGGCACATTACAGTGCTGTACTTTTTAAAAGTAGTCTGACAACAGGGGGAGCTTCCGTTAACTTTTGCTTCAAGTTTACCAACATCATCATTCATGATACTGCACCAAAACTCACTGCTGAAAAGAAGTCCAACCAAAGGCCACGCCACTGATTTGGTTAATGCCAAGTAGTCTTAAAAGTCCAGTAACTCACATGGGTATATGGTCACAGACTGGCACCTGGTTGTGCAAGGTTATAGCGATGTACTTAACTCTGCATAAGGATGTTCATATCTAATGCTGAATGTGCAACGAATATGCTGGGCCTTTTATAGGATATTAGGGCAAAGAACACTAATATTTTCTTCTCTTGAACCCCCCACCATAGAGAATTGATAGCCTAAACGTTGTTATGAACATCATCTGCTCCTAAGGCCGTAGTGGCAGCGTTACTGTGTTGAAACTGAATCATGGCTACTGCAGCTCAGAAGCCAACATTTCCGAATATGACCCGGATGTTACTGGAGCCTTTTAAGTCAGATAGACATGTACGAGGCACCACTAAACCCAAGTACTTGGTCAACAATTGTGTCCAGTTGTATATGTATTTTTATACCTGGAATTGGATGTGAAACCAAGAGCTTTGGCACCCCAAAATCAAAAATGCAGAACACAGGATACACCGTTAGAAATAGCATAGAAAGATGTTGCTCTTTTGTAGCTCTCGAAATAGCAGGTGTGCGCGTTACACAAGTCATTAATATTCATTTTACTAACCTAATAAGAATGATAGGCTAAGTAAGCCCCCCCTGGTTTTCAAGCCTGTGTCCCACGAACGACATCAATACATTCTCATTGGTTTCCAATAAAATAAATAAAAAAATTATCTGAAAAATAACCTAAACTACAAACCTATATATATATATATATATATAAATTGAAATATTAAAATACAAAAATATGTTTATTGCTATTAATAGTTTAAATATTGTTGAACATTTAATATTCAGAATACATTTAAAACAATCAAAATAGTTAATTTGTATATCAGGATTAATAACATACACTTTATTTTAAAATACACATTTAAAAAAATCGCCCCACACTTATCCCCTAAGAACCCAATATCCTGCTTCATAAAAATGAAACAATTATTGATACACATTAAAACAACTAAGTATACGAATTTCAACAATTTCATCACTACAAAATTATCTTACTAAAAACACAAATGTAAAAAAGATTATAATGAAACACACAACAATAAATTAAATACTAGTTAACACTCACAAATGATACTACATACAGAGAAATTTGCAACATCCATATTAGGTAGGATATTAAAAACACAAAAAACTATATTTTTACATTCGATATTCCTGTCAACAATATTTTTTATCACAATATTTTTTTTCCCGATATTGTGTCCAAACACCATCGACAACATGGATTAACAAAGAAAGAAAGAGAAGCATGACACAAGGGCCACATCAACTACATGGATTAAAAAAAGATCGCATCACATAGGTGACAATAGGGTCCCACATCAACAGCAACAAAGACAGCAAGATATGGGTGACACAAAGACCCCCACAACAAGAGCATGAATGAACCCCCCCCCCCCCCAAGTGCCTCATCCTCCATTTGAAAAGGGGTAGTAAAGGAGGTCTCCGGCGTCGAATGACGTCGAGGCGGCGCCGCAGAGATGCCGACAAACATCGAAGGGTGCTCTAACGATTGGCGTCGGAACGGCGCCGACCAGACATCCATCGCGATGGGAGACTGCGGCGGGCAACAGCGTCGACTCGGAGACAAGTCCCTGCAACAGCCGCATCCGATGTTCTATAGCATGGCGTCTGAAAGGAGGCCCAACGGGGCCAACTACCGATGTCGCTTCAACTCCGGACCCGGAGTCAGGGTACTCGAATGACGCAGAGGGTGAACCCGCCGGCGAGCTCCCAATCTGAGTCCCTACCACCTCTGTGGTGCCCGAAGGCGCGCCAGGGAGAGAGGTCTACCCAAAGATGGCCTGCAAAGCCTGGTAATAGACTTCCATCTAGGGTCTAGTCGCCCCAACACCAGGCCGGGGTGGACTGCTGAGGGGCCATGTCTGGGAAAGACCGGGGACAACGGCCACCAACGTCATGACTACGTGAGGCCGACGGCTTACGTGAGTTCCTCTTGTGCTTACCAGAGGAAGGCAAGCAACATCCCCGAGAACGACCTTGTGACCTGCCCCGAACAGGAGTCCCAACTCGAGAAGGAGACCAACGACACTTGGACTCCGAACAAGACATCAGGGCGGACAACAATTTCATCCTACGCTCCCGCAGGGACATCGGCTTCAGCTGCCGACAGGCGTCACACTCCTAGGAGTCGTGGTGCTCACCCAGGCACCATATACAAATTTGCGTGCGGATCCGTCGTGGACATTTGCCGTGAACAGGTTGTCACGTGGTTTTAGGCCACTCCCTATTTACAGTGCTAAGTTAGCTTAATCACGTTAGCTGTTGGAAAACCATCTTGTTGCTTTCGCTGCCTTTGCACCCGACACTGTTGTTACATGTTATTACTTTGAGAAATGCAGACTCGCTCTTGTCTCAAGTGAATGTTATTAATACATCCTTAACAGTTGCTAGTGCCCTTGGTCTGTACATCGAGTAAAGAACTGTTCTAGGACACTAGACGGTGCCGGCTGATTATGTTCAGGGTGATCGTACCACTGTTTAGTCACAACATGCACGCAGCTGCAAATACCAGAAAGTCGAGGGCTTTAATAACACAGCGCAGCATATTGTTAGGGCATTCGATAGAAGAGCTGTTGCAGAGAACACTGAGCTGATCCTGTGATGTGATACATCTGAGCTGATCTATACGGTATGGGGTCCCCTATGCAAGCCTATGAGACCTTCTAATAGTCTAATAATATTTTATTAGTAACTAGAGAAAGGAGGGTGGTTATTTTCCACTGTCATTATAATATGATCGCTCCTTTTATATTCTATGGTATTGTAACAATGTTAATGGTAATGATCTTAACCATTTGTCTACTTATGTTAGCCAAAGTATTGTTTAACAGGACTCGAGGTTTATGAATAAATTCTTTATACTTTACTGTGTCTTAGTTATTCTGTTGTGGACTGATATATATGTGCAAACGGGTATTTCGGGTTCCCACCATTCCTGAGAATAACTAAGTCGCTTGTTCTGGGTTGTCTATACATTGGGACCGCCGAGCTAAATCTCGGATAACGAATGTGACACTAAGCTAGTCGGATAAGGGGTTCTTAGTTCTGAGGGGAGTTTCTGGTACACCACAATTCTCTAAGGTTCTGGTTTCCTGCGCATAGTTCTGAGCATACGCAGAATCCCTACAACATGGCGCACCTAACGTTTGGTCTTAATATCTGAGATGCCTTAGTAGTGCTTTTTATTAGTCCACAACGCCCTCACTCTGGTTTCCGGATAACAGGAGTGACGGCTTAGCCTACCTAGGTTTTAGGCTATAGGTTCTTTCAAGCTTGATAATAAAAAAGGTTAAAATAATATAAGCCCAAGTGCTACTAAAGATCTCGTTGTATCTTTTTTTTCTGAGTCCTTATGGCGGTAGATATTCCCGCTCACAGTAGGGTGTCTCTGCGTGCTCATTTAAGGACGTATGGGGTGCCTGATGACGGGATGGCAGTGGTATTTGTCGTAAGTGCAAGTGCTACTTACCCTTATGAGTTGTTTTACTCTTGGGTTACCTTTGAGGCTGTGGAAGATGTCGATAAAACATTCCACAAATACACTGCTACACCGGTGCCTCTAAGGTATACGCCATATATGGCTCTGGAAATTCCTATCTCTACCTGGCAACACACTATTTGGTTTAATGGCGCCCTCCCCCACACGGTCACCCCGGCGAGACTGGGTCCTTTGTCTATTGAAGGAGCTACTTGGCCGGTGCTGGCCGGACATACACCTCATCCACGCTACCTGACGGTAGGAGTGGATAGCTTACGTATACTGCACACTACCCTGATTACGGTCCATAGGGCGTTAGTGCAGTATGTGTCGCGCACTGTACAGGTGGGGGCACCTGCAGTTGCGGGACACGGGGCTGATCATCATCATGCGGTTGTGATCAGTCCTGTAATGGTAAACGCGGTTGTTGGCAAGCGCCCCCAGAATAAGGATGAGTATCCTTATTGGCTTGCAGAGAAATTCGATCAACTAGAAGCCGTGTTTCCTAACACTAGTCCGGTGGATAAACACAGGATTCTCACTATTACTTTGCCAAAAGAACTAGTCCCAGACATTGTCGATTGTGACAATTGGGGCAAGGTCTTTGCCGCGACCTATTCGAAGTGCTTCGGTACTACGTCTATGTCGGTACTACCTTCCGTTATCAAGAAAGTCCAGGACGACCATGGTGCGGAAGCAGCTATTGAATTGGGAATGCGGCTTATCGACAGCTTCGATGTAGTATGTTCCATGATTATGGGAAATCTCAAAGGAGATGCCATGCAGTTTCAAGTGGGAAACATGATGGCACTTATTGCGGATGATGATAAGCCGAGGGAGTTTGCAAAAGTTATTGCAAAAGCCTATAGGATGGTTGGACGTAGTGCCCTGGGCGTGAAACCCGTCATCAAAATTCCTGATGTAGTACAGCACACTAAAGTGAGTTCGTCTACAAAAGACGATAAACCTAACTTTCCAAAACAAAATTGGAGAGCCAAAAAACAAGATAAACAGCAACAGAAACAGGAGACCCGTCCAGCTTCCCCGGTTCAGGCATATGTTGAACGTACTTATGATTTGCGTGATCGTTCTCGTATTAAGTCACCTGATAGGTTTCAGGTTCCTGACCAGCGCTCTCCTCGTTCTTCACAGGAATCAGCGGCTTCACACTTTGGTGGCGGAGACCGTGGGAGAGGTCGGAGTGCTCAAGGACGTGAGCAACCGAGACAAGCGGACGTAAAAGGCAAGCAGGAGGCTTCTGCACATCCGCGTCCTCCGTTTCAGAAAAAGAAAGTTGCTGCTATCTCAGCGAAGTATGCCTCAGATGGTGCGGACACAGCTTCTGAACATGAAATGGGCTTTGACGCTGCTAGACAGCGCGGCGGAAGTTACAGTAGTGCGGGGAGCACTGCGTCCATTTCTGGAGGCGACAGCAACTAAAATCTATGTAACAGTAGAAACTGCTGATACTCGCGTAGCCCCCCCTGAGAGATTATTTGACATAGTCCTCAATATTGAGGGTGACATACAACGTAAAATTAACGCGGTATTTTGGGATAATCTAACGACCACCTATGATATACTATTGGCGGAGAAAGATTGGCCCCCGGCTTTCGTTCTAAACGCTCCAAGGGGGGAAGAAGTCATTCTTCCTTCTTTTGGACACGTAGTGCCCAAGGAGGAGTCTGAGAAGTTAGCCGAGGAGTGGGCGCGGGTGCTTGCACCTGCGTTGTATCGTAATCAGGTGGGGTGGGATAAAAGTTCTACCCTCCACGATTTTCCGTTGCGGTCCGACCCCCAGCCACAACCCCAATACCCTATGCGACGTGAGGCTAGGTCTCATGTCGCGGCTATCCTTGAACAATTGGAATATCAGGGTGTAATTGAAACATGTGTGTCATCCATGAATAATCCTTTATTCACTGTAACGAAGCCTGACGGATCGTACCGCCTAGTTTTGGATTACCGGCACTTAAACTCGCACTGCCGGAATTGTGCGGTGCAAAATACCCATAGTTCAGCTCTCGTTGATAGTCTTGTGAGAAAAAGGTTCAAAACCACACTTGACTTGTCCAATGGTTTTTATTGCCATAACATATCCCCTCATAGTTATGAGTGGACCGCTTTTACTTCGGGTGGTAAACAAAAAGTGTTCAAAAGGCTTCCAATGGGCTATAAAAATAGTCCTGGGGTCTTTGCTGCCCGTGTGGTCTCTCTCTTAGAGATGGTAGACCCGGAGGCATACTCGTACGTTGATGACATCTACTTAACTGACGACGAGTTGCTTCCTCACCTTGCTCGCGTGGACAACATAATTTGTATGTTTGCGGACTTTGGTTACAAGTTTAACTTTAAGAAGTCCCACATTGCCGAGTACACTGTTTTATTCTTGGGGTACGAACTCAACAATGAGGGCCGAGGCTTGGCTCCGCAGTTCCTTGAGAGATGCGCACGCCTTCGTATCCCTACGACACTGAAACAACTTCAATCATTGCTGGGCTTTCTGAATTTCGGTCGTACCTACATTCCTGAATATGCCCAGCGTATCAAGCCATTATATGCCTTGGTACAACCTACTTTTACCAAATCTTGCTGGCTGCCAGAACATTCGGCTGCATTACACTCTTTGCAGTCTGACCTTCTTACTGCGATATATTTACAAACTCGTGATAACCACAAAAACCTGGTAATTAGAATTGTGCCGGGTGCTGAGGGGTTCACGTACTTAACTTACAATGAAGGCGACACAGTCCCCATTGCTTACAAATCTCATTTATATACTTCGGCTGAAATGCGTTTCTCCACTGTCGAAAAGGTTTTGACAGCTGTTCAGATGGCAATCCTGAAAGAACGAGCGCTATCACAGGGGAAACGCATGATGGTGGTAACACCATTCCCTGCCCTAGAGGAAGTCACTAAAGCAAGTGTGCCGAATTCTAAAGCTTTGCATCCACGGTGGATACAATGGGCAACCTCCTTAGCCTCACCTGATGTCGAATACATTTTTGACGCAGGACTTCAGACTCAGGAGAGTTTGGAGTATGAATTAGTTCATCCGGCTCCACTTACATTGCGCCCGTTGGAGGACTTCCATTGTGTCATTTACACTGACGGGTCTGCGCAACCCGCAACTGGATCACGGCACGCTTATTCAGCGGCTTGCGCAATTGTGGTTGGTACTTTCGTGAATGGAGAATTTGTCCAGGATGCGGTGCATACGCAGACTTTGGGTGATTGTACCGCACAATTGGCGGAGCTTCGAGCTCTGGTGCTTGCACTGGAGTTTGCTGATTATAAAGTCACAACTCTTATAGTGAGTGATTCTTACTATTGTGTACAATCTTACAACGACAATCTGATGTTTTGGATCACGAATGGTTTTCGTGATTCAAAAGGTAGCACAGTAAAGCATAAAACGCTTTGGGCTAGGGTGGCTGAACTAAAAGGCAGTCTACCCCTTGTGAGTGTTATTCACACTCTTGGTCACCAACGAGTTGGTGTCCATGCTGTCGGTAACAGTTTGGCTGACGAGGCAGCTAAAACAGCAGTGGCAACATACTTAGTAGCAGCAGTTACAAGATCTAAAACTAAGATCGATGATGACATCTTGGCAGCTATTGCTGCAACAGAGACTGGGACAAACTTCCCTAGAGGTTTCCCTTCTCGATACCATTATCACTTAAGTCCTGATAACGTCCCGTTAGTGAGGATTGATGAAGTTGGGGATAGGGTTATTCCCAATTCGGACTGCAGACCTGCTTTGGTTCAAGCTGCACATGAGGGTGTTGCGTCAGCGCACGCCGGAGTGTACGCAACTGTGTCACTGTTGCAACAGCGTTATTGGTGGTACGGTTTGTACAAACATACACGGACTTATGTCCTAAATTGTGGAATTTGCCAACAAATTAAGCCATCAACGGTGGCACGTCAACCACAAACGCAGCTGCATATATCTAATCAACCACTTGCGTGTGTTTATTTAGATCACTGCGGTCCTTTTTCCTCAGACACTGCGTACAAGTATATCTTGGTTGCAGTAGATTCGTGCACACGTTTTCTTTGGGTATGGCCACAAAGGAGTGCTGACGCCAGGACTGTCATCAAAGCATTGCGTGTCTTTGTAGGGAGTTTTGCATGTGGCACCCTTCACTCTGATCAGGGCCCTGCGTTTGCCTCTAAGGCTTACAAAGAAGCCATGAAAAGTTTGGGGGTCCAAGTCAAATTTTCGTCTCCATATCGGCCTGAGGGCAATAGTGTTGTGGAACGAATGAACCGTGACCTAAAGCAATCATTGACGGCCCGGGTGTTAGGTACTGGCAAGAACTGGCTAGCCCATTTGTATGACGTCCAACGTGCACTTAATAATCTCCCTAGAAGGTCTCTGGGTGGGAGGACCCCGTACATGATGCTCTTCGGAGTTCGAATGTTTGTTCCTGACCTTGAGGGTCTCGACATGGCGGCGGCTGCCGCGCCTTTTGACTTAGATGACCACTGTACTGTTTTACAGAATCTTCAAGAAACAAGAGACACTCTAGCAAAAGAGCACGTATCTTCTGCGACCGAGGCTGGATTGCAGATTCCGGTAGTCGGCTGGCTACCCCGAGTTGGTGATCTGGTCCGTGAGAAGGTGGAGAAGAAAAAGGAGTTTGGACCCTCTTATCGTGCACCAGTGCCGGTGCTTGGAGTTGAGGGTACCCGCACAATTGTTTTGCCTCCACTTCCTGGTCACAGAGACAACAGGTACATTTCGGTTGACAATGTCAAGCTACACAGGGTGGCCGATACTTCATAGTCTGACACCTTCAGTTTCTTGCCCTTCAATGATGCGCAGTGCTGTTGTGGTGCGACCATCTGACGTAGTACCTGAGGTTGCCATTGAAATGCAAGTACTTTCTGATTCTGCTGTTTCACCTGCGGATGGTGCTTTACCTGATGATGCTGAATATTCATATCCTACTGATGTCCCATTGCCCCTTTTGCATTCAACTGACATTGTCCAGTCTAATTTTTCCTTTGGAACTGAATCATTGACTTCCACTGCCCCTTCCAAATTTTCTAAATTTTTTGCCTGGTTCAAGAGACAATTTTTGGTTCCCCCCTGGATTTACATCTGGCTGGTGCTAATTTGTATTTTTTTGTTCATGTCCATTGGTTTTGTGGTGGTATTTTTTAGGTTGATAAATGGACACTACCTGAATGAACGTTCTACAATTAGATTAATTAATGGAACTCTGGCCCCACATTCATCGTCGCACATCATGAAGAGGGACCTGACCTTTGTTAATATCACCGCCTGGCCTGTTCGTGATGGAATAGCATGGGATGCAGTTAAATTTCAAATTCATGGCCCCACGGAAGTGATTAATGTGCCATCTGTATATCGTGTCTCTATGGGTGATGTGGTGAAGCAGGACATTCGATCTGATGATTGGGATGTTAAAACTATAGAGACACTGTTTTCTGATTTAAAATACTATGCCGCTTTTGATGCTGAGGATTTGTATTTGAATAATGAGAACTATGCAGAGCAGTTTTGTTATCAACATTATGGCACTCATTTTCTCCATAGGGCTAACACATTTCGTAGTTTGGTTAACTTCACACAGTGGGAACATTGCCCTGCCCCGAAAATTGGAAGTTCAAAAACATTGATCGCAAAGTTTTCATATTTTTCGGATTTTAGTGTGACTAATAATGCTTCTTTTTATTTTAAGCTTAACAAAGACCCTGTTTCAAAGGTGCGTTTGACCCACACTAAATTGTTGTTTTCTAAGTCCTTCATGGATGATTTGGCAATTGGTGGGTATGACGTTTGGAAACAGGCTATTGATCTCAAATCAGTTTGGGGTACTAAATCCTGGCAGGTACAAGGTACAGAAGCTTTACATCGTGCCTGCCTGATCCCAAACCACATGTTGTTTTTAAATTCTACTGTTTTTCAGACAACCTGTTTTGGATTGGCTATCTCTAAAAAATTAAATTCCCCCTCGATCCCGGATCTGAGAGCTTATCCAGGTTGGGAGAATCACACAGATCTGTCCCTTACTATGTTGCAGTCTTTTGTCTCCAATTCCACCTTCAATATTAGTGCATTAGACCCTACAGGTTGGTTGATATGGCAGAAAAGTTCGGATACCTGTCAACGTAGATTTTTGGGGTTAATTCCCGGGTACATACAGGATAGAGTAGACCCACGTTTTCTGTCCTCACATACTGTCACTACCTACTCGGTAGGTAAATTATGTCAGACATGGTTGCAACATTCCACATTAGATTCTGTTAAACTTCACTTGTCACGTTTGCATGACAACGTTGATTTGAATGATTTTGTTAAGGGTCCCGCATTAGGAAGATCCAAAAGATGGGTGTATGCGGTTTACAACGAGGTTTGGAAGTTGTCACAGATTGAGGCTGCTTCCAGACTCCGTGCTATTGACCAAGCCAATATGGAAAAAGTATTGGCAGTAATAGATAATAGTATTAATACTTTATCTTCAAGAATATATACATTGGACAACATTATTTCATCTGTTGTAGATATTGTCCAGGACGATGTGTCTGTGTTGTATCATGGTCAAAATCAATTACGATCGATTATGCAATTTGCTTGGACTTTGCAGACGTTAAAGGCGGGGAAAGTACCATGGGATTACATGAATGTTTCGTCTTTATTCCGCCCGTTTAATCTGTCAGCAAAGCAACAATTCATGTCCATGAAAGATGCTACATATTCACTACTACATATAGAAAAGTTAGAACCTTTGCCTTTTTCTGTTGCTGAGTCGGATTATTCAGTGTGGCTCGTACATGGAATGGTAACTTTACCAATTTCTATGTATAAGTTTAGTTCTTGTATGAAACATTATGCCTTAGGCAGATTTGAAAAACTTGGTTCTGCATTTTTGCATGAAGTCTGGTCTCTCCCATTTACATATCGATGTGAGAGAGACGGCAAAGAAGTTTATTTGAAGGGTGAGGAGTGTACGACTGCTCCAGATCATTCAGTAGTGTGTAGACATATCCAATTACATGGATCATGTAATATGAATGCCCCTAATTTAGCTTGCGTGTTGAAGGGCATTCCTGTACAAGTTATAACGCCGTCATTTACGCTGCTTGCTAATGGTAGTTATCTGCTTCTAAATAGTGAGGCTTGCTGTGGGATGTTAGCAGGAATTCCCTATATTGTTTCAGTTTCACGAAGAGTAGTTTGCTGTAATAACGTGCTTTTCCCGCCCCCGCAAGGCCGGCTGGATATATCCATCTGGCCGACGATTCCAACCTTGAAAGCAGAGTTCAATAGGATGAGCAGAATAAGGGCTCTTTTGTCTCAAAAGGAGGTTGCGTTGACTTCATCACGAGAAACATTTCTCCTTCAAGTTGCGAACACTCGCACGGAAGTTCAAGCACTTTTGAATACTGACCTTCCCCTACATTTTGGCACACTAATACACACTATCTTCAATGCTTCTTCTACGACTGGTCTGGTGCACTTTTTTAAAATTGTAGGCTCTGGCCTTGTGACGTCTTTCCAGTCTATCTTTGGTGTAATACCAGCTATTTTTCATTCTATTTTTTCTGGGGTCTTCGGAGGGTTTCCTCTGATACTCGCATTAATTGCTGGCATACTCCTGTTGGTCTGCGCACTACGCTATGGCTGCACGACTTGCGCTTCTCGACCACGGATCCAGCATGTTCCATCTGCGTAGCCGGATGTGGGAATCTTATGGAACTCTGCCACTGGCTACCTTGAGTGTCGCTTATGGATTATCCTTCCGATTCCCGTTTTTCACTTGTGTACAGCTTGTCTTTCACTGTCTCGAATGTCCGTTCCAATGGGCTCTGGATATGTGTCTGTCAAACTTGGTGTCACCTGACCTGGATTTTGATCGACTGATGTATCCCTTAGTGGTTCATGAGTTTGACTGTTCTGGAGTCGGGTTTATGGCCTTGGGTGCGGCGCATGGAGTCCTCGGATTATGGGATATCGAGAGAGCAGCAGTTGACTTCCTGGCACGAAGTTACATCGAGATGCCTGCTTCTTGTCCACGTGGAGTGCTTGATGCTCATTTCCCTGTGGAACACGTGTGTTCTTTTTCTTTGCTGAACTGGATGTCCGAAAATTTTGCGGATAACTCAAATGATTTTCTACTGGAAGCCGCAGCTGCGTATGCTGCTTATACTTTCCTACATTGACTGCCTGATGGCGAGTCGAATAAAGTTTTTTTTTTTTTTTTTTGCCATCTTTTCACAAAGGATCGTTGGCTTCTATGGACGATGGATTGTGTTTTTACATTTTTCTTTTCCTCTCATTTTTCTGAACTCTCATTTCAAGCTCTTTAGTCTGCCTCATTGATCTTGAACTCTGCGTTCTGTAAAAATATTCGCCCCTGGTTATACTGTGGTTCGATCAAAGGGGGATGTCACGTGGTTTTAGGCCACTCCCTATTTACAGTGCTAAGTTAGCTTAATCACGTTAGCTGTTGGAAAACCATCTTGTTGCTTTCGCTGCCTTTGCACCCGACACTGTTGTTACATGTTATTACTTTGAGAAATGCAGACTCGCTCTTGTCTCAAGTGAATGTTATTAATACATCCTTAACAGTTGCTAGTGCCCTTGGTCTGTACATCGAGTAAAGAACTGTTCTAGGACACTAGACGGTGCCGGCTGATTATGTTCAGGGTGATCGTACCACTGTTTAGTCACAACATGCACGCAGCTGCAAATACCAGAAAGTCGAGGGCTTTAATAACACAGCGCAGCATATTGTTAGGGCATTCGATAGAAGAGCTGTTGCAGAGAACACTGAGCTGATCCTGTGATGTGATACATCTGAGCTGATCTATACGGTATGGGGTCCCCTATGCAAGCCTATGAGACCTTCTAATAGTCTAATAATATTTTATTAGTAACTAGAGAAAGGAGGGTGGTTATTTTCCACTGTCATTATAATATGATCGCTCCTTTTATATTCTATGGTATTGTAACAATGTTAATGGTAATGATCTTAACCATTTGTCTACTTATGTTAGCCAAAGTATTGTTTAACAGGACTCGAGGTTTATGAATAAATTCTTTATACTTTACTGTGTCTTAGTTATTCTGTTGTGGACTGATATATATGTGCAAACGGGTATTTCGGGTTCCCACCATTCCTGAGAATAACTAAGTCGCTTGTTCTGGGTTGTCTATACATTGGGACCGCCGAGCTAAATCTCGGATAACGAATGTGACACTAAGCTAGTCGGATAAGGGGTTCTTAGTTCTGAGGGGAGTTTCTGGTACACCACAATTCTCTAAGGTTCTGGTTTCCTGCGCATAGTTCTGAGCATACGCAGAATCCCTACAACAAGGTCTCACATGATTTAAAGCCAGAATGCATCGCACACTGTTCCAGACGCGAAAAGGCATCGGTAGGGCATTTACCAGCTTCCGCCTTTGTATGCTTAACATAGCCTCCTGGATGCCTGCCAATAATCTTAAACTTAATACAGATAAGACTGAAGTCTTATTTTTTAATAAAAAATCTCCCTTACCCTCCAATTTCTGGTGGCCGACTGTACTTAATCCCCCCCCGGAACCGGTGATAGCCGCCCGTAACTTAGGATTTCAATTTGATACCTCCCTCTCCTGTAAGACTCAAATCAATAAAGTTACCTCAGCCTGTTTCGGGAAGCTACGTATGATTAAAAAAAAATCATTCCCTACTTACCGTTGGATTCCCGTAAAACTGTAGTCCATGCCCTTATCACCGCACATCTAGACTACGCCAACAGTTTGTACGTAGGTGCTCCTACTTACCTCATTAATCAATTACAAAAAGTTCAGAATGCTTCAGCCAGGCTAATTTGCAATATCCCTTATCGCCATTCCATTTCTCCCCATCTGGTTGCACTTCACTGGCTCCCAGTAAAATTACGCATCCAATTCAAAGTTCTAACTCTAGCCTTCAGAGCCCTCTCGGATAGAGGCCCCTTTTACCTTCGTCGCAGATTGCGATTTTCACAATCATCACGAAACCTCAGGTCCAATCATCTCCGTTTTATGATTTGCCCTCGTTTTCGTCTTACACGTACAGGAGGAAGGTCCCTGGCAGTAGCCACCTCCAAACTATGGAATCAGCTTCCCATAGAACTAAGATTTTTGACGTCAGAACCCCTATTTCGGAAAAAACTAAAAACCTGGCTTTTTTCCCGTCTTTTGATTTAACTTACCTTCCTCTTTAACTCCCCTGATCCTTCTGCAACAATGTTTTAGTGCCGGGACACCTCCGTTGGAGGTAGCCGAGCGCTCTATAATATACTAAATAAATAAATAAATAAAACATGCCAGAGGAACCGCTTCTCCTGGAACCGCGTTGCAGTGGGGAAAAGAAGAAAACTGACGTCTGCGTGCCGGGAGGGACTTATATGGCTCCACTGAGAACATATCCGTGGACGACGTCAGAGCGGAGCCATGCGAGGCCGTCCCCCGGTGCGCAAAGGTACTGCTGAAAAATCTCTGGGTCCAGACTGGCACCTGGAGGATATTCTAAGTTAAGGAATCTGTGGCTAGATGTCTGTATCAGATTGTCTTCCACAGCTATCACCACCAACCACGAAGCATTCAACCTCCAAAAAATAATTTTAGGCCCAACTCACTGCATAGAACTCACTCACAATGACATATTCGGACCCTTAGGACAAGCCACAGTTGCACAGAACTCCTACATAAGCCAGAGCAACCATATAATCACTTTCAAGATCAATAGACTTATCAAGGACTACGCGTCCAATACACTAAAAACCAACAACAGCAAACATCCGGACAGACAATGGAATAAAATAGACATCCACCAACTCCACTGCCATCTTGAAAGAATCTCAATAAACATGTGGCCACAAGACACACACCTTCTACAACTGCATCTCCATTGCACTGGACAAACAGAAACCAACAAAAACCACATCTAGGGGTGACCACAAACAATAATACAACACATGGGTTGGTGACAACATTAAAAGAATGAAAACATAATTCAACATACTATATATTACAACGCAAGTGGAGAAAAATCAGCATATGAAATAGACGACAGCAAGCTACACTATAACAGAGTCCACAAAAGAGCTAGCAGAACCACAAAAAGACGCCACCATTCCACATGCTTAACTGAAGCCAACTAAAGTTCTAATGAAAGCCATAAAATTCTAAAAGACTTCCCAAATCCAGAGTGACAACACACACAAACACCACACTCACAAGACTTCTGTGACAAAATATTCAATTGATTGATCTCAAAAATAAAAAAAGATTGACAATTACCTGAAGGAGAATGTGGTCAGCACCACAACCACACACAACATATTCACCATACAGACAACAATATTCATCCATCAATGCATACTTTTAATACCCTGTCACAGGAAGTTTTTCTCTATATGATCATGGCAACCACATGATCAGGATCACCTTCAGATGTAGCACCACCAAAAGGCTTTAAAGCCATCCTTCACACAACATGTGCGGGGTAGCCAGATGCCTTGAACTAAGTTGATTCCCACCGGAGACGAAAACCTCCTACATTAGACCTCTCCCCAAAAAGAAAAACCTTGACCCACCCCACCCAGCAAACTACAGACCCATATCAAACTGACCATTCCGACAGAACATAAGGACAATGTCAAACCCAGAGTCCATCTTTATACCTGGCAGGGGCAGCCATCATATGAATCTGGGATGACCTAAAACCCACACTGGACAAGAACGAAGAGCTGCCTTGTTGCTTTTGGATTTTTTAGCTGTATTTTTATTTATCTTTTTAGAGTTTTATATGGCGCGAACTAGACCCAAAGGTATCAGAGCGCTTTACATAGCACCAGTTTTGTTACAGAAGGACACATTAATTTTTGTTAGGCATGGTGATATTACGTGATTTGCCCAGAATCACAGGTTGTTGAGCGTCATTGCCGAGACTCAAACCCGGTTCCCCAGCTTCGAGGTCGACCGCTCTAGCCGTAAGGTTACATCCTCTCCTCAAGTATTTGACACTGTCCTCCACCATATGCTAGCACGAAGACTCCACGATCTCGGAGACTGTGAAACTGCTCAGAAATGGATTGCTTCTTATCTCACATAAAGAAAAAAGTGCAGTTTTCCTACCATCTTTTACATCAGCTTGCCACAAACACAGTTGCGTCCCTCCGGAGCCCATCATATCCCCTCTTATTCAATACCTTCCTAACCCCCTTACCAAATCTGATTAAATCATTCAACCTCACCTGTTACAACTATGCAGATGGCACCTGAATAGTTTTAAAAATGGATAGCCCAGAAGGTCTCTGCTTATTCAAAACTTGACGACTGCCTTCGTGCCATAAACACATCCATGAATACCCATCTAAAGCTCAATACAGCAAAGGCAGAGATAGTGCCTTGAAGACAATCGCACAAATACCAGCCTACTGCCATTTGGCCTGAGGAACTTAAGGCTGAACCAACAACATCAAGAGAAGTAGAAATCATGGGGGAATCATGGATTCACATCTATCCTTGATACCACATGTTAACGTCACAAAGAATGCCTTCTACGCAATGAAAACACGTCACGTCTACCCACACCTTGCATACCAACATAAACAGCAAGCCATCTTCACACTCTCAGTCTTCAACCTTGATTATGCCTGCAGCCTATATACCATGGTGTATCCAAAGTCCTAATGCACAAAGCACAAATCATCTCAAATGCAGCCGCATTTCTCTCCTTTCACCCAAGAGAACGCATGACCCCAGTCTTTCAATTGCTCCACTGACTCCCTTTAGCTAAAAGGCCAATCCTCAAGCCACTCTGCATTGTCCCAAGAGCCTCCCAAGGAAAAAGACCATTATACTTACAGGCTAAATTACAACAAATACAAACTAAACAGAAGAGTGTGCTCTAGGGTTTCATCACTTTTCATCTTAGCACCTTACCATATGAAGTCTGTAGGAGGCACTGCTTTCAAGTACAAGCAGACAAGCACTGGAACTCACTACCAGCCAACATTAGAAACATCCAGGAACGTATACACTTCTGAAGACAACTGAAAACATAGCTATTTCCACGATAACTGTACCACTCAACATGACAGCCCAAAAACAGTCACACCCTCAAGCATCAATGTTCAGTTTACATCCCACAGATTGCAAACAACCCAACAAGCAAACTGCTTTTGGTATGCATACAAGATAAGAAGGGCTGGCCTATGATTTACCAGAGCATTATACAGTAATTTATATACAACGTTCATGGCCCACAATAATACGAAGACCATAATATTTAGCGGTCAGCAGCCAATTGTAACTTATACCTCTTACATTCAC
The DNA here is from genome assembly GCF_964204655.1 of Triturus cristatus. NCBI lineage: Eukaryota > Metazoa > Chordata > Amphibia > Caudata > Salamandridae > Triturus > Triturus cristatus. The sequence continues at coordinate 2,836,479 of NC_140591.1, forward strand.
ATATGATATATCTGCTACAGGGGTTGTCCATCACCAGTAACGTGCGGCCCAAAAACCACACATCACCAAATGAACAGGCACAGAAGAAATGAAGAGATGGGTCACACACTGCTTGACAATTTGGAGGACTTAACCCCTTGAACGCGCGTGGAATTCCCCCGCGGTGCGGGCGAATTCCACGCGTGCGTGATTTGGACGGCCCCTGGCCGTCCGAGGCACACCGTGACGTCTGACGGCCGGGGGCCATCCGACGCATGGAATGGGTTAATCTAGTCCACGACTGCAGAGCCCACATATCTCTACACTCTGACCCTCCCGCAAGCTTTCACTCACTGAACCTCTTGGGAACAATTCTCCTGGTTTTACCATGTCATTATCATAACACAGATGGCCTTGGCTAGAGCCCTATACAGAAAGGACAACTATAATATTCTCCAAGTTGTCCAGCCCAAGTCCTCCCTAGCAAAACTCAAGGGTAATCTAGCTGGTCTGTGCACTATTGACAGGGCGTGGTGTCCGGTCCACAGTATCCCGTCAGAATGGTCTTCTTTGATGGTGGTATGGTCTTACTATGTTCTGATCAGTGCACGCCTGCATTAAAAAGTACGAATGCGAACACTGAACTACAGCACGTACAGTTGCAGAATTTCTACTGGCAGTCAGGGACAGGTATGTTTGATGGCACTGCAACCAATCACCAGGAACACACTCTGCCACTGTCCTGTGTAAGACTTATATATGGAAACTTTGAAGAACAAAAGAGAACTGTGTCAGGTTTAGAAGCCACAGCAGAACAGACAGAGCAATAATGGATAGCACTGGAGGAGTACAGTAAAGGCCACAATCCTGCAGTCCAATCAACAGGAGAAGGAGGATCACAGAAGAAGGGCAAGCACTTCCCATCAGTTCCAGCAGGTGGCAGCAAAAGGATCTTTGATCTCTCTCTGTTTCTGGGAGATGAGGAGATTATACCAAATGTTATTAGCTTTCAACAAAATGTCTATCACACCCACATAAAACCCACACAAGATCAACTAGAATTCACTGTAAAATTAATACGATATAAAATTACCACTAAGAGGCTAAAATTGTTTATTACTTTTTTCAAATTGAGAACTAATGCTCATTCGTCTTCCCCTTTTCCACTTATGGATCAGGGTCTTTGGTCAAGAGCTTTAGATCTGCCGCTCTGCCCCCGCATCCATATCAAATATTGTTGTCTTCTGTGAAGTCCTTATTCGCTTTAAACCTCATTGAGACATTGGTTTCTTGATATTTCATGCACATTTTTCAAGTTACTGCTACATTCCCTGTGGCATAGGCGTCCGCGGTGCAGAACAGAAGCAACATTACAGTCGCTGGGCTTCAATCCCAGTTCTTCTCAGCCAGGGTGCAATACTTTTCCCCTAAAATTATGCTGTGCTTGAGGTAGATTAGGTGTTACAAGCTTTTATGGATGATATAAAAAAACATTGCAACTATCAAGCTGAGCTGGTCTGCATTTGGTCATTTTTTGCTAACAATAGCGCACTGTACTTTGTCAGTGCCACTTTACACCTATTTATTTGTTGGGCACATGTGCACGCCTGCCTTTGAGACTGCCTACAACGTAAATGCCTTGCTAGCCAAAGTGCTCCAGGCTTCTCAAACAGACCTCTTCTTTTCTACATAGAATCTGCCTTTTTTTCAGTCTATTAAAGACAATTGCTTTGGTCTCAGATAGGTATGTGTAGAGAGAAGTGCGCGCTCTGCTCTTGAACACAACAGGTCTCCTGTTTTATGAAACTCCTCACTCAGGCACCATTCTCTGGCAGCGCCTGAGGAAGCCGGGCCAGGAGGTCTTGCACTAACAGCACATTCTCAGCATGTAGAGCAGTCCTTCGGTTCATAGCAACAGCGAGCCTCTGTCTCAGACTTCAAGTTGGATCTCAGTACAGTCATCCCTCTGGGGTGGTGCACAGAGCTCTTTCTTGAAGTAAAAGGTGAACATGTGTACCTGGCTCACGGGGGCAGAATATGTTATTCAACAGCGCCAGGTCCATCCAACCAGACTCTCAGAAGTACTGAAGCACTTGGAATGTTGGTGGTCAGTCATATTTATGTGCATCGCTCCGTATATAGTTCAGTTACTAGTTCATAAACGCTACCTAATGTTCTCAGTATCAATGAATCAATTGGGATGACAAACATTACATAATGCCATCCTATATTGTCTATTTCCCAGACAGCCATCCGCCAATCAAGAAGTCTTAGCTCTCAGAGTGGAGCACGGATAGTGAAAATGGAAAGCCAGCTGGTCTCTTTTATTGAGGTGATATCACTGGCCCAATCGTTGTCTAAGTGTTGCCAAAGACATGCCTCTACATACCGGCTCAACCATGTGGTCTAAGTGTTGCTAAAGACTAGCTTCTACACACCGGCTCGACCATGTGATCTAAGTGTTGCCAAGACATGTCTCTACACACCGGCTCGACCATGTGGTCTAAGTGTTGCCAAAGACATGCCTCTACACACCGGCTCGACCATGTGGTCTAAGTGTTGCCAAAGACATGCTTCTACACACCGGCTCGACCATGCGATCTAAGTGTTGCCAAGACATGTCTCTACACACCGGCTCGACCATGTGATCTAAGTGTTGCCAAGACATGTCTCTACACACCGGCTCGACCATGTGATCTAAGTGTTGCCAAAGACATGCTTCTACACACCGGCTCGACCATGTGGTCTAAGTGTTGCCAAAGACTTGCTTCTACACACCGGCTCGACCATGCGATCTAAGTGTTGCCAAAGACATGCCTCTACACACCGGCTCAACCATGTGGTCCAAGTGTTGCCAAAGACATGCTTCTACACACCGGCTCGACCATGTGGTCTAAGTGTTGCCAAAGACATGCCTCTACACACCGGCTCGACCATGTGATCTAAGTGTTGCCAAGACATGTCTCTACACACCGGCTCGACCATGTGGTCTAAGTGTTGCCAAAGACATGCTTCTACACACTGGCTCGACCATGTGGTCTAAGTGTTGCCAAGACATGCCTCTACACACCGGCTCGACCATGTGATCTAAGTGTTGCCAAAGACTTGCCTCTACACACCGGCTCGACCATGTGATCTAAGTGTTGCCAAAGATTTGCCTCTACACACCGGCTCGACCATGCGATCTAAGTGTTGCCAAAGACTTGCCTCTACACACCGGCTCGACCATGTGATCTAAGTGTTGCCAAAGACTTGCTTCTACACACCGGCTCGACCATGCGATCTAAGTGTTGCCAAAGACTTGCCTCTACACACCGGCTCGACCATGCGATCTAAGTGTTGCCAAAGACTTGCCTCTACACACCGGCTCGACCATGTGATCTAAGTGTTGCCAAGATATGTCTCTACACACCGGCTCGACCATGTGGTCTAAGTGTTGCCAAAGACTTGCTTCTACACACCGGCTCGACCATGTGGTCTAAGTGTTGCCAAAGACTAGCCTCTACACACCGGCTCGACCATGTGATCTAAGTGTTGCCAAAGACTAGCCTCTACACACCGGCTCGACCATGTGATCTAAGTGTTGCCAAGACATGTCTCTACACACCGGCTCGACCATGTGGTCTAAGTGTTGCCAAAGACATGCTTCTACACACCGGCTCGACCATGTGGTCTAAGTGTTGCCAAAGACATGCCTTTACACACCGGCTCGACCATGTGATGCACGCAAAACATTGTACCCTGTTCCATTGAAGACTACTGATTCAATCCAAGACTTGACACAACAACCTGGCTAAAAGGTACTTTGCTGGGAGGGGTGAGAGGAATAAGCAATGCAGGGGTTTGCTGGGGACCAGCTACATAAACAAGCAGTGGCAGATGCATAAGGTTTCGCCTATGTGATTCAAAATAAGCAGTTTTTTGTTGCAATTTGTAGCTTGCTGAATAGTTGTACAATATAAGTTACTGTTAAAGTGCCATGACCTGTTTATGTACAAAAAGGCAATATATTGTGCTGCTACTAGTGGTATAGTGCGGGTAAGTGATAGCAAAGTTTTTGAAAAATGAAATAAAAGAAGGAAAAATTAGAACTAGTAGATGTAATAGCAATATTATGTGTCTAGAAGAATTCTGACAACTTTTGGCCCCGGTGCCACTGCACCTTCTGCAGCATTCAAATCATGACCCTATTGCCTGTAAGGTAACTACACTTCTGACTGCCTGTTTAGTTTAAACATTTTGCAATAATCTGGGTATAGTGGGATCCCCAGAGCTTTAGGCCCTGGTGCCACTGCACCTGCTGCACCATTCAAATCATGACATATTGCCTGCTACATAAATGCACTTGTGACTACCTGTTTCGTTTTCAATGTTAGCTATAATCTGGGTCAAGTGGGGTCCCTAGAGATTTAGGCCCTAGTGCCACTGCACCTGCTGTACCATTCAAATCATGACCCTTTTGTCTGCAAAGTAACTGAACTTGTGGCTGCCTGCTTAGTAGTAAAATATAGCATATTAACTTTATTTTTAACGTTTTCTTACATTTAGAATTTGATTATAATGACAAATAGATTAAGTTGAAACAATCAGTCCGATAATGCCTACAAAGTGAAAAGAAAAGTTCTGAGGCAGGAATAGGAAATACCACAAACGTTCTCAGGCTAAAGCATCTGCTTTACACAACCAAGTAATAAACCAGGTAATAAAAAGCAACCATTCCAGCATACTGTTAGAAGCTGTCTACCTTTTCCGTGGGAAGAGATCTTATCTTGACAGTGAATGGGGCTTAAACAGTGTGAACAGATTTAGTAGATGTATCATAATGCGTGCAACCAGGGGAAGTTAACAAAAAAAAGTTCCACACAAAAGCGAATGAACACAGTAATTTGGTATTTGCAACTGATAAGATTCCCCCCCCCTTTTAGATATAATAAATACAAGAGATTTCACAAGCACAACGCAAGCACTGTGCAGGCAAAGTCTAAAAAGGGCCATACCCTCAATAGCAACACATATTATAGGGACTAAACATACACTGGACTACCCCAACATCATGTGTGCTCCATAATATGCAACATACACACATACATCTGTGGAAGTGAGGGGTGCCAGTCATGACAAGTGTATGAAATTGAGTTACTGGTTAAGAGGAGTAGAACCCTACTCAAGCAGCAACCACATTCCTTGTCAGGGTGAAGTCACAACCAAACCCCAAATTAACCTGCGTTTAAGCCTTTAACAGCTTGGCACAAAAGAACCAGGCTTAACTTACAGGCAATGCGCAAAAGTAATTCTGCAGCACTTCAATCCGTAATAAAGTGAAAACAGAACACAAGAAAAATCCCACCCCAAACTAGAAAAATTAAGTATATTTTAATAAATATATCGAAACCAAAATAACAAAAATCCAATCAATAAAAGCGGAGATTTGCAAATTTGAAGATTTGACTGAGAATAGTGGCAAAAAGCACAAAATGCCCAAAAAGTTCAGGCCGACTGCGATGGAGTGCAGGCCGGCTACAAGGACCCAGCAAGGCTGATTGAACAAAGCACCTTAAATCCTGACTGCAAAGCGATGCAGAGTCCCACGGCAAGGATGCGTCACGCAGCAGAGGCGTGTGAGGGCCGGGAAATGAGATGTGTCACGCAATGGCAGTTCTGGGAAGCGACGTAAGGCGGTGTGAAGTCCTTGCATGGAGATGTGTAGCGCGGCGACGGTTTTGATGGGCTGCTGTTGACAATGCACAGTCCTTGCGTGGAGATGCGTTGCGCAGCTGCGGTTATGATGGGCTGCGATGGGCGATGCATCAGTTCTGCTGGGGGTTCTACTGTGCAGCGGAGGGTATGCATCAGTTGTGCTGGTCCACAGATGGGCTGGCAAAGCACTTTCAAGCCCACTTCCAAGGTCCAGGACTGGGGTGACACGACTTTGGAGGGCAGGAATCACAGCAGGCAGAGTCCAGGTGCTCGGTTCAAGGGTGTTGGAGCCTCTTATGTCCCTGGAGCTCTAACCAGAAGGCCAGCCAAGTAGCCCTTGGAGTCACTCTGGAAACCTGGGTTAAGAGATGCAGGTACAGCACCTCTCCCCCAGGCAGAAGGCAGAATGTCAGCAATCCAGCAGGGCAGCAGTCCAACACAGAGGCAGTCCTTTCGGAAGCACAGCAGTCCTTCCTCCTGGCAGAGTTTTCCACAGGTCCCGAAGTGTACTGAAGGTTTGGTGTACGAGGTCCACTATTTATCCTTGGTGCAAGCTTTGAAGTAGGAGAAGTTTCTAGAAGCTTCCATCCCCAGGGTAGTTTGGAATTTCAAAACTCCCTGTCGTTGCCCCAGATAGTCTAAGGTCACAACATGAATGGATGAATGAATGAATGATGGGCCTGAAGTGCAAACAGCTGCTCCAACAGGAGCGTTCTGGCACTAGTTGAAGTAGGAGAAGTTTCTAGAAGCTTCCATCCCCAGGGTAGTTTGGAATTTCCTAAGGTCACAACATGAATGGGCCTGAAGCGCAAACAGCTGCCCCAACAGGAGCGTTCTGGCTCTAGTTGCAGGTTCAAGAAAGGAGAACGACTAGCAATCTCTGTCTAAAAAAACGAGACAAAATTCAAAATTCTTTCAAAAGAGGAGTTTTTAGATGGGCTTTGAACATAGCCACTGAGGACATGTTCCGAAGATAATCAGGAAGCGATTTTCACAGTTTAGGCGCCAGAGAGGTAAAGGCCCTGCCTCCAGCTCTAGATGTATATGTTCTCTGGTACATAGAAGATTTTGGTGGGTAAACTAAATTTCTGTGAGGTTGTTATCTTTTAATCTTGTTTTTAATATAGCCCGGGCACATCAAAATCACAGCCTTAAAGGTAAATAAAAGTGCTGTAAATTTTATTCTTTGGCTAATAGGAAGCCAGTGAAGTGTTTTCAGCCCCTTTCAGATTGAGGTGCGTTATTGAATGTTCAGCACAAGGCGAGCTGCAGTGTTCTGAACCCGTTGTAATCTGTTTACAAGCCCTTGAGGGGAAGCAAGCAGCAGGGCATTTGCATAGTCTAGCCTAGATATAATTAGTGTTAGATTATGTTCGTGGATGCCATGTATAAGTTAGCATTCCCTATGCCATTTTCTTTTTCTAGACGCCATTTTATACTCTTTGAAACTAATCCTGTTTGATTCCAAGAAATACCCCTTGCTAAGTTTTGTTTCTGTAATGAGGAACTGTTCGTGCCAGTGCATATCTTTCTCCTCGTTAGAGAGTCTCTCCCACCTGTCTGGTACTGTGATTGCAGCCCAGGGTGGAACGGCCTTGAAAGTGTTCCAAGCTGTGCAAGATACGAGACTAGAAACCTTTTTTTTTGTCTTTACGCTGTCCATCCACACCAGTTGGGAACATTCCTCTGGGGGCGTGTACTAGTTGATCATGCAATGCATATAATGGTCTTTATGCTTACTGTTCCTCAATTCCCTCTGTAGCACTCTCTTGAGACTGGGCAGACGGAGCCCCTCTCTGAGCGTACATAATAAATAATTATTCATGTATATTCTCCATTGTCTCTCCAACTCTTCTTTTAGCATGGAAGTCTGAGAGGTGGTCCGAGGTGACCCGGGTGGCCCTAAGTGGGTCACTTCCTTCCTTAGGACGCAAGCAATGCATTTATGTGTATAATCGGATAGAAATTTGAAAACTTTCCTAAGAGATTTCAGTAATGCAAAACTTATTCCAGATGAGACTATGACTTGTGATTTGAAAGAAAGTGACATATCAATTTTAACTCTCAAATTGTTAGCCAAGGTGGTAGGGGCTGAGTGTGTTGCCAGCTCTGATGGCCAGATTTGACATGTCCAGCGGTGAGGACGTGCCAAATAATGGGATCTCTGATTTATTCCAGTTCAGGCAGAGGCAGCTCTTATGCATTCATTCTCCGACTGCCACAAGACAGCCTTAAAAGTTGGCTATAACAGAGTTGTCCAAGTGTTGAAAGGCAAACATCAATTGGCTATCGCCCACATACAATATGGCATTAAAACGCCAGGCTTGTGCCACAGTAGCAAGGGGGCCATATAGATGTTAAATAAAGTGGTACAACTTTGAAATGTGGCTGGGTTGGAGTTCGCACATTACCATCACTTTAGCAAACTCATCAGTAATGTACAATAACTGCTCAAGGGAACAAGAGGGAAACAGCCACCCACGTTTCCAAGTGATCTCTGTGGACAGGGTTCACAGAAAACAAATTACAAAACTAAGTCCCGCTTCCGAGCAAGGGGTGAATTAATTTGATCGGAGAGTAAGTCCAGAAAGGAGTATTAATCCAAGATCAGTGTTTGTGTTCTTCTTTATTTTCAGGTTGTCATCATATTCAGAAGCCACAAGTATTTCACAGACGATTCATATCATCAAGTTGATGTAACAGATGTAGCCAACAGGTGTTTCTTCTTTGGTTTATCACCCATTGACTTCCTCAGGGCTCCTATGTCAATAATAGAAAAATATGCACTCCGAGATCATTCTGTGATATTTGTCTAAAAGAAGTTCTAACTTACAAGAGCAAGCATAAGAAGGGAAAAGTTATTTATAAGAGGAAAAATAAGGAAAAAATATAAGAGGGGAGAAGACCACCAGAGTAATTCACCAAGTGAGATACCATCTAACGAAATGCTAGGGAAGTGAACAAATGGCGAAGAAGAAAGCAAAAACTGAAGAAAAACACGAGAGTGAAGTAAAGCGTACCGTACGGATAAAATTGAGAAATAGCAGAAGGAGTGTGCACTCAATTCAGGAGCACAACGGAAATTATATTTGGAAAAAAGAGAACGCCCAAGGTAAAAGATCCAATAGGTGCACATAAGTTACATCAAAGTGCCGAAAGAGCCAGAGTGAACATGGTTGTGCCAAATCACAAACATATCACTCACCAATTATTAACTGGAAAACAGGTCCGCCACTATCCAGGCAAGCCTGCAGATAATCCCATTCAGCATGGGTCTGAGAGAAAAGAGAGTAATCTCAGAAATGTCGTCATCGCTCAATCTTACAATTCAACCATCGTGCCACCTATTTATTAGCAGGGTTTATTTAAAAGAAATGCATTCCGTAGCACTAGCCCAGAATCCATCATTACTATTGATTTGGAAGATTAGGTGTCATTTAATATCAATTACAAGCCTGAGCGTAAGTATTATGTAATATATCTAAGAATGTGCCCATATGATACAAAAAAATACACAAATCAATAAATGATCATATTCCGAAAAGAATTCTCTCGTGGGGTGTCTAAATCTAGAAAAATCTGAGTAACATAGAACACATATTGACATAGGGTCAAATTGTCTTCTAAAATAGAAACGGAAGGAATAATATGACACAAGCCATTAAAAGTGAGTCTCAAATTAACGCGCACAGTGGATTACCAGAGTGAAAGTGCTCTCTATCATCTTAATTCCAAACTCCAGTAATATCTAGTGCGTCACATGTGATCTAAATATCTACTGTAAGCATAGGAAAAAGGAGAGAATAAAAGGAGAGAATAAAAGAAACAAGAGAGATTGGTGGTCGGATAGAGCCCTGTGGTACTCTGCAGTTCCGAGGCGCGGGGTTGGATGAGCTGCTGTCGGCCCGCAAGCAAGGGACGCATCCAGCCTCAGACATTGCCTGCTGTGACAATTCCTTCCAGTTGCAACAGTCGATTCCATAAGAGACGGCATCAGAGGCGGGCGGCAGATCAAGCCAGACTCAAACAGCTTCTTTCAACCAGAGTCAAGCTCAGTTTAATAAACTCCGTCACTTCTAGGAGAGCTTGTTACGCAGTTAAGCCGGTGTTGGACTTGGCCCTTTTTGCAGGGTCATCCCTGAACTTTTTGCCTTCCTCCTATATTTTTTCTGACCTGTTGTTAGCTGTTTTATGACTCTGGGCACCGCTGCTGACCAGCGCTAAGGTGCATATGCTCTCCCTCTTGTAAATTGATGTGAGGATTAGTGACTCCATGATTGGCTCAATTGGTTTACTTGTCAGACCCTAGTGTGCCCAGGGTTTGTAAATCAAATGCTGCTGGTGGGCTTGCAGCACTGGTTGTGACACCCACAGAAGCAGCTTGTAAAGTGTGTCTCAGGCCTGCCATTGCAGGGCCTGTGTGCAGTCTGTGACTGCCATGTTGACTGGGCAAGTGCACCCACTTGCCACTCCCTAAACTTTCCCTTTTCTGCATATTAGTCACCCCTATGGTAGGCCCAAGAGCAGGGTGCATTGTAAGTAAAAGGTAGGACATGCCCTGATGTGTGTGGCATGTCCTAATAGTGAATCACAGCCATTTTCGTTTTTCACTATTACAAGGCTACCTGTTCCCCATAGGCCAGAATGGGCAGTTTGATTATAACATTTTATAATCCTACCTGACTCGGGGAACTAGGTAGAAATTCAAGTTTAGATTGCCTGAACTCAGAATGCTAAAATACATCTTTTAGTGACGTTGGTTTTAACATTCTGTGTTTGAAAATACCACTTTTAGAAAGTAGGTATTTTCTTGCCTAACTATCCAAGCCTGCCTCTGCTGGGTTGTGTATTCCTTGTCTGGAGTTTGAGTGACAGGGGCTGGGGATTCCAGGAGACAGGGTGAGTCAGAACAGGGCTGAATAGAGCTATCTGCATGTAGATGGGTGGGAGGAGTTGCATCTGGGACATGAATAGGGCTGTGCCTGCCTTCCACAATGCTAGCGCCACCTCCTCTGGTGTGTCTGATGTCCCTAGCCCACACTGTCAAAGGAAAGAAGGAGTCTTGTCAACAAAGTGCTCCAGGACTGAACAGAACTGGTTGGGACTAGGCACAGACACTCTCTGTCTTCAGAGACAAAGGATTTACATGTATAAATATGGGGACCCAGACCCCAGAACTTTAACCCCTTCGCCGCGGCACGAATTTTGCCACGGCGCTGGGGGGGGTTCGGGGTGAGCGCGGCGCCGCCATGCTCGTGACGGAACCACTCCGTCATGAGCCACGGGTGCGCTGTGCTCATGACGGAGTGGTTCCGTCACGACTCCGCCCACTTGCATTATTCGCCCGCAGAGGCGGGGAATCAGCGCCGCGTGGGCGGAGCGGCCGCAACGGCCGCAGCATGACGGAACCACTCTGTCATGAGCACACGGCGCCCGTGGCTCATGACGGAGTGGTTCCGTCATGAGCAGGCAAGGGGTTAAATCACTTCTGGGAAACAAGAAGAACCTTTGCTGAGGAGAGGAACCAGAGAGAGAGACTGCAGGAGGAGACTATCCCTATGCTGTGTGCTGTTTGAGGATTGGCCTGCAGTGGTTACCTGATTGCCAAAGAAAGGAGAAAGGACTTTGTGCTACTTTCATCAACTTGTAAGAAGAACTCCAAGGGCTTGAACTAGAGCTTTTCTCCTGCCTGAAGTCTCAGGGATATCAGACTTCACCCACCAGCTTTTCCCTGCCTTTCCTTGCTGGGAATCGAAGGGCCTACTGTTGAGCTGGGCCTTCTGAGAGACTGCGTGTCACTGGGAGCTGGAAGCGCGACTCAAGGCGAAGAAGCATGTCGCCGCCGCAGCAGTTGTCGTCGCATCGCCGAGGAAGCGTGCCGCCGCTGCCACCATCGCATCAACCGAAGCGCCTCGCATCACCAGAGAAGAGTGTCGCCGCCGCATCACACTCCGTTGCATCATCGGAGAAGCATATCGCAGGGCCTGTCTCAGCTCAAGAAGATCCACCGAGTCGCTGCACGGCCATTGGGTGTGCACACATCACCCCATTGTTGTCGCAACATCAAGAAGAAGCCATTTTGTCTCATTGTACCAGATCTTCACCGCATCACGGCATTGCTAGCCGCATCGCCACAGAAGCGCAGTAAGAAACCAACGCATCACCTCCCCACGCGGAGAAGAACCGATGCATCACCGTCCCCTACGCATCAGTAGGGAACAGACGCATCACCTCCCCCGGAGTAAGGAACCGACGCATCCCCGTTCTTGCGTGTAAGGAACTGACGCATCACCTTCCCTGCAACTCTTTTATCGTAAAGCGTTACGCATCCAAAGGTACATTGAACGCAAAGTGTCGTATTTACCATCTTAAGAGAACTAAGATATTTCAACCATTTTCAAGTACGGTATGGTGGATTTTTGTCGTTTGTAGTCTTGTGTTAAATCTATATAAAAGATACTTATTTTTATAGTACAACCTGTGTGGCGTCTCTTTGTAGTGCTGTCACTATTTTACTGTATGTGTTCACAAATGCTTTACACACAGCCCCTGAGATAATCCTGTCTGCTTGTGCCAAGCTACCAAGGGGGTGAGCAGGGGTTATTTTGGGAGTGTACCCCTTACCCTGACTAGACGCAAGGGTCCCTATTTGGTCAAGGGTACCTACCTCTGCCAACTAGAGATCCCAAATCTAACAGCCGGCATGAAAACTGGACTGGGAGGGGTGTAGACAATCATTTGCGACTATAAATTTGGTGATATGACCATTGACCCCAGAATCTATCGACTAAATCATTACCGTTGGAAGATTTTATTGACTAAATCTAAATTATTACCAAAAGAAGTAACACTGATGATTATTTTGAAAATACTGAAGTAATTGTGCCTGACGCCAAATTATAATTAGAGTAAATACCTACGTCTTCACCAATAGGTGAGCAAGGAAAAGTCTTCCTTTTTGTTTATTTACCCTCACACACCCTAGTGGTGTCATGCTTCATCATCGGGTCACCCCGACGCCTAAAAGTCGGGGTGGGCTCAACCACAGTATTGGGAGCTCTTGATAGAAGTTGGTGACCTGGGGGGCTAAATAAGTTAAAATACCTCAAACAGATCCCCGGTTTCCCTTTATTCTTGGGTCTGTTTGGGTAACTAAAAATTAAAGATTGGGTCTTACAAGGAGTCTTATGGTCCTAAGACCCTAGTGCCAACATGTTTCAGTCCTATTTTGGCCATATAGGTCCTGGACTTTCATCAGGGCTAAGTATTGGCCTCCCTAGGAGACAGGATATAAGGGGGTTTCCCTATCCTGTATGCAAATCAAGGGCAGAGTAGCTGCTCCTTGTAACAATGATTGATGATTTACCAATCACGGGTAGTGATCCATCTGTAAAGATAAAAAGACAGACAACAGAGAAAAACGAAAAGACAAAAACAACATACATTTTATAGTAATGTCACTGTTTTTCTTCCAGATTACGTCCCACATTGCGTGCTCTGGAACTAATTAATAAACCACTAGTGCCAATATGTGTCTATGACATAGTGGTAATCAATTGCTTCCAAACCTGTGCCACTCTTGTGCTTGTCATCATTTAATACTATTAAGTGACAGATGATTGGTGGGGTGGCTGTGGTACTCAAAAACTGATCTCAATTCGTGTCAGTACGTCTATGTTTATACTAGTGTAACACTCCATGCCTCACATTCATTCCACATTCATACAGTGTTAGTGCGAAGAATAGCCATAATCGTAATCATGTTGTATTTATGATTTATCCCTCCTGATTCTGTGCAAAAAAATGAATAATAAAATCTTAGTCCCTTACCCGATTCTCGAATGGTTTCTGTATCTCAGGGGATCGTTAAGCATCTAGGGGTAGCTTTGTAGTCAAACCCTACATTAATGACCCCAGATGGTTAAGGGAAACAAATATGGCGAGTGGTTATTGTCTGACCTAACAAAATTAAGTATCTCTCGTATTTCCCATATGGAGAAAAGGAGGATTGAAAAATGCTTGGGGATCGTATTGAAAGTTATCCTACTCAGACTTACTTCTTCAATGAGTATGAATAAAGAAAAAATATCCTTCCTAGACGTAGTCTTCACAGCTAGTGAAGGTACCCTTAAGAACTCTCTGTTCACCAAGACAACAGATAAAAATAGCCTACTTAGGTTCGATAGCGCACATCCGCGCTCATTAAGAGAGAACCTACCTGTAGGACAGTTCTTGAGGGTTCGTAGAAATTGTACAGAGTTGGAAACATACAAGAAGGAAGCTACCATCGTTTTTCTCTGTTGTCTGTCTTTTTATCTTTACAGATGGATCACTACCCGTGATTGGTAAATCATCAATCATTGTTACAAGGAGCAGCTACTCTGCCCTTGATTTGCATACAGGATAGGGAAACCCCCTTATATCCTGTCTCCTAGGGAGGCCAATACTTAGCCCTGATGAAAGTCCAGGACCTATATGGCCAAAATAGGACTGAAACATGTTGGCACTAGGGTCTTAGGACCATAAGACTCCTTGTAAGACCCAATCTTTAATTTTTAGTTACCCAAACAGACCCAAGAATAAAGGGAAACCGGGGATCTGTTTGAGGTATTTTAACTTATTTAGCCCCCCAGGTCACCAACTTCTATCAAGAGCTCCCAATACTGTGGTTGAGCCCACCCCGACTTTTAGGCGTCGGGGTGACCCGATGATGAAGCATGACACCACTAGGGTGTGTGAGGGTAAATAAACAAAAAGGAAGACTTTTCCTTGCTCACCTATTGGTGAAGACGTAGGTATTTACTCTAATTAGATCCTTCACATCTCTCCCCACTGAAGTGCACCAATATCAACCACGGTTGATCCGTTAGAGTAATTTAAGTGAAAAATTGATTATATTATAGGAGGAGTTACTCTAACTTGACATCCTCTCTACCCCTCCAGGTAAAGAAAAAAAGTGTTTTTCGAATTTACCTTAAAGTGATTATAATGACGCCAAATTATGCCATAACAAACTGAGCAGCGGGGATACGACCACCTTGAATAACGCAGTGTCGCGCCCCACCTTGCTTTTAAACCAAAAGGAGATTGCCAAGACTCCTCTAAAAAAAAAAAATGTTTAAATGGAGTTTCTTTATGCGGTTTTCCAGCGTTTGCTGCCTGGAAACAATCACCAAGCTCACGTAGCATTGCGTCTTTGAACACGCTGCCAGGCCGCGTTGCTATGAGTGAACGCCGGCAAAAAAAGGAACGGCTTCAGTGACCGTCCTTCCATTATCTTGACTTTTCGGAGCACATATCAAAGGAAACAGCTCCCCAATTAAGAGTTGCAATGGTTGCACTGCACCCGAAGAGGGTATCGGAGGCATTGGCATTTTTTAATCACCATTCATTTCGGTAACACGTATTTAAGGTGTAAAGAGGAGAATTATCTGAATTGAACAAATTGTCTGCTCCTTTTGTTTGGGGAGAGTATGGTTTGAAATACTGAAAACTAAAATACCTGCATATTCCTAACCAACAAACCGTGAGTAGGTTCTCTGAGTAATCTTAGAACCCAAAGGTTGTATTTCTAATTTCATACCATACTGGTTATGGAGACCACCAACCCCCAAACCCATGCAGTCCCTGAGCTCATGGGGGAATCCATAAAAAGGTTTAAGGAGGAGGAACTCATGCCCTTTGTGATAGAGGTGGCGGACGCCGCACTAAGAGGAACAGGGGAACCTCTGTAGAATAAAATAATTTTTCCCTCTCAGATGGAGATTTCTGTTCAACCTCTGAACCCCAGAGAGGGGCAAGGATTCCCAAAAGAGGAAGCATACAGAGAAGGAGTTCAATCAAGCCTACGGCACTGGTAGCCTCTGCACCATGATAGTGAGTGATGCTCTCAAAAGCACAAGAGAAAGAGGCCACCTTGACGGGGCACATAGAACGGTTGTCCATAGAGACATGATGGGAAGGAGTGACCTTCTTGGCACAAAAGACTCAAGGGGCAGTCCAAACTCATTGGCAGAGAATATTGACTATGATGATATGGAAATGGATGAATTCATATTTGACCCCCAGGACAACTATGATATCTTATGGAGCCTGGATGAGGATTTAGAGCAACCCTTTATATCGCATGAGATTACAGACCCCTTTGGGGTTGAGATGTTTAACCCCACTACAATTAAACACCGGCGTAGCGCGGAGTGGTAGCTAATGGACCACGTAACCAAGTACCTTACACACTGGGTAAGGAAGTCACTGAATAGGGAAACTGGCAATTTACTTAGAACTGAGTGCCCTAGACCCTGAAACTGGGGATAAGTTGTGCAATACAACTAATTTGGAACCCGGAACATATATCCTTTTTGTTTAAGTTCAGAAAGGATCCCAGAAAAGGTATTGAAAAATATATAAAACAATGACATACTGGGCCCGCTTACATGCATCTTAGATATGGCAGAGGATGCCACGGGCAAGAAAGGAACTGTAAATATTGACCATTTAAGGGGTTAGGCCCAGCGTGCCATATGTATGTTGGCAATGCTAATGCCAACCTGATCATGGAGAGACGGAAAGCAGTCCTAATTAGGATGAATCCTAAATCCGCAGACCTATCCTCTAGAGAGGACATGGGAGATACCAAGGGTCTCCTTTTCGGGGGAAATTTTGTAAAATCACTACGGAAAAACGGTTCCACCTTCACAGCTTTCGGCAAGGTGCAAACTAGCATGCGTAGAGTCTTTGGTTTGCGGACCATTTTTTACGGGCTGACAGGAGGGGACTGGATTTCAGCCACGGATCATTTAACAGTTTTACCTGCATAAACAAAGTTATGGTACCTACGGCAGAGGTTACTGCCAAAACTCAAACTTCTACCCCGAAAGAGAGAGAACCTCAAGAAACCGTGAGGAAGGTCGAGGACCTCAAACCAAGAATATCAAGGTGAAGAGTATTGCTCAGTAACACAGGACACATGGGTATTAGAAACTGTTGGGGGGTTCAAAATAGACTTTTGGGATTACCCAGTTCAGTTGGAAAACCCCAGAGAGTCGATTCTGGATGCAGAAAAAATGTCCCTCATAGACTTGGACGTGTCCCAGATGTTGGACAAAGGGGCACTAATTTAGGTCCAAGTACAGGAAAAATTAGGGGGCTTTGTGAGTACACTATTTTTGGTAAAAAAGAAAGACATGGGCTGGCGCCCGGTTATAAACTTAAAGGGATTAAACAAACTTCTAACCTACAGAGACTTCAAGATGGAGGGTATTCATCTTTTGAGAGACATATTGCAGGCCAGAGGCTGGCTGGTAAAATTGGACCTCAAAGATGCCTACTTCACGATACCCATGGATGAGGACAGCCAGAAGTATCTTCGCTTGGAGGGGCATGCTTCATCAGTTCCTCTGCCTGCCCTATGGGCTATCCTCGGCTCCATGGTGTTTTACCAAGGTGCTTCGTCCTGTCGTAAGCTACCACAGGCAAAGAGAAGTTGGACTAAATATATACTTGTATGACATCCTCATTATGTCACAGGACAACTTGGAGCTGCAAAAGCATCTGTGTTGGGCAAAAGAGCTCCTAGAGAGCTTCGGTTTTATAATAAATACAGAGACGTCCGTCATGGTCCCTACACAAACAATAGCATTTTTGGGTTTTCAAGTAGATTTGATTGTTTCTCAATTAGTTTTTCCACACAAGAAAGTGGCAAAGATAAAGAAGGAGGTTTTATCCTCTTCCATTCAAGCCATTTCCCCTGGCCCTCTTCACTACAGAGGCCTACAGAGACTAACAGCTTTGGGCTTAAGGAAAGGCTTATGGTATGAAATGGCAGGGCCATCTTCTGGAACGTTCCAGATTTTGTCCTAAAGTCAGATGCAAGCAACCGGGGCTGGGGGGCCCGGCTCGACAAATTGGAAACACAGGGAAGATGGTCAATAGAGGAACAGTCACTTCTCATAAATTGTCTAGAGAGGTTGGCTGAGCAGAATGCATAATGAGTTTCAGAGATTTGCTGATAAATTCAAACACACTGATTGGATTAGACAGTTTCTCAGCAGTGTCATATTTAAATTGATTGGGATTTATGAGATCAAAAACATTGTCAGATTTGGTGAAATAAATTTGGCATTTTTATTAGGAGCATAAGGTTGTGCTAAGAGCAGAATTTATCCCAGGACTTCAGAATGTAAGGGTGGGCTGGAATTCCAGGTTTCTCTGGGATTTGAGTGACTGGATGTTACAGCCAGAGGTTTTCTCTCTGATACAGGAACTATGGGGGCCAATTCAGTTAGATTTGTTTGCAAGCAGACTAACCTTCCAAGTACTAATGAATTTCAGTTAGTGTCCGGATTTAAAGGCAGTGGCTGTGGGTGCTTTTCTTCACAAGGGATATGCCGCCTTCCTCCCCTTTGCCATGATTCAGAGAGTGTTGTGGAAAGCGAGGTTAGAGTTCAGCAGTATTATTCTAGGGAGTCCCTTCTGGTAGTCTCAGTTCTGGTTCCTGGGGGGTGATGGAACTTGCAGTAGATATCCCACACCTGGTCCCAGTGTCCTTGGGTCTACTAAAGGGTTCAGACGGAGAAGAACACACTTTGGTCTTAGCGGGGAAGATGAACATTCTTGTTTGGAGGATTTCAGGGGATCTAACAGATATTCAGGCCCCTCAGGAAAAGCTAAAAGTTTATTGGACGAATCATGCGCCCCAGGAACAAGAAAAAGATATTGGAGTGTTTGGAAAAATTGTGTAGTTGGTGCGTGGAAGTCCATTTACAGCCGGTAGCCAATTATCTAGCTAAGCTTTTCGTTCTGATCTTTATTATAGAACAATCAATTGTTATAGATCTGCAATTTCTTCTGGCCATGCTCTGGTTAATAAATTGGCAATTGGTAATAATCCTTTAATAAGAAGGGTGCTGAAAGGTGTGAGGCTGAAAAGACCCCCAAAGGAACGTTATGAATCACTGTGGGACGTCAATTTGATCTTAAAGCTCTTTACTTCTTGGCCAAACAATACTTATATCTCTTGTAAACAAAGATTTATGGAATTGGCTAACTTGCTATGTTTAATTTCCTTTGGGAGATTATCAGACATCAAAGTGCTGAAGTTGTCTAACAGATTAGGGTGTACACTTTGAGGTTTGGAAAAGAACAAAAACTGTGTCAGATTCAGTCTTCTACCCCTTTTTCCATGATTGTGAGAAATTCTGTGTGGCAAAACGTATGAAGGAACATGAGAGCAAAGCCCTGGATTGCAGAGCGAATGATGTTGATCAACTTCTTTTATCCTATGTGAAACCTTATAAACCTGCATCTACAGCCACATTGGCTAGATGGGTACGCATGATTATGAGCGAAGCTGGTGTAGGTCTTTTAAGGTTTGGAGCCCATTCCTAAAGAGAGGCCACGGCTTGTAAGGTCTTTTGGGCAGGTGGACCCCTGCCTGAAATACTTAAAACAGCCGACTGGTTGAATGCGAATACCTTTTCAAAGTTTATTTGAGACCAGAGGAGCATGTTAGTAATGTAGCATTAGATGACTTTGAACATGTATAATGGTAGCCTCCGGTCTTGTATTGAAATGGCGATTCTACAATGTATATGCAGAGAGAATCTTGATTCCATTAAAGTCAAAGGAGGCTAACATTATTCCACCGTCAATATCCTTGAGAAGAGGTATTTCAAAGGTGAGTTTTTCTTAAAGTCATCATCAAAAGTCTTTATTTCGGTTTTACAGTACCATAAAAGAAAAAAAGCACATAGGTCATGCATGGCAATAATCAGAATAAAAGGTACTGTAGATTAAAATACTTCCTTTACAGGCTCTTGATAGTTTAAAAAGAGATAAAAAATAGGATAAAAAGCTTATCACAAAGATACAATATGTACATAGTACAAATATAAGCATATTTCAATAATTAAAAAAAGGTGTCCTAACATCAAAATTGAAAAGGCAAGCAATCCAAATATTTACAATCCAAAATGCTAGTGCAAAATACACGCCCATCTGTTCAGATCATTTGGGTTTCAATTCATTTACTTCCTTCAAGTCGATAAAGTCGATAGAGCCCTCCTTCTAATGGACCATAATTTACCCAAAAATGTTGCTGTTGCACAAACAAAAAATGGTCTCGCATCTAACTTCAGAATGCGTAGGGCTTCTTTGTGTCCCTAGGTGTCTACATACCGGGATAAGCCAGTTCCTTCTGGGTCTGGCGTAGGCAGGGCACGCAAAAAAATACATGGCCTATTGTTTCTTTAGGGCAAGAGGGACAGCCCTTGGGCTGTGATATATTTGTCCTCCAGGTATTAGTGAAAGTTTTGATGGGAAGGCAACCGTGTCTAAATTGAGTATATCATTTCCTATCTTCTGGCACTTTTATTAAATCAAGGAAGCTTTCTAACCGGCTGCTAGATTTAATGTCAAAGAACAAGTCAGTTAAGCAGCCATGTCGTGTCTTCATAAACTTCTTCTGTTCTACCCAAGCCCAAAACTGTAGTTTTAGTGTATCCCTAGAGTATGTGGGAGGGTGACCTTCTAGCTCCTTAGGCACACCTATGTCCGCCCGGATGGTATTTATATAGTTGATCCACCCAATTTTATGGTTTGCGTCCAGGGCAGAGACTTCATTAAAAGCAGCTGCATCGGACATCAGCTCTGGAGCTGTAACTAATCTGTGCCAAAAAAGCGAGGGGCGCAGGCTCACCAGATCATTGATAGACTAGACACCCACATCGAGTTTCAAGGGGCGTAGGCTCACCAGATCATTGATAGACTTGACACCCATATCGAGTTTCAAGGGAAGGAGGGGAGTGCTCTGAGGGAGTGATAATAGGCTTCTAAGAAACTTATTTTCAATTATCGAGACGATGTTAACATTTATAGTGCCCCACAGACGGGCTCCATAGAGTACACTGCTTACTACCTTACAGATATACAGCTTCAGTGCAGGGGCTACAGGCCTAGTATACGAGAGACAATGCTCCTGTCGCAGAGCCCCAGTTAGGGATGCCCTCTCTAGATGTTTCTTCCATGATGCCCTCTCTAGATGTTTCTTCCATGCCATTCCCTCAGATAACTTAAATCCCAAATAATCAAAGGAGCTCACTCGTTCGAGCGGGACATTATCAAGAACCAAGTTACCCTTAAAGGATTTGTGAGGATTTAACATCATCAACTTAGTTTTAGTTGTGTTGCTGACCAAACTCCTCTTGTCACAAAAGTTCTTAAAGCAAATTAAAAGTTTCTGTAAGCCCGTGGGGGTTTTGGACACTAAAAGAGTGTTGTCTGCAAACAACAAAGTAGCTATTTTATGATTAGCCAGCGATGGGGCATCAGCCGGGGTAGAGCACAAGAGATCAGCCACCTGATTTACATATAGGGAGAAGAGGGTGGGGGCCAGGACGCACCCTTGGTGCACCCCCAACAGATTTTAAATGGCACAGTGTTTTGGCCCTTGTTTCCCCACCTTACACAGGCAAAGTTATCATCGTGCAACCTAATGAGTGGCTCTAAAAGTTCCAGAGGCATACCCATGTCCCGAAGGACCTGCCAGAGCAGGTCCCTGGGAACTAGTTTGAAAGCTGTTTTCAGGTCAATAAAGGCAAGATATAAGCTGCCTTTGCCCAACACAACTACCTTCCAATACAGCAAGACGAGGCGAAACGCCTGGTCGATCATGCCGGTCTTCCGCTGAAAGCCCGCCTGGAGTGGGGAAAGGATGTCGTTCTCCTCCATCCAGGTCTGGATTTTAACAAGGAGCGAGCGGCAGAATACCTTCTGGGCACAATCTATCAGGTTAATAGGACGGTAGTTGGCGGGTTTCGACCTGTCCCCTTTCTTGAAAATGGGTACTACCTCTGCCCCCTTCCTGGTGTCCGGAATGCTCCCCCTACTTGAGATGTCATTGGCCAGTCTCATAAAATAGGTTGCCCAGTGTTCCCTATCAGCGCGGAAACGGTCTCCAGGGATGCCATCGGGCCGGGGGCTTTTGCTGGAATAATGGTATCAAGTGAACACCATATCTCCTCCTTAAGTAAGTAAGTGTACAAGCAGGGAGACCCATATCATGGAGCATCTGGGAACTGTCAGTGTGTGGACCATTAGAGTATAACTCACTGAAGTGCTTATGCCATTCAGCGGCCGGAATGTTATTTGCCAAGGGAGGTGAATGTTCAAAGTTTTGTTTGGATACCAAAGACCAAAACGTCCGGCAATCGGGATGCCCAATGGCCTCTCCTAACTCCTCCCATCTCCTCTCATCCCATTCTTTTTTTGCTTTACACTGTGCCTGTTTGTAGTCTTTCCTAGCCTTCCGAATACTAGTAGGCTCTCGATTTTTAATGGCAACAGTCAAACTGCCTCTCAGGGTCCTGCACTCTTTGTTGAACCATGAATCTCTCCCCAAGGGTCTTCCCTGGGATAACCTCATTTTTTTGTTTGGAGTCTGAAAAAAACAAGCCAGATGGTCAAAGAATTCCTTGTGGAGGATGCTATAACTACTCTGGTTAGATGGGTCTGTGGTCCCTGGTGCTAGGATCGCTAGGGGCTTAGTAAGGGCATCCTTAATCAGTTCAATCTTTAATTCATCTGCCAATACCGCAGGCCATTTGAGACGACGCTTATCGCTTGTAGGTATTGAGGATGTTGTGCTTAGTGGTATCGGCGACTCTCTCCCAACACCACCCCAGGGATTTTGGATAGACAGGATAAGGGGGTTATGATCGCTGTCACGCGATGGAATTATGGCCATATCCGGTATCAACGGCCAAAGTGTGAGGTCCACTAGTAAACAGTCAATCCTACTTGACCCATTTGGCCCCACAAAGGTCATTCCTCCTCCTCTATCTGAAATTGTTCTTCCATTAGCAGCCCTTGACCTATATTCTAAGGTTAGCGCATTGAGCTGAAGTGCAGCCTGCGACCATTTTTTAATTGGCGTGAGTTCCAGTGGGGGTACCCCCCAGAGCTTATCCTCCGCATTCACATCATTATCCTCTGCCCAGTCGAGGGGTTCAAAAGTTACATTGAAATCCCCACCAACTATAAGAGGGTAGCTATCAACCCTAACTTCCAATAAATTATCCAGGGACTGAAGTGTTGGGGAGCTGCCGCCTCTGGTACTCCTAGCATATACATTATATATGTCAACCGTTTTGCCCTTACCATTGGCTATCCTGATCCCAAGGATATCTGGGCTGTTCGTAGCCGGCTCTTTGACGTCACAATTTACCGCCAAGTTTACAAATATGAGCAGCCCTCCTGAGGGCTGGCCATGTTTAGATGGAATAGCTGGTCTATGAAAGGTCATAAAACCTGGTATAAACACGGGCGACAGGCTCCAGGTTTGTTGGAGTAAGCAGATCTCAGTCTGTGCAATGAGTTCTAGCAGGTGCGGGTGGTCAAGCATCCTTCTTACACCTGCCGTGTTCCATGACGTAATTCCTAACACTTGCCCACTACCTTGTGGAGTGGAAACCAAGGGAAGTGTAGAGGCATTCAATTTGGGCAGTGCTTGGTAGTCAATAACTGGATCTGGGCAACTAGCCCGGGTATGATCGTTCATCACTGGAGACGAGTCAATGGCTAAAGCCAATGGTGTGAGACATGGGATACGCTCTTGCTCTCTGTATGTCACAATAAGATCAGGGAGTACACAGTCGATGGTGGTCATAGGGCTGCTAATAGGTTTGCATTGGGGGAGCTTATTTGAGGTCAGAGTTAGTCAATCAACCTGGGATACCGATGAAATAGAAGGGTCCCCAATAAGCAAGCACGTGTTTCCTGCTTGGGCAGGTGTTAGAGGGGTGCTTAGTCTCAGCCTAATTTTCGTGGCAGGGTTTGGATGGAATCTAATCTCCAAAGCAATCAGATCGTGCACCAGATGTTCGGACGCTAGTCTTAGCTCAATCACGTCATCTGAATTTGAGTGTGAAGAGTGCCTTTTAGCATATACAATGTCATCTCTGATAACTGACCTACACCCCCTAGTGAGCCTCAACCAGCGTATGGCCTTATTTTTTAATACATCAATGTTCTCATACTTCATTTGCTGTGAATCTACTTTGGTAACATTAGTCATGTAGATTGGGAATGCTAATGGGCTGCTCTGCTTATGATGTAAAGCTAAGGGAGACTGGCGAGGTAAGGACACCCCATTAAATCTTGTGGCCATATTCGGTGCAGATAACCCTGACATTGGCCCGTGACCAACTCGATCCTGTGGCAGACCCATACTAGTCCTACAATGCTCGACATTTGGCCTACATGACTCCAAGGATAGACCTTTGAAAGCTCTTGTACTACGAGTTTGTCGATGGTCAGTAGGGAGGGGCAAAGCATTGCAATCCAATTGCTTCCCAATAAATGCTAAAGGTTCCTTACTAGGGACGGCACTGGAGGATACAGAAGATGATTGTAGTGACGGAGATGGTTGGTGTGGATATGATCTAGTGTAGCCATCTAGCCGCTCATGGAGTTTGAATACTAGGGTAGATAGTGCCTCAACACTATTTCTTAAGGCTGCAATTTCCCAGTGAAGATCAAGGTTCAAGGGTGTAGGACCAAGATTTACTTCTCTTTCCCTTTCCCCCTGCAGTTTATTTGAACTCGAGTCGTTATTGTTAGTTGTCAGTCAATCCACTTTATTCGACTAATTAAAATCATAAAAGTACAGTACACAGCATACATAGACAATAAATACAAACAGACAAAATATCACTCTTATAAAATTCATTATATCTAAAATTCTTAAACTTTCTAATTTGCGTATATAATAACAATAGGATTTAGACAGTATTCAACAGCAATTTTCTATTTTTCTTGAGCCTCACAGCAGCAACCAGAAAGCATGCAATGTTAAAAATATCCCAGGGGTTGCTCAGCATCTGTAGATGAAGTAGCGCTGGTCTGACCTGCAGAAAACCCCTTCCTCTCAGGATGGGGATTAAATACTTCATACGAATATCAATATAAAAATGACAAGACATCATAAAATGTAGAGTATCCTGGTGGTCACATTGACAAGGTTCTGCATCCTCAGGTTTACACCACCCCTGGAAGTCACCTAATAAAAAAGGAACCAAAATTGAAACGGAACCTAGTTAGGAGCCAGCGATGGAAGGGCTTATACACTGTTACCAGATATGGTTCAATAAGAATATTAGTTTTTGTTAAAAAATGGGCCCTAACTAAGGGTTTACATAACTCATGTTCTTCCCGTTCCATGGTCAATAAGTTCTTAAAATTCGTTTTCACCCATAACACATCCTCCTTCCGGATCTTTTCAGGGACTTCAAATAGCTCTGGCCGCCCTATTTTAGTTAGCATACATCTAACATAAGACAGCCACTTAATCTTATTGGAGTTATCTAATTTAACACAGTCTCGTAAAATCTGGTGATTCAAAGTCAATTCAGGGTTTAACCAGGTTTTGAGCCACCAGAGCAACGGGGCTGTACTCAAATTATCAGAGACGTAACCTAACCTCAGTTCCTGATGTATGGAGAAAGTTGGGGTAGATTGTGGTACAGACAAAAGGCTACGTAAGAATTTATTTTCCGCTATTTGAATCCCAACCTGCTCTTTAAAACCCCATATAGAGGAGCCATAGGCCGCAATCGCCAGGCACTTTGCTCTATATATTTTTAATATACTCTCAATGGGTCTGGCCCCCAACCGCTGTGCAAACCCTAATAAACCTAAAGAAGATCGGATGATTGCATTCTTTTTAATTTTTTATTGGGGTATCCAAGAAGACCTATCATCAAAAACAACCCCTTACAATAAAAAGATTTAGACTGTCTTGCTCTAAGACCAGTTGACATAATGTGAGACTTTCCAATATTTACTACCAAATCCAACGACTGCATGTGGGCCCCAAAGGCGTCTAAAAGCCGCTGGAGGCCTACCGCAGTACCTGCTAAGAGAACAGCATCATCCGCGTATAGGAGAACCGGGATGGGACAGTCTCCTACACGCGGGATATCCAGGGACGCCATCAATAATGACTTGTCCAGGTCGTTAATAGAAAGTGTAAAAAGCAGGGGCGCCAAGATACACCCCTGACGGACGCCTCTAGCAGATTTAAAAATACTTGTGCGTTTGCCATCCTGCGAAATCCTAACCGAGGCAGTAAGATCTTGATGAAGGTTAGCCATGAAACGCAAAAATTATATCCAAAATAATCGTCAATTAAACAATGCAAATCACAAAGGTGTATATTGAAATCACCTATAAGCAAAACATAAAACAAAGTGGATTGCTTTGCCCTATAAGTTTCTAAAAAGAGTTTCAAATTACTCAAATGTTGGTTCCTAAAATCGTTCTCCCCAGAAATATAAAAATTCACGAGAAGTAGCTTCGGGTAGTTCGAGGAACTTATTTCTACTACCAAGCAATTAAAAGAGTCTAACTCGATCCTTTTTATGGAACCCCCTATTTTCAGAGATAAAAGAAACATGAGACCACCCTTAGCTCTTCCCGCCGGGGCAGGACGGGCAGATAAAAAATAAGAACTGAAACCATCCAACCAAAAGTTATCTCCCCTGTCCCATGCTTCCTGAAAAGCATTTATATCAAATGTTTTTATAAAATCTAGCCAATTAGAATCATCTCTTTTGGACCTTAGGCCCACAATGTTCCAACTAATGATTCTACAATTGATGGGATTTACATCTCCAATGTCACCTACAACAGATGAACAATCCTCTTTCTCCATTAGTCAGTCATTCATAACCATTTGGCTTAGTGGAGAGAATCTATTTGAAAGTGGTAGACCCCCCTCCTTGGACCCTAACATCAGTCCTGGCATTTTTGGAGACAAAACTCCAACCCCACACAGACTTACAGGGCCAGAAACAGAACTTATGGGACGAATCGGGCACAACAATGGCTGAATAGTATTTTCAGGCCTTATCCTAACAGGGGGATAGTTTGCGCTTACTGGTGCATAAAAATAACCCAACGGGACAGCCCTTATACCACCCCCTTTTTGATCAGTAGCGTCCCAGAACAGTCTGTCAACTATATCCGGTTTATTAAAATTAACTACGATACAGTCGCCAGAAACTTGTCTGGGTCGGTTACCCACCCAAGACACCCGTCTAGCCATTATGATGTGATTGGAGATCTCAGAATGACCTGAACAATAATGATTACACCAGTTTTTTGTTTTACGCATCAAACCAGCTGTTGTTTCATTTTCCGGGCAATCTAAGGGTGGAACCCCAACAAGGACGGCAACCAAAGGAGTAGCTTCTGGGGGTAGGTCAATTCTATTGTTGATATGGGATTAGTAATTCTTATGTTGTTCAAGATTCCTCCTTAATGCTGTAGACGGCCCTCTTAATTGCGATTTAACGGCACAGGGGACAACATTAGAAATCCCTTGACTCAGATCATAGAGGGCACCCGACCTATCCCCAAAATTCAGCATTACACCCCCCTCTGGGGATGGCAACAAATGACTGCCTTGATGTTTCCCTCGAGTAATAGGCCTAGTCACTGCTGGAGATGCAGGTAACTGGGCCAAATTAGTGTTAACTTCTGCGGAGCGCAATTTCTCCCTCATACAGGAATCCATAATGATATCTAAACGCTCACATTTTTTCTTCAAGTCAGCCACACAAGAATTTATAGTATCGATTACGTCCTTAGCAATAGTAGTCAACATTGATTCAAATCTGGTACTAAAAATATCCTTGATGAGAGACCGCAGAGTCTGTTGAATGGACTCGTCAACTCCCGGGACCAACTTGGAAGTACTATTCTTAGGACCCTTAAGCCGCTTAGTTACTCTTCTGTTAGAGCATTTTACACCTGCAGACCCCTCCGTAGGGACCCTTTCAGGCTTACCATGAGCCATTGTAAGAGCCCTCTGACAACTATCCACACATTCTGGAGCAACAGTATCAGGAGGCAAAGCATCGCACCTCACATTTGAGCCACTAATCAGTACCACCGGCTCCAGAGGTACGGGGGCAGATGCCAAGGTGACAGTCGCCATAAACCCCTCACCAGGATCTTCACTTGTGCCCAGTCCCGGTTCCTTTTCCGCGTTGGCTATTTCTTTATTCAGGGCACCCACAGCCGAAGTCAGATAAGAAATTATAGAGGGTGAATTTCTAGGTATTTTAGCTTTCAATCCCCCCTGGTCTGAATTACCCAGATGTTTGCGCTTACCCATTAGTACACGTTGGGGGTATGGCCCAGCCCAGCCTCCTACGGACGCCGACGGGTCCGCCCTTGGCACGGGCTTTGCCCGGGCAGCGCCCGGGCACGCCCGCGCACTGCGGGAGAGCCGTGCTGGCTATAAGGGCCTCTGGCGCCCTCTGATGATACCAATCGCCAGCGCTGTGCATGGCCTTCTGGGTGTTGTGGTCCGCTGCCTGGCCTGACCGATCCCTTCACGGCGAGGCAGTGGCCCTGTAGAGCAGCTGGAATCCAACAGCCGTTCCCCTCATGGCAATGAGCAAAACATGGTAAGGGCAGTAGACGTGGTAAAACTTGGCCGTTCCCCTCACGGCAGACTTAAACAAAAATAGCGCATCCCGCGCTGCGGGAGAGCTGCGCTGGCTATAAGGGCCTCTGGCGCCCTCTGATGACACCAATCGCCAGCGCTGTGCAGGGCCTTCTGGGTGTTGTGGTCCGCTGCTTGGCCTGACCGATCCCTTCACGGCAAGGCAGCTGCCCTGTAGAGCAGCTGGAATCCAACAGCCGTTCCCCTCATGGCAATGAGCAAAACAAGGTAAGGGCAGTAGACGTG
This sequence comes from Triturus cristatus, assembly GCF_964204655.1. Classification (NCBI taxonomy): domain Eukaryota; kingdom Metazoa; phylum Chordata; class Amphibia; order Caudata; family Salamandridae; genus Triturus; species Triturus cristatus. Next base: position 2,864,908 of record NC_140591.1, read on the forward strand.
GTAAAACTTGCCCGTTCCCCTCACAGCAGACTTAAACAAAAAATAGCACGGTATTGTTAGTTAAGTTTGTGCAGGAGTTCATATTGGTGTGCTCTTTGACTGGGAGTGGATCGTCAGCAAGGGGGGCAAATCGATTGCTAAGTGGAAACTCATCGGATATAACGCTATCAGTAGGGCTTGTTTCCCCTTGAGCAGGTAAGGGACTTGGCGCATTACTAGTACACATTTCCACAACTGGGGTCGTTTTCTTCTTCCTTACTGCTTTCTTAAATAGGTTAGGGATATTCCCATAGCCTGCAATAGTAGATCCGGTAGGACTAACGGGACATGGGGTTTTGGTGCATGTGGTTTCCTTGGTGGGGGGTAGGGGGGGGGAGGCAATAGGTACAGGTGTGAGTAGCAAGTCTTGACAGTCTGCAACAATATTCTCTATGCGAGAACATCTTCCTCTGTCACTCCATCGCACCCAGTTCCCTTTGCCAGCGATTGGGTGACGTTTTTTATGTTTTTTCCTAATGGTACCTCCCGTCCCAGTCTCTTTTCTTTTCCCCATTTCACTAATTAAGCAATCCACCTCAGAAGGAGTGTTGCAGACAATGCTGACCACCTGAAACAGCAGTGGCCAAAGACCGTTCAAGAACAGAATAATAGTCCAATATTAAGGTCCAGTACCACTAGAGGTTGCAAAAGTAGTATGATAACAGTACCTTAATGGAAGATGACCCGGGGCTCCGTACATATGATGTTAGGGGGGGTGGCCCGGCCCAGCCTCCTCTGGGCGATGACGGGCAAGAATGGGCCCGCCCTTGGCCCGGGCAAGCCCGCGCGCGTCCCGTGCTGCGGGAACCGGCGTTGTATTTTAAAGCGCCTCCGGGCGCGCCAATTAGCTGTAAATGATTAGCCAGCTGGCGGTTCCTGCCGCAAAGGAACGTGGATCTTGTTGTGCCCCCACCACAGAGCACCGAAAGCAGGACCGGACAATTGCGGGACCCCTTAAAGTGTATTGCAAGGTATTTTAATGAAGATGTTTAAAGAAAATGTATTCCTCTTAAGTCATTTTTTTTATTTTTTTAATCCGAAGTCATGTTTGGATTACATGTACTGTGAGACTTCTTTTCCATTGTTTTTTTAGAAAATAGTTCATAGGATTCAGCAGAAATCACCGAAGTGGTTCGTTTCTTGTTGCATCGCAGCAAAAAAGGAGAGGACTTTTTGCACTGGATACTTATAGCCCCTCGTGTCATTCTAATGTTTTAGAATGTATTACTATTCTAAAAGGGCTGCATGTTGGTGCAGCAATAAAAGCTTATTGCATAATGTGCATAATGTTAGCCTCAGTTATCGAAATAAAGATTCTCTCCGCACATAAATTGGAGAATCACCATTCTCAACTATAAATTTGGTGATTTGACCATTGACCCAAGATTCTAGCATCTTTCCCCTTGTAGGGAGATGGGTCTATAGTTACTTAGATTTAATGGGTCCAGTCTGCTTTTTTGAACAAAAGAAGCACCATTGCCTATTTCCAATTAGTGGGTGCCGTTCTGGTTTCTAGAGAGAGGTTAAACAAATTATTGATCTGTGGATTAAGACAGTTAATTGCTTATTTGATTAAACGCGATGGACAGACATCTAGTAGAGAGCCAGATCTGGATTGTTGAAGGGTCCTGTCAGAATCCTTCAAAGACATCCTTTCAAAAGTGGTCAGCTGTCAAAAGACTAGTGTTAAACCCTTTGTGTGTCAAGGCAGGGCCTTTGTGATGTAGGTAACAGCTTCTCCGCCTTGTTAAGTCAGAGTGGCCAATCCTGCAAACACCTTGCTTCCTTCTCACTGTCTGGGAGCAATACACAAAGATTAGCTGCAAGCTACACTTAGTCATGTGGCCCAGGACATGGCCACCAAAAATGGTTGGGACAAAATGCCAACTTTCTAAAAGTTATCATGCCAGCTACAATGGTTCAGGGAATTAATTAGTGCAAAACAACAAGAACACGGGCACCTCACATTTCTAAATGATGGGGCCGCGTCTTTCAAGCCAATCACCCCTGTTCATGCGACAGGAAAGACTTCTACAAGAGTGGAAAGCAGATTCGGAGGGTCCGCCCCATACAAGAGATCAGGTGATGTGCCCACGATCACAGGGCGCCGAGACTCGAGCCTGGCCCCCCAGGCTGCAGCTCCGGCCGCGAGGCCTCATCTCCTCCGTGGCATGAACTCACCTTGAGTTAGGACCAGGGTTCACATACCGCCCGGGGCCACGAGGGCCCCTCGGGGACTGATGACGGACCGCGGGTCCTGGAGCCTCTTGTGCCGTCGGGTCAGACTCGGACCCTCGCTGGGGTCTCAGAGCAGAGATGACAACACACCCAGGGGGGTCACTTCCGGGTTACTGACGGCAGCACGAGCAGTAGACAAGTAGGCCAGCGCCCTACTTCCGGGTCACTGACGGCAAAGACAGCACCGGGCAGTGCAGCCAAATATGAAGCCAATGCTTTACTTACGAGATACTAATTGCAGAGACAGCACCAGCAGAGGGCGGTGCATTCAAACATGGAAGCCAATGCCTTACTTTCGGGTCACTGAAGGCACCAGCACCAGCACCAGCACAGCACCAGCACAGCACCAGCACCAGCATCAACAGCACCAACAGCAGCAACAGCACCAGCAGCGGAAGCTTCAAGTCCATCCTGCTGCAGACAAGGAAGGGTCCTCTGTCTGTCCCAGCCCTGCCAAGTGCCACGCATCTCGGGTTAGACTAACACTTCTTTAATAATTTGTCCACACCGCCGCAAGGTGTAAGAGTTTCACGAAATGTTTGGAAATAGGCAGGGCTGCGCAGGATGTACAACTGTAATATTACAGCTGAGTGTGTGCCTCAGTCTGCACTGGGCCTCATTACCGCACCAGCAGCTATGGGTCACGCTTGAGACTGAACGAGGCAACTGGTGCGTGTTTGGTTTTATTTCCTGATGACTGAATATTAAGTTATACCCCATGCCTGAGGGACTCTCTCTGCCTCTTGCATCTGGCCCTCTCGGTAGTTGGGCATGATTTTGTTTTGAACATGCCTTACAGAGCTAGTGTGGACCCCACCTACACAGCATGTGAAGTCAATTGCTTATTCTTTAATTTTATCACATTACAGTGACATATCTGTTTTGTTCCGCTTCAGATAAAGTGTCTCTCAAAGTGTCACACATTAAAGCTTGAAATGTCACATAGACACATGAAAATGTCACACATCAGCAAACTGAAAACATGTCAGCTATGCTGTCAATGCAGTCATGTTCAGACCCTCAGAGACAGCACCTCAGGCACCCACTCCACCCCCAGGAAGAGGAGCAAGACTAGAAATGTTTGCACACCTTCCTATTCAGGTGAACGGAGAAAGTTCATAAAAACGAATAGGAACAGTGATATCGAGTTCAATGGGATGGGGTCAAAGAGATGGCTAAAATGGAGTGACAAGATGGCTACATGTCCCTGTGGTGTCAGCAGACACACTTGTGCGGGTAACTACCTGGAACTGTTTTCGCATCACAGGGTCAGCTCTATTTAATCTCACAAGACATGACATTGCAATTTCATGTCTTTTAAACAATTTTTTTAGAGTTTTATATAGCGCAAACTAGACTCGAGACATCGGGTATTAGAGCGCTTTACATGAGCACCAGTTTCGTTACATGAGGACACATTCATTTTTGTTAGGTACGGAAAGAGGGATTTGCCCAGAATCACAGGATGTTGAGCATTGTTGCAAAGACTCGAACCCGGTTCCCCAGCTTCAAGGTCGACCGCTCTAGCCGTAAGGCTACACCCTTCCCCATTTGTTTAATTTATTTTGTACTTCACTGATTTCGTTGCATCGTTTGTCTGTGGCCCAGTACACAGTCAAGCAGTTTTTGTTTTCTAACACGCCTGGCGCTTTTTAGGTCTCGCCTAGCGAATGCAGCGCATGCACTGCTTTCGCTTTGGTGAGACTTGTCGGTTTGGTGCGGAAGGGAGACAAACCATGTGCGCGCACGGACAAGCAATGTGCATGTGCATGGCGTCTCCTCTCTGGGGTCTCCTCTAAAGGGGGACAGGAGATGTGCACACCGTACGCGTGCACATCTCCTGTCCCCCGCGTGAACACAGCGCACGCATGGCACGCTTTCACTTTCCCTAAGGCTGGGTGTGTTTAGCTGGTGAACGAAGACCACCAGATCAAGCAAATCCCTTGATGTGAGGACTACGGTGGTGAACCCGATGGCACCTAACATCGACTGAGCACCCGTTATAACCACTCCATCTCACCAAGTCACCCCCGCCCATGGCTCTGGTATGTTAGCTCTCCGGTGTTTAGTTCTCCGGTAGCCCAAATACTTCCGGATACTGCGCAATTACAGCACGCCTTAGACTTTAATGAACATGAAAGAGGCGCCCTTTCTGCAGCTACCTTGCTTGCACGTTGCTCCATGTTGTTAGGTCATCATTTTTCTAGTATGGGGCTTGTTATCCGGTGTGTCAGTTCAATTACTTTATCCGGCATGCTAGTCCAGCTGGGTCAATAGAAAGAAAACATGACAACTCCACGCACTTTCTCCTGCTACCAAATACAGTCCGCCCATTGCTTCCATGCTCGCTTCACCCTCCCCCTTCCAGCCTAGCCGTCCCTGTCTCTTTGCCCCACAATGTGTCCTGCCAATTATCCTTATGTTTTTCACTCTCCGTGCCTGTCCCTCTGCTTTGCACTCTCTGTGCAACTGTTCTGCTTGGGTTTTCGGATCGGGTGGAACCCGCTCTACAGAGCCCTTCTGACCCAAAACAGAACGTTACCCCCCTCCCTAGGGCCTTTTTACACCTAAATAACCACATATATATGTACCACCTAAGGACAGGGAATTCCTATTATATATTTATACCAAGGTTTCACAGCCTCGCAATCTCAGCAACCACAGTCTCGCGGCCTTAGGCAGACCCAGAATCTCCTACCCATTCGGCAGCGACACACACACACGATCTCGCGACCTCAGTCAGGTCCAGAATCTCCTACCCATTCGGCAGCAACACACAAAGTCTCGCGACCTCAGTCAGGTCCAGAATCTCCTACCCATTCGGCAGCGACACACACACGATCTCGCGGCCTCAGTCAGACCCAGAATCTCCTACCCATTCGGCAGCGACACACACGATCTCGCGACCTCAGTCAGGTCCAGAATCTCCTACCCATTCGGCAGCAACACACAAAGTCTCGCGACCTTAGTCAGGTCCAGAATCTCCTACCCATTCGGCAGCGACACACACACGATCTCGCGGCCTCAGTCAGACCCAGAATCTCCTACCCATTCGGCAGCAACACACAAAGTCTCGCGACCTCCGTCAGGTCCAGAATCTCCTACCCATTCGGCAGCGACACACACACACGATCTCGCGGCCTCAGTCAGACCCAGAATCTCCTACCTACACGGCAGCCTTAGCACGAGCTCATCCTATTATTACTGCGGTACACAACAGGGGAATCGGGGTTACCATATATCAGATCACACAAAGACTATTAGTTGAGCACAACCTGTTCTCTAGTTCGAGGGGCTTGTTTTCCCCCTCATCCAGTTACCACTTACCTGACCAGGATTAACCTCTGTTCATTTTAAGGCAACTCTGACTAAAGAATAGGCTATCCTCCTATACAAAAGTACACAACACATGCTAACGTACAACAAGCTAAATACTTTATTTAAATGCCACATGCACATTCGCAGAATACATTATATATATAGACAACCTGCAAGGAAAGTGAAAAGGTTAAGTTGTATACTCTAAAGAAAAAGGGGTCGACTTCACCTTTATGGTACGTAGCCCGTGCTCAATGGTCATCTAGGTTCCCTTCTCGTCTATGCCTCGGCTTAGCCTGGAAGTCACCCCTCTGCAGTTGTGGGTCTGCTCCCTTCTCCCTCTCCGAGTCACTGGAACCTCGTCCTTATCGGCTACTCTCTCCTCTTTGGATTCAAGTTCATCATCAGTCTTCCCTGGAATAAGTAATAGCTCTTCTGCTAACGGCCAGATGCCGCCTATGGTCTAGAAGCAAGTGCCCTTATCTCACTCAGACTTTCACTAATATAGAAGTGCATTCCCTCATGGAAATTTCCAGCTCGAAACCTGCCGCCCACCAAATTCCTGTACCTCCCCGTACCAAGGACACTTTCCCAGCCGGCCGGCCTGATGTAGTGTCTTCGGCATGAAGAAAAATACAATCCTTCGATAAGGGCCGGCCTGAACCGGTTCTCTCCGAGCGAATAACACCTCATAACTAAAACATCCCCCTCCCTCTGGAAAGGTCCCGGGCTGCCGGAGCAGAAAGAAAGATGGAGTCTCTCCCGTTTGAGGCCTACCAGGCCTGAATTCAACACAGCTCCATGAAACAACCTCACTATAGGGCAAATTATCCTCAAGGCTAACGAATCTATTCCCTAGGCTATGTATATAGGCCCTGAGCTAAGGGTAGGAGCACGGGATGGTGTCACAAGTGTCTAATAGATAGGCCCTACTCACTACTCCAGTCCTTAGACTCGGATGGAAAGAGACTGAAGTCATATGGATTGCCCTGCAACACCGGAAGGCCGGGAAAATCGAGCAGTACATTCCACCCTTGACTTCAGTCTATTATATATATACTAAATGGAACTAACATCTGTGGAAGAATAATATGAAACAAAACTAACTGATCTATGTCTAGTACCAGATGTGCAGAATTGAAGCAGTGAAGGGATACACTGAATAAAACAACAGATGGAAATTAAAACAACAAGAGCAATCAAAATGCCACCTAATGTGTGGCGTAGCATATTCATGTCTGGCAACCAGTTAAAGAGCCAGTCAAACCAGCTCTGATCAATGTGTTTCCTAACTTCATTAGTTAGGTCATGCAATTTATCTATGTGTGCACGAATGGATTGTGTATGATCAGATAAGTTAAAACAGCAGAGGCCTTCAAAGTCCGAGCATCCATGTCCATGTTTAAGCAGAAGATAATCAATGGCTGCTCTATTTTGCAAGATGGCTCTACGTTCACCCTGGGCGTCTAATAGTAAGTCAGATAAGACTGTGGAAGTATGATTAATAGATTTGACCATCCAGCAAGCCATTTTCCCAATGGATTTAGCATTATAAACCGCCAAAGCAGGGACACCAATAATTGAAACAGCTAGACTAAGGTATTCAGACTTGGAATATAAATGCAAAGATGAGTCACAATCCTCCTGTAACGTAGTTGTATCTCGGAGCACACAAGAGTTGGCATTTGGATGTGATGAGAACATAAGTAAACTGAGTCTAGTAATGGCACACGGGCCTCCGGAAATGTTCGCAGGGACATAGGGCCAGGAAGTATTACCACATGAGAAAAGCCATCCGGCAGGTAGCAATATTGCACGATAGTGACTGGGAGTAACTACCAAACTATTGCAAGTCATATTGTTCTGGACTGAAACACATGTGGTCGGTGTCCTCTGGAAACACAGAGTTCGTTCATGAGATGTGAGAACAGTGGCGCCTCTTAACTTGAGACGTAGACATTCAGAAATTGCATTAGGATTACATGTGAGGAAAAAGCATAGATCACCTTGTGTAATGTTATACGTAGTTATTTGGGATTGGATGGGAAGTTGCTCATTCGGCAGTTCAGTACATAAAGGACAATATGCATGGGTAGCAAAATCACCCAGAATAATATTCGGACGAGCCTTTGAAACATTAAAGATGCTTATTAACGTCTCCAGCGAGGCGGGGACAGCAACTAGGCACGTCGCCAAGATATCGTGCACAGATCTCATCGGTGTCAAACAGAAGTGAGGGGCATCAGTTACTCTTTTCGCCAGCAGTGTCCAAAAGTTCGATGACGAGTCCCACGCATTGAAGGAACGCAACACTCTGGTTCCCAATTCATCCCGGGTTAATGGGATCCCTTCTCTCTCTCCGAAGTAGACCGAACGGTGTCCAGTACCGACACATCCTGCAGCAACAATCCAAAGAATGATCTGAAAAAGAACCAAACACAGGCATTAATCATTCTCGTAAATAACATTTATTAGCTGGGACAGCTTCCCAGCTATCTTTCCCTGGCCTCATAACCAAAATGGTGTTATCCTGACCGGTGGCAATAACCTCTGCTTGTTCAGGGGGATTCTTAGGCGATTGCACCCAAATCTTGGCTCCAGGGTTATCCGTAGAGCCAAAGCCTTTCTGGCCTCGTACAGTTAGCAAAGTTGGGGCAGTGCCTTTCATTATTTCACCACTGAAAACAGGCATAATGAGTAATTGAGCCACTCGGTCGGTGCGGTGTATCAGCAAGTCATTCTCACTGCTATTTAGCAGTAGTACCTTAATCTCTCCCTGATAGTCGCTGTCAATTACCCCTCCAAGTACCTGGATGCCTTTTACAGCCAGCCCCGATCTAGGGGCGATCAATCCAAAATTCCCCGGTGGTATATGAATACCAACACCGGTAGCAATGATGACCCGATTTTTGCTTTTTAGAACGGTGTCATCCATGGCATGCAAATCTAAGCCTGCCGACCCTGGGGTCGCTCTGCATGGAGCCAGAGCTCCGGAAGTAATTTCCCAATACATCACAGTTTCATTAATTACATTAGGCATAGTCTCAACCTTTGGGGGGAACAAACGCATAAGTGGAGATTCAGCATTTAAAAAAGGACGATTATTCAGGATTAATAGTGCTTGGGGTAAAAAGTCTCGCCAATTTTTATACTTGTCATCTGTTAATTTGCGTAGCTGATCCTTTAACAGGCCATTCAATCTCTCCACCAGGCCCGAGGCCTGCGGGTAGTAAGGTATATGAAAGATCCATTCAATATGGTTTTCCACACAGAATTCCTGTACCAATCTTCCACGAAAATGGGATGCATTATCAGATTGAATTTGGAATGGCACACCATAATACATCATAATCAATTCTAATGTTTTAATGGTATTCAATTGGGTGGCTTGCTTACATGGAAAAGCTACCAGCAAACCACTATATGTATCGACAATTGTGCAAACATATTGACAATTTCTGCTCATGGGAAGGGGTCCGATGTAATCAATCTGCCAGATTTGAGCGGGCAATTTCCCGCGATGTAAATGACCTCTAACAATTTGGGGTACTTTACGCTGTCTGATATGCTGACAGACGGGACAATGTAGAATAACATTTTTGATTAGGTCCAGGGGAATATAAATTCCTCTATCAGCAGCCCACCTGCTAGTGGCCTTCTCTCCAAAGTGTCCTGCCTTCTGGTGTGCCCATTTCGCCAATCCCGCAATATCAGGATCTTGTCTGTCCACCACTGCCTCAGCAATTTTAGATTTCTCATCTGCAATGTTATGAAAAAATTTGTCAAGAGAATCTATGGGGGTGTGAGCATCCACATGGAAGATGGTAACAGTACTCTGTGGGAGCATTTCCCAAATCTCTTGCCATAACTCTTTTCCCCATAACTCTTTGGAGTGTAACCTCCAATTATGGGAATGCCAGGTCGGTAACCAAACGGCCAGTCCATTGGCAGTGGACCAGGAGTCGGTGAAAATATGGCATACACCAGGTAACTCCTGTTTCAAAACTTGATAAACGGCATAGAGCTCTGCGAACTGACTACTCTTCCCTTCACCAGTTGTGCTCAACAGTTTCTGTGTGATCGGATTATAAGACACCGCCTTCCAGTGCCGTGTAGTTCCAATAAATTTTGCTGACCCATCTGTGAACCACACATGGTTCCTGTCCTCGACGGACAAATCATCAAAAGGTTTACCCCACTTTACAGGAGACTCCTGTTCTAAAGGTACAGAACACTCACTCTCAGTCTCAGTCGATGGTGCTTGCGCCACTTGCTCATGTAAAGACGCAACTCCTTCCGGACCCACACGTGCCCTGTCTTGTATGTACCATTTCCATTTAATCACACTCGCCTCCTGAGCATGCCCAATTCGATGAGTTTTTGGTGAACTCAGAACCCACTGCATAATAGGAATTTCAGGACGCAAGAATATGTCATGTCCCAATGTTAATTGCTCGGTATCCACCAAAGCCCAATAACAAGCAAGTAGCTGTTTCTCAAAGGGTGTATAACGCTCACCAGCATCAGGTAGCTTTTTGGTCCAAAACCCTAATGGTACTTTGCACCTGCCTTGTTTCTGCCACAGACTCCAGTTTGCATAAGGGCCTTGCACAGACACATTCAAATCCACATCACCATCACGTACAGGCCAAAGATCCATAGCATGTTGAATTGCCTCTTTCGCTAGACTAAATGCATCTTGTTGTTGCTTACCCCATTCAAATGCATTCTTTTTACGTGTAACACGGTACAACGGGGCCAATATTTGACTCAAATGAGGAATATGCTGGCGCCAAAAACCAAATAAACCAATGAAGCTCTGGGCTTCCTTCCTATTCCTCGGAACCGAAAAATCAAGAATCTTCTGTTTAACTTGAGGGATCACCTCGCGGTGTCCCTCATGCCAATTAATACCTAAAAATTTTACAGCTTGGGACGGACCTTGTAATTTGTCCGGATTGATCTCCCAACCTTTCCCACGCAGACACTCAATGACTCTATCTAATTGTGTCTGAACATCCTCTTGTGTTTCGCCTTGGATCAAAACATCATCAATATAATGACATATCTGAATTTTGGGATGAACTGGTACCTCAGTCAAGTGTTCTGCCACCAGCCGGTGACAGATCGTAGGGCTATGCACATAGCCCTGAGGAAGACTTCTGAACGTCATCTGACGCCCGTTCCACGTAAAACTGAACTGTTCCTGACACTCAGGGGCAATTGGAATAGAAAAGAAAGCATTAGCAATATCGATGGACGCATACCATGTACCTGGATGTGTTTGGATTCTTTCAATCAGGGTGATAACATCCGGTACTGCAGCAGTCAAAGAGGGCGTGTGTTTGTTCAATTCTCGATAATCAACAGTCATGCGCCAAGAATTATCACTTTTACGCACCGGCCAAACAGGATTATTCCAAGCAGAAGTAACTGGAGTTATAACGCCTGCATCAACCAACTCCTGAATGGTGGTACTAATCTCTTCATGACCACCTGGAATACGATACTGCTTCTGACAAACCACTTTGGTCGCCTGGGGAACTTGTATGGGGGGCATCCTTAAACGACCAACCCGTATAGGTCTGGACGAGATATAATGCGTCGTTCCAAATTGGTAACACCCATCATCAAGATGCAATGTCATTCCCTTCAAAATATCAATTCCAATTATGAATTCTAGAAGTGGCACCACTAATACAGAATATTCCTTTCTAGGGATTCTACCTATTCTCATTTCAAGCAAAGTTTGAACTGCAGGGGTTTCCTTTCCTCCTAATCCGGTAATAGTGAAAGGCTGCCCTGTAAATTTCTTTGATTTTCCATGAATAAGAGTGGCCTCCGCTCCTGTATCAACTAATGCTCGGGCCCTTTGGATATTACGATGTCTCCAAAAAATATCAATATCTACATAGGGTCTATTATCTCTGTGAGCCCATCTGTGTACCGGAGCTTGACCTATTTCCTAGTCATTCTTACTGCATTCTGTGTACCAGGACAAATCAGGATAAAGACTCTCACGTTTCTTAGGTATCGGTACCTCCTGTTCATATCCATCTCTATTACGAAATGGATTCCTGTCCTCTACATTGCACTGCGAGTTTCGATCGGCCAAACTGTATCGATCCTCCCTCCTTCTCAATTCAGGGGATTGATCCCTATCATCTCTACGTCTGCTGTAAGCATGATCATTTCTCCCCCTTTCCTTTTCCCCCTCTCTCTCCCTGTCCCGCTCTCGACGAGGGGACAGATCACGTACAGGACGCCGATCATCACGACGATCAAAGCGCCCACGGCGATCATCATCACCGCTACCATCAGAACAACCACGATCACACTCAGTCGTCCGAACACGCCGGGCACCCTCCTTCCGGTCCAAGCCCCGTTTGCGAAACATTTCCCACAAACGAGCAGTAGTCTCACCATCAATATCCTCCCGACGCACACCATCAGCCAAAAGACCAGTAAAGATATCACGTCTAGTAAATTTATATTCACCAGGAGTACGAGTGTCAGACCGGGACTGACGTTCAGGTTTAAACCACTCACCCAACTCACCGAGTTGGCGTACCGACTCCAACACCGTAGATAGTACATTACCAGTCTGGTTAATCAACAAAGTCATCATGACCTGCTTGTAGGCAACAGGAGAAGAGCGAATGATACGATTCCGCACCGAAGAAGTCAACAACCCATCAAGCAACCTGTCAGCAGTGCCCAGAAAAATAGCCGTTTTCATCACTTCCTCTTTAAGACGTTGCGCAGCATCACGCAAGGTATACCACGGCTTGTCATTGACAGGCCAGTCAGATTCAGTAGGATACTTCAAATTGCAACCTTCAGTCGCCAATTGGAGCAAAGAAATTTGACCACCACCATTATAGTTACGAAAATGATCTTGCACAGTAGAATCCAAACTCAAAGAACAAAACTTCAAACAATCGCCAGTATCCAACATAATACCAGCAGCGCCTAGTTCATAAAGGCGCACCATCCACGTGAGCAAAGCCTCACCAGTCCGCTGCCGAAAGCGTTGCAAAATATCACTAATTTCTTGCTGGGTAAAATCTTCCAAACAGTCCAAAGAAACACCCTGCGGAGCATTGGGAGACTGCTGCAACTTCCGACGAAAAACCGGATGCGCAGAAACCACGGGACGAGCATCACAAGGAGCCCGAGCAGTACTAGTAGAGGGACAATCAGTGTAAGAAGTATCGATCCCGCCCGAAGAACGAGCGCAATCACGGGGTGCACCATCAGAGGTGCGAGAAGTAGACTTACTCCCATGACGGGAACGAGAAAACTCATGCATAGCACATTCCTCACCCGAGGAACAAGACGTAGTCGAGTCCCAGATATTACCATCCCATTCATCAGGATTCCAATCCAGTCCAGCCTTCGCCACGGCCAGGCGCACTTTACGCGACGAAACACGACCACGCCTGTTCTTGTACTTATAACGAGCAATCCGCACAGCCGCCCTTTCGGCAACCGTTTGGTAAGTGTCAAGTTTGTCGGAAAGCAACTTATTTTGACACCGCAATAAAGTGTTAGAATTCTGAATCTCAACAAGGTGTGCTTCCGCATCCTTAAAAGAGATCTGCAATTTCAGCAACCTCTCATGCAGAATCCGATACGCAGACAGAATAACCCAACCTCTGCGCCCCAAAGCGGGAACCTCCTCACCCTTCAAGACAGGTGCCGTCTGCAAACAAGCAATCACGTCAGCCGGTTCCGCCGACTCCAAAGAAGAATTCCAATTTTCACTCAGACCAGTAGAATCAGCCCATTCTCGGGCCAAGGCACCATAAGGCGTTGAATCCCATCCAGGAATATCAACGGACAATTTAAGAGTAGATTTCGATTTCCTAGAAAACATCGCGAAAAAGAAAGGAAAAAGAAACGCAGAGAAAAGAAAGGAAGAGAGAAAGAAAGAGAAAGAAAAAGTATACACGCAAATATACAAAAAAAAGAAAATCACGCACGAAAGCAAACACAAGACAACCACAACGCACACAGGTTACGTAAACAGTTCGTGACGCCAAATGTTCTGCTTGGGTTTTCGGATCGGGTGGAACCCGCTCTACAGAGCCCTTCTGACCCAAAACAGAACGTTACCCCCCTCCCTAGGGCCTTTTTACACCTAAATAACCACATATATATGTACTACCTAAGGACAGGGAATTCCTATTATATATTTATACCAAGGTTTCACAGCCTCGCAATCTCAGCAACCACAGTCTCGCGGCCTTAGGCAGACCCAGAATCTCCTACCCATTCGGCAGCGACACACACACACGATCTCGCGACCTCAGTCAGGTCCAGAATCTCCTACCCATTCGGCAGCAACACACAAAGTCTCGCGACCTCAGTCAGGTCCAGAATCTCCTACCCATTCGGCAGCGACACACACACGATCTCGCGGCCTCAGTCAGACCCAGAATCTCCTACCCATTCGGCAGCGACACACACGATCTCGCGACCTCAGTCAGGTCCAGAATCTCCTACCCATTCGGCAGCAACACACAAAGTCTCGCGACCTCCGTCAGGTCCAGAATCTCCTACCCATTCGGCAGCGACACACACACACGATCTCGCGGCCTCAGTCAGACCCAGAATCTCCTACCTACACGGCAGCCTTAGCACGAGCTCATCCTATTATTACTGCGGTACACAACGGGGGAATCGGGGTTACCATATATCAGATCACACAAAGACTATTAGTTGAGCACAACCTGTTCTCTAGTTCGAGGGGCTTGTTTTCCCCCTCATCCAGTTACCACTTACCTGACCAGGATTAACCTCTGTTCATTTTAAGGCAACTCTGACTAAAGAATAGGCTATCCTCCTATACAAAAGTACACAACACATGCTAACGTACAACAAGCTAAATACTTTATTTAAATGCCACATGCACATTCGCAGAATACATTATATATATAGACAACCTGCAAGGAAAGTGAAAAGGTTAAGTTGTATACTCTAAAGAAAAAGGGGTCGACTTCACCTTTATGGTACGTAGCCCGTGCTCAATGGTCATCTAGGTTCCCTTCTCGTCTATGCCTCGGCTTAGCCTGGAAGTCACCCCTCTGCAGTTGTGGGTCTGCTCCCTTCTCCCTCTCCGAGTCACTGGAACCTCGTCCTTATCGGCTACTCTCTCCTCTTTGGATTCAAGTTCATCATCAGTCTTCCCTGGAATAAGTAATAGCTCTTCTGCTAACGGCCAGATGCCGCCTATGGTCTAGAAGCAAGTGCCCTTATCTCACTCAGACTTTCACTAATATAGAAGTGCATTCCCTCATGGAAATTTCCAGCTCGAAACCTGCCGCCCACCAAATTCCTGTACCTCCCCGTACCAAGGACACTTTCCCAGCCGGCCGGCCTGATGTAGTGTCTTCGGCATGAAGAAAAATACAATCCTTCGATAAGGGCCGGCCTGAACCGGTTCTCTCCGAGCGAATAACACCTCATAACTAAAACATCCCCCTCCCTCTGGAAAGGTCCCGGGCTGCCGGAGCAGAAAGAAAGATGGAGTCTCTCCCGTTTGAGGCCTACCAGGCCTGAATTCAACACAGCTCCATGAAACAACCTCACTATAGGGCAAATTATCCTCAAGGCTAACGAATCTATTCCCTAGGCTATGTATATAGGCCCTGAGCTAAGGGTAGGAGCACGGGATGGTGTCACAAGTGTCTAATAGATAGGCCCTACTCACTACTCCAGTCCTTAGACTCGGATGGAAAGAGACTGAAGTCATATGGATTGCCCTGCAACACCGGAAGGCCGGGAAAATCGAGCAGTACAGCAACTTATCCTCATATTATTCTCTTGCCATGCCCAGTCCCTCTGCTCCGCACTTTCTCTCCACAATGACATGATGGTAGCAATCCTGAGGAGGATTTATTTTCGGCAACAGATATTCGTTTGGGATATGCAGATGTACACAAACAGCAGCATTTGCGCATTTCAGCTCAATTTACGAGTGTAAGTCTAAACAAGCATTTCCAGCGCAATAGGTCTCTTATTTGCTAGAGTTTGAGCTATTGGCCTTGTAAATGACAATGCCTTTTAATTATGTTTTAAAAACCAACACATATATAAAAGGTATTGTCATTAACAATGCCAATAGCTCATACTTTTGCAAATGCGAGACCTATTGCATTGCAAATGCTTGTTTTCCCATTCCCACTGGTTTCCCGCCCTACATGCCAGCCACTCCCACTTCCCAGGACTACTTATGGAGCCATGCAGCAGACTCGCCAAAGGCAAGCCTGTCTGCGCCTGGACAGCGCCCAGCGGCATGATTCCTGCCTCTCCTGCCACCCATCGCTACACCACTTCAGAGCGCACAGGGGCCACAACAATAACTGCTGGATTTTTTCCCTGATACGCGTGGAAGAACCCTATGCCTGCCACTGATCCCGATTCACCTGCAACACTGAAACCCTCGCCACACCTGCACAGCTAACCTCCAACCCTTTGGAACAGTTCCGGTGCATGCTACTCAACGCCTGATCCCTCGCAGCATGCCACCTAGATATGGGGCCCCATCACCACATCCAGCCCTGATGTGATGTTCACCATCGAAACCTGGCTCACACAGTCCTCAGCACCTGACATCACGACTGCAACATCCCACAGCTACAAGATGACACAGAGAGAACGCGCCAACAAGCAAGGAGGAGGCATCGCCATCATCCACAAGGAGAGTCTCCAATGCACCACTACCAAAGACGATATCTCATCAATCATAGAGCACCTCAACTTCCAAATCTGAATCGACAGGAACACCACCATCAGAAGAACCCCTGCCTACAGACCCCCAGCCTCCACCCTGGCTTCTGCAATGCCATCTCTGCTTTCATCACCCCCCCCCGGCCATAGACTCCAAGCACTACATCTTCCTCAGTGACCTCAACTTCCACCTTGATGACACCAATTCCGCCAACCTCCTGGAAAGCATAAGCAACACTGGACTAACGTAACTAGTCACCAGCCCCACACATTGCACAGGACACACCCTGGAACCAATCTTTACAGCCGGCAATAGAATCACATTAAGCCATGCCTCCGAACTCATCTGAACAGACCACAGCATCATACACTTCACCATCGCAGGATCACCATGACCCCCCTGCTCGCCACAGATGGAACAAAATCACTTTGACCCAATGGGCTGCCGCCTTTAATACCACCAGACCCCACACCACCAGTAACCTTGATCTAGAGGTCCAAAACTTCTCCTACTGAATTACCAACTGTGCCGACACAATCGCACCCTTGAAAACGGCCAGCATCAGCAGACCTAGCAAACACACCAGCTGGTTCACCCTCGACCTCCAGGCTTTCAAATGTAAATGTAAGCAACTGGAGAGACAAGAACCCCTTAGATATCACCACCTTCAAGTCTGCCCTCTGAAAATACCACCATCGCCTCAAGGAAGCCAAAAAGAATGCCCGAACCACTCACATCGAGTCCAGTGCCAATCATACAAAAGAACTCTTCAGCATCGTCAGAAAACATTCCCTTTGCGTCTCCCTGGCAAACTGCTCCACAACAAGATAGCAGACATCTACAGCAACTTCGACCTGAAGCCAACCAAACTCAGCCACCTCCTGACACCCACCCACAACTCTCACAGCCACATAACCGATTGGACACCGCTCACCACGCCAGTCACCACCGCGATTATGACCCCCATCCACTCCAGTGCACCGCAGACCCCTGCCCCCACCATGCCTTCAACCTGGGACAGAAGGAAATCGGTGCACTTACCACATCCTCAGCTCATCCATGACATCGGCCATCTTCCCTGATGCCTGTAAACACACAGCGGTGAAACTCCTTCTGAAGAAACCCTCTGCCGACCCCGGTGAGCTCAAGAACTACCGCCCCATCTCGCTGCTCCCCTTTCCGGCAAAGGTCCTGGGGAAAGCCATCAATTGCCAGCTCACAGATGACCTGGAAGGCAACAACCTACTCGATGCCACCCAATCCGACTTCTGCTCCAACTACAGCACAGAGACCTGCTTGATACCCGCATCCAACAACATCAGAGCCATCTACGACTGTGGTGAGACAGCAGTCCTGATCCTCCTCGACCTCTCAGAGGCCTTCAACACCATATCCCACCACACCCTCATCACCAGACTCCATCACATCGCCATCAGAGGAAACGCCTGCAAGTGGACCACCTCCTTCCTCACAGGACGCACACAGAAATTCCGTCTACAGCCCTTCACCTTTGAACCCAAGAGCATCATTGGCGGAGTCCGCCCAAGGATCCTCTCTCAGCCCCACCCTCTTCAATGCCTGCATGACTCTATTAGCCAACATCACCTACACCCACATACTCAACAAGGCCGATGATACCCAACTCATCCTCTCTCTCTCACGGAAGACACCGTCACCACCGGATTCAACTTTCAGAACACCAAGACCAATGTCGCTGACTGGATGAGATCTAACTGCCTGAAGCTGAAAACAGATAAGACGGAAGTGCTCATCTTCGGAAAGAATTCCTCCCCATGGGACAGCACATGGTGGCCCATGACACTTTTTACCCTCACCTACTCCCACCAACCATGCCCGCAAACTCAGCCTTAACCTAGATAGCGACCTCTCCATTAAGCGACAGGTCAATGCATTAGCCTCATCCTGCTTCCACATCCTCCGCATCCTTTGTAAGATTTTCAGATGGATCCCCGCCAGCATCAGGGAAAGTGTGACTCAAGCCCTCGTCATCAGCTGACTGGACTACGGAAATGCACTCTACACCAGAACCGCCTCCCACCTCCTCAAACGACTACAGACCATATATATCGCCTCATCCAAACTCATCCTCGAACTCCAGAAACTGACCAGTATAACCTCCTACCTCAGAAGCCTCCACTGGCTCCCCGTTTAGAAGAGATGCCAGTTCAAGCTGCTGACTCATACCTACAAGGCCCTCCACAATGATGGACCCTCCTATATCAACCACCACCTGACTTTCCACCAGTCGACCACACAACTCTAATTTCACCTCCCTCACCCCGGCACACGTCTCCTCATTAAGTGGAGCTGCCATGGAGGTTGTTCTTTCTCCTGCCTCGCTGCCAAATCCTGGAATGACCTCCCACTCGAACTCCAAACCTCCCCTTCACTCACTGACTTCAGGGGGGGACTAAAGACCTGTCTCTGACTAAATCTCACCATCCCCAGCGCCTGGATACCCCCTGGGGTGATAGGCGGTGCTTTATAAGTATCATTCTAGGTCAATACATTAAGATTCAACCAACTGGCTCTACATGGTGAGGGATGCACATACGCAATATTTCATTCCTCCCAAAGCACAGAACATGATCGAAAACCCTGCTTACATCCCTCCCATAATATCACAAAGAAAAATCTGTCATCTCATTGCACAGAGTCCTGATATGTATAAGAAACAGTAGGTTCTGCCCAGAAATTGTACTGAGGCTGATGGCCCCTCAAGCTGGATGATTGAGGTGTTTCCCAAACAGTGGTTTTTCTAGTTGTCAGAGAAAACAAATGGGTGAACTGATTGAGGACTTCCCTGCAATCAGCTTCCTGCTGGTCAATGAGGCTGCCTGCCAAGGCTACTCCATCCACTGACCCATCAACAGGGTCCCGAGAGAGTAGATCAGGGAGAGGGTAACTCTCTTCCTCCAGTCCCTCATCAGAAGCCATGAGCAAGCTTATGTCAGCCATGTCAACAAAAGGCTTCAGGCGGTTCACATGAAGTGCCCTGTGGGGACTTCTAGGAGTGGTCAGCCAAATAGGTGACCTCACCTTTTTTTCTCAAGGATGGTGTGGGGGCCACTCCATTTGTTCTAGAGATCTGCTCGGGTAACAGGCTCCAGCACCCACACTTTCTGACCTGGCTGGTAAACAGTCAGTACAGCCTTTTGGTCATGCCAAGCTTTCTGAAGCTCCTGGTTGACCTTAAGGTTTTTGCTGGCCTTTTCATGTACTCAGCCATACGTGAACGCAGGCCAAGGACATAGTCCACAATATATTGTTTAGGAGGGTTGAGAGACGTCCTCATCCAGACACAAAGGACCCCCTATTAGGTTGTCTAAACAGAAGTTCAAATTGGCTGTAGCTACCCCCTTCTGAGTAACCTCTCTGTAGGCAAAGAGAACGTAGGGTAGTAAGACATCCCGTTTTTGCCTGAGATTTTCTGGGAGTCCCAAGATCATATCCTTGAGGGTCTTGATGAACCTTTCAACAAACCCATTGCACTGTGGATGGTAGGGTGTGGTAAATGTAACGTTTACAGCACACTCTTTCCACATGGCAGTGATTCTGGCCGATGCCCGGTGGAGCTACCTTATTAGCTATAGAGTAGATGGGCTGTAACTTTCCCCCTCGGCCGTCACCTTCCCAGCCGGACATTGGACAGACTTTCCTTCGCCTCTCCGCCATATCTCCCTCCTCGTTACCCTTTTACATCGCCCCTCTTCCATTCTACACTCCATTAACCAACAGATGTAACTTGTAATGGATGTAACCTTTGTAACAATGTGTAACTTGTAACTGATGTAACTTTTAAAAATGTGTAACCTCATGTAAAGTGCTCTGATACCTCTGGGTCTAGCCAGCACTATATAAAACTCAATAAATAAAATAAATAAATGAAATGCAATAGATGTAACTAGACATTAACTTTGTACCTCTGTCTGTTAAAACCTCCTTAGGAAACCCCACTCTGAAAAAGACTCCCTGAAGGACTCTAGCTACTACAAGAGCTGTAGTGGTCCCATGGAGAATAGCCTCTGGATACCTAGTGGCATGCTCCACCACCACTAGGATGTAACTGTGTCCAGATGCTGTTGGAGGGTTTAAGGGACTAACAATGTCTATCCCTACCCTCTCAATGGGAAACCCAACCACTGGGAGTGGAATTAAGGGGGCCCCTTTGTAGTGCCACCTGACTTACCTCTGGCTTGGCAGGTGACACTGGAGCAACAACACCCCTTGTTATCTTCAGACATATGCGGCCAGTGAAAGTGAGGGACAACCCTTTACAAAGTCTTGCTTTGCCCAAGATGTCCTGCAAGGGGAATGTCACGTGCTAGGGATAGACGAAAACCCCTGAGCTTCTGAGGCCTTACCAACCTCCTGGTGGTACCAGACTGGGGGTCTCTACACTCAGAGAACAGGAGCAAATCTTCCCAATAGATCCTATGGGACCCACTGACATTCCCTGCTTCTTCAGCAGCGGCTTGCTTTCTGAGCTGTTCAAGAGAGGGGCAGGATTTCTGCTCCGAACTCAAGTCTCCCCGGGAAGGCCTCCCTGCCCCCAAGAACTCTGCCTGGTCAGGCCCAAGATCCTTTGGAACAGTTCCTTAACAGGGGCTGAGGTCATCTCCCTCAGGAGACTGACTCTCCCTGGGAGTTTGGGAGGAGGATGTCTTTACCCTTCCTGCTCATTCTCTTAGGAACCAGCAGATCAATTTTTCCAGTATCCAGTGCTCCCTCAGCGCCTAGCTCATTGGCCTGAGCCCTGGTGACAGTAAATGCACTGGCAGAGATTCCCATCATCTCTGCATGTGTCCTGGACTCTACTTCAGACCAGGCTGAAGTTTCTAAATCAACAAACAATCTACAGGTAGGTCTGGAGAAACCACATCTCTTGTAGGACCAGTGACCCCTCCCCAGCTGAGATTCACAGCTGCCAAGGAATGATCAGTCCTGACACTGCTGGTGTTGGTCACTTGGTAAAGCTGACCAAGTATGATTTGTTCAGGGGACACAAGTGTCTCTGTCACCATTGTGACACTGGCCCCTGTGTCCCTGTAAACCATAGCTTCTTGACCATTGACCACAGGCTGTTGTCTGTACTTGCCCAAAGTTAGTGGGACTTACAAGTAAAGTGGCAAGATCCATGCCACTGTCACAGACAAGGTATAAAGAACAGTGGTCCCTGACTTTCTTCAGCTACAGTTTAGTTGTGAAAATATAAAATATTTAAAAGGGCATCAAATATTTCCCCTCTTTCATATCTATCCCACTTCACGAGCACCTCTAACTATCACACTCCCTTTGGAGCAACCTTTCTATTGGAAACATTTAAAATGATGATCTGATATGAAAATAATTAGGAGAAAAATAAACAGACACTATTGGAGCGAATTTGGTGTGCCGTTGTGTTACTTGAAGATGTACATACTTACATGTTGAAGATATTGGTGGTGCATCAATGACACTATTTGTATTTGATGCCCTTTTAAATATTTTATATTTTCACAACTAAACTGTAGCTGAAGAAAGTCTGGGACCATTGTTCTTTATACCGATCACTACCCAGGTCTGCGGACAATTGTGGGTTACCCCATTATATCATAATGACTGTCACAGACAAGGGCAGCCTGAGTGGGTGTTCTGACTAGGCCAGAACCCACTTCAGAACCGAAGGTTAACCCTACTAATCCCTTGGGGCTATGCTGCCCCTTGTACTGGTGCTGGGGGGGGGGGGGGGGGCGGGACGAGCTGCCTTAGTGGCAGTGGTAGTAGCTTTCTTGGTGCTGGCCTTAGGACAATTAGCATCCCTTGGCCTATGGCCTTACTCCTTACACAGGTAAAACAAAGGTTTTTTTTCCAGGTGAATTGGAGGTTTGTGACCTACCCCAGAGGCAGGTTTTTGTGGACCTTGTGAAGACTCCTTTTTATCTTTATCCTTCTCCCCACACTTCTCTTGGGCTTTAGAAGAATCTTGCTTCTTCTGGTCACCACCATCACCATGAGCTTTCTGCTTAACACAGGTACGGACCCATTTGTCTGCCTTCTTTCCCAATTCTTGGGTAGAGGTCAGATCAGAGTCCACCAGGTACTGGTGTAGCTGCTGAGATTGACAATTATTCAGGATGTGCTCCCTCATCAATAAATTATAGAAACCCTCTTAGTCCTGTACCTTGCTTCCATGAAGCCAGCCTTCCAGTGCTTTGATAGTACTGTCTATGAAACCAACCCAATCTTGGGTGTGTGCCTTCTCTGTGTCCCTAAACTTAACCCTGTACTGTTCGGTGGTTAAACCAAACACATCTATGAGTGGATTCCTCAGGAATGAGTAATTATCGGCATCCTCCTCCCTAACAGTGAGGAGCTTGTCTCTACCTTTGCTAGCAAAGGCGAGCCACAGGATAGCTGCACACTGCCCCTGGGGGACCTTCTGAACTTTACAGGCCCTCTCCAAGGCAGTTATCCATTTGTGGATATCACCCCCCTCCTGGTAAGGAGGGACTATCCTTCTTAGGTCCCTGGTATCAAAGGAAGGTTCCCTGATTCTAGGTACACTTGTGCTGCCACCATGGGGCTCTAGTCCCACATTCATCCTAGCCCTCTGAACTTCCATTGTCTCCTTGTCAAGGGTCAACTGCTCTTGCCGAAGCTTGAGCTTTTCTCTCTCAAGTTTGAGTCGGCGGTACTCCCTTTCTAAGGAGTCCTCCCTCTGGCTAGAGATGGAGGTTCCTATAGAATTGTTAGAGGTATGGAATTGACAGAGGAGGATCTAGACCTCCCCTGCATTCTCTGCACCCTCCCAGGAGGAATAATGGGGGGGACCTACCTCTAGGGACACCCTATGTACTATCAGTACTATTCCCTGGGTGATCAGAGTACAGCAGTGTGGAATCATCAGGTTCCTCCTGGTCATGCTCAGAATTAAGTTCACTAGGGGAAACCCCTTCTGACCCATCTTCTGGAGCATCCCCACCCACTTTGTCCTGCCCTCCTGACCTATCAGGATTCTGAAGGTCACCTAAGATAAGCAGCTCTAAGAGTTGCTTAGTGTGGGGTTACTACCTGTCTTTAATTTTCTAGAGGCACACAGGGTCCTTAGTTCCTGGAACTTCACACTACTAGAGGGCTGGGACCCATTGAGATCCACCATTAACGACACAGTGACTAGGTGTAGCGTGGTGTTGCACCTACCTACCCTAATGAAAACTAAACTTCAAAAAGATTGGAGAAAGTGTTGAGCAACCAATCTAAAAGTTCAGTAAAACCTACTGTTACAAAAATATTTTATATGTGCCTAATGCTGGTTTCTCCTTTAATCTACACCTAGATTAGCTGCTAAAACACTGCAGGCTTAAATCCCAACCGCTGAACACCAATGTAGAAGGCTGGCTTTGCATATAGTGCACACTTGTTTAAGGGAAGCACCCTGCACTAATCCAGACAACCCTATGGTGATTTTAGTGGTCTTAGTTAGCCATTGAAAGATCTCTAAGTGGTAGCTGTGGAGAGCAGCCTTCAGGCTTAGTCCAGAAGGAGTGTTAAGCAGCTTGTTTCACCTGTAAGTAATCTTATGGTGTAGGTTGAACGAAAAAGAACCACACAGTGTAGTTATAAAAACAGGGATATTTATTATACACACTCACTAACACATAGGCATATCTTCTTCCCAGAGATATCAACACAATACACACAATATTTAAAATGTAAACAGGTAAGTAAGCACAAATACACAGTGGTCTCCGGGGGGAGATCAAGCCATATACTAAAGAAGTGGAATGCAAACTGAGACCGAAGTTGAGACTTGGACCAGAAGACTTAGAAGAGCTGGGGACTCAAGGAATCACCCAAGGTAAGTACCCAGGAACCCCACGGAGGCTGTGTGCAGAGTGGAAACACAGCCACGTACTTAATGCAAGTCAACGGGGAAGTTGCAGTTGCAGTTTTCAAGAACAAGGACCCTACCCAGTGGACCCCAAAGAAACACCGTAGAAGACAGAAGGTTGGAGAGTCAACCCACCCATTGATACCCCAGGAACCAGGACACCTACACCAGGAAAGCCGGGTGCATAGGTGCGAAGTGACGTTGGAAACCGCCTTGGACCACAATGGAGGACTTCAGAAAAGATGCCGCTGGCGAAGAAGGTGAAAGAGTCCAGTGGATTCCAAGGGTGGGTTCTGGAAGAGAAGAACCTGCAAGCATAAGGGACAGAGTCTATGCCACTCGGAGGTGACCAGGAGGCACAGAAGAACAATGACTACCGATGACGGAAGATGCAGGAGTTATGACAGTGACCTTGTCGCTGCAACTGTGAGGACCAGCTGACGTTGTGGAAGACCAGGTGCCATTCACAAGCTGTCCTATGTCGTAAGTGAAGAACCAGGGGGTCGGTGTCCAGGAGGAGCACCAACAAGCCTTGGCAGCAGCAACAGACGTGGTAAACGAAGAAGGTGCAACGTTGGGACCAGCAAGGTCCAATGGACTCACCAATTGTAGGAGAGTCAGAGCAGGCCCCGAGCAAGCAGGGAAGCCCGCTCAAGCTAAAGAAGAGCCTCAAGAGGACCTACAGGCTGAAGGCAGAGGAGTCGCAAGAGGACATCAAGCAGCTCACCAAAGATGCAGGCCCACGGTGCAGAAGATGTGGTGAGGGCGAAGATCTTGGCAGGAAGAGATGCTGGAGGCTGGAGCTTCTTGTAGCCCGAAGATCTCTGCAGGACAGAGTCAACAAACCTTGGCAACGGCAAGTCGACGCAGTGCACATGGATTCTGTTCCAGCGGTTCTGACGAGGGATACTGGCCCCAAACTTGCTCAGAGGACAGGTCAGGCCTCAAGGGAGTTGCAGAACCACCACCTGTGCTGCTGAGCCTTTCCGAGTCCGGAGGACATCAGGAGCAGCAGACTGGTCAGCTTTGTTGTGGTGCCTGCAGATGCAGGAGAGTGACTCCTTCACTCCAAGGGAGATTCCTTCTGTTGTCTTGAATACCCACAGGCCTGGAGAGGAACCTCGATGACGCTCAGGCACAGATGACGAAAAAGGCTTGCAGAACAGCGAGACCAGGAGCAGCAGGAGTCTTCCTTGATGCAGTCTCGATTCCAGGCAAAGTCCAGTGAAGGCCCAAGTGCCCAGAAGGTCGATGTTGAAGTAGTTTCAGGTTTGAATCTTGTCCCATGATGAATCTGAAGTGCCACCTACAGGGAAGCCCTTAAGTACCATAGGAAAGGGTTGGTACGATTCAAGGGTCCCTCCCAGAGGACGGGCTGGACAGAGGGGAGGATACTCCTATGTCCTTTGTCCAGTTTCGCACCAGAGCGGGAGCCAAGGGCTCCCTGAACTGGCCCAAACAAGAATATGAAAAGGAGGGCACCAAATGTGCCCTTCAAAGAAGTCTGGTGGCGCTGGCAAGTGCACCCACCCCAGCTCATACACTAAGTGGTGGTACGTCCCTGTGGCAGGAAACCAATTGTTCTACCTTCCCCAGCTCAGCATCAGGAGGGCATAATCGTGTTTGGGGTCGGCAGCAGCACTAGCTTGCTGGCAGGCCCTGGAAGGCTGTTACCTGGAGCACTGGGGGCCTCTCGGAAGAGTCCCCTTGTGTACGGAATCATACCACCAACACCAGTAATGGTATAGGTATGATTCCAACATGTTTTATACCAAACATGCCCAGGTGCGGCACAACCAATATATAGTTAGCCATCGCGTAATGACGCATGGCCACTATATGTATCAAAATAGCTGACCACACTTACAAAGCCTGGAGAATGGACTCCGGAGTTTGTAGTGGGTGTCCTGCTCATGCAGGGCACCCTCACCCTTATAACCTAGAACACTGCCTTCAGGATTGAAAGGCCCACCTTAGGGGTGAACTATAGGTTTTAAGTGCAGTGACCCCAGATATAAGAACACTTATATCTGTTGGAAGTGGTGTTAACACCAACTTACACAGGTGGCAAGGGCAGACCTGTAGTCAGAGTTTGAGTGGTCTCTCATGGGTTGCAACATCGATGCTGCAGCCCATGGGAGACCCCTGGTGTATCTATGCCCTGGGTACCTCAGTACCATATACTAGGGACTTAGAAGGGTACACCATTAGCTAATTAGGAAGGTGCCAAAGTAATGACCATAGTCCAAACTAAGGACATAGCACAGTGACTGGGTTCCTGATTAGCAGGATCCCAGTCCGACTAGTCATAAAACAGAGTGATACCAGCAAAAAGTGGGGGTATCCATGAAAGCAGATCCTTCTTTGGTACAAAATCGAACCTTCAATAACCCCAAATCATTTGAAAACAATATGCTCCTTGTGACGTCTTAAATGCCTTTCTGGGCAGTCTCAACGATTACTCGTATTCAGACTATCCTCCAGAGAGCCAACTCAAACGGTAGGCTGGAATTACTGTCCGGGTATCATTTCTTAGGTCTCGCCTACGCAGCACGCATGCGCTGCATAGGAAGGACTTTAGCCGTTGCTCTGCTCATTTTCAAGCACACACTCGTGCTTGTGGCGGCATCCACCTTGCGGGAGCGAGCAGGAGCGTGCCACAAGCACGAGTGCAGTGCTTGAAAATGAGCACACCGCACGCACTACTCCCGGGCTCACCTCCTGCTCCCCCTCTCTCTCACACGCATTCACGTAGATCATTCATGGGATGGCACTTGTTATTCTCAGTTCACTAATTGGTTTCTTTGTGGAAGCATAATGCCGCTGAGCATATCAGTTTTATTAGAAAACTGAACAACATGAGTGTATGCACATTCGTTAGTGCCACGCGTTCTTTTGTGTTGTGCTTTTAGTATTGTTTAAAAAGTGCTCCACATTGTGGCAAAGCATAGGAGACGGACGATGGAGTTTTTTTGCAAACTTCTATGCTGCAGTGGCCATGATGATTCTTTTTATTGATTTGTAACACACCCACTAATCAGCCGAATGATACGTAGGCACAAGCTGACCTCCCTTGCAATGTCACTAGACGGCAGATGCCCGTGTAGCACTAAGGGAATTAGTCCATAAATCCGGGAGATCGAGGATCCGCACACTTCAACTGTGATCACCCTCTGCTTTAAGTCTGTTCATAGGGAGCCCCTTTAATAGAGCTTTACTTGCTTAGCCCGCTCCTGTTCTCTATTACTGGGCCTCCTTTTGAATGCATAAAAAGCTGTTTACACATCTGAAAAATATACATTTAATTACTTCTCATCCATATGTTGTTTACGCTCTGTGTGAGTAATCGATTTTTTAAAAAACATTTATTCACGGCAGCGGACTTTTTTTTATTGTTTTTGTCACCGCCATAGTGATTACGTAAGCCTTTTGACCAAGCCAATGCTTGTTGATAATTTTAAATACTTCAGGAAAGGAGGAGTGCGATTCAGGGGGCCCAATTGCACTTGTGCTGCCATGGCACCCCAATACTTTACCTTTTCATCAAAATGTTTGGAATCTGATTGACATTCATGCTTATTTAAGGTAAGATTTTTCAAGCATACAGTGGAGATGAGGTGGGTATCTGGGCAGCTTAGGATAACATTGCGATGGTGTAAACCAAAAGAAGGTGAATGAAAACTGTAAAGCTTGGTAGATTCTCGGTCCCTTAAGCAGCCCTCTGGATCCGGGTGATGCAGGGCCTCTTGGGTCACCTGACTGCAGAGTGACTTAGCGTTGCGGAGGTTGTGGCTAATGGCCCGTGAAGCTATTCCATCATCTTTATGGAGCAAGATTGAAGTGCCACGTTGTCTTAATGCCCATACCTCTACTGCACTGCTCGAGAAACTCACCAAAGTAATAAGAAGATGTACCCTTCTCATTGTTGGGTTATACTGGTGCCCTTTTCCACAAGAGTACATTTGAATTATTAAGAGCATTTTACCATATTTTGCACACAAGTTGAGGTACTCCATTTTTTTCTTCCATGCTGCTTTGAATACATTAGTGTTTTTGGGGGAGTTCTTAACCGCAAAAAATACTGTTTCTAGTATTTATTTTGGTGTGTTAACTGTTCTTTGTTTCTGGACATCATAATGTAATGTTTATAAATGTTGGACCATTTTTTAAATCATGTACTCCCCGAAACTCTGCTATAATGTGCATTCTTTATGGTCTCGAAGATCAGCCCCAGCCACCCTACTCAAGTATAGGACTTTACATTGACTTTATTAGTGGATTTTCTTATTTGCCAACTCAGTGTCTCAGTTCACAGTTGGATACTTGCTACCTGCATGCATACCTGTAAGGTAGGTGTTTAGAAGGTTATTTATTGTAAAATGAAATTAACAAATTCTTTTTGAATCTGATTTAATTTCTGAGTTTTTACCCAGCCTCTGCTGTGTATCGGCACCATTTCATGCTTCTCGACTGCTTTGTGGTAGTTAAAACACTTTTTGCTTGAGGATTCAACTCTGTCACTCTGTCCGATTTGGCTTAAAACATTTCACAGGATAACAATTTTCATTCTCATCCTACAAACTAACTGTCTAAATAACTCTCTCACTATCACTCAATAAATCACTAACTCTCTCACTCACTGACTCTCATTCTCACTAAATAACTAACTCTCACTAACTCACTAACTCTCATTCTAACTCTCTTACTCTCTCACTCTCAGTAACTAACTTTCTTACTCACTTTCACAAACGAACTAACTCTCTCACTAACTAACTGACTCTCTCAAACACTAACAAATTCTCTCACTACCTCACTGACTCTCTCTCTAACTTACTGACGATCTCTCTCACTCCATCTCACTCACTAACTAACTGGCTCACTCACTTACTTTCTCACACAATCACTAAGTAACTATCTCACTCTCAATCTAAATAACTAACTAACTATCTCACTCTCACAAACTAAAAAACTCTCTCACTCACAATAACTAACTAACTCTCTCACTAACTAACTAATTCTCACATTCTCACTCACTAACTCACTCTCTCACTAAATAACTAACTCAGTTATGACAGTGCCTAGTTTTGGTGTGCAAGGTTTTTGCAGTCTGTTGGTGGAAGTAAGGGTGCTTCATTTGGTTACGGCATTAAGGATCTTTTGTTTGGGAATTCACTACTTGTCTGCTGGGCCTGGGGTCGCTGGGCTACAATGCTATGGAGTTCCCCATGTCAATACTTGGCTGCCTAAAAAGCCAGGTTCTTTGGTTTGTCCTAAATAAACAGGGGCATAGTTAATGCGCTGGGGAAGGTTGGGTCCATCACTGAGAAGTCAGTCGCCTCTGTACTTTTAGTGAGTTCTAAAAATGTATATATGTGTGGTATATACATCGCACATGATAAGCCAATGCTGATATCCGAGAAGGAAAATACAGCCATTAATAAGTCACTGGCTACCGGCTCCCATGAGGGAGACTTCCTCCTTCACTGACAAGAGCAGCCCTGCGGTCCGTCCCACGATCCCACCACCGGAGATGTTAACTATTTCCACACAAACGCACACGCACTAGTGCCATATGTGTTCATTAGATTGACACACGCTCGCTTTTGAGGCTGTACATGTTATGTTCTCTAGGGTAGCACAATTCTGTGCTGCATGTATGGACTCAGCTGCAAACCAGTTAGGGCTTAGAATGCTACCTTCTGTAGGAAAATAACAGCCTGGATTATCCTGAGAACCTATATCTACTTACACTACAATTGCTATTTAACCACCCTTTAAACATCTTTACCCCTCACTGGCACTAACAGGGCAATTAATGCCTGTGGTTGCTCACAGTTTTACATACCTGGTTAGATTTTAAAGTTGACCCATGCATAATAATGTACTTCTTTCAGTTCTGTTATTTGTAACCAACAAAAGTAGTCCTGGTCTATTCACTTTTCTTCTTATAAGATAGACCCTACTGGTCCCAGTGTACCATGTGTTGGAGTATATAAACATGTGAGTGGGGATAATGTGCTGCATAGCTAAACACTTATAAGGTCCCAAAGGTGAGACCTATTGGCTATGCCAAAGCTTGTTAGACTTGACCTTCTCTGCAGTGTCACCCCCGAAATGTTTTGCGTTCTCCCTCTACTATTGTTTTTTATTGGCCTTAGGACTCTGTGCGCTTTACCAGGGCTAACCAGTGCTAGAGTGCTTGTGCTCACGCCCCTAAACATGGTATAAGTGGCTTACACCTGATTGCCATATTTAATGTACTTGTAAGTATCTAGTAGGGTGGTATACCCTATACCCAGAGCCTATAAATGAAATGCTACTAGTGGCTGCAGCACGTATTGTGCCACCCACTTAAGTAGCCCCTTAAATATGTCCCAGATCTGCAATTTCAGCCTGAAGGCAGTTTTAAACTGCCAATTCAACTTGGCAGTATAACCCCTTTGCAAGCCTTACACTCCCCTTTTATTACATGTAAGTCACCCCTAAGGTAGGCCCTAGGTTGCCCATAGGGCACGGTGCACAGTAATGAAAAGGTTGGGCATGTACTTTTAAGACGTACATGTCCTGGTAGTGAATAAACTCCTACATTTTTTTTCTCACTACTGTGAGGCCTACCTCTCCCAAGTTATTACATCTAATAAGTGTGAACTTGTGATTGGGAGTAGGTAGGAATTTTGAGCTTGCTCTCTAAAGAATTGTAATTTAAAACCCTCTTTAATGGTAAATTTGGATTTTAAGTCAGAATTCTGAAGTTAGCATTTTCTTGTTCTAATTATTTGGTGCCTACGGACAGCCACCCGACAGAGAGACTAGATGGTGGCAGGATGGATTATCTAGGCAGGGGGCAGAGCTGTCACCTACCACACTTGCACCTCAAAAGGGGTTGCCTTGGCACTCACAAAGGGCTTCACAGTAGGTCACTGTGCACCAAAACAACCTGGTATCAATGCAAGGAGGCAAGACGCTCCCGAAGCTTCCCCAGTTATAAAAATAGGTTCCTGAGACCAACTTGTCAGTTCACTTCAGGACTTGCGGAAGGACTCTGAGGACTGCCCTGCTGCTGGTGTCCTGCTGTGTACTTCTGAGCACTGATCTGCTGCCCGAAGCCTGCCCTCAAAGGACTGCTATTTAAGATCTGCATTTCTGCTTTAATCCAGGACTACCAGAGGGACTCCAAAGGCTTGTTGGCTGACCTCCTGATCACAGCCGCAGGGACAGAAAAGACTACAACCATCTTGAACCTGCACCTGGACCCAGCCTGAGTGAGTAGTGACCCCACAAATGATGCCCTTCCAGCTCTGGACCCTTCGAAGCTTTGCTAAAGGTGCTGTGCTATCCTAACTGACTCGAAGCACCGCAAGGCCATGCCGAGCAGACTCCACACCAAGGACATACGGTACAATCCTCAGTGGGCCAAATTCAGACCTGCCAACTCACATGGTGTCACTGTGTGTCACACAAATTTAGCTCCCCTCACACAGTCACCTGGGTAGAAGCCGAAATCACACAGTGGCAGGGGAAACGGGCTGAAAAACACTATATATAAAAAACTGTGGATTTACAGCTAGTTTTCAGAGGCAGTGAGCATCCGATGTCCACTAAAAGGTGTGAAAAACAACAGGACATCAGCAACAGCCCCAATGGCCCTTTGTTTTTTATTTTTAGGAGGGGTGTGGAGCTAGTGAGGGGTAGAGAGCTTCTTAGGTAGTTCTTGTCGCCATGCCCGCCCCTTCAAGATCCCAAACCCTCCTGACACTGTAAAGCTATTTTATAAGTTGGCAGGTATGTAAACGTGATTGTGTGCCCGACCTAAGACCCATTGTGGTCGGCCTGAACTTGTGACTTTGTCCCTGTCTAGGGCAACCAAATACCTTCAGTTGGCACTTTACGCCTTTTGGCACTACTTTTATCTAAATATTTAAAATTGCATATCTCCATTTCTACTGAGTGGATGTTTGTCATTTGGTGTAATTTTACTTTATAAATTTGACTCTATTTTTCTAAATTGGTGTGGGATTTTCCTTGTGTTGTGTACCAGAAGGTTACGCACAGGTAAATGTATTGAAGTGTGTGGTTCACCCTGACAAGGATTGTGGCTCTTGCTTGAGAAGGGGGGTAGGCAAGGGTCTCTTTTTGACATGGTCACCCCCACTTTTTGCCTGATACCTTTCTTTTAAAATATCTATTTATTAGTATAATAAGCGACAGCGTAGTTGACAGCAGTTTGTCCAGTCATGCATTTGAACAATTAGGCTGAAAAAACGTATATGCATTGAAGGGGTTTCAATACGTTCATTGAAGTTAGACACTATACATTTCTACAATATCCATGCATTCAAAGCGTTGCGGTATCAATGATAATCACAAGTGGTAAAACATAACTTAAGATCACCTGAAAACAGTTCAAACTGCTAATATAATCGCGTGACTACGCAAAACATCGATGCGGTATGTAGGGTGGAGCAGGAAGGAGGGGAAGAGAGAAACTGCCCAGGCAACCCCGTCAACTGCAAGATGTCACTGTGAACAGGAAGGATGTGATGGGCAGGGAGAGGACTCGGGGCAGCTCAGCTGTGGATACCGGAGTCCAACCAGCACCACAGAGGCTCTCAGGAAGGAGCGCCAGCACTCTGGGTCTCCACTATCTTCAAGTATCTCTGCCAATTTGTGGGGTGAGATAAGGCTGCGCGCCCTGTCCCTGCAGTGTGCAGTGCTTACTGTTCTACCATTATGCCAGTGCACAGGTCGAATATACACAGTCTGATTGGGGGGGGGGGGGGGGGTGCTATAGCTGATTTCCAGCAGCCAAGACCAATGCTAGGTCAATACATTTGTTGGTGGCTTGAGGCCGAGCAGGAGGTGATCTCTAAGAGATGACTGAGGCCACTAGTGAGGAGTAGGGTGTCCTTGGATTCAGAGAGGATTTCTGTTATCTCGTCCCAGTAAGGAATACGCTGGGAACATGTCCATACCATATGGATAACTTAGGGTGTAGTGTCTCTGCAGCAAGGACAGGAATCTGGAGTCCCAGGGAACATACGTGCCAGTCTCTTGGGGTGAGGCAAGTGTGGGGGAGGTAATTAATATATTTATATTTGAGTCTGGCAATCATGGCGATGTGGTTCGAGACCCGAAGACACTATGTCCACTGCTTTTCTGTGAGTGTAATGGCCAGCACCTTGTGCCTGTAGGCACAGAGAGTTTGAAGCGGCTTCCCCCTATCACTTGGAAGTGCACTGGTGGAGTTCGAACCAGGGCACACGGTTTGGGTATTGGAGAGTGTGGCTCCTAGGGCTCTCCAGGACAAATGGAGTGGGCTCTATCCCATCTTTGAGAAAAGGGGATATCACCCATCTGGTGGACCTTGGCAGTTGCAGGAACCCCAAGAGGGTAATCCATGTCAACCGTCTTAAACCCTACATGATAGTGACCAGGCTGATGGTCACAGATGAGGATCAGGAAGCCTCAAAGAACCCTAAAGATGGGTCAGTTGAAGGACTGGTCTTGTCAAACACCCTCTGTGCCCAGCAGCAGACTGATTGCAGACAAGTCCTAAAGCAGTTTGCTGGGCTCTTCTCTTTGACCCCTGGTCAGGCTAACTGGTATACCCTTGATGTGGACACTGGGGACTGCCTACCTGTTAAAAACAAAATCAGGACACAATTCTATACTTGGGCTTCCTTGTAGGTGGGAAGCCAAGTTTAACCCTTAAGACCCAAGATCCATACAATCCTGCACTGGGTAGCTTCAACAACCCAGACCCAAATGAGGGCATTCCTTGGCTTGACTGGGTACTACAGGAGTTTTGTGTTGGGAAATGGGTCCATTGAGCCCCCTCATAGAACTGGCCTACAAGAAGATGCCCAAGAAAGTTAACTGGACTCTGGGCTGTCAAAAGGCTTTTGACGCCTTGAAGGAAGCAATGTGCTCAGCATCCATTCTAAAAGCTAAGTTCATAGTGAAGACAGATGTCTCTGAACATGGGCTAGGAGTGGTCTTATCCCAAATCAACAATGATGGCCATGACCTTTCATTAATAAGAGTTTATTCTACAGAGAGCAGTGTTGGAGTGCCATTGAGAGGGAAGCCTTTGCTGTGCGTTGGTTCCTGAAAGATGTTGAGGCTATACTTGTTTGGCTATCGCTTCCTTGTTCAAACCGACCACAGGCCTCTAAGATGACTGATACAAATGAAAGGTGAAAACTGCAAACTGTTGAGGTGGTCCATATCCCTACAGGGAAGGGACTTTACAGTGGAACATCGACCTGGTCCTGACCACACCAATGCCAATGCCCTTTCCATGTTCTTCCACTTAGATGATGAAGACTCTCCTGGTAAAGTTTAGTTTTATCCTCTTTTATTTTGGGGGGGGGGTTATATAGGAAAGTACCTCTTTTTGACATGGCCAACCGTATTTTTTGGCTGATACCTGATGTGATTTCGACTGGAAGTGCACTGGTTCTCTGCTAACCAGGTGCCCAGTGCCAGAGCTCTTTCCCAAAACGGTTCCAAAACTGGCACAACTTCAGCCTCCAAGTAAGCTCCTATTAAATGGTACCCCTGGTACCTAGGGTATTGGGTCTGAAGAGGGTCCCCTAGGGCTGCAGCACGATTTGTGCCACCCCAGAGACCCTTCACCAAGATTATGCAAACTGTCATTGCAGGCTGCGTGTTTTGGTGCAGACAAAACTGAAGGGCCAACATTGCACCCATCCCTGTGTGCCATGCCTACAAACACTGCATTAGATATAGGTAAGCCAACTCTACAGCAGGCCTTACAGCCCAAAGGCAGGGTACACTATATCCTATGTGTGGACATATCTGCCTGAGCAGATATGACCCTGCAATGTCGGAGCCATTCTCGGATAATGTTAGTGGATATTGGAGAGGATGTAGCCTTACGGCTAGAGCGGTCGACCTCGAAGCTGGGGAACAGGGTTCGAGTCTCGGCAACGATGCTCAACATCCTGTGATTCTGGGCAAATCACTTAATCTCCCCGTGCCTAACAAAAAAAAAAAGAATGTGTCCTCATGTAATGAAACTGGTGCTTATCTAAAGCGCTCTGAAACCCGATGTCTCGGGTCTAGTTTGCGCTATATAAAACTCTATTAAAAAAATAAACGTGCACAGGCATGCCATAGAGAGAACATGGGCTGGACACTCGTCATTACAAGTTCACCAACTACATGATGGCTTCACTGTACCCCAAGATGTTTGGTACCTAAAATCTCATCTTAAACCTGCACCGATGCCAGTGTCAGATTTCTTAATAAATGCACCCACTGGGCACCTTAGAGGCGCCCCCTCAAAACCTACTGACTTCTAGTGGGGTTGCGGACTGGTCTCAGCCAGCCTGCCATCACTAGACATGTTTCTGGCCTCCTGAGGTGAGAGCCTTCACTCTCAGATACCGGGAATAAAGACTGCTCTGGGTGGAGGTGTTCACGCCTCCAAGCAGGAATTGCTTTCCTGGGTGAGAAGCTGCAAAGGCCATGATGCCTTTGAAATGCGACCCAGGCCTCTCCAGCTAATGGAAGATGCCAACCCCCCTCTCCTGACCCCAGTTTTTGGCAGGAGGACAGGCTGGAAAATTAGTAAGATTAGGAGGTGTGCCCACACCTAGCCAGCACCACCACTACGGTGGGGCTGCTGATCCGGACCCCACTTTTTAGATTCCTCCATATTGGTTTGGAGAGAGTTAGCCTATCAGGGTGAAGGTTATGGTCATATAGGCCCTAAAGATAGGTACCCCATTGTCTACTACCTGCTACTCCCCTTAACGCCCCTAAATTGAATATTTAGGTGGCACCCCTTGACCCAGAACTTCAGATTTGATGGACCTAAAGATGAAGAGGACAAAGAAGAGCTGCTGAACCTGAGAACGGAGTGCTTGCTACAGACCGTTAGCGCAAAACCCTGCCTGACGGTTCAAGGCTCGACAATTGTGGTGAACTGCCTCATCCTGATGCTTTGTGGCCCCTAAGTACCACAGAGGACCACCTGCTTTCGCAAATCACTGAGAACTCCCCTGGAGCATGCAGACACCAAGACCGCAGTGTCTGTCCACCGACTTGCATCTCCCTGGCCTGACCGGCAGAGCAAACAACCAGGAGGAGGCACCCATGCTCTGGGAGATCAAATCTGTCTCCCCACCATGGGTGGAGACACCAGGACCTACCAGAACTGTGAGGCGCCAATCCCCAGGGTACCATACTCCCTGCAACAAAGACTGACATCAATGATTCCAGTCAGGACTCCAACTGTACCAGAGCCCAGCAGCCATTGAGCAACTTCGGCCCCCTGAGGCTCATTTTGTGAGTGGCCAAACAGTCCTGAACCTGCCCCTACCAGCTGTTGACCCCTGACTGCAAGGAGCACCTTTATGCATCAGGCCCGGCCAACCAACCTGCTCTGCACCCAGCCCACCTGGCCTGGGTAGCAACAAACCGGCTGTGCCCCTGTTTCCCTAAGGCCCTTGCGACCCCAGCCTCTGTTTGGGAACTCTCTGACTTGTTTGCAAGTCCCCTAGTGCAGCCTCTTTTCAGAGGGCGCCCTTCTTCGTAGCGTGCCAGCTACTAACTCCACCAACACCCTGCTCTGGGCAGAATTCAGAACGCACCTGATAAACTGTTGGTAGAACATTGGACCTTGACCTCTTGCTACTCCAAACCCTGAAAGTGAACCCCCAAAACTGTCTGTGCTGTGTACTTTACCGACCTGCTTTTTCCTCCCATTGGAATGTATGGTGCGTAATTGCGAACAACTTTGAACTATTTGCAATCTTTGACAAATTCATAAGAAATTCAGTACTTACCTGTGAATGTAGTTCTGGTTTGAAAATATATATATAAAAACTGTTATTTTTTAGGTCTCGCCTAGGCAGCGCGCATGCGCTGCGCTAGGAGATGACCTTTAGAAATCGGTCATCTCCTTTTCAAGCACACTCGTGCTCGTGGTGGCATACACCTTGCGGGAGCGAGCAGCGGCGCGCCGAACATCTATTAGCATGGTTGTGTGCCGCTGCTCCCGCTAGGGGCAAGCTAGCACAAGCACGAGTGCTTTAAAACAGCAGCGGCGCACCGACCATCTTTTTTTTTTTTTTTTAATTAGCATGGCTGCTCCGCTGCTCACGCTCCCGCTAGCAGTTGTCAAAAAGGAGGTCTTTTATACTCTCTAATACTGACATCTGTTAATAGAACAGGGCAACGTGTGTTACGTTTTTTTGGAATTGTATGTGATGTGGGATACGCAAGACTCAAGTTTGAATTCACATTGTAAGTAGCAAGGCTTTCATCTTTTACATGAAAATGTCCCTAATTTCTTTGCCTCTTGATTGCAGATTTAAAACATTTTGCTTTTACGTGCACCCTCGTGGATGTCCTGTTTCTATAGTGTGCACCCTCTCCACTGAGGAAACCCCTTCTGCTGCTGCCTGCAAAGGAACCAGCAGCCCCACTTAGCACCCTGACAATGCCTGGTGGCCCTGGACACCACAGCATGAAAACACAATAGACACACAGACGCGCGCACCGAGAAGAATCACTGCGTGAAGGAAAGTAAATGAAAGATGCAATGTAACGCTGGCTGGGGTTCCCGAACACGGCTGTGTTATAATAAACCTTTGGTGAACTATAGGCGGTTTCTAATACTTCGAGCTAGAGTTATATATTAACTGTTTCATTCTTTCTTAAAAACGAGTTCATTTATCATAGGACAAATACAAAAATCATAGTCACACTAGCACGAATGCCATAAATTGACTCAAGAGAAAAATAAATACATCGTGAACATGTAGAAAACTAGAATAAAATAATGTTTCCCCTGTCTATTCAGAAAATATTGATATTTTTTCTTAAGAGAATTTGAAAATGTTTTCAGATTGTGTAAGTTCCTCGAAAGGAACGTTTCCAAAGTAAGTCAAATTGAATGCAGAACACGTTATGGAATACTGTTAAGGATTTGGCGCAGTGGAAAAAGATAAACCAAGCTTGTAAAACTAAATAGCTCGAATTGAGCGCTTAACAATAGCACATTTATTAGTCTGTTCATTAATTCGGAAGCAAAATAAATATTTTACTGACTTGCTGCGCTTTTACTAAAAATTACCTTGTATTTCACGATCTATTCATGTAAAATACAATCTCCGCGGCACCGGACAAGCATCGCCACTAACTAATGGTTTAGCATAACGCAAATACCTTACATATACATTAAACCTACTCATCTCAAGCGCGTGGCGAAGATATATATTTGTTAATTTTGCTATTTTACGTGCCTCAAAACAGTTCTATAAACACAATGCCTCTATTCTCTGAAGAATAGGTTAATGTCATCCACAGACAGTTTCAAAGTATGACAGGAGAAAGCGTTTGGGGTGACTAACATCAAACAGAAATGTCGCTTTTATATGGAGAGCATTGAGTGCGCACATATTTTTGAATGCAGCAGTTTTTACTTTTGCAAGCGTGCTGCACCTTTCCGTTGTGTGCCTGTGTAGGTGGCGGGTTAGTGGGGGGGCAGTTTTTGTCTCTGCATTTCTGGCTACAGGGGACTAAGCAGTTCCTTTCAATCCCTCTTATAAGTGAGTCCGTAATTAGCACTAACTAACTAACTCAATAACTGCATAAATAACTCTCTCACTAACTAACAAACAAACTAACACTCTCACACTAACTAAATCTCACACTCACTAACTAATTCTCTCAATAACTAACTCTCACTCGCACTAACTAATTAACCTTCAACCTCCTATTACTTATACCCCAATAAAAAAATAAACATATTCACTCTCACTTCTTCACTAACTCTCTCACTAACTAAGTCTCTCATTCTAAATCACTAACGCTCTCACTCTCAATTAATAACTAACTAACTCACTTTCAAAATAACTTTCACTAACAAATGCTCTCTCTCACTACCTAACTTTCTCTCAAAAACTAACAAACTCTCTCTTACTACCTCACTCACTCTCTCACTCTCACTAACTAACAAACTAACTCTCTCACTCAAACACACTCACTAACTAACTAGCTCACTCACTCACTTTCACACTCACTAAACAACTAACTCTCTCACACAATCACTAACTAACTCTCTCACTCTCAAACCAAACAAGCATTAGCATAGACAATATGTATCACTTTCAGGACCTTCCAAGTATTTAATTATGCAGAAGGCGAGGAGAACAACATGGTAAGAGCCCAGTCTGCCGTTGCTCGGAAGGTAATCACTGTGTTAGCCAAGCTCTTCTGTCATCTTGAACATTTGATTTAATACCACACTTTGTTGTTAAGTATTTCAAGTGATGTTATCAATAATGCCATCAACAATTACTTTAGTGACACCATGTGTAAAGCGAGAAGCAGTGTGCAGTTGGCGTGGATTATGGTTTGGTAACTTAACCACAACTGGGCAGTTTCAAGGTTTTTTTAGTTCTTTTTTTACTTTTATTCTCTCTTTCTTATACTTCTCTTCTTTTCACAGCGTAATTCTACCACTTCCTCATTCTCTTTCTTTTTCATTGTTTAGGTGTGGCTTCTATTGGACTATTCCATGCAATCCAGCCCTACTAGCTACTTCATTAATGTCTAAAGCCCCAACCATCGGAGGCACTGTACATACAACGACACTTGATGTGACCAGTTTACAAAGTCATTATTTAGGTCCAAAAATGTAGCATAGAGCTGCCCCCCTTGTATTGGACACCCTTGGTCTACTAGTTCACAAATGATAAACAGAAGTGTCCACGTCAGGGTTTTATCTCTGGCACTAAAGTAGGAGTTTTTATATTCCGTGGTAAGTCTTGTATAAGGAGTATATTGTACAGAACATTGTGAATGAGCCCTTCCTGCTCACTTGTGGCACACAGGTCCATCATTGGTGTGTTTGAGAGCTTCCACTCATCCATGTTTTACCACACGTTGCTGCTTCCTGTGAAATTGTGCAACTCCTAACGTGCTCAAACTTACTCCAAGGTTTGTTTAATCCATATGTAGTCCACATTGTCAGTGGTTTTAATTGTGATAAATGTAGAAAATTGCACTTGTCAAAGTGCACCAGAGGAACCAACACATTTTTAAAAATGTATTACAATTTTCAATATGCTAGACAGCAGCCACACTTTTCTACAACATAACTTTAACTCATTGGCATAGCCAATAGCTCTATCTAAACACTTAAAAGGTCCCAAAGGCGAGACCTATTGGCTACGCCAATGCTTGTCTAAATTGGTCTCTGATTTATTCTTGAGTGTGTGTCTCATTTATTGGATCCGTGAGTACAACAAATGCTTAGCTCTACCCTCTGATAAGCCTAACTGCTCGCCCACACTACCACAAATAGAGCGTTAGTATTATCTACGTTTGCCTCCGTCACCCAATGAGAGACTCACTGGACTCTGCACAGTGTGCTTCTTTTTATCACACTATATAGAGAGCCAGCATCCTAGATAGGTGGATCAGTGGTGGGGTCTGCAACTTTGCGTTTGCTGATACCACTCTGTCAGTAAGTGACCACACGAGCAAATCCTAAAATTGCTTTTAGTTACCTTTTTCCAATTGATCAATTTTTTCAAAATTTCTAAAATTGCCTTGGCTAAGTCCCTTTAGTTTAAAATTGTTTTAGAATTCAAAACTTCCGATACTTCAGTACTCTTGTTTAGTCATTTATCCTGCATTGTCATTGCCTCCCTCTCTGTTATCCTTGTTCTTCTGTGAAGTGCTCTGATACCCGCTTGGGTCATGTTTGCACTATATAAAACTTTATAAATAAATAAATACTATAGTTAGGACGAAACATATTTGTTAGTTTTTTTTACCTCTCCAAAAAGGTCCCAACTTTAGTGAAATAATGAGTAGCAAAGAGGCTGTGGAGAAGGAGCTTGACTTGACCCCTTATTTGCATATGTAATATTTCCAGTTAAGAAGCCTCTGTAAGGGATAACAAATCAAAACTGGCTCACACCCTACCACTGAAAAGCTTCAGAAGCTTTTGAAAGAGTATGAATAAGCTCATCTAGCTGATGAGGACCCAAATTTGTGAAGCAGGGGGAGGGGAGTGACAGTGAGGAGGACTCCTATCCGCCTCAACTCGAAAAAGAGCTTGTGGTACATGTACCCTCCAACTATCCCAGTGTGCCAAGGGTACCTGCCTCCAGCGAGGATGGCTCAGGTTGCTTTAGGTATGATGAAGATCTCTCGGAGGAAGAGCTTCAGCTTGAGAGAGTGGCCCGAAGAATAACCCTGGCGCACAGAATACTGCTCATAAAAAGGGAAAGGGCAGGTATGTGTTTAACACCCATAAATGGTGGCAGCAATATAATTCATAGGGACAGAGAGGAAACCTTTGAACCTAAAATCCCCAAAGGGATTGTCCCCAAATATTCAGAAAGTGATGACATCAACATGGTTTTCAGCATTTCAGCGAGCATGTAAAGCAAGGAAGGTCGGCCAGAAGAATTGGCGTTCTCTCCTTTGGGACCTGCTCTCTGGTAAATGTTGAGATAGGCTCTTGACATTGAACGAGCCAAATGAAGGGTACCCTGATTGAGGGCTTTGGACTCACCCTCAAAGAGTACAGGATCAGGTTCAGGGAGACTTGAAAAAC
Source organism: Triturus cristatus (assembly GCF_964204655.1). NCBI lineage: Eukaryota > Metazoa > Chordata > Amphibia > Caudata > Salamandridae > Triturus > Triturus cristatus. The sequence goes on from NC_140591.1 coordinate 2,906,737, forward strand.
CCAGAATCAGTGCCGGGTGGATTTTGTAGACTGTTCATTAAAAAAACAAGGTGGCTGGTTGAAAGGTAACGAGGTGTATGACTATGATGGGCTTTATAATTTAATTATGAAAGGGCATCTGTTAAGTAATTGTCACCATGAGACGTTACATCAGTACCTGGTAGACCTATGTCCACTTTCTCCTCAAGAGTTAGGGAAGAAAGCAGACCACTCGTGTGGAAATTGGCAGAGATCTCCGTTAGCATGAGCTGAAGCCATTTTGTTCTTGGCAGCCATTTTAGTTAACCATGTGCTCGCCATGTGCTTCTTCCGTCTTCACTGTTGCCTACCCTTGTGCTTCGCTAGAATAACCGTCTATAGTTCGCTCCTGCAGCACTGAGCCTGAGCACTGCGCATGCTCAGAAAGGCCTGTAACTGCCAATTCACCTGTCCTAGTATGTAACTGTCAGGCTATTCTTACTGATTTACGCAGTTTAGTCTCCCCTCCCACTTTGTTGACTAAGTATTTTCTGTTAGACTTGTATGTGAATAGCTATTCTTGTGTACACTTGTACCGCCTCCTTTTGTGCTCCTGTGCTTACTCAGCTACAAAGTATGTATAAAAGACCCACAGTTTCTGTACTCCCTTGTACTACCTCATACATTGCCTAAGGGTTCTGTATAGATGTATTTCCACTCATCAGGTTTTAAATAAACTATTGTTTTGATATTACAGCTTCCGTGCCAATCTCTATTTGTTGGTCCAAGGACTAGTGTGCGAACCCCTGCACCAGTAGGCCTCGGTAAGGCAATCCTCTACAAATTGGCGCCCAACGTGGGACTCGTCGGCGACTCGGATGCCCGAAGGAGTGGTCTCGACGGAGGATTGGAATCTCGCTGCAGATGTACACTGTGTGAGGTGACCCTTGTCCTGGCAGGCCAAAGTGTTTTTCCGATTTTCCTGATTTGACCCTCCAGGTGGTGCCGGTCCCCGACTGAGATCCCTTTGGCGCTCGTCTGGCAGAGACCATTTGGTCGATTCAGAGCTTGGCAGTTGGAGGCTGAAGACTTTTGCTTGGTAAGGTCATTTGATGTGACACTTCTTGTTTGTTTGGCCAAAATCTTGGATTTGTTTGGATATATATCAATTGCAATTTATATAGGCAGGTAATGTGGAGATTTTTCTCAAAATTTTGAATCCTTGAACGGTACAATTTGTGTTAAGTGCCACTTTGTTATAATATTATATATGCTATAATATTTTTGGCATGCCTGTTTCAAGCACACTTTGTAGAATGTGTTGCTTTCTTGGAGGTACCAATATGGATCTAGAATGAAGTCAGCTGGCTCCCCCTGAGGGGACACCAAATAGGTATATGTACATTAAAAACGGTATTTCTTTCATAATGTATAGCGCACTGTGGAATAAATACACTAAAAAGGATTCTGATTTGCGATGGCCGATAAATGGGTCGTTTGATCTTAGAAAGATTCAGTATATGGAACAGTGTGTGTTCAAGCGTAAAAATGGACAAGATATGTTTGACTGTGTACGAATGTGGGAGAAAGAAGCGCATGAGATAGTGAGGAAAGAGCAAGCTTTAGTAGAAAAAGAGCAGCGCAAAAACATTTACGCGAAAGCGCAGGAACTGAAAAATAAAGACTAAAGGTAAATGGCCAATACCCTGTCCGGCGCCCTCTCTATCCTCTACTTAATCAACCTCAGGATGATTAATTTTGTTAGATCGATCTCCGCCTCCTTATACCTTTCCCTCTGCCCCCGAGGATGATTCTGATGACGATAAATCCTCTTTAGATCAGAAAGGGACAGATTTCTTGGAGGCTAATGGCCGGCTACGGGACTCCCAGACGGGATTCCGGCCTGGACAGGGCACAGACACCGCCCTTCTGGTCGTGGTGGAGGAGGCCAGATGCATTCTGGATTCAGGAGGGTCAGTGGCAGTGATCCTCCTGGACCTGAGTGCGGCCTTTGATACCGTGAATCCTCAGGTACTACTCCAGCGACTGGAAGGGCTGGGTGTCACAGGGAAGGCTCTGGGATGGCTTGCCTCCTTTTTAGGAGGACGGTCATTTGAAGTTTGGGAAGGAAATGAGAAGTCTCCCCCTTTCGCCCTCCAGTGTGGGGTTCCCCAGGGCTCGTCGCTGAGCCCTACATTATTTAATGTATATATGGCCTCCCTGGAGGATGTGGTGTCTCCGTTCGGCTTCAATATCATCAGCTATGCGGACGACACGCAGATGGTGGTGGGGCTTTCTCAGTTAGAGAAGCAACCAGCGGCGCTTCATTCCTGCCTGGAGGCAGTGTTTGGGTGGATGTGTAACTCATCCCTGAAATTGAACGGCTCTAAGACCGAGCTTATGATTTTAGGTCAGTCTTCCGTCTCCCTGTCTCCCAGTAGTTGGCCTGACTGCATGGGAGCTCTTCCCAGCCCAAAGAAGGAGATTAAGAGCCTGGGGTGTGGCTGGAGCAAGACCTGACGTTTAGAACACACGCCAAAAAGACAGCTGGTGTCTGTTTTGGTATGCTCCGGTCAGCCCGCAAGATTCTGTCACTCCTCCCTGAGACCTCTCGTAAGTTGATTATACAGGGGCTCATCATCTCTAGGCTGGCTTACAACAATGCACTCTTCTTGGGTGCTCCGGAATCCACATTCAAGAAGTTGCAGCAGGTGCAAAATGCAGCAGCCAGACTGCTAACTAATGTCCCCAGAAGGCAGTCTGCTAAACCAGCATTGATGGCACTGCATTGGCTCCCGATGCGGGAAAGAGTAACCTTTAAGGCACTCTGCATGGCACAGAAGAGTCTGCAGGGGAAGGGCCCAGCGATCCTGAGGAACATGATCCAACCTTATAAAGCAGCAAGGGCTCTTCGCTCTGATCATAAATTTCTTCTCCAGTCTTATAGAGTAAGGCGAGCACGTACCGGAGGAAGAAGGTTCTCAGTGAATACGGCCTCTGCTTGGAACTCCCTTCCACTCAGATTGCGGGCAGAAACCAACACTCTGCGTTTCCGCAAACTATTAAAAACTCACCTGTTCCCGGTTTGAGATGACATGCGCTGGGTGCTGCTCCGATCTATTGATAGCGTTGGGATGCCCAAGGGTAACCGTGCGCGGTATAAAACTCCAAATAATAATAATAATAATTCAGAAGGTAAACGGTGAGCTCGCTCTTTCTTGACCGCTGACCGTGTGGCCGCTCTTAGATCTGCTGCTCGTAAAGCAGCTCGTGGTACCGCTTCTGCTCCAGATATCATAGCAAGTATTCAGCAATGGCCAGAATCAGAGCAGTTGTATTTTACGGAGTCGTTTACTGGAGAAGTAATTGAGAGTTTTAGGAATCATTCCAAAGAATTAGAGCCTGTTGATATAAAAACTGATCATAAACAATTGCGTGACGGTCTTTTTCTCTCTTCTCAGGTGGTCGATCTAATTAGATGCGTGGTTAAACTACAAACTGATGCGTTCTGTTTGCGAGAGGAGAAAAAGGCAACTGCTACAGTTGAACAAACAGTTCAGTCCCCCGCGCTACATGATGAAGATCCAGTGACAGATAAGGCTATTGTAGCTCATGGGAAACCAATGCGTGAAGCTGCGCCTTTGTATGTCCCTCCTAGGGGTGCGGGAACAGATGCGATAAAGATTCAACTGATGCGAAGGGATATTTTGTTTACAATTGGGTCTATACTCATTGGAGTAGACCGGATGTCATGGCTCTCAAAGCTGCTTTGCCTGACCCGCAGAAAAATCCGGCTGCTTTTTATGAAGAAGTTGAAGGAGCTATTAGTTCTTGTACTATGACGTTGCCTGATATTGACATGTTTTTTGGGCTTATTTTACCTCCTGATATATGGAGCTCTATTCGTTAAATAGATGATCATGCTGCTTTTGGGGATATTTGGAAGGAACTAGAGAGGATAGATGCAGAAAGGGAACCTGCACAGAAACCACAACAAGAGATTTTAGACCTTCCAAAGGCTATAATAGTTAATTTGAAAACTTTCATACCTACTAAAAAGATAGATTGGAATATACTAGCATCTTGAATGCAGAAACCAGATGAGTCGGTTTCTGATTTCTTTACGCGTTTTGAGGAGACATTCCATGACTTTAGTGGCCAGTCATTGACAGATGACACAGGTAGGCATCTGTTTGTCGACAAATTTGTCCCAAACATGTTGCCAGGGATAGCTAGTCGCCTAAAGGCCAGCGAGAGTTCATGGACTACGTCTTCCCCAGTCTCTCTTTTGACTATGGCTCAGTATTATGAACGTCAGGAATTGGAAGCTAAGGGTAACGAGGATAAAAAAGCGAAGGATTTAAAAACAAAGGTTATGTTAGCTCAGGATTATGGTTCATCTTATAGAGGTGGTGGTAGAGGTGGACGTGCGATGTTCCGCCCTAACAAACCCTCTTTCCCTAGAACTACTTTGTCTTCTGATCAATGTGCTTATTGTAAGGAGATTGGACATTGGTGCTTTGAGTGTCCACTTTTGCGAGGTCAGCAGTATCAGCGTGGTAGAGGACAAATGAGAAGCCACCCAGGGAATTTAGGAATTAGAGGAGGTATGGACAGGGGAGGCATGGATAATCGTACTAGGTTTGAAGCAGTAGAGCACACTCAAAATTCTTCCAATACTTTTGACAGGCAAAATCAATTCCAAATGTCTGCTTATTCGACCAATGATTGTAAGGATTCTATTTATGCATAGGAATGCCTAGGATGGGGTGAGGAAGCAGTTGAAGTCCCAGTAGATCAGAAGGGTCCCTATGTAGATGCAAATATCTTGGGTTCTACTGATCGGTTTCTGGTTGCTACAGGAGCTACTCGTAGCGCCCTGTCTAAACAATTGGTTCCTAGGGCTCCCCTGTCTGGCTTAACAATCACATCAATAGGATTCGATGGGACACCTTCCCTTAGCCCACGGTCACAACCACTTGCAGTTCATGTTGATAAATTTTCTGCTGCATGTCCATTTTTGCTTTCCCCTAACACGCCGGACAATATTGTGGGTCTCAATATGCTCAAACATTTTCGGTCTACGATACGTTGTTTTCCCAGAAGGCATGCATGTTATTTTGAATGATTACTATCCTATGATTGAGAAGTCTTGTCTTATTAGAGAAGATATTGCCTTGGCATCACGCCCTAGCACTTTGTGGGCTACATCAGACACCGATGTGGGGCAAATGGTTATTCCACCAGTTCATATTCAAGTGAAGGAGGGTGCCCCATTTCCCCGACTGCCTCGATATAAACTATCTCGAGGAGGTGAAGAGGCACTAATACATATTGTTCAAGATCTGATTACAGTAGGAGTAGTGGAAGAAAACTACATTTGTAATAGTCCTATCCTTCCCATTTTGAAGAAAGATACAGATACTAAAATATACAGGTCTATCATTGATTTGCGAGAGGTTAATAAGATCGTAGTGCCCCAATACCCGGTAGTCTCTGACATCACGATACTCCTTACCATGGTTACTCCGACTGCAACTACATTTACTGTGATCGATTTGAAGAATGCTTTTTTCTCGATACCTATTTATCCTGACAGCCGATATTTGTTTGGCTTCACTTTGAATAATCGATCCTTCAGATTTTGTAGAGCTCCACAGGGATATACAGAGAGTCCTAGCATTTACAGTCAAGCATTGAAAAGACAGCTTGATTCTTTCCCTGTGTTAACAGGGGTGGCTCTCATACAATATATTGATGACATCTTGTTGACAGCTGATACCCCTGAGCAGGCAGTGTGAATAAGGAACACTGTCATTGCTTTCCTTTCTTGCATCACATCATCACAAGGTTTCCTGGAAGAAATTGTAATATTGTAGACAGCAGGTTACCTATTTAGGTCACCTCCTGTCTAAGGAGGGACGTGCACTTACATCAGACCACATTCAAGCTATTTTAGACATGCCTGTGCCCAGTACTCAGAAGGATGTTCGTGCATTGATCTGCCTTACTTCTTTCTGTAGGCAGTGGATCCCTAGATTTTCACATATTGTTAAACCCTTGTTGGCCCTTTTGACTGAAGACACTCCAATGCCCCTCCCATGGACTATTGAATGCCTGAATGCTTTCCAACAGTTGCATCAAGCTCTATGTTCTGCACCAGTATTAGGCACTCCAGACTACACTAAGGCCTTCATACTCTATGTACATGAGAGGGATGGTTTTGCTCTCTCAGTTTTAGTACAGACACATGGTGATAAGCAGCGCCCTTGTGCGTATTTGTCAGCTGTCCTCGATCCAGTCGCTAGTGCGTTGCCTGGGTGTTTTCGCTCAGTGGCAGCGGCGGCTGTGTCCATACGTCAGAGTGAGGGGATAGTCTTGTCACATAGATTGCTTGTGTTAGTACCCCTGCAGTTGATGCCCTTTTGAACGAAACCAAAACGCAGCATTTAACTAGTGCTCGCTTGACAAGATATGAATTGAGACTTTTGGCCCCTCATATCACCTTGACAAGATGTTCAACTCTTAATCCGGCTACTTTGTTGCCATACCCAGCTACTCAATCTCAGTCACAAGAGTCTCATGACTGTATATTCCTTACTGAAGAGCAGACAAAGGGTTGTGTTGACCTGCAAGATACACCCCTTTCAAATGATGATGGTGAATTATGGGTTGATGGGTCGTGTTTGAAATTACCGGATGGCACGACATCAGCTGCATATGCAATCACAACGCTTCAGATGGTAGTTGAGACAGCTGAGCTGATCGCATTGACGATGGCATGTGAACTTAGTACTGACTTGTCTGTTAACATCTATACTGATAGCCGCTATGCCTTTGGAGTGGCTCACGATTTTGAGTTACTCTGGAAGGAAAGAGGCTTTCTTACATCACATGGGACGCAAATAGTGCATGGAGAATTAGTGCATAATCTCCTGACTGCCTTGACATACCCTAAGAAAATAACGATTGTTAAGTGTAGTGCACACAAGAAAGTGACAGATAAAATAGGACATGGCAATGCCTTCGCAGATCAAGTAGCCCACGAAAGTGCAATGCAGCGAAGCACCACATCTATGTACATGGTGAAGTCACAGGCAGAACGTTGGTATGATGCCTGGCAGGAAGTGCTCGATATGCAGCAATCTGCCTCTGCAAATGAACTAGAGCAATGGTCTAAGGAGGGAGCATTGGATGATGAGGGCTGTTGGAGAAATAAAGACATGACTAAATGGGGATTGCCCACAGCCTATTTACATCCTATGATTCACATGGCACATGGGCCGGCACATGTTGGAGCATCCTCAATAACGAAGTTGCTTACGCAGGTTTGGGATCATCCAGAAATTGCCGGCACAGCTAAAAAGATAGTGCAGTCCTGCTTGATTTGTCTCCAGTATAATCCTGGAAAGGGAACACGAACTCCAGCAGGAGGGTTTGCCTCACCAACTGCACCTTTTGAGGTTCTGCAAATAGATTACATCCAGCTTGAACGCTGTAATAATCTAAAATATGTCCTAGTAGTGGTATGTGCCTTCAGTAAGTGGATAGAGGCGTACCCTATGAAAGACAATACAGCTCTTACTACAGCAAATGTGCTTTTAAAGGAGTTCTTTCCTAGATTCTGTGTTTGCAGACTTTTGTGGCATGACAACGGACCTCATTGGGCAAGTTGTTGAGTATGCCTTGAAAGGATTAGGAATTGAACAGAAGTTTCATGCTGCCTTCCACCCACAATCAGTAGGGCTAGTGGAACGATGCAATTCTACTCTCAAACTTAAATTGGCTAAAATCCTGGCTTCCACATCTCTGAAATGGCCTGATGCACTACCCTTGGCATTATTGTCCATTAGATTGGTGCCACATACACGATCTGGCCTTACACCATATGAGGTGGTGTTTGGAAGGCCCATGAATATTTGGGGGATTCCTAAGCCACGCCCCATACATGATGTAACTTGTGTCTTGATGAGTGACTACCTGTCACAGTTGACTGACAGCTTGCTTTCTATTTATCAACAGGTTCAAGAAGCTCTTCCTGACAGTTCGCGAGGTGATGGCCATGATCTCCGGTTCAACGACCATGTAATGGTCAAGGTCTTCTAGAGGTTGAATAGCCTGGAACCGAGATGGCGAGGTCCTGAGCAGGTGCTCCTGGCCACCAGAACTGCAGTCCGAGTGACCAACAAGCGGAGCTGGGTGCATTCCAGCCACTGCAAGCGAGTGCCAACTGCCCTTGTGGAGCCTGCTGCACTTACCGACCATCGAGATATCCTGGACACAGAGAGAGGCCAAGCCATATCACCTGAAGAACATGAGGAAGTCTTCCCTGACCACACGATCCCTGGTGCATCTTGCTATCAACTGCGACCCCGGAGAGAAACTGCATTGCTGGAAAAGACTGGTTGAGCAACCGTCTGGATTTTCTTTTGTTGTGATTGTTTTGGCAGTGGTAACTTGGATCATTGAGGAATCAATAATACATTCATTCAGATGTTGCATCCCACTCATAATGCTACGAATGTTACCAACTGTTGGGTGTGTGGAATGATGCCAGCTCATCAGAAAAAGGGAGGAACACCTTTCATTCCTCTGCCATTTTCACACAATGGTTCCTGCCAAGCTTGGTTTGCTTTGTTATGGGCTTCTGAAGAAGCTTATGTAGGTGGATTGAATGCCCAATTGAACAGAGCCTGTTACCCTGATGAGGAAGAATATCCACAGGCCAAAGGAACTATGTGGGAGATGGAGGAGTATCACCGAGGAAACTCCTCTACACGCTGTGTTTTCTCAAACACTCGAACTGTTAAGGGTAACAGACCTACTGTGATATCAATTACTAGAGCTCGAGCAGACTTGTGCGTGAATAGTGTTATTGTAGCCAAGTATTGAACATTACTGGACTAAACAACAGTAGTTTCATGTCATCGCATAATTCATATTTCGTATCTACCCATTGGCTGGTCAGGGACCTGTTATGTTTCCTTTTTGTTTTTAGCTCCTGCATCTTATCACCAGGACAATAAACTATACAATGACATTTCCAAGAGCAGGTCATGGAGGACAATAAACCATGATGAGGTGGATCTGATTGACACTGCCCTGCAGCAATATGTTGATTTCAATTTGGGTGGTTGTTCTTTGTTGGTGCCGCCTTGAACAGAAGAAAGATCAGGCGCCTGACACGTGTCGTAGAAGCTGAGACCAACCAGACAGCTATGGCACTTGGGAACACTACTGAAGAGTTACAGTTTGCGAGAATCGTGGCACTCCAAAATCGAATGGTCCTCGATGTTGTCCTTGCAGATCGTGGTGGTGCATGTCATCGGGAGCAGTTGCTGTGTATACATCCCTGATCACGCCCAATCTCTAAATTGCATAAAATAGCTGCTGAGATTCACCCCGATATCGGAACATGGACTTTAACCGGTTGGCTATGGACAGTGTTTACTACCTGGGGCTGGAAACTGTTGACAATATTATGTATGTTATTTGCAATCCTGCTGACATGCTGCCTCTGTATACAATGTGGTCCAATGCTTTGTTCCCTCTGTATCACTGCTTGTATACCTGCCCAGCGTAACGTTCAGAATGTGAATGCCCAATGTGTATTAGATCAAGAAGTTAATCAAATGATGTTGATAGATATACAGGATGTATACTTTGTCCCTTCCAGATCATAGATGTCTTCAGCTAATGCTGAAAGGGTCGTCTGTGGAAGTTGGCAGAGATCGCCGTTAGCATGAGCTGAAGCCATTTTGTTCTTGGCAGCCATTATAGTTAACCATGTGCTCGCCATGTGCTTCTTCCGTCTTCACTGTTGCCTACCCTTGTGCTTTGCTAGAATAACCGTCTATAGTTCGCTCCTGCAGCACTGAGCCTGAGCACTGCGCATGCTCAGAAAGGCCTGTAACTCCCAATGCACCTGTCCTAGTATGTAACTGTCAGGCTATTCTTACTGATGTGAGCAGTTTAGTCTCCCCTCCCACTTTGTTGACTAAGTACTTTCTGTTAGACTTGTATGTGAATAGCTATTCTTGTGTACACTTGTACCGCCTCCTTTTGAGCTCCTGTGTTTGCTCAGCTACAAAGTGGGTATAAAAGACCCACCGTTTCTGCACTCCCTTGTACTACCTCATACATTGCCTAAGGGTTCTGTATAGATGCACTTCCACTCATGAGGTTTTAATAAACTATTGTTTTGATATTACAGCTTCCGTGCCAATCTCTATTTGTTGGTCCAAAGACTAGTGCGCAAATAAGGGCGAGCCCCTGCACCAGTAGGCCTCGGTGAGGCCATCCTCTACACTGGGTCAAAATAAGGGTGACCAAAACTACCACTAGTGGGGGTGACCAAAAGAAAAAGACCCCCAAGGGAAAGATAGTGATCAAACAAACGATAAAAACAAAGAGTCTTCAAAAGCAACCCAACATCTGCTCAGGAGTTTTGGGCCGTAAAACTCTTCACAGTCTAAGGATGGGCACCAGGGTAAGAACTGGGATCCCAAGAAGGCGTGGCGTTATGATTGTAGAACTACTGGACACCGAACTGGAAACCCTAGCTGTAATAAAGAGAATGCCTCTAGTGCAGTAAATGCAGTGGTGATTCTCCAGATGGGATCCCAGGTGAGCCATGACCATGTCAGAGATCCACTGAGGATCCTCTAGTCTCAGCGGGTGGGGTAGATGTAGCTGCCCTGGCTGTCTTGCCCAGTAACCTGGAGACATATAGAAAAAAAACACATATCAATGGGCTTAGAGTTGAGGCACTGGGAAACACTGGTGCCAGTGTCACCATGGTGGCAGAGCAACAGGTTTCCTCATACCAGCACTTGACTGGTGAGACCTATACTGTCAGGAATCAAGCAAGTGTCATTACCCTGGGAAAGAGTTTGGGTAAGATGCGCAGAGTCCTTGTAAAACCCTCTTGTATCAATCTGTGGGTTGACGTGAGAGAGTAGACACACTCTAAGATGACCACCAAGTTTCTCTTAGTTTCAGTGCATTGTTTGGGTAGAATTACGAAATCTCGTGAGACTCGAGATTTCGAGTTGCGAGGGTGCGCATTCCACTGCGCACTTCAATTTGCTAGTCATAAAGAGAAGTTTGGTTTTCAGACACTCTCCCAGAAATAATGTTTATTGGGAAGCGGAATATCTAGGTTGTTCCTAGTTAGTCCCAAGACTATCTTAGAGTTCTTGGAGGGTGTAATTACTTCCTTATTTATTCCCCTAGTCAAGTAATTTCCCACAGCCACTCTTAGTCACGGAGAGTCCAGAACTAGTTGTTTCGAGTGAATTCACCTTCCGTGAACTGCACTTGAACTCTCCACATCTGTTCCAGTGTTTGAAGTTCAGCTTGTCTTCATTGCTGCCAAGCTCCGGTAGACTTACCGTCGAGCACCAGTGTCCAGGGAATCAAGTGCGGGTCCTGCGAGTCTCGCGCTCATTCAGCAGTTTTCTCAGTAAGCCGCATATTACTGTACATTTCTGCAGCAGTTGGAGTGAGCGCTTTCGGCAGCAGAGCGAACGTATAGCGCACCAGCCCAAGCTTTACTCTCCCTTCCTTCCTGGTGTTCCTACCTATTCTGTCCTCCCTCTCTTACCTTACTTGTACCTTTTTGCGCGTTCTCCCTCTGTGAAGCTTTGCGCTTGGAATTCCTCAGGAATCATTTACCTGCACCAGTATTGAAATAACAGTTCAAGAGAGACATTGACTCTATCAGGAGACAGGATTACTCCTTCAAGGAACTTACTATTTCATAACTGTGCCTACCTATTTTTGAGCAGTATTATTGAAAGATTAACACCAATCATTTTAGGTAGGAAAAATCCAGTGTATATGGGTAGCCTGTTCTAGTGAGGAAGGGTCAAGAGGTTAATCTTGGCATTGTATTTCCCTATGTGCATTAGGTACCTTCAGTTCCAGAATACCTCATGCTGATGCTACCATATTAGAGAAAGAAGAGGAGCAAGAGCTCAAGCTGAATCTGGTAGGGGGGGGAGTACAAATGTAATTGAGATTAATTAGAAAGGGAAGGTCTATTTAGGATGTCCTGAAGTTATATCTTCTCTGTGCATTAGGACCTCCTGCAACCGCCAAGCAGAGTCGTAAGAAGAGGGAGCCAGGACCAGCTCGAGTGTCTCTTCTCTGTCCCAATCCCCTTTTCCCCTTCCTGGAGCAGCTGCATATAAGCGGTTGGCTCTGGGGAGTGGGCATTGTGAATTTGCTATGTTCTGCCTCCGCGGAGAATCCGGTGCTTGACATATACAGTCCTCAATGCTGATAATCAGTCTAAGGTACATCCCATGGCAATGGTATCCTTAGAAAAGGAAGGGGTTAATGGCCACAAGAGAGTGGGAAATCTTCTGCAATCCCTTTACAGTGTCTGCTTGGCAATGGTCTGGAGTTCTCAGAGTGGCTGAGGTCAAAAGAAATCCCCTGCATCGATGCTGAGTATACGTGAATGGGTGTGCATAAAAACTAGAGCACAGGGCAGAGACGAAGGTGAACGAGAAGAGTTGGAGCCTAGATTTATTGACCAATCTTCCAAGAGCAAGAAGACTGGGAAACCAGCTTCTAAACAGACACCAGACCAGGTCTCAGGGAGTATACCTGTCAGCACCAGAGGGAACTGAGACCCAGGAACTTGGGTCTTACACGGCAGAGCTCTTGGTCCCAGGGAGGCCCTCTAGGGAAGATCTGTGCCAGGGGCAGAGAACCTGTTCCACTCTTGAAGGCCTGAGATAGCAAGCTGCTGATCCGGAAAAGGGAGATGTCAGTGGCTCCCAATGGACCTATTGGGAGGAAGGATTCCTTTACACTGAGGCCAGAGACCCCAACCTGGTGCCACTATGAGAGTGGTAGTGCCTCAGCAGTTTAGAGAGTTTCTCCTCACATTGGCCCATGACATCCCTCTAGCTGGGCATCTTTGCCAGACCAAAACTTGGAGTAGGTTGGTGAACCACATCTACTGGTCAGGTTTTTCTCACAAGGTAAAGGTGTTTTGTAATCCCTGTGCTACCTGTCAAGCCAGTGGCAAAACGGGTGGACACATAAAGGCCCCCTTAATTCCACTTCCACTGGTTGGGGTTCCCTTTAAAAGGGTAGAGATTGGCATTGTTGGTCCCCTTGACCCTCAAACAGCCTCAGGAAACAGATTCATACTGGTAGTAGTAGATCAAGATACCAGGTATCCTGAAGCAATACCCATAAAGACTACTACTTCTACTGCAGTGTCTAGGGCCCTCATTGGTATCTTTACCAGGGTGGGCTTTCCAAAGGAGGTGCTCTCAGACAGAGGTACAAAATTCATGTCTGGGTACCTAAAACATCTGGGTACCTAAAACACATGTGGGCGGAACGTAGAGTGAGTACCCTATACTACCCACAAACCAATTGCCTTGTTGAGAGATTTAAGGAGACCATGAAAGGTATGACTGGTGGATGCCCTGAAAAACTCAAAAGGAGGTGGGATGTCTTACTGCTATGCCTGCCTTTCGCCTACAGGGAAGTGCCACAGAAGGGAATAGGATTTTCCCCTTTGAACTTCTGTGTGGTCATCCTGTAAGGGGACCATTGTGTCTTGTAAAGGGAGGATGGGAGAGGTCTCTCAAAGAGCTTGAACAAGACATTGTGGATTATATGCTTGGCCTTAATTCCTGCCTGGCTGAGCACATGAAAAAAGCAATCAAAAATCTTGAAGATAGCCAGGTGCTCCAGAAGCTCAGGTATAGCCAAAAAACTCCACTGGTGGAGTTCAAACCAGGGCAGACGGTTTGGGTATTGGAGCCTGGGGCCCCTAGGGCTCCCCAGGACAAATGGAGTGGACCCTATCCCATCTTTGAAAAAAGGGGACATCACCTATCTGGTGGACATTGGCAGCTTCAGGAACCTCAAAAGTGTTACAACCCCCACTCACCTGAAAACCAGGAACTGCAGAAACGAAGAGAGCCACCCCTCTCACCTCTGGACCAATCCTCCACACAGACTACCACAGTATGGGCGATTGGTCCCAAGGGGAAAGGGACGAGAACTACACCACCCCTGGTGTGCTGGGAATTGAGGGAAAGGTACTAGGCGTGATGTCAGAACGCGGCGTGAGCAGGAGGAAGGGATATACAGACAGCGTCTTTAGGGTAGCCGCAGAGATGGTAGGAACAGCTTTAGGTCTGCAAGACAGAAGCATTAGAAGGACTTTAAAGGCAAAAAAAGGGCAGAAACACACTCTAGTCAAAGTCGTTTTCCTCAAAAGGGTTTAAGTCGAAAAAGAAAAGAAAACACACTCACCATGGTTGACACAGCATGATAGCGCATTAGTACAATCCCATTGACCTAAGGTATACTTTTCCAGGGGGCATAGTCATTCTCCATGGATGCAGTGTAGAAGGGACGGATGGTTGGGGAAACAAAGAACTCCATACGAAGTAGTGGAATAGGCTCTTGCACAGCGGTGAATTCAAAACGAGGAGGAAATATCAATGCTCACACCCTACACGGGTGCCAAGAAAACACACCACCCCAGTGGATTTGTTAAATAACACGGAACAAGGCACTGTCAACTCCTGTCGGTGCTCGTTCCGAAACATGAACACAACAGAAATAAATACCCAAAGTGAACTCGCATTGGAGGCGGTGCTGTCGGCTCCTGCCGTGCCCCTCTAGGGAACTCCAAACTGAAGAACCGCATGCGGGGCATAAGAAACACAAGCTGAGGCTGCCGGCTGCGCACCTCAATAGAAGGTGAAAGGTCAAGCGACCGCGCTTTCGGTCGGAATCAGGAAATCACTTGCGACTCCTGCCGCATAATGAAAACACTTGTGGCTCCTGCCACGTAACGGAAATCACTCGCGGCTCAATCAATCAATCAAGAAATTTGTATAGCGCGCTACTCACCCGGAGGGTCTCAAGGCGCTTGGGGGAGGGGGGTCCGCTACTGCTCGAACAGCCAGGTCTTGAGTTGCCTCCTGAAGGAGAGGTGGTCTTGGGTCAGACGGAGGTGAATGAGGAGGTAGTTCCAAGTCTTGGCTGCCAGGTAGGAGAAGGATCTTCCTCCCGTGGTGGCTCTTCGGATGCGTGGAACGGCGGCGAGGGTGTGGCTGGTCGATCGTAGCTGGCGGTTGGGAGTGTAGAAGGTCAGGCGGTCGTTGAGGTACCTGGGGGCCAGGTCGTGGAGGGCCTTGTGTGCGTGGGTGAGGAGTCAGAACGTGATTCTCTTGCTGACGGGGAGCCAGTGCAGGTCTCTCAGGTGTTCGGAGATGTGGCTGTGTCGGGGGATGTCCAGGATGAGTCGTGCGGAGGCGTTCTGGATGCTTTGGAGTCTTTTCTGTAGTTTGGCTGTGGTTCCGGTGTAGAGGGTGTTTCCGTAGTCCAGTCGGCTGGTGACGAGTGCCTGGGTGACCGTCTTCCTGGTTTCGGTGGGGATCCATCGGAAGATCTTTCGGAGCATGCGTTGATGTTGAAACATGACGATGAGACGGCGTTGACTTGTCTGGTCATCGAGAGGGAGGAGTCCAGGATGAAGCCCAGGTTGCGTGCGTGGTCCGTTGGTTTGGGTGCGCTGCCCAGGGCAGGGGGCCACCAGGAGTCATCCCAGGCAGAGGGTGATGATCCAAGGATGAGGACTTCCGTCTTGTCTGAATTCAGTTTCAGGTGGCTGTTCATCATCCACTCGGCTACGTCTTTCATCCCTTCGTGTAGGTTGGTTCTGGCGGTGGCGGGGTCGTTGGTGAAGGAGAGGATCAGCTGGTTGTCATCGGCATAGGAGATGATGTTGAGGTTGTGTTGGCGTGCGATGGCCGCGAGGGGGCTCATGTAGATGTTGAAGAGGGTGGGGCTGAGTGATGAGCCTTGTGGTACGCCGCAGATGACTTCGGTGGCCTCGGATCTGAACGGGGGAGGCGGACTCTCTGGGTTCTTCCGGCGAGGAACGAGATGATCTACTCCAGTGCCTTCTCTTGGATTCCGATGTTGCTGAGGCGCTGCACTAGGGTGCGGTGGCAGACAGTATCAAACGCTGCGGAGAGGTCCAGGAGGATGAGGGCCGCTGTTTCCCCATTGTCGAGCAGGGCTCGGATGTCGTCATCGGCTGCGATGAGGGCGGTCTCGGTGCTGTGGTTGGCTCGGAAACCGGACTGCGAGTGGTCGAGGGATCCGTTCGTCTCGAGGAAGGCGGCAAGCTGTCTGTTGACGGTCTTCTCGATGACTTTGGCAGGAAAAGGGAGGAGCGAGATGGGGCGGTAGTTCTTGAGGTCGGTGGGGTCCGCTGATAGTTTCTTCAGGAGGGCGCTGAGTTCGGCATGCTTCCAGCTCTCCGGGAAGGTGGCGGTGTTGAAGAAGCAGTTGATGATGTTCCGGAGTTGGGGTGCGATGACGGAGCCGGCCTTGTTGAAGACGTGGTGGGGGCATGGGTCGGTTGGTGATCCGGAGTAGATGGTGTTTATCGTGTGGATGGTGTCTTCGGTGCTGACCGGGGTCCAAGCACGGAGGGTGGTAGTGGGGGGCGTCGGTTCGGTGGTTGGGTGCGTGGTCTATGCGCCGAAGCTGTTGTGTTATGTTATGTTATGTTATGTTAAGTGATACTTGTAGAGCGCACTGACACCATGGGTTTCCTGGCGTTATGGCATATTGTGTATGTAGGCGATCTTGCAGTGGAAGAACGAGGCGAGTGAGTCGCAGAGGTCTTGCGAGGGAGTGATGTCGTTGTTTCCGGCGCTGGGGTTGGAGAGCTCTTTGACGATGCTGAAGAGTTCCTTGCTGTTGTGGGCGTTGTTGTCTAGTCGTTCCTTGAATGCTGTCTTCTTGGTGGTGTGGATCACCTGGTGGTGTTTGCGGGTGGCGTGCTTGAGGGCGGTCATGTTGTCTGTAGTCGGGTCTTTGCGCCAGGCTTTCTCGAGGGTACGGCAGTTCTTCTTGGAGTTCTTGAGATCGTCGTTGAACCAAGAGGCTTTCTTGCTGCCGGGCCTGCTGGGATGGTTTTTCAGTGGTGCGAGGTCGTCCGCGCAGTTGGCGATCCACTGTGTGAGGTTGTTGGCTGCTTGGTTGGGGTCCGTTGGGCTGGCGGGAGGGTTCTGGCTCAGGGATGTGGTGAGCTGGTCAGTGGTGATCTTGTTCCAGCTCCTGCGGGGAGGCTGTTGCGGGTGGTGGTGGGTCGTGGTCTTTCTGAAGCTGAAGTGGACGCAGCTGTGGTCTGTCCAGTGGAGTCCGGTGGAGTGGCTGAAGGAGATGTACTTGCTGGAGGAGAAGACTGGGTCAAGCGTGTGTCCGGCATAGTGGGTGGGGGTGTTCACCAGTTGCTTGAGTCCGAGGCTGGCGAGGTTGTCCAGCAGGGCGGCGGTGTTGCTGTCATTGTTGTTCTCCAGGTGGAAGTTGAGGTCCCCTAGGAGGATGTAGTCAGCGGAGGAGATGGCGTGCGCGCTGATGAAGTCTGCGATGTCTTCGCTGAATTGTGTGCGAGGTCCTGGGGGTCTGTAGATGAGGGTGCCTCTGAGTGTGGTCTTGGAGTCGGTGTGTATCTGGAAGTGCAGATGTTCGGCGGCTGTGAGGGTGTTGTCGGAGTTGGTCGTGATGCGGATGGTGTTCTTGTGGACGATGGCGATGCCTCCTCCGGGTGATCTTGTATCCGCCCGGGATGGCGACGGCGATTTCGGGCGCTGAGGAGGCGTTCATCCATGTTTCCGTGAGGAAGGCGACGTCTGGAGATGTGGTGTCGAGCAGGTTCCAGAGTTCCACGGCGTGTCTGTGGACGGAGCGGGTGTTGAGCAGGATGCACTTCAGGTGGTTGCTGCTGGTGCTCGGCTTGGCGGGTGCGGTGCAGGTCCGGATGCAGGTGAATTTGCAGGTTTGGCAGGTGAAGGGTCCGTGGGTGCGTCTCGGGGTGGCTCGGTTGCAACCGGGGATCCGGCCAGTGTTGAGTGCGTTGAGGGTGGCGGCGTCGTAAGTCCGGCGCGTGGGCTGGCATCTGCGGGGACCAGGGTTTCTGGCGCTGGGCGCGGTCCAGGTGCGGACGGGCTTGCCTTTGGCGCACCTTCGGCGCACAATCGGCGCACCCGCTGCGCGTGAACGCTTCGCGTATGCGTGCACTCCGCCATAAATGGCGAAGTGGGAGGGAGGAGCAGCTGCGAGGCGGGAGCAGGGCGGCGAATGGGAAGGGACACAGAGAAAGAAGGGGCGGGGTCGCAAGGGAGCAGCGGCGGGGAGCGGGGAGAGGGCGGGAAACGCGGCAGGGGCTGGGCACAACAAGTGGGGCAAAACACACAATAACGCTGGAAAACAGAGGCAATCGACGAAAAAAACAGAGGCAAAATACAAAATACAAACGCAACAGAGGCAAAATACAAAATACAACGGTCAAGGACCAGGAGCACAGCTGCGGGCAGCGGCGGCACTCGGCGGGATCGGGGGCAGCCTGGGCTCACTCACGGGGAGTGTGCGCGGTGCGTGGGGTGACCGGCCCAGAGGGTCAAGGGTCACTGCTCACCACCGTTGCACTCCGCCATAAATGGCCAAGTGGAAGGGAGGAGCAGCTGGGAGGCGGGAGCGGGGCGGCGAATGGGAAGGGACACAGAGAAAGAAGGGGGACGGGGCCGTAGGGGAGCAGCGGCGGGGAGAGGACGGGAAACGCGGCAGGGGCTGGGCACAACAAGTGGGGCAAAACACACAATAACGCTGGAAAACAGAGGCAATCGACGAAAAAAACAGAGGCAAAATACAAAATGCAAACGCAACAGAGGCAAAATACAAAATACAACGGTCAAGGACCAGGAGCACAGCTGCGGGCAGCGGCGGCACTTGGCGGGATCGGGGGCAGCCTGGGCACACTCACGGGGAGTATGCGCGGTGTGTGGGGGGACCGGCCCAGAGGGTCAAGGGTCACTCCTGCCACTTAACGGAAATCACTTGCGGCTCCTGCCGCGTACGGGAAGTACAATGGAGACAAAGAGAGGCACGCTCCTGCGTCCTCTGGGAGTTGGGAAATTTAAAAGAGGGTCAAAAGAGAGGCACGCTTCTTCGTCCTCTCAAGTCGTGAGTCAGAGATAGGAGTCAAACAGAGGCACGCTCCTGCGTCCTCTCGGGCCGGGAATTCTAGCACATTAGAGCCAAGCACCTGTGTCAGGTATGGGAGGCTCTTTAATAGCAACCTCCCCTTACCACCTGATGTGCAACAACCAATGCCGGTGGAGAGGGAATAAAAACAGATAGGAGACAGAAAGCAGTACCATGAACCGGGCATGAGAAGGGAAAGTGTTAACAAAAAGAGTCATCCATGTCAACCACCTTAAACCCTACCATGACAGGGCTGAAGTGACCATGCTGATGGTCACAGATGAGGATCAGGAAGCAGAGAGTGAACCTCTTCCTGACCTCCTCTCAAAGTACCCTAAAGATAGGTCAGTTGAAGGAGTGGTCTTGTCAGGCACCCTCGGTGCCCAACAGCAGACTGATTGAAGACAAGTCATAAATCAGTTTGCTGAGCTCTTCTCCTTGTCCCCTGGTCAGGCTAACTGGTGTACACATGATGTGGACACTGGGGACAGCCTAGCTCTCAAAAACAAAATCTAAAGACAGTCTGATCATGTCAAAGAGAGCATCAAAGCTAAAGCAAGCGAGATGCGTGAATTGGGAGTTATTGAACCCTCTGTGAGCCCCTGGCCCAGATCAGTTTATTTCGTTCCTAACCCTCATCCAAGAGTGGAAAGAAAGAGCTGATGTTTTGTATGGATTATAGGGAACTCAATGCTGTGACGAAGGCTGATGCACGCCCAATTCCTAGGGCTGATGAAGGAATTGACAGGTTAGAGGTATCCAAATATCTCAGTACTTTTGATCTGACATCAGGGTACTGGCAGATAGGTCTGACCCCTGGACGAAAAGGAAAATCAGCATTCTCAACACCAGATGAGCATTATCAGTTTACTGTTATGCCCTTTGGCTTAAAGAATGCCCCCGCCACTTTCCAAAGGTTGATGAACAAAGTTCTTTCTGGCCTGGAGTCCTTTAGTGCAGCTTATCCTGATGATATTGCTATCTTGAGCTCCACCTGGCAGGATCACCTGATCCACCTTGCACGCCTCTATCAAGGCAAGCCTTGCAGGTGGAGGCCAGGTTTAACCCTTACTACCTAAGATCCATACAATCCTGGACTGGGTAGCTCCAACAACCCAGACCCAAGTCAGGGCATTCCTTGGCTTGACTGGGTACTACAGGAGGTTTGTGAAGGGATATGGGTCCCCTTGTGGCCCCCCTCATAGAACTGACCTCCAAGACGATGTCCAAGAAAGTTAACTGGACAATGAACTGTCAAAAGGCTTTTGACACTCTGAAGGAAGCAATGTGCTCAGCACCCATTCTAAAAGCTACAGATCATAGTTGTTAGAAATGGGGATCCCTAGTTGGCAGCTGCTGGCGCCGAGGTCCAAATAGGTATCCTTCTTCCTAAGTCAGAGTAAGGGGCTACACCCTTTTTATTGCCTCTATCACACCATTTCGCTTTTCTTACGAGCCGAAATGTCTATCACCTCATTTGCTGATGTAAGGTTGCCGGAGGTGGAGTCACTGGGAGACACCCTGGAAAAATGGCTCCCACCTTCTGAAATCCACAGCACACCCGAACCGAGTGGAGGAAGCCTACCACAATGGAGAAGGTGCTATCAGCCGAGGCAGAAAAGGGGGCTTAATCATAGGACCCAGGATCTAATAGGTTGGGATTGAACTTCTTCCTTCAATTCAGAATAAAATAGGTGCCCAGAATACCTGCCTAGATCGACCCTTAATTGACCTATCTAGATTTGCCACAGTCTTTACAGATGATAGCCAGTCCTGATAACGTGGTGGAAACGGGGATACCCATAATTTTCAGATCTCCCTGCGGGCCAGTAGGATCGCATAGAAAATCAGCTTTGCATGGTCCTCGTTACTTACATTTCCAGAGTCCAAAAGCCCAAAAATAACTAGTAAAGCGCTTACCTTCACTTGGATCTTCAAAGCATCAGAAAGCGCTTTACTCACGGCCCACCAAAAGGGTTGGATCTTTGGGCAAAGTAGAAACATGTGGAGATCGTCTTCCTTCATGCTGCCACATTTTGGACAAGCAACATCTCCTCGTCGACCAAACTTCGATAACCTCTGGGGAGACCAATACGCCCTGTGGAGGGTGAAAAGATGGTTCCTTCTCAGGTATGCGGGTTTAACTATTTTTTATAGTGTGCACATAGATACTTGCCATTGATCTTCAAGCGTAGCTGACGGCAAGCAACTCCCCCATAGATGATTCGGTAGACTGAAAATTCCGTCTTCCATCTCCACCATGGACCAATACCAGAGTGCGATTTCCTTGACTGGAGACTGTCTGGAGATCAATTTCTCCTCGAATTCATTGTAGGCCCCAATTTTTCTCCTAGATGCTTGAAACTAGCTTAGAACTTGCCATTTTTTAACAGAAAGGACCAGGAATAAGCAAATCGGGTAACGCTAGTCCACCTTTTTCCAGTCTTCTTCTCAACTTCTTCCATGAAATTCTAGGCCCTTTGAGGCCCAAATGAAAGAGCTGATCTGACCCTGGAGTTTTAAAAATCAAGCTTTACAAAAGGGGAGGGGAATAGCCTCGAAAAGGAAAGTAAACTTCGGTAGGATTACCATTTTTATGAGGTTGACCCGACCGAACAAAGTCAGCGGGAGATGCCCCCAGGTCTTCAACAGGGTAACCACTTCCTTCTTAACTATCTCGAAATTTACTTCCGTGAGCTTGGCAATGTCCTGTGTAATCCTTATCCCTAAGTACCTCATATCCTTAGTGCATCTTATTCCATCTGCTGTTTGATTCCAGGTCATCACCTCAGTTTTTTGTTTGTTAATCTTATACCCAGAGATTTTTCTGAAATCCGTAGTGATTGTTAAAACAGACTTCAATGCAGTATGAATGTCGCTAGTAAAGACCAAGATATCGTCCGCATATAACCCAATCTTTTTACTCCAGCCATTGTGCTGGAATGCTAGAATTTCTGGAGAGCCCCTGAGCCGTCTAGCTAGAGGTTCTATATACAGGTCAAATAAAAGAGGGGACAAGGGGCAGCCCTGTCTTGTTCCCCTTGATATCTGTATTGGATCTGTCAGGGCTCCATTGACAAGAACTCTAGCAGACGGTGCAGCATAGATTGCCTCCAGAATTTTTGATATATTTGGGCCAAGATTTAGAGGCTTAACTATTTATTTTAAAAAGACCCAATTGACGCAATCGAACGCATTAGCGGCGTCAAGTGCCATAACCGCTAGAGGGAAATTGTAGGTGGTAGCCAAATCGATTGCCCCAATAAGATTGAATGTCAGTTATTTAAGCATTCTACCACGGATAAAGCCCTTTTGATCTTCTTGCACTATCTGAGGGGTGATCCCATTAAGCCTTTCTGCTATAATTTTTGCAAATAACTTGTAATCGTAGTTTAGGAGTGATATTGGCCTATATGAGTCGCACTTTTTTGGGGATTTACCAGATTTCAGAATTAGGGCATGAATTCGGAAAATCCTGACCAGAGATAAAAATGTCATTAAACATGTGTAACAGATTCGGTGCCAGAATATCCTCCAGGGGCCTATAAACTTCATGGGGGAGACCGTACGCCCCGGGGGCCCTCCCTTTCTTGCCGTTGATAAATGTTATCTGTAATTCCCCTATACTGAGTTTTTCGTTTAGACGCTGAGACTTCTCCATTGGTAGCTGTACAAGCGAATCTTGCGCCAACTACCTAACAGCTTCTTCGGGGGTAACAGCTAAACCCTCCTGATAAACTTACCCAAAATATTTAAAGAAAGCCGATTCAATAGCCTGATTATCTGATAGTGAAGCCCCCGTTTGCTCACAACTAATCTTTGATTATGTTCTTAACCTAATCACTCTTATCTTTCCACGCAAGTAGCTTACTGGAACCCTCCCCGTACTCAAAATGCTCTAAGCGGCTTGTTTCCCAGCCTTCCCTGACCTTTGCTTGAACAATAGCTGACAGAGATGTTTTCCGTGATTCAATTTCAGTCAGCCTAGTGTGGTGCTGTTCCGGGTCTCCAATACAGATCAAAGCAGTCTCAAGCGAGCGAATTTGCTGCTCTAGATCTAAAATCTTTTGATGGTATAGTCTTCTTCTAGCAGCTGCGAGAGTACCTAATCTACCCCTTAAATAGGCCTTGTAAGAGTCCCAGACTATTCCCATTGAAGAAGAACCCAGATTGTTATCAAAAAATTCTACAGTGAGGAGGAGCCTAGCACGCATCCAAGATGGTCGCGTGAGCACAGGGCTCCCCGGACCCTCGCTGCTCCTCAGAACTTATCCTGACTTTATCCTGACTTGGTTGACGGATTCTGGAAGATGAACGTTGGCTGAACCCTAAACTCTTTTCAGAAACCAAATCGGACCTGGGAGACCTGATCTATGGTGGTTTGAACTTTTGAGGCCCAACTGATGGCTGTGCCTGGTGCGAAGGTGAACTGTGGAGCCGGGGCATAGTTGAACAACAACGGCATCGGGGCTGTGCCAGCGGCCGTCCCATCACTTTCGGTTTCACTTTTGGATCTCTGAGTGGCTGGACCGTGGAGTTGCTTTGTGCGGCTGGGTTTTCACTCTGCCTTCGCTTGGTGCCTTTGCCTCCGCCTGATACCAGTGTGCCCATTGACTTTGATCCTCTCGCACCGCCACATTGCGGTCTCTGGTACGGCTCGTGTCTGCTTCGCCTGTGCCCCTTCGCCGCTTGCTCGGTGATCCCCTTTGATGAGCGTGGTTCAACATGGGTGGCAAGGGGGATCCCGAGAGGCGTAAGACCAAGACATCCCTACGTGGGGGACCGGTCCAGACTAACAACATGGACCGCTACACTCAAGGTAAAGGGTCCCCTGGGACGGCCAGTGTTCTCCCGGATGACGCTGGTGGTGTTCCGTCCGTCCCTCCGGATTTGTCATTGCAGGACATCATGGGCGCCATTAACGGCATCAAGGAGACCATCGCTAAGCAGTACGAGGCCTTGGCCCGTAAAATCGACACGGTGGCCATTGATGTTACGCTAATTCGGGCGGATCTCTCTAAGACCAATGAGAGGGTTCAATCGCTGGATTTGCGGACGTCCACCCTTGGTACGGATGTGTCGGACCTGCAGACTGCTCTTGGCGACCTCAAGTCGGCCAACGACCTGATGGCCCGGCGGCTGGAGGACTTCGAGGGACGGGCTCGACGCAATAACATCCGCGTCATAGGTGTTCCAGAGACCTCCGACAATCGCCCGGTTGATCTTATGGTTGAGGATCTCATCCTCAACCAGCTTGCCCCCGCTGGCCTGAGTAAGTTCTTTGCCGTGGAGCGGGCCCATCGAGTCCCAGGCGGTCGGCCGCGACCGGGGGCTCCCCCGAGGCCTATTGTTGCAAAACTTTTTCACTACAGAGACCGAGATGCGATTCTGCAGGCCTCACGGGTACATGGCCCGGTCCGATATGAGAACTCATCCGTTAACTTTTTCCCGGACTTCACCCAACTTGTCCAGAAGCAGCGGATGGGCTTCCAGGGGGTGAAGCGCCGTCTCCGGGACCTGGGTCTTAAGTACTCTATGCTTTTTCCTGCTAGGCTCCGAGTGGAATACGAAGACCGGACTACCTTTTTTGACTGTCCTGCGACTGTGAGTGACTGGCTGGATTCTCTGCCGGACCGGGGTGACCGGCCTGGGCCTTCTGGTGGTACCGAGGGTGGCGGGCCTCTTTCGGAGTGACTTTTGGTCCTTGACT
The DNA here is from genome assembly GCF_964204655.1 of Triturus cristatus. Classification (NCBI taxonomy): domain Eukaryota; kingdom Metazoa; phylum Chordata; class Amphibia; order Caudata; family Salamandridae; genus Triturus; species Triturus cristatus. The sequence continues at coordinate 2,931,449 of NC_140591.1, forward strand.
TTGACATTTTGTTTTGTTCGGCTGGGTTCTACTTCTTTTGTACATTTTGTTTAATTATGATCTGTGTTGGGGGCGGGCAGGGACGGGTCCCTTTCCTCCTCCGGGGTCTTTTCGTAGAATGGGGTTTGTAGGGCGACAGGCACACTGCAAGTTGGGGTGGTTTTTTGGACCGCAGGGGTGCAGGGTGGGGGGAGTTGAATTCGGGGGGGGGGGTTGGTGGGTGGGAGGGGTTGTTTGGATTTGTGTTTTTTGTTTTCAAGGCGAGGTATTGGCTCTGTTTCAGTTTCAGGTGTCGCGCTATTTGCTGGGGGACCCTTGACCTACTGGAGGGGATGGGGGGGGACGGGTTGAGATTGATGTCTTGGAACGTCAACGGATTGGGGGATCGTATTAAACGGGGTGTTGTGCTGCAATATTTGCGTCGTTTGACTCCTGATGTGGTATTCTTACAGGAGACGCATTTGGTTGGTAATGTTTGTCATGCCATGAATAGGGGGGCTACCGACTCGTGGCCCATTCCGGTTTCACCACCGGCTCTAGAGGGGTGGGCATTCTCCTACGATCTTCACTTCCGCTAGAGATCACCAGGGTTGACCTAGACGATAGAGGGCGCTATGCGGCCCTGACTGGGAGGTGGGAGGGACAGTCCCTTTCCTTGGTTTCGGTTTATGTTCCCCCGGGCCTCCAGAACTCCACTTTCTCAGACTTGGGTCGTATGCTGCTTGAGCTTCCTGACAGTCTTTTGCTTATGGGTGGGGATTTTAATTCGGTTGTTTCGGGTGATCTGGATCGCCACCCGCCCAGGGCCCTCCCTGCTGCCCAGGCGTGGCTCGGCGGGCTCTTGGATACCCTCGGTCTGGTGGATTGTTGGAGGTTAATGCATCCGACACAGTGTCAGTACACATTTCACTCTGGGGCCCATGGGAGTCTCTCCAGATTGGATTATTTTCTTATGCCCGCGGCCCAGACTGGCCGGATTCGAGAGGTTAAGCACCTGGCCCGGGGTATCTCTGATCATTCCCCACTGTGGTTGCTTTTCGACACCGGGACGCGGTCCGCTGGGCGGATCGCCCCTATTAACCGTTGGTACTTGCGAGACCCCAAGATTCGTGATAGCCTTGTTAAGTCGATTGATCAGTATTTTCTCGAGAATGAGGGGTCGGTGTTGTCCTCAGTGTCCCTGTGGGAAGCCTTCAAAGCAGTGCTCCGCGGGCATGCCCTATCCCAGATAGTGGAGGCTAAGAGGGTTAAGAATGAGGCGGTGGTGGAGCTGGAGACTGAAATATCGGGGCTGGAGGCAGCTTTGGAGACGGGTGTCACTCAGGATGGGCCTCACGCCTTCAGCTTGAAGCAGTTTGAATATAAGTCTCTTGTTACTGACGCTGCCAAGACCATGTATAGGGAGCAGCAGGGTAGGTTGTATGATGCCGGGGACAAGGCGGGTAAACTGATTGCTTGGTTGGATAAGAAGGAGAGAGTGAATCGTGTGGTCCCGGAGCTTCGGGTTTCGGATGGAGTGTGTGTGACTGACCCTGGTGCGATTGTGGAGTGTTTTGCTGACCACCTCCGGGCGGTGTACTCCCCGGTGTCTGATAGAGATGAGGATGACTCTCGTCTCTTGCTGCGGGATATTGCCTTGCCCGGCTTATCCGTCGAGGACCGTGAGCAGATGGAGGCCTCCCTGTCTGTCGACGAGATTGCTACCGCGATTCGTTCCCTTCGCTCGGGCATGGCTATGGGCCCCAACGGACTGCCGATTGAACTGTATAAACTACGCCCGGATAAAATCGCGCCCTTCCTCCGTCGTATGTTTCTGGAGTCGCTCAAGCAGGGTTCCCTTCCCGACGACCAGCGTCTGGCTACTACAGTTGTGATTCCCAAGGACGGTAAGCCACGAGACCGCTGTGCCTCATATAGGCCTATTTCCCTACTAAATGCCGAACCGAAAATCCTTGCCAAGGTACTCGCTAATCGCTTGCTGAGAGTTATATGTGATTTGATACATCCGGATCAATGCGGCTTTATCCCTCAGCGTAATACCGCTCTCAACTTGCGGCGTCTACATGGCGTCCTCGCTAGGGCGGAGTACTTCTCTGAACCGGCCATATTGGTTTCCTTAGACGCCACGATGGCCTTTGATACCATCGAGTGGCCATTCCTTTGGGCCGTCTTGGCGAAGTTTGGCTTTGGGGAGGGATTTATTAGTTGGGTTAAGCTCCTCTATGCTGGACCAATGGCTCAGGTTGTTGTCAATGGGCGGGTTTCTCGGCCCTTCGCTCTCGGGAGGGGTACTAGGCAGGGGTGCCCGTTGTCCCCTCTGCTCTTTGCGCTCGCCTTGGAACCGCTCGCTGCCTGGCTCCGCTGGGAGCCCTCGATCAGAGGGATCCGGTGGGCCCCGGGCTTCGAGGATCGGGTCTCGTTGTACGTGGATGACATTCTTTTGTACCTCACCTCACCGCGGAAGTCGCTCAATGTGCTTTTTGATGTCCTTACTTCCTTCGGGAGAAATTCGGGTTTGATAATTAACTGGTCCAAAGCTTGCGTGTATCCTATCTCCGGTGGCCTTCCTCTCTTGCCGCCTCGGCTTCCGATCCAAACATCTCAATCCGGCTTTAAATACTTGGGGGTGTACGTTTCGTTGGATCCGGCGGTCCGCTACGAGCAGAATCTCCTGTGTCCCCTCCGGCGTTTGAGGGTGGATACGGCTCGGTGGTGTAAGTTGCCCTTGTCTCCACTTGGTCGCGCAGCACTGTTTAAAATGATGTCCCTTCCCAGATTTCTTTACGCACTCCAGAACTCCTTCGATATCATTCCGGCGGCCTACTTTAGGGAAGTGGAGAGTTTGCAGAGGAGACTGGTTTGGGACGGTCGTGCGCGTATCGCTTTGGCAAAGCTGACTTTTCCCTGGTATGACGGGGGCATCGCGCTTCCTGACATTAGGAGGTACTATTGGGCCTCCCAGCTGTCTGCCATTAACCATGCTACGTACGCTCCTGGTTCGAACCCGGCATATGAGATGGATAAATTCCTGCTTCCCGGCGGTAACTATAACAAAGCGCTTTACTCTCGATCTGCCGGAAGGACCCTCACGGGCCCTACTAGGATTGCGGTACGTGTGTGGAAGGCGGCGAATGTAGCTGTGGGCTGGAGTGAGCGTTTAACGTGTGCTACTCCTTTATTCGCCTCAGAGCGCTTGGGAAACCTTTGGACAACGAAAGGCTTTGAGCACTGGGATACGATCGGCATTAGCAGAGTGGGGGACCTATGGGTTAAAGGCGCGGTTAAATCCTTCGCGGCGCTTCAGAGCGAGTACGAGCTTAGTGAAAGGGAGTTCTTCCGCTATGCCCAGGTTCAGCACGCCCTACTCTCGGTCTTTGGGGAGGGGACCACGGTCCCTGTTTCTTCGCCTCTCGAGGACCGTATACTCGACGGACACGTCCCCGACAGTACTATCTCCCTGATTTATAAAAAACTAATAAATAATCGGGCTGATCTCTTGGTGCGTCTTCGGGAAGCGTGGACGGGAGATGGGGTTGAGTTGGACGACGAGGACTGGCAGTCTGCGCTGTCATCCCCTAAGGAGGTTGCCATCCCGGCCCGTCTCCGTCTGGTCCAGCTTAAGATTCTCCATCGTGTCTATGTGACGGGTCCCCGTTTGGTCTCGATGGGGTTTTCTGACGACGGGCTCTGTAAGCGTGGCTGCGGGCTCAGTGCCACCTTTCTCCACATCCTCTGGGAGTGCCGCGAGGTAGCGGAATATTGGCACCAGGTGCATGATGTTATGAAACGAGTCACTGGGGTCGCTCTGCTGCCGGAGGTGCGCAGATGTGTTCTGAATGTGTGGGAGCCCAATGACTATAATGCGGCCCAGGCTCGGTGGGCGGCCCTTGGGAACATGATCGCAAAGAGAGATATTGCGCAGCTTTGGGGTTCCCAACGGCCTCCCACCGTGTCCGTATGGAAGGAGAACATGGACTGGTGCATGTTCAGGGAGAAGACGGTGTATGTGGCTCGTGGTAAACCGGGGGCGTGGGGTAGAATCTGGGGTCAGTGGAATGCGTATCGAGGGACTATCTGTTCTCCCCCCCTGGTGGATACGTCTGAGGTTGCCTTGTCCCCCTGATCCTTGAGGGTTCCTTGCTTAATTTGTTCATCTGTGTATAGATTTGGTTTTCCCGTGGCCCCCCCCCTCCCTCTCAGACCCCCCTTTTTTATTGACCACCCTAGGGTGGTCGGGTGTGGAGTTCCTCTGCCGTGGTTAGACGCCCTTTCAATGTTTTTCGCCTTGCTTTTTGTTTTTCTTTACTTTTGTTGATATTTATGTAAAAAGGGTATATCCTGACGTCCCTTATGTGCAGTCTGATCTCCTGTAATTTAGCGGAGCCCCTGTGGGCCAGTCATTGTTTTTTGAGCTGCTTGATCATTTCTGAATACTAGCGGCCGGCCCAGGAGGTTGTAGGCCCGTGCTTGTACCCTTTTTCTCTGCACAATAAAATTAAAAAAAAAAAAAAAAATTCTACAGTCTCCTTTTTGAAAATATCGAGAGACTGTGGGCCCAACAGGATAGAACGGTCTAGTGTCCATCTAGATTGGGGCCTTACCTGGCCCAAATTTAGACAGAGTACTACAGCAGAGTGATCAGAGATGTGTACGCCTATATGCTGGATATCTGATACCATCCTTTAACCTGTTATCAATTAGAATGTAGTCGATCGGAGAGTGGTGTTTATATTTCTTATTATGAAATGTATAGCTTCTATGGAAGCCCACTCTTTGTCGCCAAATATCACACAGCCCCAGTTGTTTAATCAGGTGATGTACGAGTGCCGACATTTTTGGATTGACTACTGCTCTACTATTTGATGATCTATCCAGCTAATGGTCGATCACAGCATTGAAATCTCCTGCCATAATAATTGGATCAGGATGATTCAGTAACTCTGCATATAAATCTTCAAGGGGACCTGTGTCATCCTGATTTGGGCCATAGTAGCCAACTAGAGTGAATTTATGACCATAGACCATTAACTTTGCTACCAGTCACCTACCCGAAATAGGTGAAACATTGCCTTCTACCATTATATCCGTCCCCTTTTTTGTTAGGATTGCAACACCTTTGGTAACCGCCGTCTGCTTTGTTGCAAGTACACAGGAGATCCATTTTTTAGCTTTAAAAAAACCTGAAGATAAGAAATCACTGAGGCAAATGAGGATATTTTTTGTTTTTTTCCCATGATGCTCCCCACCCTGTGCTAAACCACAACATGCCCTCCCACCCCGCAGGAAAACCCTCCCCTGACTTACCAAAATAGGAAAGCCCTATGGGTGCCCTTCCCCCCAGAGTTACATCAGATTATTAACAAGGAGAGAGAAGAAGAAAGGAAAGGAAAAAGAAAAGAGAAAACGGGTGTAGGTAAGACCTATATAGGTAGTCGTTCCTAAGATTTAGAAATCAGAATTCAGTATTCCACAGAGAATAGCCAGAAACATATGCTCCTTACAGAGACCCTGACTGAACGTCCTCGATGAACTTATCAACTTCTTCGACAGAACGGAAGGAGTACATCTTGTTATTAAGCATTACTTTTAACATCGCTGGAAATTTTAATTGTACAGATGCACCTAACTTCCTGAGAGGATCCATTCTTTTGCCCAGCTCCCATTGCCTGTTAGAAGTCTCGATTGAAATATCCGACCTAATTTCGAATTTTGCTCCATCTATCTCCATGCCCTTTTTTGACAGGGCACGCGATAAGATCTTCTCCTTAAGAGAGTATGATTGAAAGTTTACCAGAATTTTCCTGGGTTTGACTCTATTCGGGTTAGATCTGAAAGGGTCCCTGTGTACCCTTTGAATATCCTTACTGATCTCCTCCTCCAATTCCTCAATCAATAACTCTTTTTTAATCAGGCGGACTATAAAGGATTTAATATCCTCCCCTTCTTTGCCCTCTGCTACTTTCAGGAATTTCAAGTTATTTCTCCTTTGAAAATTTTCTAATCTCTCTAACCTCTCCTGTTGTTCTCTATCCTTCTTCTTTAAGGCCTCTAATTCTACTGCATTACCCTCTACTGTCTCTTTTAGAATCTTCATTTGTCCTTCAAGGATCACAGTTCTTGAGCATAGGTCGTCAAATTTATTCTCCAAATTATCACAGACACCTCTAATGTCTTTCTGATTAGCCTCTGAGATTTCAAAACGGTTCTTTATTTCCTTCGTGAGGGTTGTGAGGAGGTTGGCAATAGACATATCTTCCTTAGCAGACTTTTCCAAGGGAGGACGTAAAACCTCACCAGAATCTTCAGCAGCCAATTCATTTTCAACCTGACTTGGCAGATCTGTAAAAACTTCAACCGGGCCGGAGGGGCCCTCAGCGGGAGCAAGCTCTGCAGCCAGCACATGATAGTGATTTATAGAAACATCGTTTGACCAGTCAGCCATACTAGGGGTATGTCCAGAAAGAGAGGTAGAGACCAAGGCCATAGACAGACCGCTGTCAGTCTTCTCTAGTGAAGACTTTTCAGCCCTTGCGTTCATATTCTTAGTTACAAGCGGAAGAGCATTACTCAAAATAATAGTTTTGGGTAGAACATTAAAGTAAGTCCTAAGTGAAGGAGTGACTTTGACTTTATGTTCGTAACATGATTTCTTTTTGGATGGTTTAATACATGATGTTGTCCCCTTAGCAACTCGTTCCTTTACTGTTCTAAGAGGTCTCTGGCTCTCCCCAATCGCCTGTGTCTCTACTGCTTTAATTTCAGAGTCTGTTTTCTTCTGGGTTAGCTCCGTTGTTTTAGCCCCAAGATTCGTAGCCTGGACGCTTCTCAAAGTATACCTAGTTAGGGCTGGGCCCCCCCTAGCTCCCTCCGACCCCTCCCCTGCTCCCCCTCCCCGTGATTTAGAGCTCATAGGATTCAAATCCAAAAGAGTGGGGCGAGTAGGATGGGTGGGGCGAGAGGTTCCAGGAGAGAGACCAGATAAGCTGAAAACCGGGGCCCCCACCTTATTCAAAAAATTTCCCCGGCCGCTTGGTGCCACAGCATGCCCCAACACCAAAGAAATGCCCCCAGATCTATTCGCACCGTTCAGTACCTCAAACAAAGACTCCGTTGCTTCTGCTACTATGCCGAAATCGGGCTCAGAGGGACCGGAGCAGACCTGCCCGTCCCGACGCCACTCCCCCGGAAGGAAACTCGGGAGGCGGCGCGCCTTCCTCTGCAGAGCTCTAGCGCCTCACGTATCCACGGCTGACCTCCCGCCGTGCTGCCGATTTGAGGAAGCCGCTACGAAGAAGCGCAAGGGTAATTTCTTTCTGGTTATTGCTCACTTATTCTCTGCCTGATCTTTTGTCCGTGCTCCGTCCCGGCCATTAACCCGTTTCATTTCCTTTCCTCTACTGACTTCACTGCCAAATTGCTAGAGAAACAGATCTAAAAAAGCGAACATCGCTCCTCTGGGTTCCGGACTCCCACGACCTGCACACTAGCTGGCCGCCATGTTTTCTGGGGGGGGGCTACACTCTTTGATAACCCCTGCTCAACCCTGTGATAACGTAGCACGAGCAGACAGGCCTATCTAAGAGGCAGTGTGTGATGCATTTATGACCATACACAATAACACAGTGAAGACACTACAAAGGGACACCACACAAGTAGCTATAGAAAAATAAGTATCTTTATATAGGTTTAACACAAGGCTCAAAAAGCCACAATGCACGTAAATACAGATTCACTTAAAAATAAAAAAAAGCACTCAAAAGCGTGTGAAATGAACTTAGTTCGAGGCCGGGGTCCACGAGACCCGGTGATGCACAATGTACCTGAGGTTTAAAGGGGCACGGCACTCAGCCTCACGAGGAAGCCGTGGTGATGACAGGCGGACTCGCATGAACCACAGCTCCCAGCTGTAGTGGTCCGCGGCGTGCACTCGCAGTAATCCTAGGACGGGACTTAAAGGTGAGCACCCAGCGGCACACACAGGTGATAACAAGATCCTCGAAGTGGGCACTAGTGCGGGCACTCAGCGGTACAGCTCCTCAGCTGCAGCGGCCCACAATAGTGATAGCGATGATTCTCGTAAGACGGCAAATTCGGGCACTCAGCGGCACAGCTCCTCAGCTGCAGCGGCCCACAATAGCGATAGCGATGATTCTCGTAAGACGGCAAATTCGGGCACTCGGCGGCACAGCTCCTCAGCTGCAGCGACCCACAATAGCGATAGTGATGATTCTCGTAGCACAGCAAATGCGGGCACTCAGCGGCACAGCTCCTCAGCTGCTGCGGCCCACAATAACGATAGCGTTGACTTTAGAAACACAGTCACATGCGGGCTCTCAGCGGCAACAGCTCCTTAGCTGCGGTGGCCCACAATAGCGATAACGATGACTTTCAGCCCGCGTTCCCCGTAGTAGAACCAGAAGCTCTGGAATTCTCAACAGAGGCCTCACATGTGAGTAGAATCCCCCTCAAATAGGAATTCAGAAGGCTGATGGGTGAAGTCTAATGTCCCTGAGACTTCAGCAAGAGGCAAGCTCAAATCAGGCCCTTGGGTAGTTGCTTCAGCAAGATGGATGAAAGTTTCAAAGTCCTTTCCCTCTAGTTACAGGGACAAAGGTTCGACTTGACATCCAGAAGAAACACACCGTGTAGGGGTTTCAGCACAGATCTTTATACCCCAAAAGTCTTTGTTCTCAGAAATTCACAAATCACTGAACCCAGCCAGAACTAGTTTGGAGTCGTCCTGGAGCACTTTATATACGAGCCGGCATCCTGCCTTTCAGGAAGAGGGGGTCTGCCAACAGACGCACAGTGGGAGGTGGAGCCATCATTCCCCTTGCCAGGAACAGCCCTGCTCAGATCAAAGGGTCACCCTCCCCATACTCCAACTGCAGATCTCTCTATTCAATCCAGGTCGGTCTCAGCCTGCCCTGTCCCTCCAAAACCAGACGGCCAATACACATAACAGCAGAGCACACTGGAAGGCTTAGGCAAGAAAATACCTACTTCCCAAAAGTGGTAGTTTTAAACACAGAATATAAAAATAACCGTCACTAAAAGATACACTCTAATATTTGGAGCTCAGGCATACTAAATTTGGCTTTCCTATCATGTTCCTTGGGTCAATTAGGATTATACCAATTGATACAGTCAATTTACAATAGGGAGCATTCGCTCTGTGGCACTGAATGGCAGTGGTACAGCTCCCAGAGCATCTAACACCAGCAAACACAGAGGAGACAAAAGCTAAAAATGGAAGGGAGACCCACGCCAATGGTGCCAGGTCTAATATGCGTCCCCTCCAGCTGAAATGTGGGGAGAACTACCCACCCACTTGGGAGTTCTCATCACTAAGGCGGAAAAATCTTGACAGACCATTAGCATTGGCGTGTTCTGTACCAGGGCGGTGTTCCACAGTAAATTCCATACCCTGTAGAGAAATGGACCACCTCAACAACTTTGGATTCTCTCCCCTCATCTGCATCAACCATCTGAGGGGCCTGCGGTCTGTCTGAACCCGGAAGTGAGTCCCAAAAAGGTATGGTCTCAGCTTCTTCAGTGCCCAGACCACAGCAAATGCCTCACGCTCAATTGCACTCCACCTCTGTTCCCGTGGAAGTAACCTCCTACTAATGAAGACTACAGGTTGGTCTAGGCCCTCTTCTTTGATCTGTGACAGAATGGCCCCCACACCATGCTCGGAAGCGTCTGTCTGGACAACAAATTCTTATGAAAAGTTGGGCGCCTGAAGTACAGGTGCTTTGCACATGGCAGTCTTCCGGGCGTCAAAAGCTTTCTGACAGGTGTCAGTCCAGTTCACAATCTTTGGCTGCTTCTTAAAAGTTAGCTCAGTCAAGGGTGCAACAATTTTGCCATACCCCTTGACAAACCTCCTGTAATAACCCGTGAGTCCTAAAAAGGCTCTCACCTGTTTCTGGGTCTTTGGGGGCTCCCAAGCCAGGATGGTTTCAATCTTGGGCTGTAGGGGCGCCACCTGGCCGCTCCCCACCTGGTGTCCCAAGCACACCACAGAACCATGCCCAATCTGGCACTTACTTGCCTTGATTGCGAGGCCTGCCTTTCGCAGTGCCAGCAACACTTCCTGGAGGTGGCGCAGGTGGTCTTCCCATGAGGAACTAAACACTCCAATGTTATCCAGGTAGGCGGCACTGAAATCTTCCAGCCCAACCAACACCCTGTTGACCAACCTCTCAAGGGTGGCAGAGGCATCCTTCATCCCAAAGGGCATCACCCGGAACTGGTAGTGCCCATCTGGTGTGGAGAAGGCCGACCTCTCCTTTGCCCCATCAGTCAAGGCGATCTGCCAATACCCAGATGTCAAATCAAACGTGCTGAGGTACCGTGCAGCCCCTAGCCGATCTATGAGCTCATCAGCTCTGGGGATGGGGTGCGCGTCAGTCTTCGTGACTGAATTGAGACTTCGGTAGTCCACGCAGAACTGAAGTTCTGGAGTGGTACCAGGCGCTGCAGCTTTTGGTACCAAGACCACGGGGCTGGACCAAGGGCTGCTAGAAGACTCAAACACCCCTAAAGCAAACATTTTGGAGACCTCCTCCTTAATGTATGCCCTAACCCGGTCAGTCACTCGGTAAGCCTTGTGCTTAACAGGAGGACTGTCCCCAGTGTCCACTTCATGGACGCACCAATCAGTGACACTAGGCACCAGGGAGAACAGATCACAGAATTTCCCCAACAGTTGGCGACAATCACTCTGCTGCTCAGGGGTCAGTGTAGTGGAGAGAACCACACCCTCCACTGACCCATCTTGCTCCTTTGCACACAGGAGGTCAGGAAGAGGCTCACTCTCCTCCTCCATTCCAGCATCTGTGGTCAGAAGCATGCCCACTTCAGACCTCTCAAAGTGGGTCTTTAGGCGGTTTCCATGCAGGACCCGCAAGGAGTTCCTGGGAGACCGCACGTCCACCATGTAGGTAACAGGACTCCACCACCTCAAATGGGCCGGTCCACTTATCCTGGAGCGCACAGGGCTCCACTGGGGCCATGACCCAAACCTTTTGACCAGGCTGAAACTCGATCAGAGTGGCATTCTGATCGTACCAGCGTTTCATCTCTTCCTGGCTGGCTTCCAGATTTGCCTCAGCAAATTTTCTGAAACGCCGAGTCTGGTTCCTGAAGGTCAGCATGTAACTAAACACGTCCTGGGGAGGTTTCCTGGGAGATTGCTCCCAGCCTTCCTTGACTAGACTCAGAGGTCCTCTTACCGGGTGACCATAGAGCAGTTCAAAGGGACTGAACCCTAAGGACTTCTGTGGCACCTCACGGTTAGCAAACAACAGGCATGGCAAGAGGATGTCCCACTTACACCTCATGGGCTCCTCTAGGCCCATAATCATGCCCTTAAGGTCCAGTTGAATCTCTCAACCACCCCATTACCCTGGGGGTGGTAAGGAGTAGTAAACTTGTATGGTAGCCCACACTCCTCCCACAGAGACTTCATGTATTTGGAAATGAAGATGATTCCCCTGTCGGACACCACCTCTCAGGGGAACCCCACATGGGAGAAGATCACCATCAAGGCCCGTCCCACCATGGGGGCCGTCAATGTGCTGAGCGGGATGGCTTCAGGGTACCGGGTGGCATGGCCCACCAAGAACAGGATGAACCTGTTGCCCATGGCTGTCTTGGGGTCCAGAGGCCCCACAATGTCAATGCCCACTCGCTCGAATGGGGTACTGACTACTGGAAAGGGCTGGAGTGGGGCCTTGATCTTCCCCCCACTCTTCCCACTTGCCTGGTAGGTTTCACATGTCCTGCAGTGAGCATCTGAGCTCCTGCGCATCTGGGGCCAATAAAAGTGGGTGACCAGCCCCCCAAAGGTCTTGGTCTGCTCCAGATGTCCGGCCAATGGCACATCGTGAGCCAGCCCCAGTAGGAAGGCTCTGAAGTACTGGGGTACCACTAGCACACGGGTTGACCCAGGCTCAGCAACCTTAGGCTCGCTGTAAAGAAGGTCATTCTTCCAATAGATCCAATGTGACCCTGACTGATCACCTGCTGCCTGGGCTGCAGCCTGTCGCCGCAGCCCCTCAAGAGAAAGGCACATTCTCTGCTGTTCACAAAATTCCTCCCTGGTGGGCCCTCCTTCCTGCTGCCATTGGGTCAGCTCAGGCAGGTCCCCCAGTTCAGCTACTTGTTCCCCTGTAGGCTCCAGGGCATCCCCCTCAAGGTCTGCTCCCTCCTGAACCGTGTGAACCATGGGGACCGGTTTCCCGCGTCCCCTACCCCTTCTCTTTAAGGCAGGGGACTGGGCCATACTTTCAGGCTCCAGGTCCTTCTGAACATCCTTACAGGCTGCCATGGACCGAGTGGTCACGCACGCCCACTCAGGCAGACTTAACATTTCCAAGTGAGATTTCCTCTCCACCGTAGCCCACGGGGAGTACTCTAAATCGTTGCCCAACAGACAGTCTACCGGCATGGCTGGCCTCACAGCTACTTGAAGAGTTCCTGAGACCCCCCCACTCAAAGGGAACTTGAGCCACCACACACTGGCTCTCAGAGTTGTCTGCTGACTCTACTGGTCAGAATGCATGGGGGACAACCTGCTCTTTGGACACCAACCGGGAGTTGACAGCAGTCACACTAGCTCCTGTGTCCCTCAGAGCCTCCCTATGGCCATTGATGGTCACCCACTGCCTGTACTTCTTAGTGTTAGCAGGCAGTGCAGGGTTAGGGACCTTCTCAAAGTCTCCTAGCAAGACAAGGGTCGATTCTACGGGATCCCACCCACCTTCAGCACCCATCTCCTCCCCTCCCAGGGCTACACTGGCAATCTGGTGGGGGGTGCATGGGGTGGTGCATTGGAGTCCCTCTGGGGACACTGGGGATCATAATACCGGTGGCCCACTTGACCACACTTAAAGCAAGTAAGAGGCCCCCTTTGAACAGACCTACCTGTCGGGGGCACTAGCTTCTTCTCGGGGGAGGCTGGGACATCACTCATTGGGGAATTACATTTGGGCCCTCTCTGGAACTCCCTTTGTTTACCCCTGTCCCCCCCACTTCTCTGCTGGGGAGCCTGCCCACCTTTGACGAAGTCTCCCACAGGACCCCTGCGAACCCAGGTGCTCACCCAGCGGTCCGCCTCCTCAGCAAGCTTCCTAGGGTTAGTTAGCTTGCTATCAACAAGGTGCTGGTGTCGCTCTGGAAAACAGTTACTAGATAAATGCTCCCACGCAAACAAATCATACAGTTTCTCAAAGGTTTCCACTTTGCTACCCTTTACCCAGCGATCCATTGCTCTGCAAATAAACGACACATATTCAACCCACGTGGTACCCTCTAGCTTCTTACAGGTTCTAAATCTCTGCCGGTAGATTTCTGGGGTCAAACCATATCGTGTCATCAAAGCCTCTTTCATATGGGCATATACCATCCTGCTCTGCTCAGGCAGGTCCAACAGGGTATCCCTACCATCACTCATAAAGCGTCCCCATAGCCCCGCTCCCCAATCCTTCTCAGGGACCCGGTGGGACACCATGGCTATCTCATATGCGGCAAACCATTCCCCAATATCCTCACTCTTATGGAAATCCTTGATGAAATCCTTGGGTATGTAAACTCTACTCTCAGTAGGTACTAAAGGTATGCTGCCACCAGAGGGGGAGATCTCTAAACTCTTAGCCTTGATCTCCAACTCCCTCAATATTCTTTCATGCTCCAGTTTCATTTTCTCAAGCTCAAATGCCAACCTGTTATTCTCAATATCCATTTTTGTAGTCTATAGGTCCTTCTGACCTTCTAATTTGTCCATCTCCAAACTATGCCTCCTATCTCTCTCCCTGTCCTCCATCTCTTCTGGAGACGGACCCTTTGAGGACACACTAGTACCTGGATTTGAAAGTGCTTTACCTCCCACTAAATCCACTTCGTCGTCCTGCTGCCCTCCAGCATGCTCTCCCTCATTCCTAGCGGACTCTCTCGCTTCTAACCAGGCCTTAAGGGCCTTCTGATACTCTTCCTTCCTAGAAAGACCCGCAACAGGGACTGTGAATCGCTTGCAAAAAGACTTTAGCTGCTTGGCAGTGTAGGTCTCTAACCTCTCTTCCTCAAAGATGAGATCCTCCGAAGCATTGGACGTTGGCCTACCCATTGTAGACATAACTGGCAATTACAATCAACAATAGAACAAAATCAAACCGTATGAGGTTGCGCCTAGGCCTACACTCACTAATAGCGTACACCAGTTATTGTATGTGGATCATAAATAATGATAATGATAATGATGATAACCCCTGCTCAACCCTGTGGTAACGCAGCACGAGCAGACAGGCCTATCTCAGAGGCAGTGTGTGAAGCACTTATGATCATACACAATAACACAGTGAAGACACTACAAAGGGACACCACACAAGTAGCTATAGAAAAATAAGTATCTTTATATAGGCTTAACACAAGGCTCAAAAGCGATCAAGAAGCCACAATGCATGTAAATTTAGATTCACTTAAAAAGCAAGAAAAGCACTCAGAAGCAGGTGAAACGAACTTAGTTCGAGGCCGGGGTCCGCGCGACCTGGTGATGCACAATGTACCTGAGGTTTAAAGGGGCACGGCACGCAGCCTCACAAGGAAGCCGTGGTGATGACAGGCGGACTCGCAGCGGCCACAGCTCCCAGCTGTAGCGGTCCGCGGTGTGCACTCGCGGTAATCCTGGGACGGGGCTTAAAGGAGGGCACCCAGCGGCACACGCAGTTGATTACAAGATCCTCGAAGTGGTGACTAGTGTGGGCACTCAGCGGCACAGCTCCTCAATAGCAATAACGATTACTTTCAGCTCGCGTTCCCCGCAATAGAACCAGAGGCTCTGGAATTCTCAACAGAGGCCTCACCTGGGAGTAGAATCCCCCTCAAATAGGAATTCAGAAGGCTGTTGGGTGAAATCTAATGTCCCTGAGACTTCAGCAGGAGGCAAGCTCAAATTAGGCCCTTGGGTAGTTGCTTCAGCAACATGGATGAAAGTTTCAAAGTCCTTTCCCTCTAGATACACGGACAGAGGTTCGTCTTGACATCCAGAAGTAACACGCCGTGTAGGGGTTTCAGCACAGATCTTTATACCCCAAAAGTCTTTGTTCTCAAAAAGTCACAAATCACTGAACCCAGCCAGAACCAGTTTGGTGTCATCCTGGAGCACTTTATTAATGAGGCCGCATCCTGCCTTTCAGGAAGAGGGGGTCTGCCATCAGACGCACAGTGGGAGGTGCAGCCAGCATTCACCTTGCCAGACATAGCCCTGCTCAGATCAAAGGGTCACCCTCCCCATACTACAACTGCAGATCTCTCTATTTAATCCAGGTCGGTCTCAGCCTGCCCTGACCCTCAAGAACCAGACGGCCAATACACATAACAGCAGAGCACACTGGAAGGCTTAGGCAAGAAAATACCTACTTCCCAAAAGTGGTCATTTTAAACACAAAATATAAAAATAACCGTCACTAAAAGATGCACTCTAATATTTGGAGCACACGCATACTAAATTTGGCTTTCCTATCATGTTCCTTGGGTCAATTAGGATTATACCAATTCACACAGTCAATTTACAATAGGGAGCATTCCAGCTGTGGCACTGAATGGCAGGGGCACAGTGCCCAGAGCATCTAACACCAGCAAACACAGAGGAGACAAAAGCGAAAAATGGAAGGGAGACCCACGCCAATGGTGCCAAGTCTAACAGTAGTGCAGTCAGATGTCGCTGAACATGGGCTAGGAGTGGTCTTATCCCAAATGAACAATGATGGCCATGACCAACCTGTTGCTTTCATTAGTAAGAGTTAACTCTACGGAGGGCAGTGTTAGAGTGCCACTGAGAGGGAAGCCTTTGCTGTGGGTTGGTTCCTGAATAAGTTGAGGCTATACTTGTTTGGCTATCGCTTCCTTGTTCAAACCGACCACAGGCCTCTAAGATGACTGATGCAAAGGTAAGGCGAAAACGCCAAACTGTTGAGGTGGTCCATCTCCCTACAGGGAATAGACTTTACAGTGGAACACCGGCCTGGACCTGACTACGTCAATGCAGATGTCCTTTCCAGGCTCTTCCACTTACACTATGAAGACCCTCTAGGGAAAGGTTAGTTTCATCCTCTTTCATTTGGGGTGGGTTATATAGGAAAGTACCTCTTTTGACCTGGTCAACTGTTTGTTTTGGCTGATACCTGATGTGAATTCGACTGGATGTGCACTGGGTCCCTGCTAACTAGGCCCCCAGTGCCAGAGCTCTTCATCAAACTGTTCCACAATTGGCACAACTTCAGCCCCCATGTATGCTCCTAGTAAATGGTATAACCGGTACCTAGGGCATTGGGACTGAAGAGGGTCACAAATTGTGCCACCCTAAGGACCCCTCACCAAGATTATGCAAAGTGCAATTGCATGCTGCGTGTCTTGATGCAGACAAAACCGAAGAGTCGACATGGCACCCATCCCTGTATGCCATGCTTACAGACACGGTATGAGATATAGGTAAGCCACCCATACAGCAGGCCTTACAGCCCGAAGGCAGGGTGCACTATATCCTATGTGTGGACATATCTGCCTGAGCAGATATGACCCTGTAATATCTAAGTCCATACTTAGATATTGTAAGTGCGCAGTGGAGCCATAGAGAGTACATGGGCTGGACACTCTTCATTATGAGTTCCCTAGCTCCATGATGGCTTCACTGAACCCCAAGACGTGTGGTACTAAACATCTTACCGTAATAGACCCACACTGATGCCAGTGTCAGATTTATTAATAAGTGCACCCAGAGGGCACCTTGGAGGCGCCCCATGAAAACCTTCCGACTACTAGTGGGGTCAACGACTGGTTGCAACCAGCCTGTCATCCTTAGACATGTTTCTGACCTCCTGGCGGGAGAGTCTTCCCTCTCAGAGGCTAGGAACAAAGCCTGCTCTGGGTGGAGGTGTTCACACCTCCTCCTAGCAGGAATTGCCTTCCAGGGTGGGAAGCTTTAAAGGCCATGCCACCTTCGAAATGCGACCCAGGCCTCTCCAGCTAGTGGAAGATGCCAGCCCCCCTCTCCTGACCCCAGTTTTTGGCAGGAGGACAGGCGGGAAAATTAGTAAGATTAGGAGGTGTGCCAAAACCTAGCCAACACCACTCCTATGGTGGGGCAGCTGATGTGGACCCCATTTGTTTAGATTCCTCTATATTGGTTTGGAGAGAATTAGCCAATCAGGGTCAGGGTTGTGCCCACTTCCCAGGGGAAGTGGTGATATAGAGGGTGTAGTCACCCTAAAGGTAGGTAGCCCATTGGCTACTACCTGGTACTCCCTTAACGCCCCTAAATTGAGTATTTACGTGGTACCCCTCAACCTAGAACTTCAGATTTGACAGACCTAAATAAGAATAGGACAATGAAGAGCTGCTGAACCCGAGAATTGAGTGCCTGTCACTTCAAGACTCGACAGTCGAGGTGAACTGTTTCGTCTTGCAGCTGTATGGCCTCTAAGACCCCCAAAGGACCACATGTCTTTGTAAATTGACAAGATTTCCTACTCTCCTGTAGCCATAAGGCACCAAGACCACAAAGTCTGGTCCACCAACTTGCAGCTCTCCCACCCGACCTGTGCAGCAACTGACCAGGAAGAGGTACCTATGCTGTGGGAGGTCAAATCTGTATCCCCACCATGTGTGGAGACACCAGGACCTACCAGAGCCATGCAGCACAAATCCCCGGAGTACTGGACGCCCTGCAACAAAGATCGACATCAACGAGTCCAGCCGGGACTCCAACTGTACTAGAGCGCAGCCGTTGTTGAGGGACTTCAGAACTGCTGAGATCCATTTCGTGAGTGGCCCCGCAGTCTTGACCCTGCCCCTGACAGCTGTTGACTCCTAACCGCGAGGAGCACCTTTACGCACCAGGGCAGGCGAACCAACCTGCTCTGCACTCAGCTCGTCCGCCTGCGTAACGATGGACCGACTGTGCCCCCATGTCCCTAAGGCCCTTGCGACCAAAGCCCAGTAGGGAGCTCTTGGACTTGCCTGCAAGTTGTCTTGTGCAGCCTTTTTTCAGAGGTCCCCCTTTTCCATAGTGCCAGCTACCAACTCCAACATCCTGCTCCCGGCGGAATTTGGGGCGCACCTGACAAACTGTTGGTAGAACATTCGATCTTGGCCTCCTGCTACTCCAAACCCTGGAAGTGAACTCCCGAAAATGACTGTGCTGTGTGCTTAACCTACCTGTTTTTTCCTCCCATAGGGATGTATGGCGCATAATTGTGCATGAACTACTTGCAATCTTTGAGAAATTAATAAGAAATACAGTACTTACCTTTGAACGTAGTTCTGGTTTGAAAATATATTTATAAAACTGTTCTTTTTCTAAATTGGTCTCAGAGTAATTCTTTGAGTGAGTGTCTCATTTATTGCCTCTGTGAGTACAACAAATGCTTTCCAGTACCTTCTGATGAGCCGAACTGCTCGCCCACACTACCACAAATAGAGTGTTAGTATTAACTTTGTTTGCCTCCGTCAACCAATTGGGGACTCACTGGAATCTGCACAGTGTTCTTCCTTTCAGCACACTACATAGAGAGCCGGCTTCCTACAAGGTCCCACACCCCCTCAGCCAAAAACTCAATTTCTCACAGCATGCATCCCAAAGAACCCTGGCGGGACAAAAAGCATGAACATTACTGTGTAATGTACAGCGGGAATTGGCGGCATTGCAGCATGGCTGCCAGTTATGGGGTGTAGGAAGGTAGGATCCTTATAGCATGGTTACCCCCACTTATTGTCCGGTGTCAGTGTGTTTTTCTCCTGGTCTGCTGGGATCCTTCTAATCAGGACCCCAGCAACTGTGCTCTTCCCTAAACTGACATGGTAAGTACTTTGGTACCTCCACAATTGGCTACTAGTGTACCCTTGTAAGTCCCTAGTATATGGTACTAAGGTACCCAGGGCATATGTACACCAGGTGTCTCCCATGGGCAGCAGCCTGTATTGTGCCACCCATGGGAGCCCACTTAAACTGCGACTACAGGCCTGCCATTGCAGCCTGTGTGAATTGGTGCTTGCACCTCTCACGACATTTATAAGGTCCTTATATCTGAGGTCACTGAACTCAAAACCTATAAGTCACCCCATTTCAGGCTCTTCACTCCTGAGGGCAGGGTGCTTGGTTATAAGTTTGAGGGTGCCCCTGAATAAGCAGGACACCCCTAACAATTCCAGAGAGGATTTTCAAGGCTTTGTAAGTGCGGTCAGCCATTTTTAGATATATAATGGATATCAGTCATTACTAGATATCCAACTATATAATGGCTGTGCCGAGTCTGGTCATGTTTTGGAATCACACCCCAACACTGATTCCAGTGTTGGAGGTATGATTCCATGCACTCGGGGGCTCCTTAGAGGAGCCCCCAGTACTCCCGGTAATAGCCTTTCAGGGTCTGCCAGCAAGCTAGTGCTGCTGCTGACCACAGACACGATTCTGCCCTCCTGCTGCTGAGGTGAGCTTGAGCAGGGAAAGGTAGAGCAATAGGTTTCCTGTCACAGGGAGATGTGTCCACCTCCCACACAGGACTTAGTGTATTGGATTGGGGGTGCTTGCCAGCACCCCCAGACTGCTTTGAAGGGCACATTTGGTGCCCTCCTTACATACTCCAGTTTGAGCCAGTTCGGGGAGCTCTTGGCTCCCGCTCTGGTGTAAAACTGAACAAACGACATGGGAGTATCCTCCCCTCTGTCCAGCCCCTCCTCTTGGATGGACGCCTGAGTCGTTCCCACCCTCTCCTTAGGGTAGTTAAGGGCTTACCTGTGGATGGTTCCCCAGATTCGTCATGGGACAAGACTCAACTCTGAAATGATGTTGTTCTTCAATCGTCTGGACACTTGGAATTTGCTGGACTTCACCTGGAACCAATATTGCATCAAGGAAGACTCCTGCTGCTCCTGGTCTCGCTGTTCTACAAGTCTTCTTCATCGTCTGTGTCTGTATCTCTGCCAGGTTCTTCAACAGACCTGTGTGCATCAAGGACACCTGAAGAAATCTCTCTTGGAGTGAAAGAGTCACTCCCCTGCATCTGCAGGCACCGCAACAAAGCTGACCAGTCTGCTGCTCCTGTTGTCCTATGGACATCCTGAGGCCCAGCAACACAGCTGGTGTTTCTGCAACTCCCTCAAGGCCTGACCAGTCCTCTCAGCAACTTTGAGGCCAGTATGCCTCATTGGAACCACTGGGACCAAACCCCTGTCTACTGCATAGACTTGCCGTTGCCAAGGCTTGGTGGCTCTGCACTCCAGAGATCTTCGAGCTACGGGAAGCTCCAGCCTCCAGCATTTCTTCCTGCCAAGCTCAGCATCCTCAACACATCCTCTGCACCGCGGGCCTTCTTTCTTGATGAGCTGCTTGAGGTCTGCCTGCGACTCCTGTGCCTTCGGCCTGAGGGTCCTCCTGAGGGTCTTCTCCTGCTTCAGTGGGCTCCCCTGCTTGCTCGGGCCTGCTCTGACTCACCTGCTGTTGGTGAGTCCTTTGGACCTTGCTGGTCCCAACGTTGCTCCTTCTTCATCTTCCACACCAGTTGGGGCTACCAAGGCTTGTTGGGGCTTCTGTCAGACACCGACCACCTAGTCACTGACATCCGACGTGGGACAGCTCATAAACGGTGTGAGAAGGTGGCCTGATATATGCTGTCCACTAGTTCTAGTGGGCACCTTGTATCAGTCCAAACAACCCCTTATGGTGATAGGTTAAAGACAACCTTTATTGAAAGCTATCCTAGTGGTAGCTATGGAGAGCAGCCTTCAGGCTAAGTCTTGAAGGAATGTAAAGCAGCTTGTTTTACCAGTCTATAATCTCTTGAATTATCAAATGAAAGGACAACCACACCAGGTATATATTTAAAATATATGTATTTAGGTTAACACACACCCCTCTAGTCTCTTTATGAGACGGGAGTTCGAAGTACTTAAGTTACAAGATAGCAATCATCAGTAATAGCACAAATACACGTTTGGGTCCTAGGGGCGTACCAAACCATATACCAAAAAAGTGGTATAAGAACCACGACTGAACTAGACACAAGGCCTAGAGCCTGTAGAATCGCGGGGACCCCAAGGAGCCACCCAAGGCAGTGACATAGGGGACCCACGGGGACTGTATGCAGTGTGTAAACACAACCGCGGTTTCCCGTTATCTTCTATGGGCAATGTCGCGGTTGGAAATGTAAAGATTAGGGACACTTCTAATCGAGTCAGGACCAAACCCTTTTGGACTTAAGAAGTTCTAGGGCTAGCACCCACGGGAGCACCGGAGTACTTGAGTTACCTCACCCAGGGAAGCCGGGTGCATAGGTGTCTTTTGGTGTCGGGTCGTGTCGTCGATTGCAATGGAAGCCTGCAAAGAACTGCTACTGCCGTGAAGAGAAGTGTCCGAAGAGATCCAAACCTGGATCTAGGATGGAAGGAACCTGAAAGCAGAGGGGACAGAGTCTGGGTCACTAGCCAGTAACCAAGGGCAGGATGGACCAATGCCCACAGATGTCGGGTGCTTCAGGTGAGTTGATGGGTGTCTTGACTCTTCAGCCATGAGGTCCAGGAGGTGTCGACGAAGTCCACGAGCTGGATTAGAGCTGTCCCACAAAGTCTGTCGAGTGCTGCGGTGTCGGCGACCAGAATGGACCCAACAAGCCTTGGCAACGGCAAGTCACAGGAATTCAGAGCAAGGACTGCGGTGCACACCAGCAAGGTCTGGGGACTCACCCAGTAAGGGTAAGTCAGGGCACGTCTGGAGCAACCAGGAAAGCCCAAGAAGAAAAGGAGTTGCCTTTGTGGGGACCTTCTAGCCAACGGGCTAGTGATCGCGAAGGAGCCTCGAGTGGTTGCACTTGAAACTGGTCCACGGGTCACTCGTGAAGTGCAGGCCAGCAATCATCGGTGCAGGAGGTGCTCAAGGCTGGGGCTACTCGGAGCCCAAAGCACAACTTTGAGGAGGACCAGTAAGATGCTGTGGCTGCAAAAGATCACGGTGTCCAGGGTTCCACGTCACCCACGATAGCCACGGGCCTCAGTTTAGCTGTTCACTCAGGGTAGCCTTGGGGAAGTCTGGAAATCCACCTCTGGAGATGCAAAGACTTCGGCGTCCGGCGGGAGCTTCAGCGATGCAGACCGGTCAGTTGCTTCTTTGGTGCCTGCCAAGCAGGGGAGTCACTCCTTGACCCCAAAGGAGATTTCTTCCATTTCTAGTCATGATAGAAAGTTGAAGGTCCAGGATATATGTTGCAGAGATTCGTCCTTGGTAATCTAAAGTCCTAGGGACTGGATTCCTATACTTATAGTAAGTTTAGGGGATGGACTAACTCTAAGGCCCCACCTATGGGTGGGTTTGGAAAGAGGGGGGGTTACACCCATTTCCTTTGTCCAATTTCGCGCCAGAGCAGGGGCAGGTAGCCCCTGCAACCAGTTTGAACTGGACTATGCACAGGGACACCAAGTGTGCCCCCAGTGCAGGACTTCAAAGCACCAGGGAGTGCTCCTGCCCAGCCCCAATACACATCTGCCTGTCTGGGGAGGTGGTTACACCTCTCTTCGACAGGAAACCTATTGTCCAGGCCTCCCCTGCCGGAGTTTCGGTCAGCAGCAGGAGGCCAGACCTGTGTCTGTGGCAGAGGCTTCCATTTTGTGATGCTAGGGCTCAGGAAAGTCCTACCGGGTTTGACCAGTGTGAACATGTCTCTCCTTCTAGAAGGGTGGAATGCTACCCCCGCTGTCAGGACTGGCGAGGCGTAGCATTCTAAAGCGTTTGACACCAAACACGACATGTTTTGATGCAGCCATCCCAAAGTTAGCATTTACCGCGAGGTTAACCATTTTACAGATAAAGCAGATAGATTGGGGCCCTGAATAGCAGGATCCCAGTCCAACTAAGTCGAAAACCAGCAAAACACCAGGCAAAAAGTGGGGGCAACCATATAGTCAGATTCCACCTTCCTACAAACGGCTCCTGGTCTTCCTCAGCATCACACGGTCCTGACAGCTGCAGCGACAAGCTCACCGTCTAGTCTTCAGAACCTCCCGACATCTGTGGGCATTGTGTCTCCTTGCCATCTGGTCACCTGATTTGCATAGACTCTGCCCCCTTTGCCTACAAGTTTGCCACTTCCAGAATCCACTCTTGGATTCCATCGAATTCTTGCACAGTCTTCTCAAGCGGCATCTTCTTCGAAGTCCTCCATTTTGGTCTACGGACGTTTCCAACATCAATTTGCCCCTATGCACCTGGCGTCCCTGGTGTAGGTAACCTGGGCACCAGGGCCTCCCTGGGTGGAGTGGCTCTCCAACTTTTTGCCTTCCAAAGGGTTTCTTTGGGGCCCGCTGGGAAGGGTCCTTCTTCTCCAAAACTGCAACCGCAACTTCTCCATTGACTTTTATTGGACATGCGGTTGTGTTTCCACTCTGCACACAGCCCCCGGGGGGTTTCTGGGTACTTACCTTGGGTGGTTCCTTGTGTCCCCAGCTCCTCTGAGTCTTCTGGTCCAAGTCCCGTTCCCGTTTGCAGTTCGCATACCACTTTCTTAGTGTATGGTTTGGTCTCCCCCAGGAGACTACTGTATTTTGTGCCTCGTACCTGACTGCTTTTGAAGTATTTGTGTATGTTAAGTTGATATCTCCTGGCTGGAGATATACCAATGTGATAGTGATTGTGTTGTGAATAAATAGACTTATATTTACGTAAATACTGTGTGGTTTATTTTCATCTAATCTACAGTAAAGATTAAACTGCTAAAACAAGCTGCTCAACCCTCTAGATACAGTGGTTTTAAGCTCCAGGAACTTAGGACCCTGGCTGGATCCAGGAGATTAAAGACAGGCAGCAATCCTCACAAGGATTATCTTGTAGAGCAACTCCTGCAGGATGACCATCCAGAGTCCTGATAGGTCAGAAGAGCAGGACAATGTTGGTATGGGTGGTGTGGCTCCAGAAGAAGAGTCAGGGGTGTCTCACCCCAGTCACCCTAATTCTAAGCTTGACCAGGAGGAGTCTGAGGACCCCTCACTGGTGAACTCTAATCCCCCAGGGAATAGTCTGAATGACACAGAGGGAGTCCCTGAAGGTAGTTACCCCTTTATTCCTCCTGGGAGCGTGAAATGAGTCCAGGGTAGGTCTAGGGCCTCCTCTGTTAATTCTTCCTCCTCTAAAAGCTCTATAGGGACCTCCATCTCTAGCAAGAAGGAGGAGTCCTTAGAAAGGGAGCCCTATATAAGGAGACCCCACAGGTTCAGAGGGCAAGGAAGAATTTGAGATTACGATCCCATGGTCTCAGCACTAGTGAACCTAGGGTTAGGGAGTACTCCTTTGACGCTAGGAACTTGAGCAGGATAGTCCATCCTTACCAGGAGGGGAATGCCATCCATAAATGGATCCTTGCTTTATAGAGGGCCTGTAAGGTGCAAAAGGTCCCTCAGGGGCAGTGGTCAGCTATCCTATGGCTCTCCTTTGCTAACAAGGGGAGAGACAAGCTCCTCACTGTTAGAGAAGAGGATGCAGATAATCACCCAGTCCTGAAGAGTGCCCTCACAGATGGGTTTGATTTAACCACTGAACAGTTTAGGCTTAAGTTTAGGGACACACAGAAGGCACACCCTCAAGATGGGTAGATTTTATAGACAGTGCTATTAAGGCTCTGGAAGGCTGGCTTCATGGAAGTAATGTGCATGATTACACAGGATTGTACAATTAACTAGTGAGGGAGCACATCCTTAATAATTGTCAAAATCAACAACTGCACCAGTACCTGGTAGACTCTGATCTGATCTCTCACCAAGACCTGGGAAAGAAGGCAGACAAATGGGTTCATACCAGGGTTAAGACCTAGTCTCAGGGCGGTGGAGACCAGAAGAAGCAGGATTCTTCTAAGTGCCAGGAAAATGTGGGGAAAAATCAAAAGAGAAGAAAGAGTCCTCTGAAGGTCCTCTCTTCCTCTCGTGGTGGGTCCCAATCCTCCTCCTTCCCTGTTAAGAAACCTTGGTGCTAGCTCTGTAAAGAGAAATACCATACGGCAAAGTACTCCAATTGGCCTAAGGCTAGGAAACCCACCACTACTACTACACCCCCTAGTGCCCCTACCAGTAGCACTCCTAGTAGTAGTACACCCAAACATTTACTTTGGTTCTCATGGGGTACTGAGGTGGATACTGGCCTAGCCAGATCCCCCACTCAGGCCACCGCAGTCTGTGATAATGGCATGGGTTTTGCCACTTTCACTGTATGGCCCCATACATTCGGCAAGTACAGACAAGTGCCTTTCATAAATGGTCAGAAAGCTGTAGCCTATAGGGACACAGGGGCCAGTATCACCATGGTGAAAGGGAAACTCGTATCCCCTCTTCAGCTCTACCTGGGCACATTTACCAGGTGACAAATGCTAACAGTGTCAGGACAGATCACCCCATGGCCATAGCCAATCTCAGCTGGGGAGGGGTAACTGGCCCTTGGAGGGTTGCAGTACCCCCCAAACTGCCTGTAAATTGCCTCTTGGGCTATAATCTAGAAACTTCAGCCTGGGCTGAAGTGGAATTAAAAGCCCATCTCGAAATGCTGGGCCTCCCTGATCAGATCGGCGTGACCCCCAGGGCACAAGTCCAAAAGCAGGGAAGTCGAGGAGCAGTGGAGCCTGAAAGAGTGCCCCTCAGCTCCCACAGAGAGCACAAGGGAGGAAGAAAAGTCCTCCTCCCAGACTTCAGGTGAGTTTCACCTTCCTCAGGGAGATGATCCTGCCTCTTGTGAAGGAACTGCCCCATAGGAGGTCGGGCCTGTCCTGGCAGAGCCACTGAGGGCAGGGGGACCTTCCAAGGAGGAACCTAGGGGCATATCATCAAAGACCGGCGATAATTATCGCTAAGCGCACTTAGCGCTAGGATAATTATCGCCGGCTAACGTGGATTTTTATCGCTGAGATAGCGTGCTATTAGCAACGCTTATCTCAAAAGCGATAAAAATCCTAGCGCTAACAGGCTAACGTGAGATTATCGCTGGAAACCCAGCGATAATCTCACGAAGTTTTGCGTTAGCTTTATGATAGGGCAAGGCAAACTTAGCCATGATATTCACATTTCATAGGATATCATGGCTAAAGTCAGTCCTGAAGCAGGCGTAAGGAAAGTAGCGATAACAGGGGTTATCGCTACTTTTCTTGCCGCTATGCTTCAAAGCGTGGGGCTTGATGATAGGAGAAATGTCGCTTAGCGACATTTCTCCAGTCATGTCAGGGCAGAAACGCCCACTTTGCATCTCATTAGAGATACAAAGCTGGGCGTTCAGAATTCAGGCGATAATGCAAGGTTTCACGCGATAGCGTGACCTTGCTGATTAGGCGATAAAATTATCGCCGCTTTTCGGCCGAAAACGGACGCAAAAGTGCCGATAATTTTTTATCGCCTCGTTGCTGATATGCCCCCAAGTCTGTACCAGGTATCCTGCCCTTCTCTTCCAAGCCTCAGTCAGCCTGGTGGTGCAGAGGCCTGGGATGTCAGTGGGCCCTGTGAGGAATCCTCTCATCCTAAGATTAGGGACCCCAAGGGAGGTGGTTAACCCTCAGCAGTCTGAGTGATCCCTCTTACCACAAGCAAGTGACATCCCCCAGATGAAGACTGTTGGGCAAAGCAAGACCTGGGACATGACGGTCCCACACGTTCACTGGTCCCACATTGTTGCAGACAGACAGGATCTACCCGTCACCTCACCCGTGCTTCTTAGCCAGTGTTTCTGCTTTCCGTAACAACTTTTCCCCTCAGCTGTGTGAGGATAGGGTTGGAGAGTGATGGTTTTAGAACCCAATGGTCCTCTCTCCTAAGTTGTAGTACCAGACGAAAATTATAAGAAGGGGGGGGGGGGAAAGGGGTGTGTCGGGAAAAGCCCGCGTGGTGAGGAAGGTTGAACGAGGTTCAGGGGTAGAAGAAATGCCGGAAACTCACTCTGTGCTCAGGAATAAATCATGCGGGGTTGCAGGACTAAGGGTGCTCGGGAATAACGAACTGATTAGTGCCCGGGGTCCTGCCCGTACCCGCTTCCACCCCCCTCCCTCTACTCAGTCTCCTCCCTCCTCCCTGCTCCCTGCCGGTCTTTCCCCTGGAGCTTCGTCACTCACCGGCCTCGCCGCAACTCTCCTGAGTTGCGGCCGCTCCACAGCTTCCTCCGGGGGACACCACCAGTCTTCGCTCCAGAACTCCTCCGGATCCTCCGATTCGGTTCCGCCTTCGTTCCCGACCTGGTCCGGTTCGCCGTCGTTCCGCTCCCCGTCTCTCTGCTTCACTTCCTTCGTCCTTCCGCTTCCTGCTCCTTCTCCGCTCCGAGAGAGCACTTCCTGGGCCAGGTCTCCTTTGAATGGTGGATAAGCATTGCTTCCGGGGTTATCCCCTCCCTCTTCCATCTTCTTGCCTGTCTGTGGGAAGAGATGAGAGGGGGGTGTGGTTGACAGGTGTTCCGGAGTCACATTCTGGGGTCTCTGCTTTTTATCCGGCGTTCGCACTCCCCGCACCACAGGTAAGGAAGGAGTTTGGCGTCGCGCCCCCAACCCCACCCCCTCACATCCCCTTTCCCTTGCTGTCTTACTACTAGGGCCAGATTCTTGGGGGTATCTTGACAGGAAGTCCACATTCCCTTGTTCTGTTCCCTTACGATGCTTAGTCTGGAATCTATAGGGTTGTAAGGCTAGGAACCATCTCATTACCCTTTCGTTGTTACCCTTGTTTCTATATAACCATTCCAAGGGGGCATGGTCTGTATATAGGGTGAATTCTCTTCCTTCGAGATAATATCTTAAAGTCTCTATTGCCCATTTAATTGCCAGAGCCTCTTTCTCTATCACGGCATATCTGCTTTCTCTTGGAAATAGCTTTCTGCTGATGTAGGTTATGGGTCTTTCTTCCTCCTGGTTTGATACTTGGGATAACACGGCTCCTATACCCTGGTCGGACGCATCAGTCTGTTAAACGAATGGAAGGGAATAATCCGGACTGACTAATACCGTGTTGGAGGTAAGGGATGTCTTTAAGGTTTCAAAAGCGTGCACGACATCAGGGGCTGGGTTTTTCAGTCTGAGTTCTGTGTTTACGGCCTTTTGCAGTAGGTTAGTGAGGGGGGCCGCTATGTGGGAAAAGTTGGGGAAAAAGCGTCGGTAATAACCGAGTAACCCCAAAAAGGCCCGGAGATCCTTCTTGGTTAGGGGCAAAGGAATCTGGGAGATGGCCGACAATTTGGAGCCCTGGGGTCTAATGACACCTTCCCCCAACAAATACCATAGGTATTTTACGGTTTGAGCCGCCAGATGGCTTTTGGTTGGATTGATTTTGAGGCCATAGGCTCCTAATGCCTGTATCACTTGTGATAAATGGGACATGTGTTGGGTCCAGGAATTGCTATAGATGACTATATCATCGATGTAGGCTCCGGCATACTCCTCATGGGGCCGTAAGATTAGGTCCATGGCTCTTTGGAAAGTAGCCGGAGCTCCGTGTAACCCGAAGGGTAACACTTTGAATTGAAATAGGCCATCGGGCGTGGAAAAAGCGTTTTTCTCCCTATCTTGTGGGCTTAGGGGTATTTGCCAATACCCTTTACAGAGATCAAGGGTGCTGATATATTGGGCGCGTCCTATCCTTTCGACCATCTCATCTACTCTGGGAAGAGGATAAGTATCAAATTCTGATATTTTGTTCACTTCCCGGAAGTCAATACAAAATCGTACCGAGCCATCGGGCTTTGGCACTAGTACAATTGGGGAATTCCATTCACTTATGGACGGTTCGATAATGTCCATTTGTAACATCTTGTGGATCTCCTCTTTAATGGTGTTTCGACGAGCCTCGGGTACCCTATAGGGTCTGAGACGTACCTTTTTTCCTGGGGATGTCCTAATTACATGTTCTACCAGAGATGTTCTCCCCGGGGACAGGGAGAAATTATGTTGGAGGGGAAGGAGTACGGTGGTCAGTTCCTCTCTCAATTCAGGGTTTAAGGTGGAATCTATGCACTGAACAAACAGCGGGGAAGGGTCTTCTACTCGGGCCATACCCACTGGTAAGGGGCCTTCCCATCTCTTTAGCAAATTAATATGGAAGACTTGGGACATGCCTCGTGTAGGATCAGTTTCTACTCGATAGGTCACTGCGTTACTTTTGCTGTCACCTTGTAAGGGCCTTGCCATTGCCCCAACAGCTTGTGATCGGATGAAGCCATCAGTAATAATACCAAATCACCTACATTAAAGGACCGTTCTTTTGCCCCATTATCATACTGTCTCTTTTGGTTTACCTGAGACGTTTCCAGGTTGTTGCGTACTATAGCTCGGATTTGACCTAGGCGGGTTCTCAGAGTGGATACATAATCCACTAATGGTTTGCTGTTATCTGGTTCGTTCTCCCATTTTTCTTGGGCCATCTCCAGCAAGGTTCTTGGCTGGCGCCCGTACAGGAGCTCGAACGGGGAATATCCAGTGCTTTTCTGCACTTTACATCGTATTGCGAATAATGCTAGGGGCAGCATATCCTCCCACTTTCTAGTTTCTAGGTCGAATCATTTTTTTAAGGTGGTCTTGAGGGTGGCGTTATACCGCTCCACTAACCCATCTGTTTGAGGGTGATAGGCGGCTGTTCTAATTTGGCTAATCCCTAGTTGAACACATACCTGTTTCATGATTTTGGACACAAAGGGTGTCCCTTGATCCGTCAGGATCTCTTTTGGGAATCCTACTTGGGAGAACACTTTGATCATGGCATTGGCAATATTGGTGGCATTGGGGCGACGTAGGGCTATTGCTTCTGGAAATCGGGTGGCGTAGTCGACAATGACCAGCACATATCGACACCCGCTTCTGGAGGGCAACAAGGGACCTATAATATCCATCCCTACACTGCTAAATGGCTCGTCTATGATCGGCAAGGGACGGAGGGGAATAGGGGGGGGGGCGGTATCTGCTAGTCTTTTGGCATATAGGACATTCTTTGCAGTATTTTCTAACTTGTTGGTATATGCCAGGCAAGTAAAAGCGTTCCATGATCTGTTTCTCTGTTTTCTCGGTTCCAAAATGTCCCCCCAACAGATGACTGTGTGCCAGGAATAACACCTTTTCTCGGAACGGCCCCGGTATTAGCAGCTGAGGTCGCTGTGTAGGGTTTCCCTTCCTGTATAACAATCCCTTTTTGAGAAAAAAATAGGGACCTACTCGTTGGGGTTCCTCGCTATCTAAGGCGGAGTTCCAGGCTTCTTGCAGTACGGGATCCTCCCTTTGTGCGGCATGAAAGCTTCGATCCATTTCCCACGGATTATCCTCCTGTAAAATGGTTAAAGCCATGGGTATTTTCTTTTTCTCTGCTCTCTTTTGCTTTCGGCTCTTCTGTGGTTTTGAGGGGGGCCACTCCGGTTCCTCGCCTTTTGAAAAAGGAGCTGAGCTCCACCAATCCTTATCTGATTTCGTGGAACTCTTCAACATTTGAGGCATGTTCGGATAATCGCTTCCCAGGATGACTTGTTCTGGTAAATTGGGTATGAGACCCACCCTCAGGGGGGTTCCTAGATCGTTTTGATGTTGTATCTGGACATTTGCGGTGGGATACTGTTTCGTGTCTCCGTGCACACAGCGAATAGCCACGGTTTCCCCACTGGGTTGTATCCATGGTTCCAAGTCCTGTGGCCTAACCACACTCTGGCGACAGCCCGTATCAGCTAATGCCATAGCTGCCTGTCCATTCACGGTTACCTGACAGTGATAGGGGGGCAATTCTTTGGTTGAATAAGAGCAATAATAGTTACGTGGTGCTCCTATTTCCATGGGTTCTTCCTTTTGGGGGCAGAACCTTACAATATGACCCATCCCACCGCAATGAAAATATTGAGGTACTGGAGTGGGAGGCCGTATTATTGGGGGGCCTGGTATGACGGTAATGTGATCGGGCTTCCCTACCACCGGAGGTCGAGGGGACCTATGGGTAGCCTGTCCTCCCGTTTTCCAAGGTTGGTCCTCCCTCCCCTTTTGTATCTCTTGAGCCCGGCTATATGCACTGGCTATCTCCACGGCGGTCTCCAGTGTGAGATGGGCCTGTTGTCGTACCCATTTCTGTATGGGTGGATGAAGAGAGGTCAGATACTGTTCTAAATATATCTTTGCCATAATACCATTTTTATCGGTGGTGGCGGGTTTTAACCATCGATCGGTCATGTCCTTCACCCGGAAGTATAATGCTCGAGGAGTTTCCTGAGGACCTTCTTTGATGTGCCGTAGTTTGATCCCATAAGATTCGTAGTCTATTCCCAAGCGCTCCATGATACATTGTTTAATGTCCGCATAAGGCATGACTCCTTGTATGGTGGCGGCTTGATAAGCCGCTTGGAGATCACCGGAAAGGAGGGGACCCAAATATTGACCCCATTTGTCCGCCGGCCAGGCCGCCGCCGTAGCGATGCACTCAAAATTATTAAAAAAGAAATCAGGGTCCTCTCCATGTACATATCGCTGGAGAACCATAGAGGGAAGTGTGGTAGGTCCCCGCTGATGGCCCAATACCTCTGTAATTTTATCCATGGCGGCTCCATGTGACTGGCTTTGTCCGGTGAGAGCCTGTTGGATTTTACCTCGATCTTCCTCGACCACTGTAAGGAACCTTTCCATGACTTTCCCCAGATGTTTTTGGTTCTCCGCCATCTTCGCCAAAGCAGCCTCCAAGTCTCCGCTGGATCCCACTTCTGACACCACCTGTGGGAGGGCGGGTCGGATATACAGACGCGGAAGCTGAATATATTTTCCAAGTGAGAATATTTTATTATCAGGTAGGTCCCTCTTTGATGTGGCGGTTGGGAAGGTATCGTGTCCTATCCGTGCAGAGGTACTGGGGTAACACTGTTCGTCGTCGTCTTCCTCTGAGCTGGATCTCAATGGCGTCTGCCTCGCTTCTTCGGCCAGTGTTTCTGCTTTCCGTAACAACTTTTCCCCTCAGCTGTATCGCGGAGGATAGGGTTGGAGAGTGATGGTTTTAGAACCCAATGGTCGTCTCTCCTAAGTTGTAGTACCAGACGAAAATTATAAGAAGGGAGGGAAAAGGGGTGTGTCGGGAAAAGCCCGCGTGGTGAGGAAGGTTGAACGAGGTTCAGGGGTAGAAGAAATGCCGGAAACTCACTCTGTGCTTAGGAATAAATCATGCGGGGTTGCCCGGACTAAGGGTGCTCGGGAATAACGAACTGATTAGTGCCCGGGGTCCTGCCCTACCTGCTTCCACCCCCCTCCCTCTGCTCAGTCTCCTCCCTCCTCCCTGCTCCCTGCCGGTCTTTCCCCTGGAGCTTCGTCACTCACCGGCCTCGCCGCAACTCTCCTGAGTTGCGGCCGCTCCACAGCTTCCTCCGGGGGACACCATCAGTCTTCGCTCCAGAACTCCTCCGGATCCTCTGATTCGGTTCCGCCTTCGTTCCCGACCTGGTCCGGTTCGCCGTCGTTCCGCTCCCCTTCTCTCTGCTTCGCTTCCTTCGTCCTTCCGCTTCCTGCTCCTTCTCCGCTCCGAGAGAGCACTTCCTGGGCCAGGTCTCCTTTGAATGGTGGATAAGCATTGCTTCCGGGGTTAGCCCCTCCCTCTTCCGTCTTCTTGCCTATCTGTGGGAAGAGATGAGAGGGGGGTGTGGTTGACGGGTGTTCCAGAGTCACATTCCGGGGTCCCTGCTTTCTATCCGGCGTTCGCACTCCCCGCACCACAGGTAAGGAAGGAGTTTGGCGTCGCTCTCCCGGCCCCACCCCCTCACAGGTGCCTCCACAATTGGCTTCTGGTGTACCCATGTAAGTCTGAGGTACCCAGGGCATAAGTACACCAGGGGTCTCCCGTGCATTCTGCCACCCATGGGAGCCCACTTAAACTGTGACTACAGGCCTGCCTATGAAGCATGTGTGAGTTGGTGCTTGTGCCTCTCACAACAGATATAAGTTCCTTATATCTGAGGTCACTGCACTTAAAAACAATAAGTCACCCCTAAGGCATGCTCTTAAGTCCTGAGGGCAGGGTGCTAGGTTATAAGTGTGAGGGTGCCCCTGTATGAGCAGGCCACCTCTACAAACCCCGGAGATTCTCCAGGCTTTGTAAGTGCGGTCAGCCATTTTATAGACATATAGTAGGCATGAGTCATTACTAGATGTGTAACTATATAATGGCTGTGCTGAGTCTGGTCATGTTTGGGATCAAACATGTTGGAATCATACCCCAATACCGATTATGGTGTTGGAGATATGAATCCATGCACCTTAGAGGAGTCCCCAGAACTCCCTGTAACAGCCTTTCAGGGTCTGCCAGCAAGCTAGTGCTGCTGCCGACCACAGACACGATTCTGCTCTCCTGTTGCTGAGCTGGGCTCAAGCAGTGGAAGGTAGAACAATAGGTTTGCTGTCACAGGGAGGTGTGACTACCTTCCAGACAGGACTTAGTGTATTGGGCTGGGGTGGTGTGGGGTTGAGGTGCCTGCCAGCGCCACCAGACTGCTATGAAGGGCACATTTGGTGCCCTCCTTGCATTCTCCAGCTTGAGCCATTTCAGGGAGCCCTTAGCTTCCCCTGTGTCCAGCCCCTCCTCCGGGAGGGACTCCTGAGTAATTCCAACCCTCTCCTTAGGGTACCTAAGGGCTTACCAGTGGGTGGGTTCTCAGATTAGTCATGGGACAAGACTCAACCCTGAAACTATGTCGCTCTTGTACTGTCTGGACACTTGAACTTCGCTGGACTTCTCCTGGAAAAGAGACTGCATCAAGGAAGACTTCTGCTGCTCCTGGTCTCGCAGTTCTGCAAGTGTTCTTCGTTGTCTGTGTCTGTGCTTCTGCTTGGTTCTTCAACAGGCCTGTGGGCATCAAGGGTACCTGAAGAAATCTCCCTTGGATTGAAGGAGTCACTCCCCTGCATCTGCAGGCACCGCAACAAAGCTGACCAGTCTGCTGCTCCTGTTGTCCTACGGACTTACTGAGGCCCAGCAAAACAGGTGGTGGTTCTGCAACTCCCGTGAGGCCTGACCTGTCGTCTCCGCAACTTTGGAGCCAGCATCCCTCGTTTGAACGGGCGGGACCAAACCACTGTGCACAGTGTTGGCTTGCTGTTGCCAAGGCTTGTTGGATTTGCACTCCAGAGATCTTTGTGATACAAGAAGCTCCAGCCTCCAGCATCTTTTTCTCCCAAGCTCAGCATCCTCACTGCATCCTCTGCACCGTGGGCCTTCTTTCTTGCTGAGCTGCTCGAGGTCCTCTTGTGCCCTTGGCCCGTGTGTCCTCTGAGGGTCTTCTCCTGTTTCAGTGGGCTCCCTGGCTTGTTTGGGGCCTGCTCTGACTCCTCTGCTGTTGATGAGTCCCTTGGACCTTGCTGGTCCCAACATTGCTCCTACTTCGTCATCCACAGCAGTTGCAGCTACCAAGGCTTGTTGGTGCTCCCTCCGGACACCAACTACCTAGTCACCGACATCGTGGGGCAGCTCGTAAATGGCTCCTGGTCTTCCTCAGCATCGTCTGGTCCTCACAGCTGCAGCGACAAGGCCATCATCTACTCTTCAGAACCTCCCAGCATCGGTGGGCATTATGTCTTCGTGCCTGCTGGTCGCCACACCGACTGGCATAGACTCTGCCTCTCTGCTTACAGATTCTTCACTTCCATAATCCACTCTTCAATTCCACTGGACTCATGCACTGTCTTCTCCAGCAGCATCTTCTTCAAAGTGTTCCATTGTCGTCTACGACAGTTTCCAACGTCACTATGCCCCTATGCACCCGGCTTCCCTGGTGTAGGTATCCTGGGTCCTGGGGCATCCACGGGTGGGGTGGCTCTCCAACCTTCTGTCTACCAAATGGTTTTTTCAGGGTCCACGTGGAAGGGTATTTCTTCTTCAAAACTGCAACCGCGTCTTCTCCTTTGACTTCTATTGGACATGTAGCTGTGTTTCCATTCTGCACACATCCTCCAGGGGGTTCCTGGGTACTTACCTTGGGTGGTTCCTTGTGTCCCCAGATCGTTTGAGTCTGCTGGTCCAAGTCCTGTGCTCCTTTGCAGGTCACATTCCGCTTTCTTAGTATATGGTTTGGTCTTCCCCTGGAGACCTCTGTATTTTGTGCTACATACCTAACTGATATTAAAGTATTTGTCTATGTTGTGTTGATATCTTCGGGTAGGAGATACACCAATGTGATAGTGGTTGTGTTGTGATTAAATAGATAGGGCGTGGCTAACTTCTTCAAGTGTCTAAGCTCAAGCATAGGAAAATGACTCCCTTTTGGCCCCAGCCAATAGCAAGGTTGATCACTTCATAGGACCGTCTTGTCCCAAGAGCCCAGGCCAGAAGTCAGAACAAAAAAAGTGCCATCCATTTCTTCCTTGGAAAGTACCAATAAACTTCCTACATGACCACGAGTGATGCCCTGAGCCTTGCATGCACGGATCGAGAGGTGGCCTTTGCTATTCAGCATCACTCCGGGTGGACTCCTGCCAAGCAAAGGATGAGCTCACACCTCAAAGAAGGAAAAATAGGAATGCCACTCTCTGCCGGCATCTGTATGTGAGAAACCTGGTGATGACCAAAGGATGCCATCCAGGCAGCAAGTTCATCCTTCTATTTTAGCTGGCTCTCTGGAGGGTATAAATACGAGGCATCATGGTAACTGCCTGGATAGGTGGTAAAGACTGAAATTATTGTTTTTAAAACAATTTGGGGGCAGTGACAGAGACGTTTGATATTAGCAGAACCAGGTGTCCATGAACAAAATGAGGAAGTCTGTTCTGCAAGAGTCTTAGCAGAGGCACCCCCCATCTAGTCGCCCCACCCAGATCCCAATAAATTTAGACCACACCAATTTCATGTTTATAGAAGAGTTGAGGCCACAGTTTATTAGGCATTTTTTAACTTACAAGCGATCCTTAAAACACCATTTAACTTATTAGGCACGCCTGTGTCCTTGAACAATAAGCTCAGCACTGTGCCCTACATTCAGTGCAGGTCCATTTGCCCAGGTGACCTATCACCTCGGGATGCAACCTTTTACTTTCACTCCGGGCAAGCGTCTGCTTCCAACCCAATCGGATGACCTTTTCACTTCCGGTGTCCACACACTCCCTGGGTAAGCATCTGCTTCCGACCCGGCCGGGTGACCTTTCACTTCCGGTGTCCACACATCTCCTTCCGGGTAAGCGTTTGCTTCCAACCCGTCCGGGTGTCAGGACTTCTAAGGATCAAAACTTCTCTGTCTGTTCAATATGCCTACAACAGGCAATACCACGCATGCAATAGAACGTTGATGCACTTCACCTGAGTTCTTAACGGAAGCGCACGCATACCAAGTTTCTCGTGAAAGTTAGTTAGTTAGTTTAGTCAGGTATACGCCGAGTCCGTCGGGCTTTCAGTTGTGAGTTCTTCAAGTGGACAATTCCAAACTCCGAGTTCAGTGCAGTCATTTCCACTTCATCTGAGTGCCTTTCTTGTGAATCCATGCGCACGCCACTGTTAAGGAGAACGCTACTTCCAGTGTCCTGCGCAATAGAGGGAAGACGCTACATAACCAAGAGAATAGTGCCTGAGGCGCGGAATACACGCAAGGTTTCCGCATCTCCACAGCTCGACTGAAACAATTGCAGTAATTTATGAGGCAGTGTTCGAGTTCCTCGTACAAGACAAGAAGCCTATCGAAGAGAGAATAACCAGAGCTAAGTACTAAAACAATGTTATATGAATATTAATTATACAACTACAGATATTCAAAAGAAAAGACGTAATAGGAGTCTTATACTTACCAAACTCATTCCTCTCGCCGTATTGGTCGCCTGAGGAAACAACAGAAATAGAAGGAGATTAAAAATAGAAATGCAGGTTAGTACACATAATTAACAAGAAATATAGACAAGCAGAATAGGTAGAAAACACAAGATAACACAGTAGATATTTCTTGATTATACAGAAGTTCTTCATTCAAGAAAGAACGGGCTATTTAACAATAGCAGGAAGACACGAAGACACATAGAAGAGAAGCAAGGTCTAAGGTTATCCTGGTACGTGGGTTGGATTTAGAAGGGAAAGCTAAGGTTATATAACACTTGTGTTAAGATTGTTGTTTTGGGTTTTCAGAATCAACAGCCGAGATAGTAACATAACATGATGAAGAAACAGAAGGCTGGAAGCAGATAACCGCAAGCAGTCTCTTTGTCTTCTTATTTATTTTATCCACTCCCCCTTCCCCCCTTGGGAGATTCTGATTGGTGTTGATATAATTGTACCTGGAGATCTCCTTGGAGGGGCATTGGGAAAAGGCATCTCTGGAAAAATGTGTATTCCATACCAAAGAAGTTGAGTTCCTTGGATTTGTCCTCACGCCATCTGGAATACCGATGGATAGTGAGAAGGTGATGGCTGTCCTGGATTGGAAATCCCCAAAGAATGTAAAAGAGCTACAAAGCTTCATTGGGTTTGCCAATTTCTATAGAAGATTTGTGAATGAATTTTCACATAAACTCATACCCCTTACTCGGCTCCTTAGGAAGGGGGTTCCTTTTAATTGGACAGAAGAAGCAGAAAAGGCTTTTCGACAACTGAAACAAGAGTTCACCACCGTGCCTGTTTTATTGCATGCCGACCCTGCAGAACCTTTTCATCTGGAAACAGATGCTTCAGATTTGGCAATTGGCGGAGTTCTCTCTCAAAGAAATAAGAGAACAGGACAACTCCATCCGGTGGCTTATAGATCTAGAAAATTAACCCCAGCAGAAATCAACTATACAATTACGGAGAAAGAATTATTAGCCATCAAAGCTGCATTTAAGGAGTGGAGGCACTACCTGATGGGAGCTAGACATACCGTGACAGTGTTCACAGACCATAGAAACCTGAAATTTTTTAAATCAGCTAAAACCCTTACTCCACGTCAACTTAGGTGGTCACTATATTTCGCAGACTACGATTTTGTGATCACCTACGGACCAGGAACTCAGAATGGAAAGGCTGATGCCTTGTCAAGATTGGATGTGGAAAAAATGGAAAAACCTCCAGAACAACAGACGATCATTCCAGAAGATAAGATTATGGCGACTGTGAATCAAGAGACCATAGAGGAAAAGATAATGAAGACCATGTCATCAGAAGAGATGGTAGAGTGGACAAAACAAGAAGTTGAGAGAGAAATAAGACACAGATTACCATTTCGCGCAGGAAAATTGTACCTGCCTAATCGAGAGTTGCGACAATTGTTCCTAGAGGAAAAACACGACAACAAGCTGGCTGGTCACAAAGGAACTCTGAAAACTAAGGAATTGATTAAAAGGAATTTTTGGTGGCCACAAATGTCTAAAGATATAGATTTTTATGTGAGGACATGCGAGGTCTGTGCATGGGGAAAATCGGTTAGACAATCTCCCAAGGGTTTGCTTCAACCCATGCCCACTCCCCCATATCCGTGGCATACGATCACGATGGATCTAATAGTGGACTTACCTTCAGACCAAGGTTACAACACTATATTAGTGTTTGTTGATGCCTTTACCAAAATGGTCCATTTTATTGCCTTAAGGAAAACCCCAACAGCCAAGGGATTAGCCATTCTTTTCAACACTCACATAGTACGAGCACATGGCGTACCCAGGGTAATAGTCTCAGACAGGGGTTCCCAATTTCTATCCCATTTTTGGAGGGCGTTCATGGAGGGACTGGGTGTAGAAACTAGGTACTCCACTAGCTTTCATCCAGAGACAGATGGGCAAACAGAGAGAGTGAATCAAGAATTAGAACAGTAGTTAAGGTTGTACTTACTTGATCAAGAAGGGGATTGGCCAGAATATATTTGGGCAGCTGAGTTTGCGTATAATAATGCAAAAAATGTCTCCACAGGATTCTCGCCATTCTATCTAAATTATGGGTGACACCCAAATTCCTCTGCGAATGAGAGAGAAATCTCAGTTCCTGCAGTAAAGGATCTGATTAAAAATCTGACACACATTCATCAGACAGCTACTGAAAACCTGCTTAGAGCTAAGGACAAATATAAGAGATATGCAGATAAAAAGAGAAGAGTAGGCCCAACC
The DNA here is from genome assembly GCF_964204655.1 of Triturus cristatus. Classification (NCBI taxonomy): domain Eukaryota; kingdom Metazoa; phylum Chordata; class Amphibia; order Caudata; family Salamandridae; genus Triturus; species Triturus cristatus. The sequence continues at coordinate 2,970,490 of NC_140591.1, forward strand.
TTACAATTTGGTGACAAGGTATGGTTGAACGCCAAAAACTTTAGATTAAAAGGGGTTCGCAAATTTCAGCCTAGGTTTGTAGGCCCTTACCAAATCGAAAAAATAATTAACCCAGCAACTTATCGTTTAAGATTACCCAAAAGAATGAAGATTCACCCAGTTTTTCATGTTTCTCTGTTAAAGAAAACCTCACCAGATTTGAGATTAACACTTCCTCCTAGAGCGGTACAAATAGAGTCCGGAGAAGAATTTGAAGTAAAAAGAATACTAGATTCTACGAAACGTAAGGGAAAAATCTATTATTTGATTGACTGGAAAGGTTATGGCCCAGAGGAGCGATCCTGGGAACTAAATACTGATGTAAATGCTCCCCGTTTGGTGAAGGCCTTCCATGAGAAATTTCCAAGAAAACCCAGACCGGAAGAGCCTCCCTTGTGAGGGGGTACTGTCAGGACTTCTAAGGATGAAAACTTCTCTGTCTGTTCAATATGCCTACAACAGGCAATACCACGCATACCGAAGGTAAAGCTTATTACCTGGAAGGAAGCTTGGAGATTGAACAACTCCAAGATGGCTGACAATGCACGAAGAGTGCAGTTCTAGTCTTCCTCTGCATGCTGAGTTCTACTTAGGGCGCTCGCAATAGAACGTTGATGCACTTCACCTGAGTTCTTAACGGAAGCGCACGCATACCAAGTTTCTCGTGAAAGTTAGTTAGTTAGTTTAGTCAGGTATACACCGAGTCCGTCGGGCTTTCGGTTGTGAGTTATTCAAGTTATTAATGGACAATTCCAAACTCCGAGTTCAGTGCAGTCATTTCCACTTCGTCTGAGTGCCTTTCTTCTGAATCCATGCGCACGCCACTGTTAAGGAGAACGCTACTTCCAGTGTCCTGCGCAATAGAGGGAAGACGCTACATAACCAAGAGAATAGTGCCTGAGGCGCGGAATACACGCAAGGTTTCCGCATCTCCACAGCTCGACTGAAACAATTGCAGTCATTTATGAGGCAGTGTTCGAGTTCCTCGTACAAGTCAAGATGCCTATCGAAGAGAGACTAACCAGAGCTAAGTACTAAAACAATGTTATATGAATACAAATAATACAACTACAGATATTCAAAAGAAAAGACGTAATAGGAGTCTTATACTTACCAAACTCATTCCTCTCGCCGTATTGGTCGCCTGAGGAAACAACAGAAATAGAAGGAGATTAAAAATAGAAATGCAGGTTAGTACATATAATTAACAAGAAATATAGACAAGCAGAATAGGTAGAAAACACAAGATAACACAGTGGATATTTCTTGATTATACAGAAAGAGCGGGCTATTTAACAATAGCAGGAAGACACGAAGACACATAGAAGAGAAGCAAGGTCCAAGGTTATCCTGGTACGTGGGTTGGATTTAGAAGGGAAAGCTAAGGTTATATAGCACTTGTGTTAAGATTGTTGTTTTGGGTTAACATAACATGATGAAGAAACAGAAGGCTGGAAGCAGATAACCGCAAGCAGTCTCTTTGTCTTCTTATTTATTTTATCCACTCCCCCTTCCCCCCTTGGGAGATTCTGATTGGTGTTGATATAATTGTACCTGGAGATCTCCTTGGAGGGGCATTGGGAAAAGGCATCTCTGTTCCTGCGCAAGTTCTGGAAGCACCTGACACCGGGTGACTATTCACTTCTGGCGTGTCCAAACTTTTGTTACGTGGGCAAGGATATGTGCTTCCAGCCCGTCAGACCCTGGTTAAATGTTCCCCCATCTATCTCTGCGAAGGTGACCCTGTAACCGGTACCCAACTTTTTCCATGACACAGGCTCTGCCCTTAATTGTCTACTTAATTGTTTGCTTCCGGTTCTCCTGAACAAATGCCATTGGGGGAGCTTGCTCCCTGGGTCCTGACTGTCCCGTTTGTGGCCTGTTCCCGTTTCGCAACTTGTTTTATTTTTGTCAGATCGCTTTGTAAGTTCTGTCATGCCTCTCTGGGAGCAATCGCTGCCAGCGAGGCCACCCCCTCCATACCTGCGGCCGTATTCTTCCAAACTACCAACAGCCTCTTGCATTCAATGCCGCTCGTATATTTCGTAGCAGGACATCTGTCCCAGTATCTGATAGGTACAACCCATCTGCACTGTAATAGTGTGGCTACCGCAAGTCAATTAGGCTATGCCTAATGCTGCCTAAACCTGCCCCCCACAGAACTTTGGCCATGAGGCTGTTTAGCCTCCTCCTTGACAACTCTATGCCTGTTTGGGAGCGAGCACCCGCCCATACCCTTCTGGGAATGATCTCAGACCATACCACTTCTGTGGCATCCATGCTCCGGGCTCAATTGGTGAGGTTTTTCTTTAGTATGTGAAGCAGATTACCCCTCCCTATCACTGGAAGGTCATTTCCCCTAGATGAATTACTAAAACATCTGGGTCCTTTGAGTGGGTGCGGCACGCTTGAATGACACTCTCCAATTCTCTCCAGTGTAACCCTGGCTTTCCAAACCATTGCACCCATGTGCGTTGTAGGAAAGTGGGTTTCTGTTGCAGTAACCCCCCCACTTTTTGCCAGACTATGGATGCACTTTTTCTTGGTGTGCCCTTGGTCCCTGCCAATCAGGTTCCCAGGGCCTGTCTTCTTTCCTCAAAACTAACCCAATGGGCCTCTCTGGTCACAGGTCAGCCCCTGGTAAATGGTACCACAGGTACCCAGGGCACTGTGACCAGAGAAGACACCTAAGGGCTGCAACACTTATTGTGCCACCCTTAGAGGCCCTGTACCTTTACACACACACACTGACTTTGCAGGCTGCGTGTTTTGGTGCAGAACAATGTAAAGAGTCGACATGGCACACATCCCTTTGTGCCATGCCTATAACCCACTGCCCTGGCATAGATCAGTCACCCCTCTAGCTGGGTGCTCCATGGCAGTGGTGAGGGTACAGGTGCATGAGGCCTGTTCCCCTACAGCGCCTGAGTCCATTCTTAGACAAGTGCAGTGCTGCCATTAAGAATATATGGTGCTGGGAGCTTGCCATTACGAACTCCACAGCACCATAATGGCTACACTGAAGACTGAGAAGTTTGGTATCACACTTCTCAGCACATTAAACCCACACTGATGCCAGTGTGGGATTTAATGTAAAATGCACACAGAGGGCATCTCAGAGATGCCCCCTGAAAACTAATGCACCACTAGTGTCCAGGCTGAGTGGCTGCTTTCAGCTGCCACCACCAGACATGTTACTGGACCCCTGGGTCGAGAGCCTGCTGCTCTCTGGGGCCTGAAAAAATGCATATCCTGAGACGAGGTTCTAAGTCACCTCCCCCAGGATGGGCAGGGTTCACGAAGGGGAAGCTTCAAAGGCGTGCCACCTTTGTGAGCTTCCCCAGACCATTTGCTGCTTTCAGCAACTGGTCCCCACTGGTTCTACCCTCCACTTTGGGTGGGAGAGCCGACGGGAAAAACAAGTGAGGGAAAGAGGTGTGCCCACCTCTGCCAACTCCATCCCTCAGGTGGGGGGTGCGAGGTGAAGCACAACTCTGAGTCCCCGCCATCTTGAGGATGGGGGGACCCAACCAACCAGGGACAGGCTCCTGCCCCCCTCCCACTGGAGGGTGGCACAATAGGGGGTGTACCCACCTCAGGGAAGGGACCCATTGGTCCCTGCCCTTTACCTACCTGTACCACCCCTAAATCTAGTATTTAGGAGGAACCCTGAACCTTGCTTCCTCAGATCCAGCCCCTGACAACAAGAAGAAAAGAAGAAGAAGAAGGACCGAGCAGCCGTGCAGCCCGCTAACAAGAGGAAGACGCCCACTGACTTGGCCCCAGACCTACCGGCCTATCTCCCCTTGAACCTGCTCATGGAAATCCCGGTGTGACCTGCAGCCAGCAACCTCAAACACCCCAGAGGACCTGCCTGCCTTCACTTCCAAAGACTGCTTCTCCCGTGAACACCGGATTTGTTCAACTGCAACCTCTGGCAGCAGCCAGAGACCACAAATCCAGCCCACTCTGCATCCGCCGAACCCGGCCCGAGCTCGAGTGGAAAAACACCATGAGGAGGTCACTCCGGCGATCCTGACCCGAGATCCGGCGACCCCTGACCTGCCTCAAGCCTCCATCTGATGCCTGCAGTCTAAATCCAGAAGGCCCCCCTAACCGCGACCAGGAGCTGGTAAGAAGATCCGACCCCAAAAGGCACCCCTGCACCCAACGCCCCACGGCCTTGTGTTCCCTAAACCGACGGTGCCTAACCAACCCTTAACTTCCCAACTTGCCTCTCCAAGTGGTGGTCACACCCAGAAGTCCTTCGTCTCCCTGCCTGCAGTGCTTTTGCAAACCGGACGTTCTCCATATAAAACAACAGGGCGCCCGACTCTGCACCCGGCCGCCCCAGTGCTGCTGAGGGTGCACCTTTTGTGCTACTTTGTTTCGGCATTTGCCCTGACCATAACCCTAGGAGCTTTGCTCCCACAACCCAGTGGCCTGCTTGCCAGCAGCCACCAACGGGAGGCCCCCTATCCCCCATTGGATAACATTGGGCCTCAACACTCTGCACCCGGCCGCCCTTGTGCCGCTGAGGGTGCAACAACAGTGCATCACTGACCCTGGGGGACCCCTGAGTCTAACCCCAGAACCTTAACTCCCATAGTCGATAACTTACCTGTGAACCGATAACCTGTTTTTCCTACATAGGATAACATTGACAATTTTCTTCCAAAACGTTTCTGTGTGGAGTTTTGTAATCTAAAAATATTCTTTAAAAATAGCACAAATAACCAAAACGTATTTACTTACCTGTTTACAGGAAATGTCCCAGTGCTGAATCCAGGTATCCAGCACTGAGAAAGAAAAGTAACGTACAAAGTAACTTACCTGTATTTTACTGAAAAAGCCTATTCATTCCAATGTACCGTATTTGCTAAGTGTTGCAACCTACTGCATCCCCTGTAAATCAAACAAAGTACAAGTTCTATTGCATTTTCAAACTGTTCTACAATCAACTTATTACTGTAAAGTATTTAATGCTTACCTGTGCCAGGCTTGCTTGGTTCTAAAAATAAAGCAACAGCATATATTTTTATGCAAACACAATTGACCTAGAGTTCAGTTCTTCAGTGTGTGAATTCACTTGCTGACTGAATGGGTGTGGGAAGGCGGATGTCCGGACGGATCCGCAGTGGGGAGAAGCAGAGCAGAACACGCAAGCACGACCAGAAGCGGTGAGCGCTCTAGCCGCGGAGAAGAAGGAACCGGAAGAGTCGTGACGTCAGACGCCCAGGGTGGAAAAAGAAGACAGACTGCGGAAGGGTCGTCATCGTCGGGAGCCGGGAGGAGCGAAGCGAAGGCGACTGGTGCGGGAACAGCAGCAGCAGGGACCAGAGAAGGTGACGGAGCACCGAAGGAGACTAGGAGAGACGACGGAGACACGGCTACACCAGCAGCAGAAAATCACAACAAGCCTGGCGGTCCGGAGGAGAGAGAGGACACCCCGGGTTCCTACGCCACGGCCCAGAGCAAGGGTCATGGTTTAAGGCGAGTGCCAATTGATGGGGCATTCTGGTGGGGGTGGTGGGGAGGTGCGGGGCTATGAGGCACTATCTTGTTGACGGTACAAAGAAGAAAGCGTCTAGCCCCTCCATGCTGCATAGGTGAACCTCACCCCTCCACACACAACGTCTGGTGGTGGTGGCACAATAACGTGTACACAAGTACGCAAAGTATTAAAACCGGTTTCCTTTTGTTTTTTTTCTTCTTCTCTGCCCCTGCCTATATTCCCTCTCTTGCCTCTGAGTGCCCTGAGAGAAGACGGGAGAACGACATCCGGAACAGGACCGAAGTCCGAGGAGTTTTGTTTTGTCTTTGAACCTCAACAGGCAAAGGCCCACCCCACTGCAGCTCCATCATTCGCTTCAGGCGCCCTTTCATCGACTATAATGACTCTTGTTGTTTCCTTTTATTGTTAAGCCAAAAAGAAGAGACAATATTGTTTCCTTGGAGACCAAGCAAACAAAACAAAGAAGGGAGTGTGAAAAACCCCATCCAAAATAAAGTCCCAAAGATCCCTCTACTACAGTCGTGTGACGTGTAGTTTCTGGTGTTTGAGCAACTGTCTCGATTACATTTTGGTGTCAGAAGTGGGATTCCTCACTTCTATCAGTGTGTCGCATCATGACACAACCCATGCCCGTCGAGGACGTTGTAGCCCAATTAGCCGAAGGACCGCGGCACTTACAACTGGTTGTGGAGCAACAAATCCAGACGTCTCAAATGGACCGAGAAGCCCTCCAGGGGGCCCTTAGAGAACAAGCTAGTCTGATTTCCACCAACCAGCAGGTGCAGGACACGGCCATATTGCACCTCACGGATGCCATTGTAAACACCCAAGTCCGCCCGAATGTCCCTAGCACTGTCCTTCAAAAATACTAAGAAGGAGATGATCCGGATTATTTTTTTTAAATTTTGAACGGGTGGCAACTACCGCAGCCTGACCTCCGGAAAGATGGAGCCAGTATATTGCTCCCCTTCTTTCCGGGGAGTTGCAAGCTGCCTATCAGGCAGCCAATCCCTCAGGGACCACGGCTTATCAGGACGTGAAAAAGGCCATTCTTAAACACCTAGGCTGCGATCCCGAGTATTATAGAAGCCGGTTTTGGAAAGAAAAATGGGGAGCGGGAGACAATCCCCGCGCCCTCTACTACCGCATCAGAGACTTAGGCAACAGATGGCTAACCACTCATACCTCATCTGTTGATGAGGTGGTAGAAAAGGTATACCTAGAGCAGTTCCTGGAGGTTCTACCCCCCAGTACACGGTCCTGGGTGAGGCAGCACCCCCACCTCACCTCCGCATCTGCAGTAGAAATCGCCTGTGCTTATCACAGGTCCCCCGAGTTCAAGGCTGGTATAGCATGACCCCAGTACCACCCTGTCCCAAGAGGCTCCCCTAAGCCCGAATACAAACCGCAACCCGTTCCCCGTCTGGGGCCTAGACCTGCCTACCAGCCCCCGGGCCCCAGCGGGCAGGGGCCACAATGTTTGAACTGTGCAGAATGGGGGCATATAGCCCAACAGTGTCCACACCGCACCACAGCAGCTGAACCTATGAAAGTTGGGTACTCCCGGGGCCGTATATACGTGACAGGTCAGGGTCCCCATCAGTTTAGGAAGGAGGTCCTCCTTAACGGAAAGAAACAACTAGCTTTACTCGACACAGGTTGCCATGTGACAGTGGTGGACAGCTCTGTGGTCCCCCCTGCCCAGGTAAACAACTCAGAACAGGTTAAGGTAACCTGTGTTCTCGGGGATACCAAAGCCTACCCAGTGGCCAAGGTCCTCTTGGAGGTAGACCATGATCCCCAGCTGAGAAGAGTAGGAGTGATACCCACCTTACCGGTGGCGGTCAAAATAGGGACTGATCATCTTAGATTCAAGGAGTATTTGGACATCGTACAGAGGGATGAAAGGACTTGGTTACAAGAAGCCCCGTTTAGTGACATGGAGTTAGAAACTCCGATCACCAGGATTAGAAAAAGCAGGCAAGAGAGAAGAAGAGACAAGAGAGACTTTAACCTTGCACAGCTATCATGCCCTCCTTTTCCTCTTTCCCTTATAGATACCGACAGGAAGAAGCCAACTAGCTTCCGTATGGCGCAACGGGAGGACAACACCCTTACCCATGCCTGGGAGCAGGTCCGCGAACAAGAGCCAGCACAGGTAGGACCATACTTTCTTGTACAACGGGGACTACTATACAGAGCTGTTCAAGGGGGGACACAAACATTCACACAATTGGTGGTACTGACCCCTTTTAGAGAGCCCGTGCTTCTCCTGGCCCACAATAAAATGGGGGGGGGACATTATGGTAAGGAGAATACCTTAAAATATCTCCTAGAAAAATTCTCCTGGCCCGGGGTTTATAAAGATGTAGCAAGGCATTGCGCTGCATGTGTTCGTTGTCAGTATACAAATCCGGGGGTGTGGCGAAAGCCCCGTTGCATCATCAACGTTCCCTTTAAGCGGGTGGGGATGGATTTGATCGGACCCTTGACACCTTCAGCCAGAGGACACCGCTACATCTTGGTCCTCGTAGATTACGCCACTAGATATCCTGAAGCTTTCCCGCTATCAAGTATGGCCACTCATGCGATAGCTCAGGCCATGAAATAATTTTTTTCAAGGGTGGGCTTCCCGGAAGAAATATTAACCGATCAGGGTACCCCCTTCATGTCTCGTCTCATGGCACTAACCTGTGCTGTGTTGGGTATTGACAGAATAAGAACCTCAGTTTACCACCCCCAAACAGATGGCCTTGTGGAGCGCTACAATAAGACTATTAAAAATATGCTCTGCAAGGTCGTCTTGGATTCCGGAAGGGATTGGGACCAGAAGCTACATCTGGTCCTCTTTGCGTTGAGAACCCATGAACAACAGTCCACAGGGTATTCCCCATTCGAATTGGTCTTTGGGCGGAAACCCAGGACCTTGCTGGATATGGCGGCAGAACAGTGGGAGGAGGAAGAGGAAGAAGGAAAACCCCTATCCCGCTACGCCGCCGACCTTCAGTCCTCCCTGACCCACTTATGGGGCCTTGCACATGATCACCTGGAAGAAGCCCAAAGGACCCAGAAACGGTATTATGATCAAAACAGCCGCCTACTCGAGTTTTTCCCTGGCGACAAGGTCCTCCTATTGCTTCCTTCCACGGAAGACAAACTACTAACGAGATGGCAAGGTCAATACATCATAGAAAAACGCGTCACTCCTGTCACATATAGCGTATTACTGCCCCACCGAGGCAGGGAAGGAAAGCAGATATATCACATTAACTTGATGAAACAATGGGAAGGCCCTTTGCCCACCCAGAACATGGGGATACCCATTAACTGCGCCTGTAACACCAAACCCCTGGAGGTGCCCCTTTTGTCGGTCCAAGAGGCGATAGAAGGGATAGTTCCCACTGGGTCCTGCCTGTCTCCCACACAAAGCGATCAACTAAAGTCTTTATTAGGGGCATTCCCAGGTCTCTTTTCCACCAAGCCGGGACTAACCACCTTGGTGCACCATCACATTGTGTCCCTAGGAAATAAAATCGTACAGCAAAAACCATATCGTATCCCGGCAGCCCGGAGAGAGGCTGTAGAGCGAGAAGTTTCAGACATGTTAAAAGCCAAGATCATTGAACCCTCCCAGAGCAACTGGTGCTCCCCAGTAGTGCTTGTACCAAAACCAGATGGAAGTCTGTGCTTCTGCATAGATTTCAGACAGGTGAACGCCATTACCAAATTCGATACATATCCCATGCCAAGAACAGACGAGATGGTGGAATGTCTAGGGAAGGCTAGGTATATGTCAACCATTGACCTCACAAAAGGGTATTGGCAGATCCCTTTAACTCCCGAGTCAAAGGAAAAGACAGCATTCTCAACTCCCTCTGATCTGTACCAATTCAAAGTGCTTCCTTTTGGATTACATGGGGCCCCGGCGGTATTCCAAAGGCTGATGGACCTTATCCTCAAACCCCATAAGACCTATGCCGTGGCCTATCTCGACGATATCGTCATATATAGCCCAACATGGGACGAACATTTAAGCCATCTAGAGGCCGTGTTCAGAGCACTCCAAGGGGCAGGAGTTACCATTAACCCAAAGAAATCCCTATCAGGAACCAACACAATCCAATATCTGGGTTATACCATCAAGGAAGGGCGGATTTACCCCCAAATAGATAAGGTAGAGGCCATCAGAGCGCTCCCAAGGCCCAGAACAAAGAAGAGGCCAGTTCCTTTTTAGGGTTTATAGGCTACTATCGTAGGTTCATACACAACTTCTCTTCGCTAACTAGTCCCCTAACCGATCTCCTAAAGAAAACCCAGCCGTCCCGCATACATACCTGGACCCCACAACACGAGACCAGCTTTCATACGCTAAAAAACGCTATCTGTACAGCACCGGTGTTACTTTGCCCAGAATTTGACCGCACCTTCGTTCTCCAAACCAACGCCTCCGGCCTCGGTCTGGGTGCCGTGTTATACCAGCCAGACCATAGCAATGCTCTAAAACCAATACTCTACATCAGTAGAAAGCTCTTTTCACATGAAGTACACTACTCAACCATCGAGAAAGAATGTCTCGCCATTAAGTGGGCCATAGAGGCCCTACAATATTACCTGCTAGGGAGGAAATTCATAGTTCTCACTGATCACGCACCCCTCACCTGGCTCGCGAATAATAAAGACACTAACCCCCGTGTCCTGCGATGGTTCCTTGCTTTACAACCCTTCTCGTTCCAGACCATCCACAACCCAGGGACAAGGCAGATTGGCGCGGATTTCCTATCTCGGCACCCGTCTTCTGAATGCCCCCAACATCCATTCCTAAGGGGGAGATGTGTGGGAAGGCGGATGTCCGGACGGATCCGCAGTGGGGATAAGCAGAGCAGAACACGCAGGCACCACCGGAAGCGGTGAGCGCTCTAGCCGCGGAGAAGAAGGAACCGGAAGAGTCTGTGATGTCAGACGCCCAGGGTGGAAAGAGAAGACGGACTGCGGAAGGGTCGTCATCGTCGGGAGCCGGGAGGAGCGAAGCGAAGGCGACTGGTGCGGGAACGGCAGCAGCGGGAACCAGAGAAGGTGACGGAGCACCGAAGGAGACGAGGAGAGACGACGGAGACACGGCTACACCAGCAGCAGAAAATCCAAACAACCCCGGCGGTCCGGAGGAGAGAGAGAGGACACCCCGGGTCCCTACGCCACGGCCCAGAGCATGGGTCGTGGCTTAAGGCGAGTGCCAATTGGTGGGGCGTTCTGGTGGGGGTGGAGGGGAGGTGCGGGGCTATGAGGCACTATCTTGGTGGCGGTACAAAGAAGAAAGCGTCTAGCCCATCCTTTCTGAATAGGTGAACCTCACCCCTCCCCACACAACGTCCGGCAGCGTATTCGGATGCTGGTCGGGTCGCGGCGTCGGGACGCGGCGTTGGTACGGGACCTTCAGGTATACTTGCGGATGGCCCGGATCAGCTTGCAGAGTCCGTGGCGTTCGGTGTTCGAGCCGTACCTTCGGTGCAGATGGGTGGCGACACTTCTCGGCGCCGTACAGCATACGGGGAGGATCAGCGTACTGCGGCTTCTCGGCTCTGAGTACGGCACAGTGCAGTACGTTAGCAGCGTACGGACCGTACCTGCGGGACGATGGAACTGGGGTCCGGCGTACAGGGTACGGCAGCCAGTGTTGTACGTCTCGAATCGGCGGGGAAGGTTAGGTGCAATGCGGCTGGTAGGGATACGGCGCGTACTAACGCTTTTGGATCAGCGTAGACGCACGGTGCCGGGCGGCAAAGACACGGCTTCGCGGCGGATGGGGTACGAGGCGTACTGGGGCCAAATCCAGCAGGAAACAAGCACAGATCGTCCAGGCAACTCAATTTTGGAAGGCAGATGAGTCCAATGGTCCTGGGACTCAGTTCAGGGGGCAAGCTCTCTTCGAAGCCCTTGGAGATAGTTGAAAAACAAAGTGCAAAGTCTCTTTCAGTCTTTTCCTCTCCTTTCTCAGCAAGGCACCAACTGCAGGCCAATCCCCCAGGTCAGGGAAAGTTACTCCTCCTTCAGCTTCTTCCAGGTCCTTCTAGTTGGGCAGAGTTTCTTTGTGATTCAATCAGGATCTGATTTCTTAGGAGCAGGGCTCCTACATTTATACCAAGTTTCTTTTGTCTTTGCAGGCCAGGGGGGCCTTTGCCTAATCCCAGTCCAGTTCTTTTCAGTGAGGAGCACTTTGTTGTTGGGACTCTGGCTTCTTCTTTCAGCAGGCAGGGCAGAGACATCAGACGCTCCCCAGGGGGTGGAGCCAGCATTGTGGTGGCAGAGCACTGCCCTATTCAGAGTCAAGGTGCACTCCTCCCACCCATCCTGGTGTAATCTTTCTATTCACCACCTGGCAGCCCCAGCCTATCTCCTGGAACTTCCCAGCCTTGTCACTCAAGCTACACACAAAGAAGATAGCCCTCCCCTCCAGAGGCGGACTGAGATGGTTATGCACGCAAAGGCTAACTTTCTAAAAGTAGCATTTGCAAACCCAGGATATTAAAATAACCTTTACTAAAAGATGTATTTTATTATTCTGAGTTCAGGCATACTAAACATGAATTTATACCATGCTTCCTGAGCCTGCTAGGATTATAGAGTGTTATAATCTAGCAGCCCATTCTGGCCTATGGAGAGCAGGTAGCCTTACAATAGTGAAAAACGAAAATGGCTGTAATTCACTATTAGGACATGCCACACACCTCAGGGCATGTCCTACCTTATCCTTACAATGCACCCTGCCCTAGGGCCTTCCATTGGGGTGACTAATATGAAGGTAAGGGAAGGTTTAGGGACTGGCAAGTGGGGACACTTGCCCAGTCAGCATGACAGTACCAGACTGCATGCAGGTTCTGCAGTGGCAGACCTTAGACACATTTTACCAGGCTGCTTCTGTTGGTGGCACAACCAGTGCTGCAAGCCCACTAGCAGCATTTGGATATACAAGCCCTTGGCACCCCTGGTGCACTCTACTAGGGACTGATAGTAAACCAAATAAGCCAAACATGGAAGTCAATTCACATAATACATTTTCCCATAGGGAGCACTTGCACTGTGGCACTGGATGGCAGTGGCACAGTGCCCTGAGCAGCTAACACCAGCACAAAAATACATTGAGGCACAGACAAAAATGGAAGGGTGACCCACGCCAATGGTGCCAGGTCTAACACGTGTCCCCTCCAGCTGAAATGTGGGGAGAACTACCCTACCCCAGGGAGTTCTCATCACTAAGGCGGAAAAATCTGGAAAGACCATCAGCGTTGGCGTGGTCTGTACCGGGGCGATGTTCCACCGTGAAATCCATCCGCTGTAGGGAAATGGACCACCTCAACAACTTAGGATTCTCACCCCTCATCTGCATCAACCATCTGAGGGGCCTGTGGTCTGTTTGAACCCGGAAGTGAGACATCAACAAGTAGGGTCTTAGCTTCTTCAATGCCCAGACCACAGCAAATGCTTCTCGCTCAATCGCACTCCACTTTTGTTCCGGGGGAAGCAACCTCCTACTAATAAAGGCTATGGGTTGGTCAAAGCCCTCCTCAGTGATCTGTGAGAGAACAGCCCCTACACCATGCTCTGATGCATCTGTCTGCACAAGGAACTCTTTGGAGAAGTCAGGAGCCAAGAGCACGGGCGCCGTGCACATGGCAGTTCTCAGGGTGTCAAAGGCCTTCTGACAGGCGTCAGTCCATATCACTTTTCTGGGCTGCTTCTTCAAAGTCAGCTCTGTCAAGGGGGCAACGATGCTGCCATACCCCTTGACAAACCTCCTGTAGTACCCTGTGAGTCCTAAAAAGGCCCTCACCTCCGTCTGGGTCTTTGGGGGCTCCCAAGCCAGGATGGTTTCAATCTTGGGTTGTAGGGGCGCCACCTGGCCGCTCCCTACTTGGTGTCCCAAGTACACCACGGAACCCTGCCCGATCTGACACTTGCTTGCCTTGATCGTGAGGCCTGCCTTGCGCAGTGCCATCAACACTTCCCAGAGATGTCGCAGGTGTTCTTCCCATGTGCCACTGAACACTGCGATGTCATCCAGGTATGCGGCGCTGAACTCGGTCAGCCCAGCCAACACCTGGTTGACCAACCTCTGGAAGGTGGCAGGGGCATTCTTCATCCCAAATGGCATAACCCGGAACTGGAAACGCCCATCTGGTGTGGAGAATGCGGCCCTCTCTTTGGCCCCATCAGTCAAGGCGATCTGCCAGTACCCAGACGTTAAATCAAACGTGCTGAGGTACCGTGCAGCCCCTAACCGATCGATGAGCTCATCAGCTCTGGGGATGGGGTGCGCGTCAGTCTTCGTGACTGAATTGAGTCCTCTGTAGTCCACACAGAACCGGAGTTCGGGTGTGGCACTCGGCGAGGCAGCCTTTGGGACCAAGGCCACTGGGCTGGCCCAAGGACTGCTGGAGGACTCAACCACCCCTAGAGCAAGCATCTTTGAGACCTCCTCTTTGATGCAGGCTCTGACCCTTTCAGTTACCCTGTAAGCCTTGTGCTTCACAGGTAAGCTGTCTCCTGTATCCACATCATGGACGCACCAATCTGTGATACCAGGAACCAGGGAGAACAGGTCAGGAAATAGCCCCAGCAGCTGGCGGCAGTCATCCTGTTGCTCAGGGGTCAGGGTGGGTGAGAGGTTAACTCCATCCACTGACCCGTCTCGCTCTGAGGCTACCAGGAGGTCAGGAAGAGGCTCAGACTCCTCCTCTGTCCCATCATCTGTGGCCAAGAGCATGCCCACTTCGGACCTCTCCAAGTGGGGCTTCAGTCGATTGACATGGAGGACCCTCAAGGGGTTCCTCGGAGACTGCAAGTCCACCAAGTAGGTGACAGAACTCTTGCGCTCCACAATCTCAAAGGGTCCTGTCCACTTATCCTGGAGTGCACAGGGCTCCACAGGGGCCAGGACCCACACCTTTTGACCAGGTTGAAGCTCAGCCAGAGTGGCATTCTGGTTGTACCACCGCTTCATTTCCTCCTGGCTGGCTTCCAGGTTTGCCTCAGCAAGTTGCCTGAAACACCTAGTCTGGTTCTGGAAAGCCAGCATGTAACTGTATACATTCTGGGGAGGTTTCCTGGGAGATTGCTCCCAGCCTTCCTTGACCAGACTAAGAGGTCCTCGTACTGGGTGGCCATACAAAAGCTCAAAGGGACTGAACCCCAGAGACTTCTTTGGCACCTCACGGTACGCAAAGAGAAGGCATGGTAAGAGGACGTCCCACTTACGCCTCATGGGTTCCTCAAGACCCATAATCATGCCTTTTAGGGTTCGGTTGAAGCGCTCAACCAACCCGTTTCCTTGGGGATGGTAAGGGGTGGTGAACTTGTATGTCACACCACACACTTGCCACAGGGATTTCATATATTTCGATATGAAATTGGTCCCCCTGTCAGACACCACCTCTAGAGGGAATCCTACTTGTGAGAAAATTCCCATCAGTCCCCGTCCCACCACGGGGGCCGTCACTGTCCTCAGAGGGATGGCTTCAGGGTACCGGGTGGCATGGTCCACCAAGACCAGGATAAACCTGTTGCCCATGGCTGTCTTGGGGTCCAGTGGCCCCACAATGTCAATCCCCACTCGCTGGAATGGGGTACTGACCACAGGGAAAGGTTGGAGTGGATCCCTCAGCTTCCTTCCACACTTACCACTTGCCTGGCAAGTCTGGCATGTCCTGCAGTGAGTGTCAGAACTCCTGCGCATTTGAGGCCAATAAAAGTGGGTGACAAGCCTTTCGAAGGTCTTGTCCTGCCCCAAATGCCCTGCTAACGGAACGTCGTGAGCCAGCCCCAGTAGGAAGGCTCTGAACTTCTGGGGTACCACCAGCGCACGGGCTGACCCAGGTTCAGCAACCTTAGGCTCTGAGTACAGGAGGTTGTTCTCCCAGTAGATCAAGTGAGTACCGGACTGATCACCATTGGCGTGGGCTGCAGCCTGCTGCCGCATACCAACTAGAGAGGGGCACTCCTTCTGCTCCCTGCAGAATTCCTCCCTGGTGGGGCCTCCTTCTTGCTGCCAATGGGTCAGCTCAGGCAGGTCCCCCAGTTTGGCTATCTGTTCCCTGGTAGGCTCCAGGGCATCCCCCTCAAGGTCTGCTTCCTCCTGTGCCGTGGGAACTTCAGGAGCCGGTTTCCCGTTCCTCCTGCGCCCTCTCCCTAAGGCCAGTTCCTGGGCCTCTCCTTCAGGCTCCAGGGTCCCTTCAACACCCCTACTGGCTGCCATCGACTGGGTGGTCACGCACGCCCAATCAGGTAAACCCACCATCCGCAGGTGAGTTGTTTTCTCCACCTTTTCCCAAGGGGAGCTCTCCAAATCGTTACCTAGGAGACAATCAACAGGCATGGCCTCTCTCACAGCCACTTGCAGAGTACCAGAGACCCCCCCCCCCACTCAAAGGGAACCTGAGCCATTGGACACTGACTCTCTGTGTTGTCGGCGTTGACAACACGGCAGAATGCGTGTGGGACAACCTGCTCTTGAGACACCAGGTGTTGCTTAACAGCAGTCATACTGGCTCCTGTATCTCTAAGAGCCCCCACCCTTCGGCCATTTATGGTCACCCACTGCCCATACTTTTGAGTATTGGGGGGCAGTTGGGCCTCAGCGACCATCTCACTGTCTCCTAATGAGACTAGGGTCATCTGTACGGGAACCCCTTCCCCGTGGACATCTACCTCCCTCCCAAAGGCTACACTAGCCACCTGCTTGGGGGGTGGAGCACCAGAGGGTGCTGGTTTCCCATACATGGGGCACTTGGGATCCATGGAATAGTGCCCCAGGTTGTTACACTTGTAACATCTGGGGGGCCCTCTTTGAACAGGGTTACCTGTCGGGGCCCCGGTCTGCTTCGGGGGTGGGGGTGGCTGAGAACCTTTCCCTTGGTTCCCCTGGGAATTACTTTGGGGCCCTCTGTAGAACTCCCTCTGTTTACCCTTGTCCCCCCCACTCTTCTGCTGGGGACCTTGAACACTTTTGGCGGGGCCTCCCATGGGACCCTTGTGGACCCTGGTGCTGATCCAGCGGTCCGCCTCCTCAGCAAGCTTCCTAGGGTTAGTCAGCTTGCTATCGATCAGGTGCTGGCATAGCTCAGGAAAACAATTATCAGACAAATGCTCCCATGCAATTAAATCAAACAGCCCTTGGTAATCATTCACTTTGCTACCCTTCACCCAACCATCTAGCGCTCTGGAAAAAAAAGTCACATATTCTACATAAGTGGTACCAGGTTTCTTGGTGCAATCCCTAAACCTCTGTCTGTACAATTCAGGAGTTAACCCATACCTTGTCATCAGAGCTTCCTTCATGTGTGGATAGGATGTGTGGACATCAGAGGGGAGATCCAGCAGTGTGTCCCGCCCCTCACTCAGGAACCTTCCCCACAACCCCGCTCCCCAATCTTTCTCAGGGACCCGGTGGGAGGACATGGCTACTTCATAGGCCCTGAACCATTGCCCAATATCATCCTGCTTATAATACTCTTTCACTACATCTTTAGGAATGTGCACCCTTGACTCTGTTAAATTGCTGCCACCAGAGGGAGAGCGGTCTAAACTCTTGGCCTTGAGATCCAACTCCCTCATTTTTACCTCATGCTCCATGGCCAGCCTTTGTCTTTCCATTTCCATTTGCAGTTTTGCCATCTCCACTTCATGTGCTCTTGCAGCACTCCTGTCGGCCATCTCCTCTGGCGACAGGCCTCTGCCAGGCTCAGAAGCACCTTCTGGGGTATCACCTCCAGCGCATTCTCTGGGAACTTTGATTCGTACCAGGCCCTCAGCGCCTTTGTGTACTGCTCCTTGGTTTTCAATCCAGTTTGGTTAATTCCGTACTTGGAGAGGTATCCTTTCAAGACTTCCTTTGTGCACTTCATCAGTGCCATCTCCTCCCAATCTATGTCATCAACCCCAGAGAATATAGAGGACGCTCCGCCTCTATTAACTGAGCTAGGCATGGTTTCTTAAAGTGGAGATTCTTCAGCAAAACAAAAATCAATACTGTGTGGCTGCGTTATTGGTCTGAACTCACTACGTGGCGTTCACTCAATCACTGTACATGAATCACAAATGCAAATTCAAATCCTCACCGCTGACCACCAATGTTAGAATTGGGAATCTCTAGTTGGCACAGGTATGCACTTGCGACAAGCAGGGACTCTCAATTCTAAGTCAGAGTAAGGGGATCACCCTTTCAAATAACCCCTGCTCACCCTTTAGGTAGTGTGGCGCAAGCAGTCAAGACTATTCTCAGGGCGTCATAGGTTAAGCATTTGTGAACACATACAGTAATACAATGACACACCACAAATGGACACCAGTCACGGTTATATTAAAAATAGGTTTCTTTATATAAGGCTTAGCACAAGACCAGAATAACGTTTAAAATGACCACAGTAGTATTTCAAAGTTCAATGTTCTTGTAAAAAGGCTTAAAAATGCAAAAATAGGCTTCTTTTACTCAATTCTGCTTCTTTTCAGGCTTTGTACGGTTCGTACCTGGGTGTGCGACTTGTCCGCATTAAACACAAGGAAAGTACGAGTCAAACAATCGGTGCGGACTCCGGGGTCCGTGACGCGCACGCTGCGGTGCGAACAGAACAAAGTACCTTAAGTTCGTGGAGTCCGCGACGGACAGTGCGGGACAAGTTGATGGGTCCAGGTCGTAGTTCGGCAGCGTATTCGGATGCTGGTCGGGTCGCGGCGTCGGGACGCGGCGTTGGTACGGGACCATCAGGGATACGTGCGGATGGCCCGGATCAGCTTGCAGAGTCCGTGGCGTTCGGCGTTCGAGCCATACCTTCGGTGCGGATGGGCGGCGACACTTCTCGGCGCCGTACAGCGTACGGGGAGGATCAGCGTACTGCGGCTTCTCGGCTCTGAGTACGGCACGGTGCAGTACGTTAGCAGCGTACGGACCGTACCTGCGGGAGGATGGAACTCGGGTCCGGCGTACAGGGTTCGGCAGCCAGTGTTGTACGTCTCGCATCGGCGGGGAAGGTTAGGTGCAATGCGGCCGGGAGGGATACGGCGCGTACTAACGCTTTTGGATCAGCGTAGACGCACGGCAAAGACACGGCTTCGCGGCGGATGGGGTACGAGGCGTACTGGGGCCAAATCCAGCGGGAAACAAGCACAGATCGTCCAGGCAACTCAATTTTGGAAGGCAGATGAGTCCAATGGTCCTGGGACTCATTTCAGGGGGCAAGCTCTCTTCCAAGCCCTTGGAGATAGTTGAAAAACAAAGTGCAAAGTCTCTTTTAGTCTTTTCCTCTCCTTTCTCAGCAAGGCACCAACTGCATGCCAATCCCCCAGGTCAGGGAAAGTTACTCCTCCTTCAGCTTCTTCCAGGTCCTTCTAGTTGGGCAGAGTTTCTTCGGGGTTCAATCAGGATCTGATTTCTTAGGAGCAGGGCTCCTACATTTATACTAAGTTTCTTTTGTCTTTACAGGCCAGGGGTCCCTTTGCATAATCCCAGTCCAGTTCTTTTCAGTGAGGAGCACTTTGTTGTTGGGACTCTGGCTTCTTCTTTCAGCAGGCAGGGCAGAGACATCAGACGCTCCCCAGGGGGTGGAGCCAGCATTGTGCTGGCAGAGCACTGCCCTATTCAGAGTCAGGGTGCACTCCTCCCACCCATCCTGGTGTAATCTTTCTATTCACCACCTGGCAGTCCCAGCCTGTCTCCTGGAACTTCCCAGCCCTGTCACTCAAGCTACACACAAAGAAGATAGCCCTCCCCTCCAGAGACGGACTGAGATGGTTAGCACGCAAAGGCTAACTTTCTAAAAGTAGCATTTGCAAACCCAGGATATTAAAATAACCTTTACTAAAAGATGTATTTTATTATTCTGAGTTCAGGCATACTAAACATGAATTTCTATGTTATAATCTAGCAGCCCATTCTGGCCTATGGAGAGCAGGTAGCCTTACAATAGTGAAAAACGAAAATGGCTGTAATTCACTATTAGGACATGCCACACACCTCAGGGCATGTCCTACCTTATCCTTACAATGCACCCTGCCCTGGGGTCTACCATAGGGGTGACTAATATGAAGGTAAGGGAAGGTTTAGGGACTGGCAAGTGGGGACACTTGCCCAGTCAGCATGACAGTACCAGACTGCAAGCAGGTTCTGCAGTGGCAGACCTTAGACACATTTTACCAGGCTGCTTCTGTGGGTGGCACAACCAGTGCTGCAAGCCCACTAGCAGCATTTGGATATACAAGCCCTTGGCACCCCTGGTGCACTCTACTAGGGACTGATAGTAAACCAAATAAGCCAAACATGGAAGTCAATTCACATAATACATTTTCATATAGGGAGCACTTGCACTGTGGCACTGGATGGCAGTGGCACAGTGCCCTGAGCAGCTAACACCAGCACAAAAATACATTGAGGCACAGACAAAAATGGAAGGGTGACCCACACCAATGGTGCCAGGTCTAACACCCACCCATTAATTCTGGGAGCCACATACATGAGCACATATCGCGTCCCACCAGGACAATTTCCTTTTCGTGGTAATAAGATGAGATGAAGGGCATTAAAGCCGCTGTAGCTGACCTGCCGTCCCTCTTATCTGCCCGTGCCTCGGCACTGAGTCCGTCCTCTATGCCCATGTCTCGCCAGGCGGCAGACTTTCTATTTAGCCACCATGGTCCTTACTTAGTCCGTCCTCTGTGCACACGTCTTGCCAGGCGGTCGCCTCTATGTCTAGCTGCTGCGGTCCTCAGTCTGTCCCTTGTGGACCCTGGTGCTGATCCAGCGGTCCGCCTCCTCAGCAAGCTTCCTAGGGTTAGTCAGCTTGCTATCGATCAGGTGCTGGCATAGCTCAGGAAAACAATTATCAGACAAATGCTCCCATGCAATTAAATCAAACAGCCCTTGGTAATCATTCACTTTGCTACCCTTCACCCAACCATCTAGCGCTCTGGAAAAAAAAGTCACATATTCTACATAAGTGGTACCAGGTTTCTTGGTGCAATCCCTAAACCTCTGTCTGTACAATTCAGGAGTTAACCCATACCTTGTCATCAGAGCTTCCTTCATGTGTGGATAGGATGTGTGGACATCAGAGGGGAGATCCAGCAGTGTGTCCCGCCCCTCACTCAGGAACCTTCCCCACAACCCCGCTCCCCAATCTTTCTCAGGGACCCGGTGGGAGGACATGGCTACTTCATAGGCCCTGAACCATTGCCCAATATCATCCTGCTTATAATACTCTTTCACTACATCTTTAGGAATGTGCACCCTTGACTCTGTTAAATTGCTGCCACCAGAGGGAGAGCGGTCTAAACTCTTGGCCTTGAGATCCAACTCCCTCATTTTTACCTCATGCTCCATGGCCAGCCTTTGTCTTTCCATTTCCATTTGCAGTTTTGCCATCTCCACTTCATGTGCTCTTGCAGCACTCCTGTCGGCCATCTCCTCTGGCGACAGGCCTCTGCCAGGCTCAGAAACACCTTCTGGGGGTATCACCTCCAGCACATTCTCTGGGAACTTGGATTCGTACCAGGCCCTCAGCGCCTTTGTGTACTGCTCCTTGGTTTTCAATCCAGTTTGGTTAATTCCGTACTTGGAGAGGTATCCTTTCAAGACTTCCTTTGTGCACTTCATCAGTGCCATCTCCTCCCAATCTATGTCATCAACCCCAGAGAATATAGAGGACGCTCCGCCTCTATTAACTGAGCTAGGCATGGTTTCTTAAAGTGGAGATTCTTCAGCAAAACAAAAATCAATACTGTGTGGCTGCGTTATTGGTCTGAACTCACTACGTGGCGTTCACTCAATCACTGTACATGAATCACAAATGCAAATTCAAATCCTCACCGCTGACCACCAATGTTAGAATTGGGAATCTCTAGTTGGCACAGGTATGCACTTGCGACAAGCAGGGACTCTCAATTCTAAGTCAGAGTAAGGGGATCACCCTTTCAAATAACCCCTGCTCACCCTTTAGGTAGTGTGGCGCAAGCAGTCAAGACTATTCTCAGGGCGTCATAGGTTAAGCATTTGTGAACACATACAGTAATACAATGACACACCACAAATGGACACCAGTCACGGTTATATTAAAAATAGGTTTCTTTATATAAGGCTTAGCACAAGACCAGAATAACGTTTAAAATGACCACAGTAGTATTTCAAAGTTCAATGTTCTTGTAAAAAGGCTTAAAAATGCAAAAATAGGCTTCTTTTACTCAATTCTGCTTCTTTTCAGGCTTTGTACGGTTCGTACCTGGGTGTGCGACTTGTCCGCATTAAACACAAGGAAAGTACGAGTCAAACAATCGGTGCGGACTCCGGGGTCCGTGACGCGCACGCTGCGGTGCGAACAGAACAAAGTACCTTAAGTTCGTGGAGTCCGCGACGGACAGTGCGGGACAAGTTGATGGGTCCAGGTCGTAGTTCGGCAGCGTATTCGGATGCTGGTCGGGTCGCGGCGTCGGGACGCGGCGTTGGTACGGGACCATCAGGGATACGTGCGGATGGCCCGGATCAGCTTGCAGAGTCCGTGGCGTTCGGCGTTCGAGCCATACCTTCGGTGCGGATGGGCGGCGACACTTCTCGGCGCTGTACAGCGTACGGGGAGGATCAGCGTACTGCGGCTTCTCGGCTCTGAGTACGGCACGGTGCAGTACGTTAGCAGCGTACGGACCGTACCTGCGGGAGGATGGAACTCGGGTCCGGCGTACAGGGTTCGGCAGCCAGTGTTGTACGTCTCGCATCGGCGGGGAAGGTTAGGTGCAATGCGGCCGGGAGGGATACGGCGCGTACTAACGCTTTTGGATCAGCGTAGACGCACGGCAAAGACACGGCTTCGCGGCGGATGGGGTACGAGGCGTACTGGGGCCAAATCCAGCGGGAAACAAGCACAGATCGTCCAGGCAACTCAATTTTGGAAGGCAGATGAGTCCAATGGTCCTGGGACTCATTTCAGGGGGCAAGCTCTCTTCCAAGCCCTTGGAGATAGTTGAAAAACAAAGTGCAAAGTCTCTTTCAGTCTTTTCCTCTCCTTTCTCAGCAAGGCACCAACTGCATGCCAATCCCCCAGGTCAGGGAAAGTTACTCCTCCTTCAGCTTCTTCCAGGTCCTTCTAGTTGGGCAGAGTTTCTTCGTGGTTCAATCAGGATCTGATTTCTTAGGAGCAGGGCTCCTACATTTATACTAAGTTTCTTTTGTCTTTACAGGCCAGGGGTCCCTTTGCATAATCCCAGTCCAGTTCTTTTCAGTGAGGAGCACTTTGTTGTTGGGACTCTGGCTTCTTCTTTCAGCAGGCAGGGCAGAGACATCAGACGCTCCCCAGGGGGTGGAGCCAGCATTGTGCTGGCAGAGCACTGCCCTATTCAGAGTCAGGGTGCACTCCTCCCACCCATCCTGGTGTAATCTTTCTATTCACCACCTGGCAGTCCCAGCCTGTCTCCTGGAACTTCCCAGCCCTGTCACTCAAGCTACACACAAAGAAGATAGCCCTCCCCTCCAGAGACGGACTGAGATGGTTAGCACGCAAAGGCTAACTTTCTAAAAGTAGCATTTGCAAACCCAGGATATTAAAATAACCTTTACTAAAAGATGTATTTTATTATTCTGAGATCAGGCATACTAAACATGAATTTCTACCATGCTTCCTGAGCCTGCTAGGATTATACAGTGTTATAATCTAGCAGCCCATTCTGGCCTATGGAGAGCAGGTAGCCTTACAATAGTGAAAAACGAAAATGGCTGTAATTCACTATTAGGACATGCCACACACCTCAGGGCATGTCCTACCTTATCCTTACAATGCACCCTGCCCTGGGGTCTACCATAGGGGTGACTAATATGAAGGTAAGGGAAGGTTTAGGGACTGGCAAGTGGGGACACTTGCCCAGTCAGCATGACAGTACCAGACTGCAAGCAGGTTCTGCAGTGGCAGACCTTAGACACATTTTACCAGGCTGCTTCTGTGGGTGGCACAACCAGTGCTGCAAGCCCACTAGCAGCATTTGGATATACAAGCCCTTGGCACCCCTGGTGCACTCTACTAGGGACTGATAGTAAACCAAATAAGCCAAACATGGAAGTCAATTCACATAATACATTTTCATATAGGGAGCACTTGCACTGTGGCACTGGATGGCAGTGGCACAGTGCCCTGAGCAGCTAACACCAGCACAAAAATACATTGAGGCACAGACAAAAATGGAAGGGTGACCCACACCAATGGTGCCAGGTCTAACACCCACCCATTAATTCTGGGAGCCACATACATGAGCACATATCGCGTCCCACCAGGACAATTTCCTTTTCGTGGTAATAAGATGAGATGAAGGGCATTAAAGCCGCTGTAGCTGACCTGCCGTCCCTCTTATCTGCCCGTGCCTCGGCACTGAGTCCGTCCTCTATGCCCATGTCTCGCCAGGCGGCAGACTTTCTATTTAGCCACCATGGTCCTTACTTAGTCCGTCCTCTGTGCACACGTCTTGCCAGGCGGTCGCCTCTATGTCTAGCTGCTGCGGTCCTCAGTCTGTCCTGTCTTCCCATACCCTGGTACGTGCAGTCCCTCCTTGCTGTAGCAGCTTGGCCTCGGAGGGCGGTTATAGTTTGTGCGAGCGCAACCAGTGAGGGAAGGAGGCGGAGTCCAAAGTCCCAGGAGTGCGCCCCGCCCCCGCGAGCCGCCGGAGCAGCCGCGACCCTTGACAAGAGCTCCCAGCTGAGAAGGCTATGGGAGCAGCCGTGAGTACCGCTGTCACCGGGAGGGTGCTCTGGGCGGGAGGGCTAGGGGTGCCGGGCAGGGCTGTCAGTTTAGTGACAAGACCCCTGAATGGGGCAAAGAGAACCTCCGGCAAAGTAAAAGGGAGAAAAGATTGACCCTCCCCCTCCAATCATGAGGAGTAAGACCTCTTCCCAGGCGTGACAGGACTCCTTCGCAGGCGTGACAGGACTCACTGGAGTGACAGGACAACCTACACCCCACATGCTGTCCATGCGCCTTTAACCTCATTGTAGTCCTCCTCATCCCCTCTGCCGCGCTTCCTCTCTACAAGATTGTAACCTATTAGCGGCTTGAGCACTGCAACCATTCATCGCTTCTGAATGGTGCTTGAAACCCCACTATGCCATCTCTAAGCTATTGTGCGCACTTGCATTGCATTGAACCGCCACCTCTACCACCCGTTGAAGAAACCTGATGGTGCCTACCCTCCGTAATCCACCCCAGTGTGCCTACTCCGATCCCCCTGTTAACCACCCAAACTCTAGGTTTGTGGCAAGCACCGCAACTCTCGACCTCCACTACTTCAAGCATGTGCTCTTCCCCACACCTTGTTTGAATCCTGCCGCCGGATGACTTTGCGCAGAGGGCAGTGAAATCCTCAATGCGCACTGCTGCGAGGCCCACAAGGGGGTACCTGGGCTAAGCCGAGGGTGTAGCCGCGCCCTGCCGCACTGCTTAGATTTAGAACACCCTTCGCCCAAAAGTACCCAGACCCCACCTACTCTCATGCTTACATTATACCCAGCACCAATATGGAGGCACCTTATTTGTTGGGAAACGCTACATTTTAAGCCAAAAGCGCTTTATCTGCTCGCCCCGACCCACATCAACGCGCTACCACAATTGCAGGCACGTGGGGGCTTGTTCTGCACAGCATGACGGATGGCCGATCTTTCCGTCGGTCGGCCCCGGTTTGTTGAGCATTAAATTGAGCTGACCCAGCCATTATCCCTGCCGATTACTGCTCACCGTAACTCCAGTGGTAGAGCCCTAATGTACCCGTAATTGTGGAGCCTCTCCTAACTGCCGGTGTCCTTGTAAGAGTACCCCCAGAACGGTGCAGTCTATAGCCAGGTACCATGCGTCATCACCTTAAATCCTCCTTCTTTCTGCTGTGAACCTGGGGGGGAGAGGGGGAGTCTGTATGTGCCCATGTGTGCACCACCCAGGGTTTTCCCCCATATCGCCAGACTGGCGTCCATGTGCAAATGAATCCCGCCCTTGTAAGAAATGGCGCCAACCCATGCTCAACTGTTGCTGAGTCCTATAGTGCCTGGTGCTGCAACACCCCTGACCCCCCCTCCTCCCGCAGATGTGGGGGAACGCCCAATGGATCCCAACCGGCCGGACTCCATTCTTCTTATCTTGCAAAAACCTCCTCCTGAGCAGCTTGGTTCCCTGCCTTAACCTTGTGATCAGACCCCTAACTCCCTTCCTTAAGCTGGCGAAATGAGGACCTCTATGCCCCTCCCATCTCGCTACCCCCACTCACACGCTTTGTATCCCCCAAACCTGCCTCCGACATTGAAGCGTTTTTCTTGCTACCCCCGCTGCGTCGCCCCTGGGCCCTGCGGTATTCTGGGAGCTACATCATCCGCCTAGGCTCACAGGATGTTGAGGCCAAGGGGCAAAAAATTAAGAGAACTGCACAGAGACACATGGGCTCCTTCCTCCTAAGCTTCAGGCTGGATTTGGCAGCCTGTCCTGTCCCTGCCGTTGGTGACCCGGAAAGGGAAACTGCTCGCATGCGTGTAAAACATGGGTGTTATTGGTAGGCGGCAACCTCTGCTGGCACACAAAGATGCCGCTGCTTTCTCTGCGGCCAGTGACCGGAAAGTAAACCATTGGCTTTCTTGTTCATCTGTGCCCTTTGCTAGTGCTGTCTCTGCTGTCAGTGAGCCGGAAGTAAGGCATTGGCTGCCTTTTTTGGCTGCAGAGCGCTCTGTTCGTGCTGTCTCTGCAGAAGGTGACCCGGAAGTAAGGCAATGGCTTCTTTATTTGGATGCACCGCCCTGTGCTGGTGCTGTCTCTGCCGTCAGTGACCCAGAAGTGAAGCCTTCTTTTTTTTACAAGCTTTGTTGTTAGTCCCCGGCGAGGCACCGAGTCTGACCTGACGGCACAAGAGGCTCCAGGGCCCGCGGCCCGTCATCAGCCCCCGAGGGGTCCCTCGTGGCCCCGGGCGGTGTGTGAACCCTGGTCCTAACTCAAGGTGAGTAAAAAAGAATTCCAGCTATCGCGACAAAGAATTTTCAATTCTATTAAGGACACAGAGGCGAGGATTATGCTTCTCTTTGCTTTACTGCAAAACACAGCAGCCAATAAACAACTTTAAACATAGCATACCCCCGGAAGTACAACCTTCTCCATGGTATGCACCAATCACCATCAGTCCAATACTGTATATAGTCTGTAAAGCACTTATCACTTCCTCTTTCTTTGCAACAAACTTTTAACACAGTCCACAACTTGACTGCCGAACACTTGACCTCTGATTCCTTCATCGACGAGAGTCCCAACTTGAACACAAAATTTCCTCCATTGAAGCCGAGTTGATGTCACCTACGCCTTATGCCGGCTTGTTCTGTTCTCCTGAAACGAGAATAGATCTCGTAATATACCATTCACCAGAGGTATATACACAACACAATGGGCGGGATGAAACTCTATATAAAGACATACAGTCAACATCATTATTCACAAAATGAGCAAATTCAAGAACATGGTGCAAAACACAGTTTCATGGGTGGGATAATCCTCGCATCCGTGTCCTTAATAGAATTGAAAATTCTTTGTCGCGATAGCTAGAATTTTTTTTTATTCTATGTCAGTCCACGGAGGCTCAGATTATGCTAGTTTAAAGTTGACCCACCACAGTACTAGCAACATCTACAATTGGTTTGTGATAAAACGTTTTCAATGTAGAATCAGAAGACCAATCCGCCGCAGTCATAATATCCTCTGAACGAGAACCTGTAGCCAGAGCCTTGGAAGCCATCACTCCCCTCACTGAATGAGCAGCAAAGGCCGAAGTATCAATACCTGCCAGCTGCAACAACCAGGAGACCCACCTGGGCAGAGTCGTGGCAGAGACTGGGTGGAAAGGTTTCTGTAAAGAAATCAACAACTGTCCTGCCACAGCAGTTCTAAACTCTCTAGTGCAATCCTCATAACACTTCAAACATTACACAACACATAGTTTACTGTGATGTGGAAAAGCAGGGTAAGAAATACATTTAGAATTAGTCTTAGTATGCTTGGAAATAGTAAACGACACCCCTGAAGGAGTGAAAACTCTACCTGCTATGTCCAGAGAACGAACATCAGAGAAACAT
The DNA here is from genome assembly GCF_964204655.1 of Triturus cristatus. Classification (NCBI taxonomy): domain Eukaryota; kingdom Metazoa; phylum Chordata; class Amphibia; order Caudata; family Salamandridae; genus Triturus; species Triturus cristatus. The sequence goes on from NC_140591.1 coordinate 2,998,149, forward strand.
CTACATGGGATTAAACATAACAAAAGAGTCAATTTGGCCGATAATTGCTTGCGTGAAAGACCTTAATTCGCCGGCCAGTTCCTAAGGAAACATAACACCACATTCACATTCCACAACTGAGAATATCGAGGTGCGGGGGGATTGACTAATCTGATACCACGCACCACTTTACAGACCAGTGGATGCTCTCTCACTGGTTTGCCATCCACATGAGGATGACCCGCCGAAATTGCTGATCTGAAATTGTTGATCATCCTATACGCTAAACCTGTACATGCCATCTCTGATAAGACGTTAGAAATCATATGGATATCGGATCCCAAGGGATCCCCTTGCCGTGCAGTACACCAACCAACCCATTTGCGCCAAGCAGACTCATATCGCTTATGTGTAGAAGGCGCCCAGGACTGGGACAAAAAGTACAAAGTGTCCTCCAAAACTCCCGGCATTTGCCGGCGTCTCCGGAAAGTCTCCACGCCATGAGGGACAGCAGACCCTGAAGGACCAGTGGATGAGGTTTACCCAGCGGGTCAGTTAGAATCTCGGGAAACGCACTCTGTCTGTGGATCTGCGCCAGCGTTCTCTGAATCATGGCAAATGGGGGAAACGCATAGAGCATACCCGTCGTCCATGATTGAAGAAAGGCGTCCGAGTTGCTCGCTAGAGGGTCCGGCCGCCAACTGTAAAACTGGGGCAGTTGTGTATTGAGCCTGGAGGCAAAAAGATCCACTGTACAAAGGCCCCACTTGGCATTGAGTTGATGGAAAACTCTGGGATGAAGGCGCCAATCGCTGGAACCACGCAGGAAGCGGGAATTCCAGTCCGCTACCACGTTGGTGCAGCCCGGAATGTACTCCGCTGTCACCGATATATGATTCTGCAGGCAATAATGCCAGAAGTCCTTGGTTATTTCCACCAGCAAACGTGACCTCGTGACACTCAGACGATTGATATATCGTACTGCTGAGACATTGTCCATTCGAAGCAGTATGCAACAACTCGCTTTGTATGGAGACAAGGTTCGAATCGCAAAAGAACCCGCCAAGAGTTCCAGACAATTGATGTGGAGTTTCAGGTCCTCCTGGGACCAACGGCCCTCTGGTCTCTACCGACCCACATCGGGCTCCCCAGCCCCACCTGCTGGCATCCGATTCGATCACTATTTCCGGGACTGACGCAAAAATGGCTCAGCCATTCCACGCGTCCATGTGATCTAACCACCATGAGATCTCCGTCCTTGCCTCCTACGTTATCAGAATCTGTTCCGTATAACTGAGGCCCTTGCGGAGGTGTAAAATGTTCAACCTCTGGAGTGCCCTGTAATGAAGGGGACCCGGACAAATTGCTTGAATGGATGAGGCTAACAGACCCACCAGCCTGGCCAAAGTCCTCAATGATCTAATCTGAGCAGACAAAGCTTTCCTCAACTCCTTCTTGATGGCAGTTCGTTTCTTGAGAGGCAACAACAGTTGAGCCGAGACTGAGTCTACCTGGAACCCCAGGAACTCCATCGACTGAGATGGTGTCATGACAGATTTGTCCGCATTGATGACTAATCCCAACTCCTGAAGGAGTTGCGTCGTCAATGCCAGATGACGAAGAACTGTAGTGATACTCTGAACCATTATCAGGATAACTTCAAAGTAGATGATAAGCCTGACCCCCCGCTCCCTCAGAAATTGCACCACCAGCCTGAGGAGCTTGGTGAAACACCAAGGGGCGGACGAAAGTCCGAATGGCAGAGCAGCTTATTCGTACCAAACGCCTTACCACTGAATTTGCAGAAACCACCTGTGGGGTGGAAAAATAGGAACTGTCAAGTAGGTATCCTTTAGATCGAGACGCACCATCCAATCCCCCTCTAGGAGCAGATCTCGGAGTAAGTGTATGCCCTCCATCTTGAAGTGGCGATACACTACCCAAGAATTGAACTCTTTTAGATTCAACACCAGACGATAACCCTGATCTTTTTTGGGTACAAGAAACACCGTGCTGGTGAAGCCGTGGACGTGCGGTGTAGTTTGCACGATAGCCCCTTTCTGCATCAGAGATGCGACTTCGTCGTCTATGAAAGACCTCTCTACATTGGTAAAATGAAGTGGGTGCGGCACGTGAGTCTGTCTGGGAGTGTTGTAAAAATCTATCGGAAAGCCTTGAACCGTCTGTAATATCCAAGGATCGTTTGTCGGGGATCTCCACCTGTGGAGAAACCCAGCAATCTGACCCCCCACTTTCACCACTCCCCCGTGAAGTAAATTTACCTGAAAAAGAGGCGTCTTTGTCATTGTTGTGACCTCTGTATCCTCCTTTCTGGCCTCTGCCTCTACCCCCACGATTCCTGGTGGGTTAAAAGTTGGAGCGGTGGGAGTCCCCATCTCCGCGTTGCTCTGAGCCTCTTGCGGTCTGATTGAAACCACGGCCGGACGCCCGACCCCTGGAGCGACCGACCCTGGTAAAAAGGCCAGCGTTGAAGACTTTCTTGATGTTACTCTGTACCTTGTCGAGAGCAGAAAAGGTGGAGACGTACTTCCCTAGTTCCTTCACAAATTTATCTCCGAAGAGCAAGCCATTCGCCATGACGCCCGCCTCCGTGGAGGCCATGTCTGCCAGTTGAGGGTCGATACGCATGAGAAACGAACGCCGCCGTTACGTAGACACGGCAAAATTGGCGTTACCTAGAAAACAGAGAGCCCTCTGCGCCCATTCCAAGATTTATGTCGTATCCAGTGGTGTGTTGGACTCTTTGGCCTGCGCGCCGCATCCAATATTTTCGTGAGGGGCCCACACATGTCGAGGAGTTTATCCTGACAGCCCCTCCATGCCCTGTCCAATCCTTTCTTGGGGTCTTTAGAAAAATATTTTTAGGAACGTGGCCATATTGGGGTCCAACTCAGGGGTCGCCGTCCCCTTGCCCAGTAGGGCCGGCCTGGGGCATTCAGATCTCAGAACGGCACGCACCTCACGCTCAAAGCCTTGCTGTATATTACCTTGGACATAGTGTGCCACCTCTGCACATGGCACCCAATTGGTGGATCTAGGATGAACAATGTTATTGGGATTGAAGAGCAAGTTCCTGCTGGAAGGAAGGGAGCTTTCGGGTTGCGACTTGCGCTTGTTCTTCGGTTCCTTTTTAGGAGCCTCCGACTGGTCGGAGTCAGAAGTGTCTGGGAGCAAGGAGGAAGGGTCATTGTTGTTCCCTTGATACTGCAAGGATGCGCTAGACGATGGGCGAGAGCTCCCATAGCCCCCATGGTCATTAAGGACATTTGCTGCCATCTTGGCAAGCACCTCAGAGGAGCGATGATGTGATGGTCCGCCATGGGAAGACTTAAACTTACGCATACCATAGTTTTGCAGGGGTTGCGTAAAAGGTTTTAATGCATTAATTAATGCCTTATTCACTGAACCCTGGACGTGGGAATCGAGGGCTTCCACCAATTTTTCCTCCAGCTGGTGCTCATAAGGCACCTCATCATACTCCACATCATCTGTATACTCTGCCGACTGGTCTGCCTCCTCGGACTAGTACGCCATTAGTGCAATCTAGGAGGGTGGAGGAACTTCAGGGGCGGAAAAACCCAGGGGTGACACTGACAGGCTATAGCACCACAAATAAACAATCAACTTAGTCCAAAAACCTGCCTCAATGCACAAATAAATATTTGTGGAGGAAGCCACCCCTATTTCCCCTAAGGAAGACCCTTGAAACGCTTATGTGCCCCGTTGGGCGTTCAAAGGGACTAAGGGTAGAGGCAGCAGCAGTCCGCGACGCGCGAAAACCCGATTGTCAATGAAAATCCGATGCGGGAGTTCGCGCATGCGCGGACCGCGTGGCAACCGAAAGATTGCCCTCTCAAGCGCGCAGCGCGCGTCTGCCCCGCTCCCGCTCCATAAAGAACGACTGTTGCCTGCAAACACTGTAGCGTTATGGACCCAAACAAAATCTGAACGCGCGACCCGCGCCGAAAAGATTAAAGCGCCGAAGCGCGAACCATGTACAAACAGCACTATATCAATCTCGCACCGCGCACGCTACACCATCAGAGCACCGAAGCCAAAAATACAGATAGGAATCTCGCGACACTCGCACCCTGCCAAATACACATTAGCAAATCAATACAGTTGAAATAGACAAAATTAAAGACACAACTCGCTGCTGCAGTAGCAAAGAAATAGGAAGTGATAAGTGCTTTACAGACTATATACAGTATTGGACTGATGGTGATTGGTGCATACCATGGAGGGGGTTGTACTTCCGGGGGTATGCAATGTTTAAAGTTGTTTATTGGCTGCTGTGTTTTGCAGTAAAGCAAAGAGAAGCATAATCTGAGCCTCCGTAGACTGACATAGAATTCATGCCACGGAGCAGATGAGGCCTCGCGGCCAGAGCTGCAGCCTGGGGGACTGTGGAGATAAGCGTGCTGGTGGAGGGGGGGGAGTGAGGACATCCGTGGAGACAGAGGGCATGAGGGGGCTGTGGAGACAAGGGGCAGAGGGCATGGGGGGCTGTGGAGACGAGGGGCGCTGGTGGAGGGTGGGAGTGAGGACATCTTTGGTGGCAGAGGGCATGGGGGGCTGTGGGGACGAGGGGCGCTGGTGGAGGGTGGGAGTGAGGACATCCTTGGAGGCAGAGGGCATGGGGGCTGTGGGACAGAGGGCATGGGGAGGCTGTGGAGACAGAGGGCATGGGGAGGCTGTGGAGACTGAGGGCATGGGGGGGCTGTGGAGACTCAGGGCATGGGGGCTATGGAGACTAAGGGCATGCGGGTCTGTGGAGACGAGGGGCGCTGGTGGTGGGTGGGAGTGAGGACATCCTTGGAGGCAGAGGGCATGGGGGGCTGTGGAGATGAGGGGCGCTGGTGGTGGGTGGGAGTGAGGACATTCGTGGAGGCAGAGGGCATGGGGGGCTGTGGAGGCAGAGGGCATGGGGGGCTGTGGAGACGAGGGGCAGAGGGCATGGGGGCTGTGGAGCTGAGGGGTGCTGGTGTAGAGTAGGAGTGAGGATATACTTGGAGGCAGAGGGCATGGGGGGCTGTGGAGACGAGGGGCGCTGGTGGAGGATGGGAGTGAGGACATCCTTGGAGGCAGAGGGCATGGGGGGCTGTGGAGACGAGGGGCACTGGTGGAGGGTGAGAGTGAGGACATCCTTGGCGCCAGAGGGCATGGGGGGCTGTGGAGAGGAGGGGCACTGGTGGAGGGTGGGAGTGAGGACATCCGTGGAGACAGAGGGCATGGGGGGCTGTGGAGACGAGGGGCACTGGTGGCGGGTGGGAGTGAGGGCATCCTTGGAGACAGAGGGCATGGGGGGCTGTGGAGACGAGGGGCAGAGGGCATGGGGGCTGTGGAGTTGAGGGGCGCTGGTGTAGAGTAGGAGTGAGGATATCCTTGGAGGCAGAGGGCATGGGGGGGCTGTGGAGACGAGTGGCGCTGGTGGAGGATGGGAGTGAGGACATCCTTGGAGGCAGTGGGCATGGGGGGCTGTGGAGACGAGGGGCGCTGGTGGAGGGTGACAGTGAGGACATCCTTGGAGGCAGAGGGCATGGGGGGCACCTAAAATGATTGTGGTACCAGCGCCATCAGCAGTAAAGCCGGCTCCGTGCCCAGGGGTCACTAACAGAGGTGACTAAAATAGATTCTCCACTTCTTCGCCTTGCCTGATTTCTCTAATTAATTCATCCCCTTCGTTCATTTCATGTTTATTACTAATGATCCAGCCCAGACCCAACACACCTTTACTCCTTATATTTCCTCCTTGGAGACCTCAGACATAAACAACACACAAAGGGCTCTCATTCCACTCACCGAAAAATCTTCAGGTGGATCCCCACCGAAACCAGAAAACGGTCACCCAGGCCCTCGTCACCAGCCGACTGCACTACGGAAACGCCCTATACGCCGGAACCACTGCCAAACTTCAGAAACGACTTCAGCGCATACAGAACGCCTCCACACGACTCATCCTCGACATCCCTCGCCACAGCCACATATCCGCCCACCTGAGGAACCTGCACTGGCTCCCCGTCAGCAAGAGGATCACGTTCAGGCTCCTCACCCACGCACACAAAGCGCTCCACGACAAGGGCCCCGAATACCTCAACAGCCGCCTCTTGTTCTACACCCCCACCCGCCAGCTCCGCTCCGCCAGCCTCGCCCTCGCCACCGTCCCACGGATTCGCAGAACCACCACCGGAGGAAGATCCTTCTCCTACCTGGCCGAAAAGACATGGAACTCCCTCCCCGCACACCTACGACTGACCCAGGACCATCTCGCCTTCAAGAAACACCTCAAGAACCCAGCGCCTTGAGACCCTCACGGGTGAGTAGCGTGCTCTATAAATGCACTGATTGATTGATTGATTGATTGACCATACAAATCACTAGGTCCCCAAAAGCAAAGGATAACAGGGTCAATGCGCTGGAAAGATGATGTTTGAATACCTATAAAATTATTAAATTGGTACTTCCAAACTGATCCCTATTTACTCGACGGACCTGTTAGTTGTTTTAGGTTGTGATAATATCTATGACACTTTTAACATTCTATTTGTTAAAATATTCTTCCCTAAAGAACCACAGACACCTTTTAATGCTTTTTATGATTTTTATATCTGAATATTTGGTTAGATATATTTAGTTTAAAACAGAAATATAAGGTAAATCAAGGACAATTTCATCAGAGAACACAAACATAATAAAAAACGGTTAATTTTGTAATTCATTCACGTGTCAAAACTAAATGCTTTTGAGAGGGGAAAGTTGAAGAGACATCAGATACAAAAAGAATGCAGTTTGCAATTTAAGCAAAACAGGTTAGCCCTACTGATACATACCAGATGAAATGCAAAGGTTGTCCCCCAAAGTTAAGGCGGGAACAGAAATAGGAGCCAGGACAGCATTCAGCTAAGCCTCAAAGTCAGGGGCGATCACCCATCGATCTCCCTCCTCGACGCCCACCGCAACGCTTCTAGCCGCTTCTGCTCGAACTGTCTCCTTCTCTCTGGAAACCGCCCTCGCTCCCTGAACCTTCAGATTGTCTTTAGTTTTATGGTACCATTTGCATGTCCAGCCTCTAAAGGTTTCAAAATTCGCATCAGGTTCATTCATGATTGGTTTGTTTAGATCAAATATCCTGTCCCCCCATCCATTACGTATGTTGACCCGACCCCCTCACATCATCAACACATGTATCTCCTTATTTCCTAAAGTCCATAGAGATCTATTCATACAATAGACACATTGGAAACATCACAAAGTCTTCCCATGGCTGCCTTTCATGGCTGTTCTCCAGATGGCCTTGGCACTTCCGGCCTCCTAGCACACTTCACCGCGTGCTGCATTGATAGAACAGCGCATGACCGGGGATTTAGTCACCATCTTGTTTTTGACGGTAGCTACGGCCTAGTTCCGTTTTCTAGTATAAAGTTGAGCAAAAACAGGTATTAATCATAACGAAATGTATTTTTCACTGTTTAGTACCCCACTACACTATTTACCCTTGTTATTTCTTTACGCAAAGCATTATTTCAAGCGGTATTTTCTATTCTTCTTCCGTGTTTAGTAAGATGTGCAAGCGTACAACATGACCATCCACATGCAATATGGTTATTATACGAAGCGCAATTTAGTAATACGTTTTTCTAAAGGGTGTTAATTATTATTTCTTATTAGTGCGCATACCCGTAAGCATTCTCCCATGTCCTGAGTGTATTTCTGCATCATTTTAGTCTTTCGTGCATTTCTTAATACTGTCATGAGGGAGATGGCCTCCAAGCAGGTTGTCTACTTCAACCCTGCTCCATCACTAAGAAGTTAAAGGACATGAGCGGCTCTTTCTATCTTGGATTCACCTGGTGTTGGACGGCTCTTCTTACTCTTCGGTGGGAGTAGCATGTTATCCTTTATTTCTTGTATCTGAACTTCTTTTCTTACCTTATCTTACTTGATTTGGGGAGGTTTTTTAGATCTCGCCTGAGCCAGCGCATGCGCTGCTCGCTCTGGCGAGACATTTAGTGACTGGGTTTTAAAAAGCCCGACCACAGCTTTTTGGCTGGCATAGAGCGTGTGGTTACACGCACAATGACAAGCGGAGGTGCCATCTGGCTTTCCTCTCTCATCATGGTGCGCACACACCACTCACCAGACATGCCTCCTCTTTTTTTTTTTAACTTGCAGTGCGAGCGCGCGCTTTAAAAAAAAACTTTTAGCGCAAGGCGCGCGCGCTTCTTTTAAATGGTTGCTTTGCACCCGTAAATGCTTACGCACACAAATGCTCCAGTACAAACATCAAACGTATATTTGCGGTGCATGCGTGCTTCACGTATTATGTTCCCCCATCAGAGTGTAGACTGTCAGAACACAAAATTATCCACTTGTCCGTGCTCTGCAGAAACTGGTGAAAGGCGAGCAGCGGGTTGCTGGACTACCTGAGCAGAGTGTGGTAACTGTACTTTAAAATGGTGGCGACCGTAGTTGCTTCCGCCTTCCCACACAAATACAGCATTTCCCTTAAATAGAAGCCGTGCCCGTCACTGTGCCCGTAATTCAGTGCATTTCTTTTGTTTGGGCAAACTCTTTTTTTTTTTTTGTTTCTTGCACGCATCCATGTTTCTTCCCCGGTTTTATAAATGATGGTCTGTAAACTTCCTCTGCTTCCAGGTGGCTCTTCCGGACTATGGCGTCAGATGAACCGTTCTTGTTTTATTTGCTGTTCTAGAATGCAGCAGGCGTGTAGTGCCTGTAAGCATCTCATGTGACAACTTTCAAAAAAGCCCACTCGTGTTATAAATTACAATATACAGTATCCGTTGTAAGAAAATGCATCTAGCTAATGAGTTTTCAGAAAGAAAAAAACGAGTCGCTCACTGGGTCCGAAATTGTATTCAAGTGTATTTTTAATTAATTGCAAATCAGCAATTGAAATGGTTAAATTCATCTGTCACTACACAGCAAACCATTTTCTGAAAGTTCATTGGTTACCACTTCAATATGGCCACTATTCTTGTTTTGCTTCTGTAGCAGCGAGCAAAACCCCAGAATGGCGCATCCTGCAGCTGGCCCACTTTAAAGGTAGCTGTGTCAGCATTTGGTAGGGAACAGATGAAAGGCCTGTGCCCTACCGTAAACAGGAAAGAAATACTTCGGGTTTATGTCAAGCGGGGCTCATCTCCTTAATTAGCTGCGATTTCAAGCGCCATTGTTTCCCTTCACTACAGTCAGTACTGTCGCCCTTTGTTTCCCTGGTCTTTGTAACGCTCAAGGCCTTACACTTTCTGTTGTCACCAGTGTCCCGTTGCCCTGCTAGGGCAGCAGAGCAGGTGCATTGGAACGTTTATAAACTGTCCTGCCAATTGCATGTTAGACAAATAAAACCCCGGGGTCAAACACAGTGTCGACGACATTCACATAGTTTATGCAACATTGTATTTTAACTCTAACATTAGAGGGTTTTATAAAAAATAAAAAAGCTGTATGAAAAATGTAAAAATGAACCTCGGAATTTACAGAATTTTGAAGTAAGATTAATCATTATTTAAGAAAGTGGAGCGTGGCTTCTTTAGGCGAAATCCACACTCGCTAGTTATGATTCAGAGCACGTTCAATTGTACTTTTTGGTAGGTCTCCCTAAGCACTACCACCCTCAAAATGCAGATCACAAAGTTGTATTTCTGTTGATATGTGGATGGAGATATCCTTTTGTTACTTGCAATTCTTAAGCTGCAACCCTCACAATATAGCACAGTGAGCTATAAACCAGCACTATCTGCGAGGTGTGGCTTTAGATCCTTATTGTGTTTTCTAGAAATTGTCAACGATTCATGCACAGCAGGACCTCCATAGTGTCAACAACTGTTGCTTGATCGGGAAGCATCTTCAAAGCCCGGGCAGTGGGAGCGGTGTCTGAGCCCTGGCAGTGGGAGCGGTGTCTGAGCCCTGGCAGTGGGAGCGGTGTCTGAGCCCTGGCAGTGGGAGCGGTGTCTGAGCCCTGGCAGTGGGAGCGGTGTCTGAGTCCTGGCAGTGGGAGCGGTGTCTGAGCCCTGGCAGTGGGAGCGGTGTCTGAGCCCTGGCAGTGGCAGCAGTGTCTGAGTCCTGGCAGTGGGAGCGGTGTCTGAGCCCTGGCAGTGGGAGCGGTGTCTGAGCCCTGGCAGTGGGAGCGGTGTCTGAGTCCTGGCAGTGGGAGCGGTGTCTGAGCCCTGGCAGTGGGAGCGGTGTCTGAGCCCTGGCAGTGGGAGCGGTGTCTGAGCCCTGGCAGTGGGAGCAGTGTCTGGCCGTTGTATTGAAAGCAGTAACTGCTTGGGTAAGGAGTCTACTCATGAAGACATGGGAGCTTTCATTTGCCCTGTGGGTGTGGTAAGGACCTTTGCATACGTTCAATGATGCACAACTCTCAGACTGTTCACTCCATCTGCTCATACTTTGCCCAGTGATGCTTAGCAGTCTGTTCCTTGCTAGGCTAGCACTTTTGTTAGCACTTTCTAAATCCTCCTTGTCCTGCCTGCAGCTCATTAATAATATCGTTTCAAATTCAGCCATGCTAAATCGCTGCTCCAGAAAATTCATGGGCTCGCGATCCTTGCTAGAGTCCCTTTCAAAAGTCTTTTTGTCAATGCTGGTAGATTCCTGAATCAATGCTTGCAGGTTTGGTCACTGGGCCATCCGCTAACCTCTAAATGATTGCCTTGATGAAGCTTGGAGGCAGAGTTCCTTGGCCCTTGGTGTGCCACTCCCTGCCAGTCAATGCCATCCACTTTGATGGATCTCACAAACCTCATAGAAGGTAGTTTACATCTGCGTTTGTGTAAGGGAAGTGTTTTATTACTGCTTATTCCCCAAATGTTAATGTGTTAGGTTACTTTTTTTGTTAAAAAAATATTCCAGCAGTAGCCTAAATAGTCAAATAAAATCCAGGAAGCAAGAAGAGGATGCCATACCACAGATGTTACGAAGTGTCCCTGTGGAGGTGAAAAGGGACCTCTGTTGGTCACAAGGTTCTGCGCCCTTACTTATGCGACTGCGAGGATATTTCTTAACCAAAACAAAACTAATAAACATTATTATTTGCAACGCCATTAGCTCAAACCTTCAGTAATGCGAGACCTTTGCATTGCAAATGCAAGCATTGGCATAGCCAATAGGTCTCGCTTTTGGGACCTTATAAGTATTTAGTTATGCAGCACAATATCCTTGGTGCAACAACATCAACTGTTGCATGGCTAAACACTTATAAGGTCCCAAAGGCGAGACCTATTGGCTATGCCAATGCTTGTTTAATTATGTACCGCACTTACAGTATTATTGCCTGTTTTGCTGGTGGATTAATTCACTGATTTTTCTCCACAGATAACTTTATATATGGTTTTTGCTATTGGGTTGTGTTTTCGTTTGCTGACAAAATCAAAACATCGAACATAGCTGTAAGGATGAGTTGCATAAAACAGATGTTCAGTGATATAAATTGAGGGTCCTAAATCTGTAACAGCAGTCATGCTCTCCTCTCTTTCAGTCACTCCCTGCGTATCTGGTATTGAAGGAAACGCCGATGGGGTGCAGATATGGGAACAGATAGGTAAAAGTCTTTCAGATCCAGACGTACCATCCAGTCTTTTTCCTGGAGGAGATCGTGGAGTAGATGAATGCCTAGTGGCGGTAAACAACCCAACCATTAAAATCCTTAAAGTTCAAGACTAGCCGTGATCCTCCCCGCTTCTTGCCCCTTTTTGTAAAAGAGTCTAAATTTCTGAGGAGATAAAACTCTGATCTTGAAGGGAAAAAGACATCATTGATGGCAGAATTGTACATTTGTATTCTGTACCCCTGCACTGTCTCTAGTATCCATGTGTCCTGTGAAATCGTCTGCCATATATGAAAGAAGGACTGGCTCTTGCCCCCCCAAGACCACCTCTGAACATAGATCCTGCCCCCTCCACTCAAATTAGAGAAACCTGCAGTGGGGGAGAAAGATGGGGACAGACAGGTATTCGTCCTTGAGGTCGAGACGCGCAACCAGTCGTTCTGCAGCAATAGATCCCGGAGGAGTTGAATCCCCTCCATCTTGAAGTGGTGGTAAAGCAGCCACTCGTTGAAAGACCTGAGGTTGATGACGGGGTGGAAGCCCTTGTGCTTCTTTTCCACTAAAAATAGGAACCCCCTGGGATGCAGTTCTGAGCGGCAAACTGCCCCTTTTGGCAGAAGGTTGTGGAAATCCTGATCTATAAAAGATTCATCCTGAGAGGAAAAGACCAGTGGACGGGGTTTGAATGTTTGCACCGGGGTTCCGTAGAACTTTATGTGGTACCCCCTTACCGTCTCCAGAACCTAAGGGACTGAGGAGATCTCTGCCCATTTGTGAGAAAACATGCTTATTCTCCCTCCTAAACGAAGAGGTGTTAAAAGACTGGTGCTTACCACTGTATCCGCTGGAGTTGTTGTGCGCCCCTCTGCGGCCACGGTTGTTCCTGCCATTTCCGCCACAGAGAGGTACAAGGTTCCTTGCCGGCCGTCCTGCCAGACATTGTTTCTTCTTGCCTGGGCTCTGTTAGGGCCTTGATAGGATTGGCGGCCGTAAGAGCGAACCCTGCCTCTTCTGGCCCCGCCAAAAACCTTTCCTTGAAAGATTTTCTTCATCACCGCCTGTGCCTTGTCAAGTACTGAGAACGTCGACACCAACTTCCCTAGCTCCTTGATGAGGGATCGCCGAAGAGGGAGCCCTGGGCCACGGGACCTGCCTCTGAGGACGAGAGCTCCCCCAACTTAGGGTCTATCTTTAGAAGAAGGGAGCGACAGCGTTCTGTGGAGAGGGCGCAGTTGATGTTGCCCTCTGCGCCCACCCCGCCACGTCATCTATGGGAAGGAGTTGACCTACTACCTGGACCGCTCTACTAGCTCTATGATTTTTAATTAATGTCCCACCACATCCAGGAGCTTGTCCTGGCAGGCCCTCCATGATCTATCGATCCCCTTCTTGGGGTCCCTCATATATTTACTTAAGAAGGTGCACAGCTTAGGGTCTATCTCTGGGTAGCTCATCTCTGAAGGAAGGTCATATACCTTCAACTTGGAAAGCGGCCCAGATCATCCTGCTGCGAAAAAACACCAAAGCCCCCCATGGAAGATCTCCCCAATCTACGCCCCATCTCCCTCCTACCCTACCTGAGCAAGGTTCTGGAAAAACATGTCAATAACCACCTCTCGGACCATATTGAATCGGCTGGCTACCTGGATCCATCCCAATCAGGTTTCCGCGCTAACTACAGTACAGAAACTGCTTTGGTGGCCATTACAGACAACATCAGGCTTGCGCTAGATCAGGGCCAATCTACCCTCCTGGTTCTTTTAGACCTCTCCGCCGCATTCGATACGGTTGACCACCAGATCTTGCTCGGAAGAATGAAGGAAGCAGGACTGGGGGGAATAGCACTGCAATGGATAACCAGCTTCCTCTCCAATCGCACTCAAACTATCAATCTGGGTCCATATCGGTCCGCCACAGAAAAGTTGACCAAGGGTGTGCCACAGGGCTCATGTTTGAGCCCAACCATGTTCAACATCTACGTGGCCCCCTTGGCCACGCTGCTGAGATGCCACGGGTTCGTCCCTATATCCTACGCAGCTGACACCCAACTCATCTTCTCCTTCGATAAGTCATCTCAGACAGCTCAAGCCTCCTTTTCCTCTGGCATGCTGGCCATCTCACAGTGGATGAGCAGTAACTTTCTGCAACTGAATGCCAGTAAAACGGAAATTATCCTTTTCGGAGAAGCTCCACTCCTATGGACACCTACTTGGTGGCCCAAAGTATTGGGTACTGCTCCTGCCCCAAAAACCACAGCAAAAAACTTAGGGGTGCGTCTCGACCAGGCTCTAACAATGAATGAACATGTTACCCACACAGTCGGTGCATGTTTCCAGGTGCGGGGCCTTCTGAGAAGAGCCCTCCCCTATCTCCCGGACTCCTTTCGAAAGACTCTTCAACAAGCCCTAGTACTGAGCAAACTAGACTATTGCAACACTCTACTGGTTGCAGCCAACGAGCCTGCCCTAAACCGCCTGCAAGTGGTACAAAATACCGCAGCTCGCTTAGTTGCTAATGCACCCTACAGGTCAGCCTCACTCCCGCTGCTACAACAACTACATTGGCTACCTGTACGGAAACGGGTGAAGTTCAAACTCTGCTGCCTGACACACAAGGCACTGTGGGGTAACGGTCCCCCCTACTTGGCGGAGAGGCTCCACCAACATATCCCTACAAGGGACCTGAGATCCCGGTCTAAATCCCTGCTCAAAATCCCCAGGATAAAAAAAACACGAACAGGAGGAAAAGCCTTCTCCTATCAGGCTCCCCTAACATGGAACCAGCTCCCCCTGCCCTTAAGACAATGCCCGGATTATCTGAAATTCAGCAAGGCCCTGAAATCCGCTCTCTTCTTGGCAAAACCTACCACCACACTTTTTTTTGCATTTCCGGAAGCGCCGAGATACCCCTCTGGGGGTGATTCATGCGCTATATAAGCCAATTAACATAACATAACATAGCTGTGACCTTGTCAGCCAGTGATGGTTGGGGACATTCTGGTCTGAGGCGGGCCCCCACCTCCTTGCTTAGTGGTTGTCTGATGTTGTTGCCCACATACTCCTGGATGACTGTGGGTGCCAAAACCTGCCAGAATCTTGTGTCTCATCAGAGGAACCCTCTTCTTTCTCAAAATTACCCTCCCCATGTTGGGGAACCCCTCTCCGGGGTCGAAATATGTGGCAACCTTGTCGCTGGGAACCCTGGGTAGCTCTTCCTCCCGATATGGTGCCTCTTTGAGCTTCGTCTCAGCCTCTCCTAACGGAGCGGCTGAGACGAAGCGCGGGACGTGACAATTGTGCGAACGCCCAAAGTATAAGTGGGCCTGCGAAGTACAGGATCACTGCAAAATTTACGGTACCTGTCTGACACGCTGTCGAGCTGGTATGAAAAACCTGGGCTGACAACGGTCACAAGTCGTTCATTGCAAATGTGGTGATAAGGTGATAAGGTCCTGTTGCCCTGAAGAAATTGTAAAAGTAAGGCAATGAAACATGTTGGCTTATTGGCTTCTTGTCTGTTAAAATACAGCACTTTTTATTTTTGAATTGACCCATGAGCAAAGAATAAAATTATGATGGCCATGGTTCTTTATCAATTTTTATTCAGGACTACGGTGTGTGTCATTCACATGCTTTCAACTTTTTTGTTGGTTGAGTTATCCAATTTTCTTTGAGCGAGGTGGCAACCTATGATGAGAAACGTGGCAGTACTGGTGATGATCTAACCAGTGTCAGCCCGCTAAGGTGTTGCGCACGTTATGTTATGTTATGTTGTTATGTTACACCATTTATAAAGCGCACAGCTGCCCCAGCAAAGGGACGTCCCGGCGCTAACAGCAGTTTCCAAAGGAGTTCCGGTTAGTCCATGGGGAAAAGAAAAGTCTTGATAGCTTTCCGGAAGGATGTCAATGAGTCTAAGCTGCGGATTTTCAAAGGAAGGGAATTCCACAGCTTGGCAGCAAGGAGTCGGAAGGACCTACCGTCTGCTCTGGTACGCTTAACACGTGGGACTGACGCCAGAACCAATTCGGAAGATCGCAGTAGGCGAGCCGGAACATAGGGAGTAATCAGTCCCGACAAAATCTCAGGTATGGAAGACTTTAAAATTTTAAAGGTAAGACATAAAGATTTGAATTCAACTCTTTTAGGGATAGGGAGCCAGTGAAGGCGGCGGACCGCGTCTCTGCCAGAGCACGTTCTAGAGAGTCCAAGTAAAGATCGTGCGGCAGTGTTTTGAACACGCTGCAGATGGTTCAATTCCGCTTTATTGGCTCCTAGCAGCAGGGAGTTCGCATAATCTAGTCTGGCTAAGACAGTGGCCTGAACTATAAGTTGGCGTGTGGTCGCGTTAAAAAACCCCAAAATGGGCTTCAGTCCACGTAGAAGGCCAAAACAGGTGCCTGCAGTTTTTTTGGTGTGATCTTGGAAACCCAAGGTGGAATCGAGCCAAAGGCCAAGGTTCTTTACCACCAGCTTGGGGGTGGGGGCCGTTCCCAACGAGGATGGCCACCACTGAGTGTTCCAGAGTCCCTTGTCCTTCCCCACCAGTAACACCTCGGATTTGCTTGCATTGAGCTGAAGACAGTTCTCCGTAAGCCAGCCAGCCACCGCCTCAAATCCTTTGCGGAACTGGGGGGCACCGTTGGTCTGATCAGCAGAGAGGGCCACCACCATCTGGGTGTCGTCCGCATATGAAACCAAACTAAGACCATGGTCGCGTGCAACCACTGCCAAAGGCTGAACATAGAGGTTAAACAGAGCCGGACTTAAGGCCGAGCCCTGCGGGACTCCCTGCTTAATATGCTGGATGGAAGAAGCAAAAGGGGGAGCATAAATCTGAAAAGATCTATTTGACAGGAAAGAGCGGAACCATTCCAGAGCTAAATCTTTTACTCCAGCTTCCTCAAGCCGGCGCAGTAAGATCTTATGAGAGACCGTGTCAAACGCGGCAGTCAGTTCGAGCAAAATGAGTGCCGCAGTTTGACCTTCATCTAGAATGGACCGCAAATGCTCACTAACCACCAGGAGAGCTGTTTCGGTGCTGTGGCCAGCGCGGAAACTATTCTGAGACCGGTCCAAGATCTTACTATTGTTTAGAAAGTCAGAGAGGACTTTATTCACGTGGGCCTCAGCCACTTTAGCAACCCAGGGCAAGAGAGAGATAGGACGAAAATCTTCGGGTTTAGTGGGATCCAGTGATGGTTTCTTGAGCAGTGGGAGCACTTTAGCTTGCTTCCAGGGTGTAGGGACTACTGCCGTGCTAAAAGAGGAATTGATGGTCTGTAATAGTGGAGTGAGAATTACAGGTAGGCACTCCCTAAACTGAGCCGGTCTCATGGGGTCAAGAAGAGAGCCAGACTTAACTTTGGCACTCAAAGTGAGAAACTCCTGCTGAGAAATGGGGGGAATGACCTTTAATATGGCATTAGGGATAGATGTTAAAGGCTTCACTAGAACCCTAGAACAGTTGGGGAAGGATTTATAAATGGTTTCTACTTTTTGTACAAAGTAGGAGGCCAAATCCTCACAGTATTGTACCGAAGTGATAGGAGAGGTAGATGGATCCTTCCTCTTTTTAAAATCACTCAGAATCTTAAAAATACATTTGGTGGGATTGTTGCTGGAAGCTATCTGGTTAGTGATAAAGGCAGCACATGCTGACTGTATGGCTTTATGATAACCTTTGATAGCATCCTGATATAGTTTTTTTTCTACAGGGTCGTAGTTCCTCCTCCAGGCTCGTTCACGTTGTTTACACACAGTCCGCATGGCCGCCAAGGAGTCAGAGTACCAAGGATTGGAACCTGAGACACGGCCCTTGGACCATTTAGCAGGAATAAGAGAGTCTAGTGCTGCACAGATCCACTCACAAATAGTCTTGTAGGCTTGTTCTGGGTTGGTGTCAAGGCAAGGAGTACGGGAGGCCAGGAGGGCCAACAGATCGTCCAGCCTGAGTTTGTGCCAACAACGTTTAAGAGTGGCCTTGGAGGGAGCTCTGGGCATAGCCCCCACCTGGGGGAAAGAGATGGTGATGAGGTGGTGATCGGTCCAGCAGACCGGACTAGGTGGTTGGACCAGGAGGGAGGAGATGTTAGAGAAAACTGGATCAAGTAGGTGTCCAGCCACATGAGTAGGACTCAGCACCAGTTGCCTTAGTTGACAGGCTTCGAAATCTGCAATCAGGGAGCTGACTTCTGAGTCTGACAGGAAATCAAAATGGATATTTAGATCACCAATGAGGCTAAAATTGGCTGATCTCATAGCCCATATATGGACGGCTTCCATGATCGCTACTTTGAATTCTGCTGAAGGGCCAGGAGGGCGATAGACCAATAAGCCAGAGAAGGAGTAGTTGGCATTGAGAGATAGGGTAAAACGAGCGCACTCGCACCCTGCCACGTCCTCCTTGACAAAAATACAGTGCAGGGAAGATTTAAAAATCGCAGCCAGACCCCCACCTCTAGTTTCTCTATTAATGGTGAGAATGGTATCAAATCAAAAAAAAACAAGCTTTATTCGATTTAGGATAAAATCATAAAAGCACATAATACAAACATTTTTTAAGATAAAACAGGGTCAACAACATAAGCTTATTCGATCATACATTCAAGATAAAATATCATTAAAAAGAGATTCAGATCATAATAATTCGGGAACAGATTAAGAACATTAGGATTGCATAGATTTTCTAAATTTAATTACTAATTTTAAGAAACTTGAAACTGCATGAATAAGGAAATCATCTTCTAATAGCAGTAATTTCATGTATGCTAATTTACAGGTACGAATCCCCCATGCCCTCAGAACGGGTAACAGAAGAGCTCTACGCGGGACTTTGTAAAATACACAAAAGAAAACACAATGTATGTCCGATTGTCTGGAGATATCATCACATGGGCACAAAGGAATTTCAGTGGACCAGTCATTACAGAGGGGAAAAGTAACTAAGTGAAAAAACATGCCTAATCTGAGGCGAGTCAGCAATGTGCGTGCGTATGGGCTTAATTCTGAGCTAAGATAATATTGGAGACCCTCGCACTGAGTAATTTCCTGAAACCGGAGTACAGTAGGTTTCATTTTTTCCTTGTCCCATCTTTCCATTACCCGGTGGTCAAGAGCCAACTTTTTCAAGGCGGCTCTCGATAGCCCATCCAAACTGGTCGGGTTATCAAAGAATTCTGGGTGTCCTATCTTTACACAAAGATTTTTCACGTAGGAGAGCCACCTAATATTGGCCATTCCGTTCATTGTGAGACAGTCGGTAATTACTTCCCTATTTAAGGTTGTCTCCTCAGTCACCCAGACCTTATGCCACAGTAAAAGAGGGGAGATGTTAACAATGTCACTAATGTAGGGAAGGCCTACTTCTATATGGGTCATGTAAGTTGATGAAAATTTAGAGACTCCTAGTAAGTGGCAGATAAACTGATTCTCACAGCTTTGTAGCCTCTGCACATTTTCTATCCCCCAGAGCCCTGCCCCATAGGTGGCTGAGGAGACGACTTTGGCCTTATAAATTTGTATTAGTTCCATAGCGGGCTTCCCCCCAATTTTTGCAGAAAAATTGTTCAGGGCTCCCGCAGAACGTAAAAAGGCTAATTTCCTTGTTGCTATTGCCGGCTTCCAGCTCCCCCTCCTATCAAAAGTCACACCTAAATAACAGAATTTCTCAGTGGTTTCAATTTTTTGGGCATCCAGATAGATAGAACAAGGTGCACTTCTAAGGCCTCTGCCACAGACCATGTTGTAAGATTTAGAAGTGTTCACCTTTAAATCCCTATCCCTCATAAAGGAGGTAAATTGAACCACCGCCCGCTGTAGACCTATCCTAGTACGCGACATAATTGCCGCGTCGTCAGCATAGAGTAATAGGGGCACTGAGGTACCCTTTATGGCGGGGTAGTCATATTGAAAATTACTTAGGTGTTCTCCAATAGAGTTAATATAAATGGTAAACAACAGGGGAGCCAATATGCACCCCTGTCTGACCCCCCGCAAGATAGGGAATTTATCTGAGCATTCCCCCAGACGTCCGAATCTGACCCTTGCCCCTGCGTCCCTGTAAAGTTCACGAATAAACGTGATGATTTGGGCATCAAGGCCCAAAGAAGAGAGTGTGTTCCAGAGGAATTCATGATTCACACAATCGAACGCTGAGCTTAGGTCAATGAAGGAAATATATAACTTTTCGCTCTTCGCTTGAGTGTACTTTGCAATAATTAAGGCCAGGTTCAAGCACTGCTCAACCGTTCCCTTGCCCGTCCTAAAACCATATTGTAAGTTGGAGATGGCCTGATTTTCAGTCTCCCAGCTCTGGATCCGGTTTAGGATAATCCTACCGGCCACCTTCATCAGTGCATCCAGAAGAGAGATTGGCCTATAACAATTTGGGTCGTTTCTGTCACCCTTCTTGAATATTGTCACGACAGTAGTGTCAGGCCAAGATGCCACAAATCCCTGTTGGTTAGACTTATTTAAAACATTGGTAAGTAAGGGTGCCCATAAATCCATCTCTGCCTTATAGACGTCGATTGGGACACCGTCGGGACCCGGAGCCTTACCGGGTGGACTGTCCTTAATAGCTTTAATAACCTCTTGGAGGCTGAAAATAATATTCAACGGAAAAGCATTTCGCTCGCCTGGTCCGCCGGGGTCCATCAAACTGAGAGTTAGCGAAGGAGGACAGTGCCCTACAGTCAAACTATTATATAACTGCTTAAAATGGTTCACCCAGGTGTCCCCTGGGATAGCCACATCTAAGATATCTTCCGCTCTGCTTTGCAGGTAAGGGGCATTTACCACTTTCCAAAATAATGTACTATCACGTTGTAGCGAGGCCTCACGTAAGGCCGCCCACGCCTCCCGCTTAAGGGTGGCTTTTCTCGTTTTAATGGTCAATTTGTAAGCTCCTCTAGCTTGACGGATTAGGTCTTGGTTTTTTGGTTTAGTCTGTAGGGCCTTTTTGAGAGAAGTCAAAGCTTTGGTGCATTTATTATCAAACCAACCCTGTGGGCGCTTAGCTGTTTGCCTATGTTCTCTAAATAAAAGATCTTTTGCTGTCCGTTGGATATTAGAAAAGGCAGCCACGACTTTATCAGGCTCCATGTCAGCTGTTAAACATACGTGAATATCCTCAAGAGACGTCGAAACCAAGCTCTTTAGGAAGCCAGCTGGCTCAACTTTATCCCATTTGACAACATACCCATTTATAGCACCGAGATTAACCTTGGGGGCATAATTAGGGTTCTTCTTGAGTTGACTACATTCTCCCATTGTTTTTACAGAGAATGATATGGGGTAATGATCTCCGAAGAGAGCCTTTCCAGTCTCCCAGAGGGTTATGCAGCCAGCATGGGCCGGGGACATTAAGGTAAAATCTATGGTGGAGTTACACCCTCGCCCATTGAAAGTTGGTTGAAATGGGACGATCGGGCTGCACAGTTCGTTTACAAAGGATAAATTCAAATTAAACATCATGTTATTTAAGGAGTTGCCTAATTTTGAGTGGGTGAAATGGGTAGGGCAGTCTTCCCCATAATCTGCTAGGCCGCACAAACCAGTTGCAGAAAGGGGGCAGACAGTGCAATTAAAGTCACCTACCCAGATTAACACCTTCTCACCTACAAGATTGTCTATTAAAGATATTATGCTATTTAGAAGGTTGTGAAGAACGTGCTCTGTATGGATAGATGGTACATTATTATAAAAATTAATTAAAATTACATTGACAGAGGAGGAGCCTAGCGCGCAACCAAGATGGCCGCGTAGGTGCGAGGCTCCCGAGGACCTCCGCGACCTCCTGAATTAATCCTGGCGATATCCTGTCCTTGTTGAGGGGACTGTGTTGGGGAACCGGAGCTGAGGCGCCACCCGTTTTTTGGGCTCGAATCGGACCCCGGACGCCGGTGGGAGCATCGATCGAAGGTTGTGGCCTTCTCCTCGCCGGCCCCCCGGATTGGAGTAGTGGGGCGATCCGGGGACAAAGTGAATAACAGCGGCGAACGGGGCTGGGCGACTGGCGTACCCCGCACTTTCACTTTCGCTTTTGCGCCCTCCTAGCTCTCAAGCGGGGTCGGACTGCGGAGCGGGGTGTGGTGGTGTGGCCTTGTCCAGGAGCCCGGCTGACCCGCCGGCGGTGGGTTGACCCGCGGTTCGGTGGTCGCCCCTACCCCCCCCCTGGCACCCGTGACTTGGTATAGCGGCCCGTTTGGGGTGCTTGGCACGACGGTGGAAGAGCCAGCATGTCCACCAAACAAGATGGCGACCGGGCGAAGGTGAAGACGACCCGCCGTGGCACGGCGCACCAGGCCAACAGTATGGACCGCTACACGCTCCAGAAGGGTTCTCCGGAGACATCGCGTGCATCCCCGGTGGGCCCGACGGAGGCATCCGCTCATCCGGTGGATCTGACCCTCCGGGACGTCATGGGCGCCATCGCAGAGATGAAGGCCTCGGTGGACCAGCGTTTCGACACCTTAGCGCAAAAAATAGACTCGGTCCTGGTGGATGTGAGCCTTGTGAGGGCAGACTTGTCCAAAACAAACGACCGAGTCGACTCCCTGGCCCACACCACGACGAGCCTCACGACAGACGTGGTGGCCCTCCAGAAGGAGGTGCGCCGGCTTGGCCAGGCGAGCGCCCTGATGGACCGGCGACTGGAGGACTCCGAGGGTCGGGCCCGGAGGAATAATGTCCGTATTGTGGGGGTGCCGGAGGGACGAGAGGCGGAGGCGGCGGATCTTTTCGTGGAAGAGTTGATCCTGACCCATCTCCAGCCCCGGGGGCTGAGTAAGTTTTTTGCGGTGGAGCGTGCTCACCGAGTCCCCGGGGGCAGACCTAAGACTGGTGCCCTGCCGCGGCCTCTCATTGCCCGGATTTTTAATTTCCGGGACAGAGATGCTATCCTCCAGACCTCCAGACAACAGGGACCGGTCAAGCTTGACAACATGGAGGTACATTTCTACCCAGACTTTACCCCGGCGGTCCAGAAGCAGCGGCAGAGCTTTCTTGGTGTTAAACGTCGCCTGAGGGACCTGAACCTCAAGTACTCAATGCTCTTTCCAGCTAAGCTGAGGGTAGAGGTGGATGGTCGCACGCACTTCTTCGACCGGCCCGAGGCGGCTGGGGACTGGCTGGACACTCTGCCTGGAGATCGGGGCCGGGGGGGCGGGGGGGGCGCGGCTGGCGAGGAGGGCCCGCCGGAGTAGAATTGAGGGGTGACTGCATAGGCCTTGCTCTGGACGTTGTTCCTTCACCATTTATTGATTGCGTATTTTCCCCTCCTATGGAGGTCGTGCGGGGTCTGTTGGGGGCTTCCCTCCTCCTCTGGGGGACTAGTTAGTATTTTAGCTATGGGGCGACAGGCACACTGCACTTTGGGGGGGCTGTCTGGGCTCATGCAGGGGTGCAGGGAGGGGGGAGTTTTGTTGGGACCGGGGGGTGGGGGGGGTGTGTTGTTTGTTAGCACCGCAGGGCAAACCCGCTACTATGTTGTTGTTTTTAGGATGCTCGATGGGGGACGACCGATTGTTTCGACGTATGATGGGGGGTAGGGATTTGGCTGTGTTGTCATGGAATGTTAACGGCCTGGGGGATAGAATTAAGCGTGGTGTGGTCCTGCAGTACTTAAAACGTATTTCACCAGATGTTGTCTTCCTGCAGGAGACGCACCTTATAGGTAACTCCTTTCATGCAATGAACCGGCGGGGATATCGTTTGGCGGCCCATTCTGGCTTCACCTCGGGCTCGCGGGGGGTGGGTATTATGATCAAGAACTCGCTCCCGTTGGAGATTGATGAGGTGCGCCATGATGAGAGGGGACGCTACACGGTTCTGGTGGGAAGAATGGAGGGTAGAGTGTTTATCTTTATATCAGTGTACGTCCCGCCTGGGTTACAAGCCACCACATTTGCGGACCTGGGGCGCCTCCTTCTGGACCTTCCGAGTGGCCTGCTGGTGGTTGGAGGGGATTTTAATGCGGTAGCCTCTGGGTCTATGGATCGCCATCCCCCTAGGGACCTCCCCCGGGCACAGGCGTGGCTGCCCGGCCTTCTGGACACGCTGGGCCTGGTGGATTGCTGGCGATTAAAGCATCCTGCATTGCGACAGTACACCTTCCACTCGGGTGCCCATGGTAGCCTCTCGCGGCTTGATTACATCCTTGTCCCGGCGGCCCACGCAGGGAGGGTGGGGGAGGTGCGCCATCTGGCGCGGGGTATCTCAGACCACTCCCCATTGTTGTTGCATCTCGATGTCTTCCCGAGGGGGGATGGCAGGGTGGCCCCAATCAATGCATGGTATTTGCGCGACCCCACCATTCGTGCCGATTTGATCAAATCCCTACAGCGATATTTCGATGAGAATGTGGGGTCGGTCTCTTCGGCCATCTCCCTGTGGGAGGCTTTCAAGGTAGTCCTTAGAGGGGAGGCCCTCTCCTTTATCTCCCATGCCCGGCGGCGCGAGCGGGAGGAGGTGACCCGGGTAGAGGCCGAGATTGCAGAACTGGAGGGTGCCCTGGGAAGCGGGGTAACAGACGACAAGTTGCATGTTCTACACCTAAAGCAGGCGGCCTATCGGGCCCTCGTCACGGAGGCGGCCAGGGGCCTCAGTAGAGAGCAGCAGGGGCGATTGTATGATGTGGGTGATAAGGCTGGCAAATTGATTGCGTGGTTGGATAAGAGGGAGAGAGCGAGCCGTGTGGTGCCTTTGATTGAGAGTGTTGATGGTGCGTGTGTCACTGAGCCGGAAGCCATTGTCTCCTGCTTCGCGGATTATTTCCGCGAAGTCTACTCCCCGGTTTCCCCCTGCTCGGAGGCAGACTCCCATGCCCTGCTTCGGGACATCGCACTGCCCTCCCTAACGGTGGAGGACAGGGATTCGCTGGACGCCCCTCCCACCTCGGACGAAATTGCCTTGGCTATTCGCTCGGTTGCATCCGGCAAGGCCATGGGCCCCAATGGTATTCCCATCGAGCTCTACAAGCTACGCCCGGATGTGTTGGCGCCCCACCTGCGCGCGATGTTCCTGGCGGCCCACTCGCGGGGTTCCCTCCCGCCGGACCAGCGTCTAGCCACAATTGTGGTGATCCACAAGGAGGGGAGGCCCCGTGAACGGGTCACATCCTATAGGCCGATTTCGCTTTTGAACGCGGAGCCCAAAATCCTCGCCAAGGTGTTGGCCAACAGGTTGGTTGGCGTGGTGGGCGATTTGGTCCACCAAGACCAATCTGGCTTTATACCGCACCGTAACACGGCGCTCAATCTGCGGCGCTTGCACGGGGTGCTCGCGCGTGTCCCATTTGTGCGGGAGCCGGCCATCTTGGCGTCCTTGGACGCCACCATGGCGTTTGATACGCTTGAATGGCCATACATCTGGGCGATGCTGGCAAAATTCGGGTTTGGCCCGGGTTTCATTAGCTGGGTCAAATTGCTATATTCGGGCCCATTGGCGCAGGTGGTAGTGAATGGGCGAGTCTCGGCCCCATTCGCGCTGGGGAGGGGTACGCGACAGGGCTGCCCCCTGTCGCCTCTCCTGTTTGCTCTGGCCCTGGAGCCCCTGGCGGAGTGGCTGCGGTGGCACCCTTCTATCCGTGGTCTCCGCTGGACTCCCGAGCATGAGGACCGTGTGTCCCTCTATGCTGACGATATCCTTCTGTATCTCGCCTCCCCGCGTAAATCACTGATCGTCCTGGTTGATGTTTTGCGTTCATTCGGTCGCAACTCAGGCCTGGTCATCAACTGGGCGAAATCCTGTGTATATGTGCTTTCCGGGGAGGCTCCGGCCTTACCACGGGACTGTCCGATCCAGATTGCCTCCCAAGGTTTTCGGTACCTGGGTATCTATATCACTCTTGACCCGGAGGCCCGCTATGAGCGGAATTTGTTACCCCCCCTCCGGCGTTTGAGGGAGGACGTGGTGCGCTGGCGGCGTCTGCCGCTCTCGCCGCTCGGCCGAGCGGCCTTGTTTAAAATGATGTCCCTGCCACGCTTCCTCTACGCCCTCCAGAATACTATGGACTTGGTCCCGGCACGCTATTTCCGTGAGGTGGAGGGCCTCCAGCGGCGCCTGTTCTGGGACGGGAGGCCGCGCATTGCTCTGGCTAAATTGACGCTCCCGTGGTACGATGGGTGGGTCGCCCTCCCTGACATTAAACGGTATTACTGGGCCTCCCAACTAGCTGCAATTAATCATGGCCTTTACGGGCCCGCCTTGAACCCGGCATTTGAGATGGATAAGATGCTCCTGCCCGGTGGCGATTACAATCGAACGCTCTACTCTGGCGCGCCCGACTCCCGTCTGACGGGGCCGACGCGTGTCATGGTGCGTGTCTGGCACGCGGCTAATGCAGCTATGGGGTGGAAGGACCGTTTGACCCGGGCGTCACCGCTATATGCGTCTGAGAGGTTGGGCTCCCTGTGGACATCGAAGGGCTTCGAGAAGTGGGACACGATCGGAATCAGCACAGTGGGAGATCTCTGGACGAGGGGGGGATTCAAAACTTTTGAGACGCTGCAGGCGGAGTTCCAGCTGCAGGGCAGTGAGTACTTTCGGTACCTACAGGTCCGGCATGCGCTGGGCTCCGTCTTCCCGGATGTCGCATCCATTCCGGAGTCTTCCCCCCTGGAGGACAGAGTCCTAGATGGCCATGTCCCGGACAGTACGATCTCCCTCATATACAAAAAACTGATCAACGATAGATCGTGCCTGCTGACTAATCTCCGCGAGGCTTGGGTTGCCGACGGGCTGGAGCTGGACGATGAGGATTGGATTTCCGCGGTGGCCTCTCCGAAAGAGGTGGCCATCCCGGCTCGCCTTCGTTTCGTCCAGCTCAAGATCCTTCACCGGGTTTACGTGACGGGGCCAAGGCTTCTGCGTATGGGTTTTGCTGGTGACGGAATGTGTAAGCGTGGCTGTGGTGCGTTGGCGACTTTCATGCATATACTGTGGGAGTGCCCGAAGGTGGAGCGATTCTGGCGTGGTGTGCTTGAGGTCCTGCGTGTGGTGACGCGTGTTGCGCTGCTGCCTGAAGCGAGGAGATGCTTGCTGAATGTATGGGAACCGAATGACTATTCGGACCCGCAGACGCGGTGGGTGACTCTGGGATACATGATAGCCAAGCGCGACATTGCTCAATTGTGGGGATCCCAGAGGCCCCCTGCGGTGTCGGCCTGGAAAGAGCATATGGATTGGTGTATGTTTCGTGAAAAGGTGGTGTATGTGGCGAGAGGTAAGCCTGGGGCGTGGGTGAAACTCTGGGGCCCCTGGAACGCCTACCGCGGGGGTATTTGTGAGCCACCACTGCTACCGGCTGCCTCGCCTGCTCCGTCTCCCTAGACGGCCCCCCTCCCTCAGCCGCGGGCGCGCGGTCCCCCAGTCCCTGATCTATTCCCATTCCCCTCTCCAGAGTTCTGCTGCTGGTTTGGATCCCCCACTTATGGAGCACGTGCTGTTATTTTGGATCGCGGGTTGCCTTGCGGGTGTGGTTTTTTGGTGTTGTTTTGTTTCAAGAAAAGGGAACCGTACTGTGGGCTTGGAGCTGTGTGGCCTGCACCATTGATTACTCCTGTTTCACTGCTCTGCACTGACTAGAGACTTTTACTGTAAGTGTGCAATATGTTTTTGTCATTCTAGCGGCCGGCCGGATGGTTGTAGGCCCATACCTGTAACTTTTACGAACTGCAATAAACGGTTTCAAAAAAAAAAAAAAAAAAAAAAAAAAAAATTACATTGACAGAGCGGGGCCCTTTAAAGACCAGGACCTGATAAAACTCTGCGTTAAGACACTTGTTGACCCTGAGTTCCGCAGTTGTAGCCACATAAGTACAAAGGCCTCCTTTATTCCTGCCCTGCTTACTAATAAGTGCGGGTGAATGAAAGGTTTGGAATCCTATGATGTGGATTTCCTCGGTCATCCAGGTTTCCTGCAAACAGGCTATGGTATGTTTATTAATAACATCCAGCCATGCTTGCTGGTGGGCCTTTTTACTCAAACCTGCCACGTTCCACGTAATCAGGCTGTAAGATGAAAAACTCGGCCTAACTTCCGTGGTTGCTACACTGGAGCTTATACTAAAGCTAATATCGCTGGGTAAATGTTGTGTCGTTAATAGCTGAGGAGTCACAATGGAGGAAGAAAGCCTACATTCCCTAGTGGTTGTGCTAGCGCCGTCAAGCGCCTGTGTCCTTATTACCCCAGTCCCCTCTGTTTCGCCAAATATAACTGGGTTGTTTAAATCCGGTGTATTGACATTGTCCATAATAGACTTTGGGTTAATGGGGTCAATCAATGTTAGTGGTCAATCGACCATTTCTAGACCACTGAATCGGTTATGTGTGGAAATACCGGACCAAGGAACCCAGCGAGTGCGCTCATGGTTTACCGCCCTCAACGTGTGTGTCCCACCCCAGCTGTCCCAGTCTCTACCCAGGTGTCGATGCCCCACCGTTTTCCAAGAATTGTCATATTGGGGATGGCAGGGACCCATTGTCTGCCTGTGGCTGTCATGGTCGAAATAGCGGGGACCCATCGGTTGCCAAGATGGCTCTTGGATGTTTGACAACCTTGGTGGGTAAAAGAAGGAAAGCCGTTTGATGTTTATTCCTCCACTTTCACATGATTTTTCCCATGCACAGATATGGTCGACTGCTCTAGGATCATCAAAGGTTACCACGATACAATCACCTGGCAGTGATTTCCGGCCTTGGCCCACCCAGGTGGTTCTACGTACCATAAGGATCCTGTAGGACCTTGTCGTGGGACAGGGCAATTAGTGTTGAGCCAGAATTGCACTTTATTCTTTAGGGACCATGTGGGTTCTGAATTATAATCCAAGAGTTCAGGGACACCTGTCATTACTGCCACAAGGGGGTAGGCTTCCGGGGGCAAGTCAACAGGAAGTCTGGGCAGTTGATCTACCCTCATACCACCTGTGTCAGAAACTGAGGGTGCCGTTTTTGAAGCTATCAACGGCCAGGCCGAATTTGTTGAGGCTTGAGCATTTTGTACCATTGTTTTTTGGGGCAGGGTACTTGCCACTGTTGAGGTGGCGGTGTTTTTAGGGGCGGGTTTTACTGGACTCTTAATTTTTGAGTTAGTAGATGGAATTAATTTTTGTAATGGGGCAGTAGGAGTAGAAATACGATTTTGTGGGGGTGCTGATTTGGCTGGATTCTGAATCTGGTTTTTTGCTCGTGGAATTTGTATCCCTAATACCTGCTTAGTCTTATGCAGATTTAAAAGATTGGTCAATTTATTTTCTATTTTCGTTAACCTAAGTTCTATTGGGGTGAGTAGTGATTTCAATAGATCCGCTATACTGTTTAATGACATCTGTAAGTTATCAGACCGAAGTGGGTCTCCACCACTAGGGACATCAGTCAATGAGGCCACAAAGATGGGGTCGGAACTATCGATGTAGTATCGCAGAGTGAACTACTTGTACCTTTCTCGAGAGTAAGTTCTCAGTTGAACTAGGCCTAGAAACTGATTTATTAAAAACTGGTGTATTGGGAACTGGGGAAGGCTGGTTTATGTCTATCTTCCTTTTCCTCACAGCACCCTCCCTCCTCCCTCTATCTCTTCTTGTTTCGTCTGGTGTAACTTGCGAGGATAGCTGTGGGGATTGCGGGAGGAGGTCGGGGGATTTTTCCAGATCTGTGCTGGTCTGTAGGTCTGATAGCGGAGATGCAGATAAATCCACCATGCTTGGTAAGCTACGCCTACCTTCATTCAGTGACCTAGATTCAGGAGCAGTAACTAGCTCAGGGGATCTTACACTCGCTAGAGTACCCAAGGAAGATCTCTTGGCGCGTGCAAGGTCTAAAGAGACCCTACCCTCCATAAGGCTGATACTCTGATCAATAAAAGAGTTTGCCTTAATGATAAAATCGTCCATTGGTCCTAGGAGGTTACCCACCCCTCCCGCGGCCTTTTTTTTCCTGCCTCTTGTAAGCACCATTGTATCAGTGGGATAGATGGCTTGCCGATGAATATATAAAGGGGCAGGTGTATGAACCCCAGGGAGGTCCGGTGAGACAGGACAAATAAAGGGGGGGTGGCCCGGTCCCGGCCTCCACCGTCCTCGAACGGCCTCAAACGGCCCGCCCTTTGCCCGGGCTTAGCCCCGGGCGCTCCCCCGCGCGCTCCCGCGCAACGGGGAGGGATGGCAGAAATATAGTTAGAGTGACGCGCAGAGGGCGGGGCTGAGAGGGAGAGCGGGCCAGGTGTTTTCAATCGGCCAGGCAGGGACTCCTGGGACACGGAGTCCCTGCTGAAACGCTCGCAGCCCTACCCAGATCCCCAGAGCACCACAAGCCTCACGGACACAGCGCAGTTCTCCCCAAGGTAATGCTGGTGAAGCGGGACCCGCGAAGCGGGTCCGGCGAACAGTTGATATTAAAGGCAGGTCCCCAGTAGGCAGAGAGCAAAGAACAGCAGCAGGGCTTCCTCTTCAGGTATATCCCAGAGGAAGAGCGAGGCCGGGTTCAATTACTGTGTCTTTGTTGAGCCAAGTATCAGTAATAAAAAATACATCCGGCGACTCGTGCTCAATGAGATCATGAATCTCACTATAGTGCTTGACTAGAGAACGCACATTCAGATAAAGTATTTTAAAAGGGGTCTTAATCCGATTTGAGGGTGGAATAAGCAGAGCCGGTATGAGTTATACCTACAGCTATTACAACAAAAGGGCCCCTCCAGCACTACTCTAGACGGGGATTGACAAGGATATACACTTAGGCCGATGGATAATAGAGATTCTCTAGAGTATTTAAGCAGCCTAGGGTTTAAACTAGCAGCATGTCTGGCGTCTGGCGACGTCCAGGCGCGGACGAGCGCAGACGGGCTTGCCTTGGGCGTCCCCCCGGTAGCTGTGACTGATGCCGGGGTGCCGATCGAGTAGGACCGCCTGTCCCAACACCCTGCACAGGCGTCAAAGGTAGGCTGGAAGTGCCAAAGTTTAGTGCAATTTAAAAACGGAGCAATAGAGCAGAAAAAAACACATGTAAAATACAATGCGCGAAGCAAAGCGAGCGCGCAGGCAGTTAAGTAAACTTTAAAATAATAACGAGTGCAGACACTACCTCCCGGCTCAAGCACACATTTTTCCTTATTTTTCTTCACTGATATTCACGGTGTGGGGTGTCGTATCCCTGTGATGGAATTTTTTCACATGTTTATAAAAAAAATTTTTTTTTTTCAACACAATGACTGCTACATTGATTTAGGGTTCTTGCAAAACTTTTTTATAAATTAGTACAGACCTTGGTAAATTGGGAATCCACCCCACAAATTCAGTTAATTGGGGGTGGTTTTGAAGAGGCGAATTTGATACCTCTCGATTCCTTCTGTTACACAGCGTGTAAATTATTCCTGTACTTAATAGATTGGGTCCCTTTTGTTGGAAAACTGTTTGAGTGGGGGACGACCCAGTCTTTTCCTTTCCCATTTGGCTCCTTTTTGTTATGCTGCATCACCCACTATAACATGAGAGTCAGTTGCGCAATGGCCTCGTGATGACTGGGTCTAACACCAGCAATAGTTGTCAGTCAGAGATGTGTTCACTTTAATAATACCAACTCTAACTGTCATACGCTTACTGTTGATTTATAATGCAGAGCTCCTTGGTGGAACATTTTACAGCTAAGCACGGCTGCTGATGTCGAGCCTGATGGGCTGGGATCGGGCCTTCTCGCTCGCCACGTGATGTGATACCACTGGGCCACCGCGGCCTGTCATACGTACGGCGGGCAGCTCAGCTTAGAGCTATACCCACTCTGTGGATGGGACTTGCCCGCCTCAGTGACTCCAACTGAGACCACCGCTCTGGGCCGGGTCGCGTGGGTGGGAATCTCACCCAGACAGGATTCCATTCTTTACTGCGGGCACTGGCAGCGGTAAGTACAGCTCACCACTCAGCCTGACTTGCCCAGCACTGAGAGGACTAAAAGAGAGTGGGAGTCCGCGGCCAGCATTGGCGGGAATTGATCCAACCACCTCAGATCCCTCAGATCCCCACAGTCCGCTCGGCGGTTCGAGCGGCGAATTAGGATTGGAGCTGCGCATTTAACTTGCCCAAAGGAAGCGCAGCAGCGGACCCATAACCCCTCCCCCCCCCATGTCTATTAAACGGTGTCTCTAAATCCACTGTCTTCTTACTAGTCAAGCCATTGGGCACACTTGACTGACATCATTCAGTTCAAGTTACGCGCGCCTGTCGCTGGGGGTGTGTCTCTGTTATTTCAACATAGATACTTGGTAGCAGTACTCGCAGACCTGCAAGCACTCAGCAGATCATGAGCCAGCCCCCTTAGCCTGCCGGGATCAGCGCACACCACGCTGAGCCTGAGTCACAGCAGTTCAGTTAAAGCGTGTTATAGCAGCTGAGGAGGCGCTATAATGTGTGATTTACCATTTCAGTGCGGTGATGCGGACCACCACAATGAAATGTGTTACATTAATGCATGATGCGTAGTACTTGGCAGGACTTTGTTACCCAGAAGTGAAACCATGGCTTTCTTGTTGCAGGCACCACCATCTCCTGGTTTTATCTCTGCTGTCAGTCACCCGGAAGTAAGGCACTGGTTTCCTTGTTTAGATGTTTACCGCCAGTGACCCGGAAGTAAGGCATTAGCTTCCTTGTTTGGCCGCACCGTCCTCTACTAGTGCTGTGTTTGCCCTCAATGACCCGGAGTAAGACATTGGCTTCTTTGTTTGGATGCACTGCCCTCTGCTGGTGCTATCTCTGCCGTCAGTATACCGGAAGTGAGACATTAGCTTCCTTGTTTGGCTGCACCGCTCCCCTCCTGGAAACAGGAGGGGGTGCAGTTGGCGGTGGAAGGCAGGGAGAGGTGGGGAAATGGGAGGGGTGTTGGGGTACAGGGTTCAGAGGTGGGGAAAGGTGGTGGTTGGGAGTGGGCGTTGGTGCATCAGAGGTGAAAGGAGAGTTGTCTTTGTTGGCGTTGCAAGAAGGATAGGAATGAAGGACATAGTTAGGGGGAGATAGGTGAGGAGCGAGGTGGTGCGGCGGAAGGAGAGGGGAGGAATGTGTGGAGTCATAGGAATGAAGGAGGTTTGGGAGGAAAAGAGGGGAGGGGGTTGGAGAGGTCCTGTCAGCTAGGTGAGGTGGCTGTGAGGGAACGGGCATCTGGCAGAGTGAGGGGGGTTGGGAGATAGGGAAGTTGAAGAAAGGAAGTGGTTCTGCTAGGCCAGAGGGAGGGAAAGGGTTACCAAGGGGGTAGCACGGCATTGCTGGAGGAGTGGGGGGAAGGAGAGAGATGCAATGGGTTTTTGGAGAAATCGGGGTATATAGCGAGGGGAGGAGGGGGTAGAGGAGAAGAGGTGGGAATAAGGGGAATGTAAGGAAAGTTAACTAGGGGAGAGGTTGGAGGAGAGGCGGACTAAAAAGGGGGGTGGCAGGTAGGGATAGGGGAGAGGAGATGAGATTGGAGTACCGGGACGGTGCAGATTGGACGAGGAGCGTATTAGCTAGAGGTAAGGCTGAAGTGATGAGGGTGGGCATACTGTGAGGGGGGAAGAATGGGAGAAGAGGGCACAGGGGAGGGGGAAGGAAGAGAGTCGACCTGTGCCTCTCGAGGGTGCAGCCTATTGGGGTTTAGGGGGGTCAGGGGAGGAGAAAGGGGGTAATGGATGGAGCTAGATGAAGAGTCAAGGGATAGCATGGTCACAGGGGAGGGGGTAGGGGAGGGAAGAGGTGGTCAAAGAGAGAGAGACAGGTGTCTTTGGCTTGGATCATGACAGTACCGTTGTTATAGAGTGAGATAGTGAGGGAGCCGTTGAAACACGCAGAGGGGAACATTTTTAGCTGTTTCCCATGAGGGATAGAGGAGGAGGAGGTGACGTTAAGGGAATTATATAAGCTGGTGGACCAAGAGGGGATGTCGTGAGTGAAAAAAATGAAATCTTTTTTGAGCCTCCCATAACGACCATTGTAGAATTGATCAACAAAAAGGGAATCAGGGAAACATTCAATGGTGTTATGCTTGAATCGTTTTGCTGAAGCTTTAGTCAGGTTAGGAGGATAAATAATTTTGTAGCAATTCATTCCAGACTTAACTCGAGTGGTGGCCATGTTGGAAAAATGAGGAGGAGGAGGGTGATGGGGATATAAGAAGGGTGTTACTAGGAAAGCGGTGGTGAGGAGAAGTAGGACAAAAAGGGGGCACATATTCCAGACGTCAAGTGGAGATATCTGAACTAATGTGCAGTCCGGGAAGTGAGGCCATTAGGAACAGGTTGTTACTTCAGAGCAGGAGAAGATGGGGGCACAGATTCCAGTAGTCAAGAAAGCTTTACTGCTTGGGAGTCTCTAAGATTCTGCTGGTATTTGATGGGCCCTTCACCTAGGTAATCATATAAAATACATGGTGCCACCTGGCACTAGATCATATGTACAAGGGAATTTTTAAACATGACAGGGCCAACAGGACCACTGTCAGAACCATCACAAAGCAAACTTAGTAAAAGTAAAACAGATCATAAACGTACAACCAGTAACCACTGTAACATAAACCACATTATGCACAGCATCACATTAGGCGTCAAGCGCATTGTACCCCCATAATCTCAACAGTGTAATATTAGACCCTAACCTCCTAAGTATCACTAACATTAGGGGCATAAAGCACAGGGTGGAACATAGTCTCACTAGCATAAACCATAATATGCAAGACAACCTCCTAATCATACCAAGCATTTGCAATGCAATAGGTCTCGCATTTATGAGAGTTTGAGCTATTGGCATTGTAAATAACAATGCCTTTTATTTATGTGTTGTTTTTAAAATAGATGAATAAAAGGTATTGTCATTTACAATGCCAATAACAAACTCTCGCAAAAACCTAAAAATTGTTGGTAATCACAATATTTTACAGTTCCCTGTATGCCTTGGCATACAGGGAAGTATCAAACTGCATCCGCTCTTAACTCCAAGGCAGACATAGCATTCATTCTCCACTATCTGTTAATATCAAGTCCTTTGACTGCACACTGGAGCATCCCAAAGCTGCATCGTCTAAGCACTCCTGTTCAACTTTAAGTGTATGCCCCTACTAGACCAGATCATATCCTTCAACTTTACCTGTTAAAATGTCATTGACGACATACAGACCACGGTAAACCTAGAAAAACCAAAGAGCCCAAAATCATCAGGACTTGACCACCGTCTGCATGCCACAGATGAATGGATGCTGTGTCACCATCTTAAACAGGTCCTCCAAAAATTAGATTTTAACCTGTGGGCAACGGGGAAACTTCCAACCTACAACCATAGGCGCCAAGAAATGAAAGACCCCATCATCAAATGAAGAAAACAATTTCTGAATAGCCACGGATGCCAACCTTTCACTGATGCCTCTAGGAAATCAAGTGACAGGAAGCAACTGCACAATGTGTGCAAAGCAACGCATTGCCCACACCTAGGCTAGCTGCAGAAACCACAGGCCACTTTCACCCTTGTTATGTTGTGAGAAGACAATGCAAATTAACTGTACCAACTCAAAGGTGCTCAAGAGCATTACACAAGACAAAATCCTTTGAGCAGGTACATTTATTTTAACTCTCGAGGGAGCCTACCCCTCTTGCCGCCGAGAAGCAATCACCACCATGACCCTGTTTGGCAAAACCGGAAGTCAGGCGCCCTTGCCCGGGACATGGGCGGCGCCTGCTCCGGCAGGAAGAGAAACCGGCATGCCATGCTAACGCGGGGCTCCCATGCTGAAGGGAGAGCCCCGCGGTGGTGGCTGGAGTGGAGAAAAGCCCCGGGTCCCAGGAGTGGGCCCGGGTGAAGAGTGCGGGCGGCCGAGGCTGCCCACGGCAGCGCGGGGCCCCAGAAGTGCAGGGAAGCCCCGTAAGAGAAGTGCTGCTGCCGCGAGGGGGATCCCCCGCCAGAAGAGGGCAGCCCGGTGAGCGAAGAAGGGCTGGGGGGCTCCGTGTGGGCTATTGTTGGTGCCTGATCAAGGCACAGTGTCCTTTTCGCATTCTGAGTGGCCCCGTCTTGCAGCAGGCCGCTCCAACGGGGATGGCATGTGGTCGGAAGGGGGACAGGAGATGTGCACATCGCGTGTGTAGATGTGCGTGTTCACGTGCGCGTACACAGGTGCGAATCGCCCTGCGCGTGCCCATCTCCTGTCCCACTTCCGAGGCAAGTCAGCAACAATAGATCTCGCTGGCGACAGCGTTTTCGTGCTGCGTTCGCCAGGCGAGACCTAAAAACCACATTTATAAGTAACCAGAACAGGGTGCGAAAATCATACTACATGAAATACATTTCCTAGCACTACATAATCACATTCGGGCCTGGCGCCCAACAAACCTCCCAGTCCCCCTGGCCAACTGGCCATCTCAAAGGGGCTCAAATGCCCTTGAACGGAGCGGACCCACGGGATTGCAGGCTTTGTATCCCTTGCTTTGGAAATGCAGAATAAATACTCCTGCCAGGATCCTTCCTGCAGCAGGGGCCGGTGCAAGTAACGAGCTTGGAGCTTTATTCTTACTTTAGAAGCGGCCCCCGGCCCCAGCATCACAGGTCTGGGGAAAGACTTGTACCTTTCACTGCAGAAACCAACCGGGCTTCATAGGGAATCCCTGACCTCTGGGGACCCTTGGTGACCTCTGGGCCCCCTCTGGTGACCCTTGGTGACCTCTGTGCAACCCTCTGGTGACCCCTGTGCCCCCCTCTGGTGACCCCTGTACCCCCCTCTGGTGACCCCTGTGCCCCCTCTGGTGACCCCTGTGTCCCCCTCCGGTGACCCCTGTGTCCCCCTCCGGTGACCCCTGTGTCCCCCTCCAGTGACCTCTGTTGCCCCCTCTGATGACCTCTTGGCCCTCTCTGATGACCTCTTGGCCCCCTCTGGTGACCTCTTGGCCCCCTCTGGTGACCTCTTGGCCCCCTCTGGTGACCCTTAGTGACCTCTGTGCAACCCTCTGGTGACCTCTGTGCAACCCTCTGGTGACCCATGTGTCCCCTCTGGTGACCCCTGTGCCCCCTCTGGTGACCCCTGTGTCCCCCTCCGGTGACCCCTGTGTCCCCCTCCGGTGACCTCTGTTGCCCCCTCTGATGACCTCTTGGCCCTCTCTGATGACCTCTTGGCCCCCTCTGGTGACCTCTTGGCCCCCTCTGGTGACCCAGGTGCCCCCCTCTGGGGACCCCTGTGCCCCCCTCTGGGGACCCCTGTGCTCCCCTCTGGTGACCCCTGTGCCCCCCTCTGGTGACCCCTGTGCCCCCCTCTGGTGACGCCTGTGTCCCCCTCTGGTGACCTCTGTGCCCCCGCCTGGTGACCCCTGTGACCCATCTGGTGACCCCCGGTGACCTTTGGGTGCACCCTGAGCTCTGGGGGGGGGGGGAGGAGCTCAGAGATCTTCCTCCTAGTGATACTTGTTTCGCTCATCAGGTGGCCCTTTCTCTCCTTAACATCGTCATCTGTTAATTTATTTATGCATTTTTATATAGCACGAACTTTACCCCGCAGGTGTCAGAGCGCTTTACAATAGAGCGAAGTAAATGTTAATTTACGGACATTGCTTTTACTATCTGTGCGCCTTTATTTGTTTTCTGTATATTAGAGTTGAGTAACCTGCCCTCTCTGTATGACAAACCTGGGCTCCTCGATCCCCGGTCTCGTTTCCCACGAGCTCACACTACACACCTCCTGCTGCCATTTGTAGCATTTAATTCATATCGTCTGAAGTTTCATCCACTGGGGGTGGGCTTATGTTTTTTCATTTAATATAATTATAATTAAAGCGTATTTTTTATATCCATGCTCTGGATTATTGCTGCTTCATCATACTATGGTTGGATATTAAATTGCAAGTTAATAACTTATGCTACTCAGCTCAACCTCTGCTCTAATGAAAGTGTCTTCGAAGAGCCGAGAGCACCGCTGTGAGGTCACCTATTGACTCACTCACACATCCTACCGTGTGTGTGTTTCATGAGACAGTGGGGGCTCCTGCAAGATGCAGAGAAGATAGATAAAGGCGCGCCCAGACCTCCTAGCTGCCTTCATTGAACAGAGCCAAATACACACGACTTCTCACTGGCTCCACAGTTTCACTTCACTCATCACATTCTCCAGTGACCCTTCATGTATTTCAGGGCTCATTTGCACTCTGGAGACTCCTGCATTGGGTTCACTCCCACCCCTCGCAGCTGAGGTCTAATCGATGGACATGTTCTCATTGTGTTTGTTAAGACTCCTACCGTTGTGTGTGGACCAGGGGTTCCCCAACAGGGCTGCTTAAATAGATTTGCCACGTCATCAGCTTGACTCATTTCTCTAATTAATTCTTCCCCTTAGTTAATTTCTCGTTTATTACTAAGGAGTTAGAGGATACGCGCCGGGATAGTTTACGGATTTAAATTCTTCATATAAAACTTTTGGGTATTTTCCAAGGAACCTAAAGCTGAGTTCCTCTCAAACAGGTACAAGTGAAGCAGCTCCACGCTGGGTCTACTCGCCGTTCTGACGTCAGAGCTTAAAGCAGAAGTCTGAATTGTTTGAATGTGAAGCATTTTGGCCTAAAGACTTGGACCTCACATCTTCATCAAGCGGACGCCTGGACACTGGGGCAGCAGGTAATGTTCCTTAGACCCACCAACCACGTCCTAAGGAGTTTGTTTCCTTTCATGCTGTGGCTGCTGCTGTACAGTCCCACAGATGTCAGCCAGAGACCATAAGTAGAAACTTAAATGAATAAAAAGCCCCAAAGGGGAAGATGTCGTGTTCTCGCCACTATTACTCCACACAAGCTTCTAGTTGAATGTGGGAACTCACATCTTTGCTTGAAACCCCTAATCAAACACAGTCCCTCACTTCTAACCTCACTCTGAGTCAGCGAGTGAGTGAGAGTGAATGATATCGCAGACTCCGTGCACCAGAGGGAGGACTCCAGGTTTGTTTTTTAGATTAAAAGTTGGTTCCGGCAGCTGCAGGAAATAGGGTGGGGGATGGGGCCTCTGTCTATGCTCAGCTGAAAATGCCAGAGCAGACCTCAGTATGGAAAGTATATGGTACATTTTAATTATCAGGAAAGAGAATGACCGCTGGCACCAGAATCGCTCTTATGAAGAGTTGCGCATCAATGTTATCGGAGAGGCCTGCGCACCACCAAGCATGTGCTCCCCAACGTTACTGGGCACCCCAAGGGCTCCTAGACCAACGACGACAGCAGCACGGACCGCATGGCACGCTGTAGGCTCACGCACACTAGGGGGCCTGTATAGGGACGGTACACTGGCATCATATGAAATGCTGATGGAAGAGGATGGCCTGCTGCCCTGTGAAATCATTGGGGTGATGTGAACTCTGAGCCACCAACTTACAAGGGACGGGGGGGCAGATACCTCACACGCTGTGTTGCGGACTCTATGCGCTCTCACACGGTTCCACAGCTTCTCACGTTGCAACAGCGTTTGGAGGTGGACTTGTGTCCCTGCGCTGACCAGGAGTGGGCTGCCTTACTGGAGGGACCTACGCAATGCCGAGTCTAAGCTTTTACGGTTTTACATAGAGTGGACGCAGCGTGTCCGCGACGCGCGTGCATAGGTGCCGGTTTGCTACATATGCTCTGGGCTCGCCCGTCCCCACACACTAACTGGTATACCATCACATCAACCATATCTGCTTGCACCATCTGCACACATGGGAGGTCTGTCTTCTGGGACTCCACCACAGATATCGCTATGAACAGACATCGCTATGAACTATTACTAACAGACAAAGCAAATATATTTAATTATCAATCAAAGCGCATTGCACATGATTTTAATGCAAGACCATTCATGAATTTGTTTAAATGTATCGTATACATGCCGATATCAATATTCTCTATACAAATAATACAGACTGCATTATAGGTGGGTGGTTGAAATGCAGGGTAATGATTATGGTATGGTTGGGACGACTTTTTGGTTAAAAATGGTGTTAAAGAACGCACTAATGCTCTTCAGAGATTCATTTCGAGGCATGTTGGGTAATGTAGTATTTCTGAAATGAGTACAAGAAAGGAAACGTGAGTCCGTTTTTGAATGTTTAGAAAGTCATGATTGGCCACCTGGAGGTGGGTGTGGTAGTTCAAGTTAAATAGCATGAGGGTGTGAAAAGAAAAAAAACTCGATGTTTAACGTTCGTCTTTCCCACAAGAAACCCTTCTTTTGAAATGCACCCGTACTCGTAAGGTCCTGTTCATCTTAAAAGTTTAGCATTTGAATCGTGGCACCTTAAGAGGAATAAGCGCGAGTCAAATGCTAAACTTTTAAGATGAACAGGACCTTACGAGTACGGGTGGTTTTTTAATGGATTGAAAAACATATGTCACGGTAAGCTTAAAGAGACTTGGGGGCATATCAACAAGGGCTTTATCTCTGCTTTTTTGGCTTTAAAAGCCAAAAAAGCAGAGATAAAACTAGCGCCCTATCAACAACAGGGTGCTAACATGCAAATTTGCATGTTAGCACCCTTTTACTCTACGCTTCCCCTTGCATCTCTAATGAGATGCAAAGGGGGCGTTCCAGAGTAAAATAATAGGAGAAATGTCGCTAAGCGACATTTCTCCTATTATCAAGAATGTCGCTAACCCTGTTAGAGACAAAAAAAGCAGCGCTAACCGCGGTTAACGCTGCTTTTTTACGTCTGCTAATTTTCAGACTTAGCCATGATATCCTATGGAAGGAGGATATCATGGCTAAGTTTGCCTGTCCCTATCAACAAGGTAACGTGTGATTATCGCTGGGTTTCCAGCGATAATCTCACGTTAGCCTGTTAGCGTGTAGAATTTTATCGCTATTGAGATAAGCGTTGCTAATAGCACGCTATCTCAGCGATAAAAATTCACGCTAGCCGGCGATAATTATCCTCACGCTAAGAGCGCTGAGCGATAATTATCGCCGGTTGTTGTTGATATGCCCCTAAGTTCTCGTACGTGTATATTGTGGGAAAGACGAACGTTAAACATCGAGGGTCGAACTTTGGATTTAGGATAAATGAAACTAATGCGGGTCGTTTGTAAAGGTGATTTACATAATTTTTAGCCGGGGAAATCCAATTTGTGTTAAAATATCCCTTAATTTACTCATTATGAAATCTATAATGTTTTATGGTTAAACTAATTGAGGGAATAGTGATCTGATAATATGCGCGATGACAAAAAATATGTAACACATATAAACTATCTGAACATGTTTGCTTTTTAGACGCCCCTGAGGAAGAGAATTCTCTCGAAATGCATTGGGCAATTTTAATAAAGAAGTGACATGAGGCAACCACTTCTGCTGTGTTTTTGTGAACATTTAAGCATCGTTCGTGGATGAATAAAATGTATTGAAGAATAATGAACATGGTGAAAAGCAAATCGAGTTTAAAATGGATAAAACTAAAAATAAGAGTATCGAGTATCGAATATTTGATTGATTGGATTCATTCAAACACATAGCTGTGCAGCCTGCATGGGAACCAGCTGATGGTTCCCTTACGTTCGACTCCACCACAGACACCAGAAAAGTAGGGTGACCTCCCGCTTCCTGGACTCAGGGTTCATAATCGCGAAGCGGCTTATTACTCGCAGATGGAAATCCTCTACACCCCTCCGGTCTTGGCCTGGAAACCCTCAATGGGCATTTGGGCACAAGCCGAAAACACAGCCCTGCATAGGGAACACACGCTTGGCAGGCAAACATACCTTATTACCACTTACTGGGACATCATTTTAACTGACTTACTGACTGCCTGCGCAGACAAATCATCCGTCACCACTGACTACGGTTGAAGGCTGAATTCATCATCACGTCGCCCCCCACATGCGCCCGTTCCCCGAAGCTCTGTGGTACGGACATCCCACACAGTATTTGCCAGGCACGGAGGGTTCATAGGACAGACTTAAATTATACAACTGCGTGGTGTGTTGCGTTATTGTATTAGAGTTATCATAGTTTAAATGTGTGCAACATTTCTGATGCATCATTGAAGGGACTGTCTTGTTGCTGTCTAGGTAGGGGCATAAATCTGTACCCATGGGACAGAGGTTTTATTTTGGTATCTCATGCTTGTATGTCAATTGTCTCCACCCTTCCTAAGTCTTGTATATCACCTGTCAATCCTGTAAAGCGCTCTGATACCCTCAAGGGTCTGGTTCGTGTTCTATAAAACTCAAAATAAATAAATATTCCCTCTTATGGGTTCAGCAGCATTCGCTGCTACGCTGCGCGTGTACAGTCTACGCTTGAGACTAGGGCCCCGCTCTGCTTGATTTTCAGGTTCTTTTGTATCTCACTGCTTAACATACGAATCAGCATTTGAATAATTTGCTGCAATGTGTACTTGGTGAAAAAAAGACAAAAATTCAATAAACAGATTCAAACAAAAAAGATTACAGAGAATGACACTTCGACCCCCTTTATAAGTGCTCTGGTCACCTCCAGAGTTACTGACCTCGGGGCTGCGGGTCACTGCAGGGCTGGGGAAGGTTCCGCTCACTATGAGTTGGAGCCTGAGGGGCCACTAAGAAATGGGGAATTACCAGGGAAGTCTGTAATTTTGGGTCTGATGCCCCCATTAATTCCTCATTTTGGCCTGGACTTTCACCTAAAGATTTTGACTAAGCTGCAGTTTTTAACTGAGGCACCCCAGATTTACGCAGCCGCCCCGTAAAGCTCCAGATGTGCACCAGAATCCACACACACTCCAGTTTCAAAATAGTTTGTGTATTTGACAGGAGGACTTTTGCTAGAACCACCTGTGTAAAATGAGCTGTTGTGCTTTCCAATCAGACGGTTTTGTTTTACTGTATTTTAATGATAGTTCAGGATCACTGTTGTTGTTACAGTGCTAGGGACCCACATTCCTATGTGGAATTCAGGGTAACTTTAGGGACTGGTTCGAAGTACGAGGCACACAGGAGTATTGACATTTTGTGTAAAAGGGGACCTTTTACCACTGAAGTACCATGGACTCACCTACTAATGGACACAAAACTGAGCCCCAAGTTCACCCTTTTAGTGTTTGATCCTCATTGTACTACAGCTGAGTGATTAATGGCTTTCTTAGACAGGTCGTGTGGGGTTAGAAACTCTGTACATGGCACAGCTGTAAACATTCACAACTCTGCTCTTCCTATTGCCTTTATGTTCTATGGGCTCTTGTGTTCAGCTGCCTGCTTGCCATTCCATCCAGCTGTCTTCTTCGCCAGATGTGCCTCTCTTGGTGCTGGACACCTGGTTCCACTTTTTGCCTACAGAGTTTTCAACTCTTTCCATCTTCGGGGCTATTTGGAAGGAGTTGGTTATAGACTCTCTTGTTGGCTCCTTTCCTTTGAGTAGGTGTTGAGATTAAAGTTAAAGTTTGTATTGAATTCATTATTTACATCCTCTTCTCTTTCCTATTGTAAATACGTTTTTACGGCTCGCCTGCCACAGGGCATGCGCTCTTGCTAGCGAAGAGTATTGTTTACAATAAAGGGCCAGGCGCCTGGCCATACCTTACCCTTTGCTGTCACTCCTCTGTGCTGCCTCCTAGTTCGCCAGTGTGTGCCGGGCATCACTTTCTTTTCTTTCTGTGGAGCATGGACCAAGTACACATCGATTCATCTTAATTAGTGTCTGCCGCTGATCGTGCTGTTATTCAGGTGCGCGCTTTAGGACCGTTCCTCTGCTTACAGTTCTCGTGCTGCGTTCTGCATTTGTTCTATTTTCAAACACCTTTTTGGATAGTGTTTATCTACACCTTCATCTTTTGGCTTGCTCGTAGTACAACTAAAATAAAATAAAATTTTACGTGGGTTGGATTAAGCCACTAATGCCACGCTAGCACCTTACACATTCTGGATGCTTGCTGCTGCACACCTATTTTCATTGCCTTTCAGCCATTCAATCAATCAATCAATCAGAGACATTTATAGAGCGCGCTACATACCCGTGGGGTCTCAAGGCGCTGGGGGGGGGGGGGGGGTGTCAGAGGCTGTGTTCCACTTGCACGGGAGCAGAAGGACGTTAGCTCCCAATGCCCCTTCTAGGTGTTCCCACAAGCGCTTTTTAGTTAGTCGCGCAATGCTGAAACCCCAGAGGGGGAAAGGGGAATTGGACAGAGAAGAGACTGCTCACACCGTCTGCTTCTTGCTTCAGCGTCAGGCGTCTGCTGTTGGTTCTTTCTTGTAATAGGTATTGCTGTAAAAAATGCGTTAATTACTTTACTGCTGGAACTCCTCCTAACCCCTCCCACAACTCCCCCTCTGTAACTCTACCTACCCTGATGTGGTGTGAACTTGCTCCTCTTCTTATTTTTGGTTGTGTGATTCTTGACCCTGGTTTCTCTGTAACGACATATTGGGGTTAATACTATTCTCAAACTATTGCCTCTAGTCTTCTGGATAAGTGTATACTACCTGCTCTATTCCTCACCTCCTAGGTCAAGTTGGTCTTATTAATGATTTGTCTTTTCTTTAGGTTGTTGAAATCTTCTTATTAGTGTTGTCCTGACTTAGCATCACCTTCTCTTTACTGGTTGGCTATCCGCTAGTGATTTGTCCTAGCCGACCTAATTTGTTAACGTGT
Source organism: Triturus cristatus (assembly GCF_964204655.1). Lineage (NCBI taxonomy): Eukaryota > Metazoa > Chordata > Amphibia > Caudata > Salamandridae > Triturus > Triturus cristatus. The sequence goes on from NC_140591.1 coordinate 3,042,281, forward strand.
ACTCCTTCTGACTGGTATTGCTCTTGCCCTATACTCTGGTCTCTTCACACTTAGGATAATTGTACTTCCTTAAAATGGTAATAGCAGACAATTAAACTCAAGCGTCTTCTTGAAAATTTCGCCTGAGCACTCGCTAGTACATTGCTGGAGAATTAATTCGGAACAGTCTTACTGTAGTCTGAAGCTTCTCTGCTAGAAGCCGAAGTATCTCTGAAACTGCGTTGGCCTTCGAAGTTCAAATTTGCTGAGGAATTTTCTAGTGCGTACTGTCCTCCTCACGGTTCAGGTGAAGTGCGCCTCAGTTCGCGCTTGACACCTGCTCGACAATGATTGCACCGCAGAACTAGAACGCGCCACGTAGTTTCCTACCGCGGTTAATTGGACCGCCATCTTGGAAACTGCCTGTGACCCTTTTCTCGGTTCGGTGTGTCAGCTTACGCCTTAAAGCTAAAACGCTCACAGAGAGTCTTGACTTGGGCTTCTTGTTTGTAATCCTGACAGTACCCTCCCTCAAAGTAGCTCCTCTCGGCTTGGGTTTGTCTGGAAATTTCTTATGAAACTCATCTATTAATCTTGGAGCATGGACATCTGTGGACAACTCCCACGATCTTTCCTCGGGTCCAAAACCCTTCCAGTCCAGAAGGTAATACAAGTGTCCTCTCCGAATCTTGGCGTCTAACACTTGCTTCACTTCAAACTCCTCTCCTTGTTCGGTCTGAATTGGCTTAGGTGGTTGATTTAAGCGCACCTCATTTGATGCCTTTTTTAATAAGGAAATATGAAACACTGGATGAACAGATAATCCCGTTGGTAGCTTCAGTCGATAAGTCAAGGCACTCTGCTTTTTCTCAATGGAATATGGGCCAATAAACCTAGGTTGAAACTTCCTATTTCCTTTTAATCTTAGATTCTTAGTGTTCAACCAAACCTTATCACCCTCTCGTAACTCTGGTTCCTTTCTTCTCTTTTTGTCTGCATAATGCTTGTAATTTTCCTTTGCTATGATTAAATTTTTAATGGCCGAACTATGTACCCTAGTCATGTGTTCCACTAAGTCTGTAACTGCTGGGACATCTGCTTCTTGAAAATTTAAAGATTGGTTGGGATGTCTACCTGTGTTCAGATAAAAGGGTGAATAGCCTGTGGATACATTTTTTGCATTATTATGTGCGAACTCAGCCGCCCACAAATATTCTGGCCATTCCCCTTCTTGTTCTAACAGACATAATCTAAGGTATTGTTCCAGTTCTTGATTTGCTCTCTCAGTTTGGCCATCTGTTTCTGGGTGGTAACTAGTGGTGTACCTGGATTCGATGTTCAACCTCTCAGTGAATGATTTCCAAAAATGGGAAAGAAATTGGGAGCCCCTGTCTGAGATTAAAACCTTGGGTATCCCATGAGCTCGAACTATATTTTGACTGAATACTTGAGCTAGTGTCTTGGCAGTGGGTATTCCCTTCAAAGGTATAAAATGTGCCATTTTGGAAAAGGAATCTACACAAACTAGTATTGTATCAAAACCTTGACTAGAGGGTAATTCTACAATCAGGTCTAAGGTGACTGTGTGCCAAGGATAAGGTGGAGTAGGCAAAGGCTGCAAATACCCTTGTGGAGCTCGTCTCTCCGATTTTCCCCTTGCGCAAGTCTCACATGTGGCTACATATTGATGTATATCTTTGATCATATTTGGCCACCAGAATCTTCTTCGGATCAGATCTTCGGTCTTCGATATTCCTTTGTGACCTGCTAGTACATTATCGTGACATTCCTGTAAGGCCTTTTGTTGCATCTCCAGGGTAGGCAGATATAGGGCTCCTTTGTGATACAGTAACCCCTCTTTTACTTCTCGATTGGAATCTTCTTTTAACCATTCAGCTACTTCTTCTGAGGTCATTACCTTCTGATTTTCTCCTTCAGGGAATTCTTTTAAGACCGCACCAATCACCCGTTCTGCAGGTATTATTTCTTGACTCGGGATCTCTTCGGAATTTTCTTCTGAACCCAATCTTGATAAGGCATCTGCCTTACCATTTTGTGATCCAGGCCGATAAGTGATGATGAAATCGTAGTCTGCGAAATATAGGGACCATCGCAATTGCCTGGGAGTTAACGTTCTGGCAGATTTTAAAAACTTCAAATTCCGATGATCCGTATAGACAGTGACTACATGTCTGGCGCCCATCAAGTAGTGCCTCCAATCTTTAAAGGCGTCTTTTATTGCCAATAGTTCCTTCTCCGTGATGGTATAGTTAACCTCAGCCGAGGTCAACTTTCGTGATCGAAAGGCCACTGGATGCAATTGCCCTGTTGTCTTGTGTCTTTGTGATAATACCCCTCCTAAGGCAAAGTTAGAGGCATCCGTTTCCACATAGAATGGTTCGGAAGGATCTGGATGAAGCAGAATTGGTGCTGATGTGAAGTCTTTTTTCAATAGCATGAATGCTTCTTCTGCCTCCTTTGACCACTCAAAACTCACCCCCTTCTTTAACATCTTGGTTATTGGAATCAATTTCTTAGAGAAGTCTTGAATGAATCTTCGATAGAAGTTGGCAAAACCGATGAAACTTTGTATCTCCTTCACCGATTTCGGGGATTCCCAATCCATTACTGCTCTTATCTTGTTTTCATCCATGGTGATTCCTTCAGGGGAGAGCACAAAGCCTAGGAATTCCACAGAGGAAACCTTGAAGGCGCATTTCTCCAACTTAACATATAGTTTGTTCTCCCGTAACCTTTGTAGCACCTTTTTCACCTGCTCTTCGTGCTCCTCCACTGAGTTGGAATAGACCAGTATATCATCCAAGTACACTATGACTGTTTGATCTATGAACTCCTTTAACACATCATTTATGAAGTGTTGGAATGCTGCAGGAGCATTACACAGTCCATAGGGCATCACTTGGTATTCATATAGTCCATGCTTTGTTCGGAAGGCGGTTTTCCACTCATCACCTTTTCGTATACGCACTAGGTGATAAGCCCCCCTTAAATCCAATTTGGTATATACTTGTGCTCCCTTTACTTGATCCAATAGGACAGAGATTAAAGGTAAGGGGTACCTGTTCTTCACGGTGATCCGATTGATGGCTCGATAGTCTATACAAGTTCTTAATTCCCCATTCTTTTTGGGGATGAAAAAAAGTGGTGAAGAGACTGGGGACTGAGATGGTCGTATGAACCCATTTTCGAGATATTTTTCCAAGTATTCCTTCAGGTGAGCGTCCTCTCGCTCAGTTAGAGCATAAATTCTACTGCACGGAAGGTTTGTGCCGGGCTCCAATTCGATTTTACAATCGTAGTCCCTATGTGGAGGGAGTCTGTCGGCTTCTACCTCACTAAAGACATCTTGGAATTCAGAATACTCTTCGGGCAATTCGGTAGTCGTAACAACACAGATCGTTGCTTCTTTCTCGCTCACAAATGTCGCAGGAGAATTCGTGGATTCACCCAAACATTTCTTATAACAATTCTCCTCACAATATTTTGATCTTAGTACTACGGTTCGGGCCCCCCAATCTATTGCCGGATTATGCTCGGTGAGCCATGGCAAGCCTAAGATTAACTGAAACTGTGGAGCATCAATCAAATTAAACTGCAATGTTTCCAGGTGTCCTTCGTCTGACTCCAATTCTACAGGTTCTGTATGACTCACTATGGGGCCAGATGAAAGGTTGGTACCATCTACTGCGCGAACTGCTTCACTGCGCTCCTTCCTGATGGCTCTCAACCCGATTCCTTCAGCAAACTTCAAATCGCAAAAATTGCCAGTAGCTCCTGAGTCCAACATCACGGCTACTTGAGTTAAGGTCTTCTCTTGGAATCGCATGGTCATCATAATAATTAAATGTGGGGATGCAGACTGTAAGGTATTGGCCAAAGTATGTGCCTCTGGAGTTGTTTCTTCACTCGCAACCACCCGTCCAACTCCATTTACTGGTGGTGCAAGGCGTTTTCCGCCGGTGATTGCTTAGGTTTCTTAAGACAGTTTCGAACAAAGTGACCGCTGCCTCCACAATAGAGACACAGTTTATTATTTCTTCTTCGTTCCTTTTCCTCTTTTGTGAGGGGACCTCGAATAGTTCCAATTTGCATTGGTTCTCCTCCCCGACCCGAATCCGCTTCCTTCCCACCTTCTATTTTGACTCGGTCGAATCTTGGAACACTGGAGCGAAACTCCTTCCTTTTCTCACCTCTCCTCTCATTTTGACGAAAGTCTATTTCTAGTACTAAATCTATGAGTGCCGAAATTTCCGAAGGTCTATTTGGTACTTGAGCCAAAGCGTCTTTTAACTCATCTTTTAAGCCTCGGTAGAACACTGCCGCCCTCTTGTTTTCTGGCCACTCCGTCTCCACCACCAGCTTATTGAACTGCGCCAAATAAGAAATTAGGTCGCGGTTTCCCTGCTTCATTTCCAGCAACTCGTTATCTGTTGCCTGTGTGGCCTTTCGTCTGTCAAATATTCTCAGGAACTCTTTTTTGAATTCATCTAGGTTATACAAAATGGAGTCATTTCTGGACACCATGGGCATTGACCACGAAGCTGCATCTCCACTTAAGTAAGAAAGTATAAATGCCACTTGAGACTGCGCATCTGGGAAAAGTGCGGGGCGGCACATAAAATGAAGGGTACACTGAGTCAAGAAAACTTGAGCTTTCTGGGGATCCCCATTAAAACGTTCTGGGGGGGCTAAGGGAATTACAGGTGATAAAGAATGAATTACTTGAGTTGTAATTTTAGGCTGAGAGGTTGAAGCATCACTCGAGTTTCCTTCTTGAGAAGTGGGAAATTTTACACTAGGAGCTGACAGGAAATTATTCATTTTAAAAGTCAAGTCTACGGTTTCCTTTCTAAGCTCACTGTTCTCCTCTCTCACTGATATTAACTCCCTCTGAATTCCTTCTAAAACCTCCCCCAACTTTTTGAGGTCAAGTCCCTCAGCCATTCTGCTCAGGTGCGATTAAAAACGTGGGCACTTCACTCTGTCAGAGGCTGTGTTCCACTTGCACGGGAGCAGAAGGACGTTAGCTCCCAATGCCCCTTCTAGGTGTTCCCACAAGCGCTTTTTAGTTAGTCGCGCAATGCTGAAACCCCAGAGGGGGAAAGGGGAATTGGACAGAGAAGAGACTGCTCACACCGTCTGCTTCTTGCTTCAGCGTCAGGCGTCTGCTGTTGGTTCTTTCTTGTAATAGGTATTGCTGTAAAAAATGCGTTAATTACTTTACTGCTGGAACTCCTCCTAACCCCTCCCACAACTCCCCCTCTGTAACTCTACCTACCCTGATGTGGTGTGAACTTGCTCCTCTTCTTATTTTTGGTTGTGTGATTCTTGACCCTGGTTTCTCTGTAACGACATATTGGGGTTAATACTATTCTCAAACTATTGCCTCTAGTCTTCTGGATAAGTGTATACTACCTGCTCTATTCCTCACCTCCTAGGTCAAGTTGGTCTTATTAATGATTTGTCTTTTCTTTAGGTTGTTGAAATCTTCTTATTAGTGTTGTCCTGACTTAGCATCACCTTCTCTTTACTGGTTGGCTATCCGCTAGTGATTTGTCCTAGCCGACCTAATTTGTTAACGTGTACTCCTTCTGACTGGTATTGCTCTTGCCCTATACTCTGGTCTCTTCACACTTAGGATAATTGTACTTCCTTAAAATGGTAATAGCAGACAATTAAACTCAAGCGTCTTCTTGAAAATTTCGCCTGAGCACTCGCTAGTACATTGCTGGAGAATTAATTCGGAACAGTCTTACTGTAGTCTGAAGCTTCTCTGCTAGAAGCCGAAGTATCTCTGAAACTGCGTTGGCCTTCGAAGTTCAAATTTGCTGAGGAATTTTCTAGTGCGTACTGTCCTCCTCACGGTTCAGGTGAAGTGCGCCTCAGTTCGCGCTTGACACCTGCTCGACAATGATTGCACCGCAGAACTAGAACGCGCCACGTAGTTTCCTACCGCGGTTAATTGGACCGCCATCTTGGAAACTGCCTGTGACCCTTTTCTCGGTTCGGTGTCTCAGCTTACGCCTTAAAGCTAAAACGCTCACAGAGAGTCTTGACTTGGGCTTCTTGTTTGTAATCCTGACAGGGGGTGCCGCTACTGCTCGAACAGCCAGGTCTTCAGCTTCTTCCTGAAGGAGAGGTGGTCTTGGGTCAGGCGCAGGTCGGTCGGGAGGGAGTTCCAGGTCTTGGCGGCCAGGTAGGAGAAGGACCTTCCTCCTGTGGTCGCTCTTCGGATGCGGGGGACGTCGGCGAGGGCGTGGTTGGCTGATCGGAGGAGGCGTTTGGGAGCGTAGAAGTTGACTCGGCTGTTGAGGTAGCTCGGGCCTTGGTCGTGTAGGGCTTTGTGTGCGTGGGTGAGGAAGCGGAAGGTGATTCTTTTGTTGACGGGGAGCCAGTGGAGGTCTCTCAGATGTCCGGAGATGTGGCTGGTTCGTGGGATGTCGAGGATGAGTCTGGCCGAGGCGTTCTGGATCCGCTGGAGTCTTTTTTGGAGCTTGGCGGTGGTACCGGCGTAGAGGGCGTTGCCGTAGTCCAGTCGGCTGGTGACGAGGGCCTGGGTGACGGTCTTCCTGGTCTCGGCGGGGATCCACCAGAAGATCTTCCGTAGCATGCGGAGGATGCTGAAGCATGTCGACGAGACGTTGTTGACTTGCCTGGTCATGGAGAGGGAGGAGTCCAGGATGAAGCCCAGGTTGCGTGCATGGTCTGTCGGTTTGGGTGCGGTGCCCAGGGCGGGAGGCCACCAGGAGTCGTCCCAGGCGGAGGGTGAGGAGCCCAGGATGAGGACCTCCGTCTTGTCCGAGTTCAGTTTCAGGCGGCTGGTCGTCATCCAGTCGGCTACCTCTTTCATCCCTTCGTGCAGGTTGGCTCTGGCGGCGGCGGGGTCGTTGGTCAGGGAAAGGATCAGCTGGGTGTCGTCGGCGTAGGAGATTATGTTGAGGTTGTGCTGGCGTGCGATGGCCGCGAGGGGGCTCATGTAGACGTTGAAGAGGGTGGGGCTCAGCGAGGATCCTTGAGGGACGCCGCAGATGACTTCGGTGGCCTCTGACTTGTACGGTGATAGACGGACTCTCTGTGTTCTTCCGTCGAGGAAGGAGATGATCCATTCCAGTGCCTTGTCCTGGATTCCGATATTGCTGAGGCGCTGTACTAGGGTGCGGTGGCAGACAGTGTCGAAAGCCGCGGAGAGGTCTAGGAGGATGAGGGCCGCTGTTTCTCCGTTGTCCATCAGGGCTCGGATGTCATCGGTGGCGGCGATGAGGGCGGTCTCGGTGCTGTGATTGGCTCGGAAGCCGGACTGTGAGGGGTCGAGGGATCCATTCGTCTCAAGGAAGGCGGCCATCTGCTTGTTGACGGTCTTCTCGATGACTTTGGCTGGAAACGGGAGGAGCGAGATGGGGCGGTAGTTCTTGAGTTCGGTGGGGTCCGCTGTGGGTTTCTTGAGAAGAGCGCTGAGTTCGGCGTGCTTCCAGCTCTCAGGGAAGGTGGCGGTGTTGAAGGAAGTGTTGATGATGTCTCGCAGGTGGGGTGCGATGACAGCGTCAGCCTTGTTGAAGATGTGGTGAGGGCAGGGGTCGGTCGGTGATCCGGAGTGGATGGAGTTCATCGTGCGGATGGTGTCTTCGGTGCTGACCGGGGTCCAGGCGTGGAGGGTGGTGGTGGGGGGTGGTTGTTCGGTCTTGGTGTTCGTTGGTTGGTTGTTGAAGCTGTTGTGTATGTCCGCGATCTTGTTGTGGAAGTATGAAGCAAGGGAGTTGCAGAGGTCTTGCGATGGGGTGATGTCGTTGTTTCCTGCGCTGGGGTTGGAGAGCTCTTTCACGATGTTGAAGAGTTCCTTGCAGTTGTGTGCGTTGTTGTCCAGCCGGTCCTTGAAAGCAGTTTTCTTGGCGGCGCGGATCAGCTGGTGGTGCTTCCGGGTGGCCAGCTTGAAGGTGGTCCTGTTGTCTGGTGTAGGATCCCTTCTCCAGACTTTCTCGAGGGCTCGGCAGTTCTTCTTGGAGCTCTTGAGTTCGTCGGTGAACCACGGGGCTTTCTTGCTGCCGGATCTGCTGGGCGGGGTTCTCAGCGGGGCGAGTTCGTCCGCGCAGTTGCTGATCCACCTCGTGAGGTTGTCGGCGGCCTGGCTGGGGTTCGCTGAGCTGGCGGGAGGGTGCTGGCTCAGGGAAGCGGCGAGCTGGTCTGCTGTGATCTTGTTCCAGCTTCTGCGGGCGGCCTGATGCTGGTGGTGGTGGGCCGTCGTTCTCTTGAAGGTGAAGTGGACGCAGCTGTGGTCCGTCCATTGAAGCTCTGTGGCGTGGCTGAAGTCGATGTCTGTGCTGGAGGAGAAGACTGCGTCGAGTGTGTGTCCGGCGAGGTGGGTGGGGGTGGACACCAGTTGCTTGAGTCCAAGATTGGCGAGGTTGTCGAGCAGGGTGCTGGTGTTGCGGTCGTTTTAAGTTTGGTTCCTTGTTTGCCATTTACACCCACAACTGTCCTACTCTACACCCCTTCACTGCACTCCATGCAAGTCCATTCCATGCCACTCCACTACCCTCCACGTCACTTTATGCCCTCCATGACACACTACTCTTCTTCACTCTACTATATGCCACACCACGCCACTCTGCTCCACCTCACCTCACACAGTGTCACTCTGCGCCGCTCCACTCTGTCACTCCACTCCACACAATGCCTCGATATGGCACTCTGTACCACTCTACGGTACTCCACTCCACTCTTCTCCACTCCAGTCTACTCTATGCCACGCCATTCTACTCTACACCACTCCAATCTACCTCACTCTGTTTTACACCACTTTACGCCACTCCATTGTACTCTGCTTGATGTCACTTTACGCCACTCTACTCCACTCTCTATGCCACTTTACTCTACTCTATGCCATTCTCTATGCCACTCCACTGAACGCCACTCCAGTCTCTGGCACTACACTCTCGTCCAAGCTGCTCCATGCCACTCTACTCCACTCTTGCATCACTCCATGCCATTCTGTGCCACCCCAACCCCCTTCCACTCTACACCATTCTGCTCTACACCTCTTCATTTTACTCTTACACCACCTCACTCTTCTCCACACCACTCTTCTATACGCCACGCCACTCCACTCTGACACTCCACTCTGACACTCCACTCTGACACTCCACTCTGACACTCCACTCTGTGCCACTCCACTCTGTGCCACTCCACTCTGTGCCACTCCACTCTGTGCTATGCCATTCTACTCTGTGCCAGCCCACTCTATGCCAGTCCACCCTACGCCATGCTATGCCTCTCCACTCCACACCTCTAAACTCATGCTACTCTACTGCACTTCATTCTATGCTACTCCACTCTGACACTCTACTCCATGCCACGCCACTCTAAGCCAGTCCACCCTACGCCATGCTATGCCTCTCCACCCCACACCTCTATACTCATGCTACTCTACTGCACTTCATTCTATGCTACTCCACTCTGACACTCTACTCCATGCCACACCACTCTAAGCCAGTCTACTCCAATAAATGCCAGTAAACTCTACGTCACGCCACTCTACACTACTTTTTTATGCTACTCTACGCCGTTCCACTCTACGCCATTTCATTCTACATTATGCTACTCTACTCCGCTGCACTCTCTGCCTCTCCATTCCACTTTATACAATTCTCCTTCATCCACTCTACACCACACTACTCTATGCCACTCCACTCTAACCATCTCCGCTCTATGCCACTCCACTTTACTCCATATCCCTCCATACCATCGCCATTCTACTCCATGGCACTGTACTCTACAGCACTCTACACCACTCTATGCCACTCCATTCAACTGTACCCTACTCTACGCCACGGCACTCCACTCTGTTCCAGTCCACTTTTCTCCACTCTATTCTATGCGACTCCAATACTCTACGCAACTCCACTTCATGTCACTCTGTCCTACTCCACTCAATGCCACTCTGCTCTAAGCCAGTCCACGCCTTTCAACTCGATGGCGCTCCACTCTATGGCGCTCTTCTCTATATCTCTCCTTGCCACTGTACTCTACGTCACTCTCCTTTACTCTGCACCACTCCTCTCTACTCTGCGCCACTCCCCTCCACTCTATGCCACACTACTCTACGCAAGGGGTGGGCACAAAACGCAGAGTTTTACCCTGTGGAGTTACATAAAAACTCAGTGAGATTCTGCGGAGTTCCACCCACCCCTACTCACCATGTCACAGCTGCCTGCGTGATCTTCGGTTGCTGGTGCGGTCTCGTGTGCGCAGCTATCACAGTTGCTGGAGGCAGTAATGCTGCCATCTGCCTGCACAATCTTATAGTTTACACCTCGGAGGAGCCCTGGAGCCACCCGGGACGCTGGCCCAGCAAGCTGGTGTGACCTACCAAGCAGCAGCGATCCGCAAAGAATCCACCTGAGATGTGGTGCAAAGCTCCCTCAGCAACACGACCTCCGAGTTGAGAAATTCTAAAAGCACACAACAGAAATGAACATTCAGTGTTGTACAGTTCTACTGCATGCAGTGCTCAGTGGCACCTCAGGAGGACAGGCCTTTGATATTACATCGTTTTTTGTCTGCACATCATCTACAGAAGAGATCACAGTAGCTCGCGCGGACAAACAGCTATAATGGAACTGAATTAGTTCTTATAATAAGCCCCTCTCGCAGATATACCCACTCCAGGGCCGTGAGTACTAATCTGCCCCCACAAGTATACAGTTCAAGTTGTACTCTCGCTCCCCGCTCTCCAGGAATAGTCTCACCTGTTCCCCGTAGGGAGGTCTCCGGCTTCTTCTCTCCTGCAGCTCATGCAAGGATTAGCACTCTGGGCCACCTCGGTCCTGGAAGATGTCGGAGCCCGCTGTGTCGGCGGAGCCCTCCACTCTGTCCTGTTACTGGTGCTCGGCAGCCCCCGCTCTGGCCACTGATGAAGCTGCCATAGAGTTTCACTAGGAGGCTGCTTACCAGCAAAGAGACGCGGTTCAAGGGCCCCATAGGAGGCACCTCAACAGGGCTCTGGGAGCCAGCGCTGCCACCAATCATCTGGTCCCCGTGGCACTCGTTGAAGCCGTCGCCGCTCGTTGAAGCCGTCGCCGCTCCCCAAGTGTCCCACCACCAGCCCCCAGGTGAGGCTGCACCCCATCCACAGGGTACCCTCATTCTTCTCAGGGACGCCCAGGTCTATCTCACAGAGCCCGCCGCTTCTCATGGCTCAGGGCCTGTGCGCCCATCCAGCAGTCCAGTTGTGAAGAGTGTTTGCAGATCTGCACCCTCAGCCGTCCAGCGCTCTCTTTCTACGCTGACAGAGTCTCTTTCATGCACATCCTCTGTTTCTGGTGTGATACAACCGAGCCTGATAACTTTCTCAGGTACCGTGTGAGCACGTGCCCCTCCCTGACAGCCACCACAGCTTCCTACAGGGTTACCTGTAGCAACACTTGAACCTACTGCTCTGCAGTATCGCTCCCTCTGCAGAATGCTAGAACCTACTTCATCGCAGCATGCATACTAACAGCAACCACCGCTTGAAGCACCACCGCACGGGTAACAAAATCGCCTGCAGACTAGGGGTGAGTGTCGGTAAACTCCTCCACGCGGCGGTTAGTGGAGTTTATGCCAAACACCATGCAGAGTGGTGCAACTCGGCAATTTCTGCCAGAGGAGTGAAGTTTTCCACCCACTGTGCCATTCCAATTTAAGCCACTCCCCTCCCATCTACGCTACTCCCCTGTACTCTACATCACTTCCCTCTACTCTACTGTACTTTTTTTCCCTCTACTCCACTTTGTGCCATTCACTCTCCGCCACTATACTCTTTGCCGCTCCCTCCACTCTCCTGTGTGCCATCCCCCTACTTTTAGCCATTCTGAGTAGAAGCCACACTGCCCTAAAACATTGCTATTAGACATTGTCTAAGCCAATATCTCTTGCATAGGCTCTACCTATTGGCTTTGCCAGTGCTTGTTCTTTTGTCTTTTTACAGTGAACTCTCTCCTGCTCGTCGCTTTCTTTCCTGTTTCTTTTTGTTTGTTTTATAATATACTAGTTCAACATCTCAATAACTTTGTCAAGCACTTTAGTAAAAGTGTTATAGAAGGAGGACTTCTAGACACTACACCATCAAATACCAGCTGCAGTGGTATCTAGTACGGATTGTGGTCTTCGTAGACCGCTCATAGCTGCATGAGAAGCCCATGTGGTACTGAATGCTGTGCTCCGACTGGTAGAACACCCTTCTGCTCCTGCAATGGGATTCCTGACCCCACAATCGACTGCGGAACTTGGTCCCTTTGAACTGCTGCCCTGTTGATTGCCAGTGTGCTGAGATGGTACTGAGTGCTGTGCCTTGCTCTCGCAGACCTGGCACCACACACACCCCTGTGCTGAAATGTGTGCACTTACAACAAGAGTGCCCCCAACCTTTGCGCCACGCTCTTTGGTTATCAAATGAAGGGTATTTGTTTTAATAATGAATTTAACTTAATAGGAATACAAGTCTTATATAATAAAAAACAGAAATAACACTAACTAGACTATTTCATTCAGACATGTTATCTTGATACTGCCCTTATCCAGCCCTCCACTCTCCAAGAGTCGATTGTGACTGTTTGACCCTGCTATCCCTTGATAGTGGAACCAGTGTCCGTACTGCAAGCTGAGCTCCCTGCATTTCTTTAGAACACTCACCCTAATAGCAAAGGGTTTGTTTTCATTAATCACATGGACCAATTAGAAGTTATACATATGGACTGTAGGAAGGTAGGATCCTTCTGCATGGATACCCTCACTCTTTGCCTGGTGCTAAGCTGTTTTGGACTAGTCTGACTGGGATCCTGCTAATCAGGACCCCAATCTATCTGTTTTCTCCCTAAACTGTTATGTACTTCGGTACACTCCAGATTGGATACTGGGGTTCCCTTGTCAGTCCATAGCATATGGTACCTATGTATCCAGGGCATAGGTACCCCAGAGGTCTCCCATGGGCTGAAGCATGTATCATGCCACCCATGAGAGACCATTCAAAATGGAACTACAGGCCTGCCGTTGCAGCCTGTGAAAGGTGGTGCATGCACCCCTTACTAAAGTTATAGATTTACTATATCTAAGGGTCACTGCACTTAAAACCTATAGCAGGCATTTACAATCCTGAGGGCAGGGTGCTTGGTTCTAAGTGAGAGGGAGCCCCTGCATGAACAGGAAACCCCTGAAGCCTACAGAGTCCATTCTCCTGGGTTGTCGGGGAAACCGCCACATACTATTGTGAGACTTGGCATCTTTTGGCGTGTTTCCCCTAAGTTTTTGCTTTCTGCCCTCCCTGTTTCCCTGTGCAAGTGCTCCTGTGGTAAAGTATGTTATGGATTGGTGTTTCCATGAGTGGCTGTTTGGTTTTCTTATCAGCCCTTAGTAAAGTGCACTGAGTGTGCCAGGGCCTGGGAATCAAATGCTACGCGTGGGCCTGTAGCACGGATTGTGTCACCCACGTGAGTAGCCCGGAAAAGGTACCTCAAACCTGCTATTGCAGAGTCTGCGCACAGTTTGTAACTGTCATGCTGACTTGGCCCATGCACACACTGGCCAGTCCCTAACCTTTCCTTTTCTTACATGTCAGGCACCCCTAAGGTAGGCCCAAAGTACCCCTGTGGGCAGGGTGCAGTGTATGTGAAAGGCAGCACATGCCCTTATGTGTTTGGCATGTCCTGATAGTGAATTACAGCCTTCTTTGTTTTTCACTATTGCAAGGCTACCTGTTCCCCATAGGCCAAAATGGGCAGTTTAACTATTACATCCTATAATCCTAACTGACCCAGGGAACATGGTAGAAATTAGATTTTAGTATGCCTGAACTCAGAATGATAAAATGCATCTTTTAGTCAAGTTGGTTTTAACATTCTGTGTTTGAAAATACCACTTTTAGAAAGTAGGTATTTTTTAGTCTAACCATCCAAGCTTGCCTCTGCTAGATTGTGTATTCCTTGTCTGGAGTGTGAGTGACAGGGGTTGGGGTATTCCAGAAGACGGGGTGAGTCAGCACAGGGCTGAATAGCAACATCTACATGTAGATGGGTGGGAGGAGTTGCACCTGGGACCTGAATAGGGCTGTGCCTTCCCTCCACAATGCTGGCTCCACCTCCTATGGTGCATCAGATGTCCCTGGCCTGCACTGTGAAAGGAAAGAAGGAGTCTTGTCAACAAAGTGTTCCAAGACTGACCAGAACTGGTTTGGACTATGCAAAGGCCTCTCTGCCTTCAGAGAACAAAGAGAAATTGAGGATAAAAAGGGGGACCCAGTCACCAGAACTTTAGAACTCTTTTGGGATCAAGAAGACTGCCAAGAAGAAGAGCTGGAGAAACTGTGAGGAGGGACTGCCACTTTGCTGCGTGCTTTGCTGTGTTGGTCTGCAGTGGCTGCTTCTTGCTTGGGCAGTGAAAGGACTGAACTTTCTGCAATCTACTTTTGTGAGTGTCTCCAAGGGCTTGAGGTAGAGCTTGCTCCCTGTTCAGGAATTCTCAGGAACAGCAAAGACTTCAACCTCGACGCCGCTGCCGACTCCGTGTCCCGAATGCACCGCAGAGGGCATCGCCGCAACGCCGCACTACAACCCTGGTCTCACCGGCGACACCTGCTGACGCCGCCACCGAGCCTCTGCTTGCACCGCCACCTGTGGGCACCGGCTCCCTGAAACGTTGGCACCGCAGATAGCACTAGTCCCTGCTCTAGTTTTGCCCTGGCCCTGCTGCGCCGTCTCCGCCGCCTCCTGTCTCGGGATCACCCGCAGCCTCGGCCCCGCCCCTCTGTCGCGGGTCCCTGGTGGTGCTGCGGCTACAGACCCCCTGTCCTCGGTATGTACTTCTGCCGGGGGGGGGGCCTCTCACAGTCGCCTGGGAAGCCTCCGTTGTTGTCCCTCTTGTGTGCCCGGTGCGGCCGCTGGTGTTGGAGCGCGGCTGTCGCCGCTTCTGGGCCCCTCGGTCGCAGGTCCCCACATGCGCCGCAGCTACAGACCCCCTGCCCGCATTGCTGCCGGGGGGGCCTCTCACAGTCGCCAGGGAAGCCTCCGCAGTGGTCAGTCTTGCGTTTCCGGTGCAGCCGCTGGTGTTGGAGCGCTGCTATCACCGCTTCTAGGCCTCCCGCTTCTCCGGCCTCGTGCTCAGGGCGGTGGTTTCTGCGTTTGCTGCCCGCCTCACGAAGCTGCAGGCTGGCTCAATGGTTTGTCGGGGTGCGGGGGTCAGTGCTGCACTTCTCACCCCTGTGCCAGTCCGGGTTTTTTAGCGGATATAGGGCTATCACGCTATCAAGCCCGGAGCTCCTCGAGTGTGCTCCATTGCCGGCGGCTCTAAGCCACGCCCCCAATACTTTGTTGTTTAATCCATATAGTTGATGTGTTCCCTGTGTCATCGATTTATCATGCCTTCTTTGTTAATCCATTCTGTTATTGTGGTGCCCGTGTGTCACCCATATCTGGCTTTCTTTGTTAATCCATGTAGTTGAAGTGGCCCTTGCGTCACCTATATTAAGCTTTCTTTGTTTATTCCATTCTGTTGATGTGGGGTCCTTGTCTCGCCCATATATTGCTTTGTTACTCCATGTTGTCGGTGTGCCCCGACTGCCCCATTTCTTGCGTCCTTGCCTATCCATGCTGTGTTTTGGGCCCTTGTGTCAGCCATATCTTGCTTGTTTGCTAATACAAATAATTGATGTGGGGTCCTTGTCTCGCCCATATATTGTGCTCTCTTTGTTAATCCATGCTGTTGCTGTGCCCTCAGCTGACCCACATTTTGCTTTTTTTGCTATTCCATGCTATTATTGTTTAATAGCATGGAATAATAAGTGCAATTGATGTGGCCCTTGTGTCACTTAAATCATGCTTTCTTTATGAATCCATTCTGTCGATGTGATGTCCTTGTATCGCCCATATCTTGCTTTCTTTGGTAATCCATGCTGTTATTGCGGGGCCATCGTGTCACCTATATCTTCCTTTCTTTTTGTTTTTTTTGATAATCAAGTTGATTGGCATTTATTGCAAACAAAATATATAGAGACAGTGATAATTTATACAGTGTTTCAGATTCCATCGACATCCGGCAGCAGCATATCGGGTCTATGACTAGGGACCTCGAAGGGGTCACCTCATGGATACAGCATAAGTTAAAGGAAGCTTGCATAATAATCAGAACAACAAATTTTGCCATTTGCCCCACACCTTTTCGAACTTCTCAGGACACACCCTAGCCTCGAAGAGGGGTTCCTCTTGGGTCGCACACCAATCCACCCCTCGTCGCCATTTTCGCACAGCAGGGGGTCTAGCCTGGGACCAAGTCGCTGCTATGTCTCTTAGCCACCACAATCGCAGTGCCCAAGAAGCGTTTGTCTGCTCTGGAGCCGTCAAGACCATAAAAATTGCCCAGAAGGAGACGTACGGGGTCATGGGGAACCATCCATCCCAAAGTCTGCGTGAGCTCTGACTCAACCCCGTCGAGAAGGAAGCTAGAAGGTGACATTGCCAGACCATGTGGTAGAAATCAGCTGGGGTATGATGACAACGAGTGCAGGCTGAGGAGGGGCGCAGCCCTGTACAGACGTGGACGAGTATGGTATGCCGTGTGTAAATAATAAAGTTGCACAAGACGTAATTTAGAGGAGGTCGACAGGGTTTTAGGGGCCATAAGTGCGTGCCGCCAGTCTGCCTCTTCCAAGGGGCCCACCCAACCCTCCCAGCGGGTGCGGGGAGAGTCCAGGGTCGCAGGGCCATTGTTCACCAGGGAGCGGTAAAACCATGACACTCCCCCTTACCCAAGTCACCCATCATGACCTGGGCGTCCAGAGGGCTGAATTCAGGGAGGGAGGTGGCTGGTGGGATGTGGGCAATAAGGGCATGTCGGAGCTGCAAATATTTATAGAATTGGGAGGAGTGAAGGGAATGACGGTGTTGCAGGTCTGAAAAGGTTCTTATGTGATCTCCCACCCAAATATCCCCGAGGAGTGAAATCCCGAATCCGAATCCACTGCCAACAACCCTGAAAGGTCGACTCCTCGTGGAGCCAGATGCCGTGCCGCAATGGCATGTGCTGGGCGAGTCTCTTGTCCCATTGCGTATAGCACAGGGCAGAGCGCCAAGCCATTAGGACCGCTATAGTGACAGGCGGGATGTCTTGTGAAATGGGGGGCCCCGTAGAGATAGGCGAGGAGCTGCGGAAAGTCCATGGTCCTAAGCTCGGTGCGGTAAGCTGGGTCGGACCAGCCACAGGCGAGCCAGTCATGCACCACAATGAGCCTCGTAGCCAGGTAGTACAGGTGAAGGTTGGTAATGCCCATACCTCCATCAAAGGGAGGAATTCGGCAGCGGGCCAGGGCCACACGAGGCCTCCCGCCTCCCCATAGAAACCTGGTGAGTACACCGTCAAACTCGCGGAACCAACTGGCCGGTAGATAAAGGTTATATTTTGAAGAAGATACAAAAAGCGGGGGAGAATCATCATTTTTAAAAGCGCCCCTCTTCTGAGGGGGTTGAGCAGAAGAGACTGCCAGCGTTTTTAGATCAGCCTTGACCTTTGTGACTAGCGGTGTAAGATTAAGAGCCAATTCCAGCTCTGGAAGCAAAGTTATCCCGATTCCCAAGTATTTGAATGATTGGCGTCGCAAAGGGATATTCGATTGCCAATCAAAGCAGGCCCTAGACAAGTGGAGGGGGAACAAAGTGGACTTCGCCGGATTAAGCCGAAGGCCAGAGACACCCTCAAAGGCCTGGAGAACCTCTAGGCATCGTGGGCCAGAGCCCTCCGGTTCGGCCAAAAAAAGGAGGACATCATCTGCATTTAGAGCAATTTTGTCGACATGGTGGGGGTCTCCAGAACAGCCTCGAATTAGGGGGTCAGCACGCACAAGGCAGGCCAGGGGCTCCATCACCAGCGCGAATAAGAGTGGCGAGAGGGGACATCCCTGACGGGTACCTCTCCAAATAGGGAAGGCCGCGGAGAGGGCTCCGTTAGTGAGGACTCGTGCTCTAGGGTTGGAATACAAAAGACATGGATAGCCTGTCTAAAAAGGGGGCCGAAGCCCATCGCCGTGAGAACGTCCTCTGGATAGCTCCAGTCGACCGTGTTGAAGGCCTTCTCGAAGTCCACAAGGAGCAGCGCCAGGTATGGGGTAAGGAGGTGACGGTGTGCAAGGGCGCGGTGGAGGCGTCGTATGAAGTGCCGGGTACCCCGAGCGGGCATGAAGCCACATTGGTCTGGGTGGATCAGTCCGTGTAGAAGGGGACGGAGGCGCTGGGCCAGAGCAGTGGCAAAGATCTTCATCTCTGTGTTAATGAGAGAAATCGGGCGGTAGTCCGTGCAGGAGAGAGAGGGCTGCTGGGTCTTTGGAATGACCACAATAGTTGCCACATCAGTCTCCAGAGGGAAGGAGCCGCTGTCTGTCACGTGTTTAAAAAGATCAACTAAGTGGGGGATCAGGACATCGCGGTATGTCGCATAGTATTCCTGCGGGAAGCCATCTGGCCCAGGTGTTTTGCCAGTGTGCAAAGGGAGATAGCTCCCTGCACCTCCTCGGGAGTAAAGGGCAGGTCGAGGGCTGTGGATTCCTCCCGGGCAATGCAAGGGAGCCGGACCTCGGCGCGCTCCAGCAGGGCAGACAGAGAACTCCCTGGGGCCCGGGCGGAGTAGAGCAGGGCGTAATATTCCGCGAAGGTTTGGGCAATAGCCCGGGAGGTACAGTGATGAACACCATCAGCATCACTGTTTTCAGGGATAATGCGGTTAGCCTTGGGATATGAGGTTATGGAGCAGTTTCCCATTTTTGTCTCCCCTCCTGTAAACACGGGCCACAGAAGAGCACCATAACATCTTAGTTGAGTCGAGGGAGACCTCTTCCTTTCTTGCTTAATCAATTTTGTTGGTGGTGTCGTTGTGTCAACCATAGCTTGCTTTCTTTGTTAATCCATGCTGTTGGTGTGCCCTCGACTGGCCCATATCTTGCTTTCCTTGCTAATCCACGCTGTTATTGTGAGTCCCTTGTGTCACCCTGTTGTAGGGCCCACGCTTAGTCTACATTTTAGATTTTCCTTTTTACTTGATATATTTTCCAATGGTGACTTTTTACATATTTCTAACATTAGACTGTGCTGCAAACCCATTTATTCTTGGTAGGCATTGTCGCCTTGTGGTCTGAATAGTTATAGTGTTGTACAATAAGAATTAATGCCCTTGGTTTATTTTCTCTGCTCATCAGAGACAACTTGTAGAAGCTAGAAAAACCAAAGAAGCAGTCCTGCACCTCTGATACAGTGCGCTAAGGAAAATGTTTTGTTATATAAACCAACTCCGGCCTTTATCCTGCGACTGAAGATAGTCAGCACACTTAGGGGCCTATTACGATGTCGACACCATAGCGGGATTGAATCCGCCCGACTTTTAGTTGGCGGGTCCACCTGCCGAATTAGGATACGACCACCCTATAGCAGTCGCAAACCTCTATCCTTCCATTGCAGCTTGTGTGGTGGCCGGAAAAGGGCTGCAGCACAAGCTGCAATAGAAAAATTGATGTTTTCAAACATCCATGTGCCTGCCACACGGTGCATGGTTGTTTAGCATAGCGGAGGCCCTGGGTGGATGGGAGCCTTGCTAGGGGCCCCCAAAGTCCCTATCCATCTGCCTTTCTATTACGGTCGGACCGCCATAGACAGGCAAAAGGAAATGGACATTGTAATCACTACAGCAGTGCCTGAGCACGCACCGCCCCTACTGTAGGGATTATGGTCCCACCGCTGCCCTGATGGGCTCCTTGAGCCCGTCGGAACAGCATCGGTTGTTCCCTCCCCCAGATACCTCCGACCGCCAGATCGTAATCTGGCGGTTGGGCCGATTCAATGGATGTTGGTGTGCCTGCCACCGACGGCCAGTTGGTGGTGAGCCCACTGACATCGAAATGAGGGCCTTAGACCGGCTTCCTGGTATATAATACCAAGTTATGAGGTTTAGACTATCCCAACGGATCTGGCAGAGGGTACTCTCGCTATGCTCTCTTTAGTATAGGTGACAGATCGGAGTATAGTAATGTTAGTAGCAATTAACATGAGTGAATTGTTTGCATTTTCACCATTCTAATAATGCTTATTACAATAATGTGTCTCCCCTGCCTAATAAACGCAGCTCATGTTTTCTTTACTAGAATACGATTATTCCAATAAATGTTTTGAAATGCATATCTGAAAGAAACACATTAGTTACAGATTCCTTACCTTAGAATATTCCCCAGGCGTCAGACTGGATCCGGAAAGTCTTCGTCCGCAGTACCCCTGCGTGTCAGAAGGTGGCGTTGGTCGGCTCTGCATCCGGCATCGTGGTCACCGGGATAACGTAGATGGAGCTACTTAGACGCCGCCCTTGCGCACTGACGTCAGTTCTTTCTTTTTCCACGCCAGCCAGCGCAGATCTGGAGAGAGCAGTACCTCAGTAAATTTTTTACTAACTTTTTTGAGCGACTTTTGTCGATATCTTTTTGAATCTTCGACTCCTGGAGCACATTAGGGATGCCTGGGTTTAAGGCCTGCGACTCCTGTCACCGACTGATGTCGGTAACGGATCTGCACCGCGTGTGCCTCTTTTGCCTGGAGCATGACCCCACGTCGTGCTTCGACTGCTGGTACATGGCTCCGAAGACTTTGTGGGAGCTGTCTCGAAAGCTTCTGGAGCGCCGGCTGTCGGCTCCGCACCGCTCGAGGTCCCGGTCGAGAGAGAGGTTGAGGGACCGGCTGCGGAGTCATCACCACTCGAGCAAGTTTTCGCACTCTAGGTCGGGTAAGTCGAAGCGCAAGAAGACCGACCGAGGGACGCGGGCGGTGTCCCTTCCGTGGCTCCGCGCGCAGAGCCTGAAGAGTTCACTCTGGGCTTCCCTCCCTTTCCAGGACCCAGTGCGACTCCCGCCCAGCTTCGCACAGTCTACGAAGCCATGCATGCCATCTTTGGGTGGCAGCCAGAACCCGCCGTCGCGCATTTGGGCCCCTTGGACTCGGCTGGGGACGGTCTAGACCTTCCCCGGCTCCGGCGCCGATGACACACATTTGACCCAGGCCTGGGTCCAGATCAGTACCGGTTGACCTCACTACGCCTCCACTGGCACCGCTTCCACCGGCACCAGAACCGCACCCGACGCTGGTCGGCCCCCTGGCCGGCGTCGACCCCGGCCTCCTTCCTAGAACGGAGTCGGCGCCGGGTGGGACCTTTGTGCCCCTATTCGTTCCATGGATCAGGACTGGAGAGAGGAACTGCGGGATGCTAGTGGGTTGGATACATCCCCAGATCTTAGCATGTTGTCTCCTCCTACCGTAGCTACGGAGGAGGGAGCATCATACATAGTGGTGTTACGCAGGGCAGCCGAGGCCCTTAACTTTGAGCTCCCAACTGTGGCAGTTAGGACTAACCTCCTAACGGAAGTGCTTCAGCCGGAAGCAAGCTCTTCGGAGCCCCTGCTACCTTTTAATGAAGCACTGACAGACATCCTTTTGGGCACCTGGTCCAGGCCCAACACAGTGGCTCCTGTGGATAGGATGGTCACCAGACGCCACCGCCCAGCTCCGGGCGACCCCACTTTCCTCTCCCAACACCCCACCCCTGAGAGCTTGGTGGTCCAAGCCTCCGCCTCCAAAAGCGCAATCCCTACCGCCCCGGCGGAGAGGGAATCCAAAAAGCTGGGACCACCTTGGTAAGAATTTTTTTTCTTCCGCCAGCTTGGGAGTGCGGTCGGTAAATACCGCATGTCTTTTGGGCCGTTATTCCCACCCTGTGTGGGGTGCGGTTGCACACGTGCTGCCTCAGTGTCCGGAGGAGGCCCGGGCACTGCTCTCCCAGGCTGTTGCCCATGGGAGAAATTCATCCAAGTTTGCCATCCGTTGTGGGCTGGACTCTGCAGACTCTCTGGGCAGAACGATTTCCACGTCGGTAGCCCCAAGATGCTACGCCTGGATGAGATCCACTGGTTTTTAGGGCGATGTCCAGAAAACCCTCAAGGACATGCCCTTTGATGGCAGTCACCTTTTTGGTGACAAAGCAGACAACGCTTTAGAGCTTTTCAAGGACTCACAAGCTACGGCCAAGTCCTTGGGCCCCTCCAGCTGTCCAGCGCAGTCTACTTTTCGTCCCTTTCGGGTCTACGGAAGGGGTGCCCCACTACGTTCGGCCCAGGGCCACGGACCGCTGCAAGCTGCCCAAGCTTCGCGCGGTTGTGGTAACCACCATCACGGTTCAGGGGGCCAGCGGGCGGGCCAGTCCACAAACCCCCCCCACTGCAGCAGCCTCTAAACCTTCCTAGTTTGACATTTCAGGCCCATCAAATGCCAGTGGGCAGCAGGATTCGCCATCACCTCCCCCACTGGCTCACTATCACGTCGGACAGGTGGGTTTTGCAGATAGTCCGAAGGGGCTACTCCCTCCCTTTCGAGACTACCACTCCAGCCATGCCACCGCAAAACCACCGCATGTCGGAGGCTCAGCTGGCACTTCTGCAACAGGAAGTTGCGGCTCTCTTGGCCAAGGGAGCTATCGAGCCTGTTCCTGCCCCAGAGGTAGGTCATGGTTGTTACTCCCACTACTTTCTGGTGCCCAAGAAGGACAAGAGCCTGCGTCCTATCTTGGATTTCAGGGACGTCAACCGCTTTCTCTAGAAGGAGAAGTTCAAGATGTTGACGCTTGCTCAGGTCCTGTCTGCCCTCGACCCGGAAGACTGGATGAGAGTGTTGGACTTGCATGATGCCTATTTTCACATCCCCGTCCTGCTGGCCCAACGGCGTTAGCTACGGTTCACGGTAGGCCACAAGCATTTTCAGTTCACCATGCTCTCCTTTTGGTTTTGGCGGCGAGGTAAGAGAAGGATCTGCCGCCGGCGGTCGTACGTTGGATGCGGGGGACATCTGCGAGGGCGAGGTTGGCGGAGCGGAGCTAGCGGGTGTGTAGAAGCTGAGTCTGCTGTTCAGGTAGGCTGGTCCTGCGTTGTGGAGTGCTTTGTGTGTGTGGGTGAGGAGCTTGAAGGTGATCCTCTTGTCGATGGGGAGCCAGTGCAGGTCTCTCAGGACGGGGGTGATGGGGCTGCTGCGGGGGGCGTTGACGATCAGTCGGGCGGAGGCGTTTTGGATGCGTTGTAGCCGGTGTTGGTGTTTGGCTGGGATTCCTGCGTAGAGTGCGTTGCCGTAGTCCAGTCTGCTGCTGACGAGGGCCTGTGTCACTGTTCTTCTTGTTTCGGTCGGGATCCATTTGTAGATCCGGCGGAGCATGCGTAGAGTGTTGTAGCAGGAGGAGGAGACGGTGTTGACTTGCTTGGACATGGAGAGGGAGGAGTCGATGATGAATCCTAGGTTGCGTGCGTGGTCGGTTGGTATCGGTGCTGTCCCCAGGGCGGTCGGCCACCAGGAGTCGTCCCAGGCTGAGGGGGTGGGTCCGAGGATGAGGACCTCCGTCTTGTCCGAGTTCAGTTTCAGACGGCTGCTTCTCATCCAGTCGGCGATGGCCTTCATCCCCTCGTGAATGTTGGTTTTGGCGGTGTGAGGGTCCTTGGTGAGGGAGAGGATAAGCTGGGTGTCGTCGGCGTAGGAGATGATGTTGAGGTTGTGGTGGCGGGCCACTTGTGCGAGGGGGGCCATGTAGATGTTGAACAGCGTCGGGCTGAGGGATGAGCCCTGGGGGACGCCGCAGATGATGTTCTGCCGGAGAGGAAGGACGTGGTCCAGTCAAGGGCCTTCTCTTGGATTCCGGCTTCTTGGAGGCGTGTCTGTAGGGTGCGGTGGCAGACCGTGTCGAATGCGGCTGAGAGGTCCAGGAGGATGAGAGCTGATGTTTCGCCGTTGTCCAGTTGGCGTCTGATGTCGTCTGTGGCGGTGATGAGGGCTGTCTCGGTGCTGTGGTTACGTCTGAATCCGGATAGGGTTGGGTCCAGGATGTTGTTGTCTTCGAGGTGGCGGGTCAGTTGAATGTTGACGATTTTCTCGATGACTTTTGCCGCGAACGGGAGCAGGGAGATGGGTCGGAAGTTCTTGAGGTCCATGGGGTCCGCCTTGGGCTTTTTGAGGAGGGCGTTGATTTCAGCGTGCTTCCAGCTTTCTGGAAATGTCGCTTTTTCGAAGGAGATGTTGATGACCTTCCGTAGTTGGGGTGCGATGGCCGCGTCTGCTTTGTTGAATACGTGGTGTGGGCATGGGTCTGACGGAGATCCTGAGTGGATGGAGTTCATGATCTTGCGTGTCTCGTCGTCGTTGGTGTTGGCCCAGGAGGTCAGGCGGTTGGCGCTGTTGGTGATCGCGGGGCGGGAGGAGTCGTGCATCGTTGGTGCGGTCGTGGAGTTGAAGCTGTCGTGAATGTCAGCGATCTTGCGGTGGAAGAAGATGGCCAGTGAGTCGCACAGTTCTTGTGAGGGCGGGATGTCGTTGGCGTCGGGATTGGAGAGTTCTTTCACGATGCGGAAGAGCTCTTTGCTGTCGTGTGCGTTGTTATCCAGGCGGTCTTTGAAGGAGGATCTCTTGGCAAGTCTGATGAGGTGGTGATTTCTGCGGGTGGCGTCCTTGTGGGCTGCGTGGTTTTCTGGCGTTTGTTTGTGGAGCCATTTCTTCTCCAGCTTACGCCAGGCGTGTTTGGAGGTCAGGAGCTCGTCGGTGAACCCGGTGGCTCTCCTGCTGGCGTGGGTGTTGGGTGTTTCTTGAGTGGTCTTCGGTGACTTTGTTCCAGCAGCGGTGCAGCAGCTGTTGGGTGCGATGGTGCGTGGTTGGTTTTTTGAAGGTGAAGTGGATGCAGCGGTGATCGGTCCAGTGGGGTTCGGAGGTGTGGTCGAAGGCGACGTGGGTGCTTGTTGAGAAGACGGCGTACAGCGTGTGGCCTGCGGCGTGGGTGGGTGCGGTGACGAGTTGTCTGAGGCCGAGGTTGGCGAGGTTTTCGTTCAGAGTGGCGGAGTTGGCGTCGTTGTTGTTCTCGATGTTGAAATTCAGGTCCCCGAGGAGGATGTAGTCCGTGGAGGCGAGTGCGTGGGTGCTGGCGAGGTCGGCAATGGAGTCGCTGAACTGTGCTCGTGGTCCGGGGGGTCTGTAGATGAGGGTTCCTCTGAGGGTGGTGTTGGGGTCGGTGTGGATCCGGAAGTGCAGGTGTTCGGCGGTGTTGAGGGTGTCATCTGCGTGGGTGGTGACCTTGAGGGTGGACTTGTAGACGATGGCTATTCCTCCTCCGATTCCATTGGCGCGGTCCCTGCGGGTGATCTTGTAGCCGTCCGGGATGGCTATGGCGATGTCGGGTGCCAAGGAGTCGTTCCACCAGGTCTTGGTGAGGAAGGCCACGTCTGGGGTGAAGGTGTCGAGGAGGTCCCAGAGCTCGACGGCGTGTTTGCGTGCGGAGCGGGTGTTAAGTAGGATGCAGCGGAGGTGGTTGGGACCAGTTCTTGGAGGTTTGGTGGGTCTGTTGCAGGTGAAGCTGCAGGTGCGGCAGGAGAAGGGTCCGTGGGTCCGTTTCGGGGCGGCCTGAAAGCAGGTGTTGTGTCTGCCGGCGTTGAGTGCGTGGAGGGAGTCGGCGTCGTATCGGAGTCTGGCGTCGTGGCGAGCGACGGGGTCCAGGGGTTCTGGCGCTGGGCGTGGTCCAGGCGCAGACGGGCGCAGACGGGCTTGCCTTTGGCGCACCTTCGGCGCTGCCTCCGCTGCGCGGCCTCCATAGGAGGGGCTGTGGGAGGGAGGGGCAGCTGGGAGGCGGGAGCGGGGTGGCGAATGGGATGCTCGGGGGTGGGGCCGCAGGGGAGCAGCGGCGGGAACCAGGCAGCGAGGGGAGGGGGCGGGGAGAAAACGGCGGGGATCGGCGATCGGGCGAGCAGGGAGTGGGAGTCAGGAGCAGGTAGCGGGCGAACCAGAGCGGCACTCGGGGGCAGCGCAGTGGCTGGGGAGCAACCTAGCAGGGCACCATCCCCCGCATCCAAAGAGTGACCGCCGGTGGCAGATCATTCTCCCACCTCGCCGCCAAGACATGGGACACCCTCCCCATCCGCCTACGGCAGACCGAAGACCTTCTATCCTTCAGGAAACTCCTCAAGACCTGGCTCTTCGAACAGTAGCAGCATCCCTCCCCCCCGCGCCTTGAGACCCTCACGGGTAAGTAGTGCGCTTTACAAATGCTATGATTGATTGATTGATTGATTATTCATCCGGACAAAGTGGTCCTTAGGACTCATCCATCCTTCCTGCCAAAGGTTGTCACTGCCTTTCACATCGGGCAGACCATCACTTTGTTCACCTTCTTTCCGCCTCCGCATTCTTCAAAAGAGGAGGAGAGGCTCCATCGTCTGGACCCAAAACGTGTGCTCTCCTTCTATCTGGATTGCACCAAACAGTTCTGGGTGGATGGGTGCAAAGATAGGTCGGGCCATACACAAGCGCACTATCTCCCGATGGGTCGTTTTGTGTATTAAGGCCTGTTATTCTCTGGCAAAGAAGGAGCCTCCAGTGCGGCTGCGCGCCCATTTCACCCGGCGACGGCAACGACTACTGCTCTAGGAAGAGGCTTTCCTCTGAATGACATCTGTCAAGCAACTATGTGTGCCTCGCTGCACACATTTACCAAACACTACTGTCTTGAAAGTCAGGTCCGGAGAGACAGCTTCTTTGGCCGTTATGTTCTCCAGGACTTCCTGTTGTAAGATTAGTTCGCAGACCCACCACCGGGGTTGGTATTATTGGGGTATCTATTCTAAGGTAAAAAATCTATAACTAACGTGTTTCTTTCAGATGAACAAGTTACTTACCTTTGACAATATATCTGTAAGAAAAATTAGTTAGTTATAGAATCCTTACCACCCCACCCATCCTCCCCGTTCTGCGAACTGATTTTTAGGGTTAAGGTATTTCCCTTTTCAAGGCCCTAGTATTGTGCACCAGTGGTCAGTGTCTTGCATGGCTCTGCGTTTCTGGCGCGGAAAGTAGTGTACAGAACTGACGTCAATACGCGAGGGCGGCGTCTAAGTAGCTCCAGCGATGTAATCTCCCCCCCAGCGCCTTGAAACCCTTACGGGTAAGTAGTGCGCTTTACAAATTAACTGATTGATTGATTGATTGATCCCGGCGACGGACGCGGAGCCGACCGACGTCACATTCCGACACGCTGGGGTACTGCTGACAAAAACTTTCCGGATCCAGTCTGACGCCTGGGGAATATTCTAAGGTCTATACCTAACTAATGTTTCTTACAGATATAGCGTTACCGACGGTAAGTAACTTGTTCCTTTGTATTTTTCCTGTTTATAGCTTGGGAATACCAAAGTAACAACTGAAAGGGCTAGATCTGTTTCGACTAATTACTTGGGATTCGGGGCGGTCGTGTTCGAGGTTACCAGAAAACATCTATTACACTGCTCAGGTTAGGGGTTTGGATGTTGTACTGTGAACTAGCTAAAGCAAACCAACATGTGCTGATGATATATGTAGAGTAAGTCTGTATATTGTGAAGTTCTTGTTCACATAATACACAGTCCTACTATACTCGTAGGAACCGTATAACATGGCGCAACCAATGTTCTAGTTTAGGTACCTATTTCATGGATCTCCTGAGTAGTTTTCTTGCGTTTGCCCAAGTCTCTTTTTTTCACCTTCAACGGTGATGTCCGTGGTGATTAGGATGTATCCTCCTCAGCTTAATAGGAAGCACCTATTTATGTCTAAGCTTGAACTCTTAAAAGGATTACCCCATGATAGTGTTTCCTTTCTTCGAATTCCATTTATTTAAAATGGTACAATCTGGTAACATTCCTGTTAATTGCAGACAAGTTGTTGCTGCACATTTAACTGCACATGGGCTCTCCAATGGGCGGTGGTGCATGAAGCTTATAAATGTGTAGTCTATTATTCCTGGGTTCCTTTTCCTGCAGTTGATGCCAATTCGCAAACACTTCATGCTTAAACTGAGGCTGCAGTACCGCCTGCATATAGACCTTATCAATACTTAGAAATACCATTAACTTTTCAGGAAAATTAATTCCAAGGCTCCCTCCCACATACACGTCAGCATTCAAGACCGGTTCCTCTCAGTAATGATGGGGCAACCTGACCAGCCTTAGCTGGCTATACACCATATCTTAATGCTGGAACATTAAATAATTCATCATTAAATAATTGTGGTATACTTGGTCTGTATACCAACTTGGTTAGACTGTATCAATGTCTGGTGCAGTTTGTTATGTGTATTTTAGAACATTGGAATGTTGGGAGCTCCATTGAAGTCCATGGAGTGCTCCGAGCTTCTATGGGCCGGTAAAGGCCCGCAGAGCAACATTCCAATGTTTTACAAAGGCCTCTCGAAGCTCGAGGGGATTCAAATCCCCTCGAGCTTCGAGAAGCCTTTGTTTTATTTGTTGGAACATTCTGCCCTCTAATGGCAGATGGTTCTAATAGCCTTATAGCCCTTCATAGCACGGCTATACTGGTCCCTTGTTAAAGTCCCTTGCCTTCGGCTCGGGCCTTTAACGCGGGAGCGGGCCTTTAATTGTCGGTATAGCCCGTTACGGCGGGCTATAAGGCTATATTAACTACTGCCCCAGCTAGACCTTTTCAAGCTGGGCAGCCACCGTTAACTGTGCCTGCCACTAGTCCAGTTACTATTAATGCCATTATGGGTAAAACCCCTACCAAACAGGATGAAACTCTGTTTTGGATTGCTAAAAAAACAAATCAGATTGAAGCGGTGTTTCCCCATATGGGACCCAAGATACATTTAGAATTCTCACTATGTGTCTTCCACTTGGTATGGTTCTCCCAGGTGAAGATTGTGCCACATGAGGTACTGTCTTCACTGCCATATATACAATAACACACGGTACTCCATCGATTGCTGTTTTTTACTGAAGTGCTTAACCAAGTTCAAAATGTACACAGGGGAGCCCCTGCCCTGGATTTAGGGATTAAACTTATTGGCAACTTTGCCATGGTATCCACAATAATTTTTAAGTAATATTAAAGGGGAAGCAGCTTCTTTGGCGACACGCCAATGTCTCTCGTTGGTTCCAGTGTTAGATCAAGAGCACAAGTTACCTAAAATAATTTCTGAACCTGTCATCTATAGGTATTGATGGTTTGGGAACCAGGCCTAATAAGCCACAATTTAAAGGTAAATCTGATACAGATACTACCAAGCAGACACTCGAGCCTTTTTAAGAAAATGGTAAGACAAAAATAAAAATGAATATAAAGATAAAACATGGACCGGATCTCCGCAACTGGAGTCTTCTAAAAAGAGTTACACCCTACATAATTGTGAAACACTTTAACAGCCTGATAGGTATAAGTATTTTGATACACGTCCTTCTCGTTCCTTACAGGACTCTTCAGATTAAAAAAGGTCAGAAAGAGGGGGACAAGACGATCGTAGACCGGAAGAGTATGTGAAACCAAAAACTTACTCACAGCTCGGCAGTGTGGTGGAGGTGATGATAGTTTACCAGACTCTTCAAGGGTTTCTGGTTTCGAGAGCAGCTAATGACTATATACAAGTAGAAACTCCAGATCAGCGGCTAAGCCCTCCCAATAGACTTTATGATTTGGACATAGAAATGGAGGGTGGCATACCGCGTACTATTAAAGTAATCTTGCAGAATGTAACTGTTGCATATGAGATTCTCTTGACTGAGATAGCTTGGCCGCCTAAGTTAGTTCGAGAAGTCCCACATGGGGAAGATGTAACACTACCTTCCTTATCTGTTCTTGAAGAAGTTAAAGAAGCATATGCTGCAGAATGGGCTGCTACACAAGTCCCACCATTGTATCGCAGTCAATCAGGTTGGGATAAGGATTCGCCGTCTCATATTATACCAATAAGGTCCATTTCGCAAGTGCAATCACAGTACCCAATTGATCATGAAAGCGAACGCGCTGTTAGGGAGATTATATCATAATTAGAACATTAAGGTGTGATTGAGCCTTGTGTCTCTTATAAATAATCCATTATTTGCTGTAATTAAACCGGATCATTCCTGTTGTATAATCTTAGACTATAGACAATTAAATAGTCAAACACAAACCTTTTCTGTACAAAATTCCCACAGCACAACTTTAATGAATAATATTGTTCGTAAAAATTACAAAACTACATTGGACATCACCAGTGCTTTGTTGCTGTAAAAATATATCACCTGAAAGCAGGGACTTGACCACTTTCGCTATGCTAGGGGCTCAAAGAAGATTTTGTAGGCTCCCTCAAGGGTATGAGAACAGTGCAGATCTGTTTGCTGCCTGAGTAATGACAAGAAATCCACCAGAAGCACTGTCTTATGTTGACGACATTTACCTTGCAGATGATTTAAACACACATTTGGCAGGAGTGACTCATAATTCCAGGATTCGCTGTCCATGTATATAAATGCAATCTTCCGAAATCTAAAATTGCTTTTTTCAATGCCCTATGTTTAGGATTTGAATTATCCAATGAAGGTACAAGCCTAGCGCCTCATTTACTAGAGAAATGGGTGTTTTTACAAGCACCAAACACCATAAAAAAGCTTCAATTGCTTTGTTCTTTTTAAATTGTGGTAGAACATACATACCAGATTATGCGCAACGGATTAAACTGTTGAATGATTCAATTCCTCCTGATTTTTCGACTACACATTGGACTACCGAACACACTAATATACTTAGAACCTTACAAACAGACATGCTTGAGTCAAAACACTTACATACTCGTGTTAAAACTACTAATTTGGTGATCCGCATCATTGCGGATTCCACTGGTTATACATACGTCACCGTTAGTGAAAGCGAGACAGTACAGATTTGCTTATGAATCGTATTTATATTCCAATGCTGAAATGTGTTTTGCATCAACAGAAAAGATTGTGAACGCAGTTTAAACACCTGTTCACAAGGTGCACCCATTGCTCAGATGAAATGCATTATTGTGGTGTCTCTCATTCCAGCCTTAGAGGCTGTCGTCAAAGCCGGCGTCCCTAACGTGAAAGCCTTACATCCAATATGGATCCAGTTGGCGACTTCCTTAACAGCTGGTGATGTACATTATGTTTTTGATCCAACTTTGAGAACACAGGTATTTCTCCAGTATGAACAAGAATACTCCATGTCTAGTGACATTTTGCCTTTACATCAGTATGTTTACATAATATACACTGATGGTTTAGCCCAGCCCGTGGTTGACACTAAGCATTTTATTCGGCCACTGCGCTGCATTAAAGGGTGTCATGAAAGATGAAGCCAACACTAGTCGACATAAAGTCAAATCTTTGGACATATGGGAGACATTTGGTGGAGCGGTGCAGGAACTATGTGTCCCAGAGTCCTGATGGAGCCTGCGGAGGAAGGAGGGGCTGCTTTATTGTGCTATAATTGCGAAACAAGGGAATGCCAATGCTGATAACTAATTCAAACAAGTGAATGAAGCGTGGAAGAAAAAATCAAACGACCACTGCTGAACTGATTAGTAGTATTTATTTCAATAACATCTACAGTGTATGAAGTTTAAATATATCTTGTATGAAATTTTTTTGAATACAAGAATGAAGCACCATTTACAATTTATTGACACAAACATATAAAAAACATGTAAAAAACACTTAACTCAAAAGACTATACTGCCATTTAGGCAGATGTACTACCTTGCAAACACATTCGTACACCACTCCTCATACATCCAAAAAAAAACACTCATTCAAACAAAACTGCCTTCGGTAACCTACTTGCCGCTATTATAAAATTACCAAAGGACCATCCAAACCTGGTGAATTATTGATCAAAACCATTTAGAGGTGCATATCACCTATTGTTCCTGAAATCATTTTACAATTGAGCAAAAAAAAATTGGGGGGAATGCACCAACAAAATCTATTTACACCAGTGTTTGTTAACACAACAGAA
The DNA here is from genome assembly GCF_964204655.1 of Triturus cristatus. NCBI lineage: Eukaryota > Metazoa > Chordata > Amphibia > Caudata > Salamandridae > Triturus > Triturus cristatus. Next base: position 3,074,122 of record NC_140591.1, read on the forward strand.
AAGGGTTGACGTGTTTCGAACCCCTATTAGTTAACACAAGGGGGTTCTCCTCAGGACCAAGACACTAAAGAAAGAAGAAAAAAGGAGAAGATGTAACTACACCTAATAAATATACAATGACCCAAGAGTGCAAATACGCTTATAACCATTCTAGTACCACAAATCTTACCAAAGTGGCAGCGCATTAATGAATGCCTTTTCTTTATTGAAGAATGGACAAAACTACAAAGACAAAAGAGGAACTAAATCAAAATCATGGACAGAAAACGGAAAGTGACAAAGTCAGTCAAGTAATTCAGAGCTGTTCGTCTACTTACTGTAATGGCGGAGGTCCCATTCAGGGAATTGGAGTGACTGTCTTAAATAGTTTGATTTCGTGCCACAAAATCTAGTGGAAGCGGATCGCTCCACACTTCTGGAAGCTTCAAACAGCTGGAACTTTGCTCGCTCAAGATTAGACTGAGCCGGAGCCGCCGAATCTGGAAACAAATGGGCCCTGAATCAATAAAAAGGTCTCAGACAGTATAATCCAAGTAGTGACGGCAAGTCAAAGTTCCATACACACTATGTTTACCTAATTCGTGGCGGGAAGCGCATATCATCCACCGGAATGAGAAACTGTTGCTTCTAGACTCGTACTCCCGTGAAGCTTCTAAATGGAATTCTGGGAGCACCCTGGAATTCTGGGAGTTGTAGTTTGGAAATCAAAATACAAGTATGACGACCCGGGTACATTTAGTCGACTGATTTAGGAAAAGATGTTGCAATGCACAGTGAAGAAAATATATATAAATAGACTTGCCCAGCACTAGATGGTATTGGCGCATCATCCTGGATGGAGTCATAGAGAGGAGGGGCTTTCAAAAATACATCAGACAGTTGAAAATACTGTGGGATAAATGAAGAAGAAATCTGCCACTTTTATAATCTGTAGATTTCTGATAATTCGTTCAAACCAGTGATTGCGGTGTCAAATTTCACAATTAGCATTGCTTCATGTTGTGAAAGTTTTAACTCCAAATCTCCTCCTCTGGGATCCCGTTCTACTTTTGAAATGACCGTCCAACGGAGGTCTTGTTCTACATGTGACATTTTGTGCCAATGATTAACACGTGGTGCTGTCTCAACATTTTTCCTAATCCGGGATTTATGTTGCGTTATTCTATGGCGAACCTCCTGATTGGTTTTTTCAATGTGCAGGGGCATAATATTCCATAGATGACGTATTTAGTCTTACAATTTGAAAAGGTGTCATGCTTCCAATGAATGCCTTTATAGGAGAACAAGGCTCCTCCGATCGTTTGGTCGCAGCACGAACAAGTCCCACATTTGTGATGTCCTTTTATAGGTGTTAAACCCATCATTTGTCTTAATGTAGGTTCAATGACCTTGTTAGATGATGCCCTGACTATGTGATTGGCCACGTTTTTTTCTCTCTTATAGGCAAATAAGGGAGCACTTTCCAGAGTGGAATCCAAATTCTGAAACAAATGCCAATTCTGGTGGATCACTTTTTTTAGCTGGTTGGAGTTGGGACAAAAGGTGGTAACGAATACTTGACGTCCTGTAGGGGACTTTTCTTTTTTGATCAGAAGTGTTTCCCTGGGAGTCCAACAAGCTCTCTTTATAGATGTTTTTACCAGTTTTTTCGGGTAACCTTGATCCCGTAATTTGTCAACAAGATTGTTTGCATGGATACTGTAATCATCTTTAAAGAAACAATTCTGTCTTATTCTCAAGAACTGTCCGTAAGGTAAGTTTTCTTTTAAACTTCTGGGGTGATTGCTTGAAAATAAAAGAGCCTTGTTTCTATCCGAGGGTTTAGTATATAATGTAGTCACTAGGCGTCCTTCTGCTGGAAAGACTTCCACATCTAGAAACGGTATCTTTACCAATGAAGAATTGATACTGAACTTGATGTCTAGTGATCTCTGGTTGAGCCAATCAAAAAACTGGATCAATTGATCCTGGTTCCCAGTCCATGCCATGAAGATGTCATCTATAAACCGCAGCCAAGTTGTTATAAAATGTTTGAACGGGTTATTATTATAGATTAATTTTTCTTCAAACATGGACATGTACAGTACTGCCAATTCTGGGGCGAATGCACAACCCATTGCTACACCTTTGGTCTGGTAAAAAAACTCATTGCCAAATGAGAAAGTTTTTTTTTAGAGCAAAGGTTTAGCAATTCAAAGGTGTTCTTCATTGTGCTATAAAGCACTCGCCTGCAACCCGCTGCGCGGGACACGTCTGGGCGCGTGCCCAGGCGAAGAATGGGACAAGAGCAGGCCCTTCTGCGCCTGTCAAAGCCCAGAGGAGACTGGGCAGGGGACTCCTTCTCTGTTTTTCATCTTCAGCTAACGTTTGCAGACTGGCTGCCACGGGAGCAAGTCTTCCTCTTCATCAGTTTTCCTGTTAGGTGGGCCTCCGACTGCACTCTTGGGACCCCGTGGACTTTAACTCAGATCTAAGATGTTGAAGAGAAAGATTTTGAGAGCTAAGGACCACGCTAGTTCTCTTCGAGAACCTCACAGCACAATTCTGGATTGCTTTTTGGCTAGAGCAGTAGGGGTGGTCACTAAGGAAATATACCTGGCAGAGTGTTGGTTATCTCTTGAGCTCTACGAATGTAAAGTTAGCCCTGGCTTACCACCACAAGTCAGTTAAACCTTTGGGCGGGTTGCTGTTTTTTGTGGATGGTTCTGGGTCTGCTTTGGAGGGCCTGGATTGCTGGTCAGTAAGACTAGGTCCTGTTGGGGCTATTACTTCGCCAGTTAGTGAAGAGAGACCTCCCACTAAAAGTCTAAACAGATCTGTGACGCAAGTAGTAAAGGGCCATCGTGCCTCGATAATGGTGCTCCAGCCCAAGTCCAAGCAATCAGTGAGGCCACTAGGAGTATTACCAATGGCTTTATCAAGTCTACACCTGGCTACCGAGACACAGATTAGCTCCCCTCAGAGCCTCTCTGAATGGGCGGCTAGGCTCATCACTAAATCCAAGAAAACCAACTGCATTTCTCCGGACCTGAAATCGCGTAACTGGCTTCCGTTTGAGGCAAGGATTCAATTAAAACTTGCATGTTTGACCCATAGAGCACTGCATTTCAACACTCCTCTGTAGCTGGCAAATAGGCTTGAACTGTCGGGTGGCTCCCGTCCCTCAAGGAGCTCCAGTACCTTGCTGCTCAAGCCGAAGAAATAAAAAAAAATGAAAACCTACAATCATACATTCTGAGGTATTGCCCCGAGAATATGGAACTCCCTTCCTGCGGAAACCAGACTGATTGCTTCAACACTTGCTTTCTAAAGGGAAGTGAAAGCTTTACTGATGAGCGCTGAGCTAGAAGCTTTTCTCTTTTTGTCTCCTATTGTGTACAGCTGGTTAATTTGATACTTGGCAATTGTATGGCCCCAATGCCGGACTCTATTATGTCATTTTGCACTTGATGTTATTTCTATTTATCATTACTTTTCTCCCACAATTATCTACCTATGTTTTCCGCATCTCGTATGTAAAGTGCTCTGCTACCCACTAGGGTCCTGTTTGCGCTACATAAAACTTTTAAAATAAACATTAATACCATACCCTCTATACCCCAGATGGGTAGTCATACAACTTTATCTTGGTCTCAAGTCGGAAGAGCATTTTAAGTAGGTCTTTGGAAGGTTCTCATCTCAGACCGGAGGAAGATGGGCTGGGCACCGAACAGCATAAGGGGAGTTTCTCATGCCTAAATCTCCCCCCAAGTGCTGCCCATATGTTGCTATATTAACAAATGTCCCATCCCTGTCGCCATCAGCTGAGGAGTGCACGGTCCAACTTAAGATCAAGCTCTGTTTTTGTTTAAGCCAGAACTCTGAGTTTCATTTAGAGGAATGCAAAGATAACGTATTCATCTGGCGCGTCGGCTGAATTGGCGCTTCGGATAAGCCGCTGAAAGGTGAATGTGTTGTCATTAATTTCCGACATCGAGGGTTAGCTTGCCGTCTGATCTTTTCTTACAACTGGTATAAGCAGCTGGTCAATGGTATTAACTTGGTTCCACTGAGGTGTTTTAACAAACATTTACAACCCAAGGCAGAGACGGTATTACAGCGATTTCCGACTACAGCAAAGGTGGAGGTTGGACAGTTACCCTTGTGATCAGGAATAGGTTCTCTACCCTGTTGGGTGTAAAGGACGTAGATTGACACACAACCATTGGTAATTCCCATTTGGCAATAGGCCTCTGGTCACAGCGGATATTGGGGTTCTGTATTTGTGGATACTACCTCAAGGATAGATTCATCTCATCGGGTGTGCTGGAATGCTGCGGGTTATGGGTCTAAGCCCCGCACTGAGGATTGGTTTGAATACATCTCTAATTTTCACATTGTGATGATGCAGGAAACATGGTCCCCGGGAGACATACCTTGGGATGGCTCTGTTAGTTTCTCAGTTCCTGCTATTGAAGTTCCTGGGGAGAGAGCCGGGGGGGATCGGTGATCCTCATTTGAATTGCTAAGGTTTTTAAGGATTTTCAAGTGGTATGCAAGCATCAGGGGATTTTAATTGTATGGGTTGTTCTTTTCAATAAGTGTATTTTTTGTGATGAACTTTTACAACCCTGTTTGTGAGCTGAGTTGCCAGATTGGTGTCTTATTTTCTGTCTTAACTACCCTAAAGCACAGGTCTGCCTATATGCTCAATGAATTCCATGCTATAGGAGGGGGGATTTTAATGCCAAAAGTGCCACTGATACCACTCTACTAGATCTAGTTGCTCTGACGGATAATTACTCAATTAACCAGACGGCTGACCCCAGGGGGGTGAAACCTTTAGAGGCAGTCTCACATTTGGGTCTGATTATTGTAATTGAGAAGGTCGGCGATCTCTTTGCACAGATGCCCACTTTCTGGGCTGGGACCAAGGTGCAGTGATTGATTATATATTTGTTACTGAGGACTAGAGTCGGCTTGTCACGGCTAGGGGCGCTAAGGAATATGAGCATATTGACCATAACCCCAAGTTCTGACACTTGATGTACCTGTAACCCAGCAGGGCAGACTGACCTGGGCATAAAGGACAATGGGCTCGGGTCAGTTGGTGAAGAGCTCATAATCCATCCTTATTGACTGCCCTGGTGGGATCTAACCAAGGTCTGATTTTAGTGACTATTGGTAGATCATCCATTTCCATCTGAAACCCTTCTGGCTTTCGAGAAGCTGAATAGCTCAGTGTGGGATTTGATCACTGGCAGCAGTAGGCCTCCTAGGAGCCTCTACCCTGGTTGGTTTGACAGCTCACGTAGAGCTGCCAATAAGAAGTTGCGCCTAACTCTTAGTAATGAACCTAGCGATAAGATGCTGGTGGCAGCCGTCAGGCGTGTATATAAACAATTCATCAAAGACAGGAAACTGGGGATTAAGAGGGAAATGTGGGAGACTCTTGTGCAGGGATGCAACATGAAGGATGCTAGGAGATTCTGGAACACTGTGGAAAAAGGGAGCTATAGTTGCGCAACTACAGAGGGTTTAGGATCCTATATGCCCCCCCGAATGCTAGTATGATCACTTTAGTCAACTTTATTCCTATGGGGACAAACCAGGGAAGGATGGGAAGGTAGTTGATTGGCACTTTCCCCTGAAGATTAGATGTTATCTGGAAGAGGTTTTAGCAGCCATTGAGAAGAGTCCATCTAAAAAGGTGCCAGGCCCTCATGGGTTGCCGATGGACATCTACAAAGAGAATATCTCTCTGTGGGCACGCATTATCACAAAGCTCTTTAATGCCACCTTCTTTGCGAAAATACCCATTTTATGGCAGTCTGCTTGTATAGTACCTGTTTTTAGGAAAGGAAATAGGAAGGACCCTTAGTGTTATAGACCAATATCTCTATTGGATTCAGTAGTTAAGATTGTCGGACGTATCTCATAATACACAGAATCTTGAGCTGGGCCCAAGGAAATGGTATCCTCAGTTTAGCACAGTATGGGTTCCGCAAAGGCCTTGGGACCCTGGACAAATGCTTAAATCTACATTTGATTATAGGCAAATATACGATTGCTAAAAAAGGAACAGTATGTCTTGGTTTTATAGACCTTAGTGACGCCTTTTATTGGGTAAATCGTTCAAAACTCTGGGGAATGTTATCTAGGCCAGGTCTGCCCTATTCGCTAGTTGCATTTTTGCAGGCATTACACGAGGGGGGTTAATGCGTCTGTTGGGTATCGTATGGATCGTGAGTGCCCTGATTCTTTTAATCTCTTTAGGGGTGTGTTTTAGCCCCCCCTTTATTCCTCCTATATATTAACGGTTTGCACCCCTCCTGAGAGCCAAAGGTAAACATATGCCTGTTTTACTGTACGCCTATCATGCAGCTTTGCTTTCACAGACCCCTAATGGCTGCGTGGACTTGTTGATGCCTTTATTAAATATATGCATGACAATTTATTTAATGATTTTTTAAATTTTTTTTATCTTTGTAAATAACGTGTTTGTCTGGAAATGTACTGCTTTTATGATATTTTTTATATCGAATAAAGCTTATACTACTATATGCATGACTTAGACCTGGAAGTCAGTATATCGAAAACACATTATATGGTATGTGGTAAGCTCCATCGGAAAATTGGACCCAGGGTGATAAAGGGGCACTTTACTAGTCTGGTCAGTGAGTTCTCATGTATCGGGGTAACCTTTGATTCCAGGGGCAGCTGGCTGCCTTGTCTAAGCGATCTTCTCGCATCAACACCTCAGTGGGGTCTGCTTTTTGAGCTGGCATGAATATTCGGCAATAAACCATTCTGCCGTTGCTACAGGTGTTTGAACTCAAATGTCTACCTGTTTTAACCTTCGGGGCATCCATATGGGGGTATCAGGATTGCCCCTGTCTGCAGTAGGAGGAGAATCGTTTCTGCGGGCGACTGCTTGAAGTAGGGTCTGGTAGTCCCCAGTTTTCCTTAGATGAAGAATTAGGCCTAGGTTTTGTGGAAGACCGCATCAAGCATGCACCATTCCTCCTCTGGATTGCAGTCTGGGGGCAACACGCACACCAAATTTAACAGGGAGGTTTTTTCGAACTGTGTGGAACGTGATCTGGGTCGTAAAATTCCATGGCTGTGTTACATTAGGTGTATTGCCAATTGATTGGGAAGGCTGGAGTTGTTTTTGTCTCCACCGTTGTTGGATAAAAGGAAAGCTGGTTGGTTTAAAAAATAGTTTCTGAGACTTGCATCTGCTGCTAGAGAGACAAAGGAACTTGAAAAACTTTCTTTCAGAACGTATGCCATGTATAAGACGTGCCAGGGTATTGACAATGTTTGGGAAGGATCACTTTTGACCAAGTTCCGGCTGAGCTCTATCGGATGCAATCTTTGTTTCTCCTTGGGCCAGTATGATGTTAAACGTACAGTGGTGTGCCCCTGTGATGGTACCTCCCTACAACACTTTACCCTCGTTTGCAAATATTATGAACCTTTTAGGTGCAGATTTTTATTACCGCTTTTAAAAGCTTTAGGGCTCCAGCGGTCTGACCACCATATTACAACTTGGGCAATCAGACCGCTATTGCATCATTGCAACCGCCAGGGATCAAAGATCCCTGGCGGCGGTGCGGCAGTGTTGAGGCGCAATATGCTTGGCGAGACCGCCGCGGTCCCACCAGGCATATTACCAGTTTCCTCTCCGCCGCGATTTGATGCTGTTTCCTACTCCTTGAAAACCGTGGCAGAGAGGAAACAAAGGGTGCCCTACAGGGCCCCCTGTTCCCTCGGGCCACGGGGTGCATGAAGGGGGGCAAATGCTGAGCCCCCCGTGTGCATGCACGCCGATACCTGCAAGCCGTGCAGTTACTGCCTTTGGCGTTGTCATTGCAGTGCCTATTTCATAGTCACCGCCATGGGGCCGCCAAAGATCCGCTCGTAAGTGACTGTAAAGTTGTAATCTAGTGGGCAGTGCACACACAGGTTTGGCGGTGTGGGAGCGGGGCAGTCCCGCTCCCACACCGCCAAACTTGTTATTGGGCCCATAGACAGATGAAAAAGCCTCTCAGGACAGTTTTTGTGAGGAAGGTGCACCTTTCTGCCCAAAAACAATGCTGCCTACAACGCAGACATGGTGCAAGGAAGCCTGAGTTGGCACCAGGCAGCCAAAAAGGTGCTAGTGAAAAAGGATAGGGCCGTGCCCTGGTGCTGCAAGGTGGAACTCTCCCTAGCGAGGCGCAGGGCAGTGTCCCGGTCCCGGTAGTTGAGGAGCCTAGCGATGGTCAAGCGGGCCGGTGCACCCAGAGCCGGGCACGGGCCGATGGTTCTGTGTGCCCTCTCAACTGAGAACGTGGGTGAGAACACTTCCCTGCCAAATAGGTCTATAAGTAGCGACTCTACATACGAACACATACGTCCCGTGTTGGTGGATTCAGCAACTCCTGCGATGCGGATGTTGTTCCTGAGGGACCTTGCTTCCAAATCTTCCGCTTTCGCTGCAGTGAGTTTGGCGCTTTCTCCAGTCTTTCTGCGCTATGAAGCGGCAGCACTGGTACCTCTGAGGTCTGACATGCGTTGCTCAGCTGAAGTAAGACGCGCCTCATGTCGCTCGGCTCGCTCATGCATATTGTCTAGTTGCGTGGCTAGTGCGTCTAATCGAGTATCCACAGATTTAAAACCAGCTTGCAGGGGTTGTCACCGTCCCCTCAGATGCAGTACCGTCCCGCTCCCCGGGAGTCATCCTCCCTGCCACGTCGAGGGGTCTTGGGCACCTCAAAAGGGAGCGGACGCTTACGAGGGTCAGTGCCCCCATGCTGTAAGGTAGAGTCAAACCAGGCGAATGCACGGGTGAATAGGGCAGTCACCAGCTTAGCTTTGGCTTCAGGGCGCTGTAGATCGGGCCTGCGGGCAGTGGAGGGTGCAATGGCTGTGAGCCACCTCCGGTGTGGGGCGTAAATATTGTGCAGAGCTGTATTGGCTGTAGAGTAGGGAGGGCGCTTATTCGAGGTTGGGGCCAGCACCCCCACATATACAGGAGCGCCCTCTGATTTATGTCAGGGCTCTGCCTCAGGTTTGGGCAATATGTTCCAGCTCTGACCGTAGAAAGAGTCCACTCGGCCCCCGGGGGCACCAGCACCAAATGCCTCTTCCGTGGAGCAGGACGATCCCGCCCAGCAGGGTGCAGGTAGGGTGAAGTCTGTGCTGCACCCCGCCCCTGTAGATATTAAAGCTGTGCCCGGCCCTAATGAATAAGGGGAGGGGGGTGAGGGATAAGGCACGATGCGACTCACCGCTAATGGGTGATATAAGCTGAGGGCGCAGTTCGGCGGATTAGTTCCCCGCAGTCAGGCCCCTTCAGCCACATAATTTACAGCCGGATAGCGCATCATCGCGTGCTTCGCGAAAAGTAAGACATGCCATTTATTCTAATGGGCACATTCTGAATAGTTGATTGACGGCGTTAACCCCATAAATGACATTTTAGATGTGGCCAATATCCAGCATGTGACGTGGCCGTAGGAGTAAGTACTCCCGCTCAGAATGAGCATAACATACATCTACAAACGATGACGAACTGTAAGACGTCAAATGTTCGTTATCTACTGAGTCTGCCCTTGTAGTCCAGGGTATGCGGGCGAAACCGTCCGCAGCTCTCACATTTGCCTCACAGAGCATAGTCAGCGACTAAAACTCACAAGATAGCTGCCCCCATGGTAAAACGCTCGATAGAAAAGAGACATTAACCAGAGAACATGCAGTGGCTTATTCTGGAGAAGATTGTGGCCAAGGAAGATGGAGATTCCGCCGATAGGAGGTTGAGAGAAGAGCTCTGTATCTTCACCCTCCACAGCGAGACCCCTTCGGAAAGAGCCACAAGATACGAATGACGAGCTGTATGAGAATGAGCCACCATCTACTGAATAGAGGTCGTTATCTCTACTCATAATAATGGCTCCTGTAAGAATTGGGGCGCAGACAAGATTTATGAAGCAGCGAGATACGCTTTATGAATCGTTGGTTCTCCATCAAACTATGTTAAAATGGCCTCCGCCTTAGATGCATCGCTTAGGCGAGTGTCCATGGTCGAATGCGCCCTTCAAGAGGACAACCAGGCACTTATTGGCTTCGGATTATTCTATGCCCTATACATTAGGGTGATGTGTAGAGAAGACGATGGCCCTTTCTTCAAGCAAGAGCTTGGGTCTGGGGTATACAATTCGAACATTCCATGAGGTGCTCTGATACGGTATTAAGATAACAAAATGCCACGTTCAGATGGCTGGCGCTTTGTGCAGGATGGGTTATATGGCTTGCACTACAGAGGGGGACGGGATACTTCCGGTTTATAAGGGGAGCATCATTTTACGCCCTTCTCTGATGCCCGATCCTCTTGGAATCCCGTGTGTAGCAGATTTACAAGCAAAGACCAGAGATTGTGTGCTGGACCGAATATGAAGCGGAGCCCTTCAACAGACCGAAGGGATGTGGGGTTGGTGAAGTTGTCACTTTATTCCCTGTGCCGAACTATTCAGCACATTGCAAAAGATGTGGCTTGTGTCTAGGTGTGCTCAGTATATTGGATGCTTCTATCGAGCCTTTCCCACAGGAACAGTGACAAGCATATCTCTTGTTCATGGCAGGGTGAGCCTATCCGGGCAGGTTTGGGCTTTTCGGCTTCTTTTAGCCATATCTAGGGAAATTAAATTCAGGTCTCTTTAATTTTTTGATCTTCAGGAGACGAAAACAGAAGTTCACCACGCAGACTCCATTCACCCCATAAGGAATAGGCGGCAACTCATGCCAGTTCACCTAAGGATTTCTAATAAGAGCACAGGTAGCGATATTCCCTGCTCTGTCCTTACTTTGAGATTTCCCTCAATTTACTACATTTGGGAGGCTTTCCTTTTTGTTTGTTCTTTAAAACACGTTTTTCGTTTAACTAGAGTATAATTGGAAGGACCCTGGATTCATAAAATATTCAAGACCGCGTAAACCATCTGATGGTGTCATTTTATTCCACATTGGTATGTTCTATTTTAGACGTGTTTATTTTTACATGTTTCTCATTTCTGTTTTTACAGATTGATGTTGGATGTTTAGCTGAGCAGTAGCCACACGTTGGATCATTCCAGGGCGGGGGCTAGTTCTTGTCTGCGAAGTTTCTTGGAATTTCATTCTTTTCGGTGTGAATTTTGCATGGGACACAATTTTTGCACGGTAGAGGTTCATTTTAGGTGTTTGGTCGCCTTAAACCCGTTTTCAGTTTATTTTCCAGTATTAAATTTGAGTTATGTGGCTCAGTATGGCTCTGTATTTTGTTTTTGCAGGTCGGCTGGGTACAGACTAGGATCAAAGAAGTAGTGGCTGTCCTAATAAAGGCTTTTCATTCCGAAACGCGAATTGATAACATTGTACAAGCCACTCAAAATACATAAGAATTGGACGGATAAACCTGTACTATCTCCAAATGGAAACACCATTGTTATTTAGTGCATAGTATTAATTGATGTTATCACTCAATTTATGTCTACTATAGTCATGAGGGAAAAATAGATTTTGGGCATCTGTGCATTGGAATTATTGATTTTACCACTCAATTTATGCCTGTTATAGTCGCGAGGTATAAAGGGATATTGGGTATCCAAATAGAAAATGATTCAGATTATCATTGACGAGTAATTTGGAAAGTATATGATTGACGAGGACTATTGATCGTGCAATCAGCAGGATACGGTGGCACAGGAGCGGTACAACGAACCTCGTGATATTGATATGAAATGTACCCATGGTTTCAGGTATATGAAGGAATGTACGTTTGTAAGAAAAAGGGTGAATGTGATACGTTCGGTAGAGGATGAGTCTGTGCTGTTTTAAAATATGCAAAAAGAACAGTTGATGGACAGAATGCAGAACAATGTCATACATTCACCCCAGTACAGAGATCTGGGCCTAAGTACATCGTTTTTTTGCTCACCATGCCCTTCCAGTTTGAACCCAGCCATATGCAAATCAGTCTTGACCCTGCTCCCAACGGGAAGGTCCAGCCCGACCAGCGGCTGTTCAGATTGTTTTAGTAGCTGCGATTATTTGTTCACATACGAGCGTAGATGATGACATTATAGGTGCAGTCACTACTTCGCCTAGTAGCACACCCCGACCTAAAAGCTATCGAGCCAAATACTCCTATCTGAGTGCTCAGAATATTTTGTTTCCCTGCATTCCCAGGGTGTGTGATCCAATGATACCGAACGAGGTCTGCAGGTTAGAATTAATAATTGGTGATCAAGAAGGAATTACGTCTGCCCTTGGTGGTGTGGGGGCTACAATTTCTTTATTGCAGAAACAATATTCGTGGCAGGGTCTTTATAAGCAGACTAAAACTTTGTTGTGACATTTGTCAACAAGTTAGAAGTTCCACTGTTACACGTCCACTGCAGACACCCCTTATAGTATCAGATAAGCCATTATAATGTGTCTATTTAGATCATTGCGGACCACTCCATACAGACCTTAAGATACCCTCAATTGTACATTGTGTATCACCTTCAATTTGGAGGACTGTGTCATAAAGGTCTATCAGGGGGTGCAGCTCTTGTATCAGCTGTTTCCACTGTAATTAACGTATCAGTTGCTCTCGCCTCCAGACAATGACGGAGAACCTCCCGTACTATAGTAATTTCCCCACCGCTGTCTAGGAGTGTCACAGCCCACCTCCAATCAAGGAGCAGGGTTCTCACCATCTGAGCATACCTCGCTGTTAAAGCAGCAACTTTTTTATTTTGAAACTGGGTTCGAAACAGCAATTGTCCCTCTGGTTTGGCCTTTCCGTCAAACTGGCGTGGTGGATCACGTCGTTGTTGCGTGGTTTTGCCTTGTCTACAATCTTGACGCTCCCCTCCACTGGACTTTTGATCCGACGAGTCCTGTAAGGAACGAGGAGAAATAGGATCAGGAACCTGAAACCTCTCTGGTGTCTTAATCTTAGAGCGGTCACCTACACTCTGAAGCCTCAGGTGTCGATGAACCAGCATGCAAACCTTGCTTCTGATGTTGTTGTTGTTTATTCTTGTTCCAATTCTTTTTAGGAATACATGGACACCCCTCCTTTTCAGGAGGGGAATTTGTCAGAAGCTGAGTAAAAGGTTTATTCCTCATTTATTATGTCCTAATGCTTTATACACCTTAGCAATAATCTTAGGCATTTTGCTTTGTTTATCAACGTCTGCTACTGCCTCAAGGCGCTGACTCACCTGCAAACTAACTGCTTACCCTTTTATATTGGCTAGTATCGTATCAGAGACTATAGGGAGATTGGAACCCCTGGGTAGTACCTTTCTGCACGAAATGTGGTCTTTACTGTTACGTTTCACTGTCTGCGTGAGGATAAGGAGGTTTTCCTGACAGGAGAGGACACGCGTGAGTTTGTACACAAGATCAGCTTCACAGCGCATGCAACGTGTCCGTGCCCAATTTGGCCTGTTTTCTGAAAGGAACACCAGTTCCCTCAATAACTCTCACACTCATATTGCTTTCTAACGGTAGTTATCTTATCCTAAATAACCACAACTGCTGCGGGTTATGGGCAGGGATTCCGTATATAGTAACGGTTTCCGAAAGAGTAACTTGTTGCAGCAATCTTCTTTTTTCGCCTGTGCATGGGATAGTAGATAGCTCCCTCTGGCCTTCCATTCCCACTTTGAAAACAGACTTCAATAAACTAAGCAGACTCAAGTCGCTCTAACTTCTGCTCAAGAGACTTTCGAATTGCAGGTGGCTAGAACATCTAGTGAGATTCAGTCACTGCTGAATATGAATTTCCCACTACATTTTGGGGAACTGATTCACTAAAGTTTAATGCGTCTGATACTGAAGGCCTTGTGCACTTTTTTTTAAACTTGTGGGGCCCGATTCACAGAACTAACTTAAGACAAAATCCTAAACTTACTACCCTTTTCGTATTCACAGAAGGCACTTACTCATTTTGGTATTCACAGAAGGCACTTACAGGCACATGCATCAACCACAAAACCGGTCGCAAACGGGCAGATTCTCAGAATCTGCCCCTTTGCGACCGGTATTTTTGCATTTGGGATGCATCATCCCAAATGCAAAAATCGCAATTTAAGGAATGTCAAAATAGCGATTCCTTAAATTGCGAGTGCATTTAAGGAATCTCAAATTGAGATTCCTTAAATGCAATGCATTAAAGCGTAAAAAATAGCGATTTCGCTATTAGCGGGAGTAAATTACCATGAAGCTGGACTTAGAGCATGTGTGTATGCAACATTTGTGCAGAGTTCACATACATGGGTGCACTAGGGTGTCATTTTGACACCCTTGCACCATAGAAATTGCGGGAGCAATTTGCGAGTACCTACTGGTACTCGCAAATTGCTCCCGCAATCTCCAATTCATTCCTATGGGCCTGGAGGCCCATAGGAATGAATGGGAAGACATTCCTTAATTGCGACTCGCAATTTGCGAGTCGCAATTAAGGAATTTGTGGGAATCGCTATTTCTTTAGCGATTCCTGCATGCATAGGGTTTTGCTATTCCTTAATTGCGATTCCTTAATAATCGCAATTAAGGAATCGCAAAACCCTATATTGATGCATGTGCCAGTATCTCCTTTCGGTATTCACAGAAGTTAGGAGTCCTAACTTTAGGACTCCTAAATGCCTTCTGTGAATACCGAAAGTCTTAAAATTAGGATTTTTCCCAGTTTAGGAGTCCTAAAGTTAGGACTTCTAACTTTACTACTACTAAACTGAGAAAAATCCTAATTTTAAGGCTTTCGGTATTCACAGAAGGCATTTAGGAGTCCTAAAGTTAGGAGTCCTAAGTTTACTACTACTAAATTGAGAAAAATCCTAATTTTAAGGCTTTCGGTATTCAGAGAAGGCATTTATGAGTCCTAAAGTTAGGAGTCCTAACTATACTACTACTAAACTGAGAAAAAGCCTAATTTTAAGACTTTCGGTATTCACAGAAGGCATTTAGGAGTCCTAAAGTTAGGAGTCCTAACTATACTATTACTAAACTGAGAAAAATCCTAATTTTAAGGCTTTCGGTTTTCACAGAAGGCATTTAGGAGTCCTAAAGTTAGGAGTCCTAACTTTACTACTACTACATTGAGAAAAATCCTAATTTTAAGACTTTCGGTATTCACAGAAGGCATTTAGGAGTCCTAAAGTTAGGAGTCCTAACTATACTACTTCTAAACTGCGAAAAATCCTAATTTTAAGACTTTCGGTATTCACAGAAGGCATTTAGGAGTCCTAAAGTTAGGACTCCTAACTTCTGTGAATACCGAAATGAGTAAGTGCCTTCTGTGAATACCAAAATGAGTAAGTGCCTTCTGTGAATACCAAAATGGTAGTAAGTTTAGGATTTTGTCTTAAGTTAGTTCTGTGAATCGGGCCCGTGGGCTCCGGCCTTGTTTAAACTTTTCAGATGATTTTTGGAGTAATACCGCCTTTATAAATTCTTGTTTTTCCAGCGCCTTCGGTGGTTTACCACTTATTCTCTTGCTGACGTGTGGAGTGCTGGTACTTCTCCTCCTGTTATGCAATGAATGCCGATCATGTGGTTCTGCACAGACCAGGCCCATGGCGACTATACTGTGAATGAATGCGGCAACATTTTGGCTGCTTGCCTCTGGCAGCACTCAGTGTGAGCTATGGGCTTACCTTTCGCTTTTCTTACTTCACTTGCATGCAACCTGTGTTCCACTGCCGACGGTGCCCTTTTTATTGGGTCTTGGATATCTGCGTCTCCACAACATCAGGCGCTGACCCGCATTATTATCTGTTGGTGGGTCCTTTGCTAGCACATGACCAGGACAGTTCTGGTGATGCCCGTATGATGCATGCGGCTGCACTTTGAGTGTTGGCATGTTGGAATACCTGTGATGCTGCACAGCGCCTCTTGCAAGAGAGTTTAATTGAATATCACGCAAGTTGCCATATTCTTCTGCTGGATGCACTGGATTACGAGGAACATGAATGTTCATCCGCTCTTCTGAATTGGATGGAATCTCCTCTTTTTTTCTTAACGACAATGATGCCCTTTTGGAGCACCTTGCATTCCACGGTGCGCGTAATCTTTTGGATTTTTCTGACTAGACTACACATATATATTTTTTCTTATTGGCTGTCAATTCTTGTTCTTGATTTCTATGGGTGTGGCCACAGTGATCGGCTGACGCCCACACTATTATTAAAGATTTGCAGGTCTTTCTGAGTACATATTTAGTGGCGGCATTCCACTTGGACCAGAGACCGGCGTTTGCCTCTAAGGCTTACCAGTGCACCCTGGGTGTTGCTGTGCATTATTCCGTACCCTATCATCCTTAGGGTAATTAGATAGTGGAACAGAAGAGTATTAGGTTCAGGTCGTAGTTAGGTCCATGGTGTACAGAGAGCTTTAAATAAACTCCCTAGAAGATCTTTGATCGTTGGACCCCTTACGCTTTCCTTTTTGGAATTCAAATGTATGTTCCCGATCTTGATAACTCTAGTACAGTGGCGCAGATGCACCCTTTGACATCAATGAGTGTTTTACTGTCTAACAGGAATTACAAGACTTCTGAGATTAACACTCAAATTAAACTCTAAATGTTCTGCTACTGATGAGCAGACCCCAAAATGTCTGGTGCATTCCTAACGTTGTGGAACTAGTCTGGAAAAAGATTGCAGACAAGAAAGAGTTTGGTTCATCCTACCGTGCAACAATGCATGTCCTTGCTGTTCAGGGTACTCAAACTGAGATCAAGTTACATCATGTGGCCAATTCTCCTCAGGAGACCATGAGGGCATCTGGGTAGTTCCTTGTCTCCTCTCCCTATCTGACAAGAGATTCCTCTACATGCACTAAGCAGTCCTAATCTTACCACTCCCCGGCTGGGGACTTCTGATGCTGAACTGTCATTAGTATCTGTTGCTATTGCCAGTACAGGAAATGTATCTGATGCGAGTTTGCAGTTTTCTACTGCTGCTCCTGGCACTGAAGTTGTATACTATCAACCTCCTTTGGGGGTGTCTTCCTGCTCTACAATTCCTAATGAGGTTCCTGTTTTTACTCAGACTGCCTTTTGTTATTTAGTTAACGTAGATGATTTTTCCTTAATTTCTTTGTATACCTCTTTGCGTGGTGTGCGTGCACTGTTCTTTTGACTGAAACAGACTTATTTTATTCCTCCATGGTCTTCCCTTTGGATTTTTCTTTCAGAATTTCTTCTCCTTATCTGGATTGGATTTGTTATGGTTTTATTTCTGCTGTTGAATGGATATATCTCCCAGATCATTCGCCTGCAAAATTGGTAGCAGAGGTGCTTACGTTCCATTCTTCTTCATATAAGGTCTGAATAGACTGGTCCCTTGTGAACATTACTGCATTTCCTGTCCATGGTGGTATTATTTGGGAGAAGGTCCCATGTGACATTTTTGGTCCCTCAGAGACATTGCAAATTCTGTATGTTTTTAGAATCGCTATGGATGATGTTAATACCCCAGGTTCCATTTCTGATTAATGGGATGTTGCGACCATTTCTAATATACAATCTGAATTATAATCTTACACAGTATTCAAACTTGAGGATTTATATTTAAATTCTGTAAATTATGGTGAAAAGGCTTGCTGCCATTATTATGCACATCACTATTTACACAGAACTAGTACTCCAGGTGCTGTTTTAAAATATACACTGCCTGTCACACCACCTATGGGTAGTCCCAAAACATACTTCAAAAAGTTCCCTTTTTTTCTTGTCATGCCCCTACAGACCCAGTCTCATTTTATTTTAACCTTAACCCTTCCTGACCAAAGAAAAATATACTAATTAAAAAAAAATAGATTTATTCTTACTCCTTTATCTCACAATTAAGCCTGAAAGGTTATGACAATTGGAAAGATAGTATTGACATAAAATCAGTTTGGGGTACACGACACTGGCAGGTCCTGGTATATATGCTTTATTTAGGGCTTGTCTGATCCCTCGAGAAGTGATCTTTTTAAACAAAGCAGTACAACAGACTACGTGTCTTTGCTTGGCTAATATTAAACATTTAAATACACCTATCATTCCATTATTTGCAAGGTTCGACAATTGGTGAAAGTACATTAACTTCAGAGAAGAACAGCTTCATTAAATTGTGCAGAATGAAGCATTCAACTCTTCACTTTCTGGTTCCTATGGGTGGTTAGTGTGGCCCGTTGACACTAATGACTGCAATTCAAGTTTTTTAAACCTCTTCCAAGGGGTTCAAAGGAAGCAGGCTAGAACCCCAGTATATTCAGTCACAACACTTGGGTGTGGTTACTAACTATAGCGTAGGAAAGTTATACCAGCAATGTATAAGGCATTCCACCTTGTCCGCAGTTAAAGTAGACCTGTCTCTTTTTTCAGATGATGTGGACTCACAAGATTTTTTTATTAGGTCCTAGATTCCCTCGTTCAAAGCGTTTCATATATGCCACTTACAGTGAAATATGGGAAGGTACTCAGTAAGAAGCTGCTGAACGTTTACGACAAATTGCTAAGAATTAAAAAAAAAAAAAATCTTTAGCTGTTGTCATTTATGGCCTGATTACATTGTCAACTGATATTTATTCACTTTGTTACTTTGCATTCAATATCACACAAAAAGATGTGTGCTTCAACATGGTCCGAGTTAGTTCAGATCGATTTTGCAATTGAGTTGGACATTGCAGCTTGTAAAATCAAATAGAGTGCCAGAGACGGTGATCGTGAAAAAAAGATGCGCCCTACACTTTGCTTAATACAGAGCATTTAGAGAAGTTCCATTTCACTCTAGCTGAAACTCCAACTGCTGTATGGCTCAGTAATGGGTTCATTTATTTACTAATTTCTATCTTTCATTTTGCATCATGTCTGAAACCTTTTCAAGTAGGCAGAAATAAGAAAATGGGTGAATTAAAAAAAAAAAATGAAACCAGGATTCTTCCCTTCGATGACAGATTTATGAGTGGGGACCAAGCAATTTTTGTCAGTGGAAACAATTGTGGAATTTCTTTTGGCCATTTATTAGTCTGTAAAGAAATAACACTTCATAGAGCTTTTAATGCGTCCATGGCTAATTTAGCGTGTTATTTGAAGGAAGTTCCCGTACCCTTGTTAAGGTCAGTATTTCAGTTACTTTCTAAGGGAAGTTGCTTGATATTAAATTATCAAGGTTCTCCGGAATGAAACCAGGCGTGCCTTTTGTAGTCACTGTTTCCAAAGTCATATCTTACTTTCTTTGTTAATTCACGTAGGTGATGTCTCCTTTCTGTCACATATATTATGCTTTCTTTGTTTATCCATGCTCTTTATGTGGGGCCTTGTGTCACCCATATCTTGCTTTCTTTGTTAATCTTTGTGGCCCGTTGTCACCTACATCATGCTTTAATTGTTAATACATTCTGTTGGTGTGCCCTTGGTTGACCTACATCTTGTTTTCTTTGTTAATTCATGCTGTTTTCGTGGGCCCCCTGTGTCACCCATATCTTGCTTTCTTTGTTAATTCATGCTGTAAATATGGTACTTGTATCAGCAGTGTCTTACCTTGGTACAGAGGAGGAGTTCAGACTGCACAGACGCCATTACTATCCTAGTGTCCTGAGTGACTTAGTTGTATGCCAGGTTTTCATTGTCTCATTTTTATACATAACTTATATTTTTCAAATTTACAATGGATTGTTTAGCATTATTTCTATGTTTTTAACTCTTCTGACATTGATTCGATATATCTTTTCCATTCCAACAGGTGAATTAATGCAGTACGAAGGGAAAAACGAAATATTAACGCCTTTTTCTGAAAAGAGTCATACGTGGGACAGGCAGTGAACACTGACCTGTGTATCCCATTCTGACAGACATGTTAAGGGAAGATTTCACAGGGACCAGAGAATCAAATCTTATATTCCATGCACTGATACTGTGAACGAAATGAAACCTATCTTGAACATGTTCATTTCCACCGAAGATGTCTAACAAATGGTTATTAATATGAGAGGAGCTCAAATGCAGAGAATCAAAGTTTCTTCCACTCGCCAAAGAGGTGCTATATGTCTCGTTAACATGACATAATATTACTACTAAATGGAACTCCGAGCCACTTGATGAAGTAAACGGAAAATATGCTATTAACATGCACCAAAAATATCAAAGAAAATTGCATAAAATCATCATGGGGCACTCTGCCGGGAGGGGACTGTATCATTCACTGAATAAGAAAAGGAATTATTTGCAATGAGAAGGTAATTTGAGTATTAAATTCACACACTGGAGGCAATCTGATGGGCATTTATTACAAAGAGAAAATTGGGGACATACCTGAGGGTCCAGAAAAGTGAAAAAGCATATATATGTTTGGAACGTGAGGTGGCTGTCAAGAAAATGAGATGTTTATCAATACATCAGGAAAGTAATATTGATGAGGAAGTGTATCCATATTCAGAGTGTAACAAGGTTTTACAGACAAAGGGAGAGGTGATAAGAGATGAGCGAAACCATACTGGTGAGAAACCGTATAAATGTTCTGAATGTAATAAGTCTTACACTACGAAAGGATCATTGATAGTACACCAGCAAAACCATACAAGTGAGAAACCGTATAAATGTTCTGAATGTAATCAGGCTTTTTCTACAAAAACCAGGTTAAAAATACATCAGAGGAATCATACTGGTGAGAAACTATATAAATGCTCTGAATGTAACAAGGCTTACACAGCAAGAAGTTCACTAACAATACATCAGAGGAGTCATACTGGTGAGAAACCATATAAATGTTCTGAATGTAATATAGCTTTTAGTACAAAACATTGTCTGACTATCCATGAACGGAACCATACAGGGGAAAAGCCCTATGTATGCACTGAGTGTGATAAGACGTTTAAGCAAATAAGTAACTTATTGGTACATCAGCGAAGTCACACTGGAGTGAAGCCATTTAAATGTTCAGCATGTGATAAGGCTTTCACTAGAAAGGGGCAACTGATTCTACATCAGGGGTCTCACGCTGGTGAGAAACCTTATAAATGTTCTGAGTGTAATAAAGCTTTCACTACAAATAAATCACTGAAACTACACGAGAAGACCCATACTGGAGAGAAACCGTACAAATGCACTGAATGCGAAAAGGCTTTCATAACAAAAGATGCGCTAATATTACATCAGAGAATTCATACTGGGGAGAAACCATACAAATGTTCAAAATGTGACAAAGCTTTTACTGTGAAAAGATCACTGAAACTACATGAGGCGAACCATTCTGGTGAGAACCCGTGTAAATGTACTGAATGTGACCAGGCTTTCACTGCAGAGAGAAACCTGATACTACATCAGAGTATCCACACTGGAGAGAAACCATACAAATGTACTGAATGCGACAAGGCTTTCAGGCTAAAGGGCCACTTATCCTTACATCAGAGAAATCACACAGGAGTGAAACCATACAAATGTACTGAATGTGACTGGGGTTTCATTGCAGAGAGAAACCTGATACTACATAAGCGGACCCATACTGGAGAAAAACCATATAAATGTTCAGAGTGTAACAAGGCTTACTCTACAAGAAATTCACTGACAATACATCAGAGAAATCATACTGGTGAGAAACTGTATAAATGTTCTGAATGTAACAAGGCTTACTCTGCAAGAATATCACTGATGATACATCAGAGAAATCATACTGGTGAGAAACCGTATAAATGTTCTGAATGTTACAAGGCTTACTCTGCAAGAATATCACTGATGATACATCAGAGAAATCATACTGGTGAGAAACCGTATAAATGTAATGAATGTGACAAGGCTTTCACTGTAAAGTTTTATCTGACTATCCATGAACGGAACCATACTGGGGAAAAGCCCTATGAATGCACAGAGTGTGATAAGACGTTTAAGCAAAAAACTAATTTACTGGTACATCAGAGAAGCCACACTGGAGAGAAGCCATATGTATGTTCAGAGTGTAACAAGGCTTTCAGACAAAAGGGCCACTTATCCCTACATCAGAGAAATCACTAAGGAGTGAAGCCATACAAATGCGATGAATGTGAAAAAGCTTTTAAGCGGAAGGACCACTTATCACAACATCAGAGAAATCACACGGGAGATAAACCATATCAAAGTAGTCTATGGGACAACGTTTTCAGTACAAGTAGGCAGCTGATGGTACTTTAGCAATACCATACTGGGGAAACCAGTCAGTTCGAGTGGGTAGCTGATTCTACGGGAGCTGAACATACTGTGGAAAAGATGTATAAATGTTTTGAATGTGGCAGGGCTTTGAAGGAAAAGGATCAGTTACTACCCGTGAAGAATCACACTGAAAAGAAGCCATGCAGATGATCTTTGTGTGAAAATGTGTTCATCGGCGAGGGCCAGCAGATAGCACATCAGAGAATTACACTGCTCAGAAACCATATAGATGTTCTGAGTGTCAAACGGATTTCACCATGAAGAGATCACTGATCCTTCACAGTGCATTACCATCCACAACCTCTCCTGTCACTCATTGACTTTATGCTTGTCTTTGACCATTTAAAGTACCTCACCTGCCCTTCTGCTTGGTTGTGCTCTGGTAATACCATACACATATACACAGTACCTCAGCTGAGCCATATTGTTAAGAAAACATAATCACACTGATTGTGGCAAGGCATTTTCTACAAAAGTCTAATTTGCCTGATCACCCATGATATCACATTCCATTCCATGAGCAAAAAGACCACACAGAAGTAGGAGATGCAAACTATTGAAAGGCACTACCGGTTACTATGTATTGTGTTTCCCCCCCCTCACACACCATTACCCATCTGGCACTTGTGCTGTGTACCAACAGCTGCGTTATATGTTGACAAAATAAATATTATCTGACATATATGTTGTGACCTAAATATCACAATTGAAACCTCTTCCCAGTGGGTAAAGATTTTACATTTTTAATACCAATGGGGCTATATGTTTGTAAAGTGTATTTTTGATTACTCTGGTGCTGTACCCACTAACCAAGGTGTGTTTAAATTAGAGACTTGGTTGAGCTCAGCATCGTGGGTTTGTAATACCCCATGGCAGTGGTTCCCAAACTTTTTCATCCTGCGGCTCCCTTGACCCATTACCCATTGCCCGTGGCTCTCCAAAGTTACTCTTTTTGGAGGGTGGGGTGGATGTAAGCCCATTCTCTGGAGTATTTGCATTTTTCTCCCTGAAAATAATTGGGATGAAACTATTATAATCTTATACGCAGGGTATTTCGTATTACTAAGGCCTTGCCTCTGATAAAATATTCTTAATTACACTTCTTTGCTCATGCCTTTTTAGGTCTCGCCTAGCGTTGCAGCGCGAATGCGCTGCCATCGCTTTGCGAAGCATGTAGTATATACTGTAGTGTGGAAGCTCCGCCCACTGTCTGCCCATTTGCTTTTGTCTTAAATGCTGCCATCTGATTGGTTTGAGGCTTGTTAGTCCCTCCTCATTCATCATGTGTATCCTTCCACGGCTATTGGCCCCTTTACTCCTATCACTATTTTCTTCTCTGTCTCCCCATCGCACTGCCCTCTCCCTCAGTCTGTGACTTCTCACACTCCCCCACCCCCCGTTCGTGTTTTCTTGCCTGTCGGCACTTCAGTTTTCATCTTTATTATTGCCACCTTGAAATATGCGAGTTCAAGATGTGTGCTGTACAAAAACTTCTTGTGTTTAATGAACTAGATTTTAATGTTACTCTAAATATAATAAGACTCTAGGCAACATTCGGGGTATGCATTGCAACTGACGCCTCTTAGTTCACAAATGGCATTGTTGACGGGCGGGAGGAGCGGCAGTGTTTTAACTCAAGCTTAAAACAAGCACTTTTAATAACGTCCTCTCAATTCAGTGCTATAATCTTGTTTACCGGGGTGAAGCACTAAAGAAATGCACTTTTTTGAATTTTGAAGAGACATTATCACACCTTTACATCATGTTTACTGTATGATTAACATACCGATCATTTTCAAGGCTCGTCCACTGACTTGTATACGCTTGGCTCGTCTCCGGCTGGCTCTACCTGTTAATTAATATATTGGCTCGCGCACCTCTAACAAAGAGAGATAAATGGATACGTGACAGTGAACCCGGTAGATGGTTGAGAAATAGACTGGTGCAGACAAACAGACTAAGTCAGTCTCCATTGCCTCACGTCAGAATCATCACTTTCAATAACCTGGAAATCTGCCGGCAACTCCCGCATGCCCCAACCTCCTCCCCCTCACCTATTCTTAGCAGAAGCGGCAGATTTTGAGCTGTGCCCTGCTGGTACAGAGGAGCAAGGCAGTCTGTAGAAGTGCTGGGATCCCTTGCCTCTCTGGGCGGGCACCTAAGCCTTCCGGGTGCCTTCACATTCAGGATAAATGAATACATTCTGTTCTGTGCTTTAGTCGCCCCTCTGTGGGCACTGCCTCTGTGTTAATAAACACATTCAGAGAGGTGCTTGTGTAAAAACAAACAACAGCCACAATACCGTACATTTTGAAAGTGTAGTTAAATACCTGCTCGTCGAGTACCTCATTGGCTGATCATTCCATGGCTCTACCAAAATTACATTTGGACACATTTGCTCAACTATAAAACACTCCCTTCTATGGGTCATTTAACAACTCGGGGCTTTGGGGTTAGGTAACCTACTTTGGATGCTGTGTAAAAGAATAAATACAAAAATTATTGCAATGAAACTAAGCAACCAGTACTGTCTAAAACACTGTGAAAACTGACACGCATGCTGGCATTTTGTTTAGTGAATGTCGATTTTCTCATAGATGCGAGTAAAGTACTATTTTAATGAAATTGCATACTTTTAACTAATAGCACCGGGCGACCTTTGACAACTAGGCAATGAATACATTTTCATGTACCCCCTCTGCCCCTCTGCCCCCCGCCCCCTTGGCAAACTTCATTGCCTCCCAGTGTTTAGGGGATAACCAATACGCAGGAGAGTGAGTCAAATAGTATAGAAAATGAAAGAGAAGCCAGGATTCGGATTCAAATGCTCCGATCCCAATCACCTTAATTAGTCTGTATGCACTACTTTTATTAATGAGTTTCGCATTAGTAAAGCACCACGGTGTGCATGTGTTTTGCGACACTTCACCCTTGAGGTACGTGCCAAGCAATTGTTGACACAATCCACACTTTCGTCTTTTTCAATATATTTATTATGAAGTGCTGCAGGACCTTTCCAAGGGATTTTGCACACTACATACATTAACTCCAAAAATAAAACGTGTAGGTAAAAAACATTGCCATTTACAGTGTCAATAGCTCTAACTCACAAATGCGAGACCTATTTGCATTGCAAATGCTTGTTTATAGTACACTTTCAAACTTTTTTCACTCCACTTGAAGTACCGGGTTTTTAGAACCCAGCGGTGCAGGGGAACACACCCTAAGAATTCGGATTCTTCCTGTTTCAGACCCACAGAAAAACAGAGTCTTCTAGGTGAAATCAAAGAACGTCTTTATTGGCTGCAGACCAATCACAGATATCCAAGAAGTACAACACGATGTATGTTCTCAGGAGACTGCTCCTGAACCAAAAACCAGTCTTTACTTATATACACAAAATTACGCTTTGGGGGCAACACCGCCCCTGTTTTACAAGTGGTCATTCACATATTTTGGTTTCAAAGGAACAGCAGAGCCATAATGACAATCCCACATTTCAGTTCATTAAGCATGCAGTTATTGTACCCAGCAAGGCTCAGAACCCTCATCAGATAACAGCAGACCCCAATAAAACGGGCACCTCCTGCTCGTAAAACAAGCCATAAAGTGGGAAACAGAGTCAGGTGTGAAAACAGCTTAGTCAGGGATCGTGTGCGAACAGGGGCTTTATGATGGGTCGAGCCCTGATGCTAATCACGTTAGGCCGCGAAACAGGAACCGACCGGACAGGATTGACCTCGGGCAGCGGAGTCGGCTTGCACAGGTCAGAGAGAAGTCACAGAGGGTGTACGTGTCCTTTAAGCCTAGGCATGGCCTTAGTGCGCAGCCTGTGAGGGCAACCACAAAATGGCTACTACTGTAAAATGGAACCCATGGATACAATATGTAGTATCGTATACACGGTGAATTCATCAGTGAAACATGACAAAAACACTCATACATACCGTGTTGCTCATGTGCGGTTCGCTGATACCAAACTTGGCATGGTGGGACCATGCCACCTACACGGTTCTGATTTTTACAGTACTATAGACCCTCCTTTTACCCTTACATAGGCAAGAACTATACTAATCAGAGTCCAAGTCTATATTCATAAATTCATGGAGATGTTGCTGTAGCATCATCCTATTGCTTAGCTCATCCTTCGATATAGGTTTCCTTACACATGATGTAACACAGAGGCTACACATTACAGGGGCACACTGTATACATAAACAGAACAGGAAAAGAATGGCTAAGATCATTCCAATGACTATTAAAATCTTCCATCCCCAAGCTGATATCAATCCCCAGAACCACCCCATCAGCGACCAATCTCCTTTATCTACGTGAATGGATTCGGAAATCTTATGCAGTTTGGAAATGGCCTGGTAGACTGTCGGAGCGTTATCCGGTATGAAAATACAACAGCTTGATTGGATGACCTTGCATACCCCACCACGGTCTGCAAGTATGACGTCTAGAACCATACGGTTCTGCAACGTCATCAGGCGATCTGCTTGAAGCTCAGCTGTCAAGTTACCAAGGGCACCGGCCGTTACATTAACAGTGGATTCAACTACACGGGTCAGTTGTCTCAGGTTCCGACTATTGACCATTGGTCCCCAAAACGGCAGGAAACCCAGGAAAAAGTCTCCTGCTTCCTGACCGGCAGTATCTTCCTTACTAACGACGCCTCTCACAACTCTGGTCTTGTGATAATCAGAGGCGGCAGTAAATGTTGGCGGTAGCAAATTCGCAACATAGCATGTGCCCGAGAAATCAGGGGGCAACCATATATATGCTCGATCATTGCAGACAAAGTATGTGCCCTTGGCAGCCAAAAACGCAGGGGAAAACTGTGATGGAAAAGTGTATGTTTCAGTACAGTTACTATTCCCTAGTTGAGCTCTTGGATTCTGACCATTATCTTGTAGACAGAACCGACCTATGTGGGGTACGACCCAAATCGGAGATGAACTTTTGCGCTGTTTTTCACCCAAACTGATGCTATACCCAGTCGCGTTCCAGCCTACATAAGCTCGCAACTCATCCTTGGGAATACATGTATATGCATCGATATCTCTACTCATATCTGCAACTCCCTTCATCAAGGCTTTATTATTCGAGTTAGGTCTAATGGAACGCGGGGGTCGCTGGGAGTAGATTTCAAGCGCAAAAAGAAACATGGTCTGGAATGCCCATGATGAACCATTGTAGCCGAATGGCAGTACTAGATATGGGATGCCCTTATTAATGGTGTGCGGCATCAAACCACACACCCAGCAGTTCGTTGTATTCATAACTAGTTGGTGCTGGTGCAGGAGTTGAATGAACGAATTGTTTACAAATTCAGCACGTCTAGCTTGTTCGTGTTCTGGCAGAGGGTGAAAAGAGTGTTGGGAAACAGTAGGAAGAGGTGTGGGCTGTACAGTGGGTGCAAATGACACTTGGAAAGACAATAATACACAACCTACAGAAAACATCATTATGCTAGAGAGCACGAACAGACATAATACTATAAAACATTTGCTATTCATTATTTTACATATTCTGCTCTTAAAATTTATTTCCTCGGTGGGCCTCTTCATCCTGAAAAACTCCATCCTCTAATCGTGCTGCTCGCGGCGGATGAGTATCTTCTGCTAAGGAGTACACCTGTCAGTTCAGGGAACGCCCTAGACCAACCAGAACCGTTGACCTAACGTCTTCGGCTTGTACCCCAAAGTCTTTGCACCGCGACCCTGCAGCTGAACCCGGATGGTGGTTCGAAAAACAAAAAGTCAAAAGGTTTTTCAGGTGAGAGAGCTGCACTTTTGAAGATATCAAAGAAAAAGATTTTTATTTGTCCATAGTTCTTGGCCTCAAATTATACCTATTTCTGCCAGGCACTGTCTGGTCTTGAAACAAAAGTTCAGGCTCTGTGGTATCCAATCGAATTGATGGCGATACAGCTTCCTGCAGAACGTCGTCACTTTCTCGCTCTGTATTTGTCCCCTTTACACGTGCATCGCTAAAAGGCACAAAACGAGGCACAGTCTCAGCCTCGGAGTCAGCGATCCCCTCCTGGACCCACCGATCATACGGTAGGGGTAAAGGGATCCTCTTACAGTGTATGCCGTGAATCCAATTCTTTTTCCCTTTCACTCAAACTGCTGATCTTGTCGATAGCAGGACTAGGTGGGGGCCGATCCAACGGGGCTCATCATTCTTTGTACGTTGAAAATTTTAATTAGCACCCACGTTCCAGGATTAATAGGGTGTCCTGGAGCTTCAGAGGCCTGGGGCAGAGTATCGTGAACCTGTTGGTGTAAGACACGCAATTTAGCCATCAATTCATACAGGTAATCAAGCAGTACTGGATATTCGATTTCACTGAACTTTGTCGGCCTTGGCACTCCCCACACATTGGCCGGACGGCCAAACACTATCTCATATGGACTAAGTCCCACTCGCGAATGTACAGTCATTCTTGTTGACAGGAGTGCTAAGGGCACAGCGTCAGGCCATTTAAGACCGGAGCTCACCTGAATTTTGGCCAACTTAAGCTTCAAGGTGCCATTGTAGCACTCTACTAATCCAGCTGATTGGGGGTGATTTGCAGCGTGAAACTTTTGCTTAATGCCTAGTCCCTCACACACATTCTTCATCACTCGGCCTACAAATTCACTCCCGTTATCACTCCATACCATCCTTGGCATTCCGAACCTAGGAAAAAATTCTTTAACTAGGGCTTCAGCTGTGGATAAGGCAGTATTGTCTTTTAGGGGATATGCTTCTATCCATTTTGAAAAGGCACAAACAACAACCAGTACATATTTCAAATTGTTGCACCTTTCCATGTGGATGAAGTCTAGTTGCAGAACTTCAAAAGGATATGATGGAGGCGCAAAATGACCAGGTGGAGTTGGGGTTCCCCTACCAGGATTGTATTTCAGACATACCAAGCAATTTTTGACTACATTCTCTGCACATTTAGGGATTCCAGCATTCTGCCATACTGGAGCCAACAACTTACAAATCCCTTTCACACTGATATGTGCCATTCCATGCACCATCGTAACCACTGGAAGCACATACGCGTCAGGTAACAACCAACGCCGGTGTTCTGACAAATCAATCCAACAACCGTTTTCATCTAATTTACCCTTACTCTCTTTCCACATACTTAATTCTTTCTCTGTGGCTTCAGCTTGAAGGGACTTCACACTCTCTATCGTGTCTTCACACATTCCAACATCACCAACCCATCTTTCGGGGCCTGCAACATACATTCGGGTTGTCACATCTTTTGCTGTTTCTTTCGCGGTCTCGTCAGTAAATGCATTACCACGCCCAACATCATCGGTAACCTTCTTGTGTGCGCTGCATTTCACAATCGCAACTTGTAATGGCAAGGTCAGTGACTCAAGGAGATCATTCACTAACTCACCATTCTGAATCTTGGCTCCGTGCGAAGTCAGGAACCCACGTTCTTTCCCAAAACTATGGGCCACACCAAAAGCGTACTGACTGTCAGTATATATGTTCACTTTCATTCCTTTCGACAACACGCATGCTCTTGTGAGTGCAATTAATTCTGCTGCTTGAGCCGAATTATGTGGTATGCGTGCAGTTTCAACAATCGTGTGCAGAGTCGTGACAGCATACGCAGCAGTCGTATCACCATTCGGAAGCTTGAAGCATGAACCATCCACCCACAAGGTACCATCACATTCAACCAGGGGAGTATCTTTAAGATCCACTCTCCCTTTTGTTTCTTCTTCTGTTCTGAACAGACAATCATGCTGTTCAACCTCCTCTGTGTCTGCTGAAATTGGCAGTAATGTGGCTGGATTCAGCGTATTGCACCTCTTTATGTGTACATGACTTGCTAGCAGTGTCAACTCGTAACTTGACAATCGAGCATTAGTTAAATGCTGTGTCTTGGTCCTATTTAACAATGTGTCCACTGCATGAGGAACTATTACAATCAATGTGTTATTCATCACTAGTCCAGCAGACTGTCGAATAGACGCAGCTGCTGCCGCTGTAGCTCTTAAACAACTTGGCAATGCCCTCGCTACAGGGTCCAAAGTCGATGAAAAATACGCGCATGGGCGCGGTCTGTCTCCAAAAGGCTGTGTCAGTACTGACAATGCACAACTGTCCCTTTCATAAACATACAGGGTAAAAGGCTTACTATAGTCGGGGGTACCCAACACAGGAGCTGAACACAATGCCTCTCGTAATTCCACAAAACTTTTCTGGCACTCTTCAGACCATGGGACAGGATTTGGTATATCTTTATATGTTAATGCTAGCAATGGTTTTGCGAATAGAGAAAAACTCGGGATCCAGTGCCTACAATATGAAGTAATGCCCAGGAAAGCACGCACTTCTCTCTTTGTCTTTGGCACGCTTAATTGTGCAATGGCTTGAATTCTTTCTGGGGTCAGCTTCCTTCCCTCCTTCGAGAAGAGATGACCTAAATAGGTCACCTCTTGTCGACAATATT
Source organism: Triturus cristatus (assembly GCF_964204655.1). Taxonomy (NCBI): domain Eukaryota; kingdom Metazoa; phylum Chordata; class Amphibia; order Caudata; family Salamandridae; genus Triturus; species Triturus cristatus. Next base: position 3,104,772 of record NC_140591.1, read on the forward strand.
GCAGCTTAGAGAGAGACACCTTGTGATGGAAGGTAGACAAATGACGCAACAATGATGATGTAGCTCGTTTACAAATTTCCTCAGTATCTGCGGCGATTAGTAAATCGTCAACATACTGGATAAGGGTAGCACCTTTAGGTAAAACAAGGGCATCAAGCTGTGCTTTTAAAGCCTGACTGTATATTGATGGGCTTTCACAGTAGCCCTGTGGAGCACGTTTAAAATGAAAGCTTCGACCTCCTAAACAAAAGCCAAAAATATCTCTGCTCTCCTCTGCAATCGGGATACTGAAGAAAGCATTCTTCAAATCAATTACTGAGAACCAAGCAGCAGAAGCTGGGATCATGGTCAACAAGGTGGTTATATCAGGGACCACTGGAAACTGTGGCACAACAACCTTATTGACCTCTCTAAGATCGATCACAAATCTGTAAACAGATGGCTGCGAAGGGTCAGTACGTTTCAAAACAGGCAGAACCGGACTATTGCAAACGTTGCCTCTTGTCTCTTCAATGACATCCTTCTCAATTAAATCATAGATAATTGCTAACAACGCTTTTTCACCTTCCTTAGAGATCTTATACTGGGGAATGCGGGGCAATTAAACATTGGCTTTTAAAGTGACAACATAAGGCGGTATTTCCAAAAGGCCCACGTCATTAGGGCCAGTGGCCCAAAGGGCATCAGGAAGAGACGATAATTCAGCTGGTAGTTCAGTCTTTGACAAATACATGGGAGAAATCACTTCCTTACCCAGCGTAAGTTGTACTCCTGAGGGAGAACAATATAATGTCGCATGTAATCTCTTCAACAGGTCCAATCCTAACAAGTTTTCATTACATCCTGTCGTCAGGATGAGGGGTGCTTTCAGCTCACAAGGTCCAACAGGAAGGGCCATAGGACTTGAGATCGGGTTCCTAACCGGGGCGCCAGAAAAACCTACGGAAACATTCATGTCGCCAGACAAAGGCGCGCCAGGGAGTTTGGAGCGCATAATAGAACTCTTTGCAGCACCAGTGTCCAGCAGAAAGGGCTCTCTTACACCCGCTGTAGTCACCTTAACATATGGTCCGCTCTGATCCACTGGCACTGAAACAACTCCCTCTCTCTGTCTATGGCTGTCCTAGTAATCATTCCCTTCTGTATTATCATCTTCTGCATAGTAGTCATTATTATAGTACTGCGCTGTCTTGCCAGTCGCATTGGCTTGCTGATCAAAACTATTCATCGTATTTTGAGGCGGAAGAGGACGCGCGTTCCGGGGAACATTTCCACGCCCTCTACCTCTTGGGGCTTGCTGGCCACCTCTACCTCTTGCGCCATAAGCAATATTTGTGCGCTGCAACAATCTAAGACAATTATTTTTAAAGTGACCCTCCTCCTTGCAATATGAACATTGATTGGGACCGATAGGGACACGTGGTTGATATGCGGTGGGGTTGCCAACTAGACCGTGTTATGTTGCAACATAAACAAAAATCAGGTGCCCTTATGTCGAGATTTAAATCCTCGTTTACTAAGCCAATTTCTCCAGTTTTAGAAATTTATGGGACAAAGGTCCTGAGCTCTTGCCTGTATGGTGCCGAGCTTTGGGGCCTCGAAAATCTGAATAGCTTGAAGACACTAGAAAATGCGTTTTTGCGCAAGGTTACAAACCTACCTTCAAGTACACCAATGCGACCTCTACTTCTGGACCTTGGTAAAAAGCCACTTGAACATTTGGCGAAGCTCCGTCCAATACTATATTGGCGTCGACTTTGGTGCACAGATGAACTTGTCCATTACAGGAGTGGCTTTGTGGACTTAATTGAATCTGACAGGTCCCAAAAAATAAAGTGGTTAAACGGGATCAAACTCCTCCTGGGTAGTTTAGGCTTGACTGAACTTTGGAAAGATCCCGCAAATGCTGTTTTCCCTTCTAAAGAAAATTTGAAAACATTATATTGGGAATGGGTTTACAAGCTGGAAATTTCCCAAGGTCTTTCCTCCCAGCTATTGTGCCGTTTTTTCGATCTAAAAACCTACCCTCTCCTAGAGGAGTATTGGGATATTATCGAAAAAACTATAGATCGCAAGCTATATTTCCAGCTACGGGTGGGTACTTTACCCGTTGCAGAATTTACTTCTAGATGGGGGGGCAAAGGAAGTAAGAATGATAGGTGCTATAATTGTCAGGAAGAATGCGAGACTATAGGACATGTATTATTCTTCTGCCCAATGTATGTAGCACCCCGGGAAAGATGGATAAAGCCAATTTGTAAACTCCTGGGTATCAGAAGGTATGCTATAGCTCTTCGCATTCTAAGTACAGACCCTGCACCCCCGATCTGTATAGCTGTGGCCAAATGTTTAGGGTGGGCCTGGGGCATAAGGTCAAAAACCTTGAGGAATGCTGTAACCCTCCCCACTTAAAATCTAACGTCATTATTGAACTCTATTCTACGTAAATACCACATACAAATAAATAGGCCATGTGTCCGTAAAACGTAATCTTGCTAATTTCCATGTAACACAAGTCTCCCTGGGCTGACCCTATAAAGAATGTTCCCTCTTCTTTGTTTTGTTGTTTTAAACAAGTTTTAAACAAATTTGTTAGCTTGACGGTTGTCCAAATTTAATTGTATTTTAACTCTTTTTTAGGTAATTTATTAACTACCATTTTATGTAATTACTGTAAACGTGCTTTTATGACTTAATTGCCGAATAAAGCTTATTGATTGATTGGTTGATAATACCCATACATTTGCTGATTATTCTGGGACTGTTGGGGTTGCTGATAGATACCCTGGGTTTGCCTATAATTATTCTGACCTGCACGTGGCGGATAAGCCTGCTGTAAAAGAACCTTCGTTTTCAACTCTTTCGTTTTCTTATCTGTTCTATCCTTCTCATCTTTATCCCTATTTTCATAATACTGTGCAGTAGCCAGTATTTGTGCTGAAGAGGAAACGGCCCAAGAACTCTCCGAATCTTTTAATTTCTTACACAACTCTGGAAGCAAATTATGCACAAATTTATCGACAAATAACCGTTGGCCACCTTCTGTACTCATGTCCTGACCACTGTGGTCGATCAATGTTTCTTCAAACCTAGTGAAGAAATCGGACACTGTTTCATCTTTCTTCTGTTTGCACGCGGATAATTTATCCCAGTTTACACGTATTGCGGGCATTAAAGTTTTCATATAATTAATTATCCTACCAGGGAGTTCTGCTACCACGGGCTCAGGCTTGGCACCACCGACCTGTCTATTGTCCGCATTAAGGATATTAGCCCATGTGTCACCTAATTCTGCAGCATGATCTGCATTACGAATCAATCCCCACAAAGGCTGTGGAACAACATTTCCGAACAACATATCTATGTCTGCCAGGTTCATGACACACGATTCTGCAGTCTGCGATAACTCCTTATAATATCCTGCAGGGTTCTTACGGGGGTCAGGCAAAGTCTGCTTAAGCGCTAAGACTTCAGATCGTTTCCAGGGAACATGTACCCAAACACGCTGAAAATGTGGCAGAACAGGTGGAACAGCATTCGCATCACCAGGTCAAACTGGAGGAACCTCACGCATCGGATATTGTCGCGTTTTTACTTGTTTCCCTTCAGGGAATTCCTGTCCAAACAACTATTGCTGACAATCCCCATTCCTGAAAGACAGCAGTGTCGCAACTGCTTTCTCAACATCAGATCCCACAATCGTACCTTTTCCAAATTCAAATCGCACTTGACACAACTCTTGCGGACTGGAGTCTACATCATTATCTTCCAATTCCTCACATAGAATTTCACACATTTTCTCAAAAACGTACCGCTGTTGTGGCGCTTCCCACTGATGAAAAACATTAACAACAGATTCTACATCATACCTAGAAGGATAAACAATCCACGTTGGGCGCCAACTGAAGTACCGGGTTTTTCGAACCCAGCGGTGCAGGGGAACACACTCTAAGACTTCGGATTCTTCCTGTTTCAGACCCACAGAAACACAGAGTCTTCTAGGTGAAATCAAAGAACGTCTTTATTGGCTGCAGACCAATCACAGATATCCGAGAAGTACAACACGATGTATGTTCTCAGGAGACTGCTCCCGAACCAAAAACCAGTCTTTACTTATATACACAAAATTACGCTTTGGGGGCAACACCGCCCCTGTTTTACAAGTGGTCATTCACATATTTTGGTTTCAAAGGAACAGCAGAGCCATAATGACAATCCCACATTTCAGTTCATTAAGCATGCAGTTATTGTACCCAGCAAGGCTCAGAACCCTCATCAGATAACAGCAGACCCCAATAAAACGGGCACCTCCTGCTCGTAAAACAAGCCATAAAGTGGGAAACAGAGTCAGGTGTGAAAACAGCTTAGTCAGGGATCGTGTGCGAACAGGGGCTTTATGATGGGTCGAGCCCTGATGCTAATCATGTTAGGCCGCGAGAAAGGAACCGGCCGGACAGGATTGACCTCGGGCAGCGGAGTCGGCTTACACAGGTCAGAGAGAAGTCACAGAGGGTGTACGTGTCCTTTAAGCCTAGGCATGGCCTTAGTGCGCAGCCTATGTGAGGGCAACCACAAAATGGCTACTACTGTAAAATGGAACCCATGGATACAATATGTAGTATCGTATACACGGTGAATTCATTAGTGAAACATGACGAAAACACTCATACATACCGTGTTGCTCATGTGCGGTTCGCTGATACCAAACTTGGCATGGTGGGACCATGCCACCTACACGGTTCCGATTTTTACAGTACCACACACTTACAGTGCTAGATAACACCCCTATGCATGTAGGTCCCATTGCCAAAGTGTTTCTGCTTTTGAAGAATATTTGCATGCACTTCCATTTCTACCCATGTCATACATGTCAACACACCTGTCTCAGCAAGGTGACTTTTTAAACCACATGCTTCTTTATTTTAGCTGTCTCCTCCCTAAAATTGCCTCCAAATCAATGAAAGGAAATCAATTCCTCAGACTTTTATTTTTTTTAAACGTCCCTCTTATTTGCTTCCAAACGGTGGCATTATGCTGTATATCACAGCTTTCACAACCTTTCATGTTGGTGACACACTTTTTGTTGATGCATCAGTTTTGTGACACAGTAAGGCAGTGTATCGAGCAAGCGTAGAGAGCGATCCTGAAATCCCTAAGGGGGGTTCGGGAAGACTCTCAAAGAAAATTTTGAAAAAAAAGTGGGCAAATGGTGCATTTTCAAGCAAATTTGAGAAAGCAGGAAGGTTAATAAAGCAATTGTGAATCTGTTCTAACAAAGACAGTGACTGGCAAAACAGGGTGTAAGGTTAGGTTTGTGCCTGAAACAAGAATATAATCATGCGCACATTGACACATGCCCCAGTGTTTTACGGCACAATAAGGGCGGGTGCACGCACTGCCATCCATGCACAAAGTCTGCCTGCTGCCTTGCTGAATATGAGTTACACAAAATAAGACGAGTCATATGTTTTTCCATTCAGCACTTTGAGGTAAAATGAACTGCATAAAAGAAATAAGGACAAATGCACATCTCCAATTTGTAAATATCAAAATGTATTGGGACACAAACATATCTCACGAAAACCTTTGATTTAAAAAAAAAATATATATGATTTATAATATAACACACAAGTGAGCTGTCCAGAACTCACAATTGTATTCCATCTTTTATCAGAAGGCCCTTACATTTCCATGCCATGGTCTTCCCTGCCAAACTAGATTGCTTACTTTCCTAAAAAACAAGTTAATGTTTTAATCTACTTATTTTAACAGGAAGCAATCAAGAGATAATCACATAAACAACCACTTATTGCTCTGCTATGACACTGAAGCCTTTTTGACTGGATCAGAGACAGGCAACCTAAATGAGGTAGCAGTGCGGCACGCGGAAAACATGACATTGAAGGTGGAAGAGCCACGCCAACATTGTCCACGGGAAATTCTAATTAAGTTAAAGGACAATGTTTCTGAACCTTGTCAAATGCTTGTGAAATCAAACTGTTACTCAAGCTGTGTTGAAAATAATGGCTCCCATCTTTCAAGAATCTAGTTCTAATGTAGTCAATAACATCGCAGGACTTAAGATTGGTCTATAAAACAATGAAGCAAATGCAAGGAGATGATGGGCGGAGCGCTGAAACTTTACAGGCACTCACCCCCCAGTCCCAGATCTGGGTTGAATCCATCATCTTTCTTTAGCTCACTTCGCCACCTCTCTTCAGACCCAGCTATATGACAATTAATCCAGCATAATTTATATTGATATACACTGGAAGAGTAAGCAGTAAACACAGACCTGGAATTGCAACCAATTTTGAAAGTCATAAATATAAACAAGGCATTTACTTAACAGCAACAAAAAAAAAACACAAAAAAAGCAGCTTGCTTGAAACGTGTCTTTCAGAATGTACAAACAACCAGAGTGCAACTCTATCTTGATGGGTAAGTGAACAACTCTAGCTTTACAGTTATATTCCCAAACATCTCAAAATGTCACTCATTACACTGAAATTATGAAAATGTCACACATAGCAATCTGAAACCTTGGCAGCTATGTGATAGTAGTGCCATAAAATAGCAGTAAAGCAGTTTACCTAATCCTAATCATTATTATAGAAACCACATACTTATTTTTGAGCTCTCACCTGACACTGCTCAGAACTTAAATCTGGTGCCTCTGCACTGGTGCTAGGCAGCTGATGACGATCTGCCTTGAGACTGCGAGAGTACAGCGCCTTAGCCTGACTGCGCCATCCAGAAGCATCAGGAAAGACCCGGTGCAGCAGCCGGTGAGCCCCCAGAGTTCTCAGCAATGTGATTGCAACTAAGGGACGGCATCATGGGCATGCATATCCTGCCATGTTGCACCTGTGCACAGAGCCCCACTTAAACCACAGTTGCTCGTGCGGAGTGGCAGGTTTATGGGTTATAAAAGCCTTGACCAACCGCCTGAAGGCAATAGGGGTCTTACACCGCACTTCATGGTTCAGGGCCTGAACCATGGAGTGTGGCGTAAGCACCTATATTGACCGGTAAAGTAAAAGAAGGCACCCATGGATCCTGCATGTGCTATCTTTTGAGATTAGATTTAGGCTGGACAATAAATACACCTGACCTTTTTTTTTTCAGCCCGTCCAGCGCTGGAGAAACAACGCATTAGTGAAGACTTGGTCACCATAGCAGCAGTGGTGCGCGCAGAACGGAGCTAAGTAAACTGTCTAGAGTTGACTCTGAGGCACTGCAGGAAGCAGCACGGCGAGCTCCCAAAGTGTAGCGGCTACACAGAATGTATAATTAACTACAAAAGTACTTTGAGAGCTCGCCGTGCTGCTTCCTGCAGTGCTCCAGAGTCTACTGATAGGTGGTCCCACTTATTTGGCAGCTTTGTTCCTGGAGCTGCCGATATTATAATATAAAGCACTTACCCACTGCCTCCCGCAGACTATAAATGGAGGCTCCCGACAGTGGCTCTGGCTTCCTGGTGGGAGTATGGTGCCACCATGATCCAGTGAGCGCAGAGGGGGGCATGGAGCTTGTGGAGCGGCGCAAAGGGAACGCAGCCACGCGCACACGCTCCACTCCTCTCCTGCTTCCGTGTACATGCCGTACTGTACTGCGTCACTGACATGCGCAGACGGACTAATGCGCGAGAATTTACCACTGTCGCACGACATACCCACATGTCTGGCGACACAGTACCGTGTCGCAACACATACTTTGGAAAGCTCTGCTGTATATGGTGTTTTACTTCTTTGTGCTCAAGGAGAGGGCAGGCCTGTCTGGAAATGTGTGTGTGCTGAAAGAAATGTGTACTCGTAGTACCTATGATTCAAGTACAAATGTCAGTACTTATTAATACTTAGGGGCCGATGACGATGTCAGTCGTAAAGGCTCCGAACGGGATTTGGATTCTCAGAATCCGATTTGGAACCTATGTTTCAGCATGAATTGGATACATTTCCAACCGACCAATTACGATGCAGGGAAACCGTTTAGGCTGTAGAATGCGGTTTCGATCAGCATTTGGACAGCCCGAGTCATTCGAAGCCGAATCGTACAGCTCTATGGACACGGTTTCTGACCGAGCGATTACGATGGGCGATTTTAACAACCGTTCCGAAACGGTTTGCTCGACATGAAACAGCTGTTTGAATCGGACTTTGGGGGCCCATAGCAGGCCCCCATTCACCCATAGGCCTCCGGTTGGGGCCCGTGGGGGTATCCATGGGTCCCCTCTGTGCAACCAGGCACAGTGTGGCAGGCACCATGAGGTGCCCGCCACAGGGTGCAAGTTTTTCTCCAACCACCCCTTTTTTCAATGGGAGTCTGTGTTCTCGTTCGGAACAAAGGCTCCCATTTAAGTCAGTGCGAATCCGACCGAACAAAGTTGGGAAGCATCGGAATTGGTCGGTCAGACTCGCAGAACCCGATTCGGTCGGAAACCATTACAAAACCGATTCAGGAAGAGTTTCCGACCGACATCGTAATCGGCCCCATAGTGTGTTTAATACACAGGACAACTACTTACCTGATAACTTGCGTTGGTGTAAAATGCATTTGGAAAAAAACAAAACTATTAACAAGTCTCACAAAATAAATCAGGCAACTTCTGCTTACTTTGGGAGTGTTGGAACATGGGGATCCAGTGAAATATGGAGGTCATCTCCCTCGACATGCCATCAATTAAGCACTATGTTTACAGCTTTAGGCATGTCTCTTACAAATCATCAACATCATGCGTTTAAGTCTAATTAGTTTAACTGAAGCCAACAGACCTTTCGACATTATATGCATTTAAGTGCTTGGTGTGCGGCTCCCTTGGCTAGGTCTGACGGCTCCCCAGGGAGCAATGGTGCACAGTTTGGGAACCACTGCCCCAGGGAACTTGGATCCTATCATCTCCATGAAAAATGCCAGGCAAGGCCAGTAGTTTAATTACAAAAACAGCATATATCAAAATGTATATTAAGTGACAAGAAAGAGGGTAGGAGCTTTATATACATTTGCTACATAAGCAGCGTTTAACCATTAAATGACAACAGAATGTGCAACAACAGCAAAAAACCTAAAGGTCTGGATGTTACTCCTGAGAAAAGAATACATGCTTCATCCACCAATAAACCTGCACACACCTTTTTGAAATGTAAGTATACAAAAAACAAACTCCAGAATATAAATAGGCTATCCTATTTTAGATCTAAACTTATAATAGCTTATAAAACCCCACCAAAAGAGAAACCGCCTTTATCAGCGTAAACAAACCCTAATAAACACCTGCAAAACCACAAACTAAAATGCCATTCCAAGAAAGGAAAGTGAGAGAGAATGAGTCACATCTATTTCTTCCTAAAGTGGCCCACTTAATGTAACTTCGTTGTGCAAGGTAGCAGCTAGAAATACTTGTTTGTGATACCTTCAGCTAACCCTAGCTTTTCAACCAGCTGCACTTTACTGCTGGGGGTTTAGAGCCCAATATTACAATGTTAACAGCAACACATTTCAAGTCCCAGGGCACAGTGTGATGTCTCTTAAAAGGTCAGCTCTGACTTAAATGGAGACATTTACCATGGAGTCACTTGGCAGCAATGCGTGTCCACACAGCATCAGCACCACCTTAATGTAGTCAGGCAAAAGGTGCAGTGGTGAACAAGATTAAAGCTTAACGTTTTGGGTGTTGGAGAATGCAGGGCTACAATTTAAGCTGGCGTAATTCAGCATTAACATTTCACAAGGTAAAATGCTGTTGACTGGATTGATCATCCCTACAATGCCATAATATTCAGTAAGGAATAGATGAATGACCCCAACCGTGTCCACCACTTTGATGAGTACAGGCCCCAGCTAGGCCCACAGAATACAAGGGTTCGCTCTCCTGTAACAAAATGCTAGAAGGAAGTTGGCACGGAAACTGCAAATACAAAGACAGAGTTTATTAACCCTTAAGGGTGGTCCTACAACCTACACAACACTCTTCAGTATTGCATAGAGTAGCACACAGAACCTGAGTACACGGTCCCCTTTTATACACAACAGAGGGGCTCAGGAGTGGGTGGATACAACATAGAGCAAAATTCATTACCATTTATGGACATTTTTGATACAGGATCAATATGTGGGCGGAGTTAACAATTTCCTGAGCCCGCGAAAACATGGTCAAACAAGGACTAACTGATAACAGATGTGGTCAAGTCTGGGCATGCGCCAGACGGATAAAGGAGCTATTTATAGACTGTTACTAGGCAGATTACAAGAGCAACTAGCGAAAAGGTAGGACTCTTCTCGTGCAAAGCACGTGGAGACATGACAATACAAAATGGAGTCCAGACATTAGTCAACATAAGACGAGAAACATGTTCTAAGGAAGGAGAATTCATGTCTTTAGTGAATGCTTAATCATATCGCTGTTTTGATTTTCAACAGACGACCCTTTCAGCATTTACTGAAGACATTCGGCTTATTAGGATAATCATCATATATGTCAATTTTCATCATCTCTTCCACCTCTTTGTTTAAATGTTTCTGATAGGTGACATTGGCAATAGCTTTCTTATCAGGAATACAGAATGACACACATAAGGAACAGAGTAAAGGACCACATTGAACACAGATGCAACAGGAAAACAGAACTGCTACAATAATACAGAGACCAGTTAAATCCTTCCATCCCCATGTAGTGATCAATGCCCAGAACCATCCAGAAAACGTCCAAGTGCCATTTTCTGTATGAATCTCAGCTGCGATTTTATGCAATTTATTAATAGCGTTATAAACTGATGGCGTGTGGTCAGGAATGAACACACAACAACTACTTCCGATAATTTTACATGCTCCACCTCGGTCAGCTAACATAACATCTAATACCATACGATTCTGTAATGCAACAATTCTGGTAATTTGTAATTCTTCCGTAAGATTCCCAAGAGCAGCAGCGGTTTGATTCGTCACAGCCTCTACAACTCTTGTTAACCTTCGAACCTTCCTACTATTTAGGGCAGCTCCAACAAAGAAAAACAATCCTAAGTTAAAATCAACATACTGCTGTAAGCTAGGATCAGTTTGATCAACATCATCAATAGATAGAGTACGTTTATACCTATTTACAGTTACATTGTTCAGCAACTTCAAATCTTTGTGATAGGATGCAGGTGCTAAGAATACAGGGGGTAATAAAAACGCTACATAACATACTCCGGACCAGCCGGCTGGTAAACGATAATAACCCTTATTCCCACATACGAAGTATGTATTATGGGAAGCTAAGAAAGTACTATTATTTAATCCATCTATATTCAGAACAATAATACAGTCACTAACACCAACAGGAATATGACCCACACTCTGAACACACAGATCCGCTTGAGATTGTGCCACTTGAATCACAAATTGTTCATTCCCAGCAGTGTCTCTGGTGTTCGTGAAGATGTAGGGGATCGATTCATTGTCTGGTCGATATTCTTCCCATTCCCATATTGTCCCATTCGCTTGTGGATAGCCATCTTTATCTTGATGACATTCCCTATTAAGTCTAAAAAGTAGTCGTCCCACTGTAGGTTTCCGTGTGGCAAAAAGCAAAGTGTTCCATGCTCTACAAGAGCCATTATGAGAGAAAGGAAGAGGTATGAACGGCGTTCCTCCTTTCTTCTGATGAGCTGGCATCATACCACATATCCAACAGTTCGTAGCATTTGTAGCAACATGGGTATGATGCAACATCTGGATGAAAGTATTATTCAAATAAGACTGACGATGCTTCAATTCTTGATACGGAAGGGTGTAAAAGTAGTGCTCCTCAGGCACTGGAGTAGTCAAGACAAGTAACTCACGGGCAGGAGTCACATCCTCAACAAACCACGTGGTTATACCAACAATAGCTACAATGATAATAAAGCTTGTCGCACAAAGAATCTTCTTCTTCTCCATCTTGTAGTAAAAAGTCAATATCTTCCTGAAGCTAAAAAGGTTGTCAGAACTCTTCCCCTTAGGCAGCCGTTGATTTCTTCACCAGCGGGCCAAGACGGGTGTCGCTACACTAATGCAGGGCTGATCCCCCCCCTTGCCTCATTGGCTCTCCGTTTCACTGACCTAAGGGCCGTTCTGACAACGTATCTGGATACAGAAAAAATCACTTCCTCGGTCTAAGATGATATCTTCCTCCTCCAGGAATCGCTTGGTCCGGGAAGAGCTCCTCAGTGTCGTTCGGCTCCACAGCACGGCCTTTCTCTGCGGTCAGGACTTCTCGATGGTCGGTCAATACAGCAGGCTCCACTAATCCAGGCGGCACTCTTCGACAGTGCAAGGAGTGGATCCAATTCTTCCGATTGGAAACTCGCACAGCTGTCCTCGTTGCGAGCAAGACTTGCTCAGGACCAACCCATCTCGGCCCCAGACTGTTCGTCCTTTCGAACACCTTGATCATGACATGATCCCCAGGTCGGAGGTTATGTCCTTCACCTGTGGACCGATCAGGGAGCGCTTCTCGAACCTGTTGATGAATAGAAACCAAATTATCCGTTAACTGTGCCAGATAATCATTCATCATTATACAAGGTACATCATACACTGACTTCGGTTTCGGTGGACCCCAAATAGTCATTGGGCGTCTGAACACGATCTCGTAGGGTGTGAGACCGGTCCGAGAATGCGGTATCGATCTAATTGACAATAATGCCAGCGGTAAAGCATCTGGCCAAGTCAAAGAAGTCGAAGCTTGGATCTTAGCGATCTTAAGCTTCAAAGTACCGTTATATTTCTCAACCAATCCCGCAGACTGAGGGTGAAATGCTGCATGAAACTTCTGGGTAATGCCTAGCCCTTTCAGGACATACTTGATAACGTCTGCTGTAAAATGAGGTCCGTTATCACTCCACAACAATCTACAAACACCATATCGAGGGAAGAACTCCTTCAATAGCATCTTGGCGGTAGTCATTGCAGTATTGTCTTTCGTAGGGTATGCCTCAACCCATTTACTGAAGGCACAAACCACTACTAGGACATACTTCAGATTGTTACAGCGCTCAAGCTGAATGTAATACATCTGCAAAACCTCAAAGGGTGCAGTAGGTGTTGCAAATCTTCCTGCTGGAGTTCGTGTACCCTTTCCCGGGTTATACCTCAGGCAAATCATGCAGGTCTGCACTACCCTCTTTGCCGTACTAGCGATCTCCGGATGCTCCCAAACTCGTGTGAGTAATTTGAAAATTGCGGAAGCTCCGACATGCGCTAGTCCATGTGCCATCTGAACCATAGGTTGTACGAAAGCTGTCGGTAACTTCCATTTATCCATCTGCTTACTTCTCCAACACCCTTCGTCATCTAATTCTCCATCATTAGACCACTGTTCCCGTTCCTTATCGGAAGCGGTTCTCTGTATCTCCAGCACTTCTCTCCTAGCATCGTGCCATCTTTCTGCCTGTGACTTCACAACATACATTGCAGTAGCGCCAGGCTGCATCGCAGTCTCTCGTGCCACCCGGTCTGCTAAAGCATTCCCTTCTCCAACTTTATCAACCACCTTTTTATGGGCGCTACATTTAACTATAGCAATCTTCTTTGGATAAGTTAATGCAGTCAAGAGGTTGTGAACTAACTCTCCATACATTATCTGTGCTCCATGTGACGTTAGAAACCCTCTCTCCTTCCCGAGTAGGCCGAAATCATGCGCTACTCCGAAAGCATAGCGGCTATCTGTATAAACATTCACACACAATCCTGTACTGAGCTCACATGCTCGTGTTAATGCTATCAGTTCCGCTGCTTGAGCTGATTTCTGCAGTATGCGTGCTGTCTCCACTATTGTTTGCAATGTGGTAATTGCATACGCTGCTGAAGTCGTACTATCTGGTAGCTTCAGGCATGATCCGTCCACCCACAGTTCTCCATCTACATCTGTAAAGGGCGTATCCTGGAGATCAATACGACCCTTTGTCTGTTCCTCAGTCACAAGAATACAATCATGTGCTTTCCGTGCTTCAGACTGAGTTTCCGGAAACGGCAACAATGTGGCTGGATTTAACGTTGCACACCTCTTTAACGTAATATGAGGAGCCAAAAGCGTCAACTCGTATCCCGTTAAACAAGCACTGGTCAAATGCTGCGTCTTTGTCTGATTAAGCAGGGCATCAACAGCATGGGGAACTAATACCAACAGTTTGTGAGATAACACAATTCCCTCGCTTTGGCGTATTGACACAGCTGTCGCCGCAACCGAGCGAAAACAACCAGGCAATGCTCGGGCAACAGGATCAAGTACAGCCGAAAAATATGCACAAGGGCGCTGCTTGTCGCCGTGCATCTGCACTAAAACTGATAATGCACATCCATCTTTCTCATGCACATACAGTGAAAAGGGCTTCGTATAATCAGGGGTACCTAACACTGGTGCTGAACAAAGGGCTTGTCGTAATTGCTGAAAAGCAATTTCACACTCATTTGACCAAGGAAGAGGGATTGGGGTGTCTTTTGTCAAAAGTGCTAACAATGGCTTAGCTATATGTGAAAACCCCAATATTCATTGCCTACAGAAAGAAGCAAGGCCCAAAAATGCACACACATCCTTCTGTGTGGAAGGTACTGGCGTGTCCAAAATTGCTTGAATACGATCTGGTGTGAGTGCACGCCCCTCCTTAGACAAAAGGTGACCCAAATAAGTCACCTTTGGTCTACAGAATTGCAATTTCTTCCTCGACACTTTGTGATTGTGCGATGCCAAAAAGGAAAGCAAGGATAACGTACACTTCTCACACAGCTCAGGAGTGTCGGCCGCCAACAAGATGTCATCGACATATTGTATAAGGGCGACACCATCAGGCAGAACAAAGGAATCCAATTGTCTTTTCAATGCTTGACTGTAAATACTAGGGCTCTCTGTATAACCCTGAGGGACTCTACAAAATCTATAAGACCTATTATTCAAAGTAAAGCCGAAAAGGTATCGGCTATCAGGATGAATAGGAATCGAAAAGAAAGCATTTTTCAAATCAATAACTGAAAACGTGGTCGCCGTTGGCGGGACCAAAGTAAGCAGCGTCGTGATATTAGAAACCACTGGGTACTGAGGTATCACTATCTTATTCACTTCCCTTAAGTCAATGATAAAACGATAAACCCTAGTATCGGTATCTTTCTTCAAAATGGGTAAAATAGGACTGTTGCAGACATTGTAGGGAACTTCCTCTACCACTCCCACCTTAATCAAATCCTGCACAATCTGTATGAGTGCCTCCTCCCCCTCCTGGGAAATACGATACTGAGGGAGACGTGGTAACACCGCACCCTCCTGGACGCTAATGTGGACAGGCGGAATCACCATCTGTCCCACATCAGTATCCGAAGTGGCCCACAAAGTATGAGGGAGAGAAGCTAATACAGTATCCTCCGCAACCACACACATCCGTTCTGTCATAGGGTGATTATCGTTTAAGATCACACGTACCCCAGTAGGGGAGCAGCGGATCGTAGCTCTGAAGTGCTTAAGCATATCAAGACCCATAATGTTGTCGGGCGTGTTCGGGGCAAGCAAAAACGGACAGGGTGCAGAAAATTGGTCAACATGAAATACAAGGGGTCGGGATAGAGGGCTTCGAGAGAGTGTACCATCAAACCCTACCGATGTAACCATTAAGCTAGATGGGGGAGCCCTCGGAACCAATTGTTTGGACAGCGCACTGCGAGTAGCTCCTGTATCAACTAGGAACTGATCAGTAGAACCCAGAACATTTGCTGAAACATAAGGACCCTTCTGATCAACCGGCACTTCAACTGATTCCAACCCCCATCCAACGCAATCCTACGCATGCTGTGAATCATGGTACCCAGAAAGGTCGTTCCCAGACATTTCATACTGATGTTGCCGATCAAATACATTAGGTCTGTCCCGTTGCTGTACGTTAGGCTCAAATCGAGTATGATCATTAGAGTTCCCTCTAAAATTCGAAAAGCCCCCTCTACCTCTCGGTGGTCCCTGACCGCGTCCCTGACGAGATGCATATAACACCGGACAATCTCTGGCCCAATGACCCAACTGTTTACAATACGCACATTGATTTCTATTAACATCTGACCGACCCGAAGGGGGACCATAGAATCCTCCTCTACCTCTTTCGACACCTCGACGAGGCAGACCATACACTTGTGCTAGCATCACCTTAGTTTTCAAATCTTTCGATTTCTTCTCCTCATTCCCCTTCGCTTCTTGTTCCTGACGCTCATAATACTGAGCCATAGTCAGGAGGGATGCCGGAGACGAGGTGGACCAAGAACTTTCACTCGCTTTCAATCGAGCTGCTATTCCCGGTAATAAATTCGCCACATATTTATCGACGAAAAGATGTCGACCCGTATCATCCGTAAGTGACTGACCACTGAAATCATGAAATGTTTCCTCAAAGCGCGTAAAGAAGTCTGAAACTGATTCATCAACCTTCTGTTTACATGAGGCTAACATGTTCCAGTCAATCTTTTTAGGGTGGATAATTGTTTTCAATTTAGTCAAGATAGCAGCAGGAAGATCTAAAATAAGCTGGGGCGGTTTTTGCGCGGGTTTTCTCTCCCTATCCTCATCCTCAATCTCAGACCACCTAGCGTTAAAAGCGGTAGCATCATCCACCTTCCGCACAGATCGCCACGTATCCGGTGGTAAAATGAGCCCAAAGAACAAATCTATATCCGCTAAAGTCATAGTACAAGAATTCAAGGCCCCTTCGACCTCTTCGTAAAAGGCCGCTGGATTCTTGCGGGGGTCAGGCAATGCATTCTTTAATGCCATACCATCAGCCCTATGCCAGGGAGTATAAACCCAATTATACACAAAATATCCCCTAGCATCGGGGGAAGACATGTCTGAACTATTTCCTGCTCCTTTAGGAGGAACATACAAAGGTGCCGCCTCTCGCATCGGTTTAGCATGCACTAGTTCGCTCTTATCTGAATGGGAAGTAGATGATCGTTCGCCGCCGATGTGTGAATCCGATTGCTCCTTCTCCCCTGCCTTTAGGCGCGCTCTCTCTTTAAGTTCAAACGCCGCGTCCCGCAATGCAAACAGCCGTCGGACCGCATCGGGTACCTTAGAGGGAGAAAAAACACTGTTACGTAATGCTTTAGCGTCTGATACTACAGCATCAGCCTCGAAAACATCTGAATATTTCCGAAAGGCAGTAATCACTTCATCAGAAAAAGTTTCAACAAAATACAGCTTCTCTCTATCCTGCCAATTTTCCAAAGATTCCAATAATTCAGTCAGAGATAGCTTGCCCTTAAGCGCACGAAGAGAAAGTTTCCGAAGCTCACCCATACGCTCAGTTGATAACATGGACCGCGTGTCTACCTTATCCGACACCGATCCAGAATCCTGTGACCTCGGGGCAGACGCGCCAACATAAGGGGGCGGAGAGCGATCTAATAAATTAAAATCATCTTCAAGATTAGTAAGGACAGGATAAAGTGTCTGGCGGACAGCATATTAACCCGAGACTTGCAACCTACGCTCTTTCTCTTGTCTCTCCGCCAGTTCTCTTTCCTCCCGACGCTTCGCTTCCTGTGCTCTCACATGATCATTTTTCCGTTGCTCTTTATCAATCAGTGCGTTCTCACGTTTCTCTCGCTCACGCACTTCCTTCACCCATAACTGAACACATTCAAACATGTCTTGCCGAGCACGCCGTTTACACATACACTGTTCCACATACTCAATCTTACGCATATCAAACGATCCATACAAAGGCCATCGTAACTCAGGATCCTTTTTGGTGTATTTCCTCCACACTGTGCTGTACATTAAAGAGGAAAGACCATGCTTCACATACATATCCCTATTAGGTGTCCCCTCTGGGGGGGCTGGAGCAGATTCCTCAAGATCTAACCGGTTTCCAAAGCAGCAGCACCACTTACGGAGTGCGCTAAAAGCAGGCATGCTAAAAAATAATGCAAAATATGCAGTATTATCAAAAATGGCACTTAAACTTTGCGCCGTCCAGATTTAAACAACTCCGGAGAAATATCTCCACATTACCTGCCTATATGTGTTGCAACGCATATATTCTCACAGGTCATCACAAATCAAACTCAAATAGCCAACCCAGGCTTCAAAACTCGGAGCAAGTACCGAACAACGGTTCTTACCAATCAAGAGTGTCCAGATTCCAACTGCCAAGTTCCAAAATTCGCCCAAACGGCTGTCACGGCAGACCGACAGAAGAGGTCTCAGTCGAGGACCGGCGCCACCCAGATGGTCAGTTCGGAAGGGAAGGAAGGAACCTCGGGATGCCAGGACTAAAAACGCCGCTGGCAGTGATCACATCCCCGGCCAAATTCCTTACCTTCGTCACGACCAGTCCTTCGAGCATCCGAGTCGCCGATGAGCCCCACGTGACGGGCGCCAATTGATGAGTACAGGCCCCAGCTAGGCCCGCAGAATACAAGGGTTCGCTCTCCTGTAACAAAAGCTAGAAGGAAGTTGGCACGGAAACTGCAAATACAAAGACAGAGTTTATTAACCCTTAAGGGTGGTCCTACAACCTACACAACACTCTTCAGTATTGCATAGAGTAGCACACAGAACTTGCGTACACGGTCCCCTTTTATACACAACAGAGGGGCTCATAAGTGGGTGGATACAACATAGAGCAAAATTCATTACCATTTATGGACATTTTTGATACAGGATCAATATGTGGGCGGAGTTAACAATTTCCTGAGCCCGCGAAAACATGGTCAAACAAGGACTAACTGATAACAGATGTGGTCAAGTCTGGGCATGCGCCAGACGGACAAAGGAGCTATTTATAGACTGTTACTAGGCAGATTACAAGAGCAACTAGCGAAAAGGTAGGACTCTTCTCGTGCAAAGCACGTGGAGACATGACAATACAAAATGGAGTCCAGACATTAGTCAACATAAGACGAGAAACATGTTCTGAGGAAGGAGAATTCATGTCTTTAGTGAATGCTTAATCATATCGCTGTTTTGATTTTCAATAACTTTGTTATTAGAACATTTCAATATAACACTTTAACTTTATTAATCCAGTAACAGTCCTATAAACCAGACCGAGTCCAGAGAGAGAGAGAGTGTGAGAGATAAGGAGATGAGGAAGAGAATGAGATGCAAGTGTAATCATGTAAAACACAGACTTTCTATGCTTAAAACAATCTCACATGAGTCCAGTGGACAGACTTCCAATGAGAAGCCACTACATACCTTGTATTACTTCTCCTTTAAATTAAATATGTGCTTTATAACCTATATGGCAAAAATCTTGATTTCAAAAGGTTTAGAAAACACCACTGCAACCCACAAAAAATAAAAACTGAAATCTGGACAGCCGAAATATACATATATAAGAAGCAAACCAATCACAAACCAGGAATGATAGCAACTGAAAAACTGGACTTGCCAAAACAAAATATATTTAGTCTAACAACAAGTACATTTAATATTAACGTCTCACAATCTACTATCTACAATACACTATTTTTGATGACAGAGAAATTAAACATATAATCAATGCATTACTAGACAGATTCCTTCGCTTCTTAGCTTCGTAAAATGCATGATGAGAATTACAGAAAATGACAGATCTGTGATTTCATGGGGCTCTCCAGTGCCAACATTTAACACAAAGATTTAGAATAAGGTTCATTGCAGTCATGATGCGACTGCATAAATGACGAACATGTACATTTATAGCCCCGTAAAAAAGAGAAAGTTTCCGAAGCTCACCCATACGCTCAGTTGATAACATGGACCGCGTGTCTACCTTATCCGACACCGATCCAGAATCCTGTGACCTCGGGGCAGACGCGCCAACATAAGGGGGCGGAGAGCGATCTAATAAATTAAAATCATCTTCAAGATTAGTAAGGACAGGATAAAGTGTCTGGTGGACAGCATATTGACCCGAGACTTGCAACCTACGCTCTTTCTCTTGTCTCTCCGCCAGTTCTCTTTCCTCCCGACGCTTCGCTTCCTGTGCTCTCACATGATCATTTTTCCGTTGCTCTTTATCAATCAGTGCGTTCTCACGTTTCTCTCGCTCACGCACTTCTTTCACCCATAACCGAACACATTCAAACATGTCTTGCCGAGCACGCCGTTTACACATACACTGTTCCACATACTCAATCTTACACATATCAAACGATCCATACAAAGGCCATCGTAACTCAGGATCCTTTTTGGTGTATTTCCTCCACACTGTGCTGTACATTAAAGAGGAAAGACCATGCTTCACATACATATCCCTATTAGGTGTCCCCTCTGGGGGGGCTGGAGCAGATTCCTTAAGATCTAACCGGTTTCCAAAGCAGCAGCACCACTTACGGAGTGCGCTAAAAGCAGGCATGCTAAACAATAATGCAAAATATGCAGTATTATCAAAAATGGCACTTAAACTTTGCGCCGTACAGATTTAAACAACTCCGGAGAAATATCTCCACATTACCTGCCTATATGTGTTGCAACGCATATATTCTCACAGGTCATCACAAATCAAACTCAAATAGCCAACCCAGGCTTCAAAACTCGGAGCAAGTACCGAACAACGGTTCTTACCAATCAAGAGTGTCCAGATTCCAACTGCCAAGTTCCAAAATTCGCCCAAACGGCTGTCACGGCAGACCGACAGAAGAGGTCTCAGTCGAGGACCGGCGCCACCCAGATGGTCAGTTCGGAAGGGAAGGAAGGAACCTCGGGATGCCAGGACTAAAAACGCCGCTGGCAGTGATCACATCCCCGGCCAAATTCCTTACCTTCGTCACAACCAGTCCTTCGAGCATCCGAGTCGCCGATGAGCCCCACGTGACGGGCGCCAATTGATGAGTACAGGCCCCAGCTAGGCCCGCAGAATACAAGGGTTCGCACTCCTGTAACAAAAGCTAGAAGGAAGTTGGCACGGAAACTGCAAATACAAAGACAGAGTTTATTAACCCTTAAGGGTGGTCCTACAACCTACACAACACTCTTCAGTATTGCATAGAGTAGCACACAGAACTTGCGTACACGGTCCCCTTTTATACACAACAGAGGGGCTCATAAGTGGGTGGATACAACATAGAGCAAAATTCATTACCATTTATGGACATTTTTGATACAGGATCAATATGTGGGCGGAGTTAACAATTTCCTGAGCCCGCGAAAACATGGTCAAACAAGGACTAACTGATAACAGATGTGGTCAAGTCTGGGCATGCGCCAGACGGACAAAGGAGCTATTTATAGACTGTTACTAGGCAGATTACAAGAGCAACTAGCGAAAAGGTAGGACTCTTCTCGTGCAAAGCACGTGGAGACATGACAATACAAAATGGAGTCCAGACATTAGTCAACATAAGACGAGAAACATGTTCTGAGGAAGGAGAATTCATGTCTTTAGTGAATGCTTAATCATATCGCTGTTTTGATTTTCAATAACTTTGTTATTAGAACATTTCAATATAACACTTTAACTTTATTAATCCAGTAACAGTCCTATAAACCAGACCGAGTCCAGAGAGAGAGAGAGTGTGAGAGATAAGGAGATGAGGAAGAGAATGAGATGCAAGTGTAATCATGTAAAACACAGACTTTCTATGCTTAAAACAATCTCACATGAGTCCAGTGGACAGACTTCCAATGAGAAGCCACTACATACCTTGTATTACTTCTCCTTTAAATTAAATATGTGCTTTATAACCTATATGGCAAAAAACTTGGTTTCAAAAGGTTTAGAAAACACCACTGCAACCCACAAAAAATAAAAACTGAAATCTGGACAGCCGAAATATACATATATAAGAAGCAAACCAATCACAAACCAGGAATGATAGCAACTGAAAGACTAGACTTGCCAAAACAAAATATATTTAGTCTAACAACAAGTACATTTAATATTAACGTCTCACAATCTACTATCTACAATACACTATTTTTGATGACAGAGAAACTAAACATATAATCAATGCATTACTAGACAGATTCCTTCGCTTCTTAGCTTCGTAAAATGCATGATGAGAATTACAGAAAATGACAGGTCTGTGATTTCATGAAGCTCTCCAGTGCCAACATTTAACACAAAGATTTAGAATAAGGTTCATTGCAGTCATGATGCGACTGCATAAATGACGAACATGTACATTTATAGCCCCGTAAAATGGAAATAGGATATTAATCTGCCTCAAGTCTGGGCCAAAAATCGTCAAATCGGCTAACGTGGATTCGTCCATAAAGTGCACTGTATAAAAACTTAATTTACTTTCAAAATGTTTATTCGGCACAGAGCCATAAAAGAACATTTTGAAAAATATTTTTTTTAGTTAAAATCAAGAGGTGCAGAGCATAATTAGGCGAGTTAATAAGATCATTGAAACAATGCAGTTTATCAGCAAATGTACATACAAAATATGAGCCAAGTCAAGCAGCAATTGAACAGAATCACGATGCTGTCGTTTTTGGATCTTGGTCTCCTCATGCGTAACCGAAGACTTGAGACCACAAACACTACGGATTGCTGTGCATCACTTCTCAGTATCCTTATCGCTGCTCTATAATCTCCTACATCCAGGAGCCGACAAACTGGGAGAGACCATTTATTCTGATATGCTGTACACACGGGGCAAAAAAACACAACATGTTGAATGGTCTCACTGATTCAAACACAGACAGGGCAGATCCCATCCAGATCCCTTGATGCTCGTTGCCATTTGGAAGTAAAAGAACATAGAGGGAATTTCAAGTACAGTGACATAGCTAAAAGGGTCTTAACCTCATCAAGGAAGGGTTCCAGTTTAAAATCTACTTTAAAATCGAGGAATGCAGATTTTAGGGAACCTGTTCCGACTTGCCCAAAATATGTGGCTAGCTTATGCTGCCAATATAGACTCTTTAAGGCTGCCTTGGTTACCCCGCTGAAACCAGTAGGGGTAGTCCAAAGACTCTTGCAGCCTCGCTGTATAAAAGATTGCTTGATATAACTAACCCATGGTATTTTTAAAGCACTAGGGGCCTCATGTAGGTAAATAAATTTTACCGTTTCTTAAATACCGAGCCGTACCGAATCGGTAAATTAGAATCGGTAAGTTATATGTAGGTAAAAATTCGGTAACAGTTACCGATTCGGTAACATTCGGTAATCACGAATCGGAATTCACCGAATCGGTAAATACCGAGGTGGTATTTACTGAATCGGAAAATACCGAGGTGGTATTTACCGAATCGGAAAATACCGAGGTGGTATTTACCGAATCGGAAAATACCGAATCGGTATGTACGGAATCGGTAAATAAAATCACATGACTTGACGAAACAGCTAATCCTGTGCAACCACAGCCCACCCAACCAGGAAGTGGCCACACCCAGGCAGGTGTACATAATTAGCCGACCCTGGAGAGGCTTGGAGTGCAGAGGAGAGGCAGGGAGCCGGTGCCTGTGCGAGCGGGAAAACGAACATCATGTCCAGCCAGAGAACACAGAGAGACGGAGGGGAAATGAGGAGGAAGCTGAAATTTAGCCCCAAGGAACTCCAGGTGCTGGTGGAGGAGGTGGTGAAGCAGCACCAGAAGCTGTTTGGAAGGCAATCCCTGCAAGTGCCTGAGGCTGAAAAGCGCAACATATGGCTGGCCATCCAGGCCCATGTGAATGCTGTGGGAGTGACCCACAGGGACATAGAGGTCCTAAAGAAGCGCTGGTATGACCTGAGGATTGTAACCAAGAGGAAGATGGGCGACATCCAGAAGGAGGCCAGCCAGACTGGAGGTGGAACCAACAGGGCACCTGCCCTCACCGAACTGGAGGAGCTGGTGGGGGCCACAATCGAGCAAGAGAGCGTCGTGGGTCTTGGGGACGCCGACAGCTCTGCCAGAGCCGCCACACAACAAGGTAAGACGAAAGCACAGCAATGTAGCACCCCCTATCCCTATCCCACATCCCCCATTGTGAAACGAGAATCACACTGCAGTCCACACGTGTCAGTGCAGACAGGCAATGCATTCCGGGAGATGTAGTCAGGGAAACACCAACCATGACGTAAATGTTACAGGGCAACAAGGCATGTCACGCACTCGAGGCACAAGGAGACAGAGGACATTTTGGAATGTGAAATTATTTATTGTGACGCTTTCAATGCAGCCCTTCAGGGACACTGAGCCAATGTTGTATTTCTGTCCACAGATGTGACATCATGCAGGACAGGGCATGCTGCAGGAGAGACGGCACACCGGCCACAAATATCACCTCTAGCCAGCACAAGTTCAGACCAGGGAGCAGGCCCACTGGCAGCCGCACCACCAACACAGGCAGCCTCGCCGCAGCCAGAGCCAGCATCACCTCACCCAGAGCCAGCATCACCTCACCCAGAGCCAGCATCACCTCACCCAGAGCCAGCATCGCCACTCATGTTTGAATCACCGGCCACATCTCCGCTTGCAGGTGTGGGAATGAGGAGGCGTCCAGCAGCCAGGCTACGAGCCTTAGACACCTCGTCAGACGACAGCATGGGCCCTGAAGAACTCACCAGGCCCCAGGAAGGAAGCCATGCCACTGTGCCCCACACCTCACAGGCAGCACAGACGGGAGCAAGAGGGCGCCGCAGGTCGCGTGTCCAGAGTCCACCAGCACCCATTGACGGCCATGGTGTCTTCTTGGGTCTCGAGGGCCAAATGTTGAAACAACAGCGCCTGCAAACAAAGGCAGTCATGACAGTCCAGAGGCACATGCGGGTGATGAAAACTACATTAGTCAACATGGACAATAACATCAGCGGCATGGCTGCGGGCATTCGGGACATGTCCCAGTCAATCCAGCAGTTGTGCAGCAAATTAGATGCTGACATCGAGGCACGGCGCCGGGAACGGCAGAGAAGGGACACTACCAACAGGGCACTCAACCGTCTGGCAACTGCGACTTCTCTACTGTGCCGGCGCTCTGTGACGATGCAGGAGGGCCTAACACACTGCTGCAGCGACCTGTCTCGGGGGATGGTGCAGGTGACAAGTGCACTAGGGGTGCTATTGACTAGTCAGGCGTCGACAACTGCTGCAGGGGATGCTGCGGAGAGCATCGACACCAGCAGCAGGAGCAGCATCACACCCCCCGTCCCAGAAGGACGCAGGAGCAGCAGGCGGCTTGGGGTTGGCTCTAGTGAGGATGCACAGGCCGTGCCATCCACCACTGCAGCGCGTATGCGCAAACATTGATGTGGCCCTGCTTAGCCACTTCCCAATGGGTGACGTAACCCTGGACATACTCCTTGTATAGATGGTATATTGCCAGATTGGCTTGTTCATGTGTTCATGGCGTGGTGCCACATTAAAACTACGTCATGACTAATCACAACTGGCTGTGTCCCCTTACTTACTCAGAAATAGTTGCATGTGATCTCTGTCCGTCTCTCTCTCCCATCGATTGCAGTTGGCACTCTAGCTGCGTTGCCCTGTGGCTGGCCTGACTCATCCTCGTTGTCCTCAAAATATGTTAGTTCCACATCTGTACCTTTTTTCGTGGCAAGGTTGTGCAGCATTGCACAAGTGGCAATAATCTTGCAGCAGGTGATGGGTGTGTACTGGCGTGCGCCTCCGCTCTTGTGGAGGCAGCGGAACCTGCTCTTCAGTAGTCCAAACGTGCGCTCCACCACATTGCGTGTTGTTTTGTGTGCCACGTTGTATCGTCTCTCACTCTGGGTTGCTGGGTGTAGGTAGGGAGTGAGGATGAATGACCGGCATGCATATGCACTGTCGCCTAGATGAGTTAAAGGGAAACATCAGTCACATGCTTCTTTACACTATGATTTGCAGGTTGCAAGGGGCGTCACTGTTACTCACCTAGCAGGTATCCCTCTCCAAATTCTCCGGCACTCAGTCGTGTGTAGATCCCACTATTCTGGAAGATGTACGAGTCGTGGGTGCTCCCAGGAAACTTTGCAACAATATCTGTGATGATGTTCCCTGCATCACAGATCACCTGCACATTGATGGAGTGGGTGGACTTCCTGTTCCTGTAGATGTGCTCTGTGTCAGCTGGTGGACAGATTGGGATGTGTGTACCATCAATACAGCCGATGACATGGGGGAACTGTGCCATGTGATAAAAGTCTGTTTTTGTTTTCTGCAGTGCAGCCTGTGTGTTTGGGAAGCTGATGTAGTGGTGCATTCTCTGCATCATGGCATCCAGGAACTTCCTGAAGAAACGTGACAGGCAACTCTGGGATACACCACCCACCGCAGCTATCACCACCTGATAACTGCCGGATGCCAGCAGATGTAGGCTGCAGAGCACCTGCACATGTGGGGGTATGGCGTGCGCCCTTCTTATTGGCTGGTCCAGGAGTGGGTGAAGGTCCCTGATTAAGTCCATGATGGTTTCGGGGTGTAGCCTGTACCTCTCATGTATCTCTGCATCAGTCAGGTGGAATAGTGTGATGCGCTGTCTGTAGATGCGTTCCTCCCGTCGCCAAACCCTCAGTCCTGCTGCCTGTAGACGTAGGCGCCTTGCAATGACATACATAGCGGCCATGTTGTCCACGCTGTTGCATTTTGGGATTGCTTATATGCACTGTTGATGGTTACCACCTGCTTTCAATCCGTGTTAATTACCGACTCTTATTTACCGATTTTCTTGGATTTCTTAATTACCGAGTGCTCCTACATGTCATTTTAATTTTTACCACTTCATATTTACCACTTCATATTTACCGATTCGTTAAGTATGTATTCGGTAAATCTGATTCGGTATTTTAGAATTCGGTAAATATGATTCGGTATTTACCGCCTCATATTTACCGAAAAGTCGTTTTTGGACTCCTACATCTCACTTGTCTGAATACCGGTCGGTAACGGCATATTTACCGAAAATCGGCCGTTACCGACCGGTATTTGGCTACCTACATGAGGCCCTTGGTGACCTAAGGAAATCCTCTAACCCCTGCAGATAGGGAAGAAGCTCGGGGGTCACCCATATCCTGCGCCAATACAAAAGTGGTCTAAGCACTATTTTTGCGCTGAGTGCTCTCTGTCCCTGGTCTAATCGCTGGGGAATAAGCGGGGTGCTAACAGGAAGATAGGTTATTGAGCGCATAAAACGATTTTTGACTTTCCCCAATGAGCTGCAATCTTTGTGGCCCCAAAGTTCTGCACAATACGAAGCAGCCACCACAGCGTGCATGTTATAAATTTGAAGGACTGGGAAAATGGGGCGAAATTGGAATCCCCTTAGAGACCTTGAAATCCCACCAGAGTACTTTTCAAGCTTCAGCCTGCATTTTACAATTTGTGGAGCCCAATCAAAAGGTTCAGTAATTGTAGCCTCTAGGTAATCAAAGATTGGGACTCGCTCCAACCATACTCCATGAAGTTCAGGGTTGGCCCTAGATGTTGAACAAGGATTGAGTACCATATGCTTGGTCTTTCCAATGTTGACCTCCAAGTCCTCTTGCTTGCAGAAGCACCCAAACTGAACCAAGAGCTCCTGGAGGCCCGTCGGAGATCTAGAAATCAGCAGGGTATCCTCCGCAAACAGTAGGGCCGGGATCCTAACTTCAGCGAGGCTCGGTGCATCATCAGCTCAACTACGCCACCAGACCATTAATAAATAGCAAAAATAGGGCTGGGGCGAGAACGCACTCCTGTCGAACCCCCTCCCCACCCTGGTTAACAGGAATAGCATCCGTAAGTTCACCCTGGGACCCGCAGTGTACCTATGCACAGTTGCCAGAGTGTAGCCTAATGAAGAACGGCAAAGGATACTTGGCAATACACATTCCTTTCAAAACCTTCCAGAGGACATCCCTGGAAAGAAGGTCAAAAGTTGACCGAAGGTCAACGAACATCACATAACAGCCCCTAAGTAGTGCATACCACTAATGCAATAATTGGAGTCGGAACACTTGGTTGATAGCACCAACACCTTCTCTGAAACCAGCATGTAATTGTGTCAATATAGCAGCAGCCGTGAGCCACTCACACAACCTAGCCAGGATAACCCTACTAAAGATTTTCTGCGTGCAGTCGATAAGGCTTATGGGCCTGTAGTCAGTGGGGAGGGACCGAGAACCCTTTATAAAAATTTAAATTATCTCAGCCCCTGCCCAAGTGGGTGGCATTGATGCATCTTTCAAAACCGCATTCAAGAATAGATCCATGTACGGACACCAGATATCCTTTTCAGCCCTAAATAAGTCCCCAGAAACCTTGTCAAAACCTGGGGCTTTATTTGGGATGCTCCAGCCCAGGGCAGTCCTAACCTCAGAATGTGTTATGGGAGTGCGGTCGTAGTCCGAGAGGTCTGGTAGAGGATGAACTGGAAATAGTAAGGTGTGCTGTTCCTAAGAAAGGAAAAGGAACTGGGTGGAATAGCTCCATTAAGGAGCAAGGGCCCTCACACACCCCGAACAGTGGCATGCTTCATCATAGGGCAGCTCCTCATTGGGGCGGCGCTGCAATGCCCAACGGGCCCCACACGGGGCACTTTGCCGGAGATCTTTTAGCCTGTGTTCCTGGTCAGGATGAAGCAGGTGTTTGTGTAGGACGTGTGGTGTATATACAAATGTGAGCAGTGTGTAGGAAGTGTGCGAGTTTAAAAATAACCATGGGAACCAGCTGGACTAACTTTAATGAGCAGGTTCCATGTCATGATTAAAAATCTAGCTGCTTGTATGAGGAGATTCTAATAATCTCAGCAAGCATTAAGTGAGAATAGCGGTCGACATGTTTCATGCCCTATGTCATCTTAAAGACCGTGGCATTTCACCAGGACCTACTCATAAGAGGGTGGTTCACATCTAGGTATAGGAAAGCATGCCCTGACCAAATACACCAACAGCATCAAGGGCCCTCCCAGATGGGGCCCAGGGATAAACTGTTAAGAGAGCCTAAGGCTCCGGAGTCACAGGACGCACAGTAGCGTCGCGACCAACTCGTTCGTGTGGATGCGCATTTGGCGGACATCGTAACCCCCGTGGTTTCCGGAGACGAATCCACAGAGGGTAGGTTGTCTGCCAAATGCCATAATTGATTGGAATTATGCCTACTTGGTTCTGGTGACATGTTTGCCGTTATTGTGCCTACAATCCCAGAGTCCCACCCATGTATTCTGCGCTCTGCACTGGCGCAGGACAGATGGGCAGTCGCAGTGAGCTGCGTGTTAAAGTCAATGCATTAATTAAATGCACCATTTTAAATATTATTCTCGCTCCTTGTTACTTTCCCTTTTGAAAGAGTATTTCACATATTTAGTGGCTCCCGTGTATGTTCTCATTAGACATGTGACGATTTTATTCCGACCCCTTAGTCTTTTTTTGTTTCCGGTCATTGACTTTCCCATAGTTGATGAAGTTTCCTGCTTGTCTTATCCTGTGTTCTCTTATAATTTTCTCTTGTAACTGATACTTCGTGTCCGAAAGTTATAAAAAATGTGCATGCAGGAGCGCTCTCAAACACTTGCAAACCGTTTATGAGTGCAGACCACTTTAGCTTTTTGTTGAGAGAGCTGTGAAAGCATCACTCGTAAGCATTTTATTCTCAAGTGCGGAGCTTTTGCTCACAAGTGACCCCACCAAAAATGCACCTCTCATTCAAATGCTCATGTAGGTCGTAGTGTTCATGTAAAAGCCCATCTCTAGTAGTTCACTTATTTTTCATCGTTTTTGCAAGACGTCGGCAAAGTTTGGGAGCAAAAATCTTTGCACACTCGTAGTGTTTATCAATGCTATATTAATTTCACAAGTTTCTCAGTGGTTGTTAATTGCATGTGTTGAACAAATGTTTATTAATTTAATGTGTTTAACATTGTCGTATTAATCTCACATGCTAAGAAATGGTATATTAACTTCACATATTGCTTGAATGTATTATCTCTAGCGTTTTTATTTCCTGTATAATAAATAGGTTTAGCAAAACTGCGAACTAGTGCTTGCTTGAAAAGTTCAAACATTACCAGACAAAAATGTAAATTGATAATATTCCGATTTTGTAAGGTGTTCTGCTCTCAGGGAGGGTCTAGTTTCTATATTGATACAGGTTCACTGATGCTAACAAGTGAGCGGTAGGCTAACGCTGATGTCATGTATGAGGTGTTTATTGGTTGGTTGTACAGACCTGGCTGCAGATAACATGCAGTGGCTTACATTTATTTTCTTCTCTGATTTAGGTGACATCTCTTGTTGAAATGTTTCTTCTTCACCATAGCTAAGGAATATTTCTTATTTTCCTTTCCTCTGTCAGGTTTTATATTTTTGTTGTATTTTAATTATTTTGTTAATATTGATGACAGTCTATGCAACAATACATGTATATTCAAAAACAAGATCAAGTCATTGTTGTCAATTTCCCAAGATGACCTCTCCATCAATCCCGAGATCAGAAATATGTGGTCAGGCAGACCCTGCGACCTAGGCCTGAGGCTACTGATTGACAGATCAGAGGTGGGGTGGCACGTAACCAGCCAGACAAACACACAAACAGGAAAAACCCAGATTAGTCCCACAGATAGGCTGCAACACCACAGTGGTCCCAGGAGCTTGACCCCAATAAAGCACATATGGCCGGAGGGGTGCTGCGGTTCCAAAACTCCATAAAGTTAGATGCCACATGAAGTTAGGAACACTCAGCCAATCAGAGCACAGCATACACAGTAGTTGTGTAGTTCCTACTTATCCGTAGGATCTGCATGTTAGACTACATAAACTTTGGGCGAGGTGGCTAGACTGATTCTGTGATCGGTAATGGGCAGCCCAGTCAACCCTTGTGGGCTTGGGTAGAAAAGCTGTAAGGTAAAGCTCCCTACAAGGAATTTATTAAAGAACAAAATTGAAGAAATTCAAAAAATATATCTATGGAGTGATAACTGATAACACTAAAAAGTGTAAATCAAAAGTTATTTTAGATCGAATTGGTAAATAATTAAAGCAACGGGGTTATAGGTGATACACAAATGTATTTCAAAAGGTCATAAAATAAAACGCGTCATAAAGTACACAGGACTAATATACAGGGTTACAAAGAAATACAGTGACAAAAACTGAAATCACATTGACAACAGAACATACATACATTAAGTACACAAAAAATATCTTAGTTCTCAATGTGTGTATCCATCTCCACAGAGAAAAATGAGTCTGTCCTAAACATAGGAACAAATACCCAAAGGAAAATAATTTGTAACAATTTCTAAGGAGAATGGAATCGTCGTTGACATTTCGATCTTCGCTGAAACAAATCTATGAGACCATCTTCAGGACATAGTTAATTCTGGGAGGATTTCTTGACCCCTTGGACTACTTTATTGTGTAGAATGTTAAATATCAGAAACAAATTAGTCAAATGACCTAGTTAAATCTCCTTAACAGAGTAAGGGAAAACGATTGCTTATCTCTTCCCCATAGGCGTCTCCCTTTTGGTTCAGGTGAAATTCAAGTGTCCTGACTCTGGGCACCCCCACAAAATATGTTGTCCTAGGGACCAACTAGCTCACAGTGCCACCATAAGCCCCCCAAACCCAACCAAGGAACAAAAGGTTTCTGGCAACCACTGAACATGACCATCCTGACCCCGCAGGGATCGTAAGAACAGATGTAGAACCCTTTCGCTCAGTCACTTGTGCTCTCTTCTTCTCAGAGAAATATATAGAGAATACACACTGGGACGTTTTCAATATATTTATTGAACTAATGTTATTCTTGTATAGAATACATGTGCTGCGATAATCAGTAGACAGAAGCAGATAAAAGTGATTACAATCACCAAAAAAGTAACGAGCAGATATTGGTCCACCGTGGTGCTAAGACAGTGTATAAATGCAGGCATATAATACAAGATAGTAATCAGGCCACTCCTACTATGCAATTGCTATGCTTTGTATGTCTATAATGTGTGTAGGTGGAAAAGAATGTAGGACCCCGTCCTGGGCAGGAACTGGACACTCTCAGGGAGATGTCGGACTGCTGCGTGGTGAAGTCTCAGCATGCAGGGACCCTTGGTGTCAGCTGCAGTGCCTCCCCTGCTAATCTTCTGGGATGCTTATTATTATAATAAAAAGCATTCTTCCGATGTACGTATTGATTAGCAATGTTTTAGATTGCCCTGTGGATGAAGATAGATCGACATTTGTACATTGTGCGTAAAGGCTTTGTACTTGTTGTTCGAGTCATCATGATAATGCTGCCCGAAGCTAGATGTATAGGCAAAGCAGTTTCAGGGAAACAACTCCAACATTGTCGTGCATGCTAGTATGTGCAAAAGGTCACAGCAATAATGTTATTGTACAGAATAGAGGACAATGTAAGGAAATGTGAATCGTTGCTACATGGGCCGAACCCGGGCACAAACCACCCACAGCCCGGTCCCGTACGTTGTTGCCAAAATTGTTTTTGCATTGTAGATCTTCTTTATCGTCCCTATGGGTTTAGATCCCTGTTTTACAAAAGCTGGGAATTGCAATCGGAGTTCTTTCCATTGTTAACGCCCTACACTTCAACATGTGCGCCCAAGTTTGTTTATTATCAAATGAAACTCCCAGATATGAGAAAGTCTCCACTATTTCTAATTTCCTTGTCCCTATATAAAAATATGGTAGACTGTTCAGGGGTGAAGCACCTGACACCATAACAAAGGATTTGGACTCCTTAACCTTTACGTCCAGTGATGACATGTACCCCACGTAGGCATTTATTAAACGTTGAAGTTCAACTCCCGTCTTGGCTATTAGGACTGCATTGTCCGTGTTAGCCAGGATCGGTCGTGAGGCTGGGGGGAAGGCTGGGATGTCTGCTGTAGATCCTGTTAATGCAGCTTCCACCCTGTTTGTATGGAACGAGAAGAGGAATAATCTGGATAGCTCTTGTGCATTCCCCCTTTCTGCCATACCGCACGCTTGCAGTCGCCTGCGAGTACGTTTCACGGATTATGTTAATCAGGTGTGGGTCGCTATCTCTAGCATTATAGACCATAACTTCACATGGCTTACGCAGTCGAAGCTGCCGATAAATCCATACAAGCCATGTAAGTGCACCCTCCCTTGGCTACGGTATACCTTGCAATGGTCATGCTAAGATTTAGGCATTGGTCAATCGTTCCTCGTCCCTTCTGGAAGCCGTACTGGGTTGGCATAAAATATATTTTTCCCTCGCCCAATCTTCTAGCCTGTTCAATAGCACACTGCCTAGCCGTTTACCTGTGCAGTCCAGAAGAGAAATTGGGCGATAATGCTGAGGGTTAGATTTATCACCTTTCTTGTGTATTGGGACTATGATGCTTGTTTTCCATGAAGAAGGCGGTCCCTTCTTAACAATTTTGTTAAATATGATGGTTAGCAGTGGGGCCCACAGCTCTTGATATTCTAGAAATAAGTCAATTGGAACCCCGTGCGGGCCGGTAGCTGTGGCACGGATGAAATTGAGCTGTGCTGTTCTTACCTCTTCCAAATTAAAAAGCAAAGACTCACTTGGTAATACCGTAGAGTCGAAGGGATCGTCCCTCGTCATATTCTTACTCACAAATATGTTCTTAAAAAAGTGAGCGT
Source organism: Triturus cristatus (assembly GCF_964204655.1). Taxonomy (NCBI): domain Eukaryota; kingdom Metazoa; phylum Chordata; class Amphibia; order Caudata; family Salamandridae; genus Triturus; species Triturus cristatus. The sequence goes on from NC_140591.1 coordinate 3,138,250, forward strand.
TCACAACATTCCAGAAGTCCCAACAGTTATTAGAAGAGGCTGCTTTGACTAGGTCATCCCATGCCTTGTCTTTCATCTCCGCTTCCCTATTCTTCCTTGATTTCTTATAATTCAGACATAAAACCTTAATCAGGGAGTCTCTGGGAGATGCCTTAAGGGCCTTGTGAATATCTTGTAGGGCCTGGGAGCAAGCCTCATCGAACTAGCCGATTTACAGTCTTTTTTTAATTAAATTTGGCCGAGTTAAGGTTAGTTTAATTTCCTTAAGTAATTCTAGAATTAAGGTGTCATATTCTACATGCATGTCTGGGCACTTCATGATCGGATCTAATTTGTTAGTTACAACCTGCTGAATGATTTGCTTCTATCTGTTCTATCCCATTTCAGCTGGAACCTGTTCAGTCTGGCTAGAATTTGTATGGGGACCTTTTCTGTCCTCCTCGGGTAAGCACCCACACCAGTGACCTCAAACAGTATCGCATGGTCACTAAAATGAGAGAATTTTGTGATAGTGTGGGCGATGTTGCCGCAGGAATGGGCAGAGGCTGTTGCAGGGATTCTGCTTATGCACAGAACTATGCGCAGGAAACCAGGACCTCAGAGAATTGTGGTGTACCAGAAACTCCCCTCAGAACCAAGAACCCCTATCCGACTAGCTTAGTGTCACATTCGTTATCCGAGATTTAGATCGGCGGTCCCAATGTATAGACAACCCAGAACAAGTGACTTAGATACTCTCAGGAGTGGTGGGAATCCAAAATACCCGTTGGTAGCTATATATCAGTCCACAACAGAATAACAAAGACACGGTAAAGTTTAAAGAGTTTATTTTATAAACCTCGCGTCCTAAGATGCAGTACTTTGGCTAACACAAGCAGACAAATGGTTAGGATCAGCACCATCAGCATTGTTACAATACCATAGAAAATGAAAGGAGCAATCATAATAATAATGACAGTGGAAAGCGACCACCCTCCTTTCTCTAGCAACTAATAAGTTATTATTAGACTAAAAGAAGGTCTCTTAGGCTTGCATAGGGGACCCCATACCTTATAGATCAGCTTAGTGGAATCACATCACAGGATCAGCTAGGCTCTCTCCTGCAACAGCTCTTCGTTTCGAATGTAGCAGAAAACATGCTGCTCTGTAATATCAAAGGGCTCGTATTTCAGGTATTGGCAGCTGTATGTATGTTATGGCTAAGAAGTGGTACGATCAACCTGAACACAACAACCTGCACCGTCTAGTGACCCAGACTCGTTCTTTACACGGTGTACAGACCAAGGTCACTGCTCACTTTTAAGGATGTTAAACAACAGACGGTTCTCATGTGAAGCAAAGTCGAGTCAGCAGTTCGCGAATGAATAACATGTAACAACAGTGTCGCATGCAAAAGCAGCAAAAGCGGCAAGCTGGCTTTCTAACAGCCGACGAGGTTATGCTAACTTAGCGTTGTACATAGGGAGTGGTTAACCCATACTACAAGGCGAGTATGAAGTCGATTGTCGACCCATAGTTGCAGCGGAAAAAAGTATTATCTAGACCACCTCGGTCTGGATCTCTATTGGTACATAGTTCTAAGTTCCAAGTGGTAAGCAGCCTATTTAAACTATTTCCGTGTTCATTGTGCTTGAAATACACCAATGGATCCCCCTGCGTTCAGCTAGGTGAGAGCATGTTTGAGCATTAAAATCTCCTGCCCAGAGAATGTTAATATCCTTCACTGGCAATGCCCTTATACATTTTGTCAACTCTCTCCCCAAGGAGTCTACAGTTGCCGCCATGTTACCCCCAAAATTATTATTATTATAGTTTACCATTAGCCATACTTGCGGGCATTCAGCTCTTAAAACTAGAAAGTGGAAGTTGGGGGATGTGATATTCGTGCTTTATAATCTTAGCATTTAAAGTATTTGAGATTAAAGTGAGCGAACCTCCTTCTGCTCTGCCTGTTGGGGATGGAACGGCATTGGTTTGAAAAGATCGATAGCCATTCATTGAAATGGTATCTATTGCCCAAGTTTCCTGGAAACAGATGATATCTCTACCTGGCCATATTGGTACCTACTCTGGTAAGGCCTGCTTGCTAGCAAAACCTGGCACGTTCCAGGTGGCTATTTGCACTGCATGCTTCTGGGGTCCCGTTCTTTCTACAGGGGACAGTATGTCTGTAGTGCTAATTTGCTCGAAGTCACCTATTGCCTTATCAATGTATCCTCCCACTGTTGGTTTAGTCTGGGTCATAAGAGTCAGTGCCTCCGGGACGTTAGCTGACTCCTTAGGGCTATTAATAGTTCCTAATGTGCCATCCTTAGGTAGTCAATCACAGGACTCTAAATCAGTCATGGGCTTGAATCTGTTTGACAGCTCGTACATTCCTTCAGATCTATATTGTCGTAAAGTGCGGGTCGTGGAGTGGGTCTGTAAACATTTGCTAGCAGGGAAACAGTGATTTTAGAATTAGGAGATGGAGAATTGTTACAAACCGTCAGCAGGTTCCTTACCATGTGCTGGTTATCAAAGTTCACGACTACACAATCCCCACATGATAATTTGGGATAAGGCCCAACCCCGCGTACCCTCCTGTCCATAATAAAGTGTGCGTCTAGTCTGGTTCCCCATAAGCCAAACCCTTTCGCATGGGAACTAAACCAGAAAAGAACTTTAGCCATTAGCTGGGCAGTGGATTCCCTCTGACCCCTGTTCAACGGGGGCACACCAGCCAAAGCCAGAACATAAGGGAGGGCTGCCGGGGGAAGATCTAGAGTGGGGAGCTCTATCGGACCTGTTAACAAAGGCTCTCGGCTATGATCTGAGCCACTCACTGGTCTAACACTTAGGCCTGTTGGATTATGGGAGTTCTGGGGTCTCGGTCCACCCTCTGCGTGGGTATTATTAGTGCCCTGAGTTTTTCTTATGACATGGACCACCAGCAGGGTAGGTGGAATCTGTGGGGGGCTAGGGATGCGGTGAGGGATGTTTTGTGGCATTGGGGGGTTTGGCAGAGTAGTGTGGATTCTCCTGTTTAACTCCTCCTGATCCCCCCCTGCCAAGATTGCCCGCGCCCCTAGGTTTAGATCAGGTGAGGGAGGTTGTTCCATCCTCACGTGCTGTTACCACTTAAATCCCTTTTGGTGAGAAGTTTTAGCTTCTCCTCAATCCTTATTAGTAGGCTATTGAATGGCCCCAAAAGACTAAGAACCACTTTTTCCAATTTTTTAAGAATGTCCTCTCCGTTGCCAACCCCAGAGTCCTCTCCTAGATTAGGTGGCGCTACAGTCCCAGGTCCATTAGCCAGTTTGTTCGGTCTTGGCGCTCTCTGTGATCTTGGCGTCTGTTTCTGTTTCCCCCCAGGTTTTTCCCTTTTTACTGCAGGTTTGACTGCTAAGTCATTTAACACATGGGATGCAAAAGAAGCCGAGTGAGGCAATGTATTGGGGGGGATACAGGCACAGGCGCAAAATAGTCAGAGATAACAAATGGGTTGTCACCAGCAAGTACAGTTATCTGTGAAGGTGGGGGGGGGGGTGGTTGCAACGTGGGGCCAGATTGCCTTCCTCCCTCCAGGGATAGACGTCGCTCTGTAACCTCAATTTCTTTAGATATCACATTCGCAGCTCTTGCCAGGAAGCAGTCTAGTGTATTTACAATTTCCCCCCTTTCGCTTGCGCTGTGGCTTTGCGCTTACCCATTGTGTTGGTGACTGCCGGCCCTGGAGTGATTTAGTCCTTCAGGAGCTTAGTGACGACGATTGACACAGCAGAACTTAGAGGGGGGGGGCCTAGCCTCCTCCGGTCTCAGATGAGCGTGGATGGGCCCGCCCTTGGCCCGGGCACTCCCACGTGCGTCCCGTGCTGCAGGAGCTCTTGGGCCCGCTTATGCGCCTCCAGGCGCAAACAGGAAATTGCGGCATCGTTGGCGGCGTGCTGCCGCAGGTGGCGCCATGGTTAGTAGTGCCTCGTTAAGTCTTTGCCGGGATTAGTAGGCCCCCGGTATGGCTGTGATAATATAATTTAAGGAATTTTAAGCAAATATCGTGGGCCCGATTCACAGAACTAACTTAAGACAAAATCCTAAACTTACTACCATTTTGGTATTCACAGAAGGCACTTACTCATTTTGGTATTCACAGAAGGCACTTACTCATTTCGGTATTCACAGAAGTTAGGAGTCCTAACTTTAGGACTCCTAAATGCCTTCTGTTAATACCGAAAGTCTTAAAATTAGGATTTTTCTCAGTTTAGTAGTAGTATAGTTAGGACTCCTAACTTTAGGACTCCTAAATGCCTTCTGTGAATACCGAAAGTCTTAAAATTAGGATTTTTCTCAATTTAGTACTAGTAAAGTTAGGACTCCTAACTTTAGGACTCCTAAATGCCTTCTGTGAATACCGAAAGCCTTAAAATTAGGATTTTTCTCAGTTTAGTAGTAGTAAAGTCAGGAGTCCTAACTTTAGGACTACTAAACTGAGAAAAATCCTAATTTTAAGACCTTCGGTATTCACAGCAGGCATTTAGGAGTCCTAAAGTTAGGACTCCTAACTTCTGTGAATACCGAAGTGCGTAAGTGTCTTCTGTGAATACCAAAATGAGTAAGTGCCTTCTGTGAATACCCAAATGGTATAGTTTAGGATTTTGTCTTAAGTTAGTTCTGTGAATCGGGCCCCGTATTTGCAAAAGATCAGTAGAACCACATACATCATACAATACCCTGTTTCACACTATTCCTTCTGGAACTGGAACTGCTGTAATGTTCACCAGCGATAGGTCACAGCAGAACTTAGAGGGGGGGCCTAGCCTCCTCCGGTCTCAGATGAGCGTGGATGGGCCCGCCCTTGGCCCGGGCACTCCCACATGCGTCCCGCGCTGCAGGAGCTTTTGGGCCCGCTTATGCGCCTCCAGGCGCAAACAGGAAATTGCGGCATCGTTGGCGGCGTGCTGCCGCAGGTGGTGCCATGATTAGTGGTTCCCCGGTAAGGCTTTGCCGGGGTTGGTAGTCCCCCGGTATGGCTGTGTTCTCCCGCGCTGCGGGAGCTCTTGGGCCCTCTTATGCGCCTCCAGGCACAAACCGGAAATTGCGGCATTGTTGGCAGCGTGCTGCCGCAGGTGGTGCCGGGATTAGTAGTGCCTCGTTAAGTCTTTGCCGGGATTAGTAGTCCCCCGGTATGGCTGTGATAATATAATTTAAGGAATTTTAAGCAAATGTCGTATTTGCAAAAGATCAGTAGAACCACATACATCATACAATACCCTGTTTCACACTATTCCTTCTGGAACTGGAACTGCTGTAATGTTCACCAGCGATAGGTCCTTTTGTTCACGATGCAATGATGCAGGTGGTTTCCTTACTAAGTTTACAAGTTGTACTGCAGAGCGTGCTGGGAAATAGCATCCATTCAGAAGCAGGAAAAAGACAGTCATCATACCAATCCAGAAACTAGAAATAGCAATCCAACTGTTATCCAGAGATGTAACCAAGGAGTAACAAAGTGTGTATTTTTCAAGCAAACATAGAGAGCACGCACTTGTAGCATGAAAGGGAGAGGCGGTGGCTGCTGAATCTCAGGTTCACTTGAATCCGATGAGAAGTCGTCATAGTTCACAAAGAATTCTGATGCTGTTCGGTCTATTTTTGGCAGCTCAACAGGTTTTGTAGAACTGGAAGATGACTCAAGGCGTGGAAGAAGTTCAGTACATGTACCTTCAACAGCCAGGACAGGTACGGGTGCTCTGTAAAACGGCCCAAATTCTTTTAACAAGTTTCTGCATGACCAGATCCCAAATCTTTGGGCCCTAACTGGGTCTTGCCGGAACAACCTTTACTCCCCAGTGGCGATACGTTTTACTCGGACGTTGCTTTGTGTTTCCTGGAATTCATTGAGTTCCTGTACAACAGCCAAACGTTCACTGATGTCAAATGGTGTTTCCGCCACCACTGTGCTGACATTATCGAGGTCTGGTACCCACATTCTCATTCCAAACAGGATTTTATATGAAGTACGACCACCCAGGGATTTTCTTGGCATGTTATTGAGTGCCCTCTGGACCCTATGTAGGTGATGGCCCCAACTATGACCCGGGCCTAATACCCTTGCTGTTAATTATTGCTTTAATTCACGGTTTTTCCTCTCAACTACCGGATTTCCCTCAGGAAGGGTAGGGAGAGGAGTACCGCATGGTCACACCCAAACTTCCCATGGCTTCTTCTTTATAATCCATAGAGCTAAACGCCGGACCCTGGTCAGTATGTCGTGTGCTAATTGTGTATGTCCCAATAAAGACTCGCAAATCCTTTATAACAGTTCAACCGTCAGCCGAGCGCTGTGGTCAAACCCACAGGAATCTGAAGCATGAATGCACTGCCACCAAGATGTACTTGTAAGCCCTGTCTGCATGTAAAGGGTTGCAGTGATCCAAAAAAACACAAGTCAGAGGCTTGTCTGAAATCAATAGAAGTGTCTGTTGTGGACGTGCTATGGTTGAGTCTTTCACATTTAAGGACGAAGTCCTTGGTTTGTTTAGTAAGACCAGGCCACCAATAACGCTGCTTCAATTATGAAATTGTAACAGTAACCCCTGTGTGTGTTGGACCCAGACCCTCAGGTGCAGCTAGTATTAAACCCAATCTGCGATCATTTTTTGGTATAACTCTATCCTCCACTCCTGGAATCTGAGCATAGGGTATGTTTTGTACGTCTAACTTGTAGGAGTACTTGAGTGGAAAACCTTTCGGCAGCTGTGTGTTGTTGCGCGCAGTATTGTCAGCCACCATGATGTCTCTGTCTAATCTCGTACTAGAATGAGTGATTGCAGCAATGGCAGCAGTACGAACCGTCGCCCTAGCAACTTCACCAGCCATGGAATTCCCTGCAACGTGAACGCCAAAATGTTGCTAATTCTGTGTGAATTGCATGAGCCCATGGCAAACATTCTTTCAGCTTTGCCACCTGTACCCAAAGAAGCTAGTGCTTAAGTGTGCAGCCCTTGGAATCTCGAAATCCATTCTGGCCCCAATAGTGAAGGTATTCATTACATGACTGAACACAGTAATACGAATCACACACTCTAAGTGTGGGGAATCCATATTTTGTAGTGCCAGTATCAGGGCTTTAAGTTCTGCCAGCTGCGCTGTACAGGACTCTAGGGACTGTGTGTGTGTTTATTTTGGATCTACCTTGCTATCTTGCATGCCCTCCTTTACGATTGCGCGCGCTGCGGAGTATTGCTGTCTTGTCTTTACCGCAGGCTGAGCAGACCCATCAGTGTAAATGATGTAATTCGATTGATCTAGTGGCATTATTTCATTCGGCAGAGGATATTCTTGTTCGTACTGGAAGAATGCTTGTGTTTGTAATGTAGAAACAAATCTGTAGCCTACATCTGTTGCAGTGAGCGAGTTAGCCCATTGTATCCACTGTGGATGTAATGCTTTGGCATTTAGAGTGCTTTCTTGGGTAACGTCCTGTAAGGTCGGTACCGGGGTAACAACAATTATGTGTTTCCCCTGTGCTAGTGCTCTCTCCCTCTCTACAGCAATCTTTACAGCTAAGAGAATTATTTCAGTGGGTGCAAAACGCATTTCTGTGTTTATGTACAAATGTGATTTGTATGCCATAGGTACTGTATCAGTTGGTCCAGCAACTACGCGGATCACCAGGTTGATCGCGTTTACACATGTGTGTAGATGTTTGGAAACTATCATATCATTTTGAACTGAACGGAATTTTTTTGTACGTTCCTTATCTAAATTGTTATTGAAAAGTCCGGTCTAATTTAATCGTAGAACGATTTTACTCTTTCTGCGTAATCCAAAATGTATGTTCTGCCAAACTTAAAAATCCTAAAATGCATTGTAGTCTTTTCAGAGTCGTTGGAGGTTGGAGCAACGCACATTTGTCTAAAAAATGGACTGCCAGACTTTTGCCTTCACTCAACAGTTCATATCCTAAAAAGAGGACATTTAGGTGGGCTATTTTTGATTGTTTTTAAATTAAATATGTAACCCGGGTGAGCAAACCTCAGAATTATGCGATCTACTCTGTCCAAGTGTTGCATTAATTCATCGTCCGTTAGATAGATATCATCTACATAGGACAACGCCTCCTCATCAAAATTTTGAAGTAACTGCAAAATTACGTCTGTGAACCTAGCGCTGAAAATGCCGTCAAATATCGACTTTCAGGTGCTATGTCATGTCAGAAAAATCCATTTGAGATATCTAGTGTTGTTTTGTATTTCTTCCGCACAATGTTTTTCATTAGTGTGCATTTTGTGGTGCAAATGTGCGAATAGATGTGTTTAAATGTCTGTAGTCTAATACTAGACGGTATGAATTGTCCGGTTTCATTACAGGAAACAAGGGATTATTCATTGCCGAGGTGCAATTTTCTATTACCCCCTGGTATTTAAGTTGTTCAAGAATTTCCCTAATTTGTTTTTTTAGCCATATGTATTATTGGGTACTGTCTCTGGGGTTGAGGAATTCATTTTAATGGGATCCCCTGATGAGGAGACTCGTCATCCCACCCAACATGATTGCGGTATAGTGCAGGAACTAGCGCTAACACCCTCTCCTTGGCGTAAGAATGTTTAATTGATTCTGCAATGGGGTCAGAGAAAGCTGGTAAAATTACATTTTCCCCTTTTGGGCTCTCCATTACGAACTCAGGTGGCCAGTCTTTTTCAGCCAAAAGAATATTGTAACCAAATGGCCGGTTCTCCCAAAAGAGAGCCCTGAAGTTCCTCGGTATGTCCCCCTTCCAACTGGAGCGTTATTTTGTATAAACGATGGGGAACTCTTACCCTGGTATCAGGTGTTTCCATCGGGATATGCTCACTCAGCGCTACTGCCGCCAGATAATCCATCAGGTTCCGGCGAGCTATTGTGACTTCTGCCGCGCTGTCCAGCATCGTCATTGCCCATTCCCCGTTTATAAGCAGAATCCTCAGCAGCAGCCTGGGCATGTCTTATTTTAATCCCAAATACCTTCTTTTGTTGAGGTTTAAGAGTCTTTGATTTGTCTTCTTTTTTAATGATGCAGTCTGATGAGCGTTGTGATTCCTTTGTCGGCTTCACGTGCTCTTCTGATCTGCACTCTGACCATCCACCTCTCTCCGAACGTGTATCGGATGAATCCTGAAAGGAACGAGAGGAACGTGCATCAGTATCCTCATACCTGTCAGGCTTTCTAATGTTATCACGGTTTCTAAAATTATATTTGTCTCAGTGGTTTCCTTTTGAGGAGTCCCACCTGGTGATTGTGTCTTGTTTTTATATTTTTTTGTTTATTATCCCACTTCTTCTTCGAAGAATCGAGGTGCTTGCTTACAGTCAACCTTTTCAGATTGCCCTTAAGTTGTGGTTTCCCAAGTCTGGATCCCAAATTATCTCTACCCTGCATAGCATAGAATTCTTCAATAATTTTAGGCAATTCCTGCTCCTGCTGTGCAGGAGTGAACTCTCTCAGGCGTTGGTGTATAGCCAATGCTGCTGCCTCCCCCTTTATGTTACTTAACATAATTGCTTATACTGTGGAAAAATTGCCCATCATATTTATTCCCAAGTCCAGTGCAGGTGCTGCCTCGTACTCCCCCTGTACCTGTTTCAATACCACAGGCAAAACAGCCAATGAAGGGGTACCATGTGTCCTGATGTAAACTGCAGCGAAGACTGTGCCCCAAATTGACTAGTCTTCCACCGGGGGAGCCATCTCAATTGGATAGCAAATAGTCAATATTCTGTGTTTTTCCTACAGGCCGCTACAGAGAGAAACTGCTTCAAGCTGGCTTGATTTTTGTGCTATCCTGAACATAATTTGCTTCCGACTGGTGGGAATCTTTCCCATAATAGCATTCAGTGTTTGTGGTCTGATACCCGTGGTAGCCAAGTGTGGCTGTCTAACTTGAGCAGTCGATGCCGGGTTAACTGGGAGCGTTCACATTATGAATTGTGTGAGATTTTTGTAAATGTTCATAAAATCTTCATATACTGCTCTTAATTCTCCTGCATCTAAATTAGCTAAATTAGGATGCGGTGTGTAAGCACCTAAGACTGGCCATGTTGCTCCTTCTTTACTGAGCGGACTGAGTCTCACTTTTTCTGTAGTATGTGGGAGTACGCCTTTAAACTAATTTATATGCTCTTGGTAAGAGAGAGGAATTTCTATCTCCACATATGGAATGTATTTATCTGGTGTTTCATCTTCAATGTAAGTGTGAAACAATTGTGTGCGAGCGTCTGTAGCCGTAAATTTAACCCAGGAAGAGAATGCCTCTGTCCTGAATGCTTCCTGTGCCTCAACCACAAAAGTAATGCTTGCGCCCATAGCTGGGAGACCGTAATGTAACAATTTCATAGTAACCGCATGTGTGCAGTTTTCTGTAATGTTTACAGCTCCTTCCCCCTCAACATTCTCTCAGTTTCAGACATTGTTTGAAGAAAAAAAAATGTAGTATTCCTTTCTCTAAAATAAGATCTAAATTGTTTTATGGTGCTCCAAAAACTGTATATAACAACACACGTAACAAATGTATGTTGAGACAGTCCTTGGACTCATTTTGTGGATGTTTCCCGGCCGCAGCTTTAAATTAAACCAACTGTTCCTGTTTTGCCAAACGCCTCTTGTCTTTTGTTTTTTCAAGGAGAATTCATATTCCATCAACATTATGGTGAGCCAAATAGGAGAGATTGGTTCTTCTAGCCCGACTACCCCTGAAGAAAAAGGAACCCACCCGCATGTATTCACATCTGCACAGCAAGGAAGGTGAGCAGACGCCACAGTTGATTGAAAGTTCTGCTGAATCCACGGGGCGGCGGTCCAGCCTGAAGCTGCCATTAGTAGGTAACAGACTACATCTGATCCGTAGTCCCAGCATCTGGCGTATGACAAACTAGGAAGAAGTGTAGAAATTTAACCTGAGCGCAGTACCTCTAACAGAAATCTGACATATTGCCCCCATCATGTGTCCAAACTCAGTAGTTGCAAGGCGGCCTAAGAGGTGATCCCGCAGAGTTCCCATTTCTTCGATAGCCAACAAGCTAGGAAAGCTGAAGGTTGTTTGTCGCTTGGATCGTTGGGCATAACACAGTCAGTACGCTTGTCCCCTGGCTGTGATATAAAAGGTGCGCATAGGCCCTGGGTGTGATATAGGGCCAACACCTCAATCTTATTTTTTAGTCTAAAGGGTTTTCTCAGTGCTGTTAAATTCTTAACACTGGTAGTATCTGAAAGAAGTGAGAGGTGCTATTCGCTTGGACCACTGGGCGTGACACAGCCAGTATGCATGACCCCTGTGTGTGATAAAGAGTGTAATTCGGACGTTAGAGAAAATTTGTATCTCGGAGATTAGCTTGGGCCAAGGAGGGCCTGTGGTTGTCAAGTTGTTTCTTCTTCTCCTTGTAAATTGCTGCTATCTTTGTCCCAGAGCTGATATTGACATACTGTTGGGCTCAATTAGTACCGTGTGTACCGCGTATTCTCCCCTCGTCATCGGGCTGCATGTGCTAGGAGCGGGCTAAGGTTCTTTTTGACAAAGTCACCATTTCTTTTCTGTCAGTTTTTTACTGCTCTCTCTTTTTCGTTAATTCAGTGTTCAAATGTTACATTCTCGGTGTTTTGGATATTCTTGATGTGGTGCTAATCAATCAATCAATCAGGAAATTTGTAGAGCTCACTACTCACCCGGGAGGTTCTCAAGGCGCTGGGGGGGAGGAGGGTGCTGCTACTGCTCGAATAGCCAGGTCTTGAGTAGCCTCCTGAAGGTTAGTAGGTTTTGGGTCTGCCGTAGGAGGATGGGGAGGGTGTTCCAGGTCTTGGCGGTGAGGTAGGAGAACAATCTGCCACCGAAGGTCGCTCTTTGGATGCGGGGGACGGTAGCGAGGGTGCGGTCGGCGGAGCGGAGTTGGCGGTTCGGATGTAGAAGGAGAGTCGTCTGCTGAGGTATGCTGGTCCGGTGTCGTGGAGTGCTTTGTGTGCGTGGGTGAGGAGCTTGAAGGTGATCCTCTTGTTGATGGGCAGCCAGTGCAGGTCTCTCAGGTGGGGTGTGATGTGGCTGTGTCGAGGGATAACGAGGATCAGGCTGGCGGAGGCGTTTTGTATGCGTTGTAGTCGTTTCAGGATCAAGGCATGCCATAAATCAATTACAGTAAACCAGCCTGCCTTCCATGGTATCCGGTACAGAATCACAGCTGGGTTGGGCACTACAGGGCAACATGGTACAACAATCTTGTTTATTTTCCTCAGGTCTTGCACCACCCTATATTTCCCGTTTGGTTTCTTAATGCCAATTATGGGTGAGTTACATGGACTGCTCATTATTTCTTTTATAATGCCTTGCTTCACTAGTCGATCAATTTCTGCTGCAACCCTTACTTTAATTTCGGGGTGGGCGAAATCTGCGTAGTCGCGCTACGCAAAGCTCTGCGAAACTGTAAAAAATCTCCACGAACACGCAGAAATTCCGCGAACACGCGGAATTGCTTGTTCGCGGTGCTTTTTTCCTGTTCGCGAATGCTGTTTGCATGCTCGGTGGAAAATGTCTCACGAACACACATTTTGAGAACCCGAACAAGCAAAAAATTCCGCGAAGCCGCGGAACGCAGAATTTTGTGCAATTCCGCGTTCTCCGCAGAACGCGAAATTACCCGAATTCCGCAAGCGGAACGGAATTTACCACCCAGGCTTAATTTCAGGACTAATTTTGTATTGTCGAGTAGTTGGGTAAATGGCACCTTCTTTCACCGCCACTTTCACAGGATCTACATTTGCCATTAATCCTATTTCTTTTCTAGTAAAATCCCATACTTCAGGAATTACTGTTAGTTTGACCTCATCTGGTAACTCACCTTTTGTCATCAGAGAATACATTTCGCCTACCTCCATTCCTTGTTTGGCTAACATGAATTTGTAGACTCCGTCTTCATCTAGGGTCTGAATTGCAACACCATGTGGTGTGCAAAATATCGTGCAATTTATTTTACACAATAAATCTCTTCCGAGCAAGTTTACTGGACTAGAGTCGCACAGTACAAATTTGTGCATCTCTCTGAAATTACTAATTCGCACCTCCATGGGTTCTGTGATTGGAGTTCTAATCTGTTTGTTTGAAACACCTACTACTTGGATTGCTTCACCCGAGAGGGGTAGGTTTGGAATGTTTGCTGTTCTGACAGTGGAACGGGTAGCACCAGTGACTAACAGGAAGGTGATATCGTTTCCTTCTACTTTACCCTCAATATATGGACCTGACTGATCTACCGTTAGGGATGCGCCAAGTACACACTCCCCTTCCTCCCCCCTCAGGCACCGTCATTGTAGATCATAGTCAAGGTATGGATCCTGCAAAAGAAACTGTGATGTTACAAAAATGTTCTTACCACTTCCTTCTGGAAATCCGATGTCCACACTGTACGTGGCTTGACTCACAAAATTTGGCTTAGGGGCAGGAGGCTATTGGCTCTGTAGATTTACAACCTGTTGCGGTTGATTCATTAACACCTCATTCTGCGTCTGTCGATTTAAATTTTGATTTGGGCCATTATTATTCTGTATATTTTTACACTCGTTTTTCCAATACCCCAATTTTCGGCACCCGTGACAGGGAAACTTTTTCTTTGCCTCGTCTCTATTCTACCTTCCTCTTGGTTTACCCCCACTATTATCACCCTGGCCTTGCCCCTTTCCTTGATTTCCTGACTGATTGTTTAACTGGAGTTCTTGCTGGTCTGCTAATTTTACTTGAGCCCACATTACCTTTTCTTCTAAAGTCCTTCGTCTGTTATCGATTTCATCGCCACAGTACTTGGCGTATTTGAGGATCTCGCCTATGGGCTTCGATTGCCAGCACAGCATGTGCTGCTTAATCATTTGGGATATCTCTAGCATTAGTCCTGACACAAACCTGTACACAAAGTGGGTCATGTCTTTATCTCCAATACTCTCAAAGCCACTATACCAGTAAAAGGTGTTCATAGTATGCATGTACAGACTCGTCTTTCTCCTGGGTTGTTCTGTCTATTTTTACCCAATCAGTTTCTTTTGGGGGAATTTTCCCTTTCAGGAAAGTGATCACCTGGTGATACTTTTTCATTACGTCTTCTGACGGGGCTCCTGTCTTTGCATTCCTTGGGTACTCATCACTAGGCCAATCTATGGTAATTTTTTATTCTGTCCACAAATCAGCAGGTACCACTATGTCAAACAGACTATCCAGATCTTTCAGCAAAACCTTGGAAACCTTCACAAACCTTTCAACTTGCCTGTACCATTCCACTGGTTTTTCTCTCAATTTTGGAAAATCATTATTAAAAGTCAAAATATCCTGTCGGGTCCATGGGACATGTACATATCCTCCTCCTGGTACCTCCCTCATCGGACACAATCTCTCAACCTTTTCTGTTTCTCTCATTGAATATTCGGATCTCGTTCGATTTGCCTGTGCTTCTTCTTTTTTCGTTGTCCACCTAGTTTTCCATTTGTCTAGATCTCCCCATTTTTGCAATAAAAATAAGAACTCTCTGATCTGTAATTTTCTTCCTGACACATTCATGTTTTCCAAATCTTTAGACGAAAATTCTGCTTTTTTATGGTTTCTGCAACACGTTGGACTTCCCTATGTCAATTCCGATTTCAGATGCCAAGTTTGCCAATTTCTCATTAAATATTTTTGTATTTCGGGTAATGCTTCTGCAAATGAACAGTAACTCTTCCTCCCTATATGGTTTAACCTATCTAAACGCACATTTCCAGTTATCATCTCTTCCAATTCCACTCGTAATTTGAAAATGTCTAAGATTTTCAGCTGGGATTTCGGCTTCTCTATTTATTGTGCCCATCTTTCTATTTCTTCTGGGGTTACTATTGTGGCACTTTTCGTCCCTGTGGATGTCTCCATTCGCACTTCCTTTGAACACCCTGGGGTAACTCCTCTAGGTGTGTCATTTATCTGCCCTCTTATTGGCAAGTCCATTAGTGAAATTACTGATTCACATTCACTAGCTTGATCATCAATTATTATATTTTCTTTTCTAGGTTCAATGATTGGAGTAGTCATGACAGGTATTTTAGGACAGTTCGGCTTTTCCCCATATAATGGGACTACAGGACCTATAGTTACTGGTATCGTTCGTGCTTCAGGGCGTGTACTTAACTGAGTTATTTTCTGTACCAATTCACTTCTATTCTTATTCATCGCTTCCCTTTCTTTTTCCTGAAGTACTCTCTCCATTGTGGTTTCATGAATAACCTGTGGAACAAATGGTGTTTCCAATATCGGGGCACTCTGGGAAATTCTATTTGGACCCTCTTGATGAGTCGGAGGATTTTTCATTAAAAGGTCTTCTAAATAATCATCTTCTAAATCTCCGCTACCTGCCATCGTTAAATGTTTTGTTTTCTCTGAGAATTTGCCTCCAGCCTGTTCCTCTGTCATTAACACAGGATATAAGCCTTCCGCCACCATGGTCTGTCTCCAATGTTTCATTTGACTATCTCCAGTCTCTCGGGCAAATTTTGGATGATATTTACTCAGACTCCTGTTACTTCGTGGTCTATCACTCTCAAATGCTTCTGTCTCCCACTCTTCTAGGGCTTCGTACTGGGTCAATCTAGGTCTGGATTCTAGTTCATTCATTCGAGACCGTAAATTGTGCAAAATTCTCCCATTAAAGGTTCCGAACTCAGGAAATGCTAATATTCCATCATCTTTTGTATATTCTACCCAATTTTCTAACCATACACAGGTATGGTAGCCTCTTTCTTCCATCATGTATGATGCAGGTGTTTTTGGGGGAGGGATAAGAATTCCCTCTCTGGTCTTAATGGGTTTATCCTTCTTAAAATAATTTTACATTTTCTGCATAAATGACATTTTTATCTTTTCTCCGTACATTGCGTGCCTGTGCTGGGTAAGATACTGTTCGTAAGCAAAACATACAAATCTTCTATCTTGTCGGGTGCCTATTAATGTCGGATCGTACACGCAAACTCTGCTATCTATTATTATTCTTGGGACTTCTATTTTTATGACCAATCAGGTGTTCGCTTTTATTCTAATGATTCTCCAATACCAGTGCGTTTTCAATTCTGGCGACCAACCAACTTTTGCTCTGCTTATTCTTTTAACCAATACTTGTGCGGCTTTTCTGTGACATCAGTATCACTCCTTACTACTGACCCCTCCTTTACAAGTTCGCATCAACTACACGCCCGCTGTCTCAACCAATCCTAGCACGGCTCTCAGTGACGTCAGTGGAACACCCGCAACTGACCCCTCCTTCACAAGGTAATGCGAAAAACGTATTTTCTCACAATTTTACACAAATGTAATTAATTAACAACGTAGAA
The DNA here is from genome assembly GCF_964204655.1 of Triturus cristatus. NCBI lineage: Eukaryota > Metazoa > Chordata > Amphibia > Caudata > Salamandridae > Triturus > Triturus cristatus. The sequence goes on from NC_140591.1 coordinate 3,154,592, forward strand.
CATTCGCTACTGTGTCCGATCCGCTAAATTTAAAGAATAGTCAATTTCCTCCACTGCGAGTAAAACCCTTCCGCTTACTCTTCGCCCACTATGAATAAAACATTTTTGCTTACTCTTCACACACTACAAGTAAAACCTTTCCGCTTACTCTTCACACAAGCATCAGAGAACCTGCTACTCCTTCAGTATTTCCCTTTCTAGGTGATATAAGAACACAGTTTCACCAGCGAACTCCTTGCTACCAATTATTCTCACTTTCACACAAAGAAAATAATCCCTAACTCAGTGCTTCCAGTCCTGCGTAACTTTCAGCACCTTCCTGATCCAGACAAGTAACCTCACTGCAGTGTGGCTTCCATTCGCCACCCGCTATTCAATATTCCCGGGAATTTCCAGACAACATAAAACAATACATAACGGGTTTAGTTAAAACATAAATCAATAATTCAATTCACAAATTCCTACCTGTCTAACTAGAATTAACCATTCCTCTGCTACCAAGCAATACTGATGGAGCGGAGTTTACCAGCTCAAGATTCGTACTCACTACAATTCTCACCTGGGCCCATACACATTCAGACAATGAGCTAGTAAATATCCACTGCGATCAGTGTTAATATACCTTAGTGAATTATTCTAACTCACCAATTTTTACCAACCCTAATCTGCTCGGGTATAATTTCCTCTGGTCAATGGATGCAATTTGTAGTTAGAATAGGCAAGAATTAACATTACTGTATTTCAAATGACCACAGACTCGAAAGAGATTTAAAAGTTTATCTGATCAAAATTATTTGTGAGTCAATATCAAATACACGTTAATACACCAATTTCTCATGAGGAAAGGAAACTACAGTTAACTCAATATCCAATTCACAGTTCGAAATCTTGTGATGACAGTACCTGAAGGGGACAAACAGAGAGCAGTACATGGACATACTACACAGAATTATAGCTACCCTGAATGGTGTGAGGACCTGGACATCAGTGGGTCAAATATTCAGGAAAGTTTCAGGACAGGATAGGTGACCTCTTCTAGTGCAACGCCAGCATCACACCCCTCTCTGGTACTACTCTCTCCGGCTCGGGCTCGTCCGGAAACCCCTTCCTGGATGTGCCTCCTCGGTTCTGATTCCGCGATTTTCCCTAGTGTTGGATTCTTCAATCAGCTCATGAACAGCATCTCAGCATGCTCGAGCGGCATCTCTGCATAGTGGTGTGTCTAACTAACTAACCTACCTCTGTTATACTATTCTTGTGTATGATCCACCCCCAAATGTTTCAATATCGTGAAAACCTCCAAATTCTGATTGGGCCAGGCAGTGGGGAGAGGACATCACACCATATCAAGTATAATATTTTTTCTAAATTCTTTGTCTAATATCCCGCCCCTTAATTTTACTTTCCCAAACTTTATTCCCACCTGCATTTCATGTGTGGTACTCAGTCACCCTCCAAGGCCCAAATACGAACTAATAATAAAGTCAAAGAAATACATGTTAGAATACGAAAATAAATGAATTCACTGCATACCACTTATTTCAACTCTAATTCTGTTTACTTAATTGTATCTTTTGCATTAGTAGCTTAGTAAAACTTGCAAGATTAGTTCCAGCATAGCATGCAGGTTAACGTGTGAGTTTCAAGCGGCCATATTAAAAGCTATTGCGCAGCTGCAAAGCTCCCCCCAAGCAAAAGAAGACGTCATACTACGTAGATGCAGTAGATGCATGCGCAGTAGAAATCCAGCGTTTTCGTCTTCCATTTTAATGACACTCGGGTTATTGGTTAGTAATACACCTAGGCAAGCATCCCCTGATACAGTATAACAAATGTAGTGCAATATTAGGATTCACAAACATGTCGATTACATTATTACATGTTATTCGAGAGGATTGCATACGAGCAAGTTTATTTTATACAAAACTTTGCTCCATCACCCTCCTTTCCACCAGTCCAAGGCAGCCACCGACGTGAGCCACAGCGCCCTCCGCGTCCTCTGCACTTCTGCCAAGATCACCCTCACCGCTGCCATGAAACTCCGCAAAACATCCGCGGTACAAGCCTCCAGCCAGTGAGTGTTTGAAGAAAGCAAATGTTTGGTGAGTAAGGGTTTGTGAAGTTGTTTAATTCTTTCTATTCATCAGGCAGCAAGGGGCAATCAGCCCCTTGCTGCCTGTCTCAGTCAGGCGCCATCTTTTCTCCCATGTTGGATATTTCAAATGTTTTTTTTCTGCCAAAATTTAGCAACGTTACAGACTCATGGATTTCTCCAGTATGAAAATACGTAGCACATGCCAAGTAATATCAGCCTAGTCTGCCATAGGTACAGAACACCAGTACTAAGCGGCATGCGCCTTGGTACATGGTGTGATGTTGAATGGTAAATTTCAACCACAGAAAACACTAACACAATTATTAGGGGATTGCACAGTGTAGTTGACTGAACTGAAAGCTTTAATTCTGGAACTTGAAAATACTGAACATGAATTGCCCACACTGATAGTGTGTGATTCGTATTAATGTGCCCAGTTTTATAATGGCAATTTGCACTATTGGTGCCAAAATGGTTTCAGAGATTCGAAGGGTAATGATATAAAGCTATAAATCTCAGTTCAGACTGCTACAGTTGCTGCAGTTACTCTTTCTCACACAAGGGTAGATCAAGACATCTTGGCTGCCATCAGTGTGACACCCTCCGGCACGCCACTTCCAAAAACGTTTCCAGCTAAATGTATCTATTTTCTAAGTGAACAAAATGTTTCCTTTGCTACTATTCCAGGGGTGGGAGAATAACAACCGCAGGCTAAACTTACTGATATCAGCCCATGCTGGTGTGGCGGCCACTATTTCCTTACTACAGAAATATGGAGGCCGACTCAGGGCACCACCTTAAAAAAATTGTAAAATATATATGTAAATGAGCTAAAATGGACAAAGGTGGTGCCAACCTAAACCCAAGGGCCATGCGGGGGGCTGGGAGGGGGAGTAGTCCCAAAGGGCCTTTCCCTGGCCACAAAAATGTTAAATAATGCCATTTTTGTTGTGGGAGTGTACAAAGCCAAACAGGATCTGCATGTTGCATTTACAAGCACAGAGTTCTATTTCTCAAACAGAAGGAGTGAAAGGAGATTCAAGTTCACAAATTAAAAAATGTAGGTAATCAAGGAATGGTTTGTGTGGTGAGGTTCGAGTTATGGTCAGCTCAGTTGAATATAACAGGCCAATGTGCTTTTTGTATGGGTTATATAATAACAATTTACACATTTTAATTTTTGGGGGGGAGATTTCAGAGGTTTTTAAGTCTTGTCTTCCAGACAGCGCTTAGCTGTCTGGATGCTGAAGGCCTCTTATAGATCATACCAAAACCATATAGAGACTTAGAGCCTGTCCCTTGGTTACCATTGGTTGTTTATGGTGCCACTCTTATTTACTTGCTCCTTATTCCATGGCATTCCTTCATCTAATTGTGTTTGTCCATCCCCTGGAATACAGCCTCTTTACCATTCTATTATTGTCTAACTTGTATCCTTCCACTGCTCACATTTAGGGAACTACTGTTTGAGAGTGCACCTGTATTCTAGCTCTCTTCCTTGCATGTGGCTTCTCCTAAAAACACCTGTCCCCCTCCTGTTCCATGTTGCTCCCTCACCCCCCCCCCCCCCCCCCCACCTACTAAGCTCGTTCATTGCTTTCCCTTCCTCTCCATGGCTTTTTTCCCCAAGGTGTTCAGCCTCAAGCACTTTAGTTCCTCCCTCCATCCATCCACTCCTTGTTTCCCCACAATTCATCCCTCAGGGTCCTTTTAAAAAGCATTTTTTGTGAATGAATGCCGGTGTAAGCATACTACTAAGAGCAAACTAATTTGAAATAAGTTGCATAATGTCTTTGTGTATTTGTGTGTGTTAATTGTTTTTGTGTTTTTGTGAAGCACGTTTTGTAACTATCTATCAAAGTGGGCGGCATTTCATGTATCCATAGTATAAACAATGTTAGCCTAAGACAATGTTTATTTATTACACATTTAAGGTCGGACTTAAAGTAACTATTATAATGAAGCAACAACAAATCAGTGAAAAATGCACCTTTTCATTTTTTGTTTCTTGAAAATGACGGGAATTCGGCGCACGCTTTATTGTGAAACAGCTCTTGAGCCCGGCCACTAGTTTCTCTCCTCTATTTGAACATGAACGGGTCATCATATGCCATAGGTGCCAAGGTTCAAGATTTCTTGTGTGTGACATTTTCATAACTTCAGTGTAATTATGAGTGACAGTCAAGGGCTATGAGTAACACTTTCTCGTGAACAGTAGAATATCACCCAGACATTGGGCCCGATTACGATCTCGTTAGGAAGGGCTCCTAACGTGATCCACAACGAGCGAATCCGATTCGGAACCGCTGTTTCCGTACGAATTGTCCCCCCTTCCGAATGACCAAGTATGATGCGAATATCTCGTCTGCGTCAACCGAATCGTTTCTGAACCCGATCCTGTCCGTACGACTCATTCGTAGCCGAGTCGTACTGCGCAATGGAGCTGGCTTTCGAACGAGCGAGTACGATGCACGATTTGGACAGCCATATCGACTCGGTTTTGCTGCAACGAAACGGCTGTCGGAATTGGACTTCGGGGGACTATAGCAGACACCCCCTTCACCCAGGGAACTCCGAATCGATCCCGTGGGGGTACCTATGGGTCCCCCCTTTCCACCATGCACAGTGTGACAGGCACCAAGAGGTGCATGCCACAGGGTGCAGGCTTTTCCCCACCCACCCCTTTTTGCTATGGGAGCCTGTGTACTCGTACGGTATACAGGCTCCCATAGAGTTCAATGGGAGTGTGAGCGAACCAAGTCCGTCACTATACAGATGCATCGGAATCGGTTGCTCAGACTCCCAGAGCACGATTCGCTAGGAAAGCCCTCTGGATCCAAGTCATACGGAGGGCTTTCCTAGCGAGATCATAATCAGTCCCTTAGTAGTAGCATGGCACAGCCTAGGTCAGCACCTGTTACCAGGCGGGGTGGAAGAGAAACAATATATTTAACAGAGATCCCCAGCCTTAGCCACCCTGCACCTCCCTGGCTGTCAAGCAACCAAATGAATGCATTATCATATCATGATCAATTGACATAGTCTGTCCAGACTCTCTTCCACGTGGTACCCGAGGCAGGCCGACTACAGGATGTGAGAGGGGACCCAGCAGAGATCTTCCCTCCAATTAGGCCCCTCTTTTACTGCTCTTAAGACTGACCCACGTTTTGTCATTTGTTTAGTAGCTTCGGTTTGCAGCTGGACATCCACTCCTGTTTGATACTATGGTTTGAACAGGAGGTACTTTTTACATTAATTCTCCGGGTGTGTGGTTTTGCAAATTTGTTTGGCTTGGATATGAATGTCTGTGATAGCAGAATATTTCCACGACGTAATCTATTGACGTATCATTCTGCAGTAGCACCATCTTCTTGCCTTTGAAAAACAGTACTGCAGAGCTCATCTTTTATGCATCTGTCCCGGCAAAGTGAGAAACTACATTTCAGGACACGGTTCTTTTGTGTGACAATCTCAGGCATTACAGTAATGCAAGAAAATTGAGTTATTCTAAGGTGAGATGCCTGGCACTTAGCAGGGCTGATATGCGCATGTTTGTGTAGTCAGTGCCTAATATGGGAAAAGCAATTGCAGGGGCCAAAAGCTTTCGCTAGGAGCCGCTACTGTGACTGTAGAATGCGGGGAGGCAGAGGTTGCCCAATAACTTGTGCCTCGTTTGTCTGGACCTGGTGCCACCTATTTCTTCCACCATGCCACTCCTCCTGTTTCTTTACTTCACTCTTGCAGGTTATGTTTCATTCCTGCTTTGTCCCCCGTCACAGGTTTCTTCTCTTCTTCTTTCTTGTTTTCTCGCCCCCCCCCCCTCTTGCCCAGCATGACACAGTGGTGCCATTTTTAGCATGAATCACCGAACAGCACAGGTCATACCCTGTATGACCACACTCAACAGATGTAAGAAGTCGAGCATGATCAACTCAGCAGTGAGGAGATTACCACCCCGGATGGATGTGTCTGACCATGCCTCACTGGACACTGGGTCTGACACTATATGGAGAAGGCCAAGCATGCTTGACACAGCATTGAGGAAGTTCAGGCATTAGACGGAAGAGGCTGAGCATGCTTGACTCAGTATTGAGGAGGTTCCAGAATTAGATGGAAGAGGTTGACCATGTTCGACTCAGCATTGAGGAGTTCAGGCATTAGAAGGAAGAGGATGATTACGCTTGACTCAGCATTGAGGAAGTTCAGGCATTAGATGGAAGAGGATGATTACGCTTGACACAGCATTGAGGTAGTTCAGGCATTAGATGGAAGAGGATGATTATGCTAGACCTAGCATTGAGAGGGATCAGGCATTAGAAGGAAGAAGCTGAGCATGCTTGACTCAGCATTGAGGAGGTTCTGGGATTCGATGGAAGAGGATGAGCACGCTTGACCCAGCATTGAGGAGGCTCTAGCATTAGGTGGAAGAGGCTGAGCTTGCTTGACTCAGCATTCAGGAAGCTCTGACATTAGGGGGAAGAAGCTGAGCACACTTGACTCAGAATTGAGGAGGTTCTGGCATTAGAAGGCAGAGGCTTGCTTGACTCCGCATGGATGTGTCTGACCTCGCCTCACTGGACCTGACACTATATGAAGAAGACCAAGCATGCTTGACTCAGCATTGAGGAATTCAGACATTAGATGGAAGAGGATGATTATGCTTGACTCAGCATTGAGGGGGATCAGGCATGATCAACTCAGCATTGAGGAGATTACAACCCCGTATGGATGTGTCTGACCACGCCTCACTGGACACTGGGTCTGACACTATAGAATATAGAATCCTCCTGAGGCGGAAGCCGGGAGAAGTTGATAGCGTTTTTAAAACTAATGACAAAATCTTGTGATATTGATTTTTAAATTACCTGTTCTTGGGCACATAGCACAGCTAGTCGAGCACCTTGCACAGCCAAACTATCGCTCTTGCGGTGTGAGGGTCTGTTGTGTATCTTTGCCGCCATTCCCCGACCCAGCTGACACGCCCACTCGCCCTGGCCACACCCCCCCTCAACACCCTTCCACTTCCATAAAGGATGTGCATCTATCGGAAGCGAAGCGGACGAGCGCAGCGGGCGCGACGATTGCGCGCCGAAGGCACGCTTAAGGCAAGCTCGTCTGTGCTCGTCCGTGCCGAGTTCGGGCCAGGGGCCACCCCCTCTGGCTCCGCTGAACCATCCATCGCTCAAACTCCTACAGTACGGAAATACACTTCCGACCAGCTTCGAAATCTCAGGTCTTCGGCAACCTGGCCACATCTTACACCTTGTCTACAGTATAGAAATCCTATGATAGGTCCTCACAAGTGCCCAAATTGCACTATTTCTACCCCCCGAGCTAACCCCCCCATCGAAGTCTCAGCGGCACTTATTAATGCACGTTCTGTGCCGAAACACAAAATGGAAATCGCAGATTTTATTGAGTCACACAACTTAGACCTCCTGTTCATCACCGAGACTTGGGGCGATGACTCTTCAGGCCCAGATTTCAGAACTGCCACCCCTGATAATTATTGTGTTTATAGATTAGATAGAATAAGAAAAAAGGGGGGAGGGCTAGCTGTTATTTACCGGGATCATTTCAAAGCTAAATTTACTGATCTCAAACAGAATGACTGTGAGGCTGTGTTATTTTCCATCTGTCTCTCTGACAACCAATCATTTGTAGGCATTTTACTTTATCGCCCGCCGGGGGTCAGAGCCAATTTCCTCAACAATCTTAACAACCTAATCGAGGCCACAGCTGGAGCTCCTCACTTTACCATACTGGGAGATTTCAACTTCCATCTTGAGTCCTGCTCTGACCATGATACTTCGATGCTAATCAATGATCTAGCAGCAACCGACTTCCAGCAAATTGTCTACCAGGCTACCCATAAAGCTGGACATACCTTGGATGGTATATTCACCACCAACCCACTTATTAGGGCTGCAGACGTGATCCCCCTTATCTGGACAGACCATTCAGCAGTCTGCTTTTCCATCAAACTTAAATCCACTTCTCATTTGACCGGTTCACCTTCTCTCATTACCTTCAGAGACTGGAAAAATATCAACACAGCTCACCTTACTTCCATGCTGAATGACAGCCTCAGCATTACTGAACAGGATCCACTTTTAGCCTCCACTAACTATCTAAACAGTTTAAACGCAGCATGCCAAGCGTTAGCACCAGTAAAAACCTCCCATCGTAGCAGACAGCTCCCATCAGCTCCTTGGTTCACAGAACCCCTTCGCCTTCACAGACAATATTGCAGAAATTTGGAAAGACTTTGGCGCCGTCACTATAATCTTACGGACAAAGTCCTTTATAAAAACGGCCTTCTCAAGTACAAGCATTCCATTGTCTCTGCAAAGAGCGACTACTATACTTCCCAAATCAATCAGGCAAAAAACTCTGCTAAACAACTGTTTCAGGTAGTCACTCAACTGTCTAATCCCCCCACTCCGCGCCCTGTTGTTTCTCAAACCCTCTGTAACGCTGTTGCAGAGTTTTTTGAAGACAAGGTTATTTCTATTTTTTCAGCATTTACCCACTCGGCTTCCAGTACTACCACGAATCAACGTCACCCTACTAATACTCCTATTTTTTCTAATTTTGAAGCAACTACTGAGGAACAAATTAGACGCCTAATCTTCAGCACAAAATCAGGTTCACCCCTAGACCCGTGCCCCCCGGCCACTCTTAATCTCATCCCAGATGCCATCTCCCCTGCACTGACCAACATCTGCAATGCCATGTTTAGCACGGGTACCTACCCCTCAGTATGGAAGGAGGCTATTATTAAGCCTCTACTAAAAAAAACCACGCTTGATCCCCTCCTCCCAGCCAGCTATCGGCCCATAGCATGTCTCCCTTTCCCTGCAAAGATATTTGAGAAAACCATGAACATTCAACTCTCTAAATTTATAGAAAACAACAACCTACTGGATGAAACCCAATTTGGGTTTAGACAGGGGCATGGAACCGAAACTGCCTTACTAAAAGCGGCAGACGAAATAAGGAGGACATTAGATAGGGGTGGAGCGGCAGTACTAATACTGCTGGATCTCTCCGCAGCCTTTGACACGGTCGATCATGTCACCTTGATCGACCGTGTCTCAGCATTGGGTATTCACGATAAGGCTAGAGAGCTTCTTGCCTCCTTCTTAACTGACCGCCCACAGACAGTAAGAATGGGCCATTTTTCCTCCCTTACCTTCACCCTTCCTTGCGGAGTACCGCAGGGATCCTCGCTAAGTCCGACGCTGTTTAACATTTATGTGGCGGACTTGGCGAGGGTGATAAAAACCTATGGCATTGCCCTTACGACCATTGCCGACGACACTCAACTGGTGTTATCTGTCCACAACGATGGGGCAGCAGTAGCTGCCAACTTTCAAGAAGGAATGCTGGCAATAAGTTCCTGGATATCATCAAACTGTCTCAAACTTAACTCTGATAAAACAGAGTTGATGACATTCGGGAAACTGGAACCTAATTGGTCCCCTACATGGTGGCCAACGAAAATGGGAGCTCCACCAGTACCTGTCACCAAGGTCCGCAATCTTGGAGTCACGTTTGATAACAAAATGACCTTCCAGCATCATGTTAATTCTGTGGTCTCCACATCATTTTTCATCTTGAAAAGGATCAAAAAGCTACTACCCTACCTTCCCACCTCAGCTGGTGAAACCTTAATTAGCATGTTGGTCTTCTCAAAAACAGACTACTGCAATGCCCTGTTTTTGACCGCCCAGGAAAAAGTCCTCAACAGGCTGCAGTTAGTCCAGAACGCATCAGCCAGAATTTTACTGGGCATCCCTAAATTATCTTCAGTCTCTCATTACATTCAACAACTGCTTTGGCTCCCTGTTAAGAGCCGCACAAAGTTTAAGGCACTGTGCATCGCCTATAAATCTATTAATTACCTAGGCCCACAGTTCCTTAAAGACGCCCTTTGCCCACTTGATAACTCAAGAACGCTTCGCTCCTCCTCTGCCCATCTGCTCAAGGTTCCGCGAACCAGAAGAGCTAACTGGGGTGACAGATGTTTTACGATTTCCACTGCTAAACTCTGGAACACTCTCCCCCTCCACATCAAAACGGCTCCCACACTTCTTATTTTTAGGAAGAAATTAAAAACCTGGCTTTTCTCACGTTAATTCTCTGCCACAGCATTATTCTGTAGTTTGAGCGCCGAGACACCTCCGGGTATTTGCGCGCTATAAAAAACGCAAGAAACATAAACATAAACAAACATAAACTATATGGAGAAGGCCAAGCATGCTTGACACAGCATTGAGGAAGTTCAGGCATTAGATGGCAGAGGATGATTATGCTTGACTCAGCATTGAGAGGGATCAGGCATTAGAAGGAAGATGCTGAGCAGGCTTGACTCAGCATTGAAGAGGTTCTGGGATTCGATGGAAGAGGCTGAGCTTGCTTGACTCAGCATTGAGGAGGCTCTGGCATTAGGTGGAAGAGGCTGAGCACGCTTGACTCAGAATTGAGGAGTTCGGACATCAGAAGGAAGAGGCTGAGCATGCTTAACTCAGCATTGAGGAGGTTCAGGCATTAAAAGGAAGAGGTTGAGCATGCTTGACTCAGCATTGAGGAATTTCAGGCATTAGATGGAAGAGGATGATTACGGTTGACTCAGTATTGAGAGGGCTCAGGCATTAGACGGAAGAGGTTGAGCATGCTTGACTCAGTATTGAGGAGGTTCTGGGATTCGATGGAAGATGATGAACATGCTTGACTCAGCATTGAGGAGGTGCTGGCATTAGAAGGAGGAAGCTTGCTTAACTCAGCATTAAGGAGGGTCAGACATTAGATGGAAGAGGTTGTGCATGCTTGACTCAGCATTGAGAAGGCTCTGGCATTAAATGGAAGAGGCTGGGCATGCTTGACTCACATTGAGGAGGTTCAGGCATTAGATGGAAGAGTCTGAGCCTGCTTGACTCAGCATTGAGGAGGTCCTGGCAGTGGATGAAAGAGGCTGAGCATGCTTGACTCAGCCTTGAGAAAGTACAGGCATTAGATGGAAGAGGATGATTACGCTTGACTCAGCATTGAGGGGGTTAAGGAATTAAAAGGAAGAGGCTAAGCATGCTTGACTCAGCATTGAGGAGGTTCTGGGATTTGATGGAAGAGGATGAACACACTTGACTAAGCATTGAGGAGGTTCTGGCATTATAAGGAAGAGCCTGAGCCTGCTTGACTCAGCATTGAGGAGTTTCTGGGATTTGATGGAAGAGGATGAACACACTTGACTAAGCATTGAGGAGGCTCTGGCATTGGGTGGAAGAGGCTGAGCCTGCTTGACTCAGCATTGAGGAGGTTCTGGCATTAGAAGGAAGAGGCTTGCTTGACTCCGTATGGATGTTTCTGACCACGCCTCACTGGACACTGCGTCTGACACTATATGGAGAAGGCCAAGCATGCTTGACTCAGTATTGAGGAAGTTCAGGCATTAGATGGAAGAGGATGATTATGCTTGACTCAGCATTGAGGGGGCTCAGGCATTAGACGGAAGAGGCTGAGCATGCTTGACTCAGTATTGATGAGGTTCTGGGATTCGATGGAAGATGATGAGCATGCTTGATTCAGAATTGAGAAGGCTCTGGCATTAAATGGAAGAGGCTGGGCATGCTTGACTCACATTGAGGAGGTTCAGGCATTAGATGGAAGAGTCTGAGCCTGCTTGACTCAGCATTGAGAAGGCCCTGGCAGTGGATGAAAGAGGCTGATCGTGCTTGACTCAGCATTGAGAAAGTTCAGGCATTAGATGGAAGAGGATGATTACGCTTGACTCAGCATTGAGGGGGTTTAGGCATTAGAAGAAAGAGGCTGAGCAATCTTGACTCAGCATTGAGGAGGTTCTGGGATTTGATGGGAGAGGATGAGCACGCTTGACTAAGCATTGAGGAGGTTCTGGCATTAGAAGGAAGAGTCTTGCTTGACTCTGCATTGAGGAGGCTCTGGCATTAGAAGGAAGAGGCTGAGCCTGCTTGACTCAGCATTGAGGAGACTCTGGCATTAGGTGGAAGAGGCTGAGCCTGCTTGACTTAACATTGAGGAGGCCCTGGCATTAGAAGGAAGAGGCTTTCTTGACTCAGCATTGAGGAGGTTCTGGCATTAAGTGGAAGAGGCTGAGCATGCTTGTCTCAGCATTGAGGAGGCTCTAACATTAGAAGGAAGAGGCTGACCTTGCCTCACTGGATGGTGGGTCCAACACCATATGGAGAAGGCTGAGAATCAATCAATCAGGATTTATAAAGTGTGATACCCGATAGGGTATCTAGGTGCTTGCAGGTCCCCGAGGCTTATTTGAGGAGCCAGGTCTTGAGGGCCATTCGGAATTCCGAAAGTGAGGCGATGGTCCATAGTTGCGTGGGGAGGCTGTTCCAGGTCTTTGCTGCAACGTGGTAGAAGGAGCGTTCTCCACTTCTGCTTTGGTAGATGCAGGAGTATGGGCAAGTGAAAGGGAGGCAGAGTGTAGTTTTCTCAATGTTTGGTGGAAGTTCAGGCAGCGGTTAATGTAAGAGGGTCCTTGGTTGTTTAGAGCTTTGTGTGCATGGACCAGCAGCTTGAATTTGCATCTCTTATGTATGGGGAGCCAGTGGAGTTTCCTGAGATGGGATGTCATGTGGGTTCATCGGGGAAGGCTGAGGATGAGACCGGCTGCTGCGTTCTTTATGGTCTGAAGTCTCTGTAGAAGGTGTGCGGCGATTCCTACATAGAGGGCATTGCTGTAGTCCAGTTGGCTGGTGATGAGGGCTTGTGTCACGCTGCATCTCATGTGTGAGGGTAGCCACTTGAAGATCTTACGTAGTATGCACAGAGTGAGGAAGCAGGTAGGGGAGATGGCGTTGAACTGTGATTTCATGGTGAGCTTGTTGTTAATGATGACGATAAGGTTTATGGTGTGGTTGGAGGGAGTGGGTGCAGGACCTAGTTCTGAAGGCCACCAGAAATCGTTCCATGTGATGCTGCTATTGCTAAAGATCAGTACTTCGGTCTTGTCTGTGTTCAGCTGCAGGCAGTTCTTTATCCAGTCGGTGATGTCTGCCATGCATCTGTGGAAGTTGGTTCTGATGGTGGTAGGGTCGACTGTGAGTGAGCAGATGAGTTTGGTGTCGTCTGCATAGGAACTCAGCAAGAAAAAAGCATTCTTGACTCAGCCCTAAGGAGGTTCGGCATTGGGTGGAAGAGGATGACCATGCTTGACTAAACATTGAGGAACTTGCTTGACTCAGCATTGAGGAGGATCAAGCATTAGATGGAAGAGGCTGATTATGCTTGACTCAGCATTGAGGAGGGTCTGGCATTAAAAGGAAGAGGCTGAGTATGCTTGACTCAGCATTAAGGAGGCCCAAGCAGTGGATGAAAGAGGCTGACCACGCTCCACCCAGCATTGAGGAGGTTCAGGAATAGATGGAAGAGTCTGAGCCTGCTTGACTCAGGATTGAGGAGGTTCTGGCATTAGATGGAAGAGGCTGAGCACTTTGATGTAGCAGTGAGGAGGTTCCATTAAGAGATGGAAAAGGCTGAGCCTGCTTGACTCAGCATTGAGGAGGTTCAGGCATTAGATGGAAAAGGCTTCATCACACCTGAATGCATCAGGAGAACATGGTAAAGTTTAGCGATGTAAAAGGCGCAAACCTACACCCTCCAATTTTTTGCTGGTGAATTATAGGAATGACAGATGAGTGTAGAGATCTCATATAGCAGTATTTCTGCAGGTGTGATTGAATAAAAGCCTCTGCTACCTTAGAGGGGTGTAGTCCTGCAGACTAAGTAGCAATGCTTTGTGCTCCTCTACGGAGCCCATCCGAAGGGGTGGAATGCAATTTGGGTATGTTAGGGTTTTAAGTTTTCAGAAACAAACTGAGAAGAATGGGGACTCTGGCAGACATCTCCCTGATAAGATGTAACTGTTTTAAACTTTAAACCGGGCCTCCAGGACAAGAGTACATCATCGATATGAGGCGAGCTAAGCCAACAACCGAATGCACATACGATGCAAAAGGTGAAGCACAGACCAGCCTCCGTTTCTTGTGCTTCCGTCATTCACCCTTTGATGCTGATGTTTGATGACAAAGAGGATACTGGTTGAAGGAGCATGTTCATTGAGAGACATAGCCACACAGTTGTTAGGGTCATATTTACAAGCTGGCGATAAAAAATGATTGCCGCTTTTGCGGCCGTTTTTGGCCGAAAAGCTGCGATAATTTTATTGCCTAATTAGCAAGGCCACGCTAATGCGTGAAACCTTGCCTTAGCGTGGGGATTCCTAACGCGCAGCTTTGCATCTCTAATGAGATGCAAAGTGGGCATTCCTGACCTAACATGACAGGAGAAATGGTGCTAAGCGCCATTTCTCCTATCATCAAGCCCCACGTTATGACGCATAGCATAACCCCTGTTATCGCTACTTTCCTTACGCCTGCTTCAGGCCTGACTTAGCCATGATATCCTATGGAGGGTGGATATCATGGCTAAGTATGTGAGTCCCTATCAGCAAGCTAACGACACACTACGTGAGATTATCGCTGGGTTTCCAGCGATAATCTCATGTTAGGCAGTTAGCGCCAGGATTTTTATCGCTGAGGAGTTAAGCATTGCTAATAGCACGCTATCTCAGCGATAAAAATCCACGTTACCTGGCGATAATTACCCTCACGCTAAGAGCGCTGAGTGATAATTATCGCCGGTTGTTGCTGATAAGCCCCTTAGTTTGGCAGCATAAGAAAGTAAAACAAAACAGCAGTAGAAAGGGGTTGATATTGTGTCTTTGCAAACCACACACCAGCTCTCGTGCTCAAAGGTGACAACATTCCTTGTCCAGAAGCATCCTGTCTTCCAGCCTGAGGGGAATGTTCCTTCCTCTGGCTTCTTTGTTATTCGACTCAGTGTCCTGTTGTAGCTAAACATGGAACATACAAGCTTTGTTTGTAGAAACAATAAAAGCTATCAGTGAGGAGGTAATGATGGCCTGCTCACGCAAATAGAAGAAAAGGTCTGACTTGTTATACTATGCAAGCGGCAGGAGGCAGAAGCTGGCCTTCAATGGCAGCAGAGCGGACATTGTTTTGTCGAAAGACAAAACAGAATTGACTAAAATAAAACCATGACCTCACGAATAACCTTGATTGTACAGATTCCTCTTTCTTCTGGAAGTACTCACACAGCTGACGAATACACTGCTCATGGACTCTCAGCAGGAGTGTGTGTCGGCGTTACACAATGGAACACAATCTCTTTGGTAGGAGTGTCTGCCGGCTTTACACAATGAAATACGATCTCTTCGGCAGCACCACTGTGCCTTACACTGTGTTTTAAGGTCACATTTTGTACTAAACCAGTACATTTTACTTATTGCCTTCAACATTGCAGTCATGTGGATTCCTCGACGTCATGATTTAAAAGACATCAAGGATATGTGAGGATTGCACAATAAGAGGTTAATGGCCATTCCTGAGGGACCCAGGTGTTACCGTTCTAAGCCTGTGCCGTGGCTCCAGCTCTCACTCCAGCTCTGCCTTTCATGTACACCTTCTCTCTTTTCCGTACTATCTCACAGCCAGACAGTCTCTCAGAATCCATCTGCCTGGGTCTCAAACCTCTTCCTGTTGGCTGCAGCTCTACAGAAGTCTTTTCGGTCCCACTTTCACTAGGGCGGGGAATGTATTCTAGTAGCGGCAGTGGCGTAGCTACACACTTTGCCACCTGTGGCGGCTCCTGACTTTGCCACCCTGTCTTTTTGGCAGCCGCATGGAAGGGCGGGGGGAGGGGCTTGCGCCCCTAAAACTCATGCTGCCTGGGGCGGACCGCACCCCCCCTGCACCCCCTCCCCCCTCCCCCCTCTCTTGCTACGCCACTGAGTAATGGAGAATGGTAAAGTGATTCTTGAGTACTGATTCCAAACCCCTCTACAAATCCACAGGAGTGGAACATTGTAGGAAGCTAGCCCCATATATAGTGTACCAAAATGAATTTAACTGTGCAGAGTCCAGTAAGGCCCCTGATGGTGTTTAGAGGCAAAAGTAGATAATACTAACGCTCTATTTGTGCTAGTGTGGCCGAGCAGTTAGGCTTATCCAGAGGGTAGTGCTAAGAATTTGCTGTACTCATAGAGGCAATAAATGACACACACACTCAAGAATAAATCAGAGACCAAGTTGTAAAAATAACATAGATTTTTATATAATTTTTCAGAACAAGAACTTCATTCTAAGGTAAGTAATATTTATTTTACAAATTTTTGAAGTTTGCAAAAAAAAATCACTGTTATGCGCCATTACGCACCATAGAAGTTAATGGGAAGAGATATAAAAATGCATAGAAAATCCCACAGTGGGCTCTCAAGGTTCACCTTCTGGATTCGGGTAAGTAGCACGGCCAGGCCCAATGTGCCACCAGCAGGTTCTCTGGAGCGTCCCGGATTCAGCCGGGAGCAGGGTCCTGACGTCGTTGGTAGCAGGCGCTATGAAGTAGGGGGCCCACTTGAAAATACACTGCACAGGAGGATTTAAAGGTAAGTCTGAGGGGTCCCACTCAAGGGAGCAGGTCGCAAGCAGTGGCATAACAAAAGTTGAAGGGCCCCCCCTGCAAGGTACACAGAGGGGCCCCCGCTCCTGATTTAATCCGGAGCTCCCCGGCATGAGTGCAGTGCTGAGGGGGGCCCCTGCAGCTTGTGGGCCCCCCGGCACTGCGGGGGATGCGGGGGTCTGTATTACGCCGCTGGTCGCAAGGGCCTGAGGACCATGGAAGCACAGCTGGTTCGTCATTACCCAGTCCGGGTGGGCTGGGTGCAGAGCAGATAGGGCAGCCAAGCAGTGTGCGTCGAGAAGGTCCTTGCGCTCAGAGGCAGGCAGGCGGCAGAGGTGATTCCAGGACAGCTGGGCCGCGTGCAGAGCAGGTCTCAGGGGTCTTGAAGTCCCTTGATTAATGCCTGTGTCCTGGGTAGTTGGAGTCTGGATTGGCTTCTTTCTTCTCAGTCATCATTGTAGTGGGTCCGGTACCCCGGGTATTGGCATGGCACGACTCCAGTAGGTCCTGGTGTCCTCTCACTTGGTGGGGGGACAGATCTGACCCTCCGGAGCTGGGTTACCTCTTGTGCTTGGGTGCTGCATTTTAGTCGCCGGGGAGAAGATAATCGGTAAACCGGACTTTGCGGTTCTGTGCCTGCAGGCTACAGGGCAGTAGCTTCTCTACTCCAAAGGAGGTTTTCGGTAATTTGTGGAAGGCTGGAGGTGCTCCGGGGTTCTTAGAGGCCTCACAGTTGCAGGGTGAGACAGCAGGTCACGATGGTCGAGTCCTGGAAGCAGCCAGCAGATTTTGTCTCTAATTTCTGGCAGCTGGTCATCGGTTCTCTTCTTTGGTTGTTGCTCTTCTTAGATCCAACGAATCTTAGTTGCCAGGGCATCGATGCCACCTAAATACCAAATCTAGGGGCGTTAAAGTGGAAGACAGGTAGTAGCCAATGGGCTACCTACCTTTACTGTGTCTGCACCCTATAAGTGACCAATTCCTGTGGGAAGGACCACTACCCTAGCCCTGATAGGTTAATTCCTGCCATCCCAAGATGGAGGAATTGGAGAAGTCGTGTCCGCATCACCTGCCCCACCTTAGGGGTGGCGCTGGCTGATTGTGGTGGTTACTACAAGTTACTAGTAGCTACTACTTGCTACAGGTAGTTACTGCCCTCCTGCACTACAGATAGTTTTACTGCCCTCCTGCACTAGAGGTAGTTACTGCCCTCCTGCACTACAGGTAGTTTCACTGCCCTCCTGCACTGCAGGTAGTTTCACTGCCCTCCTGCACTACAGGCAGTTTCACTGCCCTCCTACACTACAGGTACTTTCACCGCGCTCCTGCACTACAGGTAGTTTCACCGCCCTCCTGCACTAGAGGTAGTCTCACCGCGCTCCTGCACTACAGGTAGTTTCACTGCCCTCCTGCACTACAGGTAGTTTCACTGCCCTCCTGCACTACAGGTAGTTTCACCGTGCTCCTGCACTACAGGTAGTTTCAATGCCCTCCTACACTACAGGTAATTACTGCCCTCCTGCACTACAGGCAGTTTCACTGCCCTCCTGCACTACAGGTAGTTTCAATGCCCTCCTACACTACAGGTAATTACTGCCCTCCTGCACTACAGGCAGTTTCACTGCCCTCCTGCACTACAGGTAGTTACTGCCCTCCTGCACTACAGGTAATTTCACTGCCCTCCTGCACTACAGGTAGATACTGCCCTCCTGCACTACAGGTAGCTTTACTGCCCTCCTGCACTACAGATAGTTTCAATGTCATTCTGCTCTACAGGTAGTTTCACTGCCCTCCTGCACAGCAGGTAGTTTCACTGCCCTCCTGCACTACAGGTAGTTTCAATGCCCTCCTACACTACAGGTAATTACTGCCCTCCTGCACTACAGGCAGTTTCACTGCCATCCTGCACTACAGGTAGTTGTACTTCCCTCCTGCACTACAGGTAGATACTGCCCTCCTGCACAACAGGTAATTTCACTGCCCTCCTGCACTACAGGTAGATACTGCCCTCCTTCACTACAGGTAGATACTGCCCTCCTGCACAACAGGTAGTTGTACTGCCCTCCTGCACTACAGGTAGCTTCACAGCCCTCCTGCACTACAGGCACTGTTACTGCCCTCCTGCACTACAGGCAGTTTTACTGTCCTCTTGCACTACATGTAGTTTTACTGTCCTCCTGCACTACAGGTAGTTTCACTGCCCTCCTACACTACAGGCAGTTTCACTGCCCTCCTGCACTACAGGTAGTTTCACTGCCCTCCTGCACTACAGGTAGTTTCAATGCCCTCCTACACTACAGGTAATTACTGCCCTCCTGCACTACAGGTAGCTTTACTGCCCTCCTGCACTACAGATAGTTTCAATGTCATTCTGCTCTACAGGTAGTTTCACTGCCCTCCTGCACTGCAGGTAGTTTCACTGCCCTCCTGCACTACAGGTAGTTGTACTTCCCTCCTGCACTACAGGTTGTTTCACTGCCCTCCTGCACTGCAGGTAGTTTCACTGCCCTCCTGCACTACAGGTAGTTGTACTTCCCTCCTGCACAACAGGTAATTTCACTGCCCTCCTGCACTACAGGTAGATACTGCCCTCCTGCACAACAGGTAGTTGTACTGCCCTCCTGCACTACAGGTAGCTTCACAGCCCTCCTGCACTACAGGCACTGTTACTGCCCTCCTGCACTACAGGCAGTTTTACTGTCCTCTTGCACTACATGTAGTTTTACTGTCCTCCTGCACTACAGGTAGTTTCACTGCCCTCCTACACTACAGGCAGTTTTACTGTCCTCTTGCACTACAGGTAGTTACTGCCCTCCTGCACTACAGGTAGTTTCACTGCCCTCTTGCACTACAGGTAGTTTCACTGCCCTCCTGTACTACAGGTAGTTACTGCCCTCCTGCACTACAGGTAGTTTCACTGCCCTCCTGCACTACAGGTAATTTCACTGCCCTCCTGCACTACAGGTAGATACTGCCCTCCTGCACAACAGGTAGTTGTACTGCCCTCCTGCACTACAGGTAGCTTCACAGGCCTCCTGCACTACAGGCACTGTTACTGCCCTCCTGCACTACAGGCAGTTTTACTGTCCTCTTGCACTACATGTAGTTTTACTGTCCTCCTGCACTACAGGTAGTTTCACTGCCCTCCTACACTACAGGCAGTTTTACTGTCCTCTTGCACTACAGGTAGTTACTGCCCTCCTGCACTACAGGTAGTTTCACTGCCCTCCTACACTACAGGTAGTTTCACTGCCCTCTTTCACTACAGGTAGTTTTACTGTCCTCCTGCACTACAGGTAGTTCCACTGCCCTCCTGGACAGGTTTGACTTATGGGGCAGGCCCTTGCTTGTTCACATAATACTTTACAATCCTTCCTTCATCTCAGTAGCACCCTGTCACTGGTTGTGCTTTTACAGTCACTGACACCCCCTCTTCCCCCGTTTGTTGCACCTTTTACAAAACCTGTCCTTTTATACTTTATCCATTTTGTCCATTGAAAAAGTCTTTTAAGTTGCATTTTTTTGCCTTTTCTAAGAATAGAATCTCGAATATTGAGTTTTGTTCGGCATTAGCGGGCTCCTCCAGTGAATCTCTTTTTCTGCTTACACTCTGTGTGATCTTGGGCTGCTGGTATTTTCCTCCGCAGGGCGGTTACACTGGCAGCGAATGCAGCCTATGAATACAAGGATACCCAAGCAGGACGTAAGCATTCTTCAATGAAGCTGTGTTTCAGGGCGGTCCTTCGGGGTTCTTGCTGCTGATTGGTGGTCTCTCACGTGTCCTGAAAGAAAAATAAATACTCAGTTCTGGACCATTGAAGCCCTCAACATTCGACCCTCTCCTCCCACATGAGAACAGACCACAATGTCTTTACCTGTTAGGAGTTCACGTTTTTCACCTGCGCTGCTAAGGTCCTTCTTTATTAACTCTGGCCTTTTAGGATTGGTGCTGCGCCCGCACTGAGAGCACGTGTGACCTTATGCTTACCTGGGCAGGAAGGGATGAGACACATCTTACTCCACGCTTACCTGGATAGGAAGGGATGACACACATATCTTACTCCATGCTTACCTGGGCAGGAAGGGTTGACAGACATTTTACTCTACGCTTACCTGGGTAGGAAGGGATGACTCATATATCTTACCGCATGCTTACCTGGGCAGCAAGGGATGACACACATCTTACGTCACGCTTACCTGGGCAGGAAGGAATCACACACATCTTACGTCACGCTTACCTGGGCAGGAAGGGATGACGCACACATCTTACTTTACACATACCTGGGCAGGAAGAGATGACAAATCTCTTACTCCATGCATACTGGGACAGGAAGGGTTGGCTCACACATCTTACTCTATGCTTACCTAGGCAGGAAGTGATGACTCACACTTCTTACTCCATGCATACTGGGGCAGGATGGGTTGACTCACACATCTTACTCCATGCTTACCTGGGCAGGAAGAGATGACATGCATCTTACTCCATGCTTACCTGGGCAGGAAGGGTTAACTCACACATCTTGCTCCACGCTTACCTGGGCAGGAAGAGATGACAAACATCTTACTCCATGCTTACCTGGGCAGGAGGAGATGACACACATCTTACTCCATGCTTACCTGGGCAGGAGGAGATGACACACATCTTACTCCATGCTTACCTGGGCTGGAAGACATGACACACATCTTACCTCATGCTTACCTAGGCAGGAAGGGTTGATTTACATATCTTACTCCATGCTTACTGGGCAGGAATTATTAACTGACACAGCTTACTCCATGAATACCTGGGCAGGAAGGGTTGGCTCACAAATCTTACTCCACGCTTACCTGGGCAGGAAGGGGTGACACACATCTTACTCTACGCTTACCTGGGCAGGAAGGGATGACACACATCGTACTTCATGCTTACCTGGGCAGGAATGGATCACTCACATCTTACTTCATGCTTACCTGGGCAGGAAGGGTTGACCCACATATCTTACCCCATAGTTACAGGGCAGAAAGTGTTTACTCACATAGATTACTCCATGCTTACTGGGGCAGGATGGAATCACTCACACATCTTTCTTCATGCTTACCTGGGCAGGAAAGGACCAATCAGACATCTTACTCCATGCATACCTGGACAGGAAGTGTTGACTCACAAATCTTACTAAATGCTCACCTGGGCAGGAAGTGTTAACTCACACATCTTACTCCATGCTTACCTGGGCAGGAAGGGTTGACTCACAAATCATACTAAATGCTTACCTGGGCGGGAAGAGATGATACACACATCTTACTCCAATCTTACCTGGGCAGGAAGTGTTAACTCACACATCTTACTCCATGCTTGCCCGGGCAGGAAGGGTTGGCTTACAAATCGTACCCATGTTTACCTGGGCAGGAAGAGATGACGCACATCTTACCCATGCTTACCTAGACAGGAAGAGATGACGCACATCTTACCCATGCTTACCTGGGCTGGAAGAGATGATGCACATCTTACCCATGCTTACCTGGACAGGAAGAGATGACGCACATCTTACCCATGCTTACCTGGACAGGAAGAGATGACGCACATCTTACCCATGCTTACCTGGACAGGAAGAGATGACGCACATCTTACCCATGCTTACCTGGGCTGGAAGAGATGATGCACATCTTACCCATGCTTAACTGGGCTGGAAGAGATGATGCACATCTTACCCATGCTTACCTGGGCAGGTAGGGGTGACTGCCTGTGGCTCTACAGCAGTGTCACCAGGAGGGCGGCCACGGTGAGGAGAGGCTCCAGAATCAGGGTGTGGTGCAGCAGATATGGGGCGGCACTGAGGACCTGCAGTGTGCTTTCCTTCAGCAGTTGGCCCGAGGCTGAAAATTAATAAAAGATACAGATGTCATGAACATGTGGTCACATCTCCAGACACAGGTGTGCAGACCTACGGCAGACCCTGTCACACTGCTGAGCTGAGCAGTAGTGCATGCCTCTACAATGTCAGTGTCAGGAGCACGCGGCACTGCATGGCACTGCTGGGGTACAAGTGGATATGGGGTGCCAACTGAACCCCAACTCTTGCATCTTCAGTAGTGCAGTTTTATGATGTTTTCAGCAAAACACAGAAAATGTATATTCACAGCAGTGAACATAATGAGGGTTGCGGGAAGCTTTGAGCTGTGAGCTGGTGAGCATAGAAATGTGAGCACCGAGCTGTGAGCTAGAAAACATAGATCTGTGAGCACCGAGCTGTGAGCTGGTGAGCATAAAACAGTGCGCCCAGGTGTGAGCTGGTGATCAAACAAATATGAGTACTAAGCTGTGAGTTTGTGAGCACAGGGACAGCCAAGCCCTATTGGTCAATCCACCAACCAGCCGTCCTTACCACCATCAGCCCGGGATTCGGAGGGAGAGCAGAGTGGGACTTCCATTCCTGATCCAGCTAACCAGGCTCAGAGCTTTGACTTGATGAGCATACAACTTTGGGCACTGAGCTGTGAGCGCGTGAGCACAGAACCGTGAGCGCTGACCTGTGAGCAGGTGAGCATAGAACCGTGAGCACTGAGCTGTGAGCATAGAACCGTGAGCACTGAGCTGTGAGCAGGTGAGCACAGAACCGTGAGCACTGAGCTGTGAGCGGGTGAGCACAGAACCGTGAGCACGGGGCTGTGAGCAGGTGAGCATAGAACACTGAGCCCCGAGCTGTTAGATGGTGAGCATAGAAATGTGAGTGTAGTGTCGTGGGGGTCTGGGCCCACGACGCTGAATAAATACACAGTACTCCAGATAGAGTGTTATCGTTAGCTCAACACTAACTCCGCCCCGGGGTTCCGGGCTTTTTATTAACTTAATCACGTGGTCGAGATCTTGGTCGAGACCACTTCTAAACACGTTAAACTGGGGTTTTGTACATTACTAAATCACCCCTATCATGACGAGAGGCGTGGGCTGTCCCATCGCCTCTCGCGATATTACATTCTTCCTTAACCAGGAGACAACTTAAAACAATCATCAACACAGTCCACATTCCATTCTAGTTCTGACCGTTAACTACCGGTCATACCATAACAAAATGAAACAGTCTTACTTGGGGTTGGATTGCAGCAGCTCACCCTGGCTGCGACCCGATATCTGGTCGCCGATTAGCCACTGGTTACAAAGTCTTTGTATCTTTGGGAGAGCTTGGGGCAGGGCCGGAGGTGATACCGGCTTTGACTGCTGCGCATTTGCGAATCTGGAGCCTGGTTAGCTGGATCAGGAATGGAAGTCCCACTCTGCTCTCCCTCCGAATCCCGGGCTGATGGTGGTGAGGACGGCTGGTTGGTGGATTGACCAATAGGCTTGGCTGTCTATGTCCAGCACGTCTGTTCCTCGGTGTTGCAGGTCCTCTTTGGGGCGCCCCATCTTGTTCAGGAGTGTCCACTGGGTCGCTATCTTCTGTGGGAGGGACTTTCTTGAAGAATGACACATTTCGGGTCACTGTCTTAGACCCTCTCAGAGCGATCACCATGGTGCCCTTGATGGCAATGACAGTCCATGGGGTTGGTTCGAACGGTGTCCGGAACTTCCCTCCGGGATGCCGATCTTGTACAAGCACTTGGTCACCCAATACGATGGGGCTCTCTAGGGCGCGTCTCCTCTGAGATGCCGCCTCGTTGTTTTTTGTACGCCTTAGGTCTGATAGGTTCGGAGGACTTGCGGCTTTTTCCCATTTGGAATGGTGAGGAATGGTGTGCAAGACTGCTCGGCCAAAGCATAGGCGGCTCGGGGACACCCCTGTGGTGCAGTGAGGGGTGAGTCGGTATTCTCGCAGGAACTGATACACGGCCCGCTCTAGGTTGAACTCTTCTGCCAGCGCAATCTGTATGGTTTTATTTAAAGTCCGCATCAGCCGCTCTACCTCACCATTGGCTTGGGGCCACCTAGGCATAATTTTTCGGTGCTTTATCCGATGGGATGCGAGGTACTCCGCGAGTTCCGTGCTGGTGAACGGTGGCCCGTTGTCAGTCTTGAGTTCTCCAAATAGCCCGTGAGTGGCTATCACTTTCTCGAGTTTGGGAATGACTTCTGCTGCAGATGTTGAGGAGAAGAATTCTACCTCTGGGTATCTGGAGAAGTCATCGACTACCACCAACATGTGTCGTCCTCCAGGGAGACTGCCGAAATCCGTGCTGATCTTAACCCATGGGCTGCTGGGGCCCGTTTCGGTTACCACCGGTGCTGGCCTGCTTGGGAGACTTGTGGCGAGGCATGCGGGACAGTGTTGTATGATAGACTCAATTTGTTGGTCGAGGCCGGGAAACCACACTTTGCTCCGAAGTCGGTTCTTGGACTTGACGATCCCCTGATGTACTCCATGGGCTCGGAGTGCTGCTTGTCTGGTGAGGCACGCAGGTAGGACTAACCGCGGACCACGCAGGAGACATCCTTCCGTCGACACCGACAACTCGTGATGGACTTGGTGTAACGATTTGAGCGTGGCTTGAGCTGCGGCTGTACGCCTGATTGATGGGTTTTGGAGATGCTGCCAGTCTCCGGAGCCAACCACTTGTATTGCCAACTGAAGGAAGTCGTCGTCTTGGGTAGCTGCTATGACTTCTTGCAGTGATATCAGAAGGGGTCAGGACCGTTCAACAACCATCCGGACGTAGTCCTCTGTGGCCGCTGCTTCTTCGGCTTTGGGAGGGGTCACTGGCCGGGCATGCCGTGACAGGAAGTCGGCTGGGTTGCGCGTGCCGGGTCGGTATTCCACTTTCAATTGGAACTCCTGTAGCTGCAGTATCCACTTTTCAATCCGTGGAGGGGCCGGGACGATGAGCCTAGGAATGGCGGAATGAGCGGCTTGTGGTCCGTGATGACTGTAAACGGGTGACCGTACAGATAGAAGTGGAAATGACGGCACCCCCACAGGATTGCGATGGCCTCTCTTTCATTTTGTGAATAGCGCTGTTCAGTGGGTGTTAGAGTTCTGCTCACATAGGCTACTGGCGCCTGTTAAACCTTATCTTTGTGTGGTGTACATCTGTGGGGGGGAAGTTACTCGTCTGTACGATCGCTGGAGACGGCTCTCCCCGGAGACCTCTCCCCTTGTCCTCGGCCGACCCTCCCGGTCCGTCTAACATTGGTGGCCAGCGGCGCGATCCGAATCAACGCGTAATCGTACAGAGAGTAGCTCACCCCACGACGAAACCACAATGACAACCAAAGAGAGCGGATCCACCGAGAAATTCCAGATGGAGAAATTGGAAGAGTACAGCCATCGTGAGTTGAAACAATTCTGCATTGAACTAGGCATTGCTACCACCGGTCTGAGTACTAAAGACGATTTCAAGCACGCCATTGAGTCGTGGGCAGAAACCGGGGCCGCCAGACCCCCGGACCAAAACATTGCAGCATCAGAGAGGAACACCACGGCTTCCGAGGAGCGAAGAAAGGGTCTCTCGCAGGAAGAGATCCAAGAGAGAGAAAAAAGCAGACTACATGAGTTAGAAATGGCACGGCTCAAAATGGACGGTGAACTAAAATTAGCCGAACAAAAACTGAACCTAGAACATCTGCGGCTCCGAGAAGAACGGGAAGAAAAACAGAGGCAGAGAGAGCTCGAAGAAAAGAGATTAGCGTACGAACACGAGCGCAAACTGGCAGAAATAGACCTACGGAAGCAGAACAAAGAACTGGAGGTGCCCGAGCAACCGCGCACCCCAGGAGCGACAGAAAAGAAAGTCCACATCCCCAAGGATGTCGTTCGAGAGGACGACATACAACAGTGGTTCAAGGCCTACGAGATCGCCATGACCTCCCACCGGATCGATCGAAGTGACTGGGGAGCCGGTCTATGGGGGAGGTTCGTCAATGAAGGCCGCGATGCCCTGTTACAGCTCCCAGACCATCTGATGACATCCTATGACCACATGAAGGCTGCCCTCCTCACCCGATATGGGCTCACACCCGAAATGTACCGCCAGAGGTTCCGAGACTGCACCCGGATCCCGGGTACAACTTGGGTGGAATATGTAAACTATTTCAGCCGAGCCTTCGAGGGTTGGATCAAGGGAAGCCACGTAACGACCTACGAGCAACTTTTTAATCTCATGGTGTGGGAGCACCTCTCTAACAACTGCTTCGTCGAGCTCAGGCAGCACCTCCTCGACAGTAAATTGACTGACCCACGGCAACTCGCCGCCGAAGCTGACCGGTGGGAAAGCACCCGAGTAGGCCGGAGGGGGCCGCACGAACAGAACCGGAACAACCAAGGTCAGCACCGTCCCCGAGGAGGAGGAGGAGGCCAGGGACGAGGAAGAGACACCGTCCCGGCCGCTCCCGCTGCCAGCACCCCGTCCCCGGCCAGCCGGGGCAACCCCCCGATGCGCCCGGGGTTCCGAGCCAATGTCACGTGTCACCGATGCCAGCGAGTCGGCCACTACGCCAATGACCCGAACTGTCCACAGAACCAAACTCCGAGACCCCGCCAGGTAGCTGCCGCCGCCCTGGGGGGAGAACAAATCTCCGAAGAACAGGAAGAATGCGAACAAGAACAACAAGAGTGGGAACCGGCCGCCATGATTCTAGCGTGCCTAGGGGGAAGAGACATGGTCCCGCGGGCTCCCCTACCCGCCAACACCAGAAAATATAGTCAGTGGGTGAACATTAATGGACGCCGGGCCGAAGCACTACGTGACACGGGGGCCAGTGTGACGGCCGTCCGCTGTCACCTGGTAACCCCAGAGCAGATCCTGCCGAACATTCTCTGCCCCGTCCGTTCAGCCGACAATTCGGAGAGTCTATGTCGGATGGCCTGCGTCCCCTTCGAATGGGGAGGAGTCTCCGGCATGTTGAAGGTGACGGTCCGAGATGATGCCCCCGTGGACTGTCTCCTGGGGAATGATCTTGAGAGTTCCCCGTGGGCCGCCGTAGAAAGAAGAGAGCACCTGGGGATGTTGGGCCTCCCGGACTGGGCGTGCGTAACCACCCGGTCCATGGCCGCCCGTGCCATCCCCCGACCAGAAGAACCAGAATGGCCAGCACCTCCTCCCCCGATCGCTCCAGTAGAGGACACCGACCATACCGACCCCCCAGAGCAAACCCTCGAAGGGCTCGCTCAGCCCCAGGACCTTCCCGACCTGGCTCAGTGGCATCAAGAAGGGGGGCCCACCCAGGAACAGTTTCGTCAAGAGCAGAAGACCTGTCCCTCCCTCGAGGGACTCCGCCAGCAAGCCCTCGCCCAGAGCGCAGGGGACACCACCGGAGCCCATTGGATCTATTGGGACAACGACCTGTTGTACAGTGAACAGAGAATCGCGGAGTTAGGGGCCAGTCGAGTGCTGGTGGTGCCCCTCCGTTTTAGAGACTTCCTGTTAAATTTGGCCCACGATGTCCCTCTGGCTGGACACCTGGGCCAGGACAAAACCTACAGTCGCCTGGTGACCCACTTTTTCTGGCCAAAGATGAGAAACGACGTCCTCAACCACTGCCGGTCCTGCCCCACGTGCCAGGCCAGCGGGAAGAGCGGCCGCAAACTTAAAGCACCTCTGCAACCCTTCCCAGTTGTCACCACCCCGTTCGAGAGGGTGGGAATAGACATTGTGGGGCCCCTGGACCCCCGTACAGCACAAGGACATCGGTTCATCCTGGTACTGGTGGACCACGCCACCCGCTACCCCGAGGCTGTTCCCCTGTGAACTGTAACAGCCCCGGTGGTCGGCCGGGCCTTAATGGGGATCTTCTCCCGGGTGGGCTTCCCCCGAGAAGTCGTCAGCGACAGAGGCACAAACTTTATTTCAAAATATATGAAGTCCCTCTGGCAACAGTGCGGGGTCACCTACCGATTCACGACCCCCTATCACCCTCAAGGAAACGGACTAGTCGAGCGGTTCAACCGCACGCTCAAGGGAATGATTGGGGGGTTGGAAGAGCCCCTCCGTCGCCAGAGGGATGTGCTACTTCCGTGCCTCCTCTTCGCATATCGAGAAGTCCCCCAGAAGTCCCTCGGCTTCAGCCCTTTCGAACTCTTGTACGGACACCCTGTGCGAGGGCCCCTCAGCCTAGTCAAAGAAGGTTGGGAGATGGCCCCCCTAAAGACCCCTCCAGACGTCTTCAAGTACCTCCTGACCCTACGCAATCAGACCAGGCGATTCAGAGAAATGGCGAAAGCGAACCTTGAGGCCAGTCAGGAGGACATGAAAAAATGGTACGATCAAAATGCCTCCTCCATCGAATTCGAACCTGGCCAACAAGTGTGGGTGATGTCCCCCACCGAACCATGTGCCTTGCAGGATAAGTGGACGGGGCCCTTCAAAGTGGTCGAGCGCAAGAGCCCCGTCACCTATCTCATCGATATGGAATCTCCACGGAACCCCCTCCGGGTCCTCCACGCCAACAGACTCAAACCCCACTTTGTGCGCTCGGAGCTCAGCCTCCTGATGGCTACAGACAGTGGCGCGGAAGAAGACTCCGAGCCTCTCCCTGATCTCCTGAAGACTCGTGAGAAAGATGGTTCCGTGGACGGGGTCCGACTCTCAGATGCCCTCACCCCGGAACAGCGCCAAGGCTGCCGGGACCTCCTGCTGCAGTTTGCGACCTTGTTTTCCCTCACCCCAGGGGTCACCCCCTGGTGCTTGCACGACGTGGACACTGGGGACAGTCCCCCTATCAGACATCGGGCGTACCTCGTACCAGATCGGGTACGGGCCTGCATCCAAGAGGAGGTGTCAAAGATGCTCACGCTCGGGGTCATCGAGCCCTCGGACAGCCCCTGGGCCAGCCCGGTCGTGCTGGTCCCCAAAGCTGCTGCACCACTCCTGAGCTCCAATTCTGCGTCGACTATCGGGGCTTGAATGCTCTCACCAGAACCGACGCTCATCCCATCCCCCGAGCGGATGAGCTGATCGACCGCATGGGGGCTGCCCGCTACCTCAGCATCTTCGACCTGACAGCGGGCTACTGGCAGATCGGTCTCACACCCCGGGCTCAAGAACGATCCGCCTTTTCTACCCCCGATGGCCACTACCACTTCAAAGTCATGCCATTCGGCATGAAGAATGCCCCAGCTACTTTTCAGCGACTGGTGAACCAGGTCTTGGCGGGACTCGAGGAGTTCAGCGCCGCCTACCTGGACGATATCGCTGTGTACAGCCGCCACTGGTCCGACCACCTCCACCACCTCCGAGAGGTCCTGCAGGCCCTCCAACGGGCCGGCCTCACAATCAAGGCCAGCAAGTGCCAAATTGGTCAGGGGTCCGTGACCTATCTCGGACACCAGGTGGGAAGCGGTCTGGTGGCCCCTCTACAACTCAAGATCGCTGCCATCCAGTCCTGGCAGCCTCCAGTCACGCAGACCGAGGTCCGAGCCTTCTTGGGGCTCACCGGCTACTACCGGTGGTTCGTGAGGGACTATGGCAGCATTGTGGGGCCCCTCACGGGACTCACATCCAAAAACCACCCGAAGAAGGTCAACTGGACCCCAGACTGTCAAGCGGCCTTCGAGAAGCTGAAAGCCGCCATGTGCACTGCCCCTGTGCTCCAGGCCCCCGACTACAGTCGGGAATTCATCGTACAAACAGATGCCTCCGACCATGGCATCGGGGCGGTCCTCTCCCAGTTGAACTCCGAGGGACTTGACCAACCAGTGGCCTTCATCAGCAGACGCCTCCTGGCCCGAGAACAGCGCTGGAGCACCATCGAGAGGGAGGCCTTCGCAGTGGTGTGGGCCCTCAAAAAGCTCCGGCCCTATCTCTTCGGTACCCACTTCCGGGTGCAAACAGATCATCGGCCCCTGCAGTGGCTAATGCAGATGCGGGGGAAAAACCCCAAACTATTGCGTTGGTCCATCTCCCTGCAGGGGATGGACTTCACTGTGGAACATCGACCGGGCCAAGACCACGCCAACGCGGATGGCCTGTCACGCTTTTTCCGCCTCGACGAGGAGAGTCCCCAAGAGGATGGGTGACTCTCCCCGCCTTCAGCTGGGGGGGACGCATGTTGGACAGGCCACATGAAGGGCTTGCTCCCTCCCCGCATGACAGGGCCCGAGCCCCGGCCCTCCAGGTGTTACCCACAGAAGCAACCCGCACCCCGTCTCAATACGGGACTCCTGCCCCCGTACATCTCTGTATCATGGGGCCGAACCACTACCGGCTCCCTCGCCCGGCCCGGCCGCCATCTTGGACACTGCACCACGAGGCCGCGTGGCCTCAGCTCGACCCTAACCCTGGGCCTGGCCAGGCCCCGACATCCCGGCACCACCATCCACCCAGGAGGTGAACGGACCACTTGGCAGGTCAATGGGAGAAAGAAGTGTCGCTGGCTCTCCCCCGCCAGGTGCCGATCGCCCCCCAGCTCCCCCGGGCGCTGGCTCCACCCCCCTGCTGGGTGTCTGGACTCCCTCATCCCGGACCTCCCGACCTCCAAGTGCGAGGGTCCGGACATCAAAGGGCGCCAGACCTATAACTGGGGCAGCTCCAGAGCAGGAAGGCAGTTGTATCCTGGAGTCGAGAGACACCGTGAAGAACTCATCCTTGACGGACTACTGGCGCTGCCGTAGCCCTGCCTTGCGAACTATCGTCCTGCCTGCTGGCGCTGCCGCAACCTTCTGCATCCTCCATCCTCGTCGGGACCTGCTGGCGCTGCCGCGGACCGTTGTAACTACCACCTTCGTCAGGACCTGCTGGCGCTGCCGCGGACCGTTGTAACTACCACCTTCACCGGGACCTGCTGGCGCTGCCGCGGCCCGTCCATCTAGAACGCCGAGCTCGAGGATTGTGAGCTATCCATCATATCATCGCAACTACCAGATTGGTAACAAGACTGTCCCGCTACCCCCTTTCCCAACCAAGAGACTAGAATCGAGGGGACCCCTGAGTCCTGACCTCCTTGTACCATTCTATCGTACCTAAAGATTGCTTATAAAGAACGTTAAACCTTATCTTTGTGTGGTGTACATCTGTGGGGGGGAAGTTACTCGTCTGTACGATCGCTGGAGACGGCTCTCCCCGGAGACCTCTCCCCTTGTCCTCGGCCGACCCTCCCGGTCCGTCTAACAGCGCCCAGTCACCGCAATCCTGGCGTTGTGCTAAGACGGCACCTAGACTGGTGGGGCTGGCGTCTACGACCAGTTGGGAGTCATGGCGTGGGTCAAAGTATACAAGGGTTGTGTCTGCGGACAATGCGGCCTTGGTCTGTTGGAATGCTTGCTCCTGTGTTGGGCCCCAGTTCCAGTGGGTGGTGGTCTTTGTGAGCTCTCGAAGGGGGCCTGTCAGGTCCGACAAGTTCTGGATGAACCTGCCACAATATGTGACCATGCCTAGAAAGCTGCGGACTTCCGTCACCGAGGTGGGGGTGGGCGCATCTTGTACATCATTGACTTTGGCAGGATCAGGCCCAATGCTCCGGTCTGAAAATCGGTACCCAAAGAAGCTCATGTCTCGGCGGAGGAACTCGCACTTCTCCCTGTGGAGTTTGAGGCCGCGATCTCTCAGGCGTGTGAACACTGCGTTGAGGCAGACGATGTGTTCTTCTAGAGAAGGGGCGTGACCAGGATGTCGTCGCTCACATTGAGCACTCCTTCTAGCCCCTGCAGGACTGTTTTGATGATATTTTGGAATACTTCGGCTGTGCTGGAGATTCCGAAGTTCAGGCGCTTGTAACGCCACAAACCGGCATGGGTGGAGAATGTCGTGATTGGACGCGAGTCCGGGTGGAGCGGGACTTGATGATATCCCGATCGAAGGTTCATCTTCGAGAACTACTTTGACCCTGCAAGCTCGCCTATGATGTCATCTACCGTTGGCGTTAGGTGGCGTTCCCGTTTGATGGCGAGATTCGGAATCCGCATGTCGATGCATATGCGGGCGGCATCAGGTTTTTTCGCGACCACGATGGGCGACACCCATGGAGTGGGACCACTCACCCGTTCGATGATTCCGGCCGCTTCCAGCATGCGGAACTCTGATTCCACTTTTGGTCGGAGATGGAAGGCAATTCTCCTGTGTCTGAGAGCCACCGGTGCGACTGACTTGTCTATGTGTAGGCGAACTGCCGGGCCTTTGAGGCACCCGATTCCGTCGAATAGGGGTGCGAACTCAGATATCAGCCTGTCCAAATTGTGTGCTTGCACTGCAAACGCAAACTGGATGAGTCGCAGTTCTTGGGCTGTGCGACAGCCGAGTAGAAAACCTGAACCTTCTCTGGAAACATAGACTTTGGCCGACCGACAGACATCACTGTGCGAGATTTCCGTCTGGATTACCCCGCACATTCGGAGTAGAGTGTGGGTCCCAAACGCGTACACTTGAACGTTGGAACGTTGGTGCTGCGGAGCGCTGGCGGGTTGGGCAGCAGCCTGTATGCGCAGAGGGCCAT
Source organism: Triturus cristatus (assembly GCF_964204655.1). Classification (NCBI taxonomy): domain Eukaryota; kingdom Metazoa; phylum Chordata; class Amphibia; order Caudata; family Salamandridae; genus Triturus; species Triturus cristatus. The sequence goes on from NC_140591.1 coordinate 3,187,552, forward strand.
AAGATTGTTTGTGGCGCCGGTGTCAATGAGCGTTGTTACCGGATGCCCTTGCATTTGAACGGTGCACATGGGTGCCGCTTGCAGTGGCACCGAGAGGGCATGTAGCATGTGCACCACGTGCACAGTGGCGGCTTCATCATCGTCCATGTCTCCGCTTGAGGAATCACCGGGTGCTGGCTCCAGCGCGCGCACTGGTCGCGGAGGACCTTGTGATCGCCTTGATGGTCTTGAGCGACAGACTTTGGAGAAGTGATTGACTTTTCCGCAGGCACTGCACTTCTTCCCTTGGGCTGGGCACGTGCCGTCGTGTGGGAGCGGGTCCCCGCACCATCCACAGAGGCGGAGTTTAAGATTATGTCCCGATCCTTGGGCTGAGGGTCTTCTGGGCTTCTGCCGTGTGTCTCGCGGATTGGTTTGGACAGCACAGACTGGTTCTTCTTTGATGGACGCCAGAGCTTTTAGATCCATATGGGCTGCACTGGCCTTGGACAATTCTTTGGAGCGTCCCAGGGTCAGTATGTCCTTCATCACCATGTTATGCTCTTCCAGGACACGTTCACACAGTTTTGAGGAAGCGCACCCTTGTATGAATTGTGCTCGTACCTCATCGTCTTCATCAGGCAGGGTGCACGTGCTCGCAAGTTCCTTGAGCCGAGCGTAGAATACGTCGACAGATTCTTCCGGGAGCTGTTTTGCTTGGCGGAGGAGGAAGCGTTCGTAGTCCGGGTTCGCATATGGCTCGAAATGCGCGGTGATGGCATCCCGCAAAGTGGCGTAGGTCTTCGGGGGCCCTGCTTCGTGTACAGTCTTCGCTATTTTGTGGATTTCCGCGCCGCCCAGATGAAGGAGCATGGACCGCTGTCGTCGCTCTTTAATCTCAGCAGCTTCAAAGAATGTCTCTAGCCGTTCCACCCATTCCTTCCATCGTGCAGCCAGGGAAGGCGGCGGACCAGTTATGGAAAAGGGCTCCAGTGGCGGGACGGTGGCCATGGCGGCACTGTAGTGGGTAAACTCAGGGGCGCAGGACGGCTATGCCACGGCGTCTGTGCGGCACCAGAGCGAAGACGGCATTACGAAGCAAACATTGAAACCCAGGCGGCGGTGTCTTCACTGGTGGCTGACCAGCGGGAGACGGTGTCCGGGGCCACTCTGGGGCGTGCACACTACAGGTGGTACGGACTGACCTCCAGCCCAGGGTTGTGTCCCGGAGGCAGGCAGCAGCTCCAGCGCCAGCTGGGGGGGAAGGATCCACCGGTGAAGTGGCGTGAAGCTGTGAGGCGTGGTAGGGCCGAGGAAGTCCTGGAGGTGAGCTTCTAGGATGTGCTTGGCAGCAGCACCTGAGAGAGCTGGTGGAGCTTGGTGGCCAGATGACCTGAAGGCACTGTACAGTATGGGCGCTTGCAGTGCGCGACCTCTAGGAGGGGTGAAACACGGCTCTGGTGAATGCTCACCGGGCTGATGACGGCGGTTTGCGGGGCATCGGTTCACACGCTGCAGTCGTCCCTGATGTGGCAGCACCACAGGCGCACTTCAACGGCAAGTTCTGGCCGCCACGATGCTTCGTTAATCAGCGGGAAGCCTCCGGCAATGCTCACAACGAGCGAGGCACAACAGCGGGAGGGGCCGCTCGGCGACCAGCAGGAGCGAGGTGACGGTAGGCGCTTGGCACGGTGGGGTTGAGGTCGAGCAGCAGCAGCTGGCACCACCTCGTCGCCAGTGTAGTGTCGTGGGGGTCTGGGCCCACGACGCTGAATAAATACACAGTATGCCAGGTAGAGTATTATCGTTAGCTCAACACTAACTCCGTGCCGGGGTCCCAGGCTTTTTATTAACTTAATCACGTGGTCTGGACCTTGGTCGAGACCACTTCTAAACACGTTAAACTGGGGTTTTGTACATTACTAAATCACCCCTATCGCGACGAGAGGCGGGGGCTCTCCCATCGCCTCTCGCGATATTACAGTGAGCACCAAGCTGTGAGCTGGTGAGCTTAAAACAGTGCACCCGAGATGTGAGCAGGTGAGCAAACAAATATGAGTTCTGAGCTGTGAGTTTGTGAACACAGAACTGTGAACACAGTGCTGTGAGTTGGTGAGCATAGAACCATGAGCCATGAGCTGGTGAGCATAGAACCGTGAGCATCGAACTGTGAGCTGGTGAGCATAGAAATGTGAGCACTGAGCTGTATGGTGGGGAGCATAGAGAAGTGAACACCAAGCTGTGAGTTGGTGAGCATAGAATTATGAGCATTGAACTGTGAGATGGTGATCATACTTGAGCACCGAGCTGCAAGCCGGTGAGCATAGAGCCATGAGCACCGAGCTGTGAGCTATTGGGCAAGAACTGTGAGCTGGTGAGCATCCAGCTGGCAAGCCTATAGATGTGAAGTGGCTAGCCCAGCACACTGAGGATAGAGGTGCAGGCTGGCCCCATTTCTGACAGTGATAATGTGGTAGTACTGCAGCGAACCCCTGCGGTGTCGGCATAAACCGGGCGTGATACACTCGCACCCGGTCCATCTCCAGGCTTGGAGTGTTCAGCGTCGGTTCCTAGGTCCAGGCCAGGCCAGAGTTTCGGGGTGCCCTGTGTATTTATCAGTGCCGCTGGAACAGTTTTCAGCGTAGGGGTGCTGCCATCAGTGTTTCATCCCTGCACTCCATGGGGCATATCAGCAACAACCGGCGATAATTATCGCTCAGCGCTCTTAGCGTGAGGATAATTAGCTCCGGCTATCGTGGATTTTTATCGCTGAGATAGCGTGCTATTAGCAACGCTTATTTCAAAAGCGATAAAAATCCTGGCGCTAACTGCCTAACGTGAGATTATCGCTGGAAACCCAGCGATAATCTCACTTTAGCTTGCTGATAGGGCCTCACAAACTTAGCCATGATGTCCCCCTCCATAGGATATCACGGCTAAGTCAGTCCTGAAGCAGGCGTGAGGAAAGTAGCGATAACAGGGGTTATCGCTACTTTTCTTGCCGCTATGCTTCAAAGCGTGGGGCTTGATGATAGGAGAAATGTCGCTTAGCAACATTTCTCCTGTCATGATAGGTCAGGAACGCCCACTTTGCATCTCATTAGAGATGCAAAGCTGGTCGTTAAGAATCCTCACGTTAAAGCAAGGTTTCACGCGTTAGCGTGGTCATGCTAATTAGGCGATAAAATTATCGCCGCTTTTCGGCCGAAAACGGCCGCAAAAGCGCCGATAATTTTTTATCGCCTGCTTGTAAATATGCCCCTAGGGACGTGAGAAATCCACGCTTTACACAATGAACAAGTGTCGCAAATGTATTAGGCAACAGTGGTATGGTTGTGTTATGGAGCCGGTGATGCATTTCAGAGCACGCTGTCCCAAACACATACACGTGTACTGATGAAACCATACAACGCACAAAGGATACAGCGTGGACATTGGGGTCCCCCGCATATTCACCATCCGCGCATCTCCAGGTCAAGGGTCTTCCTTGGGGGCATCTCAGCAACAACCGGCGATAATTATCGCTAAGCACTCTTAGCGTGAGGATAATTATCGCCGGCTAATGTGGATTTTTATCGCTGAGATAGCGTGCTATTAGTAACGCTTATCTCAAAAGCGATAAAAATCCTAGCGCTAACTGCCTAACGTGACATTATCGCTGGAAACCCAGCGATAATCTCACGTTAGCTTGCTGATAGGGCCTCACAAACTTAGCCATGATAGCCACCTTCCATAGGATATCATGGTTAAGTCAGTCCTGAAGCAGGCGTAAGGAAAGTAGCGATAACAGGGGTTATCGCTACTTTTCTTGTCGCTATGCTTCATAGTGTTGGGCTTGATGATAGGAGAAATGTCGCTTAGCGACATTTCTCCTGTCATGTCAGGTCAGGAACGCCCACTTTGCATCTCATTAGAGATGCAAAGCTGGGCGTTAAGATTTCGTGCACTAATGCAAGGTTTTACGTGTTAGCGTGACCTTGCTAATTAGGCGATAAAATTATCGCCGCTTTTGCGGCCGTTTTCTAATTATCGCCTAATTAGCAAGGTCACCCTAACGCGTGAAACCTTGCATTAGCGTCGGGATTCCTAACACCCAGCTTTGCATCTCTAATGAGATGCAAAGTGGGCGTTCCTGACCTAACATGACAGGAGAAATGTCGCTAAACGACATTTCTCCTATCATCAGACCCCACGCTATGAAGCATAGCGGCAGGAAAAGTAGCGATAACTCCTGTTATCGCTACTTTCCTTACGTCTGCTTCAGGACTGACTTAGCCATGATATCCTGTGGAAGGTGGATATCATGGCTAAATTTGTGAATCCCTATCAGCAAGCTAACGCCACACTTCGTGAAATTATCGCTGGGTTTCCAGCGATAATCTCACGTTAGGCAGTTAGCGCCAGGATTTTTATCACTTTTGAGATAAGCATTGCTAATAGCAAGCTATCTCAGTGATAAAAATCCACGTAAGCCAGCAATAATTATCCTAGCGCTAAGTGCGCTTGGCGATAATTATCGCCGGTTGTTGCTGATATGCCCCTGTGATCCTCTCCTACTCACTGGAGACCTGGCCATCCCTTCTTGTCCATTAAACTCTCTCTTAGTGACTACAGATCAGGTGCTCTCCTCTGGGCTCTACATACCATGCACCCTCTTCTGGTCTCTACAGACCATGTACTCTCTTCTGGCCTCTATAGACCATGTACCATTTAATGGTCTCCACGGGCCATGTACCCTCTTCTGGGCTTTACAGGTAATGTACCCTATCCTGGCCTCTACAGACCATGTACTGTCTTCTGGCCTCTATAGACCAGGTACCAGGTAACAGATAATTTTCTATCGCCGCCTTGTAAATATGCCCCTTAGTTCTGAGCCCGTTCAAGTCTTTGTTTCCATCACACTTCAGGATTACAAAAATATATGTTTCATTTGTGCGTTCGTAACTGCAGATGTATTCTGAAATATGTGCAAAAACCTAGACTGAAAACAAGCATCCTAGGACCGGTTTCGGGGTTTCACCCCTCTTCAGCCAGGATAGCTTGACTCCAGTGGCATGGAGAGCAAGGGACCCACGTCTGGGCATACCCTTCCCACTCCGGGTGACAAATGCAAAAACAACAGTTGATGGACAGAATGCAGAATAATGTCATACATTCACCCCAGTACAGAGATCTGGGCCAAAATCCATTGTTTTTTTGCTCACCATGCTATTCCAGTTTGAAGCCAGCCATATGCAAATCAGTCTTGACCCTCTGCCTCATGGGAGCAGCCCAGACCGAACTGCCAAGCCATTTCCTCCCTGGACTGGAAACAAGCATCCTGGGACTGGTTTTGGAGTTTCCCCCCTCTTCAAGCAGGATAGCTTGATTCCAGTGGCATGGAGAGCACAGGACCCACGTCTGGGCATACCAGTCCCACTCGGGGTGACAAATGCAAAAATAACAGTTGATGGACAGAATGCAGAACAATGTCATACATTCACCCCAGTATAGAGATCTGGGCTTAAATCCTTCGTTTCTTTGCTCACCATGCCATTCCAGTTTGAAGCCAGCCATATGCAAATCAGTCCTGACCCTGTGCCTCATGGGAACAGTCCAGCCCAAACTGCCAAGCTAGCCTGGCTGAAGAAGGGTGACATACCCTGAAACTGGTCCCAGGATGCTTGTTCCAGTCCAGGGAGGACCTAGCCTGGCCGTTTCAGTCTAGACTGTTCCCATGGAGCACAGGGTCGAGGCTGATTTGCATATGGCTGGGCCCAAACTGGGGTGGCCTAGTGGGCAAAAGAACGATGGATTTAACCCAGATCTTTTGACTGGGGGAGAATGTTTGCAATGTCAGCATTCCGTCCATCATTTGTTTGCTGTAACACTTTTCACCCTAAGTGGGATGGGTATGCCCAGACGTGGGTCCCTTGCTCACTGCGCTATTGGATTCAAGCTAGCCTGGTTGAAGAAGGGTGACATACCTTGAAACTGGTCCTAGGATGCTTGTTTGCGGTCCATCGAGGACCTGGCAGTTCAGTCTGGACTGTTCCCATGGGGCACAGGGTCAAGACTGATTTGCATATGGCTGGGTCCAAAGTAGGGTGGCGTAGTGGGCAAAATAATGATGGATTTAACCCAGATCTTTTGACTGGGGGAGAATGTTTGCATTGTCAGCATTCTGTCCATCATTTGTTGTTTTATGAAATATGTGAACAGTTCATTTAGAGGTATTTAAATTGTGTTGTATGGTTCCACCATACAGCCTTTCCTTTCACACATCCTGAATCCCCCAATCGGGTCACAAAGTTCACTTTGAAGACATAGAAAGAATGTAAACACCAAGCAGCACACTAAACAAATCAGAAGACAGCCTGAAATTTGGCCTCTGTCCTTGAAACTCAAGCAGACAAGCACAAACTGTAACGGGTCTTTATTGTTCATTCTCCATCTGAACTGCAGCCTTGGTATTATGGGGGTGCTGCTGCACCCCAGCACCCCCACACCCAGCGCCTATGAAATGTACTGCATTTAAAAGTATCTCATGTGAATCTGCCATGGATTCGCTTCTCCTAGAGCTACTTTGGCCACTCGTCTACACTAAAAATGGACCCCACATTGGTTATTGAGAGGACAATCTAGAACTGGGGGGTTTATTTACAAGCCCCTTGCGGCACAATTGCACCTCCAGAGCATCACTTTTCTGATGCTCATGAGGTGCAGATTGCAGACCCGTAGCTACGAGGTTACGCAAATCCACCCTGCATTGATTTTCATGGCCACGTAGATATGGTGTAAGGCCATGCAGTGCAGGTGGTTGCGTTGCCTTACACTGTGTCAGGGAAGCGTTCCATGGTCATGGCGGTGGGTGTTCCCTTGCAACATCCATGGGTGTTGACGTATTCCCAGATTTACAACGTGGCATAAACCTGGGAATGCATCAAAACCTTAAACCTCTCCATGGCAGGCACAACGAGGAGATATGTTTTTATTTCTCCTCATTTTTTCCCCTTTCCATGTGTGCTGCATTCTGCAGCACACACAGAATGAGGAAAACACCTCCAGGAATTATTTTTGATCAGGAAGTGTTGCAGGGATTCTACACATACACAGAACTATGCGCAGGACTATGGGACCTTGGTGTAAAAGGGCTAAGCCTTCCCACCACCTTAGTGCCCACGAGCCCAGGACCGACTAGCTATAGTGTCTCACTTGCCCTCTAACACAGTCACGATGAAGCAAATGATTAGACACCCCAGAACACAACACTCCCGGATCTCTCAGGAATCACGGTAACAAGACACACCTTTTTGCTCTCTCTCATACCTGTCCACAATAAGAACTTACTGAGGCATGAATATAGTTTAAAATGTTTATTTTAATTATTGTGCTCTAACATGCAGTATACATGCCACAACCAGCAGAAAAATGCATAACAGTTAGCATTGCAGCACGGCCATATATTATAAAGGGAGATGTCATCATATAAAGACAATAGAGAAAGGACCATAATGCCTACCCTACCCCCCCCTTGGTAAGAAGAAGGAGTATTATTATATAATAGGAGACCGCTGGGCTTTGTCAGCAGACCCCATACGTTAGTGCCTAGATGGTATGTCTACATCATAGGAACCGCATTGCTGTTCTCCCTAGAAAGCTGACTCTCCAAGTGTGTGTTAACCAAACATGCATTCCCATAATATCAAAGCATGAGTTTCCAGCAGTGCAGCTGTGTTAGCGTGTTTTGTCTCGGTGCTAGGGCCTGACCAGAACAGACTAACAAGGGGCATTGTTTATCAACCTTGCTCACAGTCTTCAGACTAAACTCCAGGAACGAACAAAGCAGATGGTTCTCATGTGAAAGTCATACACAGAGTCTTTAAAAAATAAAGCCATGTAGTAATGTGTGCAACAGCTGCATCATGGCTGCCGAGCTCATGCTAAATTAGCAATATCGACAATGTCCTTATCGGCCACGTGACACCCTCCCCTTGGCCAGGTCGTAGCACATAGAAAAACAGAGTGAAACGATAAGCAGAGTAAAAAAATGCAAAGATCTTAGTTTAAAATGTTTTAAGCGAGTTCGGAAAATTCACCAAATTATGTGCAGGAATGCAAGCTTTTCCAAAAGGTCATCCCTGTCGTTCACAGCAAAGAAGGATGCCATCCAGTTGAGCAGTTTCAAGGCACACACGTGCTCCTCATAATCCAATGCCTCTAAGAGCATATCCGGGCAACTTGCGTGATACTTGATGAAACTCCATTGCAAGAGGCGCTGTGCACCCTCACAGGTATTACGACCTGCCAACACTCGAAGTGCACCGGCACGCATCAAAAGGCCGTCCCTAGAACAGGCCTGGTCATGGGCCAGTAACGGACCCATTAACAGATCATAATCTAGGTCAGCACCGGATGTGTTGGAGAGGCGGATATCCAAGGCCCAACAGAAAGGGCACCGTCGGCAATAGAACAGAGGTTGCACGCAAGTGAAATAGGCGAAGCGAAAAGTAAGTCCATATCTCACACCAAGCGTTGCCAATGGCAAACATCCAAACAGTTGCAATTGTCCTGGACTGTGCAGTACCACAAGATGGGCAGCCATTGCGTAACAGGAGCAGAAGTACCAGCACGCCGCATGCCAGTAAGATGATCAATGGAAACCCTGCGAAGGAGCTGGAAAAATAGATTGAATAAAGGCTGTTATTACTCCCAAAATAGTCTAAAAAGAGGAAACAAGGCTGGATCCCACCAGCTTAAAAAAAGAGCAAGACCTTCAGTATCAGACGCATTAAATATTTGGTGTGTTAATTCTCCAAAATGGAGTGAGAGATTTGTATTTAGTAGCGAGTGTACCTCACTTGCGGTTCTCGCCACCTGCAATTCGAAAGTTTCTCACACTGATGTGAGAGCCACTTCTTGTTGAAACAATAGCGCTTTGAGTCTGCTTAGTTTATTGAAATCTGTTTTCAGAGTTGGAATGGAAGGCCAAAGCGAACTATCTACAATCCCATGCAGGGGTGGAAAAAGGACATTGCTGCACCAAGTAACTTGTTGCGAAACCGTTTCTACAAACGGGATGCCGGACCGTAAGCCACAGCAGTCGTGGTTATTCAAAATAAGATAACTGCCATTTGAAAATAACGTTAGTGCGGGAATAATAGCTGGGACTGGCGTACCTTTTAAAAAACAAGCCAGATTCGGTGCCGACACGTTACAGGCGCCGTGCAATTTAACTTGCTTGCAAACTAGGGAATGTCCCACAGTGGAATCACAATCCTCCCCTGTGAGGAAAACTTCCTTATCTGCATGCTGACATCTGTAGGAAAAAGGCAATGACCATAATTCATGAATAAAAGCACTACCCAGTGGTTTAAAGCGCCCAACCGGGAAGTGTTTCATGCAAGATGTAAACTGAAATAGTGAGAAGGGCAGTGAAATAATGCCATGTATCAACCACACCTCTGAATCAGTCTCTGCTACAGAAAAAGGTAACTGGTCTAATTGAGCTATATGCAGCAACTTATAAGTTGCGTCTTTCATGGACATACATTTCTGTTTATCAGTCAAATTAAATGGTAAAAAACGTGCAGAAGCATTCACTTTTCCCATTTTGAGCGTTTGTAACGTCCAAGCAAATTGCATCACAGAACGCAATTGATTTTGACCATGATACAACACAGATACATCATTCTGTACAATACCAATAACAGAGGAAACAATATTATCTAAGGTGCAAATACGGGAAGACAATGTATTAATGTTATTATCAACAACTGCAAGAACTTTTTCCAAATTAGCTTGGTCGATTTGACACAGGGGCAACGCAGCTTCCATCTGTGATAGTTTCCACAATTCATTATATGCCTCATAAATAAATTGTTTTGCTCTAGGTGATTTTGAACCTAAAGGAAAATCAGGAAAATCAATGATATCCGACAAAATTGACAGGTGTTGTTTCACTGACGACTGGGTAGAGTGTCCCAACCATTGCTGACACAGTTTCTCCACTGAATACGTGGTGACTGAATGAGAATGCAGGAAACGTGGATCAGGTCTGATTTGTGTCAAACCTGGCGCTGTATTCAGAAAACACAGCTGACATGCATCGGAACTTATTGGCCACAGTAACCATCCCTTGGGGTCGACATCAGAAACATTGACATTACCATTTCGGAATTGGGCTAGGAATACATCAATCATAAGATTGGTGTGTGTACACTACATATCATACTCAACCAATGATGGAATTGAAGGAATATTTGGCTGTAGCGAAATCAAAACAAGTAGTTTTAGGAGAGTAGGATCTGCTTCACATGTTTACCCCTACTTTTTGCTGGTGTTTCACTGTTTTTCGACTTTAGTCTGTCTGGGACTCTGCTATTCAGGGCCCCAGCCTAGCTGCTTCCTCTCTAAATTGATTGCATCTACTTTAGGTACACTCCAGATTGGATTCTGGGGTACCCTTGTGAGTCCCTAGTATATCGTATACTATGTACCCAGGGCATAGGTACCCCAGAGTCCTACCAGGGGCTGAAGCATGTATTGTGCCACCCCTGGAAAGCCCTCCAAAATGGCAACATAGGTCTGCTACTGCAGCCTGGGTAAAGTGGTGCATGCACCCCTTACTGAGGTATAGGTTCACTATACCTCACCTATCACTGCACATAGTAACCTATCAGTCACCCCTATAGCAGGCCTCGTCAATCCTGAAGGCAGGGTGCTTGGTTATATGTGAAAGGGTGCCCAGGCATGAGCTGAGCCCCTCTGCAGCCTTCGGAATCTCTTCTCCGGGGTTGTCAGTGGGGCATCCTGACCATATAATCTTAAGTGCATTATATCTTAAACGCTAACTTTGGACTGGCTGTACGTAAACATGTCCTGTTTGGTATCAAATACCTTGGAATCATACCCCCACATCAGTTCTTGATGTAAGGATATGATCCCACCCTTCTAGAAGGAGAGACATGGCAGTACTGGTATAACCGGTAGAAATCTAATAGAGCTCTGGCATCACAAAATGGATGCTGCAGCCACAGACACGGGTCTGGCCTCCTGCTGCTGACCGAAACTCCGTCAGGGGAGGCCTGGACAATAGGTTTCCTGTCACAGGGAGGTGTAACCACCTTCAAGACAGGATGATGTGTATTGGGGCTGGGTGGGAGCACTCTCAGAGTGCTTTGAAGTCCTGCACTGGGGGCCCATTTGGTGTCCCCTGTGCATAGTCCAGCTCAAACCGGTTCAGGGGCTGCTCGGGCGCGAAATTGGACAAAGGAAATGGGTGTAGCCACCCCTCTTTCCAAACACTCCCATAGGAGGGTCCCCAGAGCTAGTCCAACCCCTTCCTTAGGTATAAGTAAGGAACCTCTGTAACCAGAATTTTAGATATCCCTGGACGAAACTCTGAAGCTGAATCCTGGAACTTCGATGCTCTACTAAAGACTAGAGGACTGAAGAAATCTCCCTTGGGGTCAAGGAGTGGATCCCCTGCTTGGCAAGCTCCAACAAAGGAATTTGCCAGTCTGCATTTCCGAAGCTCCCGCTGGACTCTGAAGTATTTGCAGCCCAGGAAGGGGATTTCCAAACATCTCAGAGGCCGACCCGAGTACCCAGCAAAGCTAAGACCCGCAGCCCTCGTGAGTAGCTTGGAACTGGAACTCCTGGTCACCGTGCACTTTTGCAAGTGCATTGATTTCTCGATGTCTCCTGAGGTCGTGCTTGGGGTTACTTGTAGCCCCTACCTCAAGCAGAGAATCCACTGACAATTGTTGGCCTAGTCACCCCGAGTGACCCGTGGGCAACTTTGATTTTCCTTGGGCTTCCCTGGTTGCTCCAGACATGCCCTGACTCCCAACCAAGTGGTGAGACCCTCAGATCTTGCTGGTCTGCACCGAAGCATCTTTCTCTTTTCTGCGTGGTTTGCTGTTGCCAAGGCTATTTGTGTCCAATCCAGGCCACAATGCTGCAGCACTCGACATCCTTCGTGGGACAGCTCGAATCCAGCTCCTGGTCATCCTCGACGCCTCCTGGTCTTCATGGCTGAAGAGTCAAGCTTCACCTTCTTCACCTGAAATCACCCGACTTTGGTGGGCATTCGCCTATCGTCCTCCTGGTCACTGGCTAGTGACTCGGACTGTGTCCCCTCTGCTTTCAGGTTCTTCTCGACTTTGATCCAGGCTTGGATCTCTTTGGGCACTTCGCATCTTCCCGGCAGCAGCACTTCTTTGCCGATCCCATTGAAATTGACGATGCGACCTGACACCATTTGACACCTATGCACCCGGCTTCCCGGGGTGAGGTAACACGAGTACTCCGGTGCTCCCATGGGTGTTGACACTAGAACTTCCTAATTCCAAAAGGGTTTGGTCCTGACTCATTTCTAAGTGTCCCTAATCTTTAAAAATCTAACCTCGACTTTCTCCAAAGAAGCTAACGGGAGCTCGTGGCTGTGTTCACACACTGCACACGGCCCCCGTGGGTCCCATGTGTCACTACCTTGGGTGGTTCCTTGGGGTCCCAGCGATTCTACAGGCTCTAGGCCTTGTGTCTAGTTAAGTTGTGGTTCTTATACCACTATTTTAGTATATGATTTGGCTCGCCCCTAGGGCCTGACGTGTATTTGTGCTTTTTACTGTCATATTTGAAGTGTAACTTATGTGTTTTGACCTCTAGTCTCATAAAGAGTCTAGGAGGGTATGTTTAGAAATAAATACATATATTTTATATATACCTGGTGTGGTTGTCTTTCATTTAGGCACTCAAGAGATTATAGACTGGTAAAACAAGCTGCTTTACCTTCCTTCAAGACTTAACCTGCAGGCTGCTCTCCATAGCTGCCACTAGGATAGCTTTCAATAAAGGTTGTCTTTAACCTATAACCAATAAGGGGTCGTTTGGACTTTTGCAAGGTGCCCACTATAACTAGTGGACAGCATATACCAGGCCAACTTCTCACATTGGTGTGCAGCGTGTGGGATTCCAGCTTGCTATTGTTTTACCAGATAATCTCAATTCAGTGACTAACTGAAAACCACTAAAGGTAACCTAGGTACATAAAATACAAGCTTTAGAATACAGTAAGTTCTACTGAACTTAGAGCTGTGTGTTAAGGGCTTAGCACACCCTTTCTATAACTCAAGAGAGTTTAGTACGCCACACTAGAGTAGGTAATGCAATACACCACACCTCACTAGTAATGTCTTCAAGGCCAGGAACCAGTGGGTCCCTACCAGAAGCCAAAGTATGAGGAAGCTCAGCTTGAAATCAGAAAGAAGCAGGTAGCCCTAGATAAGGAGGCCCTAGAGCTCTACGGAACTTGAAAATTTGGGACTAGAGTCCCATGGTGGTAGCAACATCAATAGAGATAGGGAGAGGTCTCATGACCATAGAAACCTGAATAAGATTGTCCCTCCCTACCATAGTGGGGATGACATCCACAAATGGATAACTGCACTGGAAAGGGCCTGTAAAGTTCCAAGGGTCCCCCAGGAGCAGTGGGCAGCAATCTTATGGCTCTCCTTTGCAGACAAAGCTAGAGATAAGCTCCTCACTGTTAGAGAAGAGGAGGCAGATGATTATAATAGTCTGAAAAGTGCATTAATTGAAGGGTTTGGCCTAACCACTGAGCAATACAGGTTAAAGTTCAGGGAAACCCAGAAGGCACAGACTCAGGACTGGGTAGACTTTGTAGATTGTGCTACTAAGGCTCTGGGGGCTGGTTACTGGGCAGCAAAGTGCATGACTTCCAAGGATTGTATAATTTAATTATGAGGGAGCAGGTCCTTAAGAACTGTCAAAATTAGCTGTTGCACCAGTACCTGGTGGACTCAGATCTGACCTCTCCCCAAGAATTGGGAAAGAATGCAGACAAGTGGGTCAGAACCAGGGTGAGGCAGAAGGTACAGAACCAAGGTGGTGAACCCAAGAAGCAAGATCCTAAAATCTATGACAAGGGTGGGGAGTAGGGTAAAGACCAGAAGTCTTCACAAGGTCCCCAAAAATCTTCTTCAGGTGGGGATTCACAGACTAACAAGGGAAAAGGCCAAAAGAAACCATAGTGCAAAATCTGTAAGCAGAAAACTCACTGGGCAAGTGACTGCACCAAGTCCAAAGAATCTACTCCAGCCACCATTGCCCCTAAGGCAACTGTTCCCCCTACTACAGCTACAATTGCTGGTGGTAATGTTCAGAATAAGGGTGTAGTAGGGTTGACCCTGGGTTCTGAGATGGACTCTGGCCTAGTCAGAGTTCCAACTCAGGCTGCCCTAGTCTGTGATGGGGGCATGGATATGTCCTCCTTTGTGAGTCCCAGTAATTTGGGCAAGTACAGACAGCAGCCTTTGATAAATGGAAAAGAGGCTTTGGCATTCAGGGACACAGTAGCAAGTGTCACAATGGTGACAAAAGATCTTGTGGATCCTGGGCAGATTATACTTGGTGAAATGTACCAAGTGACCAATGCTAGCAATGTCAGAACAGACCATTCTCTGGCAGTTGTTAACTTCTCCTGGGGAGGGGTAACTGGCCTTCAGAAGGTTGTGGTAAGCGTAGACATACCAGCACAATGCTTGCTTGGCAATGATCTAGAAACTTCAGCTCGGGCTGTAGTGGAGCTCAGAACACATACAGAAATGTTAGGGAGCCCTGCTCATGTCTTTGCTGTGACTAGGTCACAGGCCAAAATGTCTAACACTGGACAGGCCCTGGATTCTGGAATAATTGGCCAGGTGCCTCCCGAGAGGAGGAGCAGTAGGGTTAAGGCAGTGCCTTCCCACCTAACTCAAAATGCAGATCAGTCTCCTGAGGGATATGATCTTGAGCCTGAAAAAGGAACTGTCCCAGGTTGAGTTCTTGGGAAAAGGGAGCCCTTCCAGGTCAGATCTGAGCCAGGAGCAGAAAACCTGCCCCTCTCTTGAACCCCTCAGAAAGCAAGCTGCTGATAAGGCTGCTGGGAATGCTAGTGGCACCCATAAAATTTATTGGGATGATGGACTTCTTTATTCAGAGTGTAGAGACCCCAACCCCAAGCCTGGTACACCCAGGAGGTTGGTTATACCTCTGAAGTTTAGGGGCTTCCTATTGACACTAGCCCATGATATTCCTTTAGCAGGACACCTGGGCCAGAACAATACTTGGGACAGAATTGTCCCTCACTTTCACTGGCCCCACATGTCTGAAGACACTGAGGAGTTTTGTCTCTCCTGTGTAACCTGCCGAGCCAGTGGCAAGGCAGGTGGAACCACAAAGGCCCCCCTGATACCACTACCTGTGGTGGGGGTTGCCTTTGAGAGGGTTGGGATTGACATTGTTGGTCCCATGGATCCTCAAACTGCATCTGGGCACAGATTTATCCTGGTGGTGATGGACCATGCCACTAGGTACCCAGAGGCAACCCCACTTAGGACCACTACAGCACCTGTGGTGGCAAGAGCTCTCTTGGGTGTATACTCAAGTGTAAGCTTTCCTAAGGAGGTAGTATTTGACAGGGACGCAAACTTCATGTCTAGTTACTTGACTGCAATGTGGAAGGAGTGTGGAGTGAACTACACGTTCACCACACCCTATCACCCACAATGCAATGGTTTAGTTGAAAGATTCAACAAAACCTTAAAGGGCATGACCAAAGGTCTCCCAGAAAAGCCTAGGCGCAGATGGGACATCCTTTTGCCCTGCCTTTGTTTGCCTACAGGGAGATGCCACAAAAGGGGGTTGGTTACAGCCCTTTTGAACTTTTGTTTGGCCATCCTGTTAGAGGTCCTTTGTGTCTGTTGAAGGAGGGATGGGAGTTACCTCTCAAACCGCCTAAACAGGACATAGTGGACTATGTACTTGGTCTTCGCTCCAGGATGGCTGAGTACATGAAAAAAGCAACTAAAAACCTTGAGGCGAGCCAGGAATTACAAAAGACCTGGCATGACCAAAAGGCTGTACCGACTGTTTACCAGCCGTGACAAAAAGTGTGGGTGTTGGAGCCTGTGGCCCCAGCAGCCCTCCAGGACAAATGGAGTGCCCCCCATACAATTGTTAAACAGAAAGGGGAGGTCACCTATTTGGTAGACCTTGGAACCCCTAGGAGTCCCTACAGGGTACTTCATGTCAACAGACTTAAACCATATGTTGACAGGACAGACATGGGCTTTGTGAGAAGTTGGCCTGATATATGCTGTTCACTAGTTATAGTGGGCACCTTGGATCAGTGCAAACAATTTCTAATTGGTTATAGGTTAAAGACAACCTTTATTGAAAGCTATCCTAGTGGTAGCTAGGGAGAGCTGCCTTCAGGCTAAGTCTTGAAGGAATGTAAAGCAGCTTGTTTTTCCCGTCTATAATCTCTTGAGTTACTAAATGAAAGATATCCACACCAGTTAAATATATAAAATATCAATCAAAGGCTTTATTTCGATATAGATATATCTTAAAAGCATACATGTAAAATACACACATTAACATTTTAAAAAACATCAGTACATTGCGAAAAGACCAAACAATTCAGATCCGCTACTGGTGTTGATAAATTAGATAAAAACCAGAGAACTAGAATAAAAACAAATTAAACGAGATAAGCAAGCCTAATTGATCTGATACGCCAAGCCCAACCAAGGAACTTGGCTAACCCACAAACAAAAAGGGGACGGGGGTCACTTTTTAGTATTCGGATGGCCTCTATATGGAACCTGGTGCCCAATATTCTGCAAAGAGGCTTGAGCCATCTCCTTCGGGGGGCTGAATAAGCCAAACATTCAAACAGTAAATGGGGCACAGACTCAAGCCTGTTTTCGCAAAAGGGACAGGAAGAAATTGTCTGGCTTGGGGCCTTCCACCTAGATGTCAGTTCACCAACAGGAAGTAAACCTATTCTAAATTGAAAGTACAACGCCCTATCCTTGCGGTTTGTAATAATGTCCAGATAAGGTTCGCAGAAACCCATATCCTTAATTAGGAGAAAATCCATGGATGTCCTACATAGATTGGCATCACTATTTCTAGTACCCGCTACCCAGGCCCAATAAATCGTTTTCAGCTCCAACTTAGGAGGAGCAGATCTGTTGGTCCAATATTCGCCGAGGCCAAGGTTGTAGAGAAGACGCTTGACTTCCCTCAACCAAGGAATCTTGGCCCAGGCTGATGAACCCAGCACGTCAGTTAGGCCGTCTGCGTAGCTGGATAGTTCTGGCGTTCTCCAAATTCTTGCCCATAAGAGAAGAGGGCGAAGCCTTGCATGGTCTCTCAATGGGCGGATTCCTGTATCCAGGAACAAGGGGAGGTTTGGGGTACTATACGGAAGCCCCATTAGATCTTTTAGAAATTTGTTTTCTGAACGAGAAAGAAGATCTGCCTTTTGGACCCCCCAAAGTTCAGCTCCATATAGAGCGGCGCTTACAGCTTTTGCCTTGTAAATGTCCAGGACAGCAGCGATAGGTTTTAAGGATGAGGCACGATGTTCCTTAAGCAAGGCCCCCACTACCCTCTTATGTGTCAACAACATCTTTTGGAGGTGGCAGTTCCAGCTCATAGAGTCACAGAGTCGGACGCCCAGATAATCGAACTCTGAGACTCTCTCCAGCGCGACAGAGTCTAATGTCGGTGGTTTGGCCAGTTTTTTAGGGGGATTAAGGACCAGATACTTTGTCTTTGCAGTGTTAATGACCAACCCTCTTGCATCACAGAAGGACTTAAAATTGGTTAGCAAGCTCTGCAGACCTGCCGGGGATTTTGAGATCAGGAGGGTGTCATCTGCGAATAGAAGGGTAGGTATTCTTTTGCCAGCCAGGGATGGTGCATCTGCTGGATGTTGGAGCAGGTGCTCCACCACTCCATTAACGTATAACGAAAACAAAGTAGGAGCAAGAACACATCCCTGGCGAACCCCTCTATTTACAGGGATGCATGCTGTTTTTTGCCCCTGGCTACCCCACCTGATCTGTGCAAAGTTGTCCGCATGTAGATTAATTAGCAGGTTTAGCAAATAGGGTGGAATACCCAGTTCGTTTAATACTCTCCAGAGTTGGCTACGGGGTACTAGGTCGAAGGCAGTCCGCAAGTCTATAAAGGCGAGATATAGACTGCCCCTAGCCAGGAGAACGACCTTCCAGTAAAGCATCATTAATCTGAAGGATTGCTCAATTGTCCCCGTGCCTACTCTGAACCCTGCCTGGAAATCAGAGAGGATGCCCTTGTCCTCCACCCACTGCAGTATCCTGGTTAAAACCACCTTACCAGCCACCTTTTGAGAAGTGTCTAGAAGACTTATTGGACGGTAGTTGGCCGGGTCGTTCCGACAGCCTTTCTTAAAAATAGGAACGACCTCAGCACCCTTCCATGAGGTTGGAAGAGATGCCCCTTCGAAGTTGGAATTTAGTAGGGCAGAGATAAGTTTTCCCCAATGATCTGGGTTAGCACGTAGCAGGTCTCCGGGAATTCCATCCAGGCCTGCTGCTTTATTGGGGACCAAATTATTTATTGCCCCCTCCACTTCCTTAGGTGTAAACTGAAGCTCATCCTTAAATTGGGCAAAGTCGTAAGGATGACAGGGACTCAGGGTCGCCCCCGCTTCCTGAGGCGTTGAGTAAAGTTTAGTGAAGTGATCAACCCATGCAGTCTCTGGGACATTACAAGTAATCAATGAGTCCACCGGTTTCTCCCTGGATCTCAAGAGGTCCCAAAAGCCCTTTGCATCTTTTCTTGCGCTTGCGGCTTTGAGATCACTCCAAAACTGGTCTTCCCAATCTGCCTTTGCTTTTGCTAGAGCTCTCTTATAGTTGCCCCTGGCTATGCATACTAAATTTCTGTTCTTGGCTTTTACAGCTTTTAATAGTTCCCTTTTAGCTAATCGACAAGAGTCTGTAAACCAACCGAATGGGCCCTTCCTTGAGTCTCCCTTAGCCCCCTTACCCGCATTCTTAGCTATAAATAGGTCACCTATAGCCTTTGTGGTTTGGGCAAAAGCTACAGATACCTCTAGTGCACTTATAGAGGGAGAATCTAGGCGCAATGAGATATTAGCCATTACTAGTTGTGCCTCCCGCATCTTGGTCTCGTTACCACTAAACGCCTTCCACTTCAGGCGCCTGCCACAGTTAGTAGGGCATACTTCGTGTGAGGATTTCCACACATGCGGAAATAAAATAGAGGAGCTGCTCTTCCACAAATGAGAGAAGGATAAAAACAGGGGGTTGTGGTCACTTTCTATAGACGGACGAACCTCCATATCCTCCAGGAAGGGCCACAGGCAGAAGTTCAACATGGCATAGTCGATCCTGGACGAATGGCCTATTCTATTAAATGTATGTGCCCCCTTTTGATCAGATTTAGATCTGCCATTAGTAGCTCTCAAACCGTATTCTAGACAGAGCGCGTTAAGGTCTATGGCGTTTTGAGACCATCTTTTAACTGGAGCGATGGACAAAGATGGAATGCCTCTTCTAGCATCGTCATCTCTACAACCCAGCACATCCTCAACTGCGAGCGGTTCGAAAGTACAATTAAAGTCCCCCGCTAGTAGGACAAGGGAATTTGAACCACAATTTTTGAGTTCCTCATCAATGCCAGTTAGGGGGAGAGTGGATCCTCCACCCCTAGAGCCTCTAACATAGATATTCAGTATTTCGAGTTCCGGCCCTCCGCTCGGGCCTCGAAGTGTTAGTCTCTGTAAATCTGGGGAGATAGTGGCAAAGCTTTTAACTGAACACCGCAGGGAAATGCTTATCCAAATTAAGAGCCCGCCAGAAGGGCGGCCCTTACCCTCCTTGGATCGAACAGCTGGGACAAAATAGGTAGTAAAGCCCAGTTTATGCTGTGGTTCTAGACACCACGTTTCTTGGAACAGGCAAATTCCACAGGTTTCAATAAATGCGTTCCACTCAGGGATGGCTAAGTTTCTCGCCAGACCAGCAATATTCCAACTGGCAACCTTCAGAGGCACAATTTGGTCCTTTCCCTGGCTTGGAGTTGTCGCTCCTATATTGGGAGTTGGATTGGTAGTGTTGGTTACCACACCAGCGCATATTGCCACATCGTGAGAAGACGAGAGGCTCGGGCTCTTCAACGTGTCCAATGAGTGATAAGAATAAATTTTGGGTGAGCTAGGGCAACCAACGAAAGATGTGGGGGCAGCCGTTATTAAAGTTGCGCATGGACTTGTGTGTAAAACCTGCGAGGGAGCATAAATGGCCGGCTTCTGGATCGAGGGAGTGGAAATAGTGTCTGTAAGAATATTTGGGTAATCATCAGTGGATAATGAAAAACTGGTAGGGATGTGGTCCAAAGCCACCATACTCTGGCTTGTAGATGTTGATGGTCAATCCACCGAGTCCAGGCAACTAAATCTGTTAGACAATGGCAAGTCACTCCAACCTGAGGTGAAAGGTACCGTCCTACCCCTTTGGACCTGCCAGCCATCCCACGCCCTACTGCCAGCCCACTTGGAGTCCTTAAGACCATCCCTTGGTGAATCAGGATAACAATAAGGGGGAGGATAGAAGAAGGAAAGCCTTCGTGTCTCAATTTCATCCTGCTTAGCACTTCTGGCACGGCGGCAGATATATTCCGCTGTGTATGGATTGTCAAAATTTACGACAACACAATCCCCGCGGACCCGCTTTTTACCACCACCTACCCAGGACACCCTGCGTACCATTAGGATTTTACTTGCGCAAGAAGGTGGGAGCGGTCTGTTTTGGGTGAGCCAGTGTTGAACCTTGTTTTTTAGGGAGTCCAGGGGTTCCTCCATACTGGGCCTTAGGACTGGGACACCTGTCATTATGATGACATAGGGGTCAGCTTCAGGTGGTAAATTTAAGCGCTGGCCATTCGAATCCCTGTCGTTGTCAGAATTATTATTCGATCTCCCAGGGGATTTGGATGGAACAGAATTCAAAATAGCAACTGGGGGTTGGGGTTTGGCTGGTTCAGCAGCCTTCCTACAAGCACCCATGAGGGGCTCAGATCCTTTATTCGAGTCATTAGATGATAGTAATAACGAGCCCAACCCGGTGGGTGGGTTGAAGGGTTCCCTAGAAACAGTCAGCTCGCCGCCTAGCCCTGCCTTAGGAGGCATAGTCGAGAGAGATTTATTCCCAGATGTCAACAATTTTTCAATGTTCAAGAGTGACAGTTCCAAAGGTCGTAAAAGAGATTTAATAAGATCATCCATTCTGGACAAAAGATGATCATTGGCCTCACAAATCCTGCACCCCTCTCCCAATCTTGTAGAAACCCCAGGCATAACTGAATTCAGAGGGGAGGCTGGAGCATCCAACGGGCCTCCCTGACTGAGGATACTGGTTCTGTGTTGGTGAGAAGTAGGGGCTATTTTGGTATATTTGCATTTGCGCTTGGTTGCCTCCCTAGCTTTCTTAAATTTGGGGATGGCACCTTCCCTATTGCTCCTTGACACATTAATAATCGGGGGCGCCTGGCCAGGGCTCCTCAGGAGGGCTGGCGTCCTAGCAAGGGTCGTGCTAGATTGTGAGTCTAAAGATGTTAATGATGCCGAGAGATCAACAGTATTAGGAACTCCGTGTGTCTCGGCCTGCACTAACATTGAGGGCCTAGACTCCCTTTGATTTACAGGAGACTTGGCTAGAGCTAGTGCCCCCAAGGAAGAGCGTCTTGCCATAGCCAGGTCTTGGGACACCCTACGCTCAAGAAGTGATATGCCTTGGTTAATGGCCTCATTCGCTCTGGTGATATATTGATCGATTGGGCCTGTTACATGTGTGGGACCATTTTTGCTACCCCTCGTAATCATTATACTGCTTTACTAGGATAAGCTAAAACAGCTCAGGCTCAAAGTGGGGATAACAAGAAACCAAATATGAAGGGGAAATCAGTGGAGCAACAGTTAGAGGAATAGAGCGTCCAAGATAGAGGATACAAATTGGAGTAGCAGAAGTGAGTGTCCGCAAAACAGTCTTACCCGAACTTCTGGCGGGTTTGGGCAAGTCCACTGAACGGAAGTACTTGATAGTTGATACGTCCACAGGGCGCTTTCTCACATCAAGTGTTATAGGCGATTTTTATAGGACAAACTCCCTTCAGAAACCTGGCTCAACCTCTATAGTTGCTCAGAGTCCCTTGAGCGCGTTGGACCGATGCTAGAGGGATGGCCCGGCCCGGTCTGGTCCGGTCAGTGACGGGCAAGGACGGGCCCGCCCTTGGCCCGGGATTCGCCCGCGCGCGTCCCGCGCCGCGTTGAGCCTGTGTGGGTTTTAAACAGGCTGGGCGCAGGCTGATCTCCTCACAGCCGGGCGCCCAGCAGCAGGGCCCCTGGGTAATGTAGTTTTTCTTCCGTTACGGTGTGGCCTCGGGAAGTTACAAGCACGGATTTCCCCAGCAGCAAGGCCGTTCCCCTCACGGCGATAGCAGCAGCAAGTTTGCCAGGTCACAGGTAAGGTCTTCAAAGAGCGCGTCCCGCCGCGCGTTGAGCCTGTGTGGGTTTTAAACAGGCTGGGCGCAGGCTGATCTCCTCACAGCCGGGCGCCCAGCAGCAGGGCCCCTGGGTAATGTAGTTTTTCTTCCGTTACGGTGTGGCCTCGGGAAGTTACAAGCACGGATTTCCCCAGCAGCAGGGCCGTTCCCCTCACGGCGATAGCAGCAGCAAGTTTGCCAGGTCACAGGTAAGGTCTTCAAAGAGCGCGTCCCGCCGCGCGTTGAGCCTGTGTGGGTTTTAAACAGGCTGGGCGCAGGCTGATCTCCTCACAGCCGGGCGCCCAGCAGCAGGGCCCCTAGGTAATGTAGTTTTTCTTCCGTTACGGTGTGGCCTCGGGAAGTTACAAGCACGGATTTCCCCAGCAGCAGGGCCGTTCCCCTCACGGCGATAGCAGCAGCAAGTTTGCCAGGTCACAGGTAAGGTCTTCAAAGAGCGCGTCCAAATATATGTATTTATTACTAAACACACCCTCCTAGTCTCTTTATGAGACTAGAGGTCAAAACACATGTTACACTTCAATAATCACAGTAAAAAGCACAAATACACGTCAGGCCCTAGGGGCGAGCCAAATCATATACTAAAATAGTGGTATAAGAACCACAACTTAACTAGACACAAGGCCTAGAGTCTGTAGAATCGCTGGGACCCCAAGGAACCACCCAAGGTAGTGACACAGGGGACCCACGGGGGCCGTGTGCAGTGTGTGAACACAGCCACGAGCTCCCGTTAGCTTCTATGGGGAAAGTCGCTGTTAGATTTTTAAAAAGATTAGGGACATTTGAAAATGAGTCAGGACAAAACCCTTTTGGACTTAGGAAGTTCTAGGGCTAACACCCACGGGAGCACGAGAGTACACGTGTTACCTCACCCAGGGAAGCCGGGTGCATAGGTGTCATTTGGTGTCAGGTCGCGTCGTCGATTTCAATGGAAGCTGGCGAAGAAGTGCTGCTGCCGTGAAGATGCGAAGTGTCCGAAGAGATCCAAGATGAGAAGTACCTGAAAGTAGAGGGGACAGAGTCTGGGTCACTAGCCAGTGACCAGGAAGGCGATGGACAGATGCCCACTGATGTCGGGTGATTTCAGGTGAAAGAGGTGAAGCTTGGCTCTTCAGCCACGAGGACCAGGAGGCGTCGAGGATGACCAGGAGCTGGATTTGAGCTGTCCCACGAAGATGTCGAGTGCTGCAGCGTCGGTGCCCGGATTGGACACAACATGCCTTGGCAACACCAACCCATTGAGAAATGAGAAAGATGTTGGGGCACATCTGGAGCAAACAGGGAATCCCAAGAAAATTCAATGTTACCCCCTCAGGGACCCACCAATCAACGAACCAGGGATCATGAAGTGACCGCGAGATGATACACAAAATGGTGTCCCACGGGTCACTCAGAATGACCAGGCCGACAATCTTCAGTGGATTCAATGCTCGCGGTGGGGGCTACAAGTCAGCCCAAGAAGGACTTCAGGAAACGTCGAGAAGTCAAGGCATTTGCAAAAGTGCACGGTGACCAGGAGTTCCGGTTCCACGCTACTCACAAGGGCTGAGGGTCTCAGCTTTGCTGGGGACTCGGGTCGGCCTCTGCGATGTCTGGAAATCCTCTTCCTGGGCTGAAAATACTTCGGAGTCCGGTGGGAGCTTCGGAAATGCAGACTGGCAAATCGCTTCAATGGTGCCTGCCAAGCAAGGGAGTCCCTCCTTGACCCCAAGGGAGATTTCTTCAGTCCTCTAGTCTTGAGTAGAGCGTCGAAGTTCCAGGAGTCAGCTTCAGAGTTTCGTCCAGGGATATCTAAAATTCTGGTTACAGAGGTTCCTTACTTATACCTAAGGAAGTGGTTGGACTAGCTCTGGGGACCCACCTATGGGAGGGTTGGGAAAGAGGGGTGGCTACACCCATTTCCTTTGTTCAGTTTCGCGCCAGAGCAGGGGCTGGAAGCCTTTGAACTGATTTGAGCTGGACTATGCACATGGACACCAAATGTGCTCCCAGTGCAGGACTTCAAAGCACTCAGAGATTGCTCCCACCCAGCCCCAATACACATAAGCCTGTCTGGGAGGTGGTTACACCTCCCTGTGACAGGAAACCTATTGTCCAGGCCTCCCCTGCCGGAGTTTCGGTCAGCTGCAGGAGGCCAGACCCGTGTCTGTGGCTTCAACATCCATTTTGTGATGCCAGGGCTCTATTAAGTTTCTACAGGGTAACCCAGTACTGCCATGTCTCTCCCTCTAGAAGGGTGGGATCATACTCCCACATGAGTTACTGGTATGGGAGTATGATTCCAAGGTGTTTGACACCAAACACAACATGTTTCCGTGCAGCCAGTCCAAAGTTAGCATTTAACGTTGGGTTATAATGCACTTAAGAGTATATGGTCAGGCTGTACTACAAACAGTATCAGAGAAGGGACTCCGAACGCTGCAGAGGGGCTCTGCTCATGCAGGGGCACCCTCTCACATAAGAACCAAGCACTGTGCTTTCAGGATTGACAAGGCCTGCCATAGGAGTGACTTATAGGTTTATATGTGTGTATATATGTAGTGATACAGGTAACCTATATCACAGTAAAGGGTGCATGCACCACCTTACCCAGACTGCAGTAGCAGACCTGTGGTGTCATTTTGGGTGGCTTTCCAGGGTGGCATAATACATGCTTCAGACCCTGGTAGGCCTCTGGGGTACCTTTGCCCTGGGTACCTAGTATACCATATTATATGGGCACTCCAGATCCAATCTGAAATGAATGTACCTAAGGTACATGCAATCAATTTAGAGAGGAAGCAGCTAGGCTGGGGACCTGAATAGCAGGTTCCCAGCCAAACTAAGTCAAAAACCATCAAAACACCAGGAAAAAGTGGGGGCAACCATGCAGTCAGATTCCACCTTCCTACATAACCCCCCCCAAACGAAAGGAGATAAGGCTAACCTTGCCCAGTTGAGCCTTTATTGACTAAGTCCCACAAAGGATGTTGAGTGCTGCAGCGTCAGTGCCTGGATTGGACTCAACAAGCCTTGGCAACAGCAACCCACGCAGAAACGAGAAATGTGCTTCGGTGCAGACCAGCAAGGTCTGTGGGACTCACCACTTGGTAGGGAGTCGGGGCACATCTGGAGCAACCAGGGATCCCTGGTTGGAGGGAACCCTTCCTGCACATAAACAATCATCCCCATGATGCAGGCATCCTTGCACCATGGTGCAAGGGTGCCTGTGTTGGTGCATAGCAGCCCAGCGCAGGGGAGAGTACAGGAATGCAACATATTAGTGTAAATATGTGGCATCCCTGTGCTCTGAAAGTGCTGCAGCGTGGCGCAGCCAAAGGGCTTGCGGTGCCGCGCTGCAGCTCTTTCTTGTAATGAGGCCCAAAGTGTCTCCGGTTCACCTTTAATGTGTCATGTGTCCTGTCCCATTCACCTATGCCTCCCTGCCACACCTCACCCACCATGCTGTGGCATGGAGCTCGATAGTCGCTAGCAGAGAACATTATTTTTTGCACACTACGAGTGGTTTTTGTGGTAAAGGTGGCACACATACCTTTCAACATGACATCCATGGAGCCTCTGGCTAGTTCGTTCTCCACCACACACGCACTACGAGTGGTATTTGTGGTAAAGGTGGCACACATACCTTTCAACATGACATCCACAAAGCCCCGGGCTAGTTCGTTCTCCACCACACACGCACTATGGGTGGTGTTTGTGGAAAAGGTGGCACACATACCTTTCAACATGACATCCACGGAGCCCCTGGCTAGTTCGTTCTCTACCACACACGCACTACGGGTGGTGTTTGTGGTAAAGGTGGCACACATACCTTTCAACTTGACATCCACAGAGCCCCTGGCTAGTTCATTCTCCACCGCACATGTACTACGAGTGGTGTTTGTGGTAAAGGTGGCACACATACCTTTCAACTTGACATCCACGGAGCCCCGGGCTAGTTTGTTCTCCACCACGCACGTGTACTCTGTCTCAGTGGTGATGGCCAGCTCCGATTTCACCAGCCATGTGATGCCCAGGCCCTGCTCCGGTCTGTAGTTCTGGGTAAGATTGGCACCAGAGGTCTTGTTGAGCCAGCTCACAGTAGGTTGTGGATACCACGCATCTGAAGAGCACATCAGAGAATGGCTGGTGGGAATGGTGACATCCACGGGGCTGTACACTGGTTGGAAATAAAAAAGTTACACAGTGTCTGAGTCTTGTAGACACAGAGGTAGAGAGGTGTGGCTGAACCCACTACAGCAATCTACCTCCACTCATGGGGCAGGCTTGGGTGCTAACTTAGGAACTTGAAAAACTTTGTGGAGCTTTGTCCACTTAGACAAAATTGTGTTTCTCAATTCTAAAACATTTGAGTAAATATAGGTTTGGTCAAATGTTCATGTGTGAACCATCACCTTATCAGCCGGGGCTCTCAACTTCCGATTCACTGCAGGTACCCCAAAAAGGGCTTAAGTAATCTTGCAAGTGCCTCTTCCCACACGCCCACTGCTGACATCACTTGGAGCAACGGTGAAATAGTGCTCTCTGTTCATGTTTTATGTGGCAAATAGACAAGATCAAGTATAGGAGTGGTCAGCTCTCCTCCGGACAACCAACCAATAGTGTTCACCTCTATCTAGGGAACCAACCAGTAGGGCAAATAATAGAGCTCACCTCTGGAGAACTAACCAATAGGGCAGCCAATAGAGCTCACCTCTGGAGAGCCAACCAATAGGGGAGGCAATAGAGCTTACCTCTGGAGAACCAACTAATAGGGCAAACAATAGAGCTCCCCTCTGGAGAACCAACCAATAGGGCAGCCAATAGAGCTCACCTCTGGAGAGCCAACCAATAGGGGAGGCAATAGAGCTTACCTCTGGAGAACCAACTAATAGGGCAAACAATAGAGCTCACCTCTGGAGAACCAACCAATAGGGCAGCCAATAGAGCTCAAATCTGGAGAACCAACCAATAGGGCAAATAATAGAGCTCATCTCTAGAGAACCAAACAATAGGGCAGCCAATAGAACTCACCTCTGGAGAGCCAACCTATAGGGTAAATAATAGAGCTCACCTCTAGAGAACCAACCAATAGGGCAACCATTATAGCTCCCCTCTGGAGAACCAACCCCTTAGGCAGCCAATAGAGCTCACCTTTGGAGAGCCACCCAATAGTGCAAATAATAGAGCTCACCTCTGGAGAACCAACCAATAGGGCAGCCAATAGAGCTCACCTCTGGAGAACCAACCAATAGGGCAGCCAATAGAGCTCACCTCTGGAGAACCAACCAATAGGGCATCCAATAGAGCTCACCTCTGGAGAGCCAACCAATAGGGAAGCCAATAGAGCTACCCTCTGGAGAACCAACTTATAGGGTAACCATTACAGAAAATCAAGAGCAAGCACCAACACCACAAAGGGCAGCAGAGTTGACCTGCCTTCTGGTACTCCCACACCCACGTATCTTGTATCCTGATCAATGCCCGATGCATAGGAGGGTAATCCACATTCATGTTTGGCGACCCATTCTAGGCTGGACCGCCTCTTCATCACATAAAGTTTGATGTTAGCCATATTACACAAAGCTATGCCACATGGCTGCCAAACTACTGCAGAAATCACCACAACAACAAGTGTAGAGGGGTATTGGCTATATGTAGTAAACCTCTAGTGACTACATCCATCAAGAACCACTCAACCCCAGAGTAAGAATCATTACCGGCCTTCCTGATTCTTTGTTCACCACTCCCAACCTTTTCTGCCTCATTCCTTCTCCTCAAGCAACCAACTGCACACAAAGCCACCATCGCTGAGGCCCCCTGGGAGTCGGTTTTGGATATAATACTTGGCCACCCAAACCTATGCATCAACGTCAACGTCAACGTCTCTCAATGAGCTATGGAAGCTGTGACATCACCGACGTTAATACCTCCCACTGAGACATGGAACCTGTGACATCACTGACGTCAATATCTCTGAATGAGCCATGGAAGCTGTGACATCACTGACGTCAATATCTCTCACTGAGCCATGGAAGCTGTGACATCACTGACGTCAATATCTCTCAATGAGCCATGGAAGCTGTGACATCACTGACGTCAATATCTCTGAATGAGCCATGGAACCTGTGACATCACTGACGTCAATATCTCTCAATGAGCCATGGAAGCTGTGACATCACCGACCTCAGTATCTCTCAATGAGCCATGGAAGCTGTGACATCACTGACGTCAATATCTCTGAATGAGCCATGGAAGCTGTGACATCACTGACGTCAATATCTCTGAATGAGCCATGGAAGCTGTGACATCACTGACGTCAATATCTCTCAATGAGCCATGGAAGCTGTGACATCACTGACGTCAATATCTCTGAATGAGCCATGGAAGCTGTGACATCACTGACGTCAATATCTCTCAATGAGCCATGGAAGCTGTGACATCACCGACCTCAGTATCTCTCAATGAGCCATGGAAGCTGTGACATCACTGACGTCAACATCTCTGAATGAGCCATGGAAGCTGTGACATCACTGACGTCAATATCTCTCACTGAGCCATGGAAGCTGTGACATCACTGACGTCAATATCTCTCAATGAGCCATGGAAGCTGTGACATCACTGACCTCAGTATCTCTCAATGAGCCATGGAAGCTGTGACATCACTGACGTCAATATCTCTGAATGAGCCATGGAAGCTGTGACATCACTGACGTCAATATCTCTCACTGAGCCATGGAAGCTGTGACATCAGGGATGGAAGTCGGAAAAGCACAGAGAAATTAAAACATTGCTACTTGTGACGCATGCTTTCCAGCAGTTAATTTTTGGTGCCAAACCCTGTTTGCCACTGATAGTAGATTGGGTTTAGAGTCAAAAGTCATGGGTGGTTGCATGGGAGCACCCGTGTGCCACGCATGTAACGCCCCTGTGATCCAAAGTAACGCAGAGCAGCGGTTTGCGCGGCTTATGCATTATTTTTCCGTATAAACCAATTTACGTTTGTTCGCTTATCCCAAAACAGGCTCAGCATCGGGTTTGCAATAAAAAAGTAACGCTAATCCGGAGCTACACCTTCGAGAATCTGGGCCTAAATGTGCATCAGTGTGACCTCAAGGGGGCACGCTCTCCTTTGCTTGGGGGTGGGGTCCTATGCAAATGAGGCAAGCCTTTGCCTCCACTCTGCACCAGATTACAGATGCAGGTAAAGAGGCAGAGAGGCCAGAAGCAGCTCACTGCCAGGGTGCCCGGGGGTTACAAGGGTCTTGAGGGCCCCCCAGCCATCCTTTGATTGGCAGGTGCTCTGTCCAAAGAATGACGTGGGATTGGCCGGATGAAAAAAGCAGAGCTTCAGCCTTTCAGAGCTCTGCATTTCACTCATGCTCCCCCCTCAGGGCGGGCATGGACAGTCAGAGTTTGCATCTGCACTGAGGGAGGCACAGTGGATGCACTGTCCCTGTCTGTGCTGGGCAGGTATGGACAGTCAGAGTTTGCATCTGCACTGAGGGGGGCACAGTGGCTGCACTGTCCCTGTCTGTGCTGGGCAGGCATGGACAGTCAGAGTTTGCATCTGCACTGAGGGGGGCACAGTGGCTGCACTGTCCCTGTCTGTGCTGGGCAGACATGGACAGTCAGAGTTTGCATCTGCACTGAGGGAGGCACAGTGGATGCACTGTCCCTGTCTGTGCTGGGCAGGCATGGACAGTCAGAGTTTGCATCTGCACTGAGGGAGGCACAGTGGCTGCACTGTCCCTGTCTGTGCTGGGCGGGCATGGACAGTCAGAGTTTGCATCTGCACTGAGGGAGGCACAGTGGCTGCACTGTCCCTGTCTGTGCTGGGCAGGCATGGACAGTCAGAGTTTGCATCTGCACTGAGGAGAGCACAGTGGCTGCACTGTCCCTGTCTGTGCTGGGCAGGCATGGACAGTCAGAGTTTGCATCTGCACTGAGGAGAGCACAGTGGCTGCACTGTCCCTGTCTGTGCTGGGCAGGCATGGACAGTCAGAGTTTGCATCTGCACTGAGGAGAGCACAGTGGCTGCACTGTCCCTGTCTGTGCTGGGCAGGCATGGACAGTCAGAGTTTGCATCTGCACTGAGGGAGGCACAGTGGATGCACTGTCCCTGTCTGTGCTGGGCAGGCATGGACAGTCAGAGTTTGCATCTGCACTGAGGGAAGCACAGTGGCTGCACTGTCCCTGTCTGTGCTGGGCGGGCATGGACAGTCAGAGTTTGCATCTGCACTGAGGGGGGCACAGTGGCTGCACTGTCCCTGTCTGTGCTGGGCAGACATGGACAGTCAGAGTTTGCATCTGCACTGAGGGAGGCACAGTGGATGCACTGTCCCTGTCTGTGCTGGGCAGGCATGGACAGTCAGAGTTTGCATCTGCACTGAGGGAGGCACAGTGGCTGCACTGTCCCTGTCTGTGCTGGGCAGGCATGGACAGTCAGAGTTTGCATCTGCACTGAGGGGGGCACAGTGGCTGCACTGTCCCTGTCTGTGCTGGGCAGGCATGGACAGTCAGAGTTTGCATCTGCACTGAGGGGGGCACAGTGGCTGCACTGTCCCTGTCTGTGCTGGGCAGACATGGACAGTCAGAGTTTGCATCTGCACTGAGGGAGGCACAGTGGATGCACTGTCCCTGTCTGTGCTGGGCAGGCATGGACAGTCAGAGTTTGCATCTGCACTGAGGGAGGCACAGTGGCTGCACTGTCCCTGTCTGTGCTGGGCAGACATGGACAGTCAGAGTTTGCATCTGCACTGAGGGGGGCACAGTGGCTGCCCTGTCCCTGTCTGTGCTGGGCAGACATGGACAGTCAGAGTTTGCATCTGCACTGAGGGGGGCACAGTGGCTGCACTGTCCCTGTCTGTGCTGGGCAGACATGGACAGTCAGAGTTTGCATCTGCACTGAGGGAGGCACAGTGGCTGCACTGTCCCTGTCTGTGCTGGGCAGACATGGACAGTCAGAATTTGCATCTGCACTGAGAGAGGCACAGTGGCTGCCCTGTCCCTGTCTGTGCTGGGCAGACATGGACAGTCAGAGTTTGCATCTGCACTGAGAGAGGCACAGTGGCTGCCCTGTCCCTGTCTGTGCTGGGCGGGCATGGACAGTCAGAGTTTGCATCTGCACTGAGAGAGGCACAGTGGCTGCCCTGTCCCTGTCTGTGCTGGGCAGACATGGACAGTCAGAGTTTGCATCTGCACTGAGGGGGGCACAGTGGCTGCCCTGTCCCTGTCTGTGCTGGGCAGACATGGACAGTCAGAGTTTGCATCTGCACTGAGGGGGGCACAGTGGCTGCACTGTCCCTGTCTGTGCTGGGCGGGCATGGACAGTCAGAGTTTGCATCTGCACTGAGGGGGGCACAGTGGCTGCACTGTCCCTGTCTGTGCTGGGCGGGCATGGGCAGTCAGAGTTTGCATCTGCACTGAGGGAGGCACAGTGGCTGCACTGTCCCTGTCTGTGCTGGGCGGGCATGGACAGTCAGAGTTTGCATCTGCACTGAGGGAAGCACAGTGGATGCACTGTCCCTGTCTGTGCTGGGCGGGCATGGACAGTCAGAGTTTGCATCTGCACTGAGGGAGGCACAGTGGCTGCACTGTCCCTGTCTGTGCTGGGCAGACATGGACAGTCAGAGTTTGCATCTGCACTGAGGGAGGCACAGTGGCTGCACTGTCCCTGTCTGTGCTGGGCAGACATGGACAGTCAGAGTTTGCATCTGCACTGAGGGAGGCACAGTGGCTGCACTGTCCCTGTCTGTGCTGGGCGGGCATGGACAGTCAGAGTTTGCATCTGCACTGAGGGAGGCACAGTGGATGCACTGTCCCTGTCTGTGCTGGGCAGGCATGGACAGTCAGAGTTTGCATCTGCACTGAGGGAAGCACAGTGGATGCACTGTCCCTGTCTGTGCTGGGCGGGCATGGACAGTCAGAGTTTGCATCTGCACTGAGGGAGGCACAGTGGCTGCACTGTCCCTGTCTGTGCTGGGCAGACATGGACAGTCAGAGTTTGCATCTGCACTGAGGGAGGCACAGTGGATGCACTGTCCCTGTCTGTGCTGGGCAGACATGGACAGTCAGAGTTTGCATCTGCACTGAGGGAGGCACAGTGGATGCACTGTCCCTGTCTGTGCTGGGCAGGCATAACTGAGGGTGCATTGTGGTACGGACATAGGAGCAGACTTACAATAACTGGCGCATCTCTGCATGTCAGCAGGGATGTGCCAGTTATTGTGCGTCACGGCTTCCCCACCATGTTGCGCCGCATTTACAATGCGGCGCACCATGGGGCAAAAACGGACAGTTGCGTGATGCATCTGTGCCATAAAGGCAGCGCATTGCTGGAGTTGCGTCGCAAGCGCGACGCAGCTCCAGCAAGGCTCTGGGGTGCCCTATCTTTACAATGCTGCTTCAATCCTTACGCCTGCTTACACAGCATGGGCTCAAAAGTGACTGAGTGAAATCTTGTAGATTTCACTCAGCCACTTTTAGGAGGCGTTCCTGTGACAGAACGCCCTGCGCAGGAACGCCTACTTCTGGCGCACGGCTTTACAACGTGACGCATCTCCCAGATGCGTCAGGTTGTAAATACCCCACAGCATGGCGCTGGTTTTGCGCCGCCGCTGCATCACAAAAGTGACGCAACGGCGGCGTAATAGGGGCGCAAGGGGCTTGTAAATCTGCCCCAGAGTGTGTGCCCTACTGGCACCTGGTCTCATTTCTGGACACTATAAACCCTGCCCTCTTTTATGGTATTCACAATAAGTATATAAAACAGTGATGAACGGAATACTTAAATTAATCTCAGCCACTGGTAATTACTTGGGATGCATTCCAATCCATTGTTTTATAGGACACCATGCGATCTCAGTTTGGACCCAGATATATGCAAATCAGTATAGACTCTGCTCCAATCAGAACAATCCATCCCAAACTGCCAAGCCAGGTCCTCCCTGAATTGGAACACAAGCAACCCAGGATTGTTTTTTCCCTAGTTATGGGCTCATCAGCTGGGTACAGCTTGGGTCCGATGGTACGGTGTGCACAGGACCCACATCTGGGCATACCAATCCCACTTAGGGTGACACAATAAGTATACAAAACAGTAGCTGATGTGGCATGGTGCGCAAACAACGATGGACTGGGATGCGGCCCGAGCGATTGTCAGTGGCTGAGATTAATTCAAGCATTCCCTCCATCACCTTGTTTTGTTTTGCTCTTTTCTGGTAGTGGCAGACACAAATCTCTCTTATAGTCACTACAGGACAGACCTTAACGTCTGGCCACCGTAGACCTAGCCACATTTCCTGTCAAAGAAACCAAGCAATGTCTTCTTGTCATAATAGCTATAACGCGCCTTTGTGGTGCCTACAGATCAGCCCTTCCCTTCTGCTCTCCACACACCACCACCTCTCTTTTGGTGTCTACAGACTATGATTGTTTTTCTAGTCACCATATCCCTGGCCATCTCTTCCTGTCCGTGTAGATATCACAGTGCTATGTGAAGCCTACAGACCAGCCTTTCTCTTCTGGTCTCCACACACCACCTCCTCTCTCTTCGTCTTTACAGACTGTGGGGCATATCATCAAGCTGGCGATAAAAAATTATCGCCGCTTTTGCGGCCGTTTTCGGCCGAAAAGCGGCGATAATTTTATCGCCTAATTAGCAAGGTCACGCTAACGCGTGAAGCCTTGCATTAGCGTCAGGATTCCTAATGCCCCGCTTTGCATCTCTAATGAGATGCAAAGTGGGCGTTCCTGACCTAACATGACAGGAGAAATGTCGCTAAGCGACATTTCTCCTATCATCAAGCCCCACGCTATGAAGCATAGCGACAGGAAAAGTAGCAATAACCCCTGTTATCGCTACTTTCCTTACGCCTGCTTCAGGACTGACTTAGCCTTGATAACCTATGGAAGGTGGATATCATGGCTAGGTTTGTGAGTCCCTATCAGCAAGCTAACGCCACACTTCGTGAGATTATCGCTGGGTTTCCAGCGGTAATCTCATGTTAGGCAGTTAGCGCCAGGATTTTTATCGCTTTTGAAATAAGCGTTGCTAATAGCACGCTATCTCAGCGATAAAAATCCACGCTAGCCGGCAATAATTATCCTAGCGCTAAGTGCGCTTAGCGATAATTATCGCCGGTTGATGCTGATATGCCCCTGAGATCCTCTCCTACTCACTGGAGACCTGGCCATTCCTTCTTGTCCACTAAACTCTCTACTAGTGACTACAGATCAGTTCCTCTCCTCTTGTCTCTTCAGACCAGGTACTCTCCTCTGGGCTCTACATACCATGTACTCTCTTCTGGTCTCTACAGACCATGTACTCTCTTCTGGCCTCTATAGACCATGTATCATTTAATGGTCTCCACAGGCCATGTACCCTCTTCTGGGCTTTACAGATAATGTACCCTTTCCTGGCCTCTACAGACCATGTACTGTCTTCTGGCCTCTATAGACCAGGTACCCTCTAATGGTCTCCACAGGCCATGTACCGTCTTCTGGGCTTTAGAGACAATGTACCCTCTCCTGGCCTCTACAGACCATGTACCCTCTTCTGGCCTCTACAGACCATGTAACCTCTCCTGGTCTCTACAAACCATGTAGCCTCTTCTTGTCACTATAGATATCATACTGTCTTCTACTTCCTACTGACCAGCCGTCTCTTCTGGATGCGGAAGACCTGGCCTTCTCAGCTAGTCGCCATCACTCCACCTTCTGGTCACTAGAGACAATGTCTTACTGACTGGTATACAAAGATTCTCTTACTGTCAGTGCAGCCCTCGGTCACCGCCTTGTCCCTGCATTTCAGACTCATTCATGCCCCCGCCTTAGTTTCAGACCTTGCTGTCTCCACTCACCACAGACCTCACTCTCCTCTCAGTGCTATCTTGAAGGTCTTCTGTTCTGTGCACTAAAGAGTAGGTTAGCAAACCGGCATGCAAGGCATGCCATGCTGTGAGTTTATGGAGCCACAAGCCCTGTAAGGTTGAGCTGTACTGATCAAAGGTGCAAGTGTACAAATCTCAGACACTATCAGTGCTTTGAAGCATGCCACTTACTTCCAACCCGGAACTCCATCTTGGCGTTTCCTGCGCCAGCAGACGTGGTCACGGTGCACTTGTAGGTCCCAGCATCTTCTAGCTTGACACCGGTCAGCTTCAGCGACGCGTTACCTGATCCCACCTGTGTTGGGAACAGCTCAGCCCGACCCTTGAAGATGGCGTTCTGGTCCTTGAGGTTGTCAGCGCCCTTTTCATAGCGGTAGACGATGCCGCTCTCTCCCTCCTTCTCCCACAGGATGATGTTATTTTGTTTTATATCAGGAGTGAAAGTGCAGAGCAGGATGCCCACGTCCCCAATACGGCTCACGGAGGTGGAGGCTTTCACAGTGTTGGAGATGCTTCCTGCAAGGCAGAGGTCAGAATTCAATGAGAGATCAATTCAAGGCCATCTGTTACCCAGCCAACTCAAGCTGCAGATTCTATGACCATCTACCAATGCGTACCCCATGGGCAGGTCCTTCTGTGATCCACCCATCTCATGCGGCAGAGCCCATAACCATTTGCCAATGTGTATGTTGGAAACCAGGCAACCGGGTTAGCAGTCACCAGGTTCCCAGCACAATGGTAGCTTGGCTCGAGCGGTCGGGGGTCAGGCACCGTGTTAAGCGTACGTCACACCCTCACAATAACCATGCGTTCATCCGTTCCAAAAACGACACTACACCGTAAAGATTATGAAAGAAAGTAGTTTGTCTTTATCTTATTTTCTCTTAGTTGCAGGTTTCAAAACATACATACAATACCATAAGACTTTTCTTGAAAATAGCAGGTCAAATAAATAATACCACAGTGGGGTTTCAATAAATAGGATCAGGTCATAAATAAACACGGAATAAATATAGGTGCAATAAATACAGATGGCAAATAAATACAGTCAGGAATAAATACAGTGGAAGACAATAAATAAAGCACCCTCAATAACTTAAATAACACAATCAATGACAATTACAGTTCACCACCCTTTCACGAGGTAGTTTGGTTTCACTTTGCCCAAGTACAGATTGTGGTCATTTGGATGACATGGGGGGTGTCCCACCTAGATTGGTCAAGGCTGGGCCTGAACTGAGGTAGAATAAGGGTAACCTAAGGATCTGGCTCTCCCAAAATACACAACCCCTCACAGAGGTCACTGCACCAGTCTCAGTTCACCCCTGGCACTCCCAAGCTGGTTCTAACACCCCTCTAGCCCCTAGAATGGTCTTTTAGGGCTCCACGGGGCCTCAGACGCCCCCTCTACCACTTACTGCCCTTTTCACGATGTTCGGCTCCGCTCGGCGCCGGGTCGACGTCGCTGGACGGCTCCGGTTCGATGTCGCTGGGCGGCCTCGGTTCGGTGTCGCT
The DNA here is from genome assembly GCF_964204655.1 of Triturus cristatus. Classification (NCBI taxonomy): domain Eukaryota; kingdom Metazoa; phylum Chordata; class Amphibia; order Caudata; family Salamandridae; genus Triturus; species Triturus cristatus. The sequence continues at coordinate 3,224,322 of NC_140591.1, forward strand.
GGGCGGCTTCGGATCGATGTCGCTGGGCGGCCTCGGCTCGATGTCGCTGGGCTGCTCCGGCTCGATGTCGCTGGGCGGCCTCGGCTCGATGTCGCTGGGCTGCTCCGGCTCGATGTCGCCTTCCGGCGTCGCAGGGTCACGGCCTCCCCGCTTCCGGGTGTCTCCGGAGTGCGACCTCCACTCCCGACCTCCGGCGCGCTTCACCTCAGATTCCGGCGTCTCCGGAGTGCGATCTCCACTCCCGACCTCCGGCGCGCTTCACCTCGATCTCCGGCGACTCCGGAGTGCGATCTCCACTCCCGACCTCCGGCGCGCTTCACCTCGACCTCAGGTGACTCCTTACTCGACCTCCGGTGCCTCTCCACGACCTCCGTCGGCGCCCTCTCTCGACCTCTGACGGCTCCGGGTACGACGTCTGCTTTCTGTCAGCGCCGCTTCTCCACCTCAGGCCTCAGGTCTCCAGGCTTCTCGACGTCAGGACTCCAGGAGGACACCGCTAAACAGGTCAGGAGCTTGCTGGTCTTCTTCTTTAAGGCCTCTTCACAATATGTAGGTCCTTAAGATGGTTTTTCTGGTCTTGGTCCCACACAGGGCTCTAGGCTGGGCTTGGTCAGTAGGGACTAGCATCAAGGGTGGGTTTCTGGACCCCACTCCAAGCACTGGTTTCCACCCCTGCTGCCTTACTCCGACCTCCTTCTGAACTGGTCCTCTCTCCTCTCTAGTCAGATGCCAACTGCCAACCTGAGATGGCCTCCCAACATTCTAAACTGCCTCCCACTGTCACAGGGTTCTAGAATGTTCCAGGAGGTTCTGGTGATGTCACAGGTGACAATAGGTGGCCACCATTTTGTGTCTCAGGCCCTCAGACAGAAGTTCCAGGGGTAGGGAAAATGGCTCCCTGACCCTGCGTCAACACTAAAAAGTCTGGTGGTTCCCAAAAAGGAAAAATTATAACAGGGTTTGAGGCAAAAGTGGGACAAAATAAATAATGATGAGGAGGGACCACCCAAAGGGCTGACAGGTCTAACACGCGTCCCCCCCAGCTGAAAGTGGGGAGAGCTACCCAACCCCTTAGGAGTTCTCATCACTAAGGCGGAAATACCTTGAGAGACCGTCTGCATTGGCGTGGTCCACTCCAGGCCGATGTTCCACCTGAAAGTCCATTCCCTGTAGGGAGATAGACCACCTTAGCAACTTGGGATTCTCCCCCTTCATCTGCATCAGCCACCGAAGGGGTCTGTGGTCGGTCTGAACTAGGAAGTGCGAGCCAAACAGGTATGGCCGCAACTTCTTCAGAGCCCATACCACGGCAAAGGCTTCACGCTCTATTGCACTCCACTTCTGTTCCCTGGGAAGTAGTCTCCGGGATAGGAAGACCACGGGTTGATCCAGACCTTCTTCATTGAGTTGCGATAACACTGCCCCAATGCCATGTTCCGATGCATCTGTCTGGACAATGAACTCCTTGGAAAAATCTGGGGCCCTTAAGACTGGGGCCTCGCACATGGCTTGCTTCAGTTTCACAAAGGCCTGCTGACAAGCCTCCGTCCAGACTACCCGTCGAGGTTGCTTCTTGGACGTAAGCTCCGTGAGGGGGGCCACAATGGTACCGTACCCCTTCACGAAGCGGCGGTAATATCCGGTGAGGCCCCGAAAAGCTCGGACCTCAGTCTGAGTCTTGGGGGGTTCCCAGGCCATGATAGCCTCAATTTTCGCCTGGAGGGGTTGCACCGCTCCCCTACCCACCAAGTGTCCAAGGTACACTACCGACCCCTGCCCGATCTGGCATTTACTGGCCTTGATCGTTAAACCAGCGTGTTTCAGGGCCTGGAGAACAGCTTGCAGGTGACGCAAGTGATCCTCTCAGCTGTTACTGAAGACGGCAATGTCGTCCAGATAAGCAGCAGAGAAACTCTCCATTCCAGTGAGGATCTGGTTCACCAGACGCTGAAACGTGGCAGGTGCGTTCTTGAGCCCAAAGGGCATCACGCAGAACTGGTAGTGGCCCTTGGGCGTGGAGAAGGCTGACCTTTCCTTAGCTCCATCAGTCAGAGAGATCTGCCAGTACCCGGAAGTAAGGTCAAAGGTACTCAGATATTGGGCAGCTCCCAGCCGGTCAATCAGTTCATCCGCCCTCGGTATCGGATGAGCATCAGTCTTAGTTACTGAGTTCAGTCCCCGGTAGTCCACACAGAACCTCAGTTCCGGTTGGACCCCCGGTGGTGCAGCTTTTGGTACTAGTACCACCGGACTGGACCAGGGGCTGCTGGAAGGTTCAATCACTCCTAGCTCCAGCATCTTAGTGACTTCACTGTGAATGCTGGCCTTCACCTTGTCTGTCATCCGGTAGATCTTTGACTTCACAGGTGGGCTGTCTCCTGTGTCCACATCATGGATGCACAGGTGAGTCCTACCCGGCACAAGGGAGAACAACGAAGAGTACTGCCCCAGGACCTGGCGGCAGTCCTCCTGCTGTTCAGGAGTTTGGGACGGGGAGAGAATCACTCCCTCCACCAACCCATCCTTCTCTTGAGACGCAAATAAGTCGGGGAGAGGCTCGCTTTCCACGTCCTCTGCTCCGTCAGTCACCATCAGCAATATGACTTCGGGCCTTTCATGGTGGGGTTTGAGGCGGTTGGCATGCAGCACCCGTAGGGGCTGGCGAGGGGTCTTCAGATCCACCAAGTAGGTAGCCTTACCCTTCTTCTCCAACACCTCAAAGGGTCCTGACCAGCGATCCTGGAGGGCGCTAAGCTCTCCTGGTTCGATCACCCACACCTTCTGGCCAGGCTCCAACTCCACCGGGTGAGCATTGTGGTCATACCACGCCTTCATCACTGCTTGGCTGGCTTCCAAGTTGTCAGAAGCTTGCTTCCACAACTTAGCCATTTGGCTCCGGAAGGCCAGCATGTAGCTCACCACGTCCTGGGGAAGCTTTCTGGGAGTTCTTTCCCATCCGTCTCTCACCAGGCTGAGAGGTCCACGCACAGGGTGCCCATACAAAAGCTCGAAGGGGCTGAAGCCCACTCCCTTCTGTGGAACTTCCCTGTAAGAAAACAGTAGACAGGGTAGGAGGACGTCCCATTTCCTCCGCAGGCTTTCAGGCAGACTTCTGATCATGCCTTTCAAGGTTTTATTGAACCTCTCCACCAGACCATTGGTCTGGGGGTGATAAGGAGTGGTGAACCGGTAGGTCACTCCACACTCCTTCCACATGGCCCGCATGTATGCTGACATGAAGTTGGTCCCCCTGTCGGACACAACTTCCTTGGGAAAACCCACTCGGGTAAAGATTCCCATCAGGGCCCTAGCCACAACAGGTGCAGTAATGGTCCTCAGAGGTATAGCCTCTGGGTACCGTGTGGCATGATCCACCAGAACCAGGATAAACCTGTGACCAGCTGTAGTAGGCGGATCTAACAGACCCACAATGTCGATGCCCACCCTTTCAAAGGGGGTGCTAACGACAGGAAGTGGTCCAGGGGAGCTTTCAGCTTCACCCCTGTTTTCCCACTGGCTTGACAAGACACACATGTCCGGCAGTAGGTGTCGGACGACACTTTCATTTGAGGCCAATAAAAGTGTGGGACAAGACGGGCAAAGGTCTTGTCTTGCCCCAGGTGTCCTGCCAAGGGGATCTCATGAGCCAATTCCAGAAGGAAGGCTCGGTAACGTTGAGGGACAACCAAGGCCCGTGACGATCCGTGCATGGGTGCCTTGGGTTCACTGTAGAGGAGGCCATCCTCCCAGTAAATATTGTAGTTCCCCTCAACGTTCCCTGCTGCCTGGGCTTCGGCCTGTCGCCTCAGTCCCTCAAGGGTAGGACACTCCCTCTGGCCCTTGCAGAATTCCTCCCTGGTCGGCCCTCCCTCCACGTGCCACTCGGCCGGGATGGGTAGGTTCTCCAGTTCGGTAACATCCCCCTCCGCGGACTCCTGGTCCACCACCTCCGGTGGCCTATCCGTCACACGGGGCGCGGATGCCGAGGCAGGCTCTCCCTGCCCTCGGTTCTTCCCTTGGTCGGCAGCCGGCGGTGCCTTTGTTCCAGGCTCCCGCCTAAACGAACTCCCCCTCCGGGTAGTCGCAGACCTTGTGCTGACACAGGCCCAGTCAGGTGTACCCAGCATCTCAGCATGAGTCCGGTATTCCACCTCCTTCCAAGCATTATGCTCCATGTCATTCCCCAGCAGACAATCGACTGGCACGGCAGGGCTTACGGCAACTTTTAGTAACCCTGCAACCCCTTCCCATTCAAATGGAACCTCGGCCACCGGATAGTGGCCCATTCTGCCGTCAGCCATCGCGGCAGGGTGGAGTACATGGGGAATCACCTGCTCTGGAGACACCAGTTGACTACGTACCATAGTCATACTGGCTCCTGTGTCTCTCAGAGCCTCCCCTCTTTGGCCGTTGATGGTGACCCACTGCCCATACTTTGTGGTATTTGCGGGCACCTGGATCTTAGGAACCATCTCCCGTTCTCCCAGGGACACTAAAGTGACGCCCACCCACTCCCTTCCCTTATCTAAAGGCATCTCCTCCCCGAGCACTACACTAGCTACTCCGGGGGTCTTTCCTCCGATGGGAGGGGGTGGTCTTTTCGGGCACTTCACATCTCCCTTATAGTGTCCGACACCACCGCACTCAAAGCAATGGACAACCCTTGGCTGCTGACTCTGGCCAGGATTAGGGTTTCTGGGGGGGTTAGCCCTAGGGGTGAATCCTGTTCCCTTCCCTTGGGAACTATTTTGGGGGCCTTTAGAGAACTCCGTTTTCTTTTCCCCTCCCTCTTTCTTCTGGGGGGCGCCCTGTCCGGTCTTTTGAGAGTCCCCTCCGGTCCCCCTTGTGGACACCCGGGTACTAGCCCAAATGTCCGCCTCCTCAACAAGCTTCCGGGGATTGGTCAGCTTGCTATCCACCAGGTGTTGACGCAGTTCAGGGAAACATTTTTCGAGCAGGTGTTCCTTCAACATTAAATCAAACAACCCCTCGTAGTTCCTCACCTCACTGCCCTGTATCCAACCCTCTAATGCCTTCTTTGCATAGTCCAAGAAATCCACCCAATTCTGTGTGCCCAGTTTGTGGCTACCCCGGAACTTCTGCCTGTACTTCTCGGGTGTTAGTCCAAACTTTCTCACGAGCGCCACTTTCATGGTGGGGTAGTGGGTCTGCTCATCCTGCTCTAGGGCCAATAATGTATCCCTACCAGCTGGAGGCATGTATCTATACAATCCCCCTCCCCAATATTTCTCTGGAACCCCATGGACTCTTAAAGAGACCTCATAGGCTGCTAGCCACCTGGCGATATCATCACCCGCACTATAGCTAGTTACTATGTCTTTTGGCAAATAGGGTTTGGATTCCCTGGTGATTTCTCTTTCTTCGCTGCCACCATTAGGAGCAGGGTGTGCCCCGACCCGTAGCATCTGGAGATCGATCTCCCTGAGCCTCAACTCGTGAGCCATCCTCCGTTCCTCCTTTTCTTTCTCCAGCTTCGCCAATTCCCATGTGAGCTGTCTTTTCTCCCTCCGGTCAGTGAATTCTGCTTCTAGTAAGCCGTGGCTAGAGACACTGCTGCCCTTCCTTGAAGGTGTTCTGGGCCCCGCTACTAGGTCCCCCACCTCAGGTTGGTACAAACCAGCCCCCTCGCTGTCAGGCTCTCCATCCCTGTCCTCCTTCTCAACCTTACTTTCTCGCCGTGCCTCCCCCCAAGCCCTCAAGCTGGTCTGGAGTTCACCCTTCTTTGCACCTTGGGGACAAAACACGCCCTCTCGCTGACAAAACTCCCTGAGTTGGGCCACAGTATAAGTTTCCACATCCTCCAACACAAACTCCATTTTGCCCACTCAGGATAGAAGACAGTTGCTTACAGAAGCTATGCAGGGGGGTACCTTTTGTAATACCTCCTCCCACCACCAGAAGTAAATTTGAAAAAAACTAAACTCAAAATTAGGAAGTCCGCTTGGAGAAAACTCCCGGTGTAGGCCTATGGACTACCCACAGTTATTGTCGAGTAGACGCAAGCACAGCTCTATCCCACCGCTGAACACCAATTTTATGTTGGAAACCGGGCAACCGGGTTAGCAGTCACCAGGTTCCCAGCACAATGGTAGCTTGGCTCGAGCGGTCGGGGGTCAGGCACCGTGTTAAGCGTACGTCACACCCTCACAATAACCATGCGTTCATCCGTTCCAAAAACGACACTACACCGTAAAGATTATGAAAGAAAGTAGTTTGTCTTTATCTTATTTTATCTTAGTTGCAGGTTTCAAAACATACATACAATACCATAAGACTTTTCTTGAAAATAGCAGGTCAAATAAATAATACCACAGTGGGGTTTCAATAAATAGGATCAGGTCATAAATAAACACGGAATAAATATAGGTGCAATAAATACAGATGGCAAATAAATACAGTCAGGAATAAATACAGTGGAAGACAATAAATAAAGCACCCTCAATAACTTAAATAACACAATCAATGACAATTACAGTTCACCACCCTTTCACGAGGTAGTTTGGTTTCACTTTGCCCAAGTACAGATTGTGGTCATTTGGATGACATGGGGGGTGTCCCACCTAGATTGGTCAAGGCTGGGCCTGAACTGAGGTAGAATAAGGGTAACCTAAGGATCTGGCTCTCCCAAAATACACAACCCCTCACAGAGGTCACTGCACCAGTCTCAGTTCACCCCTGGCACTCCCAAGCTGGTTCTAACACCCCTCTAGCCCCTAGAATGGTCTTTTAGGGCTCCACGGGGCCTCAGACGCCCCCTCTACCACTTACTGCCCTTTTCACGATGTTCGGCTCCGCTCGGCGCCGGGTCGACGTCGCTGGACGGCTCCGGTTCGATGTCGCTGGGCGGCCTCGGTTCGGTGTCGCTGGGCGGCTTCGGATCGATGTCGCTGGGCGGCCTCGGCTCGATGTCGCTGGGCTGCTCCGGCTCGATGTCGCTGGGCGGCCTCGGCTCGATGTCGCTGGGCTGCTCCGGCTCGATGTCGCCTTCCGGCGTCGCAGGGTCACGGCCTCCCCGCTTCCGGGTGTCTCCGGAGTGCGACCTCCACTCCCGACCTCCGGCGCGCTTCACCTCAGATTCCGGCGTCTCCGGAGTGCGATGTCCACTCGCGACCTCCGGCGCGCTTCACCTCAATCTCCGGCGACTCCGGAGTGCGATCTCCACTCCCGACCTCCGGCGCGCTTTACCTCGATCTCCGGCGACTCCGGAGTGCGATCTCCACTCCCGACCTCCGGCGCGCTTCACCTCGACCTCAGGTGACTCCTTACTCGACCTCCGGTGCCTCTCCACGACCTCCGTCGGCGCCCTCTCTCGACCTCTGACGGCTCCGGGTACGACGTCTGCTTTCTGTCAGCGCCGCTTCTCCACCTCAGGCCTCAGGTCTACAGGCTTCTCGACGTCAGGACTCCAGGAGAACACCGCTAAACAGGTAAGGAGCTTGCTGGTCTTCTTCTTTAAGGCCTCTTCACAATATGTAGGTCCTTAAGATGGTTTTTCTGGTCTTGGTCCCACACAGGGCTCTAGGCTGGGCTTGGTCAGTAGGGACTAGCATCAAGGGTGGGTTTCTGGACCCCACTCCAAGCACTGGTTTCCACCCCTTCTGCCTTACTCCTACCTCCTTCTGAACTGGTCCTCTCTCCTCTCTAGTCAGATGCCAACTGCCAACCTGAGATGGCCTCCCAACATTCTAAACTGCCTCCCACTGTCACAGGGTTCTAGAATGTTCCAGGAGGTTCTGGTGATGTCACAGGTGACAATAGGTGGCCACCATTTTGTGTCTCAGGCCCTCAGACAGAAGTTCCAGGGGTAGGGAAAATGGCTCCCTGACCCTGCGTCAACACTAAAAAGTCTGGTGGTTCCCAAAAAGGAAAAATTATAACAGGGTTTGAGGCAAAAGTGGGACAAAATAAATAATGATGAGGAGGGACCACCCAAAGGGCTGACAGGTCTAACAGTACCCCATGGGCAGGGCCTGCCACAACCCACCCAACTGAAGTAGCAGAGTATATGACTATCTACCAATGTATACGCCATGGGCAGGGCCTTCCTCCATCTACCCACAACAAGAAGGGAGCATGAATTATCCTGTACCCATTGTAATCTCAGTGGCAGGCCTTTCTCCCAGGTCCTTCTGCCATCCACCCAACAGGAGAGGGCAGAGTATGTGACCCATGTCAATGTGTAGCCATGGGCATGGCTTTCTGTCATTCACCCAACACAAGAGGAATATAACCCTTGGGCAGGGCCATGCACCAACAAAAGAGGGCAGAGTACATGCCCCTTGCTGGTATCAACTCAAAGGGCAAGGCCTGCTGTCACCCACCCAGCAAGAGAGGGCAGAGTATATGACCCTTCGCCAGTGTTAACCCAAGGGCAAGGCTTGCTGTCACCCAACAAGAGAGGGCAGAGTATATGACCCTTCGCCAGTGTTCACCCAAGGGCAAGGCCTGCTGTGACCTACCCAAGAGAGGGAAGAGTATATGACCCTTGCCAGTGTTAACCCAAAGGGCAAGGTCTGCTCTCATCCACCCACAAGAGAGGGCAGATTATATGACTCTTCGCCAGTGTTAACCCAAAGTTCAAGGCCTGCTGTCACCCACCCAAGAGAGGGCAGGGTATATGACCCTTCGCCAGTGTTAACCCAAAGTTCAATTCCTGCTGTCACCCACCCAAGAGAGGGAAGAGTATATGACCCTTCGCCAGTGTTAACCCAAAGTTCAAGGCCTGCTGTCATCCACCCAACAAGAGAGGGCAGAGTATATGACCCTTCGCCAGTGTTAACCCAAAGAGCAAGGCCTGCTGTCATCCACCCAACAAGTGAGGGCAGAGTATATGACCCTTCGCCAGTGTTAACCCAAAGGGCAAGGCCTGCTGTCACCCACCCAAGAGAGGGCAGAGTATATGACCCTTCCCCATTGTTAACATAAGGGCAAGGCCTGCTGTCACTCACCAAGAAAGGGCAGGGTATATGACCCGTCGCCAGTGTTAACCCAGAGGCAAGGCCTGCTGTCACCCACAAGAGAGGGCAGAGTATATGACCCTTCGCCAGTGTTAACCCAAAGTTCAAGGCCTGCTGTGACCCACCCAAGAGAGGGCAGAGTATATGACCCTTCGCCAGTGTTAACCCAAAGAGCAAAGCCTGCTGTCGTCCACCCATGAGAGGGCAGAGTATATGACCCTTCGCCAGTGTTAACCCAAAGTTCAAGGCCTGCTGTCACCCACACAAGAGAGGGCAGAGTATATGACCCTTCCCCATTGTTAACATAAGGGCAAGGCCTGGTGTCATCCACCCAAGAGAGGGCAGGGTATATGACCCTTCGCCAGTGTTAACCCAGAGGCAAGGCCTGCTGTCACCCACCAAGAGAGGGCAGGGTATATGACGCTTCGCCAGTGTTAACCCAGAGGCAAGGCCTGCTGTCACCCACAAGAGAGGGCAGAGTATATGACCCTTCGCCAGTGTTAACCGAAAGTTCAAGGCGTGCTGTGACCCACCGAAGAGAGGGCAGAGTATATGACCCTTCACCAGTGTTAACCCAAAGAGCAAAGAGTGCTGTCGTCCACCCATGAGAGGGCAGAGTATATGACCCTTCGCCAGTGTTAACCCAAAGTTCAAGGCCTGCTGTGACCCACCCATGAGAGGGCAGAGTATATGACCCTTCCCCATTGTTAACATAAGGGCAATGCCTGGTGTCATCCACCCAAGAGAGGGCAGAGTATATGACCCTTCGCCAGTGTTAACCCAAAGTTCAAGGCCTGCTGTGAGCCACCCAAGAGAGGGCAGAGTATATGACCCTTCGCCAGTGTTAACCCAAAGAGCAAGGCCTGCTGTCATCCACCCAACAAGAGAGGGCAGAGTATATGACCCTTTGCCAGTGTTAACCCAAAGGGCAAGGCCTGCTGTCACCCACCCAAGAGAGGGCAGAGTATATGACCCTTCCCCATTGTTAACATAAGGGCAAGGCCTGCTGTCACTCACCAAGAGAGGGAAGGGTATATGACCCTTCGCCAGTGTTAACCCAGAGGCAAGGCCTGCTGTCACCCACAAGAGAGGGCAGAGTATATGACCCTTCGCCAGTGTTAACCCAAAGTTCAAGGCCTGCTGTGACCCACCCAAGAGAGGGCAGAGTATATGACCCTTCGCCAGTGTTAACCCAAAGAGCAAAGCCTGTTGTCGTCCACCCATGAGAGGGCAGAGTATATGACCCTTCCCCATTGTTAACATAGGGGCAAGGCCTGGTGTCATCCACCCAAGAGAGGGAAGAGTATATGACCCTTCGCCAGTGTTAACCCAAAGTTCAAGGCCTGCTGTGACCCACCCAAGAGAGGGCAGAGTATATGACCCTTCGCCAGTGTTAACCCAAAGAGCAAGGCCTGCTGTCATCCACCCAACAAGAGAGGGCAGAGTATATGACCCTTTGCCAGTGTTAACCCAAAGTTCAAGGCCTGCTGTCATCCACCCAACAAGAGAGGGCAGAGTATATGACCCTTCGCCAGTGTTAACCCAAGGGCAAGGCCTGCTGTCACCCACCCAAGAGAGGGCAGAGTATATGACCTTTCGCCAGTGTTAATCCAAAGAGCAAGGCCTGCTGTCATCCAACCAACAAGAGAGGGCAGAGTATACAACCCTTCGCCAGTGTTAACCCATGGGCAAGGCCTGCTGTCACCCAACAAGGGAGGGCAGGGTATATGACCCTTCGCCAGTGTTAACCCAAAGAGCAAGGCCTGGTGTCATCCACCCAACAAGAGAGGGCAGAGTATATGACCCTTCGCCAGTGTTAACCCAAAGTTCAAGGCCTGCTGTGACCCACCCAAGAGAGGGCAGAGTATATGACCCTTCGCCAGTGTTAACCCAAAGAGCAAAGCCTGCTGTCGTCCACCCATGAGAGGGCAGAGTATATGACCCTTCGCCAGTGTTAACCCAAAGTTCAAGTCCTGCTGTCACCCACACAAGAGAGGGCAGAGTATATGACCGTTCCCCATTGTTAACATAAGGGCAAGGCCTGGTGTCATCCACCCAAGAGAGGGCAGGGTATATGACCCTTCGCCAGTGTTAACCCAGAGGCAAGGCCTGCTGTCACCCACCAAGAGAGGGCAGGGTATATGACGCTTCGCCAGTGTTAACCCAGAGGCAAGGCCTGCTGTCACCCACAAGAGAGGGCAGAGTATATGACCCTTCGCCAGTGTTAACCCAAAGTTCAAGGCCTGCTGTGACCCACCCAAGAGAGGGCAGAGTATATGACCCTTCGCCAGTGTTAACCCAAAGAGCAAAGCCTGCTGTCATCCACCCATAAGAGGGCAGAGTATATGACCCTTCGCCAGTGTTAACCCAAAGTTCAAGGCCTGCTGTGACCCACCCATGAGAGGGCAGAGTATATGACCCTTCCCCATTGTTAACATAAGGGCAAGGCCTGGTGTCATCCACCCAAGAGAGGGCAGAGTATATGACCCTTCGCCAGTGTTAACCCAAAGTTCAAGGCCTGCTGTGACCCACCCAAGAGAGGGCAGAGTATATGACCCTTCGCCAGTGTTAACCCAAAGACCAAGGCCTGCTGTCATCCACCCAACAAGAGAGGGCAGGGTATATGACCTTTCGCCAGTGTTAACCCAAAGTTCAAGGCCTGCTGTCATCCACCCAACAAGAGAGGGCAGAGTATATGACCCTTCGCCAGTGTTAACCCAAGGGCAAGGCCTGCTGTCACCCACCCAACAAGAGAGGGCAGAGTATATGACCCTTCGCCAGTGTTAACCCAAGGGCAAGGCCTGCTGTCACCTACCCAAGAGAGGGAAGAGTATATGACCCTTCGCCAGTGTTAACCCAAAGAGCAAGGCCTGCTGTCATCCACCCAACAAGAGAGGGCAGAGTATATGACCCTTCGCCAGTGTTAACCCAAAGTTCAAGGCCTGCTGTCATTCACCCAACAAGAGAGGGCAGAGTATATGACCCTTCGCCAGTGTTAACCCAAGGGCAAGGCCTGCTGTCACCCACCCAAGAGAGGGCAGAGTATATGACCCTTCGCCAGTGTTAACCCAAAGAGCAAGGCCTGCTGTCATCCACCCAACAAGAGAGGGCAGAGTATATGACCCTTCGCCAGTGTTAACCCAAGGGCAAGGCCTGCTGTCACCCACCCAACAAGAGAGGACAGAGTATATGACCCTTCGCCAGTGTTAACCTAAAGTTCAAGGCCTGCTGTCATCCACCCAACAAGAGAGGGCAGAGTATATGACCCTTCGCCAGTGTTAACCCAAAGAGCAAGGCCTGCTGTCATCCACCCAACAAGAGAGGGCAGAGTATATGACCCTTCGCCAGTGTTAACCCAAAGGGCAAGGCCTGCTGTCACCCACCCAAGAGAGGGCAGAGTATATGACCCTTCCCCATTGTTAACATAAGGGCAAGGCCTGCTGTCACTCACCAAGAGAGGGCAGGGTATATGACCCTTCGCCAGTGTTAACCCAGAGGCAAGGCCTGCTGTCACCCACAAGAGAGGGCAGAGTATATGACCCTTCGCCAGTGTTAACCCAAAGTTCAAGGCCTGCTGTGACCCACCCAAGAGAGGGCAGAGTATATGACCCTTCGCCAGTGTTAACCCAAAGAGCAAAGCCTGCTGTCGTCCACCCATGAGAGGGCAGAGTATATGACCCTTCGCCAGTGTTAACCCAAAGTTCAAGGCCTGCTGTGACCCACCCAAGAGAGGGCAGAGTATATGACCCTTCGCCAGTGTTAACCCAAAGAGCAAAGCCTGCTGTCGTCCACCCATGAGAGGGCAGAGTATATGACCCTTCCCCATTGTTAACATAAGGGCAAGGCCTGGTGTCATCCACCCAAGAGAGGGCAGAGTATATGACCCTTCGCCAGGGTTAACCCAAAGTTCAAGGCCTGCTGTGACCCACCCAAGAGAGGGCAGAGTATATGACCCTTCGCCAGTGTTAACCCAAAGAGCAAGGCCTGCTGTCATCCACCCAACAAGATAGGGCAGGGTATATGACCCTTCGCCAGTGTTAACCCAAAGTTCAAGGCCTGCTGTCATCCACCCAACAAGAGAGGGCAGAGTATATGACCCTTCGCCAGTGTTAACCCAAGGGCAAGGCCTGCTGTCACCCACCCAACAAGAGAGGGCAGAGTATATGACCCTTCGCCAGTGTTAACCCAAGGGCAAGGCCTGCTGTCACCCACCCAAGAGAGGGAAGAGTATATGACCCTTCGCCAGTGTTAACCCAAAGTTCAAAGCCTGCTGTCATCCACCCAAGAGAGGGCAGAGTATACAACCCTTCGCCAGTGTTAACCCAAGGGCAAGGCTTGCTGTTATCCACCCAAGAGAGGGCAGAGTATATGACCCTTCGCCAGTGTTAACCCATGGGCAAGGCCTGCTGTCACCCAACAAGAGAGGGCAGGGTATATGACCCTTCGCCAGTGTTAACCCAAAGATCAAGACCTGGTGTCATCCACCCAACAAGAGAGGGCAGAGTATATGACTCTTCGCCAGTGTTAACCCAAAGTTCAAGGCCTGCTGTGACCCACCCAAGAGAGGGCAGAGTATATGACCCTTCGCCAGTGTTAACCCAAAGAGCAAAGCCTGCTGTCGTCCACCCATGAGAGGGCAGAGTATATGACCCTTCGCCAGTGTTAACCCAAAGGGCAAGGCCTGCTGTCACCCACACAAGAGAGGGCAGAGTATATGACCCTTCCCCATTGTTAACATAAGGGCAAGGCCTGGTGTCATCCACCCAAGAGTGGGCAGGGTATATGACCCTTCGCCAGTGTTAACCCAGAGGCAAGGCCTGCTGTCACCCACCAAGAGAGGGCAGGGTATATGACGCTTCGCCAGTGTTAACCCAGAGGCAAGGCCTGCTGTCACCCACAAGAGAGGGCAGAGTATATGACCCTTCGCCAGTGTTAACCCAAAGTTCAAGGCCTGCTGTGACCCACCCAAAAGAGGGCAGAGTATATGACCCTTCGCCAGTGTTAACCCAAAGAGCAAAGCCTGCTGTCGTCCACCCATGAGAGGGCAGAGTATATGACCCTTCGCCAGTGTTAACCCAAAGTTCAAGGCCTGCTGTGACCCACCCAAGAGAGGGCAGAGTATATGAACCTTCGCCAGTGTTAACCCAAAGAGCAAAGCCTGCTGTCGTCCATCCATGAGAGGGCAGAGTATATGACCCTTCCCCATTGTTAACATAAGGGCAAGGCCTGGTGTCATCCACCCAAGAGAGGGCAGAGTATATGACCCTTCGCCAGTGTTAACCCAAAGTTCAAGGCCTGCTGTGACCTACCCAAGAGAGGGCAGAGTATATGACCCTTCGCCAGTGTTAACCCAAAGAGCAAGGCCTGCTGTGACCCACCCAAGAGAGGGCAGAGTATATGACCCTTCGCCAGTGTTAACCCAAAGAGCAAAGCCTGCTGTCATCCACCCAACAAGAGAGGGCAGAGTATATGACCCTTCGCCAGTGTTAACCCAAGGGCAAGGCCTGCTGTCACCCACCCAACAAGAGAGGGCAGAGTATATGACCCTTCGCCAGTGTTAACCCAAGGGCAAGGCCTGCTGTCACCCACCCAAGAGAGGGAAGAGTATATGACCCTTCGCCAGTGTTAACCCAAAGTTCAAAGCCTGCTGTCATCCACCCAAGAGAGGGCAGAGTATACAACCCTTCGCCAGTGTTAACCCAAGGCCAAGGCTTGCTGTTATCCACCCAAGAGAGGGCAGAGTATATGACCCTTCGCCAGTTTTAACCCAAGGGCAAGGCCTGCTGTCACCCACCCAGGAGGGGACCATGTTTACTCCTCATTCCAGGAGGTAGAGGAAGAGTGACTCCCCCCAACGCCTCTGCCCTGCTGTAGACCAGGCCCTTGTCGCAGGCTATGTTTAGAGCGCTGGTCATTAGGGACCAGGTGGAAAGAATGGCCAAAAGCATCCTGGGAGTATTCAGTGAGCCCACTCAGGTGGAGGCAGGATCTAGTGGTGGCCAGGTGAGGGCCACAAAGCAGGGTACTTTGAAGGATTTGATAGGCTCAGGGAAGCCTTCCAGAAAAGTGCATGAAGCAGAATCATGTATCCTGCTGGGAGATAGGCAAGCCTGTTGTTCCAAATACAGACCCCGATGGTGGTTTCCCTCTGGAGGAGTGGGTGTGTCGTAGGAAGATTTCTACTCTGACGAGTATAGGGACTCGAGCCGCCCCTGGTGCCTAGGATCCCAAGCCTCTGAGTTCCCAGAGGGGGATGGGGCAATTCAGATATGTTCGACCCTACAGAGATCTGTGAGAAGGTGGCCTGATATATGCTGTCCACTAGTTATAGTGGCCACCTTGCACCAGTCCAAACAACCCTTATTGATGATAGGTTTAAAGACAACCTTTATTGAAAGCTATCCTAGTGGTAGCTATGGAGAGCAGCCTTCAGGTTAAGTCTTGAAGGAGTGTTAAGCAGCTTGGTTTACCAGATTAGAATCTCTTGAATAACTAAATGAAAGGAGAGCCACACAAGGTATAAATATAAAATATATGTATTTATTTGTAAACACTCACGAATAATCTCTTTATGAGATTAGAGTCCAGGATACACAATAATATAGTTCAAAAACGACAGTAAATAGCACAATATACAATGGGCCCCAGGGGGGGACCAAACCATATATTAAGAAAGTGGTATAAGAACTACGACTTTACTAGACACAGGGCCTAGAGTCTATAGAATCGCTGGGACCCCAAGGAACCACCCAAGGTAGTGACATAGGGGACCCACGGGGGACGTGTGCAGTGTGAGAACACAGCCGCGAGCACCGTTAGCTTCTATGGGGAAAGTCGCGCTTGGAACTTTAAAGTTTAAGGACACTTAGGAGAGGACTTTGAGCAAACCCCTTTAGACTTAGGGGCTTCTAGGGTGAACACCCACGGGAGCATGGGAGTGCTCGAGTTACCTCACCCAGGGAAGCCGGATTCATAGGTGTCAAATGGTGTTGGGTCGCGTCGTCATTTTCAATGGTGACCTGCTGCAAAGTGCTGCTGCCGGGAAGAAGAGAAGTGTCCGGTGTGATCCAAGCCTGGATAGAAGATCAAAAGAACCTGAAAGCAGAGGGGACAGAGTCTGGGTCACTCGTCAGTGACCAGGGGCACGACAGACGAATGCCCACCGATGTCGGGTGTTTCAGGTGAGAAGAGGTGAAGCTTGACTCTGCAGCCATGAGGACCAGGAGGTGTTGACGATGACCAGGAGCTGGATTCGAGCTGTCCCACAAAGGATGTCGAGTGCTGCGGTGTCGGTGCCCGGATTGAACCCAACAAGCCTTGGCAACAGCAACCCATGCAGGAAGAGAAAAGATGCTTCGGTGCGGACCAGCAAGGTCCTGGAGACTCCCCAAGCGATGGAGAGTCAGGGCATGTCTGGAGCAACCAGGTAAGCCCAATCAGAGTTAGAGTTGCCTTCACAGGGACCCACCAGTCGACGGACCAGGGATCGCAAAGGGACCTCAAGAGGAATCACTCGGAGAGTGTAGGCCAGTGATCTTCAGTGGAAATGCTGCTAGGGTGTGGACTACAAGTAGCCCAAAGCACAGACTCAAGGATCGCCAAGAAGCATATGCACTTGCAAATGTGCATGGTGTCCAGGGGTTTTGGTTCCACGGTCCCCACGAGGGCTACTGGTCTCAGCTTTGCTGGGAGCTCGGGTCGGCCTCTGGGATGTCTTGAAACCCACCGCCTGTGTTGCAAATTCTTTGGAGTCCGGCGGGAGCTTCGGAGGTGCAAACCGGTCAGATGCGTTTTAGGTGCCTGCCTTGCAGGGGATTAACTCCTTTACTCCAACGGAGATTCTTCAGTCATCTAGCACTTTGTAGATTGTCGAAGTTCCAGGATTCTGTGTCAGAGTTTCGTCCAGGTAAATCTAAAGTCCTGTAGCCAGGGGTTCCTACTTTATACCCCACAAAGGGGTGGGACAAACTCTAGGGACCCACCTATGGGAGGGTCAGGAAAGAGGGGTGTCTACATCCATTTCCTTTGTCCAGTTTTGCACCAGAGCAGGAGCTGGTAGCCCCTGCAACCGGTTTGAGCTGGACTATGCACAGGGACACCAAATGTGCCCCCAGTGCAGACTTCAAAGCACTCTTGGAGTGCACCTACCCAGCCCCAATACACTAAAGCCTGTCTGGGAGGTGGTTACACTCCCTGTGACAGGAAACCTATTGTCCAGGCCTCCCCTGCCGGAGTTTCGTCCAGCAGCAGGAGATAAGACTCGTGTCTGTCGCTGCAGCATCCGTTTGTGATGCCAGGGCTCTTTTAAGTTGGTACCGTGTATACCGGTTGTGCCATGTTTCTCCCTCTAGTAGGGTGGGATCATACTCCCACACCAGTTACTGGTGTGGGGGTGTGATTCCAAGGTGTTTGACACCAAACACGACATGTTTCCATGCAGCAATTCCAAAGTTAGCATTTACCGTTTGGTTATAATGCACTTAAGAGTATATGGTTTGGCTGCATCACTAACAACCCCGGAATAAAGATTCCAAAAGCTGCCGAGGGGCTCTGCTCATGCATGGGCACCCTCTCACATGAAACCAAGCACCATGCCTTCAGGATTGTTGAGGCCTGCCATAGGGGTGACTGATAGGTTTACATGTGCAGTGATATGGAGAGATATAGGTCACCTATATCTCAGTAAGGGGTGCATGCATCACCTTACACAGGCTGCTGTAGCAGACCTGTTATGTTATTTTAAAAAGCTTCCCAGGGGTGGCATAATACATGCTGCAGCCCCTGGTAGTCCTCTGGGGTACCTATGCCCTGGGTACATAGTATACCATATACTAGGGACTCACACGGGTACCCCAGAATCCAATCTGGTGTGTACCTAAAGTACATGGAATCCATTTTAGGGAGAAAGCAGATAGACTGGGGTCCTGAATAGCAGGATCCCAGTCAGACTAAGTCGAAAACCAGCAAAACACCAGGCAAAAACTAGGGGCAACCATGCAGTCAGATTCCACCCTCCTACAAGATCTTACACCCCAGGTCGGCAGAGTAGATCTCTGATGCCTAAGTGGCGGACTATGTGGTGGGAAAGATCTGCCAGCCCTTGGAGAAGAAAGTTAGGACCAGACTCCGGGGGGAATGCAACAGGCCTTCGCTAAAGAGGAAAGTGACAAACACGTCGGAGATTGACGAGAAGTTGTGTATTTTTTGGATCCCAAAAAGGGAATTGATCGATATTGGAGAACTTGCCAGGACAAGCTCCTCTATATAGTAGGCCCCTTGACCCAGATTATTCAACTAGCGGAAAGATCTAAGGCTTCAGGAAGTCGTATGTCTATGGACATAGTCGCTGGCTGGGTGCAGAGAGCGATATGCCTCCTTGGCAATGCGAACTGTGCACTGGCGTTAGAGAGGAGATGGTCCCTCCTCATAAAGATCGACCCCAAACAAGGGAACCTAGTTACCTCTGAGGCGGGACCCGTAGCACAGGGTAAGCTCTTTGGCAAGCCTTTTGTCAAGGAGCTTAACAAGTTTGTCACCACCTTTTTTGCCCTGGATAAGGCCCAGGCGTCCATTAAGAAGATAGTCCCACGGCAGGCTTTGGCTGGGGCCGTAAGAGGCAGGGGCTGCTCCTCAGGCCACATTTACCAGCAAGGTCCGAACCGAACCAACAGAGGGGGCACCAACGCACCAGGGGGACCCTCTGGTAAGGCTTACCTTTCCTACCCCCAAAGGTGGGAGCCTACTGCACTTTGCACACAACTGGGGCAGGATCACAATGGACCCTTGGGTTCTTCTGACTGTAAGTGGCTTCCACATAGAGTTCAATGGCCCTCTGTCCAAGAGTTGCGACCGAGACCCTTGGACTTTGCAGCAGAAGAGGAATGACTCATAGATTCCAAGGTCTCAGAACTCCTGAAAAAGGAGCCATTTGCAGGTCAGTACTTAGGTCAGTACTCCACCCAGGCCGGTTTCTAAGCAACCCTTTTCTGGTAGAGAAGGAGGACAAGGGCTTCCAACCTGTCATACATTCGAAGGAAATTCAACGAGTGGGTGGTATATCACCTCTTCAAGATGGAGGGGATACATCTACTGCGAGACATCCTCCATTCAGGGAATTGGATGGTCAGGTTGGACTTGAAGGACACCTAACTAACAGTCCCCATCTTCCCTCCTCATCAGAGATTTCTCCAGTTCGCATGGAAAGGTCACATCTTCGAGTTTCAAGCACTTCCCTTTGGCCTCACTTTGGCCCCATGGTGCTTCACCAAGCTGCTGCGTCCAGTGGTGGAAATACTCTGTGCGAGAGGAGTGAGAATGATTATCTACCTGGACAATATCCTGATTATGGATCAGTCTGTGGTGCAACTGACCCACAACTTGAACATGACTATTTCTGCATTGCTCACGGCCCCCCTGAGCTTACCACAGGGCCGGACTGGAAACAGCAACCAGCCTGGTAGTATTGCTGCTCGACCACCGCGGGTGGGGGGGTGCTAGTGAAAAGCACCGCACTGCTGCAAAACGTGCCTTCACGGGTATTAAACCGGCCCCTACCCCTCTGGCCCACCGGGAAAACGCCCGGTGCCCGCTACAGCCAGTCCAGCCCAGGTTTACCACCTTCAAAGGTGGCAAAGATATGGAAGGAACTCAAGCAAGTCCTTTGGAGAGACAGGATCTCGCTGCGACAGCTGACCAGGATAGTGGGCCTTCTCTCCTCATCAATTCAGGCCATTTTACCGGGCCCATTGCACTACCGGGCCCTCCAGAGACTGAGAGCTCAACATTTCAGAAGAGGTTTCACCTATTTGGAGATCATGTCCCTGATAGAGGAAGCCAGGATGGAACTCCAGAGGTGGATCGACCACATGGCAGGCTGGAATGGGAGAACGATCTTCGGATCGACTCCAGACATGGTCATAGAGGCGGACGCTAGCAGAGTGGCTGGGGAGTCAGATGTGGGGAGGTGTCGATGAGAGGAAGAAGGTCGGAGGAGGAACTATAGTTGCACATAAACTGTCTGTAACTGCTGGTTGGGTCCTTTAACGTAAAGTCCCACACTAGAGACCGTGTATCATGTTGCATCCTACTGACGATGGACAATATCTCGGAGATCCAGTACATCAACTGCCTGGACAGCCCTCGCTCGAAGACTTTATCAAACCTGGCAAAGGACTTCTAGCACTATTGCCTCCAGAGGCAGATTTTAGTGATAGCGGAGACCCTTCCCGGTATACAGAACATGGTAGCGGATTGGAACTCCTGGAACTTCTATGACTACAGCGACTGGCAACTGGATCGTGTGGTCTTCCTGGCGTTGATGGACAGATGGGGTCCCTGTAGTCTGGACATCTGTGCCTCCTGATTGAACCACAAACTTCCACAATGCGTGAGCTGGAGATGTCACCCAGGCGGGCCTGGCCTATCGAACCGGTAATTCTTTTCGATTGGCCATCTCAGTGGGACACAGCGAGATTGATGGCAAACCTGCAGGAGAGCACCCCTGTGTTTGTAAGTTAATGAAGGGCATCGGCCTGTCTTAACCCCCAGAGCCTAGATATTCTGGCCTGTGAGACGTTAATGCAGTGCTGAGACTTCTTCTTGGCTGCAGGATAACAAATATTTTTCTCGCAAGGAGCTGTCCGCAACATTAGCAATCCTGCTGTCTCATTTCCTGCAAGTGGGTTTCAGATGTGAGAGCATTGGATATGTTTGTGAGAGTTTTTACCCAGGAAGGGGTCACCTTTACTATAGCCAGGAGGACTAAAACCAGTACCCGGTCGGTACCTTATCCTTCCTTTCCAGAACTTCCCAAGTTGTGTTTGTTCAGGTGTATTAAGGCATGTAAGGATATGACTTCCGAATTCCGACCCCCAGGGGAAAGGCAACTCCTTATTGCCATGCAGAAACCATTCTGAGCGGTTTCCTCTCCTTCCATTGCCAGTTGGGCACAGTGCGTCATGGGCAGAGGCAGATGTGGCTGTGGGTAGATTCGGTGCACATTCCACAAGAGGAAGACTGGCATCAAAGGTGGCAGCCTGGAAGATATTATGAATGCGGCTGATTGTCTTCTGAGTTTACCCGTTCTGGACGCTGCAACTCTGGTCGTAAGTAAGCTTTGAACATGGATAATCCTCACCTCTGGTCCTGACACAGAATGAAAAGTCTCCTAGCTACCGAGAAGGAAAGTTTCAATTCTATTAAGGACGCGGAGGCGAGGATTATCCCACCCTGAGAATCCCGTCGATCTCAGTCTCTCCCCGGAGGATTCGTTACCAGTAAGCACTATGCTTGCACGTTAGTGGCTATTCGTGGAGTTATTACTGGTAATGGCAGATCTGCAGTTTGGATATTGTATTCTGACTGGAATTATTGACTACTGTTGACATATTGATATTCTGAAAATATGGTAACGGGACTCTCTCTATATTGTAGGTAACGATCAAGAGTTTGAATAGGACGGTGATCTCAGCTTAACATCCTCCAGTGGAGATGAGGACGCAGAAGGGATGTCATGTGATTATATGCAGTGGACTGTACTGTGATTGGACTATGGTTACCATGGAGACTGCTCCCCTATGTTTGAATGGATGTGTAGTCTGTGATGTTTTACTTTTTTTGTTAAGTTCTTTTAATACTTCTGTGAAAATAAAATGAGGAAAGAAATGCATAATCCTCGCCTCCTTGTCCTTAACAGAATTGAAATGTTCCTTCTTGTTGGATATTTTTAATTCTAGATTATTTCCAAAATGAGTCAACAGACAACCTCTTTGTGTCCTGCACAAGCCTGCGGCCATCAGGATCGGGACCTTCCTTACATTGGAACAAGTGGGAAGAATATTTATGGAATTCTATTGAGTTGATTTGGATGGAGAAATGGCCTCTGAGCAGAAGGACCACACTTGAATGCATTCCTTAGGGCCCCAGGGTTTAAACACCTTCAGGCAGACGCATGCGCCTGTTCTTGAAGGCGGTGACGTTATCCTTTGGAGAATCTGGATAAGTGTTTGCTCCTGCGGTTTGCAGTGGTGTTACATGAGGCACGTTTCTTCAGAGAAAGCAACATCAGTGTGAGTCTGTTGATGAGAACGTTAATGAATTTAAGACATTGCGCTTTTGGCGTGCCGCAGCAGGATTCAATGTGTGATCAAGTGGTCATGCATGCGTGTGACCCTGCACTCCAAGAAGGTTGTGGGGGAAGAGGGGTGCTTACTACTGTCCGCAAAGCAGAAACATCTAGTGGTGTGCAAGTGCTTTGAAGCCTGAAACATAAGAAATGGATGTTGTATCTAACATTGTTGGTGGGACTAAGAACTGGAAGGAGGGAAGTAGTTGAAAGGGTTGGAATTCATTTAGGGAACCACCAAGGTGTTCTAGGTTTGGTGATTTGCACCGTATGGCATTTACTAAGTCATGTCCTGCAAGAAGGTTGAATGTAGTGGCCGCGGCGTTGTGGGCCATTCTGCTAAAGTTTGTAGAAAGAAATCCAAGGAAGTCAAGGTTGTAAGTGAGCATGATGGTGAGGATTCTGCAGAGGGAGGGCTGGAAGATAAAGAAGGTGTTTTTGAATATTAAGGATGGTGTTTGTTGGCTGGAAACAAACCTGAATGTTGGATGAAGATTGCAAGTGTGAATCTTAGAAGGTTTGCTGATTCTGTATCCTCGGATACCATTATTTGCAGCAGTATTTTGTGTGGAAGGTTAGAACAAACCCAGCACCACGGATATCCAACGTGAGGGCTACAGCGGTGAGAGGATTGACGGGATTGGATTTCGTTGGTTTAAATTTGAGTTTAAGGACAGACATACAGACGGTGAATTGTAAGGGGGTAAGAAAGGTTCTTTTGTTTTGGGTTGGCGTGATCAGAAAAATGCATGTCAGTTTGAATCCTAACAGCAAAGAGCAGGTATTGGTGGTAGATGAAGCTGCAAGAGTGGGTGTCTTGGGGCCTCATTTTACAAGCCTCTTGTGCCGCCGGTGCGCCCCTTTTGAGACGCACCGGCAGTGCGGTGTGCCTGCCCATATTCACAAGGCCTTGTAAAGTCACCCAGCATGGCTTTTCATGGCCTTGTAAATATGAGCCCCTTTCACTCATTACCCTGCGTGAAAGGGGCGTTCCATGGGTGTTGCTGTGGGTGTTCCCATGCAACACTCGTGGAATCTGACGCATTCCCAGAGTTACAAAGTGCCGTAAACCTGGGAATGCATCAGAATACTACGCCTCCCCAGGGTGCAACCAAGAAAAATACTTTTATTTCTCCTCGTTTTTTAGGTCTCGCGAGCCAAAGGCTCGAAGAGACATTTTATATCTGGGCTTTTCAAAGTGCTGCCGTGGCCTAAAGCTACAGTGCACGTGAACGTGCACGCGCGCAGCGCCATGTGTCTTAACTCCGTAGCGATCGTAATCCGATCACTTTCACTTTCGCGGGCTCCTCTGTTGCTGGCATTCCCCCCTCCCTTCTCGCCCAGCCCTTCTTGTTTATTTTGGTGTCCTAGCAACGGAAGCTTTGAAGTCACTACGCTGTTCTTATATTAAAATGCCGCTTTCAGTACGCAGCTTGCAGTTAGAGCAACGGAAGCTTTGAAGGTGTCACTACGCTGTTCTTCTATTAAAATGCAGCTTTCAGTGCGCAGCTTGCTGTTTTGGCAACGGAAACTTTGAAGGTGTCACTACGCTGTTCTTATATTAAAATGCCGCTTTCAGTACGCAGCTTGCTGTTAATTGCCGTTCCTTATTCCTTTAAAATTCTTTCTTATTTAAAAATGCCGCTTTCAGTACGCAGCTTGCCGTTATTAATTGCCGTTCCTTCTTATTTTACAATCCGCTTTCAGCCCTATCAGAGTGCAGTCAGATGTGCAGCAGGTGCAGTGACACCGAGTCTTGCTTGAGCGATGGCCTAGCAGCAGCACAGCGGCCACAGACTGCTCTAAAGTCAGCCGTACCAAAGTGCAGTCAGACGTGCAGCAGGTGCAGTGTCACCGCGTCTTGCTTGAGCGATGGCCTAGCAGCAGCACAGCGGCCACAGACTGCTCTAAAGTCAGCCGTACCAAAGTGCAGTCACACGTACAGCAGGTGCAGTGGCACCACGTCTTGCTTAAGGGATCCAGATGAGTGTTTGAGCTTTTATTAATTGCCGTTCCTTCTTATTATAATACCGCTTTCAGTGCGCAGCTAAAGGTAATGCTTGCAACGGAAGCTTTGAAGGTGTCACTACGCTGTTCTTCTATTAAAATGCAGCTTTCAGTGCGCAGCTTGCTGTTTTGGCAACGGAAACTTTGAAGGTGTCACTACGCTGTTCTTATATTAAAATGCCGCTTTCAGTACGCAGCTTGCTGTTAATTGCCGTTCCTTCTTCCTTTAAAACTCTTTCTTATTTAAAAATGCCGCTTTCAGTACGCAGCTTGCCGTTAGAGCAACGGAAGCTTTGAAGGTGTCACTACGCTGTTATTATATTAAAATGCCGCTTTCAGTACGCAGCTTGCAGTTAGAGCAACGGAAGCTTTGAAGGTGTCACTACGCTGTTCTTATATTAAAATGCCGCTTTCAGTACGCAGCTTGCTGTTATTAATTGCTACTCATTCAATACTACTCGCTCTCTACTACTCTCTACTACACACACTACTCTCTAAAACTCATTCTCTACTACTCACTCTCTAATACTCTATACTACTCACTCTTTACTCCCTACTAGTCACTCTCTACTACTCACTCTCTACTACTCACTCTCTACTACTCACTCTCTACTACTCACTCTCTACTACTCTCTATTCTCTACTCTCTATTCTCTACTCTTTACTCTACTACTCACTCTACTACAGACTCTCTACTACTCACCTCTACTACTCACCTCAACTACTCTCTACCCTCTACTCACTCTTTACTCATCTATACTACTCATTCAATGCAACTCACTCTACTACTCTCTACTACTCACTCTCTACTACTCACTCTCTACTTTCTACTACTCATTCTCTACTACTCACTCTACTACTAACTACTACTCACTTTCTACTACTCAATCACTATTACTCTATGCTATTCACTGTACTACTCACTCTCTATTACTCACTCTCTCCTACTCTCTACTAACTCTCTAATACTCTCTGCAATTCAATTTCTACTATCCACTCTCTATTACTCTAATACTCACTTTCTGCTACTCTAATACTCAATCTCTACTACTCACTCTCAAATACTCACTCTATACTACTACTCTCTACCTCTCCACCTCTCTCACTACCACTCTCTACACTTGCTTTAACATAAACGAAGGCGAGACCTATTGCATTTTCAATGCTTGTGTTTATTTCCCCCCCGCCCCCCCCGAACAATGGGCCTCATTTACGAGGAATTGGCGTAGGGCAGCACATCAAGTTTTCTTGCTGCGCTGTCCTACGCCAATGTGAAACGGGTGGAATGCACCGTATTTATGAAACAAGGTGCATTCCTGTTGGGGAACAACCTTTACAACGCAACTTTTACAACGCACTACCATTACAACGCATTTTTTACAACGCATAATCCATTACAACGCATGATATTACAACGCATGACACTACAACGCATTTTTAAAAACTACCTTTACAACGCATTCCATTACAACGCATACTACCATTACAACGCATACCATTACAACGCATAATATTGCACTATACTATCCAACACTTACCCTACTGATGCACCCCCTGGAGTTAGAATAGTAATTTTTACCCCTATACTATCCAACACTTACCCTACTGATGCACCCCCTGGAGTTAGAATAGTAATTTTTACCCCTATACTATCCAACACTTACCCTACTGATGCACCCCCTGGAGTTAGAATAGTAATTTTTACCCCTATACTATCCAACACTTACCCTACTGATGCACCCCCTGGAGTTAGAATAGTAATTTTTACCCCTATACTATCCAACACTTACCCTACTGATGCACCCCCTGGAGTTAGAATAGTAATTTTTACCCCTATACTATCCAACACTTACCCTACTGATGCACCCCCTGGAGTTAGAATAGTAATTTTTACCCCTATACTATCCAACACTTACCCTACTGATGCACCCCCTGGAGTTAGAATAGTAATTTTTACCCCTATACTATCCAACACTTACCCTACTGATGCACCCCCTGGAGTTAGAATAGTAATTTTTACCCCTATACTATCCAACACTTACCCTACTGATGCACCCCCTGGAGTTAGAATAGTAATTTTTACCCCTATACTATCCAACACTTACCCTACTGTTGCACCCCCTGGAGTTAGAATAGTAATTTTTACCCCTGTACTATCCAACACTTTCCCTACTGTTGCACCCCCTGGAGTTAGAATAGTAATTTTTACCCCTACACTATCCAACACTTACCCTACTGTTGCACCCCCTGGAGTTAGAATAGTAATTTTTACCCCTACACTATCCAACACTTACCCTACTGTTGCACCCCCTGGAGTTAGAATAGTAATTTTTACCCCTACACTATCCAACACTTACCCTACTGTTGCACCCCCTGGAGTTAGAATAGTAATTTTTACCCCTATACTATCTAATACTTACCTTAAATGTAATTTAATATTATGCGTTGTAATGGTATGCGTTGTAAAGGTAGTATGCGTTGTAATGGTAGTGCGTTGTAAAGGTATTTTTTAAAAATGCGTTGTAGTGTCATGCGTTGTAATGTCATGCGTTGTAATGGATTATGCGTTGTAAAAAATGCGTTGTAAGTGCATGCGTTGTAATAGTGTGCGTTGTAACGTCATACATCCATTCCTGTTCTTTACCCCTGCGCTGATTAATTTGTTGCCTAGTTCCAACCTAAGCACCCTTGCACCAGGGTGCCTCCATTGCAGGCAGGATTGTTTTTGTGCAGGGAGGGGCACCTTCCTGCACAAAAACCATTGGGAAAGATGTATTCCTCTTGCTATGTGTGCTGCAGAGATTGTATGATAGAGGCACGCATGGCTTAATCACATGTGCCTCTACAACGCAGCTCGAACCCCAAATGCGTCCTAAAGACACATTCCTTTACCATGCATGCCTTTATCACACAATTTCATGGTAAAGCCATGAATGGTAAAGGGGTATGTGTGGCTAAAGTCGCCACTTCTCTGAACCCCTCCCCCGCCCTACAAACTCCCTACCTGCCCCCCTGTCCTGAGGCCCAAAACCTTCCTCCGATCCCCTCCTACTCACCGCGCTGTCCCTAAAACTACACCAACCCCTTCCACTGCCCTCAGGCCTAAAACCTTAACCCCTAATTTAAAAACCTATGCCGACCTCCCATAGCCCTAAAAACTACCCCGCCCACCCCTAAGCCCTAAAAACGACTCCGCTAGCCCCTAAGCCCTAAAAACAACCTCAACTACCCATTCCCCTGCCCTGAGGCCTAAAACTCTGCTCCTTTAAATACACTACCCAACCCCCTCACACCCCACGCTGTCCCTATAACTACCCCGAACCCCCCATTGCCCTTAGGCCTAACACCCTAACCCCTAACTAAAACAAGCATTTGCAATGCAATAGGTCTCGCATTTACGTGAGTTTGAGCTATTGACATTGTAAATGACAATGCCTTTTATTTTTGTTTCTGTTTTTAAAACATAAATAAAAGGCATTGTTATTTACAATGCCAATAGCTCAAACTCGCGTAAATGCGAGACCTATTGCATTGCAAATGCTTGTTGCTCTTTCTATGCATGCTGCACTCTGTAGCCCACATAGAAGGAACAACATTCCATTAATGATTGTTTTTGTGCCGGAAGTGTTCCCTTCCTGCACAACAACAATCTTCCCTGCAACACACACACACTTGCATAAGGGTGTCTGCTTTGGCATACAGCTGCTGTTTGTGCATCGGTGCAGGGAAGAAGGAGAGTAACCCGCCGTATCTCCTAAATATGGCACATTCCTGCTCTTGTATTTTGACGTACTACAGCGCCGCAGGAAGACTTGCTGCGCTGCAGTGCGTCAAACTATAGTAAATGAGGTCCTTGACATTAAAGAAGTTTCCTAACATTTTTAGTAATAAAATTGGCAATGTATGTGAATTTCAACATAGATTAGATTAAAAGAAGGTGCTGTGTCTAAAATACACAAAGCCAGGAACATTCCCATTTCTTTGAGGGAAGAAGTAGCGAATCAATTGGAAAAGTTAGTAGCCACAGATATAATTGAGGCTACTGAAGCTTCTGCATGGATTTCACCTTTAGTGGTGGCACACCGTTGCAATGGCAAATTAAGATTATGTGTCGATTCATGCCATTTAAATAGTAATATTGCAGTGGATCAATTTCCATTACCCAGAATAAATGAACTGGTGTCTATGTTGAAACCTGCCAAATGGTTCTCCACAATGGATTTGTCTGCGGCGTACCACCACATTTCTTTGTCAGATGATAGTATATAATGAACTGCATTTATTACACCTACAGGATGTTACCTTTTGGTTTGGCATCTACCACAGCATTTTTTCAACGGCTGATGAATCATCTATTTGGAAGAATAAAAAGTCTGAAATCTTTCCAAGATGACTTTATGGTTTTTGGGAGGGACACATCTGAACATGATCCCATTTTGGAGGAGGTTTTGGGCATTTTGGAATCCAGAGGTTTGACTGTGGAGTTTTCAAAGTGTTCATCTGCCGAGGATAGAGTTACATAGCTGAGGCATGTACCGTCCTTGGTTGATGCTCTACGGAGTGCACCAGCTCATTGTCCTAAAGATGAAGTGCGATTCTTCATTTGTGTTGAGGAATTTTGCTCCAAATACATTACAACTTTTGCAGCTAAATGTATAACATCAGACAATTGTTGAAGAATAGGTGTAAATATGAATGGACAACAGAATCTGATTTGGATTTTTGCAGTATGAAGGAATGTATGACAAATGTGGTTTCTCTTAGGAGTTTTGATCTGAATGCACCTTGTGTCATTACAACTGCTGCAAGTTGTAAAGGGTTAGGGCTGTTTTGACTCAAGTGGAGAAGGATGGTCCTGAATGCGTCATTGAATGTGCTTCGAGATCTCTGTCTCCCACAGAGGAGAAGTATTCTGTTATTGAAAAGAAATTCTTGACTGGGCATGGGCTGCAAATGCCGTTGTTTGGGGGTTTTGTTTCACTCTTAGATGTGATCATAAGCCATTAGTTAACATTTCTCACTACAGAAGGCACTATCAATGCATTGGCTGGGACAGCTAGATCTTCTGTGCGACTGCAAGATCATAATTATAAAATTGTGCATGTGCCTGGAGATGAAAATGTTATCGCTGATTTTCTCCTTGGCTGGGCATGGATATTGAATTTGAGCTATATGTAGATGACTATTCTGTTTGAAAAAATGCAGACAAGTCCTTGATAACTTTGAAACCACCTATGGGTATGTTTCCCATAACAAAGTTGCCGTGGGAGTCTGTATCCATAGATGTAAGGAGTCCGACTGGGTTAGCCCCCACATTTGTCATTGTGTCATCAGATATGCCCTCTAGATGGCCTGGTTTCAAGGTTGTGGAAGGAGTGGATGCAGATGCTAGTTTGTTTTTTAGATCAGGTATTTTTGTTGGAAGGTATCTCTGCCAATTTCATAAGCGATAACGGTGTGCAATTTATGTCAAACAGTGCAAAAGAGTACTTTGATAGATTAGGAATTAAACACAGGACCACATCATTATATCATCCGAATAATAATGGTATGGTGGAGCGCGTCAAAGGGGTGATTAGCAACACCATTCAATTGGCTGTTAAGTGTAAGAGTGATTGGGAGGTACAAATAGAAAAAACTTTATGGGCGTATGCACTATCTGATCGTGATGCTACAGGGTATTCCCCATTTGTACTGAAACCTGAGATCTAAATATAATCCAGGATGGTTATTTGGAGCTAGTGTTGTACTCTGGTCAGAATATGTGGTTTGTGACAGAATGGAACCTACATTTTGCAATGGAAAACCCCTGCATGACATCAAGCATGACATGAAAGATTTTCGTATTGTTGTGGGTCAGTGGGTCCATTTTAAGAAGCCAGATAAAGTTCACTAGGGGGGAAAGTCAATTTTATGATCCTATGGAAGTCATTGAAATGTTAACAGAGGCAGTTCTTTTGCGGATGGAAAGGGTTGGAATTTACAAAGAGTAGTGAAATGTTCCACCCCTAGTGGGCCTGCCTCTGTGTCAGCTGACCATTGTTGGAATGATGGTTGGGGTGATGATGTAGTCAGTAGAGGAGTGTCTGAATCTGCAATGTGTAATTCAGCTGAAGCAGAGTCTTTACCTGCAATGTCTGACGGTGGGCCATCACCTGCCACGTCTAATGGTGTATCATCGGGGAGTGAAGCTGCAATGTCTGACGGTGGGTCATCACCCGCCACGTCTAATGGTGTATCATCGGGGAGTGAAGCTGCAATATCTGATGGTGGGTCATCACCTGCCACGTCTGTCTGTGGGCCATCACCTGCAATGTCTGACGGTGGGTCATCACCTGCCACGTCTG
This sequence comes from Triturus cristatus, assembly GCF_964204655.1. Lineage (NCBI taxonomy): Eukaryota > Metazoa > Chordata > Amphibia > Caudata > Salamandridae > Triturus > Triturus cristatus. The sequence goes on from NC_140591.1 coordinate 3,254,777, forward strand.
ACGGTGTATTGTCAGGGAGTGAAGCTGCAATATCTGACGGTGGGTCATCACCTGCCATGTCTGATGGTGTATCATCGAGGAGTGAAGCTGCTATATCTGACGGTGTGACATCACCTGCAATATCTGATGGTGGGTAATCACCTGCCATGTCTAATGGTGCATCGTCAGTGAGTGAAGCTGGAATATCGGATGGTGGGTAATCACCTGCCATATCTGATAATGTGCCATCGGGGAGTGGAGCTGCAATATCTGACGGTGGGTCATCACCTACCATGTCTGATGGTGGGTCATCACCTGCCACGTCTGGCGGTTGATCATCACCTGCCACGTTTGACCGTGGGTCATCACCTGCCACGTCTGACCGTGGGTCATCACCTGCTACGTCTGACCGTGGGTCATCACCTGCCACATTTGACGGTAGGTCATCGGGGAACGGAGCTGCCATGTCTGATGGTGGAGATGTTTTTACATGGTCTGAAACTGATATTAAATTCTGAGCTTTCCAAGATGCTGGCAATAGTCCGGCTCATTGTACAGAATCTGTTCAATATAAATGTGATTCTTTTTAATCCAAATGTAGGAAGAAGCCACCTGTATGGTTCAACAATTGTGTTTGTGAAGATGATGCCTGGATTCAAGTGTAATGGGAAATCAATGAAGGTCAAATGCTAAACCCCGGGAAGTTTTGTTTCAACTTTTTTTTTTTTTATCAAAAAGTCTTTCTTTCCATTTTTTATTTAAAGAAGGTTGTTGAGTGTTGGACATGTTTTTTTTAAATTGCTGAGTGGTATATTCCATATAGGTACCATAATATAGGCCCGAGTAACTTCATTACCCTTCACCTATATTCTTCCCTACATTACACTTAAAACGGTTTACAGAGACTGACCTTTTACCTAGATACGAGACTGCATTAGAAACACAGGATTTCCTAGTTCGAGATCTCATACATTATGCATGAGGATTCTTGGAAGCACAGCAGGACGACCACCTTCTGTATAATATCTATGGATAAAGGTCATGCCCGACGTCATCTTTAGGCCGACACAGTAATACAGAAAGGTACGACCCCTGGGGAGACCTATGGGTATATATACATCACATCTTGCTAAGAGAGGACAAAGGAGATCGAGACTTCCCGGCCGACACACTGACCAGAGACGCTGAGGTTCCTGCATGCAGACACTCCAGCTCGCAGCGGTCTATCATCCCTTACGGGGTGTCCAACTCGAGACTAAGATGGGGTCCCACAGTCTCTCACTTCAGGTAAATGGGGTTGACTATATCCTAGAGGGATTCTTGGCTTAACACCTACACACATGCTAGGTACACTTAGGTGCATCCCGTTAGGTAGGTATCGTAGGAGTACGCATCTTTTATCATGTGTTTTATATACTCGAATGTATTCATGATCATTGTAAGATGGTAGAGCTATACCATGCATTTACCTTTATAGTACTGCTAATCATTTATATCTTATACTGCCTAAAGGTTGTTGCAGCTCATCTATTCTACACCAGAATAACAACTGTTCAATAACTACCTATTGAAAACGCCCAGCCTGTTTATTCTGTGTATCTCTCTGAGAAAGCTAAGTAAGCACGAGTAACTGAGCGAAAAGTAATACATTGTTTCCACGGTCCTGAGGGATCAGGGTTGTCATGTTCGATGGTTGCCAAGAACGATTCTCTCCGTGGTAAGAGCAGATTCTAGGGGTACTGTGAGCTAGTTGGTACAAAAAGCCAACATGGGGGTGTCCGGGATCAGTCAGACAATCCAACAGTGTATGTTGTCTAAACACGCAGATTCTGAATACTTTTTATAGGAGCTACACGACATGAGAAGGGGGGCTCCGTTATATGTTTGCCTAATACTGGAATAAATATATTATCATTTCTACTTGGAGTGGTGGATTATTCGACACAACAGATCACACGATAGTCTGAAAATATGTCACCGTCGTCCTACAAAGGGGCGTCTGGGGGTTGGGCACTGTTACAGTTCTCCTAGTAGCATGCTGCTAGGTCCTCTGCTAGCTAAATGTATTACATTACAGTCTCCAGGCATTGAGGGGCACTACTACAGGTATCTGAGGAGCGAAAAGAGACCTCGATATAAATGAGATAGTAGACAGCCTCTATGCCTTACTCCAGGGTATAAATAAGAGAGTAAATAGTCGCTCCGCCGTACTCCTGGGTATAAATGAAATGGTAAACAGTCTCTACACTTTTCTCCTGGGTATAAAAGAGATCGTAAATACCTCTGGATATAAATTAGATAGTAAACAGCCTCCCTGCCTTACTCCTGGGTATAAATGAGATAGTAAACAGTCTCTACACCGTATTCCTGAAAATAAATGGCCTAGTAACCAGTCTCTCTGCCTAACTCATGGGAATAAATGAGATAGAAAATACTTGTGGGTTTAAATGAGATAGTAAAGAGTCTCTCTGCCCTACTCTTGGGTATAAGTGAGAGAGTGAACAGTCTCAGCACCTTACTTCTCAGCATATATAAGATAATAAACCCTCACTGAGCCTTACTCCTGGGTATAAATGAGATATTTTCAGTCTCTGTGCCTTACTCCTGGGCATAAACAAGATAGTAAACAGTCTCTGCAACTTACTCCTGTGTATAAATAAGATACTAAAGAGGCTCTCCACCTTACTACACGGCATAAATGAAATAGTAAACAATCTCTGAGCCTTACTCCTAGGTATACATGAGATATTTTCAGTCTATGTGCCTTACTCCTGGGTATAAACAAAATATTAAACCGTCTCTGCAACTTCTGGGTGCAAATAACATAGTAAAGAAGCTCTCTGGCTTACTACCAGGTATAAATGAAATGGTAAACAATCTCTGATACTTATGTCTGGGTATACATGAGATATTATCAGTCTCTCTGCCATACTGCTGGGAATAAATAAGATATTATCAGTCTCTCTGCCATACTGCTGGGAATAAGTTAGATAGTAGTCTGTCTCTGCACCTTTTTTCTGGGGTGTAAATAAGATAGTGAACAGTCTCTCCACCTTACTCCGGGGTATGAATGAGATAGCAAACAGCCTCTCCGCCTTACCTCTGAGTATAAATAAGATAGTAAACCATCTCTCAGCCTTTCTCCGGGGTAAAAATTAGATAGAAAAGAGTCTAACTGCCTTACTCCTGAGTATAAATGAGATAGTAAGCAATCTTCTAGCCTTACTCCTGGATAAAATGAGATCATGAACAGTCTCTGAGCCTTACTCTGGGTACAAATGAGATATTAATTATTCTCAGTGCCTTAGTCCAGGGTATACATGAGATACTAAACAGTCTCTTTGCCTTACTGAAGGGTATACATGAGATAAACACTGTCTGTGCTTTACTCATGGATACAATGATATTGTGAACAGTCTTTGAGCCTTACTTTGGGGTATAAATAAGATATTGATCATTCTCAGTGCCTTAGTCCAGGGTGTAAATGAGATACTAACCAGTCTCTTCGCCTTACTCCAGAGTATAAATGAGATAGTAAGCAATTTCTCTGCCTTACTCCAGGGTATATATGATATAGTAAACAGTCTCTTTGCCTTACTCCAGGGTTTAATGAGATAAACACTGTCTGGGCCTTTCTCCTTTTTTATAAATGAGATAATAAACACTCTCTGTGCCTTACTCCAGGGTAAGCAGTCGCCCCGCCTTACTTCTGGTTATAAATGCGACAGTAGTCACTCCACCTTACTCCTGGGTAAAAATGAGATAGTAAACAATCTCTGTGCCTTACTACTGGGTAGAAAGGACCTAGCAAACATTCTAGGCACCTTACTCCTCTCCTTAGGCCTGCATTTTGACCTGGGCCACCTTTTTGTCCTCCTACCACCGTTATATGCAAAATAGTAGCCTGTCAGCCAATCTGTACTTCCCTAGGCTTTTGCGATATTTCAATAGCTCCTGCGCTCGTGCCCTTCCAGTGTCCTGGCTGCACAAACCACGCAGGTGTAATCATTGGACAGAAGGGGTTACACACTTATGCCTCCATCCCAATTCTGGAAGGCCACCCATATCTTAGAATGTGTTCGTGTATTGGACTCCAGGTCAATATCTTTTTTCGCCGTTCTTCTTACTGCTCGTAGCCAGTCCATCCCTTGCGGTGGGGAGGGTTCAATCCATTTCTTGCAAATTTCCCGCCTAGCAAGAAGGATTTGATAGAATAGCAAGGCCTGTTTGTCCCCATTAACGTCATTACATGACTGATATGTTACCCCGAGCATTACTAATAAAAGGTTAACTTCGATGTTTGTATCAAGAAATATAATTAATTATCTTTCCGACCTCAGACCAATACTCCTCTAACAGAGGGCACTTGATAAACATATGCTTATTGTTGGACTTGGCCCTTCTGGCAGGTTCACCCCTGAACTTTTTTGCTTTTATGGGTGACTTGGTGATAGTGGTTTTCGGTTCCTGCGCAATTTCCCTGTGTCCCAGGGTAAAGTGCGTGCGCACTCTGAGTGCATGTGGTGAGATAGGCCTGCCCTCCCATAGGAATGCATGGGGAATGTATGTGTCCCTGGTAGTTCCTGATGCGTGGGGTGTGCAGGCCCGAGTTTGGTATGTGCGGACTCGTGTGATTGAATGCTGCGCGATGATGTGTGCGGCGTGCATGTACCTAGTGTGGAAGTGCCACTTCTAGAAGTGGGCACTTCTGTGTGCAGTGTGAAATGTGTGCCTTGTCTGACGATTGGCTGGTTGAGGTCATGTGACGGGCTAGGGAAATCCCCAGGGTCAGGAGGAGTCACCCAGTGGTGAATAGGGAGATCAGCAGCTAGATGGGGGGGAGGAGTACACCTGGGTCCTGAATAGGGCTGGGTTTCCCCACACAATGCTGGCTCCGCCCCCTGTGGTGCGACTGATGACCCTGGCCTGCACTCTGAATAGGGAGAGGGGCTGAGCAAAACAAAGTGCTCAGGAACCAGTTGTAACTGGTTCGCCCCTTCCCTGCACCCTGAGACAAAGGGTTTTACTGTATAAAAATGGGGCTGTGTCCCCACAGAATCTGTTCTCTTGCAGGATCCACTTGAGGGGGGGCCTGCTGCTGCTGGGCGCCAGGAGAGACCGCCACTGGGGACTGCCTCCCTGCTGAAGGGCCCTGTGAGCTGGCTCTGGGCCCAGTCTTTGCCCCCCTGCTCTTGAAAGACTTTATGGCTGGACATTTTTGCCTTTGTAGCGCCTGGGAGCGCTATTTGGACTTTATAGCGCTGGGCGCGCTGTTTGGGCTTTTATAGCACGGTGAGCGCTTTATTTCAGGAAGCCGGTGCCCACCTGGCGTTTGCCCCGTCTTTGCTGATCCTGAGGACCCCTGGCAGGTGCCCACCCTGCCAGGGACGTTGCTGTGCTCGTTGGCGGGTGCCCACCCCGCTTGTTGGCGTGACCTCCGAGGGAGCCCCCCCCTCATCGCCGCGGTAGAGAGAACGAAGTTCACCGCCGCAGCCCGGAGTTCCCGGCCGCGTCATCCCCCTGCCGCGCTGTGATTGGTTCAGCGGGAGGGGGTGTGGCCCACGTGTTCACAGGCCCCGAGAGACGTCGCGCTGGGGAAGGGAGCAGGCGGGAGGCCACCCCGCGCTCCGGCGACCAGGAAGTGCGGACAAGAGGAGAAGGAGTCCCCCGAGGACAGCCCGGTGAGTAGGGAAGGGCTTTCGGACTCCGCACGAGTACCGTGGGTGCCGGTCCCAGACCGGCTGAGCTTGTAGGCGGCCCCCGTCTCCGGCGCGTCCCGTTGCTACCGAGAGCCTCGCTCCGCTCTCCAACGAAGGGGGCAGTAGTGTTAGAGCCTGTGAGGCTCCAAACGGGGCGCATTGGTTTCTGAGCCCCGTTGCTCCGGCGAAGGGGCGAAGTATTGGGGTCTCGAGCCCCGTGAGGCTGCCAGGTGAAACCAGGCATTTCTTTGGCACTCAGAGCGGCCCCGGAAGGCAGCGGACCGCTCCAACGTTGGCCCCCACTGTGTATTTTAGAGCGCTGACGCTCCAACGTTGGGGGCGAGATTTTGTTAGAGTCCAGAGGGACTCCGGGGCACATTGATCTTGAGCCATGAAGGCTCTTGGGGACATATTGTTAGCAGAGCCCACGAAGGCTCCACGAGAGAGGCGGATTCGTGTCCCAGGGCATATTAGTGGTGCCCAGCATTCCTACAGCTGCCCAGCACTTAGTGGGCAGCTGCAACGTTTAGGTTGGGATATTTGCGCTTTTGGCTTGCGCAGCTGGCGCAGCCTGACTGGGACAGAGCGTCCTAGCCTGGACAAGGCCAGTTGGCCTAGGGACTGCCACAGTGGTGGCTAATGTGAGTTTGGCGTCATTGTCTCCCTTCCTACACCTCTGAATGTGTTTATGCATCATGTGTTTTCCTTTTCCTACACCTCTGAATGTTATGCATCATGTGTTTATGTGCTTAGACCCCTACAGGTATTGTGATACTTAGGTGGTTGTTTTCTCCCTAGTACAGGTGGTGCTAGTGAGGTCCTGATTCCCTGCGCAATATTTTCCTAAGGTGGTTAGGGTTGCGTAGGTGGTACTTACCTGATACCAGTAGTTACTGGTTGTGTGCTACATTTGCTATTTTGTACTACAGTATTATTCCTATGTTCTAAGTGCTAGTTTCCAAAAGTGCTAATTCCTGACAGTGGTCCATGTGGCCCTGTCCCCTGTACATATAATCCCTTGTAAATTCTGCCCGTGCCTGTTGGCACATTGTAGAGTGTGTGTTTTTATCTAATGTGTTGTGGTATAATACAAAGGTTATTTTTATACAATACCTTGTGTGGAGTTTCCTTTGTGGTGGGCCTTGGGTGTTGTTGCTGGGTGCGCGCGCAACCGCTTTACACATCGCCTCCGGGATAAGCCTGACTGCTCGTGCCAAGCTACCAAGGGGGTGAGCAGGGGTTATCTTTGGCGTGTAACTCCCCAGCCCTGACTAGAGTGGTGCTTTCTGCCTGGCTTTGGCGCAAGCCTTAGCCAACCAGAAATCCCATTTCTAACACTTATCATTAGCACTGATCAATCCGCACCTGCGACATTTGGGGGGAACATCAGTTACAAACTTTGCTAGTTTTTGTGGAGTCCAATATAGTCTATTTGCCGTAAAGAAATGATTTCTCTTCAAGTTTGATGGTTTAACTGTTTTGTAAAGTAACTTGAAGGAAAGATGTCATACTTTTTGTGGATCAGGAGTCTGCATCGCCTCATCCCATATTTCGTAGGGGGCTTTGATTTTTTTCTCCTCAGAAGTCAATAGTGCATAGTACCATCCACTTAGTTCCTTCTTTACTATATTTTCGTTCTTTAATTTTGTTTCAAACTCACAAAGACTCTTAGTCTCACGTCTATTCACTTCCCCCCAAGACTTCAGCTGGAGAAATTTAAACCGGGACAAAGATCCCCCTGTCTTACTCCATAAAACATCCCATGGGACCACTTCATCCATCACTAAGTGGGACACTCAATTGGTCCTGCAAGCATTCGGGCGTACCAGGTGAGTCCCATATTGGAGCCTCACCTGAATAGTATCCGATTCCTAAAATGTTCCTGATCTTAACCCACAAAATGAGAGCTGCCTTCAACATTTTTAATTTTATTTTGTTGAAAAATTTCTGTGCGCCAAACTTAAACAGAAATCCCTTCCCTCCCCACTCTTTAATCATTTCTTCACACAAACCACCCCACACCCTGTGCCCTGTTGTGCATAGTATTACCCTACAGTTTTTGAACTGGAATGCCATGCAGTATAGTTTTACATCTGGTAGTGCAAGCCCTCCTTCTGCCAATCTACGTCTAAGTTTTTTCCAGGACATGCGTGCTCCCCTATCTGCCCAAACAAGACTGCCCAGTTTACCCTGCACTCTATCTATGAGCCTGCTCGGGAATGTTAGAGGTAAGCAATTAAAAAGAAATGTGAGTTTCGGGAGAATGACCATTTTAATCAAATTAACCCTTCCCTATATCGTCAGAGGAAGATTCTTCCACCTTTCAAAGATTTTTTTCAATTTCCTTTGTAATTCTTTCCAAATTATGCTGTGGGACGTCCTGCACTGCATTGAGAATGTTAATACCTAAATATCTCATCTCTATCTGTACACTCCCTCTCCAATCCGGGATATTCCAGCACATAATCCCGTTTTTTTCTCTGTTTACCAGGTACCCAGACAGGGCCCCAAACTCGTCTGCCAGTTACTCTACCCTTGGAATCGTTATAACCGGGTCTGATGTATATATGATTAGATCATCCGCGTATAATGAGATTTTTTTCTCGGACATTCCTATACGGAAAGCCTTCACCTGGATATCTTGATGGAGCGCCTGGGCAAATGGCTCGATATATAAGTTGAAGAGCAGGGGGGAAATTGGGCAGCCCTGTCGTGTCCCTCTAGTGATCTCGAAACTCTTAGTAAGGGCTCCATTTAAGAGAATCCTAGCTGTAGAGTTGTTATATAGTGTTTTTAATGTAATTATAAAGTGAGGTCCGAACCCCATATGCTCTAGGACTACCCATAAATATTCCCAACAAACTCGACCGAACGCGTTAGCGGCGTCCAATGTGACCACCGCCAAGGGGACAGATCTTTCTCTCGCTGTATCAATACATCCGATTAGTTGTTGGGTTAACTCACACATTAGGCTTCCAGGGATAAACCCCTTCTGATCCTCATGTGTTAATTGAGGAATTACTCTAGATAGTCTCCCTGCGACCTGGGCCACCTTAGCTGTGAGCAGGAGAACTAGGGAAGTGTGCATAGGAGATGTCTATAAGGGAATGCTTGGGTTTCTCGGCCTGCCTCGTTTTTGGGGTTACTCTGCTAGTCCTGGAAGGTCATCGTCAGCTAGACGTTGCCCGGGTTCTGCCTACAGCCCTCCTTGTATTATTTTATTTATTTATTTACGTATTTAATGCAGTTTTATATACTGCAAACTTTACCCAAAGGAGTCAGAGTGCTTTACAAAAGAACCAGGTAAGTTACAAAAGGTACACAAGATAGACTAAACACGCTAACAAGTTACATATATACAGTAACAACACTAACAAGTTGCACGTTTACATTGTAAAAAGTAAAGGTGCCAGCGTTAGTTTAATACGGGTATAAAATACATATTTACAAAGTTCACGTCATGTGAGTTCCGTGAGGGTCATGAGATTGCTTGAATTAATGCAGGAAGTGCCTTTGGAGGAGCAGAGTTCTGAAAGTCCAGAAAGAGGTGGCGATCCGGCGGGATGGAGGAAGTGAGTTCCGAATTCTAGCCGCATTACCAGAGAATTACTGAGCCATAAATCTTTCCGTTGTGAAGGTAAGAGGTTCGAGCAGTGCGTTTTCCGCAATGTGTGAAGGTCTGGAGCTGCCTGAGATGCTGAGTTTATTTGCAAGGCTTTGTGGGTGACACAGGCCGTCTTGTAGATTGACCTTGCTTTGATGGTAATCCAGTGAAGAGAAAACAGTAAGGGTGTGATGTGATCATTTCTTTTAGCCCCACATACGAAGCGGGCCGCTGAATGGCGGATGGATTTTAGAGGGGAAAGGTGGGATTTGGGGAGGTCAGCAAGGAGAGAGTTGTAGTCGTCCAATCTGGAAAGAACCAATGATTGGACCAAGGTTTTTAGTGGCATATCTATAAGGTAAGGTAAGTGCAGTGGACAACCCAATATACCCTTGAGGGCTCGGGCAAATATGAATAAACAGGTAGAAAGGTGCCTTCAAGGGATTTGTTTGGTAAATAATTTGTATAATTTCGATTCTTAATTAAAGGAAGGGCAGTTATATACCTACAAATTTATTAATTATCACTTTTTCAATACTTAAATCAGCTTAGTTTGTCAGAATCAGGATTGAATAAGGTGTGAGTGAATCATCACATATTAACCTGAATACAATAAATTCAATAAACCAAAAGGAGGAGAAACAAGCGGGTGTATATATAAAAATTGAATTTATATTTCTAGTTCAAAAAAGGGTACTTCAAATTACAACAATTAAATACAGTGAAAGGAAATATTTCAATATTTGATGCCTTCACTTTCAAATTGATCCAACACTTTTTCACAACAATATATAGCCATTTCTCTGGAAAACAGTGTGATTGTCGACGTTTCGGTCTTTAGGTTTTCTTTACCAAGACCATCCTCAGGACAATTTTATTTACAGGGTTGACCCCTCAAATCACAGCGGGTTATTTTATCCACTGAAAATCAAGTGGGATGTCCTAAATTCGTAACTAATCAGTATATTGTAGTCAAAGAAATTCAGTTGATTGTCAAAAAGCTCCCGTCTTAATCTGTAGGTTATTTAAATCTCAAAAGAGCCTCTGTGTGGCAAAACTACTCTTGTGTCTGTTTACCGACACCGTTAAACACTCAAGTTGTGAAATATTTCCTTTCACTGTATTTAATTGTTGTAATTTGAAGTACCCTTTTTTGAACTAGAAATATATATTCAATTTTTATATAGACACCCGCTTGTTTCTCCTCCTTTTGGTTTATTGAATTTATTGTATTCAGGTTAATATGTGATGATTCACTCACACCTTATTCAATCCTGATTCTGACAAACTAAGCTGATTTAAGTATTGAAAAAGTGATAATTAATAAATTTGTATGTATATAACTGCCCTACCTTTAATTAAGAATCGAAATTATACAAATTATTTACCAAACAAATCCCTTGAAGGCACCTTTCTACCTGTTTATATCTATAAGGTGGCAATATTTTTTAGGGACATATCTATAAGGTGGCGATATAAAATTATCGCCGCTTTTGCGGTTGTTTTTGGCAGAAAAGCGGCGATAATTTTATCGCTATATTAGCAAGGTCACGCTATCTCGTGAAACCTTGCCTTAGCGCCTGAATTCCTAACGCCCATCTTTGCATCTCTAATGAGATGCAAAGTGGGCGTTCCTCCCCAGGATAACGGGAGAAATGTCGCTAAGCGACATTTCTCCTATCATCAAGCCCCACGCTATGAAGCATAGCGGCAGGAAAAGTAGCAATAACCCCTGTTATCGCTACTTTCCTTACGCCTGCTTCAGGACTGACTTAGCCATGATAGCCTATGGAAGGTGGATATCATGGCTAAGTTTGTGAGTCCCTATCAGCAAGCTATCGCCAAACTTCGTGGGATTATCGCTGGGTTTCCAGCGATAATATCACGTTTGGCAGTTAGCGCTAGGATTTTTTATCGCTTTTGAGATAAGCGTTGTGTTGGACAGGCCACACGAAGGGCTTGCTCCCTCCCCGCATGACAGGGCCTAAGCCCCGGCCCGCCAGGCGTGACCCACACGAATCACCCGCACTCCGTCTCCCGACGGAACTCCTGCCCCCGGACCTCCATGTATCACGGGACCGAGCCACCACCGGCTCCCCCGGCCGGATCAAGCCGCCATCTTGGGCCCTGCGCCACGAGGCCGCGTGGCCTCCACCCGACCCTAACCCTGGGCCTGGCCGGCCCCGGCATCCCGGCACCACCATCCACCAGGAGGTGAGCGGACCACTTGGCAGGTCAATGGGAGAACGAAGCGTCAAGGGCTCTCCCCCGCCAGGTGCCGGTCGCCTCCAGCTCCCCCAGGCGCTGGCTCCACCCCCTGCTGGGTGTCTGGACACCTTCATCCCGGACCCTCCGACCTCCAAGTGCGAGGGTCCGGACATCAAAGGGCGCCAGACCTATAACTAGGGCAGCTCCGGAGCAGGACGGCAGTTGTATCCTGGAGTCGAGAGACACCGAGAGAACTCAGCCTTGACGGACTACTGGCGCTGCCGTAGCCCTATCTTGTGAACTATCGTCCTGCCTGCTGGCGCTGCCGCGGCCTTCTGCAACATCCATCCTCGTCGGGACCTGCTGGCGCTGCCGCGGCCCGTTGTAACGACCATCCTCACCGGGACCTGCTGGCGCTGCCGCGGACCGTGCATCGACCATCTCTCCGGGACCTGCTGGCGCTGCCGCGGACCGTGTATCAACCATCTCCACCGGGACCTGCTGGCGCTGCCGCGGCCCGTCCCAGCTAGAACACCGAGCTCGAGGATTGTGAGCTATCCACCGTACCACCTCAACTACCAGACTGGTAACCAGACTGTCCCGCTACCCCCTTTCCCCATCTTGAGAGACTTGAATCGAGGGGACCCCTGAGTCCAGACCTCCTTGTACCTTCCATCGTACCGTAAGAAATTGCCTATAAAGAACGCTAAATCTTCTCCTTGTGTGGTGTCTGTCTGTGGGGGGGAAGTTATTTATCTGTACGATCGCTGGAGACGGCTCTCCCCGGAGACCTCTCCCCTTGTCCTCGGCCGACCCTCCCGGTCCGTCTAACATTGGTGGCCAGCGGCGCGATCCGAATCAACGCGTAATCGTACAGAGAGTAGCTCACCCCACGACAAAACCACGATGTCAGCCAAAGATAGCGGTTCCACTGAAAAGTTCCAAATGGATAAGTTGGAAGAATATAGCCACCGCGAACTTAAACAATTCTGCATGGAACTAGGCATTGCTACCACCGGCCTGAGTACCAAAGACGATTTAAAGCGCGCCCTTGAGTCGTGGGCGGAAACTGGGGTCACCGGATCCCCCGACCAAAACAGTGTCGCACCAGAGGGGAACGCCACGGCTCCCGAGGAGCGGGGAACGGGCCTCTCGCAGGAGGAGATCCAAGAAAGAGAAAGAACCAGATTACATGAGTTGGAAATGGCACGACTCAAGATGGACGGTGAACTAAAGTTAGCCGAGCAGAAACTAAATCTAGAACATCTGCGGCTCCGAGAAGAGCGAGAAGAAAAACAGAGACAGAGAGAGCTCGAGGAAAAAATAATAACACTCGAACACGAGCGCAAACTGGCGGAAATAGAACTCCGGAAACAGAATAAAGAACCGGGGGTGCCTGAGCGACCGCACACCCCGGGAGCAACCGAGAGAAAAGTCCACATCCCCAAGGATGTTGTCCGAGAATATGTCCGAGAGGACGACATACAACAGTGGTTCAAAGCCTACGAGATCGCCATGACCTCCCACCGGATCGACCGGAGTGATTGGGGAGCCAGACTATGGGGGAGGTTCGTCAACGAAGGCCGCGATGCCCTATTGCAGCTCCCAGATCACCAGATGTCGTCCTACGACCACATGAAGGCTGCCCTCCTCACCCGCTACGGCCTCACGCCCGAGATGTACCGCCAGAGGTTCAGAGACTGCACCCGGATCCCGGGTACAACTTGGGTGGAGTACGTCAACTATTTCAGCCGAGCCTTCGAGGGTTGGATCAAGGGGAGCCATGTAACGACCTACGAGCAACTCTTTAACCTTATGGTATGGGAGCACCTGTCGAACAACTGTTTCGTCGAGCTCAGGCAGCACCTCCTCGACAGTAAATTGACTGACCCCCGGCAACTCGCCGCCGAAGCTGACCGATGGGAAAGCACCCGAGTGGGCCGGAGAGGACCGCACGAGCAAAACCGAAACAACCAAGGCCAGCACCGTCCCCGGGGAGGAGGAGGAGGCCAGGGGCGAGGGAGAGACACCATCCCGGCAACACCCGTGGCCAGCACCCCGCCCCCGGCCGGGCGGGGCAACCCCCCGATGCGCCCGGGGTTCCGAGCCAACGTCACGTGCCACCGATGCCAGCGAGTCGGCCACTACGCCAATGACCCGAGCTGCCCGCAGAACCAAACACCAAAGCCCCGCCAGGTAGCGGCCGCCGCCCTGGGGGAAGAACGACTATCAGAGGAACAGGAAGAATATGAGCCGGCCCAGCAAGAGTGGGAACCGGCCGCCATGGTTCTAGCATGCCTAGGGGGAAAGGACATGGTTCCGCGGGCCCCCCTACCCGTCAACACCCGGAAATATGGCCAATGGGTGACCATTAATGGACGTCGGGCCGAGGCCTTACGTGACACAGGCGCCAGTGTGACGGCCGTCCGCTGTCACCTGGTGAAGCCCGAGCAGATCCTGCCGAACATTCTCTGCCCCGTCCGCTCAGCCGACAATTCCGAGAGTCTGTGTCAAATGGCCTGCGTCCCCTTCGAATGGGGAGGGGTCTCCGGCCTGTTGAAGGTGACGGTCCGGGATGATGCACCCGTGGACTGCCTCCTGGGGAATGACCTTGAGAGTTCCCCGTGGGCCACCGTCGAAAGAAGAGAGCACCTGGGGATGCTGGGCCTCCCGGACTGGGCCTGCGTAACCACCCGGTCCATGGCCGCCCGTGCCGTCCCCCGATCAGAAGATCCAGAATGGCCAGCACCTCCGCCCCCGGTCGCCCCAGTAGAGGACCACGACGAGACCCACCCCCCAGAACCAACGGCCGAAGGGGTCGCGCAACCCCAGGACCTCCCCGGCCTGGCTCAGTGGCGTCAAGAAGGGGGGCCCACCCAAGAGCAGTTCCGCCAGGAGCAAAAGACCTGCCCCTCCCTCGAGGGGCTCCGCCAGCAAGCCAGCGCCCAGAGCGCAGGGGACTCCACCGGAACTCATTGGGTCTATTGGGATAACGACCTGCTATACAGCGAACAAAGAATCGCAGAACTAGGGGCCAGTCGAGTGCTGGTGGTGCCTCTCCGCTTCAGAGACTTCCTACTAACTCTGGCCCACGATGTCCCCCTGGCTGGACACCTGGGCCAGGACAAAACCTACAGTCGCCTAGTGACTCACTTTTTCTGGCCGAAGATGCGGAACGACGTCCTTAACCACTGCCGGTCCTGCCCCACGTGCCAAGCCAGTCGGAAGAGCGGCCGTAAGCTGAAAGCCCCTCTGCAACCCTTCCCAGTGGTCACCACCCCGTTCGAGAGGGTAGGAATAGACATTGTGGGGCCCCTGGACCCCCGCACGGCACAAGGACATAGGTTCATCCTGGTACTGGTGGACCACGCCACCCGCTACCCCGAGGCGGTGCCCCTACGAACTGTAACAGCCCCGGTGGTTGGCCGGGCCCTAATGGGGATCTTCTCCCGAGTGGGCTTCCCCCGAGAAGTCGTCAGCGACCGAGGCACGAACTTTATCTCGAAATATATGAAGTCCCTCTGGCAACAGTGCGGGGTCACCTACCGATTCACGACCCCCTATCACCCCCAAGGGAACGGACTAGTGGAGCGATTCAACCGCACCCTCAAGGGGATGATTGGGGGATTGGAAGAGCCCCTCCGTCGCCAGTGGGATGTACTACTCCCGTGCCTCCTCTTCGCCTATCGAGAAGTTCCCCAGAAGTCCCTCGGCTTTAGCCCTTTCGAACTCCTGTACGGGCACCCTGTGCGAGGGCCCCTCAGCCTAGTCAAAGAAGGTTGGGAGATGGCCCCCCTAAAGACCCCTCCAGACGTCTTCAAGTACCTCCTGGCCCTCCGCAATCAGACCCGACGCTTCAGGGAGATGGCAAAAGCGAACCTCGAGGCCAGTCAGGAGGACATGAAAAAATGGTACGATCACAATGCCTCCTCCGTCGAGTTCGAACCTGGTCAACAAGTGTGGGTGATGTCCCCCACCGAACCATGTGCCTTGCAAGATAAGTGGACGGGGCCCTTCAAAGTGGTCGAGCGCAAAAGCCCCGTCACTTACCTCATCGACATGGGGACCCCCCGGAACCCCCTTCGGGTCCTCCACACCAACAGACTCAAACCACACTTTGTGCGCTCAGAACTCAGCCTCCTGATGGCTACGGACAGTGGGGCGGAGGAAGACTCCGAACCCCTCCCGGATCTCCTGAAGACTCAGGAGAACGACGGTTCCGTGGACGGGGTCCGGCTCTCCGATGCCCTCACCCCAGAGCAACGCCAGGGCTGCCGGGACCTCCTACTGCGGTTCGCTACACTGTTCTCCCTCACCCCCGGGATCACCCCTTGGTGCTTGCACGACGTGGACACCGGGGACAGTCCCCCTGTCCGACACCGGGCCTACCGCGTGCCAGATCGGGTACGGGCCTGCATCCAAGAGGAAGTGGCCAAAATGCTCACGATCGGGGTCATCGAGCCCTCGGACAGCCCCTGGGCCAGCCCAGTTGTACTGGTCCCCAAAGCCGCTGCCCCCGGCACCACGCCTGAACTGAGATTCTGCGTCGAGTACCGGGGCTTGAACACTGTCACCCGGGCCGACGCTCATCCTATCCCCCGAGCAGATGAATTGATCGACCGGCTGGGGGCCGCCCGCTATCTCAGCATCTTCGACCTAACAGCGGGCTACTGGCAGATCGGTCTCACGCCCCGGGCTCAGGAACGGTCTGCCTTCTCTACCCCCGATGGCCACTACCACTTCAAGGTCATGCCCTTCGGCATGAAGAATGCCCCCGCTACTTTTCAACGTCTAGTGAACCAGGTCTTGGCGGGGCTCGAGGAGTTCAGCGCTGCCTACCTGGACGATATCGCGGTGTACAGCCGCCACTGGTCCGACCACCTCCTCCACCTCCAAGAGGTCCTGCAGGCCCTCCAGCGGGCCGGCCTCACGATTAAGGCTGGCAAATGCCAAATTGGTCAAGGGTCCGTGACCTACCTCGGGCACCAGGTGGGAAGCGGGCTGGTGGCCCCGCTGCAACCTAAAATTGCTGCCATCCAGTCCTGGCAGCCCCCCGTCACCCAGACCGAGGTCCGAGCCTTCTTGGGACTCACCGGCTACTACCGGCGGTTCGTGAGGGACTACGGCAGCATTGTGGGGCCCCTCACGGGTCTCACGTCCAAAAACCAGCCGAAGCGGATTAACTGGACCACCGACTGTCAAGCGGCCTTCGAAAAGCTGAAGGCCGCCCTGTGCACCGCCCCTGTGCTCCAGGCCCCCGATTACAGTCGGGAATTCATTGTACAGACAGACGCCTCCGACCACGGCATCGGAGCGGTTCTTTCCCAACTGAACCCCGAGGGCCATGACCAGCCGGTGGCCTTCATCAGCAGACGTCTCCTGGCCCGAGAACAGCGCTGGAGCACAATCGAGAGGGAGGCCTTCGCAGTGGTGTGGGCCCTCAAAAAGCTCCGGCCCTATCTCTTCGGTACCCACTTCCGGGTACAAACCGACCATCGACCCCTGCAGTGGCTGATGCAGATGCGGGGGGAGAACCCAAAACTATTGCGCTGGTCCATCTCCCTGCAGGGAAAGGACTTCACCGTGGAACACCGACCGGGCCAAGACCACGCCAACGCAGATGGCCTGTCACGCTTCTTCCGCCTCGACGAGGAGAGTCCCCAGGAAGATGGGTGACTCTCCCCGCCTTCAGCTGGGGGGGACGCATGTTGGACAGGCCACACGAAGGGCTTGCTCCCTCCCCGCATGACAGGGCCTAAGCCCCGGCCCGCCAGGCGTGACCCACACGAATCACCCGCACTCCGTCTCCCGACGGAACTCCTGCCCCCGGACCTCCATGTATCACGGGACCGAGCCACCACCGGCTCCCCCGGCCGGATCAAGCCGCCATCTTGGGCCCTGCGCCACGAGGCCGCGTGGCCTTCACCCGACCCTAACCCTGGGCCTGGCCGGCCCCGGCATCCCGGCACCACCATCCACCTGGAGGTGAGCGGACCACTTGGCAGGTCAATGGGAGAACGAAGCGTCAAGGGCTCTCCCCCGCCAGGTGCCGATCGCCTCCAGCTCCCCCAGGCGCTGGCTCCACCCCCTGCTGGGTGTCTGGACACCTTCATCCCGGACCCTCCGACCTCCAAGTGCGAGGGTCCGGACATCAAAGGGCGCCAGACCTATAACTAGGGCAGCTCCGGAGCAGGACGGCAGTTGTATCCTGAAGTCGAGAGACACCGAGAGAACTCAGCCTTGACGGACTACTGGCGCTGCCGTAGCCCTATCTTGTGAACTATCGTCCTGCCTGCTGGCGCTGCCGCGGCCTTCTGCAACATCCATCCTCGTCGGGACCTGCTGGCGCTGCCGCGGCCCATTGTAACGACCATCCTCACCGGGACCTGCTGGCGCTGCCGCGGACCGTGCATCGACCATCTCTCCGGGACCTGCTGGCGCTGCCGCGGACCGTGTATCAACCATCTCCACCGGGACCTGCTGGCGCTGCCGCGGCCCGTCCCAGCTAGAACACCGAGCTCGAGGATTGTGAGCTATCCACCGTACCACCTCAACTACCAGACTGGTAACCAGACTGTCCCGCTACCCCCTTTCCCCATCTTGAGAGACTTGAATCGAGGGGACCCCTGAGTCCAGACCTCCTTGTACCTTCCATCGTACCGTAAGAAATTGCCTATAAAGAACGCTAAATCTTCTCCTTGTGTGGTGTCTGTCTGTGGGGGGGAAGTTATTTATCTGTACGATCGCTGGAGACGGCTCTCCCCGGAGACCTCTCCCCTTGTCCTCGGCCGACCCTCCCGGTCCGTCTAACACGTTGCTAATAGCACGCTATCTCAGCGATAAAAATCCACGCTAGCCGGCGATAATTATCCTAGCGCTAAGTGCGCTTAGCGATAATTATCGCCGGTTGTTGCTGATATGCCCCTTAGTTCTTGCTCAGAAATAAACGCTGAACCCCCAGAGGAGGCGCAGCTGGTAGCTTGCATTCTTGGCGATGGTATTGATATGGGACTGTAGGTTGAGCCTTTTGTCTAGGATGACGCCTAGAATGTTGATGAGTTGACAGCCAGTTTGGGATGGAGTTGAGAGTGTATTCCCTCAGGTAAGGGGTAAGGGTGAGGTGGGGTGGATCTGGTGAAGTGTGTAGGGCACAAAGAGAGAGCTGTACCACCCCCTAACTTCTAGAGGGTGTAACCCTCCATGAGGCTGACATCTCGGCAGACCCCCCCCCCGCAAGCTTCACTCCCTCAGCAGTAAAACAAGCACAGAGATGAACCCAGACATGACAAGCGGTCTCTGTCGGTTTCACTGCGGCCCCCAGTCTGGCCCCATGGGCCCCTCCGGACATACCTGAGACTCCTAAGCCAATGATGAGCGCGATGAGGGCCACAAGGATGACGATGATGGCGATCATGCTGCAGGAGAAAGAGAGAACGCGTCACTTCATCGTGCCGTGTGTCTAGAAGTACACCTGCACCCCTGCACCTCTGAACCCCTGCACCACCGAACACTGCACCCCCGAATCTCTGCCCACGCGAACACCTGTACCCCCAGACCCCTGTCCCTCCTGAACCCCTGTCCGTCCTGAATCCCTGCACCCCTGAACCCTTGCATCTCCTGAACCCCTGCACCTCTGAACCTCTTGAACCCCTGCACCCCGGCACCTCTGCACCCCTGCATCTCTGCACCTCTGCACCCCTGAATCCCTGCACCTCCGAACACTGCACCCCCGAATCTCTGCCCACACGAACACCTGCACCCCCAGACCCCTGTCCCTCCTGAACCCCTTCCCCCCTGAACCCCTGTTCCTCCTAAACCCCTGCACCCCTGAACCCCTGCACCCCTGAACCCCTGCACCCCTACACCTCTGCACCCCTGAACCCCTGTTCCTCCTGAACCCCTGCACCCCTGAACCCCTGTTCCTCCTGAACCCCTGAACCCCTGCACCCCTACACCTCTGCACCCCTGAATCCCTGCACCCCCGAATCTCTGCCCACACGAACACCTGCATCCCCAGAGCCCTGTCCCTCCTGACTCCTGCATCTCCTGAACCCCTGCACCTCTGAACCTCTTGAACCCCTGCACCCCTGCATCCCTGCACCTCTGCACCCCTGAATCCCTGCACCTCCGAACACTGCACCCCCGAATCTCTGCCCACACGAACACCTGCACCCCCAGACCCCTGTCCCTCCTGAACTCCTGCACCCCTGAACCCCTGTTCCTCCTGAACCCCTGCACCCCTGAACCCGTGCACCCCTGAACCCCTGCACCCCTACACCTCTGCACCCCTGAACCCCTGTTCCTCCTGAACCCCTGCACCCCTGAACCCCTGAACCCCTGCACCCCTGACCACCTGCACCCCGGCAACTCTGCACCTCCGAACACTGCACCCCCGAATCTCTGCCCACACGAACACCTGCACCCCTAGACCCCTGTCCCTCCTGAACCCCTGAACCCCTGCTCCTCCTGAACCCCTGCACCCCTACACCTCTGCACCCCTGAATCCCTGCACCCCCGAATCTCTGCCCACACGAACACCTGCATCCCCAGAGCCCTGTCCCTCCTGAACCCCTGCACCTCCGGAACCCCTGCACCCATTAGTCCCCAGACTCCTGCATCTCCTGAACCCCTGCACCTCTGAACCTCTTGAACCCCTGCACCTCTGCACCCCTTCACCCATGCACCTCCTTAAACCCTGAACCCCCTAACCCCTGCTCCTCCTGCACCCCGGACCCATGCATCTCCTGAACCCCTGCAACTCTGAAACTCTTGAGCCCCTGCACCTGTGCACCTCTGCACCCCTGCACCTTTGCACCCCTGCACCTCTGCACCCCTTCACCCCTTCACCCATGCACCTCCTGAAACCCTGAACCCCTGCATCTCTGCACCCCTGCATCCCTGCACCTCTGCACCCCTGAATCCCTGCACCTCTGAACACTGTACCCCTGAATCTCTGCCCACACGAACACCTGCACTCCCAGACCCCTGTCCCTCCTGAACCCCTGCACCCATTAGTCCCCAGACTCCTGCATCTCCTGAACCCCTGCACCTCTGAACCTCTTGAACCCCTGCACCTCTGCACCCCTTCACCCATACACCTCCTTAAACCCTGAACCCCCTAACCCCTGCTCCTTCTGCACCACGGACCCATGCACCTCCTGAACCCCAGCACCCCAAAAACCCTGCAACTCCTGAACCCCTGCACACCTGTAACACTTGCACCCCCGAGCCATTGCACCCCTGCACCTCCTGAGCGCCTACACCCCAGCACCCCGAACCCCTGTACCACCTGAAGCCCTGCATCCCCGGAACACTTGCACCCCCAAACCACTGCACCCCTAAACCCCTGCACCTCCTGAACCCCTGCACTCCCAACCCCTGCATTGCCAACCACTGCACCCCAATCCTTGAACCCTTAACCTGCTAAACCCCTGCACCATTGGACCCCTGCACCCGCTGAACCCCTGCAGCCCCAGACCCCTGCACCTCCGGAGCCCTACACCCTCGAACACCTGCACCCCAGACATCTTCTCCAACTGAACGCCTTCACCCCCAAACCCCTTTGCCCCCATACCCCATAACCCTTGCACTGCTGAACCTCTGCACCCGCACACCGAGGCCCCTGAACCCCTACACCCCCGAACCCCTGGACCCCTGAACCCTAACACAGTGGAACCCCTGCACTCCTGGTCCTCTGCACCACCGAACCTCTGTATCCCTATGCCTCTACACCCCTGAACCCCTGAATCCAAGCCGCGCTGAACCCTTGCACCCCTGAACCCCTGCCCCTCCCAAACCCTGCATCCCCGGGCCTGTGCATTCCTGAACCCCTGCACCCCCCGAACACTGCACCTCCGGACTCCTGAATCTCCTGAACCCCGAACCCCTGCACCTACTGAACCTCTACACCTCTGAATCTCTGTATCCGCGAACACCAGGACTCCCAGACCCCTGTCCCTCCTGAACCCCTGCACCCCTGAATCCCGGACCCCTGCATCTCCTGAACCCTTGCACCTCTGAACCTCTTGAACCCCTGCACCTCTGTACCTGTTCACTCTTGAACCCCAGGACCTCCTGAACCCCCTAACTCCTGCACCTCCTAAACCCCCAAAACGTTTTCCCTCCTGAACCCATACATCACCTGGACCCCTGCATCCCCGAAGCCCTGCACCTCCCAGACCCCTGCACCCCGACCCCCTGTACCCCCTAAACCCCAGCACCTCCTGAATACTTGCACCCCCGAGACACTGCACCCCTGAACCCCCACACATACCGAACCCCTGCACCTCCTGAACCACCACATTTCCTGAACACTTGCACACCGAACCACTGCACCCTTGATCCCCTGCACCTCCTGAACCCCTGCACCCCCCGGACACCTGAACCCCTGCACCTTAACCCTCCCACCCCTGAACCCATGCAGCCCTGAACCCCTGCACTCCTGTACCCCGTACCTCTGAACCATTACACCCTCGGACCCTTGCACTCCTTGAGCACTGTACCCCTGCACCCCTGAACCCCTCACTCCTGAACACCAGCAATGCAGAACCCCCTCACCCCTGCACACCTGAACCCCTGTACCCCTGAACCATGCACCACTGAACCTCTGCACCCTTGAACCCCAACACCACCGAACCCCCCGGCACCCCTGAACCCATGCCTCCTCAAACCCCTGAACTCCTGCACCCTCAAAACCCCTGCAACCATGAACCCCTGCATTGCCGAACCCCTGCACCATGACCCCTGAAGCCCTGCACTGCTGAACCTCTGCACCCCTAGACCCCTGCGCAAGCTGAACCCCTGCACCAAAAACCCCTGCACCTCCACAACCGTGCTCTCTCGATAATGTGCACCCCGGACAACAGCTCCTCCTGAATACCTGCACCCACACACTTTTTCACCGCTGTACTCCATAACCCCTGAACTGCTGAACCTCTGCACCCCTGAACCCAGGCACTGGTGAAACCCCACAGCCCTGGACCTTTGCAGTTCGAACCCCTGCAGCGTTGAACCCCTGCAACATTGAACCCCTGCACTCCGGTCCCCTGCACCCCATAACCCCTGCACCCCCGACCCCCTGCATCCCCGACCCCCTGCATCCCCTGACCCCTGGACCCTAGCACTGCTGAACCTTTGCACCCCCAAACCGCTGCACCTCCTAAACCCCTGCATCCCCGGGCCCCTGCACCCCTGAACATCAGCACCCACAAACCTAACACCCTAGCTGTCCGAAATACAACCTTCTGTCCAGATCTGACGGTGAATGAACGACAGGGGCGTCAGTTCACTTCACTGCAGAGGGGGAAGTGACACTGAGAGGCGCAGAGTCCGGGCCTGCAGTGCCAGGGCTGTAGGGCATGATGCTCCGGGTCTAGTGCCCACTGTCTACAGTGCCAGGTTAGTAGGGCATAATGCTCTGAGGCTAGTGCCCACCTGGTCTACAGTGCCAGGTTAGTAGGGCATGATGCTCTGAGCCTAGTGCCCGCCTGGCCTACAGTGCCAGGATAGTAGAGCATGATGCTCCGGGTCTAGTGCCCGCCCGACCTACAGTGGCAGGTCAGTAGGGCATTGCGCAGAGAGTCTACTGCCTGCCCGGCCTACAGCGCCAGGCTCACAGGGCGCAGACCCATGGGTGTGGCCCCAGCCCACAATGCCAGGTTGTGGCCATGCTGCCATGACTCGGCTGGTGCATGCCCCTTGGAGTGGGCAGTGGTAGGCACATCAGCTGGTCATTCATTCCAGGAAAGAGTGAAAGTGGGTGCAGCTGTGCGTACTGGACCCCAGGCTATGTGTTAGTGGGGTAAGGGGGGAGAACCCAGGCATCAGTCTAGTGCCATCAAGAGTAAACCACAGCTTCAAGCAGCTACATCCAGCTGAGACTCTGACCTCCGGCCTCATTTACAAGCCTATCATAGATATCACTGGTGTGAACCAAAGGAGAAAAGAAAAGACACAGGAAAGACAGAAGACAAGAACAGCCACAGACCAGGGGCTTCATGTATGTCCATCCGGCCGATAATACCACCTATAGGTCTACACATCCGTATGTATGTCTGTGTGTATGAATGAATGTGTGTATGTATCTGCTTATGCATGTATGTGTGTATGTATAAGCACATGCATGTATGTGTGTATGAATGTATGTGTATGGATGTACGTATGTATATTAGTAAGTGCATATAAGTCATATAAGTGTTTATGTATATAGAATGTACGAATGTTTGTATTAGTGTATAAGTATGTATGTATGAGTATGTATTGGTGTATGTATGTGAAGGTATGTAGTGTATGTGCAGGTAAGTAATGCATGTGCACATGTATATGTTTGCATATGTATGTATGCATGTCTGTGTCATGTGTGTGTGTAGGTGTGCATGTATGTTTGCATGTGTGTGTATGTATGTATGTATGTGTGAGCATATGTATGTATGAATGTCTACATGTATGTATGCACTGGTATTTATAGCTGGTGAGCAGTGGATCACAACTCATTGTGCTGAGCCCTTAGCAGCCGCCTATCAGTGGATAGACTGGCTGATTCCAGTGTTTATTAAAGGTTCCTCATATAACACTCATGTTGCTTCTATCAACGGTTTTATACTGTCAGATTTCAAGCCATCTCAAAAACACCTTGTAAGTACTTTAAAGTGGGCACCAGGTATTAATATTGGACCCTTAGACCAAACTCTTCTGTACACATCTGGACCTATTGGACCCTTAGACCAAACTCTTCTGTACACATCTGGACCTGTGAAAGACTCAGAAGGACTGCTGTGCTGCAAGAAGGACTGCCACTCTGCTACCTGAGTGAAGAACTGGACCTCTGTCTTGAACCCAGGACCACCACAGAGACTTCAAGGGCTAGTTGGCTGGCCTCCTGACCAGAAGCCTCAGGGAGAGAACAGATTTCAACCATCTTGAACCCAGCACCTGGACTCAGTCTGCTGTGAGTCTTGTCCCACTGCCGTGTGCAATGCCAAAAACATCAATCTTGGTATTACTGTTTTCGCACCAATCACCAATGCACCAATCATAAATAGTACATAACTGGCTCAACACTGGAATCATCTCTTAGGCCCTTCAGCATCCTTTTATAGATCCCATCCTAAAGTGCCCCTCGGTGTCTCCCAATAATCTTCTCAGATATATACATATCTGTGGCATACATTGAGGGCTTGATTCACAAAGGTAAACGTACACTTTTCTGTAAGTTTACGATTGTTTGCTATTCACAAAGGGATTGCTGAGTAGTATTATTATTATTATAGTTCTTTATTCGATTTGAGATAAATCATAAAAGCATTCACAATGTTAATACAGAATTAAACATATCAAAATGTCTTCCCTATATTGATATCTCCACTAACATTATAGTCCACCTCCTAGATTAAAAGCTCTAAAAACTCTAAAAACACCGTAAAAATGATCAATGATCAGAAGTGACAACACACTCAATTCTAATTATTATAAATCCCTCTTGAGGTTCTTAATTTAAATGCAATCCTTAAAAAATTGAATTATACAATTTTAAAATCACGTCCGGAGTCCAAAACCCTAGTCTTTGGCCATAGTTCATAATTGCACCTGGAGCTTTAATCAGGGACAGGGCTTTATTATCGAGTAGATGCTTAAAGTTTAATCGGCCGTCGAATATTATTCCTAAATAGGAAAATGCTGGGACTTTACCTAGTATGTGTGTCCCAATAGAGAAATTGTATGATTTCCCTTTCTTGTTCCCCATTTCCATCACGTATGATTTTGGGAGGTTTGGGGACAAGTCCAGACTCTCCATAAACTTCACAAAGCCATCGATTAGCAACTGCAACCCATTGGGGGTATGGGCTAGTAACACAGCGTCGTCTGCATAAAGCAGAACAGGAACTGCTCTTTCCCCTATCCTCGGCACGTCTGTCTTAATATCGCGCAGGGCGGTATCCAACCCGTTGATATACAACGTAAACAAGAAAGGTGCCAATATGCACCCCTGTCTGACCCCGCTGGAGCATACAAATTTATCTGTAATATCCCCCTCCTGAATGTACCTTACCGCGGCGGAGGTATTATGGTGCAGGGACTGCAGGATGTTAATTATAGCTATATCTACACCCTGACTGACCATCAGGGACCACAGTTTTCTCTGGTTCACGCGGTCAAATGCCGCCGTGAGGTCCATAAACGCTAGATAGAAGACCCCCTCCTTCGCTAATGTATATTTGGCCGTGATGAGGTAAAGATTCAAACATTGCGCTACCGTGGATTTACCGGGGCGGAACCCATATTGAATGTCAGTGATTATATTAGTGGATTCAGCCCAGTCCATCAGGCTATTTAAAATCACCCGACTCAGAACCTTTGCTGATACATCAATCAGAGCTATTGGGCGGTAACATTGCGGATTGTCCCTGTCCTCTTTCTTAAAATGAGCACAATGATTGCAGACGACCATGAGCCTGGCATAGAGGAACTTATTGCTTCGTTTAGCACCCTTGTCAATAGGGGCGCCCATACCTCTGGATTGCATTTAAAGAGGTCAGGCGGGATCCCGTCTGGTCCGGGGCCTTATGTCTAGTGAGGCCACCTATTCCCGTCCTTACTTCTGCTAAAGAAAAAGAGACCGGTCCACTGCTGGCTAAACAAGCTGTGGGTTGCGGTTCCTCCTGTGTGTCTATGGTGTGGTTATACAGGCCTTGAAAATACTGCCTCCAATGTTCAGTGAGAATATTTGCACTTAGCCCAGATTTATTCGGGTCTGAGAAACAAGGGCTGTTGATGGTCCTCCAGAACCATGCGGAGTCCTTCAGCTGGGCTGCATCCACAAGCTCCTCCCATGCTAAACGCTGCAAGTGGCCTTTGCGATTTTTTACCGCTTGCTTATAGGATGCTCGACATGCGCGCACCCTTTGCCTCTCCCTAGGCTTCTGCTTGAGTGCCCCCTTCAGTTTCCTCAGGGCCAGCGAACAGTGACTATCAAACCACCGCGGACTGTCCGTTACGCGTCTCGATGTGGTTGACTTCAACATGTTACTGACCCTTGTCGTGATATTAAAAAAAGCCTCCATCAGGTCTGCCCCTCTTACCTCCAGGTTTAAGCAGTCACTGAAGTCTTTAGCCCCATTTTTAAATAAAACGGCGTTAAATTCAGCTGCGTCTACCTGGGCCCATCTAAGCCTCCTGCCCTGGTCCACAGGTCTCAGTCTGTCCCTCTCCATCTGACTGCCCCGTGATGGATTATGACACTGAAGTTCTAATGTCAGGGGATTGTGGTCACTAAACGCGCTATGTTCGATAGTGAATTTTATTATACTACTGTCTAATGTGTGGGATATAAATATGTAATCAATCACTGAGCGGCGCCCTCTGCCTTTATATGTAGGGAGTGCAACACGACCAACCTTGTTAGTGGTCATATCCATTGTGTGAGTTAACCCAAAAGCATATGAAATACTTGTTAGCACCTTTCCCGTTTCCGTGTGTTCCACATGTGGACCTTTAGTAAGGGGACATGCTAGCCAATTACCCTTAGCCAACTTTAGATGGGGGCACATATGGCAGTTAAAGCCGCCCACTAGGATCATTCGCTAGGTAGCACTTAGATTCGTTGTGTTATGCTCCAACCAGCTATTTAACTCTGCTAGACTATTTGCTGAGTAGTAGGTTTACGTGTGCTGACTCTCCGCTCCGTCTTTTAATGTGTGGAGAGTCGGCACTCGTAAAGATACTACTCACCCTTTGTGAATAGCAAACAATCGTAAACATACACAGAATTTTTAAGTCTATTCACAAAGGATTTCTGAGAAGTATTTTTATGAGTGCTGACTCTCCGCTCCATCTTGTTATGTGTGGCGAGTCGGCACTCGTAAAGACACTACTCGTAAATCCCTTTGTGAACAGCAAACAATCGTAAACTTACACAGAATTGTAAGTCTATGTGCAAAGGGATTTCCGAGTAGTATCTTTATGAGTGCGGAGTCTCCGCACATAAAAAAATAAGTCTTTTCACATGCA
Source organism: Triturus cristatus (assembly GCF_964204655.1). Lineage (NCBI taxonomy): Eukaryota > Metazoa > Chordata > Amphibia > Caudata > Salamandridae > Triturus > Triturus cristatus. The sequence continues at coordinate 3,282,272 of NC_140591.1, forward strand.
GAGACTCTGCGCTCGTAAAGATATTACTTGTAAATAATAGCTAACAATCGTAAACTTAGACATAATTGTAAGTCTATTCGCGAAGGGATTTCCGAATAGTATCTTTATGTGTGCTGTGTCTCCGCACATAAAAAGATAAGTCTTTTCACATGCAGAGACTCCGCGCTCGTAAAGATACTACTCGCAAATCCCTTTGTGAAAATCAGACAATTGTAAACTTACACAGAAGTGACCTTTACCTTTGTGAATCAGGCCCTGGGTTTCTAATGCACTCGAAACTGTTCTCAGCTGCCAAATGTTCTCTCACCTGCAGTCACATGGCTTACTTATGACCTCCAGTCAGGCGTCAAACCTCGAGGATGGATAGGGATAGATATGAGCACAAGGGAAGAACGCCTCGATAGTCGTGAATGAGCCACCCACAAGCTCTGGTTCGAATGGATCCCATGGCTGTAGAAGACATCAGGGCTTCTCAATACATTTTCTAAATCGGCTGGTGTTGTGGAACTGCTCTGCTTTGTAGCTGCTTTTCCTAAGTGAATTCATCAAATTGAACTTGCTTGTTCTCTCAGAGCCTACCAACGTCTCCTATAGCTGATCCCAAGCCCAAACCTTGTTTCCAGCACCTTTACCACTTCTTACCAACAATCTGGACTCTCTTAAGGATGGTTTCTCCACTTAACAAATTGAACCCTTTTCCACTTCATGATAAAAGAAGATTCTGTCAATATACCTGGTACGTTATTCAATGCAGAAAACATGGCTCTGCTTAGGGTGAAAAAATTGAAATTCTGCTTGTTGACCCTGTCGAGCCACTCCATTGTCAATATATTGGTCAGATACACCAAGCACCTCCTGCCCCAATAGGTCAGAGGTCAAACATTAATACACTTTCCACCGTAGAGAAGGTCTATGCGTTAGAGTATGGCGGAACGGACACTCTGCTGTAAAGACTACGGGATATACTTTCCACCGGAGAGAAGGTCCGTCCATTAGAGTACGTCAGAACGGATACGCTGCCGCAAAGACTACGGGATATACTTTCCACCAGAGAGAAGGTCCATCCGTTAGAGTATGGCGGAACGGATACGCTGCCGCAAAGACTACGGGATATACTTTCCACCGGAGAGAAGGTCCGTCCGTTAGGGTACGGCAGAACAGATCCTCTGCCGCAAAGACTGCGGGATTTACTTTCCACTGGAGAGAAGGTCCGCCTGTTAGAGTACGGCGGAAAGGATACTCTGCTGCAAAGACCACAGGATATACTTTTCGACCATACAAGATTTCACTGTGCCACTTTTTGGATGCCACTGCGTCAAAAACTGTCGCCTTCTTGAAGCAGGCAGGAGTGACACAGTACAGTAAGTATAGGCCTCAAAATACATTGCTGGAGTAGCGTCATGCTTGTGACACAACTCCAGCAATTTGTGACTTTTGGGCCAACAGATGCATCATAATTTTTGACGCATCTGTTAATCCTTGCGCCATGGAGCACTGTACTGTAAATACAGCGCATCCATGGTGGCGCAAGGACATTTGACGCTGGTGCAAGGAAATTGACATATCTATACAGATGTGTCAGTTCCTTGTAAATCTGTCCCTAAAGGGGCAAACCTCTGGTGACGCGGGTAGGGGAGCTGATGAAGGTTGGCAGGGCGCAAGTATCAAAACAGTTAATGGAGGGAGAGAGTTTCAGAAGAGTAGTGGAGGCGGATAATCCATGAATGATCGTGAAAGTTAAGGCAAGCAGCTACAACTCTGCGCTACTGCTGGGTGAGAGGCAGGCAGCAAGGTCTATGAAAAGAAGAGGGCCATGGGAGAGTATTCTTGATGCAAACTTAACACATTTGTCAATGGCAGGAAGAGACGTTACCGTAATCTTACCTATGCCCAATGAGCGTCTGCTGGACGTAGCACCATGGAATGGGAGCTATAGGAGACCTTTCTAGTGAGTAGCTGATATCTCTCTGGAGTGGATATCATGGGAATTAGGCTATGAGCGTGACTGCATAACCTAGTGTCAATTCATACTCAGGGTTCATTGCATATGGGGAGCAAATAGAAACGTCAGGCGGAAAACACATCCCTGGAGACAATGTAAACGACTTGGAAATCACAAGGAAAAAGATTAACACCATTTTATATGAATTGAGCATTACAGATTGTACAGCCTACGGTGTCTGGTGGTGGTAAGGCAGGCAGCTTTAGGTTTGAGAATAGGGAGAGGAGTGTGACATATGAAAGCAAAGGAGATTTGAGAATTATTGGCATAGCAACAGTAAATAACATCAAAAAGGGGACATACTATCTTAGAGGTAGAAGGCTCACAGCAGGTAGTTTAGCTTGCCTAATACTGAGTCTACAAAGGATGGCACGCTGGAAGAGTGATGTGTGTGGCTTGGGATAAGCACAATAAAGCTGAGAAGAAGTGGATACAGAAATAGAAGAAGGACAAAAGATGAGAATGATGCACTGTAAAGTAAAAGTGTTGGGCACTTCAAGGAGAATAAGTATGACTGACGTGTGCTTGTGTTTTGGCGAAGAGTTTCCTTTAATGCCAGATGGCCACTGATTTCAGAAAAGAGGGCAGTTTGACAGGCAGATGAATTCATATAGAAATGGTTATGGATGTTTCATAATTGGTAGTAGGAAGGTAGACTCAAAACGTGGTAGGTAGATGCCAATGTTAAGCCACAAGATGAGAAGCTTCGAAGAGTGGTAAAGATAACAGCATAAAAGATAGGAAATACTGGGGTCGAGGACAGAAGGTATCAGAAGGAACGCGCGAGAGAGGAGCAGGTTTCAGCCTCTTGCTGCATTTGGGGGTGCGCTGGTGAGGAGGTGAGTGCAGCTGGATCAGTCACTAGTGAGGGAGAAGTGGCAAAGAAGGCGGACATAAGTTGTTAAGACAGTCATTTCTCCTGAGGCGGAAGCCGGGAGCTTTTATCCACGCATTCTGCTTATTTTTAAAATTGTTTGATTGTCACGAATTACTCTGTACTTTTAAAAACAATTCCCCCTCACCTTCCAGCGAGGCCACTTTCAGAGCAGTCGCTCCTACGGGACAGGCACGCACAGCGGATCCTAACGCTGCCACGTAGCCTCCCACAAACACTTCCCCTGACGCCATTGCCGACACGAGAGAGGCCAGGCCCCTTCCTAGGCCACGCCCATCGCTGCCGGGCATAAATACGCTGATCACAAGCGACCTTCAGACAGTCATTTCTCCTGAGGTGGAAGCCGGGAGCTTTTATCCACGCATTCTGCTTATTTTTAAAATTGTTTGATTGTCGCGAATTACTCTGTACTTTTAAAAACAATTACCACTCACCTTCCAGCGAGGCCACTTTCAGAGCAGTCGCTCCTACGGGACAGGCACGCACAGCGGATCCTAACGCTGCCACAAGCCCGTCTGCGCCCGTCCGCGACCGACCGGGGCCAGGGGCAGGTCGCCCTGTCCAATTCATCACCTACACTTCTTCCCAGCTTCGTAGTCTCCATGGCACGTCGCATCTGCCTGCCCTTACCCGCTCTCTCATATCCTCACTTGATTTGTCCCCGGCTTCCCCGTCCTCCCGTCCTCTTCCCCCCCCCTATCCCCGCCCATCTTCCCAGTACAGATGCTAGCCCTGTCGCAGCTAGGACCCTCTCTGCTTATTATCTTAATACCCGGTCAGTAGTGGCCCACTCACACGAACTGTCGGTACTGCTGGACCTTCACGCACCGGATCTACTCTTCCTAACAGAGACTTGGTTTAGTGATGACTCTCTCCCTGTTTTACTGGCCACCCTCCCTGCCCCTTATTATGCTCTATGAGCAGACCGCGTCGACGGTCGAGCTGGGGGCGGCGTAGCAGTCATTACTCGGGCTGACCTTCCCTTCCAAATACTCTCTGTGCCAGAAATCGCCACTACAGAACACCTCGTTATCCGTACTACATCTACCACTCCTCCTCTCACCTGTGTTCTCACTTATCGTCCTCCGCAGTCACCCTTGCAGTTTCTCCCTGACTTTCAAGAGGTACTGGCCACTCTTACAGTCAACAACTCCTCCATCCTGATTTTGGTAAATTTTAATTTCTGGCCATCAGACCCAGCAGAATGTCCGTCCTCGAAAGAGTTTTCAGATACCCTTCTCTCTCTTAATTTTGTACCACATGTTCGTCTACCCACCCACGTCAAAGGACACATCTTAGACCAGATTTGGTCCTTGAATTGTCCGGTGGATTCCCTGTCCATCTCACCCTGCACCTGGTCTGACCATTGTCTGATCTCATTTACCCTTCTCATCAACCCCACTGTTAAGCCCCCCCTCCTAAAGAATGTCTGGGTCCGCTCATGGAACCGAGTGGACCCGGCGCATTTATCCACCCTGCTGACCTCTTCCTACCCCACTCTGCAAGGCCTATCTACCCTCTCTCAGACCACTGCCATCGAACACTGGCTCTCCTCGGCTGCGACTCCATTGCCCCACTGAAGCGGGTGACCTCAAAACGGGAAAAAGACGCCAACCTGTGGTTCAACAAGGATCTTAAGACCACTAAACTTGCGGTACGCCGAGCCGAGCGTGCCTGGAGGAAGAACTATTGCCCATTACTTAGATCTGAGTTCACTACCATCTTAGCTCAATATAAGAACGCTATCCTGGCTGCTAAAACGGCCTATTTCTCCTCAAAGATCCTAGCAGCGGAGAATCAACCAAGGGAAATCTTCTCGATTGTCCACAAACTAGCTTTTTCTGACAGGACATCTCTTAAGCCCTCCCCTTCCCTGGACCTCTGTCTTTCCCTCAACAACTTCTTTATCGAAAAAATTGCCATCATCAAAGCCAATATTCCCTCACCCCCCCTTACTTTTGTTGACCCTCAGTGTCCTCCATCTAAGGGTCAACTCAACGCTTTTCCCCTTTTGACTAAGGAATCCTTGACTTCGATAATTCCCCTTGTTAAATCAGGATCCCCATTAGACACCTGCCCCGCGCACATCCTTCGTCACATCTATACAACCTGTCCAGACCCCTTTCTCCACTTCCTTAACACTTCTCTCTCCCAAGGGGTTGTAGCCAGCTCACTGAAAACAGCTGTTATTGTACCCATCTTAAAAAAGTCCTGCGTTGACCCTTCGGTCCTCGCCAATTATCGCCCCATCTCACTCCTACCATTCTCGGCCAAAGTGCTCGAACGTCATGTTACCATCTCTTTGAGCACCTTTGTGGAGGAGTATGGGGTTCTGGCTTCTCGCCAAGCAGGCTTCCGCCCCGCTCACTCTACGGAGTCCGTAGTACTCTCGGTCCTGGACAACCTCAGGGAGGGAATGGATACCAACCAGGCTCAGGCTCTGGTTCTCCTCGATCTCTCTGCCGCCTTTGACACGGTAGACCACACTATCTTGCTTTCCCGTGTCGGGGCGGCGGGGATCGGGGGTACAGCCCTGGTGTGGCTGTCCTCCTTCCTTAGGGACCGCACCCAGGCTGTCCGACTAGGTGATTTTGCTGCAGACTTCCGGAAAGTTCAGTGCGGGGTTCCCCAAGGTTCTTCCCTCTCACCTCTTTTGTTCAACCTCTATATTGCCCCCCTTATTTTTTCATTGCAGCAAATGGAGGTAAGCGTATATAACTATGCGGATGACCTCCAACTTGTCTTTAACCTATCTTCTTCCTCTGCCTCTATCTTAAATTTCCAGTCTATTATGATTTTTATCCAGGACTGGATGAACCACAATCACTTGAAACTCAACCCGGATAAGACCGATCTGGTGTTGACAGGTGGTTCCTCCAGTCCTTGGTCTTCACTGTTTTGGCCCCCTTCCCTAGGTTCTCCCCCGGTTCCTTCTACCTCAGTCAAAACCTTAGGTATCAAACTTAATTCTCAGCACACTCTTCACTCCCAGGTTAGCTCTGTGGTGTCTTCTTCCTTTCTGTCACTACGCACCATTCGTAAGGTATCTCGTTTCTTTTCCTTTGACGCCTTAAAACTGATCATCCTGGCAATGGTCATCTCCCGCCTGGATTATGGCAACGCCCTGTATGCAGGTATTCCTGCATATAGCTTAAGGCGTCTGCAACTGATCCAGAACCAGGCGGCACGGTTGGTGTTCAACCTTCCTAAAACCCACCATGTAACGCCCCTACTTAAATCCTTACACTGGCTTCCTGTCCGCGAACGCGTCCAGTTTAAACTTGCTTCCATCATTTTTCAATCTCGACTGGGCGCGGCTCCGGCCTTTATTTCATCTGAAATCGTTCCCTATGTTCCTACCAGGGAACTACGCTCATCCTCGCTATTCCTACTGACAGCCTCTCGTTTCCGGAGGAAGAAGTGGGGAGGATCGAAATTTGCGACCCTTGCCCCAGCTCTATGGAATTCTCTTCCTTTAGAGCTTAGATCCCTTACTATCTATCCCCAATTCCGGAAAAAGCTCAAAGCCCATCTATTCTCCAAATCTTTTTAAAACTCTTGCTTTTTTTCTGTTCCCTTCTTACCTCTGCTGCTTTTTACTCTGGAGACCTGACTGTAACAGCGCCATGAAACCGCTGGTGAAAGTGCGCTCTACAAATACTTTTAAACTCAAACTCAAACTGTATATTTACAAGAATTGCCGCTAACCAGTTTTTGCGTTGGTTAGCGGCAATTTCCTTAACGTGGCCTATCCCTGAAACGATTGCCCTGTTAGCGACGTATTTATAAAACATTGCTACATGGCGATAGTATCGGCTAGCTGCGGCAAAAACTGTCACTAACACTAGCGTAAAGGCGATAAAAAAATTGACGTTAGCGAGAGAACAGAGCCGAAACGCCAATTAGCAGAAAAAGACTCATGTTAGTCAGCCCAACGTCACTTTTTTTCCATCAAGAGGCATAAATAGCCTACAATTCCACCTCCAATGAAAACAAATAAATAAAAACAATGGAATGCAGAATGGAGCAGCCAGGACCAAGTCCAGCATAGGTCGACAACCCCCCAAGCCTCCAAACATCCAGGGTGACCAGCCAGAGTCCCAGGGGAAGAGGAAATGCAGAATCACGGCTACATATATGAAAAGAGGAGCATCGCTGGGGAACACCGGTGATGCATCACTTTTCATAGCCCCATCCTTGCAACACCATGGCAGCCGATGCCTGGAAGTGCGGACAGTCTCTGGGACCCGGAGTGGGAGGCGCTGGTGCTATTGTGTTGCTGCTGCCTAACGGTGGATGGGGGGCCACGTCGGACCCAAGCCTGTGGGCCGTGGTGGTAGACATTGAGGCATCGGCAATCGCCCTTATCTGTTGGTGAAGTCTGGCAGGTCACTTGGAAACATGTTTCTGACCTGTGTGAGACCGCATGGCGCCCCTAGGAGCTGTGATTGGTAGAGGCGCTCCTGCGCACCGACGTAGGGATGTCTGCATTGCATAACACATGTCACCACTGCACCGGGGTGCACAGAGGAGATTGCCAATGGTGGGCCGTGCCTCTCTGCATCACAGGCCAGAGGATGTGACGCTGCCTGAATGCTGTGGAAGGTGAGGCCCCTGAGCTGTGCCGAAGTTGTGTCCGGGAGCGCTGCAACTTCAAGTCTAGGGGGGCCTTGTTGCATGACCTGCTTCTGGAGGTTCCCCAGCGGACTTTGCAGTGACTTCTGTATCCAGGCTTTTGAAATCATGCCTGGCTGAGGCTCCTGCTGGCTGAGTCATAGATTCGGAGAAAGCGCGGCGGTTTGAGCCCCGGAGTTGATGTCCAAGTAAAAATTAGGTGGGACGCGGAGTGGAGGAGGCCCAGGAGTTGAGTTGAACCAGGCCTAGTGCCTGTGGCTGGTGCACACCATGCGCTGAGCAATCCCTGCACTGCGGCTGACCTACATGACCTAGGGCACTGCACAAGACTGGTGGGAGACTCCACTAACTGGCTCTAGTCGCTGATATCGGCCGTTGGTGGCAACGGGTTCCCGGTGTACGGGGGCCATTTCAGGCCCAGGCCTTTGGGTGCGCAGCTTGATCTGCCATCACTCATTGGGGCACTGGGGAACATGGAATCTGGTCACCACTGTTAGATCAGAGGAGGCGACCGGGTGGTACTGCCTTTCGTCACCCTCTGGTAGTGAGCTCTTGGGTGTATGGGGGATTTCCATCAGTGCTGCCCAAACTAAGCATACACCTGACTGGAGGAGAGTGGCTGGCTAGCCACACTACACTGCACCACATGTCATACATAGTGCCAGGGCGTCTGGCGCAATGATGGCCCACCTGCAGATGGGGGAGTTGTCAACAGTTGGCCACTCCTCCGTGTCGATGAACTGAGAGGCTGGTGTTCGCTGGCCTCCGGGGCAGGTGACAGTGGACAGCCTGGACTCCAAACTAGACTCTGTACTCGCAGTGGGTCCCACCCTCGAACAAACGGGCACCTCCTTTGAGGGCTGCATAGACAAAATCACAGTCAACTTCTTCTTGCGCAGATCATCACAGGCTGACTTACAAGGTGCACGACATTGAGCAAGAACTGGCAGAAGTACCACAGAGTACCCTAAGCACAGTGTTGGAGGTGTAGCAGCTAATGGCACATGTTAAGTTACTGGCCAGAACAGCGGAGGATGCAAAGGGCCGCTCCCAGCGTAACAACATGAGGGTGTTGGGTCTGTCTGAGGGAGCAGAAGGGGCTGATGCAGTGGCATATACTGAGCCATGGTTGCATGACCTACTGCTGTCAGGGACTGTCCGGAACTGTCTGGGACACAGTCAGGGACTTGAGTAAGGACTGGGTAGAAAATGTACCGTGCACAGAAGCACAGTACAGCGCTGCCCAGGATCACAGAAGGAGTCAGAGGAAAAAAAGGGATCCAAAGGGGAAGCCAGTACAAGATGGCTAAGACTCAGAAAGGATGGGCACTCACAAGGCAATTTAGCATTCAGACTAACTACACCCAGGACAGACGTGCAAGACATATATATAATACAACATTAACAATAAAGGGAGTGTGGGGTAAAGCACTCAGGAGCTCCACACGGTAAGACTGAAGCTCAGTAAGTTCCTCACCCACAATTGCTGTTACAGATACTGACTGCAAATACCCACATGTAGGATATGAATCCACAGGCAGGGTCTGTAGAGCTTATACCTATGGAGATGTTATAAATGCAACTCAGAGACAATACTCACAGTGAGCAAGAAACACCACCTATGTCGTCAGCTGTGCCCACGGATCCTGGCGATCAAACAGGAACACGCAAGGCAGTAACAGCAAAGGGGTAGAACTAAATACACGCACAATAGACAAGAAGCTAGCAAGGAGGAGAGCTTAACAGGAAAGGAAGGAAATCACAAGGCACACTCAGCAGAAAGCAGGTAACGAACATACAAGGTAACAGAAGCAATACAGCAGAATAGAAAGACAGCAAACTAAAACTGAAACCAAGGAAATGGGAAGAAAGACAGGGACTGGAAAAGGATATACAGAAGGGGAGGCTACAAGGGTAAACTAGAATAGAGCAGGTTCAGGAATCAAGAAAACAAAGTAGTGTAGAAGGCAGTGCTGGGGCAGGAACAAGAATTGAGCTAAGGCTCAGGAGTCAAGGTAGCACTGCAGGCAGTGCTGGGTCAGGATCAGGGAATTACTAAAGCTTAAGGAGTCAAGGTAGCACTGCAGGCAGTGCCGGTTCAGGAACAGGGAATTACTAAAGCTTAAGGAGTCAAGGTAGCACTGCAGGCAGTGCCGGTTCAGGAACAGGGAATTACTAAAGCTTCAGGAGTCAAGGTAGCACTGCAGGCAGCGCTGGTTCAGGAACAGGGAATTACCAAAGCTTAAGGAGTCAAGGTAGCACTGCAGGCAGTGCTGGTTCAGGAACAGGGAATTACTAAAGCTTCAGGAGTCAAGGTAGCACTGCAGGCAGCGCTGGTTCAGGAACAGGGAATTACTAAAGCTTCAAGGAGTCAAGGTAGCACTGCAGACAGTGCTGGTTCAGGAACAGGGAATTACTAAAGCTCGGAGTCAAGGTAGCACTGCAGGCAGTGCTGGTTCAGGAACAGGGAATTACTAAAGCTTCAGGGGTCAAGGTAGCACTGCAGGCAGCGCTGGTTCAGGAACAGGGAATTACTAAAGCGTCAGGAGTCAAGGTAGCACTGCAGGCAGCGCTGGTTCAGGAACGGGGAATTACCAAAGCTTCAGGGGTCAAGGTAGCACTGCAGGCAGCGCTGGTTCAGGAACAGGGAATTACTAAAGCTCCAGGAGTCAAGGTAGCACTGCAGGCAGTGCTGGTTCAGGAACAGGGAATTACTAAAGCGTCAGGAGTCAAGGTAGCACTGCAGGCAGTGCTGGTTCAGGAACAGGGAATTACCAAAGCTTCAGGAGTCGAGGTAGCACTGCAGGCAGTGCTGGTTCAGGAACGGGGAATTACCAAAGCTTCAGGGGTCAAGGTAGCACTGCAGGCAGTGCTGGTTCAGGAACAGGGAATTACTAAAGCTTCAGGAGTCAAGGTAGCACTGCAGGCAGCGCTGGTTCAGGAACAGGGAATTACTAAAGCTTCAAGGAGTCAAGGTAGCACTGCAGGCAGTGCTTGTTCAGGAACAGGGAGACTAAAGCTTCAGGAGTCAAGGTAGCACTGCAGGCAGCGCTGGTTCAGGAACAGGGAATTACTAAAGCTTCAGGAGTCGAGGTAGCACTGCAGGCAGTGCTGGTTCAGGAACGGGGAATTACCAAAGCTTCAGGGGTCAAGGTAGCACTGCAGGCAGCGCTGGTTCAGGAACAGGGAATTACTAAAGCTTCAAGGAGTCAAGGTAGCACTGCAGGCAGCGCTGGTTCAGGAACAGGGAATTACTAAAGCTTCAAGGAGTCGAGGTAGCACTGCAGGCAGTGCTGGTTCAGGAACAGGGAATTACTGCAGCTTCAGGAGTCAAGGTAGCACTGCAGGCAGCGCTGGTTCAGGAACAGGGAATTACTAAAGCTTAAGGAGTCAAGGTAGCACTGCAGGCAGTGCCGGTTCAGGAACAGGGAATTACTAAAGCTTAGGGAGTCAAGGTAGCACTGCAGGCAGTGCTTGTTCAGGAACAGGGAGACTAAAGCTTCAGGAGTCAAGGTAGCACTGCAGGCAGTGCCGGTTCAGGAACAGGGAATTACTAAAGCTTAAGGAGTCAAGGTAGCACTGCAGGCAGTGCCGGTTCGGGAACAGGGAATTACTAAAGCTTAAGGAGTCAAGGTAGCACTGCAGGCAGTGCTTGTTCAGGAACAGGGAGACTAAAGCTTCAGGAGTCAAGGTAGCACTGCAGGCAGCGCTGGTTCAGGAACAGGGAATTACTAAAGCTTCAGGAGTCAAGGTAGCACTGCAGGCAGCGCTGGTTCAGGAACAGGGAATTACTAAAGCTTCAAGGAGTCAAGGTAGCACTGCAGGCAGTGCTGGTTCAGGAACCGGGAATTACCAAAGCTTCAGGGGTCAAGGTAGCACTGCAGGCAGCGCTGGTTCAGGAACAGGGAATTACTAAAGCTTCAAGGAGTCAAGGTAGCACTGCAGGCAGCGCTGGTTCAGGAACAGGGAATTACTAAAGCTTCAAGGAGTCGAGGTAGCACTGCAGGCAGTGCTGGTTCAGGAACAGGGAATTACTGCAGCTTCAGGAGTCAAGGTAGCACTGCAGGCAGCGCTGGTTCAGGAACAGGGAATTACTAAAGCTTAAGGAGTCAAGGTAGCACTGCAGGCAGTGCCGGTTCAGGAACAGGGAATTACTAAAGCTTAAGGAGTCAAGGTAGCACTGCAGGCAGTGCTTGTTCAGGAACAGGGAGACTAAAGCTTCAGGAGTCAAGGTAGCACTGCAGGCAATGCCGGTTCAGGAACAGGGAATTACTAAAGCTTAAGGAGTCAAGGTAGCACTGCAGGCAGTGCCGGTTCAGGAACAGGGAATTACTAAAGCTTAAGGAGTCAAGGTAGCACTGCAGGCAGTGCTTGTTCAGGAACAGGGAGACTAAAGCTTCAGGAGTCAAGGTAGCACTGCAGGCAGCGCTGGTTCAGGAACAGGGAATTACTAAAGCTTCAGGAGTCAAGGTAGCACTGCAGGCAGCGCTGGTTCAGGAACAGGGAATTACTAAAGCTTCAAGGAGTCAAGGTAGCACTGCAGGCAGTGCTGGTTCAGGAACGGGGAATTACCAAAGCTTCAGGGGTCAAGGTAGCACTGCAGGCAGCGCTGGTTCAAGAACAGGGGATTACTAAAGCTTCAGGAGTCGAGGTAGCACTGCAGGCAGTGCTGGTTCAGGAACAGGGAATTACTGCAGCTTCAGGAGTCAAGGTAGCACTGCAAGCAATGCTGGTTCAGGAACAGGGAATTACTAAAGCTCGGAGTCAAGGTAGCACTGCAGGCAGCGCTGGTTCAGGAACAGGGAATTACTAAAGCTTCAAGGAGTCAAGGTAGCACTGCAGGCAGTGCCGGTTCAGGAACAGGGAATTACTAAAGCCCAGGAGTCAAGGTAGCACTGCAGGCAGTGCTGGGTCAGGAACAGGGAATTACTAAAGCTCGGAGTCAAGGTAGCACTGCAGGCAGTGCTGGTTCAGGAACAGGGAATTACTGACGCTTCAGGAGTCAAGGTAGCACTGCAGGCAGCGCTGGTTCAGGAACAGGGAATTACTAAAGCTTCAGGAGTCAAGGTAGCACTGCAGGCAGTGCTGGTTCAGGAACAAGGAATTACTGACGCTTAAGGAGTCAAGGTAGCACTGCAGGCAGTGCTTGTTCAGGAACAGGGAGACTAAAGCTTCAGGAGTCAAGGTAGCACTGCAGGCAGCGCTGGTTCAGGAACAGGGAATTACCAAAGCTTAAGGAGTCAAGGTAGCACTGCAGGCAGTGCCGGTTCAGGAACAGGGAATTACTAAAGCTTAAGGAGTCAAGGTAGCACTGCAGGCAGCGCTGGTTCAGGAACAGGGAATTACTAAAGCTTCAGGAGTCGAGGTAGCACTGCAGGCAGTGCTGGTTCAGGAACGGGGAATTACCAAAGCTTCAGGGGTCAAGGTAGCACTGCAGGCAGCGCTGGTTCAGGAACAGGGAATTACTAAAGCTTCAGGAGTCGAGGTAGCACTGCAGGCAGTGCTGGTTCAGGAACGGGGAATTACCAAAGCTTCAGGGGTCAAGGTAGCACTGCAGGCAGCGCTGGTTCAGGAACAGGGAATTACTAAAGCGTCAGGAGTCAAGGTAGCACTGCAGGCAGTGCTGGTTCAGGAACAGGGAATTACTAAAGCTTCAGGAGTCATGGTAGCACTGCAGGCAGTGCTGGTTCAGGAACAGGGAATTACTAAAGCTTCAGGAGTCAAGGTAGCACTGCAGGCAGTGCCGGTTCAGGAACAGGGAATTACTAAAGCCCAGGAGTCAAGGTAGCACTGCAGGCAGTGCTGGTTCAGGAACAGGGAATTACTAAAGCTTCAGGAGTCAAGGTAGCACTGCAGGCCGTGCTGGTTCCGGAACAGATAATTACTAAAGCTTCAGGAGTCAAGGTAGCACTGCAGGCAGTGCTAGTACATGAACAGGGAATTACTAAAGCTCAGGAGTCAAGGTAGCACTGCAGGCAGTGCTGGTTCAGGAACAAGGAATTACTGACGCTTCAGGAGTCAAGGTAGCACTGCAGGCAGCGCTGGTTCAGGAACAGGGAATTACTAAAGCTTCAAGGAGTCAAGGTAGCACTGCAGACAGCGCTGGTTCAGGAACGGGGAATTACCAAAGCTTCAGGGGTCAAGGTAGCACTGCAGGCAGCGCTGGTTCAGGAACGGGGAATTACCAAAGCTTAAGGAGTCAAGGTAGCACTGCAGGCAGTGCCGGTTCAGGAACAGGGAATTACTAAAGCTTAAGGAGTCAAGGTAGCACTGCAGGCAGCGCTGGTTCAGGAACAGGGAATTACTAAAGCTTCAGGAGTCGAGGTAGCACTGCAGGCAGTGCTGGATCAGGGACAGGGAATTACTGAAGCTTCAGGAGTCGAGGTAGCACTGCAGGCAGCGCTGGTTCAGGAACAGGGAATTACTAAAGCTTCAGGGGTCAAGGTAGCACTGCAGGCAGTGCTGGTTCAGGAACAGGGAATTACTAAAGCTTCAGGGGTCAAGGTAGCACTGCAGGCAGTGCTGGTTCAGGAACAGGGAATTACCAAAGCTTCAGGGGTCAAGGTAGCACTGCAGGCAGTGCTGGTTCAGGAACAGGGAATTACTAAAGCTTCAGGAGTCAAGGTAGCACTGCAGGCAGTGCTGGTTCAGGAACAGGGAATTACTAAAGCTTCAGGAGTCATGGTAGCAATGCAGGCAGTGCTGGATCAGGGACAGGGAATTACTGAAGCATCAGGAGTCAAGGTAGCACTGCAGGCAGTGCTGGATCAGGGACAGGGAATTACTGAAGCTTCAGGAGTCAAGGTAGCACTGCAGGCAGTGCTGGTTCAGGAACAGGGAATTACTAAAGCCCAGGAGTCAAGGTAGCACTGCAGGCAGTGCTGGGTCAGGAACAGGGAATTACTAAAGCTCAGGAGTCAAGGTAGCACTGCAGGCAGTGCTGGGTCAGGAACAGGGAATTACTAAAGCTCGGAGTCAAGGTAGCACTGCAGGCAGTGCTGGTTCAGGAACAGGGAATTACTAAAGCCCAGGAGTCAAGGTAGCACTGCAGGCAGTGCTGGTTCAGGAACAGGGAATTACTAAAGCTCGGAGTCAAGGTAGCACTGCGGGCAGTGCTGGTTCAGAAACAGGGGATTACTACAGTCCAGGAGTCAAGGTAGCACTGCAGGCAGTGCCGGTTCAGGAACAGGGAATTACTAAAGCTCAGGAACAGGAACAAAGAATAACTATAGCTCAGGAACTCAGGAAACAAGGTGGCACTGCAGGCAGAGCTAATTAAGGCACAAGGAATAGCTATAGCCCAGGAACTCGGGAAACAAGGATTAACTATAGCTAGGAATCAAGGAATATCAAAAGCTCGGGAGCACTGGAAACAAGGATCGTCTCACTGGAAAACAGCTACAATGACCAACTCTGGGAGAAAGGAAGCTGGGGCTTAAAAGAGCTCTCAGTATTCATGCACATCAGGTGTGAGCAGGCTAGCAACAGCCAGCCACAGGTGAGCTGAATTCCTCAACCCATCCTTGACCTGTAGGGGTGGAGGAAAAGCAGTGAGCAGGGGATTATAAGTAATGGTGTTTCCAGCATGAGCAGGCTGGCTTCCACAAAACCCGGCATGGATTGGGAATGGATGTCAATTCCTTAATGATATCCAAATGCCTGGAAGTCAGGATATGTATACAGGCGAGTGTCTGGAAGCATATTAGAATACTGGAAAGCCCCACGATTCGGCCCCCTGGTGGTGGGAACGAGAGCACAGGGAGCGAATCGTGGCAACTGCCAGCAGGTGCACTCGCCCCATTCTTTGTTGTGGAGCAGGCCCATCGAGTGCCGATGAGCCACCCGCTGCCGGAGACAGGACCTAGACCATTTCTCCCCTCCTACAGGGTTCCCAGCTGTCCTGTGGGAGGTACTCAAGCTGGGGAAGGTGAAAGTATATAACGCCACAGTTATTTTCTTCCCTGACTACGCCATGACGGACGGATCGATGTCTGGTAATAACAACAGGACAGTGTAGGAAGACACACCCCATTCTGCTTTCCACAATGGCGCTTCACGGAATGACCTGATGGGATGACTGGGTCGGTGTGATGGACACACTGAGCTTCATGCTCTCTCTGAGGCTCAATACCTATTAGGTCAATCTGGATCTTCGTGTTCTGTGTAATGCCGGATTCATCTCCCTCCTGTCAGCCGTCACTAAGATCACAGAATTTCTGTTGCTACTTTCAGAAGGCAATCATATGACTGAGGGCCCAACACTGATTTTCAATCTCATAGCCATTATTTCAGTCATAAATGCCCTGCTCATGGCAGCATAAGCTGGAAGTGTGGTGTCCTGCTTTTGCCTCATCTCTCAGTGGCGTTTGTCACTATGGGGGATATTTACAATAGCAGTGGCGGAGCGCGGCGTTAGCCTCCTTGGCTTAATGCCACTCTCCGCCACTTCTGAAACGCAGGGCTGCACCATATTTTTGGTGGTGCCCCATGTTTACGCCACCTTTGTAATTATGGTGCAGCGTCAAAATCAATGGGTGTTGCGGTGGAACCCAGTGTATAAGTATAGCATGAAAGGGGCCTTATTTACAAGGCAGGGTTACATTTTGTTAAGTGACTTAACGTTGCCTTGTAAATAAGGCGAAGCCCCCATCGCCATCACAACATCGTGAAAAGTGACGTTGTGGTGGCGATCGGGGCTTGTAAATATGCCCCTAAGAACATAAGATGGTGATCTCCTGGTTTATCATCTCTGGGCTGTCTCGGAAAGTATTAGAACGTGTTTCCTCCTTCCTGGAAGACAGGGCTCAGAGAATCGCTTTTTGCCAATATATGACACCCCACCAACCTTGGAGCACTAGGGTCATTCATGGTATAGGGCGGTGAATTAATTTTTACATTTATGCAGATGACACTCAATTGATCTTTTGTATAAATGAGGCTTTCTCTCAAGTTACAACAGAGTGTCTCTCTCTATAAGGTGAACGGATGGACAAAACAGGGCACCCTGCATAAAAGAGACGGTCTGCTAACGGGGGCAATCTCTTCCATGGGGCCGTCTCAGTTGTGGTCACCTTCTGCGAGCCCTGTGCCGCTCCAAGGGTCAGGGCTAAAAACATGGAAGTCAGAGTTGATTCTAAGGTGAAGATCGAGTCTCAGGTTTCCTCAGTTATCGTTTCTTGTACTTTTCATTAGTGCTAACGTGACCCTCTTCTGCCCCTCCTTACACTTGGAAGCAGGAGGGCAGACATTACTGTGCTGGTCAGATGAGATGTTTGGGATGCACCGAATGGAGAGTAAATAGAGCTTCGCTGCAACAACGTTAATCCGTTCAAACCCGAGCCCAGGTTCATCGTCCCGGGCCCACATTCAATGACGCTGGTCCAATACTGGCACATGTACACTGTCTTCATTTGATGCCAGAGTTTGCTTCAACGGCCAGGGGGCAGCGCAGGGATTCTTTTCCCACCAACACTCAATGCTCGCAAACAAGCGCCCTCTGCGCACTCCCACGTCATCTCCTGAGGCTGCCATCATTTGAGAGACCTTAATACAACAGACAGGCCTTCTCCGTTCTCGCCCCCGGCTCTGAAAGGCCCTGGCGTTGACTATTAAAACCACAACCTCCCGCACCACCTTCAGGGACCATCTGAAGAGTATTTGCTGAATACGTTTCTCCTCATCCTTAGTACCCAGTCTGAGTTCTTTAGAAATTAAGAATAATATAACATAACAAAACATGACATAACATATAGTATATGGCACATAACACGCCACATAACACACAGCTCAACAGTCCTCAATTGCAGTCCCCACACAGCAGATTTGTAAACCATTTTGGAGGTTTCGAGTTGACAGGCTCTGCGTTTAATGCACTGCTTCGGAAAGAACCGTCATCATAATCGAGGCTCATTTGATGGCATCTGGAGGCTTAAGACAGGGGTTGGAGGAGTGTATAATGCCTTCAAAGATGGGGTTCCCAGGAACTTATGCGGGCTGACTGACAAAGTCACCGCAGGGGACCCTCATAAGGGGGCGGCCCCTTTAGTGCCACAAGATGTCACACTGGGCAGCCTAGTGTCCAGAGACCCCTTTGGGGTCCCGCGCATCACTTCCGGCCGGGGTGGGGTTCGGGGAGAGGTATAAATTCCTCCCCTGCCCACCTGGCGGCCTCTTTGTCCTCTCGCCCTGACGCCGATTCCCTTCCTACCGCTTACCCGGCGTATTCAGGGTGGGGGGGAAAGGATGTTCTAATCTTTTTATTTGTGTTGCAGGCGGAGTTACATGGCGATCCAGAGGCGGAAAGGTACTCAGGGGTACCCTCTTCAGGAGCACAAAGGATGCTGAGGCCGAATATCCCCAGGAAGTGTGTGTGGTGGACCCTGGGGTGCGACGGTGCCCCATCTGTCCTAAGGGCGGTTGGAGACCTGTACAACCGGGGGTCGCTTGAACGCCCCTCCCCTCGTAGGGGGGGGGTGTGAGTTATATGGTGGACCAATGGTTCACCGGAAGTGGGAGGGGCTATCCCCTCGGTCTTGGAGTGAATGTTATTGGTCTTTTCCAAGGCGTATTGGTCTTTAAAGGCTTGGGGGCAGATGAGACGGGGCCTCTGCCCACGTGGGCAAGTGTCGCATGGGGGGGTAATCAGGCCACGCTGTTCACTCTCCACTTGGCGGGATCACAGAACAGGTCAGGGCCTTGGCCGCTTGGGTGTGCCGGCCAGCATGGCCTCAGACTCTCAGGGTTTTGGCAGCGTGTTGGGGAGGAGCGGTCAGCGAGTAGGGTGCCTTATTCCTCCCGCTGCTCTATTCGGCCTGCCATCGGGGCATCTAATTGTCGTTCGGAGCAGGACAGTGACATTTTGAGTTCTTCGTGCCAACACTCCGTGAGTGCTGCTCACCCCCAACAGCTGAAATATTTAAGGTTATGCGCCAGTGCGAGCCCTTCCAGGTGTCGCTTCATCATTAGAAATAAAACCGGCCAACCAGTTGACTTAGGGTTGAGCGGTGTGATTGGCAGGCCCTCAAGGTTATAGGGGGAGGCAGCATGGCTAGCCCTCGCTACCCCTCCTACCCCATGCTATACATGGACTCACCGGGCACCCGTGGTTACACGGTTGTCAGTCGGGCGTGAGGCAGTAGCTGGGTTGACCAGGTGCGCACATGGGCACCTGACTGCGAAGGGGCTGCAGGACTGTTCGGGCCCGCCCGTCGGGCACCAGTTCTTGGCTGCGTTCTGCCCCAGCAATTTGGCGAGACTGGGGAGGCATACAGGGTCTCCTTTGTCTATGTTGGATTTTCCACGCAGAGGTTTTCTCGAGACGTACGAGGCCGAAGGGGGCCGGCGCGTGCTTGGCTGTGTGTGGCGGCCTCCTGCTCCGTGTCACGGAGTGTTTACTGTTGGGTGTGAAGTTGGAAGACAGTGCAGAGGCGCGGTTTAAATACTTGCTGTGGGTGAAGCTGGCAGGATGTACCGGACGGGGCATTGAAGTGCCGGTGGCACCCGTTTTCGTCTAATTTCGGTTCTGGCTGGGGTGCTGCTGGGGGAATTGTAGTGGTGAGAGAGAGCAGAGATGGCTGGACATCGCTGTTGTTCCTTGGCTTCTTGACGGCACACCGCATTCAGAGTCATTTGAGGTCTTGTGCTTATCCCAGTGAACATTTCTAAGGTATTTGGGCCGTGCGCTGTAGTCGCTACAGCGAAGTCGCGGTCTAGGACGGGTCCTTGAGAAGGAATTCAGTGTTCGCTTTAATTTAACAGAGAGTGCTTCTAGGTGTTTGCGCCACTGGGTGGCGCTGACCCACTGTTTTGCTGTTTCTTCTTTCTCGATAGACTTACACTGGTATAAGGCCTCGCCGGTCTTGGCATGAGTGGTTTTGTTAGCTTGCCGGCGTGCTTGGGTGAGCCCGGTGGTCGAAGGCCTCTTAGTTCACTGGTAGGATGTTCACTAATATTGAGGTCCACAACACTACGGAAATGAAATGCAGCGGATGAGGCAAATGCCCACAATTAAAGGAACAAAGCGACATCTCAGAATACCACAGTTACAGATTGGGACGGGTTACTGGGCATGCCTTGCCAGGACAGTGACACACACTTTACACGGACTGGAGCCTCTGTAAAGGTATGATGGAAACGCAAACTGGTACGTGGGACTCTCCCCTCCAACATGCTGCGGGGGCATTATGTTGCCTGGGTCTGTGACTGGCAGGCAAGGGCATCAAGGGGCGGTATTAAGCAACAAGGTCAGTTGCAGGGTGAACTGCGTAAGTTGTCACTCAGCGAAAGGGTGCGGTGGCGCCACAGTGGGCACAATTCATATAATTTCCAAACCAGGTCAGGAGTGCACACTCGTGCACAACAGCACATGCGGTAGTATTATCAGTTGCCCTTGGTGGAAACTTATTTGGGGGCCCCTGTTTGGAACAGCTTTGAATTTGATACAGTCCAGCTCTTTCATGCCCACTTTGGGAAGAGTACTGACAGTTCACGGGCAAACTCTTCCAATTTCTAAATGTGTTTCCATACAATATTCAGGGATGGTGACGTGTTTGCAATACGGTAACACAGCAGCAGCCCACTAATAGTAATGAAAATAATAGGTGACTCTACCAACTAGCCTATAGGAGGTTCTGTTTTGATCTGAAAGAAACCTTTTAGTGATTTCGTAAGGTGGAACACATGGCCCAAGCGGCGCATGGTGAAGCTTTGCAGGGAGGCATACTGGGCTCGGTAATCGGAGCGCTATGGGTCGGTAGTGCGACCGTTGGTGTTAGTTTTGCTTCACAGGTTGAGAAGAATAAAAAGAGACTTGTACTTGGTTGGTGCAAATTTTGTTAAGGGACTGTGTTCTTCGCAAGCACATGTGAAACCTGTACATAATCGTTGCATTTTCAGTACACTACTACACCAAAGCCATGTTGGGGCTGTTCGCCTGGCTGGTGTCCTGTGCTCGAGAGGGGCAGATTCGGGCCTCCCGTCCTCGGGTAGGGGAGGGCAGTGCTCTCTCTAGGTGCAGCTGCTGCTTGGGGGGCCTTTGGGGTGCAGCTTGATGATGGCACCATGGGTCAGTGAGTGGTGTGCTCAGTATGAGGCGAAGACGGCACAATACGGCTCCCCCCTCAGCGCATGGTGTGTACATCGCGCAAGGCTTGTAGTTTGTGTGCGCCCATCTCCTGTACTTACTGCGCCAGGCTGTTCAGACTGACTGTGTATATTTGTGATACTCTGCTCCATATGAGTCAGTCTCATACCATACCATACCAGGCACTTTGACTCCCAAAGTATCGTATATATGTTACTGTCTCACACATGCACACTCCAAGCTTGGGAATATCTCACAAAAGCAGCCTTAAACCTTGGTCTTCTTAGAGTTTCTTGTTGGTCAAATTGGCACAATTACTGATATCGGTATGTCTCCCTCATCTTTATTGTTTGAGTTCTAGCAAAAAATTGTCGTTCATAGTCTTTTAAATGTCACTCTTAGTGCACTGCAATGATGGAAATGTCACACATAGCAGTTGAAACCTTGGCAGCCATGGGGCGGCTAGCTCTCGGTTGGCTATGTAAGAAAGCTATAATTGTGGATTATTTAGCCTATGCAACTAAGAAGCATTGACGAAGCGAACAGATGGGCTTGTTGTAGGTGTAGTGCTCCTTTTGTAGTAATATAGGGAGGCAATGACCTAGCGGCTAAATACCAGGCAATATGCAGAACATTGCCTGAGCAAGCTGGGTAGCCCTGCAGATTAGTTGGGCCTGCACAAGCCACACATATACCGCCCATTCTGGCCCACGCTGAGACATTTACATAAGTTGTATCACAGCATTGCCAGTTTCTTTTACTCAGGCCCGTTGGCACTATGGTGATGCATTATCAATTTGCACAGATTTTGAGCCTGCATTAGCCACACATACCTCTTCCAGTCTGACCCCACTAAGACCATTCAGCTCTGGCTCCACTTCGGGACTGGCTGATACAATAAAGCCTCTAACTTGTTTAATCTCATTGGACACATGTTGGCACGGTAATGGCAATGTAGGCGATTGGTTTGGCTGGTTTTACTTGAAGGGTCAGGATGTGGGCTGGCAAAATCAACAGTCGAAAACTCAACAACAGGGATTGACACGCAGTGGAGGGCCCTTGGCTAGGTGCACTGGTAAGTTTTTACCTAGACGGTATTTATTTAGTGGTTATTCAGTCACTAAAGCAGGGATACCTTTTGCAGTATTTACATGCCAGGAAGTACGAAGTGAGGAAGTAATAGTTCCCCTAGTTGCGCAACATGTATTTACATTTGCATAGGGTGCTTGTGAAAAGCTTCCCGGGGTCCAACGAGTGCCAGGCAAACGGGGACGACTTGTAAAAGAGATAAAGATGAGTAGTTACTCTACACAGTGTGTTAGAAGGGATGTTGCCGAAGCAGAACTCAAACTGGCCTTAAACGCATGATGGAGACAATTAGTGACATGCCTAAAGAGGTAAACCTTGTGTTAAAGGGATGGCATGCCAACAGAGATAGCTTACATATTTCACAGGATCCCCTCAATCCAACATGCCTAAAGTAAGCGGGTTATGCCCGAGTGATTTATAAGACCCGTTATTAGTTTTATTAAACACGCCAAGTACTGTGAAGTAATGACATTTGTACTCATATCAATGGTACTTCCAGGACACAATTCATTCAGTACACACACCACCAGACAGGACTGCTCTCCCCTGGAGCAAAGGGAAGCAAAACACCATCTACGGCATATTGCCAACATCGGGAAGCAAGAAAGATGGTGATGGAGTGGGGAGCGATGAATATTGGTCTGCTCGCACAGGCAGGCGATTACCTAAGCTTGCTGCCAGGCAGTGGTCTTTGCCAACTAATGTGATAATGGTAAGGGTTGCAAGCATGCACCAGGAGATGGATCCTCGCGACCATCCAGGACTTCAACCTAGTGGCCGGGTGCCCCCAGAGTGCTGGAGATGGTTGGGTGGGTTGGCATGCTTTTACAGAAGTTTGTGGCAGGCTCGCACATGTGGTTTTCCACTGAGTTTGAGGTCAGGTTGGCATGCTTCATCTTGTCTGTGCCAGAGCCAGCAGACCCCCAGGGAACCAGCGCGTTCAATTACGCATCATGTTGGCACTTATTTACAGGACTTTACAGGACTCGTAGGCATAGACGCAGGTTCAGGCTTCAAGGATAGAGTTAGAGATCTGAAGGACCAATCTCCTACTCCATGGCCTCAGATCCAAAAGCTGCATGATACAGGCTGCGTCAGTTAAGCAAGATATCCTTGGGAGCGGTCAACATCATGCAGGAGGATTGTTACAAATCCATAAGTGTAAAAGGTACATCCATCCGCAGCCACCCAATGGAGTGGTCGGAAGTCAGGTTAAGTGTTTTATGGACAGACGAATGGTGAGTATACCTTAGGCACTCCTGTGAGGCATGCGCTGAACAGCTTCTGTAGAAGCTGTGCACGGGCCGGGGGGTGCGTCTCCCCTCCCATCACTGTGGTCTGACACCTGGGAGGCAATGATGTTACTTTCCAGGGTAGGAGAAGGATAAATAGCTCCATGCAGTCTCCCAGACGCAGTTTGCCAGGATGGGTTTTCCCGGAATGTGATGGAGTCACCCTGAACAGATCAGGTCAGTGACTGGCGGGGGGTAAGGTTTCCCTAACAGCGTGGTGAGCCACTTAGGGGCTCCCGACCTCACTGCCATGTGTAAGGGGGCATGGATGCAAGCAATGAAGGCTGACCTAGGTCCTGGGATTACAAATTATTAAAACGAGAGCTGTAATGAGCATCAAGGGTCACAGCTGGTTAGCAGGTATGTGTGTATCTGTGATCAAGCTTTAATTAAGCAAGCCTGGGAGGTCACGTATGTTTTCACGCCAAATGGTTGCTGTGACGGCGATAGTGTGCGCAACACGAACAGCCCAGTTCGCCATGGTTTAGCATCAAAAGGTCTGGCACATGTCGGGTCAACGACAACAAAGTGGAGGCACTCGGCTCTCAGGACGGGTAACAGGTTGCTTCAAGTTATGCATATAATGCCCCGCTCACGTTGCCATAGTATTAGGCTGAGTGGAAGCTGTCCGCTAAGCAGGTGTGGTGCTGTTCCACAAATGCGGGAATGAGTGTTGGGGAACACGAAATGCACACGTAAGTAGGAATGCCGGCCTTGGTGGGGGGCCCTGGCTGCGACGGTCACCACACCCAGGTATGTGGCGGAGTTACATGGCGATCCAGAGGCGGAAAGGTACTCAGGGATACCCTCTTCAGGAGCACAAAGGGTGCTGAGGCCGAATATCCCCAGGAAGTCTGTGCAGTGGACCCTGGGGTGCGACGGCGCCCCATCTGTCCTACAGGCGGTTGGAAACCTGTACAACCGGGGGTCGCTTGAACGCTCTGCCCCTCGTAGGGGGGGGGGGGGCGTGAGTTATATGGTGGACCAATGTTTCACCGGAAGTGGGAGGGGCTATTTCCTCACCACAACCGCTATGCACTGATTGGCTAAGACCACGATGCAAGTTGGCCCATCAGGTGGTAGACCACGAGGGGCGGCTTGCCTTTGGATCGCCTGTAAGATAACCCACCATGTTGGCATATTTGGTATGCTAATAAACCTGCAGCAATTTTCTCCACCAAAAAGTTGTCTTGTCTGCTTATTTATGCTACCTGTATGTTGCTGCGGGAGGGCTGGTGAGTGTGGACGATATTGGCACTATGCGGGCTGACCGACAAAGTCACCGCAGGGGACCCTCATAAGAGGGCGGCCCCTTTAGTGCTACAAGATGGCACACTGGGCAGCATAGTGTCCAGAGAACCCTTTGGGGTCCCGCGCGTCACTTCCGGCCGGGGTGAGGTTTGGGGAGAGGTATAAATTCCTCCCCCGCCCACCTGGTGGACTCTTTGTCCGCTCGCCCTGACGCCGATTCCCTCCCTACCACTTACCCAGCGTAATCAGGGTGGGGGGAGGAAGGATGTTCTAATCTTTTTATTTGTGTTGCAGGCGGAGTTACATTTTGATCCAGAGGCGGAAAGGTACTCAGAGGTTCCCTCTTCAGGAGCACAAAGGGTGCTGAGGCCGAATATCCCCAGGAAGTCTGTGCGGTGGACCCTGGGGTGAGACGGTGCCCCATCTGTCCTATGGGCGGTAGGAAACCTGTACAACCGGGGGTCGCTTGAACGCTCTGCCCCTCGTAGGGGGGGGGGGGGCGTGAGTTATATGGTGGACCGATGGTTCCCCGGAAGTGGGAGGGGCTAAGACCACGATGCAAGTTGGCCCATCAGGTGGTTGGCCGCGAGGGGCGGCTTGCCTTTGGATCGCCTGTAAGATAACCCACCATGTTGGCATATTCGATATGCTAATAAACCTGCAGCAATTTTCTCCACCAAAAAGTTGTCTTGTCTGCTTATTTATGCTACCTGTATGTTGCTGCGGGAGGGCTGGTGAGTGTGGCTGATATTGGCACTAAGAGTAGAGGTATTTCTGATCCAAGGGCACAATATCTCTTTAAAGAAAAGATGCAATCCTTCCATACTAAGCAAATACGAGAGGCGATTGTGAGGCAGGACCAGCAAGAGGCTGGTTAGGATGTTGGTGAAACAAGCAGTGTGCAGTCCCTGAGAGGAAAGTGCTGGAAGGAGGGGGGGCATGTATGCTGGACCTACCAAGCCCCCGCCCCTCCTATTGTGAATGCTGGTTAGGTTTTGTCCGGCCTGATCAACAGCTGATCAGCCTGAAAGCCTCCACAACAGCCATGACCTTTGACCGAGCCTGCTGCTTGGGCCCAGAGAGACGGGACCATGCAGACTTTAGTCTCTGGAGCAATAGATCCGATGACAAGCCCTCACAAGACTACTTTATAACATGCAGGTTCCTGGGTTCGAGCAGGTGGTGCTAGACATAATTATAACACAAACCCTAGAAACCACTAACACAGCAGTGCAACCACAATTACGGTTCATCAATCTCTCAAACCTAAAGATCAAACCACCCACTGGAAGCGAAGATGATAACCCCCCTCCAGAGGGATGGAGTGGTCCTGATTACCTTCTAAGATCCCTATCATGATTACTAAAATTACTACGTAACAACAAAGAGAGTGCGAGGAAAGATAAAGGGAACGTCCTTCTCCCTAGATCTAATCAATAAACAGCAACGTGGATGGGCCCAGTGGTGGATCCAAATACAAGGATGACACACTGGAATGAAAAAAACAGTTGGTTCTTTAGAAGGACCCTCACCCACCAACCTAGTTGGTGGCATGCTTCCTCATTGGGTTCCCAGCTGGGCTGCGAAGTGCAACCCAGCTGTGCTGTTATGCCTGAACTACAGCGGAGCGGGTTTGTTTTTGGGATTTTGAGTTAAAAGTGGGCGGGTGCTGGAAGTGTGGTTTAAAAGTACTTCTAGAGTACACAATAACTGCCTTTATTATTGTGGTTCTATGGCACGGTTAAAAACAGAGCGGGATACTGTGAAGATAGAATTAGTCTTCCTCATCCACTTAAGTGGTCGACATGTTTCAGCCTCGTCAAGGGTGCAGAGGCTTTCTTCAGGACCGAATCAAGTGATAATGTGTGAAAATCAGGACACACTCTAAGGTGTGCTGTGGTGCAGTGAAGTTACCGTTCTTACGGTTCCCACCGTCAGGAAAAATTATAAAGACTACAAAGGTTATGCAGCTCAAGGGGATCCCGCGGGGGCAGACTCTTGTAGTCACACATTCGTCAAGCATGTCCACCCGTCTTCGATACCTACTGCGGTCCTGCTCGGGATTCAGGTAGTGTGTGCTGTTTTTTACACTATGTCACTTGATTCGGTCCTTTTTTTTTTATAATTTCTTTATTCGGTCCTGATGAAAGCCTCTGCACCCTTGATAAGGCTGAAACATGTCGACCACTTAAAGTGGGTTGAGGAAGACCAATTCTATCTTCACAGTATCCCACTCTGACTTCTTCAAGCAACGCAACATCCTCGCTACTACCACAGACATCCAATTATCCTTATTGAGCCAACTAGCCCCACAAGACACCGCCTCCGTCATGAACTCAGTCCACTCAGTGGCTCGACCTATCCATGCCTCCACCACATCTTAAACCTAGGTGAAGCCAGAATCAGCCATGCACTTATCACCTTGTTCAACACTTAAAAAATCAGATCATGGCCAGACAAGGCGCGCTAGTAAAATATTGCTGGAGGATGAGAGAAGCAGAAGACAACACCCTAGCCCATCATTGTTGGGTCGAGATCGAAAACCAAATGAGTCTAGTCAATTCAACCACAACAGCCTTGAAGGAATCCCTATCGGCACTACAGCTAGAGGAGGTTTGGCTCACCCCCGCAACGTACTCTGGAATTAAAAGCGTGGTCAATAACGCCATTAAGCGGACCTCTTTATTAAACAGATAAAACGACCTTCGCAAAAAACACATCACGCCTGGGCTGTGATACAGGCCTACCAGAGGCTGAAGCCGCAACAATACCTGATGGAACATTTCTCCCACCAGAAAAAGTATTATATGACGTTGCTACGAATGGGATCTTTCCCCTCAAAGGATCTGACCCCAAAATGGAAAATAACATGGCCATCCAAGGTATGCCGCCTCTGCGGTCAAGGGGAAGGGTCACTGCTACATCTACTATGTACTTGCCCTTTCTTATTGGAAACTCGAAAATCCATCCTTCGGGAGGCTCTAAGGAAGGAACAAATAAGAACATGTAGAGCAGCAGTCATTCTGTGCCTTGGACGGTCGTCGATTCCCATGTCCTGCAGAGCCATAAAACTGTGGAAAATCGCAGCAAAAGAACTGGAAAAAAGCGACTCTAGCCAAGTAGCCAATCAATTGGCACCTATTTTCTAAATGCACTGTTACACGTGTCATTATTTTAATTTAATTAGCTGCCCCTTATTATGATGATGACCTCAAGGCCTTTTTATGTTTTTAAAATGTATACTTAAAGTATTGCGTTTTATGATGGTTGTCCATCCTTTTATGATTTTTTATGAATCAAATAAAAGTATATTGGACTATGAATTTTATCACCATGGCCACCTTCCCTAATGACTGGAAACATGCAGACGTCAATGCCCCTGTAAAGAAACCATCGCCAGACCCCAGCCAACTCAACAACTAATGGCTGATCTCCCTGCTCCTATTCCCAGACACAGCATTAGAAAAAGCCATCAACCAACAACTCTACTCCCATCTGGAACGTAACCTCCTACTCGACTCCTGCTAATCCGGATTCCGCAGCAACCACAGCACTGAGACAGCCCTTATCGCATCCACTGACTACATCCAAGCCCCACTTGACTGAGGAGAGACCATAGCTCTGATCCTCCTGGAACTCTGGACTGCCTTTGATACGGTCTCCTACCACACACTCATCAAAAGGATGCACAACATCGGAACCCAAGGTCTCAGATGGATCGCCTCTTTCCTCACTGGAAGAACCCAAAAAATCTTCCCTCCCTTAACCTCCGAACCCAAGGAATTCATCTGTGGAGTACCCAAGGGATTCTCGCTCAGCCTGACCCTCTTCAACACTAATATGACACCTTTGGCCAGCATTAAAAACAAACATGGACTGAACATGATTTCCTGCACCGACACACAACTCATCCTCTCCGAAGACACCACCAATACCAAGACCAACTTTCACAACTGCATGACAGACGCCACCAACTGGATGGAGGATAACTGCCTGAAGGTCAACACAGACAAGAGAGCGGTGATGATCTTCGGAAACAAGTTCTCCCCATGGGATGCATTCTGGTGGCCCTTAAAACTCGGAGCTACTCCCACCCTCACTGACCACGCTAGGAACCTAGGCATCATCGTGGACAACAAGCTAAGCATTATGACTCGGGTCAACTCTGTCTCAACTCTGTCTCCTCCTCCTGCTTATTCATCCTCCGTATGCTTCGCAAGATATTAAAATGGCTACCCCAATACTCAAGACACACCATCACCCAAGCCCTCATCTCCAGCTGACTGAACTACGGGAAAACTCTCTCCGTAGGGATCGCAGCTCACCTCCTGCGATGACTACAGACCATACAGAACACCACAGCCAGACTCATCCTGGATCTCCATAGATGATCCCTCATCACCCCCCTTAGGGAACTCCACTGGCTCGTGATACAGAAAAGTTGCCAGTTCAAGCTCCTGACCCTCGGATACAGGGACCTGCCGAACAGTGGACCAGCCTACTCAGGAGGAGGAGACTTTAGACAAACTTAAGACAGACTTAAGACAGACTTGAAATAGGCTTAAGTTAGGATTTTGTCTTAAGTTTGTCTTAAGTCTGTCTTAAGTCTGTCTTAAGTCTGTCTTAAGTTTGTCTTAGGTCTGTCTTAAGTTTGTCTTAAGTCTGTCTTAAGTCTGTCTTAAGTCTGTCTTAAGTTTGTCTTAGGTCTGTCTTAAGTTTGTCTTAAGACAAATTTAATACAAAATCCTAACTTCTGTGAATACCAAAAGTAGTAAGTTTAGGATTTTTTCTTAAGTTAGTTCTGTGAATCGGCCCCATTATGATTGATTTTGTTTGATTGATTGGAACCAGGATATATGTCTGACATGTTTTTTGATGAGGTTGATAGTAGTATATGGAAGGATGCATTTTGGAGCAGCCCACCCCTCTCATTCCCACACTTGAATATTGCATTGCTATATTCACACACTACCTTTGTGGGGCCTTGAACACAAATGTTATAATACACTATTTCTGAGGGGACTTGAACATGAATATATTCACACACTATCTCTGCGAAGACCTGGGCATGTCTATATTCACACACTGTTATACTGTGTATGAGCAATGCCCATGCCCCGGTGTCCTAGATAGTGTAGCGCTACTGCCTATGCCAGAGTTTCCTAGCGAGTGTAGGAGTACAGCCCATGCCCTGGGTGTCCTAGCGAGTGTATGAGCACTGCCCAAGTCCTGGGTGCCCTAGTGAGTGAATGAGCACTGCCCATGCCCCAGCTGTCCTAGAGTGTGTAGCGCTACTGCCTATGCCGAGTTTCCTAACGAGTGTCTGAGCACTGCCCAAGCCCTGGGTGTCCTAGCGAGTGTATGAGCACTGCCCATGCCCCGGGTGTCCTAGCGAGTGTATGAGCACTGCCCATGCCCCGGGTGTCCTAGTGAGTGTATGAGCACTGCCCATGCCCAGGGTGTTCTAGTGAGTGTATGAGCACTGCACATGCCCCGGGTGTCCTAGTGAGTGTAGCGCTACTGCCTATGCCGAGTTTCCTAACGAGTGTCTGAGCACTGCCCATGCCCCGGGTGTCCTAGAGAGTGTATCGCTACTGCCTATGCCCGAGTGTCATAGCGAGTGAATGAGCACTGCCCATGCCCCGGGTGTTCTAGTGAGTGTATGAGCGCTGCACATGCCCTAGTGTCCTAGTGAGTGTATGAGCGCTGCACATGCCCTAGTGTCCTAGTGAGTGTAGGATTCCTGCCCATGCCCCAGCTGTCCTAGTGAGTGTATGAGCACTGCCCATGCCCCGGGTGTCCTAGTGAGTGTATGAGCAGTGCCCATACCCCAGGTGTCCTAGAGAGTGTACCGCTACTGCCTATGCCCTAGTGTCCTAGCAAATGTAGGAGTATCGCCCATGCCCCGAGTGCCCTAGTGAGTGTAGGAGTACTGCCCAAGCCCTGGGTGTCCTAGTGAGTGTATGAGCACTGCCCATGCCCCAGGTGTCCTAGTGAGTGTATGAGCACTGCCCATGCCCCAGGTGTCCTAGAGAGTGTATGAGCACTGCCCATGCCCCAGGTGTCCTAGAGAGTGTAGCGCTACAGCCTATGCCCAAGTGTCCCAGCGAGTGTAGGAGTATTGCCCAAGCCCAGGGTGTCCCAGTGAGTGTATGGGTGCTGCACATGCCCTAGTGTCCTAGAGAGTGTAGCGCTACTGCCTATGCCCTAGTGTCCTAGTGAGTGTATGAGCACTGCCCATGCCCCAGGTGTCCTAGATAGTGTAGCGCTACTGCCTATGCCCGAGTGTCATAGCGAGTGAATGAGCACTGCCTATGCCTGGGTGTCCTAGTGAGTGTATGAGCACTGCCTGGGTGCCCTAGCGAGTGAATGAGCACTGCCTATGCCTGGGTGTCCTAGTGAGTGTATGAGCACTGCCTATGCCTGGGTGTCCTAGCGAGTGTATGAGCACTGCCCATGCCCCAGCTGTCCTAGTGAGTGTATGAGCACTGCACATGCCCTGGTGTCCTAGTGAGTGTATGAGCACTGCCCATGCCCCGGGTGTCCTAGTGAGTGTAGGAGCGCTGCCCATGCCCTGGGTGTCCTAGTGAGTGTATGAGCACTGCCCATGCCCCGGGTGTCCTAGCGAGTGTATGAGCACTGCCCATGCCCCAGCTGTCCTAGTGATTGTAGGAGCGCTGCCCATGCCCTGGGTGTCCTAGCGAGTGAATGAGCACTGCCCATGCCCCGGGTGTCCTAGTGAGTGTATGAGCACTGCCCAAGTCCTGGGTGTCCTAGCGAGTGTATGAGCACTGCCCAAGCCCTGGTTGTCCTAGTGAGTGTATGAACACTGCCTATGCCCAGGTGTCCTAGTGAGTGTATGAGCACTGCCTATGCCCAGGTGTCCTAGTGAGTGTATGAGCACTGCCCAAGCCCTGGTTGTCATAGTGAGTGTAGCGCTACTGCCTATGCCCGAGTGTCCCAGTGAGCATAGGAGAGTAGGATCTGCTTCTTATGGTTACCCCCACTTTTTGCTGATGTATCACTGTTTTTGACTTAGACTGACTGGGATCCTGCTATTCAGGACCCCAGTCTATCTGCTTTCCCTCTAAATTGATTACATGTACTTTAGGTTCACTCCAGATTGGATACTGGGGTACCCTTATCAGTCCGTAGTATATGGTACACCATGTACCCAGGGCATAGGTATACCAGAGGCCCCCCAGGGGCTGCAGCATGTATTATGCCACCCCTGAGAGACCACTCAAAATGGCACCACAGGTCTGCTACTGCAGCCTGTGTAAGGTGGTGCATGCACCCCTGACTTAGATATAGGTTAACTATATCTGTTCTAAATCACTGCACATATAAACCTATGGCAGGCCTTATCAATCCTGAAGGCAGGGTGCTGGGTTTTATGTGAGAGGGTGCCCCTGTATGAGCAGAGCCCCTCTGCAGCCTTCGGAACCTATTTTCTGGGGTTGTCTGTGATGCAGCCAACCATATATATTTGAGTGCATGATAACCTCGCGGTAAATGCTAACTTTAAAATGGCTGCTTAGAAACATGTCGTGTTTGGTGTCAAACACCTTGGAATCATACCTCCCCGCCAGTAACTGCTGGGGGAGCTATGATTCCACCCTCCTAAAGGGACTCATGTGAAACACCGTTACACCCGGTACCAGCTTTCCCGACCTGGGCATCACAAAATGGATGCTGCCAGCCACAGACACGAGTCTGCCCTCCTGCTGCTGAGCTGAGCTCGAGCAGGGGAAGGCTTGACAATAGGTTTCCTGTCAGAGAGAGGTGTGACCACCTCCCAGACAGGCTTTAGTGTATTGGGGACACATTTGATGTACCTGTGCATAGTCCAGCTCAAACCGGTTGCAGGAGCCATTTGCTCCTGCTCTGGCGTGAAACTGGACAAAGGACATGGGTGTAACCACCCCTCTGTCCTGACCCTCCCATAGGGGGGTCCCCAGAGTATGTACAACCCCTTCCTTGGGTATAAAGTAGGAACCCTGAATACTGGACTTTAGATTTTACCTGGACTAAACTCTGCTAGCAGGAACCAAGTACTTTGTCGATCTACACTTCGCTGGACAACAGAAGAATCTCCCTTGGAGTAAAGGAGTTACTCCCCTGCTGAAGCAGGCATCTTAACGCATCTGACCGGTTTGCATCTCCCGAGCTCCTGAGGACTCACAAGATTTCTGCAACACAGGAGGTGGGTTCCCGAGCGTCTCTGAGGTCGATCTACTCTCTTAGCAATCCTGAGACCAGTATCCCTCGTAGGGACCGTGCAACCCGAACCCCTGTGCACCGTGTACTTTTGTAGCAGCATATGCTTTATGGCGATCCATGAGGCTGTGCTTTGGGCTACTTGTAGTCCTGACCTGAGCAGTATTTCCACCGAAGATCCCTAGGACCTTGCTGGCCCTCACCATGACTTGTTTCCTCTGCCCACGTGGGTTGCATTTTCCAAGGCTTGTTGGTGTTCGATCTAGACACTGACCGCTCAGCATTCGACATCCTTCATGGGACAGCTCACCTCTGGAGTTTGGTCATCGTCAACGTCTCCTGGTCCCCGTGGCTGCAGAGTCAAGCATCCTATCTTCACACCTGAAGCACCCAACATTGGTGGGCATTCGTTTGCCGAGCCCCTGGTCATCCTCTGGGATAGGTAACATGGGTACCTCGGTACTCGTAAGGGTGCTATGGAGAGCAGGTAGCCTTTCAATAGTGAAAAACGAAAATGGCTGTGATTCACTATTAGGACTGCTCACACCAACACACTATCCTGAGACGAGGGAGCGTTGCCACTCAGGGGCTGGCTCCACAGTTGAGCCAGAATCTGGGTCGGCTCCACTCCTCCCTGAGTTTCGGGAGTATCCTGCGAAGTCTGTGACTGCTCACACACACTACCCTGAGAAGTATTTGACTGCTCACACCTAATACCCAAGACGTTTGTGACTGCTCACACCTACCCACTGCCCTGAGAAGTCTGTGACTGCTCACACCCACCCCATACCTTGAGAAGTCTGTGACTGCTCACACCCTCTACCCTGAGAAGTCTGTGAGTGCCCACGCCCACCCACTATCTTGAGAAGTCTGTGACTGCTCACACACACTACCTTGAGAAGTCTGTGACTGCTCACACCCAGCAACCTGAGAAGTCTGTGACTGCTCACATCCACCCACTATCCTGAGAAGTCTGTGACGGCTCACACACACTACCTTGAGAAGTCAGTGACTGCTCGCACCCAGCAACCTGAGAAGTCTGTGAGCGCTTACACCGACTACCCTGAGAAGTCTGAGTGCTCCCACCCACTACCCTGAGATGTTTGTGACTGCTCACACCCACTCACTATCCTGAGAAGTCTGTGACTGCTCACACACACTACCTTGAGAAGTCTGTGACTGCTCAAACCTACACCCTGCCCTGAGAAGTCTGACTGCTCATACCCTGAGAGGTCTGTGACTGCTCACACCCACTACCCTGAGACGTCTGTGACTGCTCACAGCCACCCACTATCCTGAGAAGTCTGTGACTTCTCACACACACTATCTTGAAAGGTCTGTGACTGCTCACACCCAGCAACCTGGGAAGTCTGTGACTGCACACACCCACCCACTATCCTGAGAAGTATGTGACTGCTCACACCCACTACCTTGAGAAGTATGTGACTGCTCGCACCCACTACCTTGAGAAGTCTGTGACTGCTCACACCCATCCACTATCCTGAGAAGTCTGTGCCTGCTTCCACCCACTACCCTGAGAAGTCTAACTGCTTCCACCCACTACCCTGAGAAGTCTGTGACTGCTAACACCCAGCAACCTGGGAAGTCTGTGACTGCTCACACCTACCCACTATCCTGAGAAATCTGTGACTGCTCGCACCCACTACCTTGATAAGTCTGTGACTGCTCACACCCAGCAACCTGAAAATTCTGTGAGTGCTCACACCCACCACCCTAAGTAGTCTGTGACTTCTCACACCCACCCCATACCCTGAGGAGTCTGTAACTGCTCACACCTATTCACTTTCCTGAGAAGTCTGTGACTGCTTACACCCACTACCCTGAGAAGTCTGACTGCTCCCACCCACTACCCTGAGAAGTCTGTGACTGCTCACAGCCACCCACTATCCAGAGAAGTATGTGACTGCTCGCACACACTACCTTGAAAAGTCTGTGACTGCTCACACCCAGCAACCTGGGAAGTCTGTGACTGCTTGCAACCACTCAGCAACCTGAAAAGTCTGCGAGTGCTCACACCCACCACCCTGAGTAGTCTGTGACTTCTCACACCTACTATCCCGAGGAGTTTGTGACTACTTACACCCACTACCCTGAGAAGTCTGACTGCTCCCACCCACTACCCCGAGAAGTTTGCGACTGCTCACAGCCACCCACTATCCTGAGAAGTCTGTGACTGCCCACACCCACCCCATACCTAGAAGTCTGTGACTGCCCACACCCACCCCATAACTAGAAGTCTGTGACTGCTTGCACCCACTACCCTGAAAAGTCCGTCAGTGCTCCCACAGCAGACCCTGAGAAGTCTGTCAGTGCTCATACACACTACCCTGATAAATCTGTGACTGCTCACACCCACCCACTACTCTGAGGAGTCCGTCAGTGCTCACACCGCAGACCCTGAGAAGTCTGCCAGTGCTCACACCGCCTACCCTGAGAACAAGCGTGGAAAGCGGTGTACTTAGGCCAGTTTGTAGAGCAGTAGAAGGACTGACCTCAGGACGGCAGTGGCAGACAATCACAACAGCCGCTGTTGGGGTATACTAGTGTTTGCCTGCACTGTGGCCCTCTGGACACGTGTGGGTCTATTTAGCAACAAGTCACGCTGGGGGGCAAGCCAACTTGCTGCGCTGAGCTGCGTGATAGGGAAAGGGCAGAAATGAGCCGTACTTAACATAATGCGCACATTCTTTCCTTTTTCCAACGCTGGCGCACAATGTGCTGCCTAGAGCCAACGCAGGCACTCTTGGACCATGGTGCCTGCGTTGTCAGCAGGATTGGTTTTGTGCAGGAACATACACCTTCCTGCACAAAAACAATCCTAAGAGGCACTTTCTTCTTTCCACATAAGCTGCTGGATGGAGCACACATATAAAGAGGAAAAGATTAGTGGAGAAATAAACATATTTGTCCTCGTTCCGCCTCACCTGGGGAGGCGGAGCAGTTTTGGTGCATTCCCAGGTCTACCACTTATGGTAAATCTGGCAATGCGTCAAAATCATGGGTGAATACATGGGAACACCCATGCTCCACCCACGGAACGCCTCCCTGGGGTAGAGTAACGCAAAGTAGAGATTGGTGCTGCGTTGTGTGACTCTAAATTCATCAAAGCATGCAGCACCACACAAGGTGGCCGTGCGTGGCTTGATAAATCGCATCTTAGGGGTTGCGTCGTGCATGCACTCTGTTGCGTGGTGCAAAAGCAACGCAACCCTTTAATAAATAGGGTGCATGGGGTGTGAGAGTATGTCTTAGGTGGGAAACTACTTCAAGCCGTAGGCGAGTGCCGGCAGTGGATCCAGTCCTGAAACATGAAGTCTTCGCTTACAATACTCTGGGGTTTGTAATTTTTCGTATGAATTTAATGGCAATTCAGATGTCAGGTCTAAAGGTGCGCCACAACTTGCTGATCACACCAAAACATGCGCGTGCTGTGGTTTCCGAGGTACATTGTGTCAGGTTTGATCTGCCGACATTTAGTAGGTGAAAAATCTGACTGACTGTTAGTAAGATCGAGAAACGTGCAGTTCTGATGCTCAGACAGACACTGGTCATGGGTGGGAGGTTTAGAAGGCCCTGGGGGTCGAGGCCTCACATCCCTCGCCCTCCGCTCGTGAATGCCACCAGTGCATCAGGCTGGCACTGCCCACATTCAGACGTGCACAATGTGAACGTCACATACTACCCGCCCGGCTTCGGTGACTCTGCCCGAGAGTTATAAACTTCTCTCAGAAACAGCATGGCGGTAAAACAGCAACTGCATCTTAAACAAGCATTTGCAATGCAACAGGTCAATGTGATTGTTTCTGTGCAGAAAGGTTCCTGCCCAGAAATAATAATCCCCGCAATGCAGGCACTCTTGTACCATGGTGCAAAGTTGCCTTCATTGGCACACGGCCGCCCAGTGTGCGCTGGCGCGGGGAAAGGACAGGAATGCGCCGTATTTAAGAGAT
This sequence comes from Triturus cristatus, assembly GCF_964204655.1. Classification (NCBI taxonomy): domain Eukaryota; kingdom Metazoa; phylum Chordata; class Amphibia; order Caudata; family Salamandridae; genus Triturus; species Triturus cristatus. Next base: position 3,318,708 of record NC_140591.1, read on the forward strand.
ATGGCTCATTCCTGCCCTTTTCTTTTGCCGTGGCGCAGCGCAGCAGGAAAGCCTGAGGCGCTGCCTGTAGGAGAGTAGGATCTGCTTCACATGGGTACCCCCACTTGTTGCTGGTGTTTCACTGTTTTTCGACCTTAGTCTGGCTGTGGCCCTGCTAATCAGGACCACAGCCTAGCCGCTTCCTCTCTAAAATGGTTTGCAAGTACATTAGGTACATATCTAATTGTATTCTGGAGTGCCTTATAAGCCCCTAGTATATGGTATACTATGTACCTAGGGCATAGGTACCTCAGAGGCCTACCAGGGACTGAAGCATGTATTATGCCACCCCTGGGAAGCCCTCCAAAATGGCACCACCGGTCTGCTACTGCAGCCTGGGTAAGGGTGTGCTTGCACCCCTTACAGTGGTATAGGCTACCTATATCACTACCATTGCACACACATCTAAAACCTTTAAGTCCCTCCTTTGGAAGGCCTTAACAATCCTGAAGGCAGAGTGCTTGGTTTTGTGTGAGAGGGTGCCCGTGCATGAGCAGAGCCATTCTGCAGCGTTCGGAGTACCTCCTCTGATGCTGTTTGTGGTGCAGCCTGACCATATACTCAAGTGCATTATAACCTAGCGGTAAATGCTAACTTTGGACTGGCTGCACGAAAACATGTTGTGTTTGGTGTCAAACGCTTTGGAATACTAACCTCCCCCCTCCCCCCCCCCCTGCCAGTTCTGGCAGCAGGTGTAGCATTCCACCCTTCTAGAGGGAAAGACATGTTCACACTGGTCTAACCCGGTAGGACTTTCTTGAGTCCTGCCATCCCAAAATGGATTCCTCTGCCACAGACACGGGTCTGGCCCACTGCTGCTGACCGAAACTCCAGCAGGGGAGGCCTGGACAATAGGTTTCCTGTCCCAGGAAGGAGTAACCACCTCCCCAGACAGGCAGATGTGTATTGGGGCTGGGCGGGTGCACTCTCTGGTGCTTTGAAGTCCTGCACTGGGGGCACACTTGGTGTCCCTGAGTATAGTCCAGTTCAAACCGGTTGCAGGGGCTACCTGCCACTGCTCTGGTGCGAAACTGGACAAAGGAAATGGGTGTAACCACCCCTCTTTCCAGGCCCACCCATAGGTGGGTCCCTAGAGTATGTCCAACCTCCAAACTTTGTATAAGTATGGGAACCCAGTCCTTGCGACTTAAGATTACCCTAGACGAAACTCTGCAGCATATATCCTGGACCTTTGACGTTCTATCCTGACTAGAAGACTGAAGAAATCTCCCTTGGGGTCAAGAAGTGACTCCCCTGCTTGGCAGGCACCAAAGAAGCAACTGACTGGTCTGCAATTCCGAAGCTCCCGTTGGACGCCGAAGTCTTTGCATCACCAGATGTGGATTTCCAGACTTCCCCGAGGCTACCATGAGTCCACTGCAAAGCTGAGGCCCGTGGCTATCGTGGGTGATGTGGAACCGTGACCCCTGGGCACCGTGATTTTTTGCAGCTCCTTCATCTTTCTGGTCCTCCTCAAAGTTGTGCTTTGGGCTCCGAGTAGCCCCAGCCTTGAGCATCTCCTGCACGAAAGATTGTTGGCCTGCACTCTACGAGTGACCCGTGGGCCAGCTTCAAGTGCGACCGCTCGAGGCTCCTTCGCGATCGCTAGCCTGTTGGCTAGTAGGTCCCAACGAAGGCAACTCCTCTTCTATTTGGGCTTCCCTGGTTGCTCCAGTTGTGCCCTGACTTACCCTCGCTGGGTGAGTCCCTCAGACCTTGCTTGTCTGCACCGCTGTCCTTTCTCTGATTCCAAGTGACTTGCCGTTGCCAAGGCTTGTTGGGTCCAATCTGGTCGCCAATATCGCAGAACTCAAAAGACTTCATGGGACAGCTCGAATCCAGCTCCTGGTCATCATCGACGCCTCCTGGACCTCGTGGCTGAAGAGTCAAGACACCAGTCAACTCACCTGAAGCACCCGAAATCTGTGAGCATTGGTCCATCCTGCCCTCGGTCATGGCTAGTGACCCAGACTCTGTCCCCTCTGCTTTCAGGTTCCTTCCATCCTAGATCCAGACTTGGATCGCTTCGGACACTTCTCCTCTTCACGGCAGCAGCACTTCTTCGCCAGCTTCCATTGAAATCGACGACGCGACCCGACACCAAAAGACACCAATGCACCCGGCTTCCCTGGGTGAGGTAAAACGAGTACTCCGGTGCTCCCGTGGGTGCTAGCCCTCGAACTTCCTAAGTCCAAAAGGGCTTGGTCCTGACTCGTTTCTAAGTGTCCCTAATATTTAAATTTCCACCCGCGACATTGCCCATAGAAGCTAACAGGAACCCGCGGCTGTGTTCACACACTGCACACGACCCCCGTGGGTCCCCTGTGTCCCTACCTTGGGTTGTTCCTTGGGGTCCCAGCGATTCTACAGGTTCTAGGCCTTGTGTCTAGGTCAGTCGTGGTTGTTCTACCACTTTTTTGGTATATGGTTTGGTACGCCCCTAGGGCCCAAACGTGTATTTCTGCTATTACTGTTGATTGCTAACTTGTAACTTTTACTGATGCTTGATTACTTGTAACTTTAGTACTTCGAACTCCAGTCTCATAAAGAGACTAGAGGGGTGTGTGTTAACCTAGATACATATATTTTTAAATATATACCTGGTGTGGTTGTCCTTTCATTTGGTCATTCAAGAGATTATAGACTGGTAAAACAAGCTGCTTTACATTCCTTCAAGACTTAGCCTGAAGGCTGCTCTCCATAGCTACCACTAGGATAGCTTTCAATAAAGGTTGTCTTTAACCTATCACCATAAGGGGTTGTTTGGACTGATACAAGGTGCCCACTAGAACTAGTGGACAGCATATGTCAGGCCACCTTCTCACACTGCCCTACGGCAAAAAAAAACATAAATGAGGCCCTCTGTACTGCCTGGCCAACGGTTGGGCTCATAACAGAGAAACGCCGCTATTTAACTGCCAGCCGGCTAAATAACAGAGTCTGTATAGTTTAACTGGGGAACAGATAAATAGCAGGTTTAGTACAGCTAACTAGTGGTGGCTCAGAAATTCTGCAGCATTTGGCAGGTGGTCGAACAAATAGCACAAAGAATTCACTATTTATCCGGGAGTTGATAAATTACAGAAATACTGCAGTGTTTGCCTGTAAAATAGCAAAGAAACGCGTCTCATCCTATGTCCGGCGGTCAAACAATAAAGGCACTGCTCCCTACGCAGAGGGTGGGATAAAAGTGGAGTTTTCTTTTTTGCTGGCCCACTGGTCTACTAATACATATGCTGCTATTTAGACATTGGCCGCATACATAGCAAAGGACGTTCGCTATTTGTCCGGAGGCCACCTGCCTGCTTGCCATGCCGGGATGCTGTGTGCCTGGCCACGAGCCACAGAGTACTGAATCTCTGTTTTTTGTTGCCCGTTGTGGACAGACGAGCTGCTGTCCACCTGGCTGCCAGTCCAACAGAACTGAGCCGTTGCTGTTTGTCCCGCTCCGGGAGAAGCACTGACAGGTCTGTGCCACCCCCCGCCTGATCTCTGCTGTTTGTTGGGCTCCTTGAGAAGTACTGATAGGTGTGTGCCACACCCCCTGGTCTCTGCTGTTTGTCCGGCCCTGGGAGAAGTACTGACATGTGTGTGCCACACCACACCCCCTGGTCTCTGCTGTTTGTCCGGCCCTGGGAGAAGTTCTGGCAGGTGCATGCAACACCCACCTGATGTCTGCTGTTTGTCCGGCTCCGGGAGAAGTTCTGACAGATGTGTGCCACACCACACCCCCTGGTCTCTGCTGTTTGTTGGGCTCCGGGAGAAGTTCTGGCAGGTGCATGCCACACCACACCCCCTGGTCTCTGCTGTTTGTTGGGCTCCTTGAGAAGTACTGATAGGTGTGTGCCACACCCCCTGGTCTCTGCTGTTTGTCCGGCCTTGGGAGAAGTACTGACAGGAGTGTGCCACACCACACCCCCTGATCTCTGCTGTTTGTCCGGCCCTGGGAGAAGCACTGACAGCTCTGTGGCACCCGTGCGGCCTTTGTCTTAGACCGGGTAGACGTGACGTTTCTTTGCTGTGCCCGCGAGTACTGGAAACAGTGCAAGGTGTGTGCTTCTTTACCAGATTCAGATTCAGATTCAAAACCACTTTATTCGATTAGTTAAAATCATAAAAGTGTACAATTCAATAATCAACAATTTAAAAACATTCAACATGTACATAAATAAAAAGGGAGAATTAATTAATCCCGGTGATTACAGTTTTATAAAAACTACATGATTTCCTCCAGGGTAGCCAATCTAGACCTCCTTAGCCTAATAGAGGCAACTAGAAAACTGGCCACACCAAACATTGTTCTAGGAGATTCCATTAATTGTAAAAACATCAAAGCAGGTTTAATTTGGGCAAAAGCTCCCTCTCTCAAAATGGGAAGGATAAACCTTTTCCTGGCATCAAGATAAAAAGGGCAAAAAAACAAGAAGTGTGTTATATCTTGGTCAGAAAAATTGTCACATCTACATGGAACCCCGTCTTCCGGCTTAAACCACCCCTGAGGGACACTTAATACGAAGTGAATCTGGCTAAAACGGAATTTGGTCAGAAGCCATCTATGATAAGTATTCGTAACAGTAGATAAATATGGGTGCATATCCATGGATAAATTAAGCAAGAGGTGAGCCCTTTCTAATGATTTGCCAAGCTCTATGGATTCACGCTCCGCCTCGCAGTGCTTAATATGGTATGACTTAACCCACAATAAGTCGGCTTTACAGAGACCTTCGGGATTGGTAAACAACTCAGGGCGTCCTAACTCCTTAGTAATCATTTTAATGTAGGACAGCCACTGTATTTCCTTCCAATTATCAAGTTTAATGCAACCATTCAAAATGCTATGATTCAATGATAAATCCGGGTTCAGCCAGATTCTAATCCATAGCAGAATTGGGGCGATTTTTAAAATATCAGAAATATAACCAATGCCTAGTTCTAAATGGACCGAATATGTTGCAGTAGATTGATATAGGCCAAGAAGGGCACGTAGAAATTTGTTTTCTACGATTTGAATGGGTTCCGGGTTAGTATACCCCCAAATAGCCGCCCCATACCTAGCTATAGAAACAGATTTTGCTTGATATATTTTTTAAATAGCTTCACAGGGTTTCCCTCCCAACCTTTTAGCAAAATCCAATATTGCAGCCGAGGAGCTACGTACCGCTTTTGCCTTTATGGATACTTGGGATGACCAGGTACCATTATCACTAAAAACGACACCCAGGTAGGTAAATACTTTCACTTTGGAGATAGCAGCATCATTACAATAACATGTTTTAAGGAGTTTTTTTCCCTTACCTAGAGCCATAATATGGGATTTATCATTATTAACCACAAGGTCCAAAGACTTCATAAAATTCCCAAAGGAATTCAATAATCTTTGTCGACCGAGCGGGGTCCGGGCCAATAATACGGTGTCATCCGCATAAAGAAGTACGGGTATGGGAGTTCCACCAATCCGTGGGATATCGGGGGAAGGCGATAACATGCTTCTTTACCAGTACACGGTGACGTGCCTTCGCTGTTTGCACGGCCAGTGCTCAGCAGTGCACACTCTCTCACTGAGCCACCGGCTGGGTAAACAGGGATTTCAGAGACGTTTAAGGCCAGCGTGGGCCCCAGCCTTTCAGGGGCCCTGGTGGAGCCAGCTCTGTTCTGCAGCGTGTCTTGCCCTGGTGACCTTGAATCATTCTTAAACCGATTATTTTAAATGCCACTTTCACTTAATTTGTTTTTAATGTGGAAAATGTGTTTTACATACATTTTGTAGATACATTATTGTGTGTTTCATTTAACATCTATAGAAAAATGTCTTTGAAATCAAAACAGGACCTCACATATGAGAAATGGGGGGGGTCACAGAGATTATTTGCAGTACTATCAGTGCGCTGCCGCCGTGGTACAATATTGAAAACACACGTCACTAGCCCTCAATATTAGATGTGAACACACTTAGAATTTGCACGAGTGTGCTTGTGCACTGGCAGTGACCAGGCCAAAGTGGGCGTGAAAGAGCTGAAATTGCATCATAAAGCAAAGCTGTTCCGAACAGGGGCCCCCCAAAACATGTTGGCCCGGGGCCCCAAAAATCCTTAAGACGTCCCTGAGGGGTTTATTTTGCTATGTACACAGTGCATACTGGCTGCTGTTTAACCAGCGCCCGGTAACTAGCAGTGAAAAGTCACTGTCGGCCAGCAGCCAGCTCAAGGGCCACGTCTTTCGAAGACCCCGCCCCCTCCACAGCCCTCCCCCAGCTCAAGGGCCACGTCCTTGCAAGACCCCGCCCCCTCCGCCGCACCCCATACCCCCCCAGCTCAAGGGCCACGTCCTTCTAGGACCCCGCCCCCTCCGCCGCACCCCCATACCCCCCCAGCTCAAGGGCCACGTCCTTCTAGGACCCCGCCCCCTCCGCCGCACCCCCATACCCCCCCACTCAAGGGCCACGTCCTTCCAATACCTCGCCCCCTCCGCCGCACCCCATATCCCCCCAGCTCAAGGGCCTTCGTCCTTCCAAGACCTCGCCCCCTCCGCCGCACCCCGTACCCCCCCCCCCCAGCTCAAGGGCCACGTCCTTCTAGGACTCCGCCCCCTCCGCCGCACCCCCATACACCCCCAGCTCACGGGCCACTTCCTTCCAAGACCCCGCCCCCTCCGCCGCACCCCATACCCACCCCAGCTCAAGGGCCACCGTCCTTCTCAGACCCCGCCCCCTCCGCCGCACCCCCATACACCCCCAGCTCAAGGGCACGTCCTTCTAAGACCCCGCCCCCTCCGCCGCACCCCCATACCCCCCTGAACACTGCACATACTCTGCATTCTGACACTTGGCAGTGACGGGAAATGAACTCCGGTGCTCTTTGTTTTCACTGCAGTTGTTGTATTTTCTTCTCCTTCTCTGCTCACAGTGCCTCGAAAACCTGTCCGGCGGGCTCGGGGAGCTCTCCCGGTTCCGTGCGCTGCACTGATATGTGCCCACGTCACAGCCGTGGTTTGCAGGGAGTCATTCTCTGGAGCGAGGCCAATCTTTTGTGGACTGAGTGACTTTACAGCACGAGAACAGTTATGAGCCGTCCCTGCAGCTGTCGTCAGCACACTGAGCCCCCCCCCCCCCCCCCGCACCCGGGAGACACATGGGTGGGCAGCAGCGCACCGAGGTGGGGGGGGGGGGGCGTGGGGGGCTGCTGCAAGCAAGGACACTGGCCCCTCTGACTGCTGTTGGGGTAGTACAATACAGCATCTATCAGGGTTTAATGGGCCCTGGTGCCACTGCACCTGCTGCACCGATGGAGGTGGGTTTCTACTGGCCGGGCACTGGACTTATACCATGTGTTCTATGTTCACTTCTAGTGGAGCTGAGCTGAGAACTTCCCTCGGCCCCTCAACCTTTATAAAGCATCGCCTGTCGAGCTCATGCAGGGAAGGGTTCACTGTCTAAGAGGCAGAAATATGGACAATGTTTTTAGCAGCCGCTGCTGACATCTGCTGTGAACAGCAGGTCAGAAAGTCAAATCTCAACTAGACCCTGTGACGTCAATAACCGAGGTGCCATTAAACTGAGTAGTATTAGAGCTTCTTACTAACTACCGCAAAACCACAGACGTCCCACCCTCCCAAGATCTCAGCAACATACTCCGCACCTTCTTCCACCAGAAGATCAAGACGATCTATGACAAGTTCGGCAACCAGGACCTCCACACCGCAACAGCAACCTCCTCAACCGATGCCGACACCCCGACGGTTGGACCCCACGCACCACGAACGACCGCCTAAAGACCTTGAAAAGCATGCACTCTGGAGCACCATCGGACCCAGCCCGCACCGCATCTTCCACAGAGCTGCCCCCGCCATCGCACCCGAGCTACGTCGAACCATCAACTGCTCCCTTGAGACCGCCTCCTTCCCCAACAACTAGAAACACACTGAAATCAACCCACTCCTGAAGAAACCCTCCGCGGACCCGACAGACCGTAAGAACTTCAGGCCCCTCTCCCTGCTCCCCTTCCCAGCCAAAGTAATTGAAAAAGCCGTCAACAACCAACTAGCCGAATTCATGGAAATAAACAACATCCTGGACAACTTACAATCCAGTTTCCGAAGCAAACCCAGCACTGAGACTGCCCTCCTCGCCTCCCCCGGCGACATTCGCTCCCTCCTCGACCAGGGCGAAACCACAGCCTTTATCCTCCTGGACCTCTCGACCTCCCACGGCACCGGATTCACTAGACTCCATGACGCCAGCTTCCTCGACAAAGCCCTCGACTGTATCCGATCCTTCCTCACAGGCAGAACACAATGGGTCAGACTTCCACCATACCTCTCGGAACCAACAGAGACCAACTGCAGAGTGCCCCTGTGCTCCTCTCTCAGCCCCACCCTCTTCAATGTCTACATGGCCCCCCTCACATCAATGGTCAGGAGCCACAGACTCAACATTGTCTCCTACGCAGACGACACACAGCTGATCCTCTCCCACAACAACAAACTCAATGTCTCTAGGCACAACTTCCAAGAAGGGATGAAAGCCGTCGCCACCTGGATGAAAACAGCTGCCTTAAGCTGAACTCAGACAAGACAGAAGTCCTCATCTTGGAATCCACACCCTCCGCATGGAACAATACCTGGTGGCCCTCTGCGTTAGAACTCCTCCTACCCCGACGTACCACGCACAAAACCTCAGCATCATACGAGACGCATCGCTCACTATGGAAAACCAGATCAACTCAGTATCCTCGGCCTGTTTCAATGCCCTCTGCCTGCTGCGAAAAACCTTCAGATGGATCCCCACCGAATCCAGAAAGACCGTCAGTCACGCACTCATCAGCAGCAGACTCGACTACGGCAATGCACTCTATGCCAGCGTTACCCAGAAAAACCTGCACAAGCTCCAGAATGTCCAGAACGCCGCAGCCAGACTGGTCCTCGACCTTCCCTTGCCCAGCCACATCACTCAACACCTCCGCAAACTCTACTGGCCCCCAGCAGGCAGAAGATTAAGCTTCAAACTCCTCACCCACCCTTACAAGGCCCTCCACAACGCTAGAACAGAATGCCTGAACAGCCGCCTCCCGTTCCACGCACACAAAAGACACCTCGGTTGCGTCCAGCTCGACCTGGCCACTGTCCCACGAATCCGCAGGATCAAAACTGGAGTAAAGTCCTTCTCCTTCCTCGCTTCCAAGACCTGGAACACCCTACCCCTGCACCTCAGACTATCTTCCACACTACCCCGGTTAAGGAAGGACCTTAAGACCTGGATCTTCGAATGACCCCAGTGTAGGAAGGTGGAATCTGACTGCATTGTTGCCCCCACTTTTTTCCTGGTGTTTGAATGGTTTTTGACTAGTCTGGCTGGGATCCTGCTATCTAGGACCCCAGCCTATCTGCTTTCTCTTTAAAATGGTTTCCATGTACATTAGGTACATATCTAATTGGATTCTGGAGTGCCTTATAAGCCCCTAGTATATGGTATACTATGTACCTAGGGCATAGGTACCTCAGAGGTCTACCAGAGGCTGAAGCATGTATTATGCCACCTCTGGGAAGCACTCCAAAATGACACCACAGGTCTGCTACTGCAGCCTGGGTAAGGGTGTGCTTGCACCCCTTACAGTGGTATAGGCTACCTATATCACTATCATTGCACACACATATAACACCTATAAGTCACTCCTATGGCCGGCTTTAACAATCCTGAAGGCAGAGTGCTTGGTTTTATGTGAGAGGGTGCCCCTGCATGAGCAGAGCCCCTCTGCAGCGTTCGGAGTACCTCCTCTGATGCTGTTTGTGGTGCAGCCTGACCATATACTCTTAAGTGCATTATAACCTCGCGGTAAATGCTAACTTTGGGATGGCTGCATGGAAACATGTCGTGTTTGGTGTCAAGCGCTTTGGAATACTACCCCCCCCGCCAGTTCTGGCGGCGGGGGTAGCATTCCACCCTTCTAGAGGGAGAGACATGTTCACACTGGTCTAACCCGGTAGGACTTTCCAGAGGCCTGGCATCACAAAATGGATGCCACTGCCACAGACACGGGTCTGGCCTCCTGCTGCTGACCGATAACTATAACTCGCGCGCCCGCAATTCACTGCTCATGACGTCACATATTACATCACTCATGACATGGTCAGTGGCATCACTCATGACATCACTGATGACATCATCCTTGTGATTGAGTGGCAGTCGCGCGAGCTATAGTTATCTGAACTAACTATAACGGGGGAATTTCATTGGTTTTTTTACGAGTGAAATGTCCAGCTAACTATAACATGTGTGAAGCCTATGGTTTTTTAAGTGAATTTGCAAGGTTTTTTAAATGCTAAGTTATGTATTTATTATTATATTTTTTATATATTTATTTTACAATAAGCTACCTATGTATATAGTTATAGATTGACTGTATCCTGTAATATGGAATGGCTCGTTTAAAATGTTTTTTTGTTTTTTTTAAGGTTTTTCACCGTGCGCGCACCCCGCGAATTTTTGAAAAAAAAATAAAATGTTTTTTTCACCCTTCGGGTTCCTTCAGGGACCCCCTGACAAAGGCTAGGGGGTCAGGAACTCTCTACCCTGCCCCCTTTTCACGTTCTCCACCTTTCTTTTTCACTGTCACACACCAAACACACAAAATGGCGGCCGACACTTCCTGATTTTGACCGATTCGAATGTTGACTGACATGAATCCACCAATCAGAATTGCACTTGCGCACGTTAGGGTGCGCGCACCGTGCACACACGGTGCGCGCACGGTGCGCGCTTATAGATATTGATGTGCTTTTAAATGCAATTGTCTCAGGAACTACTGAACAGATTGACACCATATATGCAAAAGGCACATGCCTGACCTGAGAACTACCTCTCTGCCAAATTTCAAGTAATTCTGTTCAGCCGTTCGGGCTGTACCTTCGACTAAAGGTCCTATGGGAAAATGCATGGGGAAAACGCGTTTTGGGACCCCCCTTTTTTCTCAGCCCCCGCTTGACGAATCACCCCGAGACTTTCAGGGTAGGAGTTGAGCGGAGCGCCCCATTAGTTTTGAAAATTTCGCGAGGATTCGTCAACCGGCGCCAAAGTTATTCAAAATAGAATTTTCAGATTTCCTATGGAAACACGGTCCTAACTATAACTATCTACTGGCGACCGCCAGTAGATAATATATAGATATATTGATATATAGATAGATACATATATATTTGCATATTGTTTTCCTTTGGCATCAGGGGAAAGTCTTTCTGCTGGAGAGTGTGGCACTAATGAATCCCCACGCTTTATTCTGAAACTGTCTCTCGGTGTGCCTCATTTGGTGAGTGCTGCGACCGGCCCCTTTCCATGTGTTTTCTTGCTGTATGTGGGACTGCTGAATTACTTTCATTTGGGAGTGTAAAGCAAGTCTGTCACACTACTTCACAATGGGTGAGAGGTGGGGCACCAGACAAGGACGCCCACTGGAATGCAAGGCCAACACAACGGGGTGCACGGAGCTGTCTGCTTTAATGTCATGCAAACACTAGAGTTCCTCCAGCTTGTAGGAAGGTGGAATCTGCCTGCATGGTTGCTCCCACTTTTTCCCTGGTGTTTTGCTGGTTTTCGACTTAGTTTGACTAGGATCCTGCTATTCAGGACCCCAGTCTATCTGCTTTCCCCTTTAAATTGATTGCATGTACTTTAGGTACACTCCAGATTGGATTCTGGGGTACCCTTATCAGTCCCTAGTATATGGTATACTATGTACCCAGGGCATAGGTACCCCAGAGGCCTACCAGGGGATGCAGCATGTATTATGCCACCCCTGGGAAGCCATTTAAAATGACACAACAGGTCTGCTACTGCAGCCTGGGTAAGGTGGTGCATGCACCCCTTACTGAGATATAGGTTCCCTATATCTATCCATATCACTGCACATATAAACCTATCAGTCACGCATATAGCAGGCCTTAACAATCCTGAAGGCAGGGTGCTGGGTTTATGTGAGAGGGTGCCCATGCATGAGCAGAGCCCCTCTGCAGCATTTGGAACCTTTATTCTGGGGTTGTTTGAGATGCATCCAACCATATTCTCTTAAGTGCATTATAACCTCACGTTAATGCTAACTTTAAAATGGCTGCAAGGAAACATGTAGTGTTTGGTGCCAGTAACTGGTGTGGGAGGTATGATTCCACCCTACTAGAGGGAGAAACATGGCACCACCGGTATACCCGGTACCAGCTTAAGTGAACCCTGGCATCACAAAAGGGATGCTTCAGCCACAGACACGAGTCTTCCCTCCTGCTGCTGGACGAAACTCTGGCAGGGGAGGCAGGACAATATGTTTCCTGTCACAGGGAGGTGTAACCACCTCCCAGACAGGCTTTAGTATATTGGGGCTGGGTGCGTGCTCTCCAAGAGTGCTTTGAAGTCTGCACTGGGGGCTAATTTGGTGTTCCTGTGCATAGTCCAGCTCAAACCGGTTACAGGGGCGACCAGCCCCTGCTCTGGCACGAAATTGGACAAACGAAATGGGTGTAGCCACCCCTCTTTCCAGACCCTCCCATAGGTGGGAGCACAGAGTTTGTCCCACCCCTTCCTTGGCTATAAAGTAGGAACCCCTGGCTACAGGACTTTAGATTTATCTGGTCAAAACTCTGCTACAGAATCCCAGAACTTTTACTATCTACACTACGTTGGATGACCAAAGAATCTCCCTTGGAGTAAAGGAGTTACTCCCCTGCAAGGCAGGCACCAAAGACGCATCTGTCCGGTTTTCAACTACGCATTTCCAGAAGGACTCCGAAGATTTTGCAACACAGGAGGTGGGTTCCCAAGCTTCCCCGAGGTCGACCTGAGCTCTCAGCAAACCTGAGACCTGTAGCCCTCGTGGGGACTGTGGAACCGGAACCCCTGGACACCGTGCACATTTGCAGCAGCATATGCTTTTTGGCAATCCCTGAGGCTATGCTTTGGGCTACTTGTAGTCCACACCCTGAGCAGTGAGTCCACCAAAGATTACTGGCCTACACTCTCCGAGTGTCCCGTGGGCTGGTATTGTGTGATTCCTCTCTTGGTCCCTTCGCGATCCCTGGTCCATCGACTGGTGGGTCCCTGTGAAGGCAACACTAAGTTTAATTGGGCTTACCTGCTTGTTCCAGACATGCCCTGACTCTGCATCACTTGGGGAGGCCCCTGGACCTTGCTGGTCCTCACCTAAGCATCTTTGCTCTGACCACGTGGGTTGCAGTTGCCAAGGCTTGTTGGTGTTCAGTCCGGACACTTACCCCCCAGCACTCGACATCCTTTGTGGGCCAACTCACCTCTGGACTTTGGTCATCGCCGACGTCTCCTGGTCCCCGTGGCTGCAGAGTCAAGCTTCACCTCTTCACTCCTGAAGCACCCGACATCGGTGGGCATTCGTCTATCGTGCCCCTGGTCACTGGCAAGTGACCCAGACTCTGTCTCTTCTGCTTTCAGGTTCTTCACATGTCCGATCCAGGCTTGGATCACACCGGACACTTTTCCTCTTCCCGGCAGCAGCACTTTGCAGCACATCGCCATTTAAATCAACGACGATTCCCGACACCATTTGACACCCCCTGCACTCGGCTTTCCTGGGTGTGGTAACACGAGTACTCCAGTGCTCCCATGGGTGCTGGCCTTGTACCCCCTAAGTCTAAAGGGGTTTGCTCAAAGTCCTCTCCTAAGTGTCCTTTATCTTTAAAATTCCAACCGCGACTTTCCCCTTAGAATTGTACGGAGCTCGTGGCTGTGTTCTCACACTGCACAAGTCTCCCGTGGGTCCCCTGTGTCACTACCTTGGGTGGTTCCTTGGGGTCCCAGCGATTCTACGTGCTCTAGGCACTGTGTCTAGTCAAGTCGTGGTTGTTATACCACTTTCTTAATATATGGTTTGGTCTCCCCCTGGGACCCACTGTGTATTGTGCTATTTACTGTCGTTCTAGTACTGTGATATTGTGTAACTTGTTCTCTAATCTCATAAAGAGGTTAGTAGAGAGTGTTTAGAAAAAATACATATATTTTATATATACCTTGTCTGGTTCACCTTTCATTTGGTCATTCAAGCTTTACATTCCTTCAAGACTTAGCCTGAAGGCTGCTCTCCATAGCTGCCACTAGGATAGCTTTCAATAAAGGTTGTCTTTAACCTATCATCAACAAGAGGTTGTTTGGACTGGAACAGGGTGCCCACTAGGCCCACCTCTCACACAGCTTGCCTCAGTGATTCAGTTTAAAGTTCTTTTAAACATGTTGAAGCTGCTGGGCGCTGTTAACACTCCCTCACCCCCTTCTCTGCCCTCTCCCTCACATTTCCCACCACCTCACACCAGCAGATCGAAGATCTTGGCACCAGCGTGCAGGATCTGAGCTCTGGGTGGCTCGGGGGAGCTTGGGTGGAGCGGAGAGGCCAGTCACTCGCGTCATCAGCCGGGGACTAGCCTGTGGGCACAGAGCTCGCCCATCAACTCCCTCCCCCCCACCTTCAGTCACCATTCTTTCCTGTCCTTATCTTATCCTCTGGCCTTCGCTGTTCTTTACTCGTATTCTCTCATTTCACAACTGTCCTCCGGGCATACAAATATGTCCTGCCACCTGCAAGTCGAATTATGAACGCCAACACTGATTAACTTGTGGGGAAGGGTGACAAACACAGTTGGGAGAGATGCTTATTTAAGTTACTTAATACCTTGTTTTCGTATTCTTTTCATTGGTTAACCCTGTATGCATTGGGAGTGTTCTTTGTGAATAGGTGTGTTATAAAAGATTGTGCTCCACAAAGTAAAGTGGCAGTCTCCTAAGAACATACCGAGTGTACTTCTGGGACAACTGTACTTAGCTGCAGCTAATAAACCTTATCTTCTACGCCTAACGGAGTGTCCCGTGTCTCTGTTCGACAAAGCAGGTGAACTCAGGAGATTAAGGCGTACCCTGCGCCGCCAGGCCCATAAGAGTCTGGTTCTTCAATTGGCGACCCAACGTGGGGCGGCTTCAGAGGTAGCAGTTCTGCCCGAGGATTGTGAGGAGCCCCGCAAGAAAATTCTGGAGGAATCGCGAACCACGTCAAGCGACCCCTGTATGTCGAAGTGGTCCGAAGGTCTTTTGCAGCGCGGTTTCTCCTTTCTGATGGCTGCTGATGACTGCCGCCCTGCTTTGGTCCCTTTGATGATGTTTGGTATCACGAGACATTAGACGGGCCTCTGTTGGCGTACAAAGACACTTAGTTAAGTATTGGTGGGTAGTTCCCACTATTTTGTTTTGATTTGGGTCTTTGATTCGGCTATTGCAAAAGCCGAAGCCGAGGGGTGAGTACGTTTGTGCTATATTATTTGATTTAACCCCTTGATGTTTGTGAACAGTTCAGTGAAATAACGATGCCTGGTCTGAGTAAGTTTAGGAAGTTCTGTTGCCTTGATTGTAATAAGGATTTCCGGCTGGAGGACTCTTGTCCGATTCCTCAGGTTGGAACTCCCACCTATGAGCTTTATTCAAAACATGGTGTCGGCCCCATTGCCTTTAATAAAACATGGATCCGATACACAAAGAATGATGGCGTTCTACAGTGGCCACAGAATAGTAGTTTTGAGCCTGACATATTAGACAATTTGGAAGCGATATTGTTCAAAAAACAAGCCCGGCCGGCAATGTTTGACTGTTTCCGCCTCTGGCGTAAGGAAGCCAAACAGAAAGAAATTAAGCAGGCAAAAAGAGATAAGAAAGCACAAAATATGACGATTATACAGGCTGCCCAGCAGTTTAAAGATAATGAGATTGATAATGCAATGGAAATTTCGGAGAGACAGCATCGTATGGCAATAGATAGATGCTATCCGGTGTTGCCTAATTCCCCTTCTGATAAAAGTAAGGATCTGGAGGAAGACCCTTTGATGTCTCACCTATTGAGGTTGCCTCCACCCTATGTACAAGGTGCTAATGCACCCCCGTTGTTACAACCTGTTCAGTTGCCTGTTGTCCCCCCACCTGCTCCGGTTCTTCCGCATTTGCCACTTCCGGTATTGCAACTCCCACCTCCTGTGCCCCCGATTCCTTTGTCTCCATCTCCTGAGCATCAATCTCCTTTGCCTTCGGCTCCCCTTATAGCTGCCAGTTCCTCTCCTGTATCGCCTAATACCTTGTCCCCAGTCCTTATGTCTATTTCTCCTACTGTGTGCAAACGATTAACAGATACTGTCTCCGGTTTTTTGTCCTCTTTCTTTGGAACTCTGAACATGTCTCCGCCTTTTTTTCGAAGACAGTCTCGTAGTCAACTTCCAGGTTCCGATGAACGGGTGGCGTTGGACTCTCTCGCTCGCAAATGGATCGAGAAGGGTCCCCAGTATAATGTGAAAGATATCATGAGCACCTTTCATCAGTGGGATGCGCCCACGCAGAGATATGTATTTAATGTTATGTGTGACACTCTTGCTAAAGGATGGGAGGATATGGATTTGGGTTTACTCCCCCAGGGTCTGTTGGATGTTCAGGCTAATTTCGATAAAGGACTCATTGTGGGTTTTAAGATTGAGGACGCCGTGAGGACACTTGTTACTTTTAGGTCCTTATTTTCTTCACAAACTTTTCTTGATTCTGATCCTGCTGTTCGGCAGACATTGAAACATTACCCAATGAGAGAGGTTCCTCCGATATGGAGGGAAGAGGTTGCGCAAGCAGGTGCTAATCCAGCTGTTCCCGCTCACTTCCAGCATATATGGGTACATGTCCCCTGGAAGAGATCTGATGTTTTGGCTCTTAAACAGTCTCTACCTGATCCCCGTAAAAACCATGCTGGCTATTATAAGGAGTTGTCCCATACTGTTGAAGCATGTATTATGAATTTAGCCGATATTGACATGTTGATGGGAAATGTAGTCCCACAAGCGTTATGGGCTCGGATTCGTAGAGAGGATCACGCCCAAGCATTGGGTGGCGATTGGGCTGCTATAACTGCCTCGGATAAAGCACAAGTGGGTGGTGCGAAGCCTGATGCTTTGATTTCAGAACTCCCTGGTAGGATTATTACTTTAATGAAAACGACGATGCCTGCCTTGCGAGTTAATTGGGATAAACTAACTGCGTGTAAACAGAAGAAAGATGAGAGTGTCTCCGATTTCTTCACTCATTTTGAGGAGACGTTTATTGATCACAGTGGTCAGGATATGACTACGGAGGGTGGACAGCAATTATTTGTGGATAAATTCGTATTTAATTTGCTTCCTGAGTTGTCACATAAATTAAAAGACTCTGAAAGTTCATGGGCTGTTTCTTCTCCTGCTCAGATATTGGCTACTGCTCAATATTACGAAAACAGGGACAAAGAGGAAAAAGATAAGCAAGAGAAAAAGACTATAGAATTAAAAACGAAGGTTCTTCTGCAACAAGCTTATCCTCCTCGCTCTGCTCAGCGCCAGTTTCAACAGCCTCCCCAGTTTCAGAGGGTGTTTCAAAAGCTTGAGCCCTATATTCCACGGCCTTTGTTAGGTCCTAACCAATGTGCCTATTGTAGGGAGGAAGGTCATTTTAAGAATGGCTGCCCGGTTTTATTACAGCGTAATGGCGGACTATCTACTCCACGAGGTCGTGGTGGTTCCCAGTTACTGCCCAGGGGTAGAGGTCGAGGTATGTCGCCCCAGACACAGCGTTCCCTTCCACCTCCACATTCTATGAACTACTTTGATCTGCAAAATACTCAGTCTACACAGTATTACAATGATGATTACTATGTTGAAGGTGAGAATGACAGTCTTCACGCTAACTAGGACAGCCATAGACAAAGTGAGGGAGTTGTATCGATTCCAGTAGATCAGAAAGGGCCTTATGTTAATGTCACTACAATGGGTGTTTCAGAGCCATTTCTTTTAGATACTGGTGCGATGAGAAGTTCTATTATTCACTCCAAACTCCCTGGGGCACCTTTGTCTGGCTTAACAAACGTATCTGTAGGATTTTCTGGCGCCCCAGTTCATAGCCCGGTCTCTTGTCCTCTGCCTATTTCAATTGGTTCTTATGATTTGGAAGCTTCGCTCCTTTTAACGACTGGTTGCGGGGAAAATCTGTTGGGTTTGGATTTATTGAAAAGATTGCATGCAACAATATATTGTTCTCCTTCTGGTGTACATCTGGCTTTGGGGCAGAAACTGACTTCTCCAATGTATTTGTCTAAAGATCAGTTTCCATCTGAATTGCTCTCTCTCCCCGCAACACTTTGTGCTACGGGTCCAAATGATGTTGCTTGTCTTGAGATCCACCCTATGTCGTTACCCTCAAGCTCAATGCCAAATTGCCACGCATCCCTCAATACAAAATTGCCAATGATGGTGAAAGAGCGCTTTTTTCTATTATTTATGATTTGGTTCAGAAGGGTGTGGTTGAGGAGACGAGTGGATATGTATGCAATAGTCCTGTTCTCCCGATTCTTAAACGTACTGATCCTTCCCAGCCTCCTGTTTTTCGCTTTATTATTGATCTCCGGGAGGTTAATAAAATTGTTGTACCGCAGTTTCCTGTTGTTCCAGATATCACTGCCCTGTTAACTATGATACCTGCCTCGGCAGCTTGGTTTTCTGTTATTGATCTGAAAAATGCTTTCTTCAGCATCCCCATTGCTGAAGAGAGTAGGGATATTTTTGGCTTCTCTTTAGGAGGCCGAAGTTTCCGGTTCAAGCGCGCACCCCAAGGCTATTGTGAAAGTCCCTCCATCTATAGCCAAGCTCTGAAGTGCCAGCTTGATGCCTTTCCTTTGCCGCCAGGTGCTACCCTCATTCAGTACGTGGATGATTTATTGATTGCTGCTGATTCAGAGGATATTTGCAAAAATGTGACTATTGCACTATTGCGTCACTTGTCTGACCTTCACCATAAGGTTTCACCTTCTAAATTACAATATGCTCGCCAAGAGGTTACCTATTTAGGTCATCTCTTGTCGAAGGAGGGAAGGCGACTGACCCCAGAACGTATTCAAGCGATTGCACAAATGCCTGTGCCATCCACACAAAGAGAAGTGCGTGCCTTTCTGGGCATTACCTCTTATTGTAGACAGTGGATTCCAAATTTTTCTTTGTTGGCTAAACCTTTGTTAGCACTCACTTTGAAAGACACACCCCAACCCCTTCCTTGGACTGACAAATGTCAGAAGAGTTTTTCTGATTTACGTTCTGCTCTGTGCTCTGCTCCTGTGTTGGGTACTCCTGATTACAGTAAGCCCTTTACGCTCTATGTCCATGAAAGAGAGGGTTGTGCGTTGTCGGTCTTAACACAACGATTTGGAGACAAGCAGCGGCCATGTGCCTACTTTTCGGCTACATTATATCCAGTAGCTAAAGCATTGCCTAGTTGTCTTAAAGCTACAGCAGCAGCAGCAATTTCTATTCGTCAGTCTGCTGGAGTGGTGCTGGATCACACTCTTATTGTTATGGTACCACATGCAGTAGATACCTTGCTAAATAAGACAAAAACGCAGCACCTCACGAGTGCTCGCTTGTCTGGGTATGAGCTGACGCTCTTGGCTAGTCATGTGCACATCAAACGATGTAACACTTTAAATCCAGCCACATTGCGACCTCTTCCAGAGGAGAAAGGTATTCAGGAACAACATGATTGTTTCCACCGTACTGAGGAGGAGACAAAAGGTAGGATTGATTTGAAAGATACACCACTAATGGACCCGGATGGGATCCTGTGGGTGGATGGTTCTTGTTTTAAACTCCCTAATGGTGAAACAACTTCAGCTTATGCTGTTACCACCTTGCATACAATTGTGGAGACAGCACGCATCAGACATAATTCAGCTCAGGCAGCTGAACTGATAGCTTTGACCAGAGCGGTTGTGTTATCTAAGGGGAAGAGAGTGAATGTATATACCGACAGCCAGTATGCGTTTGGTGTGGCACATAGTCTTGGCCGTTTGTGGAAGGAAAGAGGATTCTTTACCTCCCACGGTACTAAAATACAGCACGGTCAGTTGGTAACTGATCTTCTTGAGTCACATGTTTTGCCTACCCAGATAGCAATCATAAAGTGTAGTGCGCATAAGAGGATTACTGATGATGTTGGTCGCGGGAATGCTTTTGCAGATGAGGTAGCGAAAGAAACAGCTAGGGATACTATAAGTCGCATGTATGTTGCGGGCCCTGCAAATTGGGTCAAGGAAACAGAAATGTGTGAGGATACAATAGAGAGTGTGAGATCGATTCAAGGAGAGGCTACAGAGAAAGAGTTGAGTAAGTAGAAAGAGATTACAGGAATGTTAGACGCGATGGGATGTTGGATAGAATTGTCAGAGCATCAGCGTTGGCTGTTACCAGATGCCTATGTACTTCCCGTAGTTGCTATGGCACATGGTCCAGCCCACCTAAGTGCGAAAGGAATATGCAACCTTCTGGCTCCAGTGTGGCTGAACGAAGGGATTCCAAAATGTGCAGATAATTTAGTGAAGCATTGTATCGTTTGCTTGATGCATAATCCAGGAAAGGGAACCCCAACTCCAGCAGGTCACTCTGCTCCCCCAACATGTCCTTTTGAGGTGTTGCAAATTTATTATATCCACATGGAACGATGCAACAATCTCAAATATGTTTTGGTATTGGTGTGTGCCTTCTCCAGATGGATAGCGGCCTACCCCCTGAAAGACAACACTGCTTTGTCCACTGCCAAAGTTCTTCTAAAAGAGTTCTTCCCTAGGTTTGGTTTGCCGCGCATTGTCTGGAGTGACAATGGAAGTGAATTTGTGGGCCAAATTATGAAAAAGGTGTGTGCCGGTCTTGGAATTAGGCAGAAATTCCATGCGGCAAACCATCCCCAATCAGCGGGTTTGGTAGAGTGCTATAACGGTACTCTCACACTTAAGCTTGCAAAGATACAGGCTAGCACAGGACTTGCCTGGCCCGATGCTTTACCTTTGGCTCTCCTATCCACTAGAACAGCTGTACATTCTCGGCTGGGACTCAGCCCATACGAGGTTGTTTTTGGACGCCCGGCTAATGTTTGGGGAGTCCCTCGCCCTAAAAAGTATTCTGACATACAATATCCAATGCTGATTGACTACTTGCATGACCTCACCACTAAATTACGTGTTCTCCACCAACAGGTTCGAAACGCTTTACCAGAGGCCTCAACAGACCCAGGTCATTCTATCCAACCGGGAGACTGGGTCTGTGTGAAAAATTTTCAGAGGACAAAGAATTTGGAACCTCGTTGGAGGGCGCCTCGACAAGTTCTTCTGGTGACACGTACAGCAGTGAAGGTCGACGGGAAAAAGAACTGGATCCATGGCGTGCACTGCAAAAAGGTGCCCTTGCCCTTGCCTTTTGACCAGTGGGTCCGTAAGGGTGTAGGTGATTTCGAAGGCGAAAGGGTCCCCCGGTTTGTACCTTTCAGTAGTGCATACCTAGATGGAGCTCGGTCAGAGAAAGAAGATGACAATGTTTTACAAGAAGCCATACCACCACGTCTCCGATTGAACACTACAGATCCACAGACACTATTTCAGGACCAAACTGTACTGAACAGAACTCGATATAATTTAAGGCCTAGACTGGTCAAGGGCACCTAAGATTTTCATCTCTTTCGTGACATATATCATCTGTCCAGGTTGCAAGGTCACGGTAGGAGTCTTGGTTCGTGACCTGTATAGTGGCTAGGCCCCCAGGACTTGCAGTGTCATAGGACGGCTAATAATCACAGCCAAGTGAGTAAGGAAGATTGCCGTGAGCAACAATTTTAGAGGATGGATGTCAAATTGGGAAAGAATAATAAGAAGGAGGAGATGAGAAAGAAATATTGTAAATTAGTGTACAGTCAATGTGGCATAACATTGTGTGTTCTTATGTTTTTTAATACCTTATTGGCTTGTGTAGGTTGGATTGTTCATGCTATGCAGCACAAATCTGTTCCTACTTCTATTTCCTTGCCTCTTCATTCTACTATCTCCCCACATCAATTACATACGCTTCCCCAACATGAACTAATCAGGAGAACAGAATACTTTAACAATTCATTTGTCCAGTTGTTGCATCAACACCAATTGGTAGTCAACACAACCGACTGCTGGGTGTGTGGACTTATGCCTCATACTACAGACAAAGGGATGCCATATTTAGCCCTTCCCTTTTCTTATGAAGGTTCCGCTTGGGCCTATTTTGTGATGTTTTCAAATGCATATCAGAACCGATTTAGACGTCCAGTTGATTCATATGGTAGTAGACAAGATTTTAGTTATAGTTCTCTGTTAAAAGGAATAGTGGCTATGGCTAGAATTGTGGAGAATAGTAGGGTTCCTGTCAATGAGAAACGGGCATACGATGGTTGGAACGTGACTCGTTACGTTACTAGCCTTACAGATAGAGTTAAACAGGGAAAATCTCCACCAATTTGGACTGTGCCTCATCGAGGTAACTTTTGTTTACAAATGAATGGCCAGACTACTGACGCTGAACAAGGAAAACGTTTTTGTTCCCATACATACATTCACACATCTCAGAATTCACCACCGTTAGTGCCATCCCAGGGCACGTATTTTGTCTGCCACGATAGAGCCTACACGTGGCTACCGACGGATTTTTCAGGAACGTGCAAATAGCCTTTCTTCTCCCCCCTACATACACTGCTCCTTCGGGACATCACAGAAACAGATATGGCAGAGGGATTATTGATTCTAAAGACACGGCAGGACAAGAGGGAGGTGATTTCCTTAAAGGATTTCTTCCTTTTTGGGGCCCAATGGCCAACAGTAGAAACATGAGACAATTGGTTCGTGTTGTTGAGACTACCATAGATGTCACTGTGGGAGCCTTGAGTAACCTCACAGCTGAACTTCAGGCGGATCGTCTCATGACATTGCAGAACCGGATTGCTCTGGATGTTATTCTTGCGGATCGTGGTGGAGTTTTTAAATTGATCGGATCTAGCTGTTGCATTTATATACCTGACGGCGCCCCTACGGTATACCAAGCCATCTCCAAATTACATGTGATCTCCGAATCAATTCATCAGGACGAAGGAGATTGTCTTTATTGGAATGGTTTCAGGGATTACTGTCCAAATGGGGATGGAAGGTATTAACCTTCCTAGCAGTGATACTGGCCATCATTTTTTCCTGCTGTCTCTGTATGCAGTGTGGCCCCGCCATCTGTGGTCTTTGTGCCACTATGTGTGTCCCAAGGCCTGTGTCACGGAAGACGGAGAGCATTAAAATGATGTTGCAGCAACAGCTTGATGACCTCATGGCCATTGACGTCGACTCAGATTGAAATGAGTCCGTGCGTTTTGCCTGAGTAATGGCAAAAGGAGGGTCTGAGGTAATTCAGTTTTTCGATCCCGTTCATATTTAGCCACCATTTTGGGTCCTGCCGCCATTTTGTGTTGCCCTCACTCAGGCAGCACGATGAACGGGGTGTTGTTTTTCCTCTTCCTACTGCCAAGTGTCAAATAACCTCCTGCCTCTGTTAGAGCTGATGTCAGGGTCTGGCCGACTCCACTAATCCTCGTCTGGGTTGACTGATCCCTGTCTCGACTATCTGTTGGTTCGCACCATTCTTTCCTGACCTTATCTTATCCTCTGGCCTTCGCTGTTCTTTACTCATATTCTCTCATTTCACAACTGTCCTCCGGGCATACAAATATGTCCTGCCACCTGCAAGTCGAATTATGAACGCCAACACTGATTAGCTTGTGGGGAAGGGTGACAAACACAGTTGGGAGAGATGCTTATTTGAGTTACTTAATACCTTGTTTTCGTATTCTTTTCATTGGTTAACCCTGTATGCATTGGGAGTGTTCTTTGTGAATAGGTGTGTTATAAAAGATTGTGCGCCACAAAGTAAAGTGGCAGTCTCCTAAGAACATACCGAGTGTACGTCTGGGACAACTGTACTTAGCTGCAGCTAATAAACCTTATCTTCTACGCCTAACGGAGTGTCCCGTGTCTCTGTTCGACAAAGCAGGTGAACTCAGGAGATTAAGGCGTACCCTGCGCCGCCAGGACCTTAAGAGTCTGGTTCTTCAGAGCCCCCACCCTTCTGTCACCAGCAGCAGTTAGGGCACTGGCCTGTGAAGCACAGAGCCCACCCCCTTCTGTCACCAGCAGCAGTGGGGGCATTGACCTGTGAAGCACAGAGCCCACCCCCTTCTGTCACCAGCAGAAGTGGGGGCACTGACCTGTGAAGCACAGAGCCCCCCCCTCCCGTGTCACTAGTAGCAGTGAGGGCACTGACCTGTGTGTACAGAGCCTCCCTCCCTCTGTAACCAGCAGGAACGAGGTGTCACCAGCAGCAGTGAGAGGGCTGACCAGTGACCACAGAGCCCCTTCCCTTCAGTCACCAGCAGCCATGAGGGGGCTGGGCAGTGACCACAAAGCCCCCTCCTCCTTCTGTCACCAGCAGCAGTGAGGGGACTGACCTGTGTGCACAGAGCCTCCCTCCCTCTGTCACCAGCAGCAGTGAGAGGACTGGCCTGTGTGCACAGTGCCCACCCTCTGTCACCAGCAGTAGTGAGGGGACTGACCTGTGACCAAGGTTCCCAGGGCGCTGCCAAGGGTGGCTCTGACTGGCACACATTGAACCATGGCCGAGGAGCCCAGGACAGCAGTCCAGTCATTAACAGCTGAAATGAACAGATGTGCTCTTCACTGCCGAAGAATGGTCTCGGGTTGGAGTGGGGGCCTGGCCCCCAACCTGGAGGCACTGCAGAGACCCGACTGACCCCAGAGCAGGGCAAGGGAGAGCCCACGCTTGCATATGCCTGCTGCAGACCCATCTGAACCTAGAAGCCCCATTGAGGGCTGTTGGAAGGGGTTCCCCGGGGAGGCTGCGGAATGGGTTCCTGACCACCCTGAGGCCCACCCTTCCCAGATTTAGGCCGAGCAAGAGCAGGGAGGCCCTTCCTGGAAGGGTCTCGCACCTAGGATCGCACGCGCTGCGCTTACTCTCTCTTCGGATAGAGGGACACCGCACAGTAGTTCGTTAATAAGCTTTTATCGGTAGTTGTCAGGGATCTTTATGATCCGGCAGGCAGGTGCAGAATTAATGCCGCGAGCGGCAGCGATCTCGTGATGATGGGAAAGGGGTAGCGGGACAGTCTTTCAATCAGTGTCTCGGCGAGGTATCCGGCGCACAGCTCTCAATCCTCGAGCTGAGGGGATGTTGCGCCTCTTCGGCAATCTCTGCCGATTCTCTTGGAGGAGCGGGCCGCGAGTCACTCAGCAGGCACCGGAGGGTCGCCGTTCAGGGAGCAGCGACGGCATCAGCAGGGCTCGGATGGTTCAGCGTTCGGGGAGCCGCGACGGCGTCAGCAGGGCTCAGATGGTTCAGCGTTCGGGGAGCCGCGACGGCGTCAGCAGGGCTCAGATGGTTCAGAATTCGAGGAGCCGCGACGGCGTCAGCAGGGCTCAGATGGTTCAGCGTTCGGGGAGCCACGACGGCGTCAGCAGGGCTCAGATGGTTCAGAATTCGAGGAGCCGCGACGGCGTCAGCAGGGCTCAGATGGTTCAGAGTACGGATAGCGGTTCTTCTGTTCGGTGAGCGATCGAGCCGCGACCAGGTCCGCAGGCTCTCGTCAGTCCAGGTCTTCTCTGCCTCTCGTCCCTTCAGCACCTCTTGTTATACTCCCCCTCCTCTTTGAAGTCCGGAGTCCTCGCGGAGAGGGGTCTCGTGCCTGGGGGGCGAGGTGTCGGGGTTTCCTGTCGCTCAGCCCCTTGATCTGTTCAGATGTGTCCGGGAGGGACCCCAGACGCCCAGCAGGAGAGGCGCCCGCTCGCCGGGGGCCGGGTGGCCGATCGAAACCTCCCTCGGGGAAGAGTCCAGAGGTGTGACAGAGTCGGCGCCTCTCGGTCTGGTTTGGGGGGGGGTTTCGTTCTCCCTCGGTCGGGCATGCGTGTTGGGGATCTGGTTGGCCCTCGGGATGTTGGTCCACGGAGGCCGGAAGGTCGTGCCCACGGGGTTCGGCGTGTTTGTAGTGTGACTTGCTGGTCGGGAGGGCCCACGCCACGAGGCCGGTCTCACACGTGCCCCCCCCAGCTGAAAGGCGGGGAGAACTACCCATCCACTTGGGAGTTCTCCTCACTGAAGCGGAAGAATCGGGACAGGCCGTCCGCGTTGGCGTGGTCAGTCCCGGGGCGATGTTCCACAGTGAAATCCATCCCCTGGAGAGAGATGGACCAGCGTAGCAGCTTGGGGTTTTCCCCTCGCATCTGCATCAACCACCGCAGGGGTCGATGGTCCGTTTGCACTCGGAAGTGTGTTCCGAACAGGTAGGGCCGTAGCTTTTTGAGAGCCCAGACTACGGCGAACGTCTCACGTTCAATCGTGCTCCACCGCTGTTCTCGGGGCAGTAACCTTCGGCTGATGAAGGCTATGGGCTGATCTATGCCTTTGTCGTCGTATTGTGAGAGGACTGCCCCGATGCCGTGTTCCGAGGCGTCCGTCTGGACCACAAACTCCTGGGCGTAGTCGGGTGCTTTGAGTACTGGAGCCACGCACATTGCGGCCTTTAGGGTGTCGAACGCCTTCCTGGCAGGCGGGAGTCCAGTGTATTTTCTTGGGGTGTTTTTTGGAGGTTAGTTCTGTGAGAGGGCCTGCGATGCTGCCATAGTTTTTAATGAACATTCGGTAGTAGCCGGTGAGGCCCAGGAAGGCTCGGGCTTCCGTTTGGGTTGTAGGGGGTTCCCAGGACAAGATGGCCCCGATCTTCGGCTGGAGGGGGGCGACCTGCCCACTCCCCACCTGGTGCCCCAGATAAGTTACGGAGCTGTGCCCAATTTGACATTTGCTAGCTTTGATGGTGAGGCCGGCCCGGCGTAGAGCCAGCAGGACTTGACGGAGGTGCTGGAGGTGCTCGGTCCATTGGGAGCTGAAGACCGCTATGTCGTCAAGGTATGCTGCGCTGAACCCCTCTAGTCCGGCCAGGACCCTGTTCACCAGCCGCTGGAAGGTGGCCGGGGCATTTTTCATTCCGAACGGCATCACCCTAAAGCGGTAGTGCCCATCCGGGGTGGAGAAGGCGGAGCGCTCCTTGGCTCCCTCGGTGAGGGCAATCTGCCAGTACCCACTGGTCAGGTCGAAGGTGCTGAGGTAGCAGGCGGCCCCAAGGCGGTCAATGAGTTCGTCGGCACGGGGGATAGGGTGAGCGTCTGCTCGGGTGACCGCATTGAGGCCTCGGTAGTCCACGCAGAATCTCAGCTCGGGGGCAACACCCGGGGTAGTCGCCTTCGGAACCAGGACTACCGGGCTGGCCCGGGGGCTGTCGGAGGGTTCAATCACCCCAAGGTCTAACATCTTTGCCACCTCGGTCTGGATGCAGGTCCGGACCCGATCAGGGACCCGGTAGGCCCGATGTCTCACTGGTGGGCTGTCTCCGGTGTCCACGTCGTGGACACACCAGCTGGTGACCCCGGGGGTCAGGGAGAAGAGATCCGCGAACTGCCCAAGTAGCTGGCGTCAGTCGTCGGTCTGTTGGGCTGTGAGGGCGGTCGACAGTTTCACTCCCTCCACGGATCCATCGGCTTCCTTCGCCCCCAGGAGGTCGGGGAGGGGCTCGGTGTCTTCTTCGGCCCCATCGTCGGTGGCCAGGAGTAGACTTAATTCGGTCCGCACAAAGTGGGGCTTGAGGCGGTTCACGTGGAGAACCCGGAGGGGGTTCCGCGGGGACTGCACATCGATGAGATATGTGACTTGGCTCTTCTGCTCGACCACCCTGAAGGGCCCAGTCCATTTATCTTGGAGAGCGCAGGGTCTCACCGGGGCCATGACCCAGACTTGTTGGCCCGGCTGAAACTCGACCAGCGTAGCATTCTGGTCATACTAGCGCTTCATTTCTTCTTGACTGGCCTCGAGGTTTGCTTCTGCGAGTTCCCTGAATTTTCGGGTCTGGTTGCGGAGCGCCAGGATGTATCGGAACACGTCTGGAGAGGTCCCCCGGGGGGTTGCTTCCCACCCCTCCTTGACCAGGCTCAGGGGTCCTCGGACGGGGTGTCCATAAACAGTTCGAATGGGCTGAACCCCAGGGATTTTTGGGGGACCTCCCGGTAGGCGAACAGGAGACATGGGAGGAGGACGTCCCACCTCCGGCGTAGGGGTTCCTCGAGGCCCATGATCATCCCTTTCAGTGTCTTGTTAAAGCGCTCGACTAGGCCGCTTCCTTGGGGGTGGTACGGGGTGGTGAATTTGTACGATACTCCGCACTGCTGCCAGAGGGACTTCATATATCGGGAGATAAAGTTCGTCCCCCGGTCACTCACGACTTCGCGGGGGAACCCCATGCGGGAGAAGATCCCCATCAAGGCCCGGCCCACCACGGGGGCCGTTACGGTGCGGAGAGGGATGGCTTCGGGGTAACGGGTGGCATGGTCCACCAGGACGAGGATGAACCAGTGGCCCTGGGCGGTCTTAGGGTCCAGTGGTCCGACAATGTCGATTCCTACCCGCTCAAAAGGGGTACTGACGACGGGGAAGGGTTGGAGCAGAGCCTTGCGCTTGCCCCCACTCTTTCCGCTGGCCTGGCACGTGGGGCAGGACTTGCAGTGGGCCTCCACATTTGCTCGCATCTTGGGCCAGTAGAAGTGGGTGACGAGTCGCTGGTATGTCTTATCTTGGCCTAAGTGTCCGGCCAGGGGCACATCATGGGCCAGGCCCAGGAGAAGACTTCGGAAGCGTAGGGGTACTACTAGTACTCGGGCCGATCCCAACTCGGCCGTCTTCTGTTCACTGTACAGCAGTCCGTTCTCCCAGTATACCCAGTGGGTGCCAGTCTGGTCGCCTGCTGCTTGGGCCTCGGCCTGTTGTCGGGGTCCAATGAGGGACGGGCAGGTGGATTGTTCTTGGCAGAACTCTTCACGGGAGGGGCCCCCTTCGCAGGGCCACGGGGCCAGTTCTGGCAAGTCCCCGAGTTGGGTCGGGGTTGCGGGGTCGGAAGGCCCGGATTCTTCGCCGGGAGCGGTTGGTTCGTCCAGAAGGGGGTCGTGGGCCTCTGGTGGTGTATCCTGGCTCTCGGGGATGGTGGCGGTGTTCAGGGGCATGGCCTCTTCCCCCTCGGAGGAAGGTGCCCGGAGAGTCATCGAGCGCGTGGTGGCGCATACCCACTCGGGTAGGCCCATCATTTCTAGGTGGGCCCTTGGTTCCACTTGTCCCCACGGGGAGTTCTCCAGGTCGTTGCCCAGGAGGCAGTCCACGGGCTGGGAGGTTCGGACCGCTACTTTTAACTTGCCGGTAACTCCCCCCCATTCGAAGGGGACTAGGGCCATCCGGCAGAGGCTCTCGGAATTGTCTGATGAGATGACGGGGCAAAAGGCGTCAGGCAGGATCTGATCCTCGGAAATCAGGTGACAGTGGACCGCCGTGACACTCGCCCCCGTGTCCCGGAGCCCCTCGATGCGGTGACCATTGACCGTCACCTGCTGTCGGTACTTCTTCGTGTTGGCGGGCAGGGGCGTTCCGGGGACCATCTCCCGGCCCCCTAGGGAGACCAAGGCCATGGCGGCTGGTTCCCATTCTTCGGAGTCTTCCATCTCTTCCCCCAGGGCTACCGAGGCCATCTGTCAAGCCGGCGGGGTTGTGGTGGTGGTCCGCTGGTACAGGGGACACTGAGGGTCACTGGCATAGTGTCCGGTCTGCTGGCAGCGAAAACATGTGATCCTCCCTCGGGGTCCCGGCCTCCCTGGTGGCCCGGTGCTGGCCGGAGGCGGAGCTGGAAAGGGCGGAGATTGTCCTCTGGGAGGGCTGAGCGGGGATCCCCCCGGGAGCTCCCTTTGCCGGCCTTGGTTCCCTCCGCCCCTCTGGCGGGGGGTTCCCTGAGTGTGGCGACCGTAGTCTCCCATGGGGCCCCGGGAGGTCTGGGTGTTCACCCACCGGTCAGCCTCGACGGCCAGTTTCCGAGGGTCTGTGAGTTTGCTGTCCAGGAGGTGCTGGCGCAGCTCTACGAAGCAATTAGCGTCCAAGTGTTCCCATGCGATCAGGTCGAACAGCTCCTCAAAGGTGGAGACCTTGCTGCCCTTGATCCATCCGTCCAAGGCCCGGCTGTAAAAGTTCACGTACTCCACCCATGTGGTACCGGGTATCTTTTTGCAGTCTCTAAACCGTTGCCGGTACATTTCAGGGGTGAGCCCATATCTGGTTACCAGGGCCTCTTTCATGTGACTGTAGGAGTTCATCACGGTGGAGGGCAGGTCCAGCAGGGTATCTCTCCCCTCGCTCAGGAACCGGCCCCACAGCCCAGCCCCCCAGTCTTTCTGCGGGACTCGGTGAGAGGTCATGGCGACTTCGTAGGCCTTGAACCATTGCTGAATGTCGTCGTTCTTATAGTACTCTTTCACCACATCTTTGGGGATGTGGACCTTCGGTTCCACGGTGGAGGAGATGGGTTGCGTTTCCGAGGGTCGGGTCTCTGCCCGCTTGGCCTGGAGCTCGATCTCCTTCAGGCTACGTTCGTGCTCTAGTTGGAGTTTCTTTTCTTCGTGTTCTCTCTGTCGTTTTTTCTCGTCGTGTTCTCCTTGTAGGCGTAACTGTTCTACTGCCAGTTTTTTCTCAGCCAGTTTTATCTCTCCTTCGATTTTTAGTTTTGCTAGTTCCAGTTCGTGGTTGCGACTTCTTTCTCGGTCCGCTAGTTCCTCTGGGGATAGGCCCCCCTCGGGGGCGCCGTTCCTCCCTGGGCTGCTTCGTGGTTCGTTGGGGTGCTCTCCTTCTGCTTGTGACCGGGGAGTTTCTGCCTCGACCCAGGTCTTTAATGCCCCCTGGAAGTCTTCTTTCGTGCTTAGTCCGGTGGTAGCGATTCCAAAGTCTTTGCAAAATTGTTTCAGTTCTCGGTGCGTATACGATTCTAACTGGTCCTTTTGAAATGCCGTGCTTGGGTTGGTGCCTGCGGCACCTAGGGAAGTTTCTCCTTCCATTCTTCTTGGTGGTGCGTAAGCCGTCTACTGCACGATCTCTAGGTGTTGGCTCGGATCCCGTCGCCTGCCACCAAATGTTGGAAGGGGTTCCCCGGGGAGGCTGCGGAATGGGTTCCTGACCACCCTGAGGCCCACCCTTCCCAGATTTAGGCCGAGCAAGAGCAGGGAGGCCCTTCCTGGAAGGGTCTCGCACCTAGGATCGCACGCGCTGCGCTTTCTCTCTCTTCGGATAGAGGGACACCACACAGTAGTTCGTTAATAAGCTTTTATCGGTAGTTGTCAGGGATCTTTATGATCCGGCAGGCAGGTGCAGAATTAATGCCGCGAGCGGCAGCGATCTCATGATGATGGGAAAGGGGTAGCGGGACAGTCTTTCAATCAGTGTCTCGGCGAGGTATCCGGCGCACAGCTCTCAATCCTCGAGCTGAGGGGATGTTGCGTCTCTTCAGCAATCTCTGCCGATTCTCTTGGAGGAGTGGGCCGCGAGTCACTCAGCAGGCACCGGAGGGTCGTCGTTCAGGGAGCCGCGACGGCGTCAGCAGGGCTCGGATGGTTCAGCGTTCGGGGAGCCGCGACGGCGTCAGCAGGGCTCAGATGGTTCAGCGTTCGGGGAGCCGCGACGGCGTCAGCAGGGCTCAGATGGTTCAGAATTTGACGAGCCGCGACGGCGTCAGCAGGGCTCAGATGGTTCAGCGTTCGGGGAGCCGCGACGGCGTCAGCAGGGCTCAGATGGTTCAGAATTCGAGGAGCCGCGACGGCGTCAGCAGGGCTCAGATGGTTCAGAGTACGGATAGCGGTTCTTCTGTTCGGTGAGCGATCGAGCCGCGACCAGGTCCGCAGGCTCTCGTCAGTCCAGGTCTTCTCTGCCTCTCGTCCCTTCAGCACCTCTTGTTATACTCCCCCTCCTCTTTGAAGTCCGGAGTCCTCGCGGAGAGGGGTCTCGTGCCTGGGGGGCGAGGTGTCGGGGTTTCCTGTCGCTCAGCCCCTTGATCTGTTCAGATGTGTCCGGGAGGGACCCCAGACGCCCAGCAGGAGAGGCGCCCGCTCGCCGGGGGCCGGGTGGCCGATCGAAACCTCCCTCGGGGAAGAGTCCAGAGGTGTGACAGAGTCGGCGCCTCTCGGTCTGGTTTGGGGGGGGGTTTCGTTCTCCCTCGGTCGGGCATGCGTGTTGGGGATCTGGTCGGCCCTCGGGATGTTGGTCCACGGAGGCCGGAAGGTCGTGCCCAAGGGGTTCGGCGTGTTTGTAGTGTGACTTGCTGGTCGGGAGGGCCCACGCCACGAGGCCGGTCTCACAAGGGCATGTATGTATGTGTGCATGAATGTGCTGGTATTTACACAGCACCAAGCTAGCACAGAAGCAATGGAGCGCTGTACATTACTTGTGGGAATGAGTGACCTTGAGCACAAGCGCTGCTGCTTTGCACGATCAGAATTTAGCGAAATAAAGCCCACATTGACCCAGACACTACACGCCCCTCCCCCGTCGGGTGGTGCCCTCTTTCCCTGGTGCTCAGCTCTGCCCACCTCCGCCCCAACTTCCCAAACAGTGCCAAGCATTTACCGCCCTCACTGCCCTCAGGGCGCGGAGGTCCAGCCATTCACCACCCTCACTGCGCTCACGGGAGGTCCACCCAATCACCACCCTCACTGCCCTCACGGGAGGTCCAGGCATTCACCTCCCTCACTGCCCTCACTGAGGTCCACCCATTCACCTCCCTCACTGTCCTCACGGGAGGTCCAGCCATTCACCTCCCTCACTGCCCTCACGGAGGTCCACCCATTCACCGCCCTCACGGAGGTCCACCCATTCACCGCCCTCACTGCCCTCACGGAGGTCCAGCCATTCACCACCCTCACTGCCCTCAGGGTGCAGAGATCCAGCCATTCACTGCCCTCACGGGATGTCCAGCCAATCACCTCCCTCACTGCCCTCACGGAGGTCCACCCATTCACTGCCCTCACTGCCCTCACGGAGGTCCAGCCACTCACCGCCCTCACTGCTCTCAGGGTGTGGAGGTCCACCCATTTACCACCCTCAATGCCTTCACGGGAGGTTCACCCATTCACCACTCTCACTGCCCTCATGGGAGGTCCAGCCATTCACCGCCCTCACTGCCCTCACGGAAGGTCCACCCATTCACCTACCTCACTGCCCTCACGGAGGTCCAGCTATTCACCGTCCTCACTGCCCTCAGGGTATGGAGGTCCAGCCATTCACCACCCGCACTGCCCTCACTGGAGGCTCAGCCATTTACTGCTCTCACTGCCCTCACTGGAGGCTCAGCCATTCACCGCCCTCACTGCCCTCACTGGAGGCTCAGCACTTCACCGCCCTCACTGCCCTCACTGCCCTCACTGGAGGCTCAGCCATTCACCACCCTCACTGCCCTCACTAGAGGCTCAGCCATTCACCGCCCACACTGCCCTCACTGGAGGCTCAGCCATTCACTGCCCTCACTGCCCTCACGGAGGTCCAGCCATTCAGTGCCCTCACTGCCCTCACGGAGGTCCACCCATTCACCGCCCTCACTGCCCTCACTGGAGGCTCAGCCATTCACCGCCCTCACTGCCCTCACAGAGGTCCAGCCATTCCCCGCCCTCACTGCCCTCATGGAGGTCCACCCATTCACCACACTCACTGCCCTCACTGGAGGCTCAGCCATCCACCGCCCTCACTGCCCTCACTGGAGGCTCAGCCATTCAGCACCCTCACTGCCCTCACGGAGGTCCACCAATTCACCGCCCTCACTGCCCTCACGGGAGCTGCAGTCCTTCACCGCCCTCACTGCCCTCACTGGAGGCTCAGCCATTCACTGACCTCACTGCCCTCACGGAGGTCCACCCATTCAGTGCCCTCACTGCCCTCACTGGAGGCTCAGCCATTCACCGCCCTCACTGCCTTCACTGGAGGCTCAGCCATTCACCGCCCTCACTTCTCTCACTGGAGGCTCAGCCATTCACCGCCCTCACTGGAGGCTCAGCCTTTCAGCGCCCTCACTGCCCTCACGGAGGTCCACCCATTCAGTGCCCTCACTGCCCTCACTGGAGGCTCAGCCATCCACCGCCCTCACTGCCCTCACTGGAGGCTCAGCCATTCACCACCCTCACTGCCCTCACTGCCCTCACTGGAAGCTCCACCATTCAGCACCCTCACTGCCCTCACGGAGGTCCACCAATTCACCACCCGCACTGCCCTCACGGGAGCTGCAGTCCTGCACCGCCCTCACTGCCCTCACTGGAGGCTCAGCCATTCACCGCCCTCACTGCCCTCACTGGAGGCTCAGCCTTTCAGCGCCCTCACTGCCCTCATGGAGGTCCACCCATTCAGTGCCCTCACTGCCCTCACTGGAGGCTCAGCCATTCACTGCCCTCACAGAGGTCCACCCATTCACCACTCGCACTGCCCTCACGGGAGCTGCAGTCCTTCACCGCCCTCACTGCCCTCACGGAAGTCCACCCATTCACCGCCCTCACTGCCCTCACTGGAGGCTCAGCCATTCACCGCCCTCACTGCCCTCACTGGAGGCTCAGCCATTCACCACCCGCACTGCCCTCACGGAGGTCCATCCATTCACCACCCGCACTGCCCTCGCGGGAGCTGCAGTCCTTCACCGCCCTCACTGCCCTCACTGGAGGCTCAGCCATTCACTGACCTCACTGCCCTAACGGTGGTCCACCCATTCAGTGCCCTCACTGGAGGCTCAGCCATTCACCGCCCTCACTGCCCTCACTGGAGGCTCAGCCATTCACCGCCCTCACTGCCCTCACTGGAGGCTCAGCCATTCACCGCCCTCACTGCCCTCACTGGAGGCTTAGCCATTCACCGCCCACACTGCCCTCACTGGAGGCTCAGCCATTCCCCGTCCTCACTGCCCTCATGGAGGTCCACCCATTCACTGCCCTCACTGCCCTCACTGGAGGCTCAGCCATTCACTGACCTCACTGCCCTAACGGAGGTCCACCCATTCAGTGCCCTCACTGGAGGCTCAGCCATTCACTGCCCTCACTAGTTCCCTCACTTCATCCTCCGAGACCTGCCCCTCCGTCGCCCCCACCCCTCGACAGGTGCACAGATATAGGAGGTATGCGCCTCGGCGCCGAGTCACGGCACTTGCTCGGTCTCAGAGCCCCCCCCTCCTACCTCCTGAATATGATTTGTCCAGCGGTGGCCATGCTGCCGAGGTAGCCCAGTCGACAAAGCGCCTGCCGTCCGCCAGGGTGAGGCCCGAAGGGGTCAGAGGTCGAGCTCCTGTATGTCTGTCCCGACAGGAGGACGGTCCCTGTGCCTGGAGCTCGGTGTATGGAACCAGGTGCGGCCGGAGAGACACCTGGAGGATGAGATGCCTCCGCCTGGATGGCCTCAGGGCGCTATACGACACACAGGGCGAGGGTGCGGCCTCAGGGCGCTACCTGACATACCGGCGGGGGGGGGGGGGGGGGGCTGAGGCGCGGCGTCACCCCGGTGAGCACAGCGAGCGGCGGCGGCACATGCCTGAACCAAAGCGAGGCACGAGCCCTTCCATTCCGTCATTCTCACTGTCATGAGTGACAGACACCACCCACTGTCAGTCTTGGCACCACCCCAAAAGGGACAGTGTAACCTGAGCGAGAGGAGCCACCGAGGGCTGCCCCTGCATTGTTGGGCCTCGTGACTGAGGTGCAGCTTGTTGGGTTGTGTCTGCTTGTAGCGCTCACAGGCCCCCGGTCCAGCAGGAGCTTTTTTGAAAGCACTGGACGAGGCCACTGTTCCCCGGGCCCTTCGTTTCTTACATTTTTTTTTATTTCTGAGGGATTTCAATATTCATCTGGACAGGGTGGATGTGGGGATCAGATACACAAGAGGAGCAGAGGGGATAAGAAGTCAGACCGCCCCCCCCTCCACCAAATATAAACACGATCAGGTCTGACCGCCATTGAACAGAAACTCTCGCACTTTCAGGATCTTCGGGGAGTTTTATCTGAAACTTTCAGCTTCCCGGGCCCGTCCAGACTACTGTCCATGAACTGCATGTCCTTACTGCTCAATTTAGGAAGAACATGTCAATACCCACATCATGTACACATTACCCAGTGGTTTCACACCATCACATCCATGTGTCCAACAAGAAATGTGAAGCGAGGCCATAAAGCCCCTCACGTACGCAAACCCCCGGAGCTGCTGGATGGCACTCGCCAGTATGCCCACGGCACTCGCCAGTATGCCCACGGTACTCGCCAGTATGCCCACGGTACTCGCCAGTATGCCCACGGTACTCGCCAGTATGCCCACGGTACTCGCCAGTATGCCCACGGTACTCGCCAGTATGCCCACGGTACTCGCCAGTATGCCCACGTTACCCTCATCGGCTGCTTTCGTGGCCTAAAAAAGGCGCGTGCTTCAAATTCCTCAGACGTGAGAAATCAAAACCGTGAAAAACAAAAATTGCATGACAGCCAGCCCTGAGAATATCCAAGTCACTCAGTGCCCACTGGTCCCCGACAGTGGAAAGAGAACACTTATTCTCGCACTCGCAATGGGGGACTACTCACATACAAGACATCCTTTATTGAGAGTTGTGTGTCCTCAGGTTAAAAAAGGCATGTATATGGCCACTTTCACTCACAGAAGGCAACATGTTTCGTTGCCAAACTTATTTAGGGCAACTTCGTCAGGGCTGGAGGGGAAACCAGTCTCCCCTCATTCCTTTATCACACCGACTCTGTAGTTATTGGCAAAACCACAAAAGAAGAAGAAAGTGCCAATCTTGAACAAACCCTATGTCCATCATACTTCTTCCGTATCCTCTTTTCAACCAAAGAGGACCCTGCACACACTTGTATATTCACCGAGTGGCTGCTGCCGTCCCTCGTACCTGCAGCCCCCTTCCATAAAAGGTCCCGCGCCGAATGGTCGTGCAACAGTCAGTCTCCACCTGTGATCACACATATCTTAGGTGACTCGAGGGCAATTGCATATCTAAACACACGCTGGTTACATGCGTGCCCTGCCTCGCCCAAGATTCACTGCCCCTTTCTTGACAATGAACGAGCTCGAAAAACCTGTGACAAATATGAGGCCAAAAGCTCTCTAAGCCGCCTGTGGACTGATTATAGATCACCCCCTCACTAACGATTCAATTTCTTGCAAAAATCAAGTCCCAATACTTGTAGGCTCGCAGTATCAGCCGGTCCCCCGTTGTTCATGGTGTCACCATGCCTAGACCCCTGCACACCTTAGTACATCATCAGCGCCCTCAATGCTGGCCACTAGTTCTAGTGGGCACCTTGCACCAGTCCAAACAACCCCTTATTGATGATAGGTTTAAAGACAACCTTTATTGAAAGCGATCCTAGTGGTAGCTATGGAGAGCAGCCTCCAGGCTAAGTCTTGAAGGAATGTAAAGCAGCTTGTTTTACCAGTCTATAATCTCTTGAGTGGCTAAATGAAAGACAACCACACCAGGTATATATATAAAATATATGTATTTATTACTAAACACACCCCTCTAGTCCCTTTATGAGGCTAGATGCAAAAGCACATGTTAGACGGACCGGGAGGGTCGGCCGAGGACAAGGGGAGAGGTCTCCGGGGAGAGCCGTCTCCAGCGATCGTACAGATGAATAACTTCCCCCCCACAGATATACACCACACAAGGATAGGATTTAACGTTCTTTATAGGTGATTTCTCAAGGTACGATGAAATGGTACAAGGAGGTCTGGACTCAGGGGTCCCCTCGATTCTAGTCTCTTGGTTTGGGAAAAGGGGGTAGCGGGACAGTCTGGTTACCAATCTGGTAGCTGAGATGGTATGGTGGATAGCTCACAATCCTCGAGCTCGGTGTTCTAGCTTGGACGGGCCGCGGCAGCGCCAGCAGGTCCCAGTGAAGGTGGTCGTTACACGGTCCGCGGCAGCGCCAGCAGGTCCCGATGAAGGTGGTCGTTACACGGTCCGCGGCAGCGCCAGCAGGTCCCGATGAAGGTGGTCGTTACAACGGTCCGCGGCAGCGCCAGCAGGTCCCGACGAGGATGGATGATGCCGAAGGCCGCGGCAGCGCCAGCAGGCAGGACGATATTTCACAAGGCAGGGCTACGGCAGCGCCAGTAGTCCGTCAAGGCTGAGTTCTTCTCGGTGTCTCTCGACTCCAGGATACAACTGCCTTCCTGCTCTGGAGCTGCCCTAGTTATAGGTCTGGCGCCCTTTGATGTCCGGACCCTCGCACTTGGAGGTCGGGGGGTCCGGGATGAGGGAGTCCAGACACCCAGCAGGGGGTGGAGCCAGCGCCTGGGGGAGCTGGAGGGCGATCGGCACCTGGCGGGGGAGAGCCAGACACTTCTTTCTCCCATTGACCTGCCAAGTGGTCCGTTCACCTCCTGGGTGGATGGTGGTGCCGGGATGTCGGGGCCGGGCCAGGTGTGGTAAATATTTCGTTACCGGTACTATTTTTTATGCGGTAAAGTCTATTAAAAATAACTCAGTAAAATGAGAGGCAGAATCCGTGGTATTAGAGGTTTAAAAAGGCTTTATTCCTATACAAAGGAATACAATTTAAATTGTAGGCGTTCTATTCCATCACCACGAAAGTTCAGGAAGGAAGGGCATATATTATTGACAGGTAATCATTTTTATAGAAAAGGCATTACAGTAAAACAGATGCAGTAGGCGTATCAACTGATAAGAAAAATAAACTATGCATGCGTAACTAGAATAGGCGTAACTAGACAACGTCATCATACATGGTGTCATAAGTGGGTGGATCCATAAGAGAATCCTGCAATGTCAGCAGAAATATTTGGCAGAGATGCGTGCGCAGTCGCATGACGTGTGATTGACGTGCAACTAGAGGGAGAAAGGGACTTGACATTTAGCTCTACATGTGGAGACAAAAGTCTGGGGTTATGTCAACCTAATCCCAAATCATATCTAATATCCTATGTTTAAAGAACTGTGTTATCCAAAAAGAGAGGTCTCTTAGGATAGAATCTTATTCTATACTGACTATACTGACTAGTGCGTGTACAAGCGTCTAAGTGTCTACACTAAATGCGAGGGGGTAGGAATATTCCATGGTAACAGGGCTATGAATTACTTGCATGAGGACAGCGAGGCCTGGCCCCTTTGCACGGTAGCTGGAGGAATGTTTACCTAAACTGCTAGACAGGAATGCATCGGATGAGGGGCGGAGGAGATAATCTTGAAGGTGAAATACAGTTCTTGGCAGGCGACGGGCTGGATCAGGCACCGTTAGCCGCGCAGGGAGTGAGACAAAGTTCATGGTCACAGATGCAGGCTCAGACTGGAGCTTTCAGAGGCGGAAGACAGGAAAAGGCTTGATGACAGAATTCGGGCCTACTCGCCTGAATCTGTAAAAATGTGGAAAGTGAACCACATAAAGTCGGTGGCCTTTCATACTTAGAAAAGGAATATCTGACCCATTCATGGTGGATCTGAAAGAGGACATATTTACGGTGGACGCGCATATATTTGCGTCTTCAAAACTGGAGCAGGAGGGAACATACATGTACGTATAGCATGTACATGGAGCCGTTGGGGTCTACGATAGGGGACATAACTGATCACAAAATTCATATTTCCTCATTCCCTCCTTGTCCCCTTCGGACCCTTAGGAGATATCGATCTTCATCAATCCATCGATCTGTTCATATAACATCATTTGTTCTTCTTTCTTCTTCCGGGATCTCGAACGAAAACTTGGATGTGGGATACACGAGGTGGCACACAGGCCACAAATCGCTGGCCCACATTGTAAACATAAGCAGCAACTGAATAGTATGAGAAAGCCAATACCTAGGAAGGAGAGCATTCTCCATCCCCAGGCTGACAACACGCCCCAGAACCAACCGGACCAAGTCCAGGTGCCTGGACTCTGGTGTATCTGGCTTACAATCTTATGAAGGCGGGTTATGGCTTTATATACTGACGGCGAATTTTCTGGTATGAAAATGCAACAACTTGATCCGATGACCCTACAAGCTCCGCCCCTATCGGCTAGGATGACGTCAAGGACAAGACGATTTTGAAGCACAACAATCCGCATAGCAGACTGCTCTTCTGTTAAATTGCCTAAGGCGGAAATAGTTTCGTTCACTACTGCTTCAAGGGTTCTGGTTAATCTACGTATCAGCTTACTATTAGTGACTGTACCTATATAGGGGAAGAAACCTTTATTGAAATCTGTGTATTTTTCCCATGCTGTTTCAGTGTAATCGACAATTGGGAGATCTCTCTGCTGTCTATTGTGTACTAAATGAGTATTTCTATGATAATCAGGAGGAGCTAGGAAAACAGGTGGTAGGAGGAATGCTATGTAACAGGTACCATCCCAATCTAAAGGTAGACGTATATATGCGGTTTGGCCACATATAAAGTAGGAATGACGAGAAGCTCTAAATGTAGACTTGCCTTGATCACTGAATTTTATTACAGTGGTGCATTTACTATGGCCCATGTGTATGGAGCCATTCTTTCTTATACATAGTTCCCCTTTTACTGGGAATACGGACATGGCGGGCAAGATTGGTGTAGCTTCAGATTCAACGTTCAGGATCATGAGGTTAAGTGTAAAATTACCTAATCCATATACTTCATTTTCTAGATCAGTTCCTGTTCTTTTGGGAAGTCCCTCCTTGTTAGGGTAGCAGACTTTAAGCAAAACTAAGTTCAGGTTTCCCCATACCCAGTTGTCTTGATAAACTGCGGAATTCGAATCTAGGGAATTAATCAAACTAAACCATGCTCCACAGGAGCCATTGTGTGTGAACGGATAGGGAAAGAGGGGCAAAACTCCCTTATAGTTCTGATAGGGAGGGAGTCGGCCACATATCCAACAATTTGTCTGGGTTTCGTCGTGATAGTAATGACTTCGACACAATCATGTGCCAATGGATCTGTTCCGCCTACTGGTAACAGTGTGGCAGGATTTAACGTATTACAACGTCTGATTTCTATGTGTGGCT
Organism: Triturus cristatus; assembly: GCF_964204655.1. Classification (NCBI taxonomy): domain Eukaryota; kingdom Metazoa; phylum Chordata; class Amphibia; order Caudata; family Salamandridae; genus Triturus; species Triturus cristatus. Next base: position 3,359,550 of record NC_140591.1, read on the forward strand.
GAAACAATGTTAATTCATAACCGGTGAGTCTTGCTATAGTCAAGTGTTGTGTTTGTGTGCGGTTCAAGAGAACCTCTACTGCATGTGGTACTTGTACTGTCAATTGATGTCCTAACACTATGGCATCGCTTTGTCGGATTGCTAAAGCTGTTGCTGCCACTGATTTTAGGCACGCTGGAAGTGCCTGAGCTACTGGATCTAATGTACTAGAGAAATAAGCACATGGTTTGTGTGATCCTGCTTGTTCCTGAGTGAGTACTGACAAAGCAGTACCTTCGCGTTCTGTAACAAAGAGTGTAAACTGTTTACTGTAACATGGTGTTGCTAGGACAGGTGCTTGACATAAAGCTTTCTTTAAGCTTTCAAAGGCATGTGTATGTTCTGGAGTCCAAGGGAGGACAGTCGATGTGGCTGCCTCCTGTGTTGTCAACTGGATGAGTGGTTTTGCTAGAAATGCATACTGAGGGATCCACTGCCTACAGTATGAAGTGAGGCCTATAAAAGCCCGCACCTCCTTTTGTGTCTTGGGTGGTGGCATGTTAGCAATTAACTGGATGCGATCGGGTGTAAGCTGCCTTCCCTCCTTGGACAGCGAGTGCCCAAGATAAACAACTCGCTGGACACAGAATTGCAGCTTGGAAGGGGACACCTTGTGCCCCTTGTCGGCCAGAAATTTTAAAACCGTCAGTGACGCTTTTTCACATTCATGTTCGCTTCGGGCGGTGATCAGCAGATCATCGACATATTGAAGCAAGGCAGTGTTAACTGGCATGTGAATACTGTCAAGTTCTCGTTTCAGTGCTTGGCTATAGATGCTGGGGCTTTCTGTAAATCCTTGAGGTGCGCGTGTGAATTTAAAACTTCGTCCATTTAAACTAAAACCGAATAAGTATTGACTTTCTGGATCAATTGGGACACTAAAGAAAGCATTCTTGAGATCAATTACAGTGAAAAACGTTGCTTCTGAGTCAATAGCTGTGAGTAATGAGGAGATATCTGGGACCACAGGGTATTGTGGTACAATACATTTATTTAATTCACGCAGATCAATAACCAATCGATATACTGGTGGAGCTTTTGGATCCGTTCTTTTAAGAATCGGAATTATCGGGGAATTACATACATTGGAGTCAGTTTCGACAACCACTCCTTGGGCAATAAGCTCGTCAATGATTTGCAGTAAAGCCACTACAGCATCTGGTGGTAACTTGTATTGTCGCATTCGTGGTAGTACCACTCCTGATTTCAGTGTAACTCGATATGGTGTAATGTGCATGCAACCAACATCAGTGGGGCCTTGTGCCCATAAATGTGTAGGTAAATTCTGCAGTCGGTGATCCATGTCTCTGGATACGTAGTGACCTTTAAAGTCACGTAAAAATAGTCGTATTCCTTCCGGAGAGCAACATATTATGGCTCCTAGAGCTTTCAATGTTTTTATACCTAACAAGTTTTCTGGACATGATTTAGTAAGCAATAAATCTGTAGTACGTGTTAATGGACCTACTGTAAGTGGAAGAGGTTGTGTTACGTCATTAATTATAGGTTTTCCTGAGAATCCAAGGGAAATATTTTGTGAGCCTGAGAGGGGTGCCCCTGGAACTTCACTGCGTCTTATAGTTGTTCTGCTTGCCCCTGTATCAAGTAAAAACTTGCTGTCTTCCCCTAATAGTTCACTATGTACATAAGGTCCCTCTTGGTCTACAGGAACCTCTATAAGGGGTAAGCCAACTTCCCTCTCTAGGCTATCTCATGAGTATCGTTGATAATCAGGATAATCTGTTTGTGCGTACTGATACATTTGTTGTGTTGTTGCTTGAGTTGCAGCGACAGGCTGCGCTTGTGGTGGTGCTACGATCTGTTGTGGAGCTGCCTGTTGCGGAGCTAATTGTTGCGGAGCTAACCTAGGTTGTGCCTGCTGAGGCAGTTGCTGTTGATTCTGATCCTGTCTAGGTGGACGTGGTCTCTCATGTGTTCTACCTGTGGCAATATTATGTTTCAGGACTGGACAATCGTGTATATAATGACCTGGTTGTTTACAGTAGTTGCATGTCCCTTTCGCAGGACTTGCGGAATCACCCTTTTGGTGACTATCGGCCGGAACTGATTGTGCAACAAGCATTTTCATTTTCGTATCTTTCATACGTCTTTGTTCGTGTTCTTGTTCTTCTCTAATTCTATTGTGGTGATATTGTAACATCTGTAGCATCTGTGATGGGGTATTACCTTGCCAGGTACTTTCGAATTTCAATACTCTATTCTTGACTTGTAGCAGAGAATTTTCAACTAATTTTGTCACAAACAGATGTGGATATGACTCACTACTGGCTTTTATACCACTATTTATACTAAAACATTTTTCAAATCGGGAATAGAAATCACTAGTGTCTTCATCTGGTTTTTGTTTACAGGCTGAGATTGCACCCCAGTCTTCCTTTTTCGTAGTTAATAAACGTGGCAGTACCTGTATTAGTAATCCTGCTAGTGCTGTAGTCTTATCCCCAAGCCCTGCTCCTGCAGCTCGGGCCTTTTCTTCGTTTTCTAATGCTGTCCAATCTATCTTTTGGTCTCCCACCTCCCCCATTCCTTTTCTTTGAGTTTCTCATAAACACCGGCTGGTAATAGGACTTTCAATATTTTCATAATGTCGGGGTAGGTATACTCTCCCATTAGTAACATGTCTTTTATCTCACGGTGGAAACCTGCTGGGTCCTTGTCATGGCTGGGTACTACTTTCTTCATTTCTAATAATTCCAGTTTAGTTATAGGCGTGTATACAAACACGCGTGTAAAATTATCACCGGCACCTCTAATTGGGTGCACCTCGCGTAACGGATTCTGTCTATCTATGTGATACATTTTTCTTCCCATAATGGGAACTGGAACGTGTTCTGGGCATACGAAATTTAAATATTGGTTTCGGGATTCTAGAATTTCCTTAATCAAATCAGTACCTGACCCTCTCCATATATTCGTGAGTAGTTCTGTCAATATGTCAGGTAAGGGTCCTGGATCGGAGTGTTGGCCTTTATATAATATAAGGAGGTGTTGAATCATGTATATACTAGCTAGACGCTGTTCATATGGGTCTAGATTCAGAAACGTGTGTGCAAGTACATCGTCATTGTATTCGCCGGGATTGTCAGCCCATTGTACTGCTGACCTGGCTAATTCTTGTTCGTCCATGGAATCGAGCACGTGGTATCCCCTTCGATCTCGGAGTAATTTATCAGCGGCTTGGAATAAGTGTTCAGGGGATTTTGCATTTAGCATAGGGTTTGGAAGATGTCTATTACATTCTGGACGTATTGGACGTATTGGGTCGTTAAAACCTCTGGTATTATTATGGGATCTTCCTCTACCTACATAAGCTATTGTATCTACTTGGTCTGATTCTTGCTCCTCCTCCTCTCTGTTTAGGTCAGCGGCGTCTACCTCCAATCTTTCTTCGTGTATTCGTTCTACTTCTTTGCGGATCTTTCGGTACATAGCTACTATACATAACAGTTTATCATGTCTCCCTTCTGATATATTCTTACCCCAAGTGACAAGTTTTTGCATTTCTTCCGTATTTACCCCTGGCCGGTCTTGATTTCTGATCACACAGTTTATGAGGAAACGTAACAGTTGTCCCTGTACCTCCGCTTTCTGGTACTCCATAGCTCTGCTAATACTTTCAGGACCTCGTCCTGACTGGACAAAGTGATATATATTTTCTAAATGTGTAGCCATACCTGGTAGCTTCGTTAAATATATTGCAGCTCGTCGAATACGTAATGATGACAGCAGCATTTCGTCCCGTTTACCGGGTACAGGATCATATCTACAATCTACTAGAAGTTCCTTGAGCATGTCGGGGGTTGCTAGTTTGGGCGTACGTTGGTGTGCTAATTCTCTAAGGGAAAATTTATCTCCTCTGGGTGGCGTAGAAAAAATGTCTGTCGTACCTCCTATAGCACCGTCTGGGGTGCTGGACGTGAAAGGATTTGTTGAAGGTGAGACAGCAACCGTCGTTGCGGGAAAAGCTGTAGAAACAGATGTGCTTGTCGGAATGTGTGTCGAAGCTTGTTGTTGTGGAGGTACAGACGGAGAATCTTGGCGATGCACATCATCGGCAAGCGGTCTATGTGGTGCGGTATTAGCATACTCGGGAGCTGTGTCATCTAAATAGGAGGAAAGGAAAACATCTTGTGCGGTTCTAGGATGCCCCTTGGGATGTGCTTTTATCGGAAACAATGGAGGTGGCAAGTCTTTTGGTATTTCCGGAGTAGCCTTAGGTAACCCTTCGGCCAGAAGTGGATACATACCGTTCATAAGGGCGTTTCTTTGTCTGTCTATTTGTTCTGATTTTACTCGGGTGCCTTCCTCAAGTAATAGATTTTCTCGGGTTTTATTTGAATTCTCCCTACCTTTCTCTTCCTGTCTGAGCGCTTTTTCTGTATGTCTATATGATTCTTTACGCCATAATTCAATGGCATCTTTTTGTGACTGTCTGGCTTTCTTTTTCCATAATTCTTCTTCTACTCTCATGATGCAATCTGCATCCCAGGTCCCCGCTGCGGGCCATCTCTGACTCTCTGGTAATTCTTTGGTGTAGTCCACCCATAAATCAAGAAATAATACGGCATCTAGGCCATGCTTATGATACATAAAGTACCCTGGAGTGTCCCTCGTTGGGATGGGAACAGCTTCTTCGAGTACTCCTTTTCTAGTTTTGATCTGTCTTAGTTTCGAGAAGAGCGGCATTTTTAGACCTTATTACTAGAACACACTTTATACAAGAAAACACAATAATGAACAGTCATTCACACCACAGTATATAGAACGTATTTAAAACATTTAACACTTAACAGTTTTACGAACAATGATAACTAATAGAAAACTAGTTACTGACATAATACTGACACTAGATAATACTTATTTATCTTATTTATATGCAAAACATATTATATATACTGCTAAACAGTACAGATACACTGCTAAAACAGTGCAGACCGGATTTGTGTACCCAAACCCGTCTTGACCGGCACAGACTATGTGCACGTTAAATGCCTCCCCGGTAATGGTACTCACCGGGTAGCTCGGAACGGAAGGCCTCGGAACGGAACTGAAACTGGACTGGACCGGACTGGACTCGGAACTTCGGAACCTGGCGGGTCTCTGTATACCTCGGATCTTGCTCTCTCAGCTAGGCTCTGGTCGGGATACTTCGCACTTCTCACCGCCTCGTCTGGGTGTTGATCGCAGCCTCAGTCGTCCCCGCTTGGCCGGAGGGAGATACAGGAAATCCTGCGGATACGCGTTTTTTGTCCGTTCAGCTGTGGCAGGAGACCGGGCCTGCAACGCACCGCCGGCGCGTGAGATGAGAAAGTGTCCCTGTTCGGGCGCCAATTTATGTGGTAAATATTTCGTTACCGGTACTATTTTTTATGCGGTAAAGTCTATTAAAAATAACTCAGTAAAATGAGAGGCAGAATCCGTGGTATTAGAGGTTTAAAAAGGCTTTATTCCTATACAAAGGAATACAATTTAAATTGTAGGCGTTCTATTCCATCACCACGAAAGTTCAGGAAGGAAGGGCATATATTATTGACAGGTAATCATTTTTATAGAAAAGGTATTACAGTAAAACAGATGCAGTAGGCGTATCAACTGATAAGAAAAATAAACTATGCATGCGTAACTAGAATAGGCGTAACTAGACAACGTCATCATACATGGTGTCATAAGTGGGTGGATCCATAAGAGAATCCTGCAATGTCAGCAGAAATATTTGGCAGAGATGCGTGCGCAGTCGCATGACGTGTGATTGACGTGCAACTAGAGGGAGAAAGGGACTTGACATTTAGCTCTACATGTGGAGACAAAAGTCTGGGGTTATGTCAACCTAATCCCAAATCATATCTAATATCCTATGTTTAAAGAACTGTGTTATCCAAAAAGAGAGGTCTCTTAGGATAGAATCTTATTCTATACTGACTATACTGACTAGTGCGTGTACAAGCGTCTAAGTGTCTACACTAAATGCGAGGGGGTAGGAATATTCCATGGTAACAGGGCTATGAATTACTTGCATGAGGACAGCGAGGCCTGGCCCCTTTGCACGGTAGCTGGAGGAATGTTTACCTAAACTGCTAGACAGGAATGCATCGGATGAGGGGCGGAGGAGATAATCTTGAAGGTGAAATACAGTTCTTGGCAGGCGACGGGCTGGATCAGGCACCGTTAGCCGCGCAGGGAGTGAGACAAAGTTCATGGTTACAGATGCAGGCTCAGACTGGAGCTTTCAGAGGCGGAAGACAGGAAAAGGCTTGATGACAGAATTCGGGCCTACTCGCCTGAATCTGTAAAAATGTGGAAAGTGAACCACATAAAGTCGGTGGCCTTTCATACTTAGAAAAGGAATATCTGACCCATTCATGGTGGATCTGAAAGAGGACATATTGACGGTGGACGCGCATATATTTGCGTCTTCAAAACTGGAGCAGGAGGGAACATACATGTACGTATAGCATGTACATGGAGCCGTTGGGGTCTACGATAGGGGACATAACTGATCACAAAATTCATATTTCCTCACAGGCCCAGGGTTAGGGTCGAGCTGAGGCCACGTGGCCTCGTGGCGCAGTGTCCAAGATGGCGGCTGATCCGGCCGGGGAGCCGGTAGTGGTTCGGCCCCATGATACATGGCTGTCCGGGGGCAGGAGTTCCGTTGGGAGACGGGGTGCGGGTTGCCCTTGTGGGTAACACCTGGGAGTCCGGGGCTTGGGCCTTGTCATGCGGGGAGGGAGCAAGCCCTTCATGTGGCCTGTCCAACATGCGTCCCCCCCAGCTGAAGGCGGGGAGAGTCACCCATCCTCTTGGGGACTCTCCTCGTCGAGGCGGAAAAAGCGTGACAGGCCATCTGCGTTGGCGTGGTCTTGGCCCGGTCAATGTTCTACAGTGAAGTCCATCCCCTGCAGGGAGATGGACCAGCGCAATAGTTTTGGGTTTTCCCCCGCATCTGCATTAGCCACTGCAGGGGTCGATGATCGGTTTGCACCCGGAAATGGGTACCGAAGAGATAGGGCCGGAGCTTTTTGAGGGCCCACACTACGGCGAAGGCCTCCCTCTCGATTGTGCTCCAGCGCTGTTCTCGGGCCAGGAGGCGTCTGCTGATGAAGGCCACCGGCTGGTCAAGACCCTCGGGGTTCAGCTGGGAGAGAACCGCCCCGATGCCGTGGTCGGAGGCGTCCGTTTGCACAATGAATTCCCGACTGTAATCGGGGGCCTGGAGCACAGGGGCGGTGCACAGGGCGGCTTTCAGCTTCTCGAAGGCCGCTTGACAGTCGGGGGTCCAGTTAATCTTCTTCGGGTGGTTTTTGGACGTGAGACCCGTGAGGGGCCCCACAATGCTGCCATAGTCCCTCACGAACCGCCGGTAGTAGCCGGTGAGTCCCAAGAAGGCTCGGACCTCGGTCTGCGTGACTGGGGGTTGCCAGGGCTGGATGGCAGCAATTTTGAGTTGCAGAGGGGCCACCAGACCGCTTCCCACCTGGTGTCCGAGGTAGGTCACGGACCCCTGACCAATTTGGCACTTGCCGGCCTGGATTGTGAGGCCGGCCCGCTGGAGGGCTTGCAGGACCTCTCGGAGGTGGTGGAGGTGGTCGGACCAGTGGCGGCTGTATACAGCGATGTCATCCAGGTAGGCGGCGCTGAACTCTTCGAGCCCCGCCAAGACCTGGTTCACTAGACGCTGAAAAGTAGCTGGGGCATTCTTCATGCCGAAGGGCATGACCTTGAAGTGGTAGTGGCCATCGGGGGTAGAAAAGGCGGACCGTTCTTGGGCCCGGGGTGTGAGACCGATCTGCCAGTAGCCCGCTGTCAGGTCGAAGATGCTGAGGTAGCGGGCAGCCCCCATGCGGTCGATCAATTCATCCGCTCGGGGGATGGGATGAGCGTCGGTCCTGGTGACAGCGTTCAAGCCCCGATAGTCGACGCAGAATCGGAGTTCAGGAGTGGTGCCGGGGGCAGCGGCTTTGGGGACCAGCACGACCGGGCTGGCCCAGGGGCTGTCCAAGGGCTCGATGACCCCGAGCGTGAGCATCTTGGACACTTCCTCTTGGATGCAGGCCCGCACCTGATCTGGTACGCGGTAGGTCCGTTGTCGGATAGGGGGACTGTCCCCAGTGTCCACGTCGTGCAGGCACCAGGGGGTGATCCCTGGGGTGAGGGAAAACAGAGTAGCAAACTGCAGCAGGAGGTCCCGGCAGCCCTGGCGTTGCTCTGGGGTGAGGGCATCGGAGAGCCGGACCCCGTCCACGGAACCGTCTTTCTCCTGAGTCGTCAGGAGATCAGGGAGAGGCTCGGAGTCTTCTTCCGCCCCACTGTCTGTAGCCATCAGGAGGCTGAGTTCCGAGCGCACAAAGTGGGGTTTGAGTCTGTTGGTGTGGAGGACCCGGAGGCGGTTCCGGGGAGACTCCATATCGATGAGATAGGTGACGGGGCTCTTGCGTTCGACCACTTTGAAGGGCCCCGTCCACTTGTCTTGCAAGGCACATGGTTCGGTGGGGGACATCACCCACACTTGTTGACCAGGTTCGAATTCGACGGAGGAGGCATTCTGATCGTACCATTTTTTCATGTCCTCCTGACTGGCCTCAAGATTCGCTTTTGCCATTTCCCTGAATCGCCGGGTCTGATTGCGTAGTGCCAGGAGGTACTTGAAGACGTCTGGAGGGGTCTTTAGGGGGGCCATCTCCCAACCTTCTTTGACTAGGCTGAGGGGCCCTCGCACAGGGTGCCCGTACAGGAGTTCGAAAGGGCTAAAACCGAGGGACTTCTGGGGAACTTCTCGATAGGCGAAAAGGAGGCACGGAAGTAGTACATCCCACTGGCGACGGAGGGGCTCTTCCAATCCCCCAATCATTCCCTTGAGTGTGCGGTTGAATCGCTTAACTAGTCCGTTCCCTTGAGGATGATAGGGGGTCGTGAATCGGTAGGTGACCCCGCACTGTTGCCAGAGGGACTTCATATATTTCGAGATAAAGTTTGTGCCTCGGTCGCTGACGACTTCTCGGGGGAAGCCCACCCGGGAGAAGATCCCCATTAGGGCCCGGCCGACCACCGGAGCTGTTATAGTTCGCAGGGGCACAGCCTCGGGGTAGCGGGTGGCGTGGTCCACCAGTACCAGGATGAACCGATGTCCTTGTGCTGTGCGGGGGTCCAGGGGCCCCACAATGTCTATTCCTACCCTCTCGAACGGGGTGGTGACCACTGGGAAGGGTTGCAGAGGTGCTTTGAGCTTGCGGCCGCTCTTCCCGCTGGCCTGGCACGTGGGGCAGGACCGGCAGTGGTTGAGGACGTCGTTTCGCATCCTCGGCCAGAAAAAGTGGGTCACCAGGCGACTGTAGGTTTTGTCCTGGCCCAGGTGTCCAGCCAGGGGGACATCGTGGGCCAAATTTAGCAGGAAGTCTCTGAAACGGAGGGGCACCACCAGCACTCGACTGGCCCCTAACTCCGCGATTCTTTGTTCACTGTATAACAGGTCGTTATCCCAATAGACCCAATGGGCTCCGGTGGAGTCCCCTGCGCTCTGGGCGATGGCTTGCTGGCGGAGTCCCTCGAGGGAGGGACAGGTCTTCTGCTCCTGGCGGAACTGTTCCTGGGTGGGCCCCCCTTCTTGATGCCACTGAGCCAGGCCGGGAAGGTCCTGGGGCTGGGCGACCCCTTCGGGGGTTGGCTCTGGGGGGGTCGGTATAGTCGGTGTCCTCTACTGGAGCGATCGGGGGAGGAGGTGCAGGCCATTCTGGTTCTTCTGGTCGGGGGATGGCACGGGCGGCCATGGACCGGGTGGTTACGCACGCCCAGTCCGGGAGGCCCAGCATCCCCAGGTGCTCTCTTCTTTCGACGGCGGCCCACGGGGAACTCTCAAGATCATTCCCCAGGAGACAGTCCACGGGGGCATCATCCCGGACCGTCACCTTCAACATGCCGGAGACCCCTCCCCATTCGAAGGGGACGCAGGCCATCCGACATAGACTCTCGGAATTGTCGGCTGAGCGGACGGGGCAGAGAATGTTCGGCAGGATCTGCTCTGGTTTTACCAGGTGACAGCGGACGGCCGTCACACTGGCCCCTGTGTCACGTAGGGCTTCGGCCCGGCGCCCATTAATGTTCACCCACTGGCTATATTTTCTGGTGTTGGCGGGTAGGGGAGCCCGCGGGACCATGTCCTTTCCCCCTAGGCACGCTAGAACCATGGCGGCCGGTTCCCACTCTTGTTGTGCCTGCTCATATTCTTCTTGTTCCTCGGAGATTTGTTCTCCCCCTAGGGCGGCGGCAACTACCTGGCGGGGTTTTGGCGTTTGGTTCTGCGGGCAGTTCGGGTCATTGGCGTAGTGGCCGGCTCGCTGGCATCGGTGACACGTGACGTTGGCTCGGAACCCCGGGCGCATCGGGGGGTTGCCCCGGCCGGCCGGGGGCGGGGTGCTGGCCGCGGGAGTGGCCGGGACGGTGTCTCTCCCTCGCCCCTGGCCTCCTCCTCCTCCTCGGGGACGGTGCTGACCTTGGTTGTTCCGGTCTTGCTCGTGTGGCCCTCTCCGGCCCACTCGGGTGCTTTCCCACCGGTCAGCTCCGGCGGCGAGTTGCCGTGGGTCAGTCAATTTACTGTCGAGGAGGTGCTGCCTGAGCTCGACGAAGCAGTTGTTAGACAGGTGCTCCCACACCATAAGGTTAAAAAGTTGCTCGTAGGTCGTTACGTGGCTTCCCTTGATCCAACCCTCGAAGGCTCGGCTGAAATAGTTGACATATTCCACCCAAGTTGTACCCGGGATCCGGGTGCAGTCTCGGAACCTCTGGCGGTACGTTTCGGGTGTGAGCCCATATCGGGTGAGGAGGGCAGCCTTCATGTGGTCATAGGATGACATCTGATGGTCTGGGAGCTGCAGTAGGGCATCGCGGCCTTCGTTGACGAACCTCCCCCATAGGCCGGCTCCCCAGTCACTCCGATCGATCCGGTGGGAGGTCATGGCGATCTCGTAGGCTTTGAACCACTGTTGTATGTCGTCCTCTCGGACATACTCTCGGACAACATCCTTGGGGATGTGGACTTTCTTTTCGGTTGCTCCCGGGGTGCGTGGTCGCTCAGGCACCTCCGGTTCTTTGTTCTGCTTCCGTAGTTCTATTTCTGCCAGTTTGCGCTCGTGTTCGAATGTTAGTCTTTTTTCTTCGAGCTCTCTCTGCCTCTGTTTTTCTTCCCGTTCTTCTCGGAGCCGCAGATGTTCTAGGTTCAGTTTTTGCTCGGCTAATTTTAGTTCACCGTCCATTTTGAGTCGTGCCATTTCCAACTCATGTAATCTGTTTTTTTCTCTTTCTTGGATCTCTTCCTGCGAGAGGCCTGTTCCTCGCTCCTCGGGAGCCGTGGCGTTCCTCTCCGATGCTGCACCGTTTTGGTCTGGGGATCCGGCGACCCCGGTTTCCGCCCACGACTCAATGGCGTGCTTAAAATCGTCTTTGGTACTCAGGCCGGTGGTAGCAATGCCTAGTTCCATGCAGAATTGTTTCAGTTCACGATGGCTATACTCTTCCAATTTATCCATCTGGAATTTCTCGGTGGATCCGCTCTCTTTGGTTGACATCGTGGTTTTGTCGTGGGGTGAGCTACTCTCTGTACGATTACGCGTTGATTCGGATCGCGCCGCTGGCCACCAATGTTAGACGGACCGGGAGGGTCGGCCGAGGACAAGGGGAGAGGTCTCCGGGGAGAGCCGTCTCCAGCGATCGTACAGATGAATAACTTCCCCCCCACAGATATACACCACACAAGGATAGGATTTAACGTTCTTTATAGGTGATTTCTCAAGGTACGATGAAATGGTACAAGGAGGTCTGGACTCAGGGGTCCCCTCGATTCTAGTCTCTTGGTTTGAGAAAAGGGGGTAGCGGGACAGTCTGGTTACCAATCTGGTAGCTGAGATGGTATGGTGGATAGCTCACAATCCTCGAGCTCGGTGTTCTAGCTTGGACGGGCCGCGGCAGCGCCAGCAATTGATGAATACAGGCCCCAGCTAGGCCCGCAGGACACAAGGGTTCGCTCTCCTGTAATGGAATCTATAAGGAAGTTGGCACGGAAACTGCAAAGTACAAAGACAGCATTTATTAACCCTTAGGGTGGTCCTACAATCCACACAACACTCTTCAGTATTGCATAGAGTAGCACAAAGAACTTACGTACATGGTCCCCTTTTATACACAATAGAGGGGCTCATAAGTGGGTGGATACAACATGAGGCCGAAGAACATTACCATTTATGGTCATTTTCGATACTGAATCAATATGTGGGCGGAGCTAACGCACTCCTTGAGCCCGCGAAAACATGGTCAAGCAAGGCTAACTGATAACAGATGTGGTCAAGTCTGGGCATGCGCCAGATGGACAAAGGAGCTATTATTAGACTGTTACTAGGCAGATTACAAGAGCAACTAACACAGAGGTTGGACTCTTCTCGTGGGGAACACGTGGAAGCATGACAATACAAAATGGAGTCCGAGCTTCAGTCAACATAACAGAGAAAACACGATCTATAAAAGGGGGATTAATGTCTTTAGTAAATGCTTAATCACATCGTTGTTTCAATTTACAACAGACGACCCTTTCAGCATTTACTGAAGACATCCGGTTTGTTAGGATAATCATCATATATGTCAATTGTCATCATTTCTTCAACTTCCTTAGCTAAACGTTTTTGGTGAGCAACATCGGCAATAGTTTTCTTATCAGGGATACAGAATGATACACATAATGAGCAGAGCAAGGGACCACATTGAACGCAGATACAGCACGAAAACAGAACCGCTACAATAATGCAGAGACCAGTTAGAACCTTCCATCCCCAGGCGGTAATTAACGCCCAAAACCATCCAGAAAAGGACCAAGCGCCGTTTTCTGTATGGATCTCAGCTGCAATTTTATGCAGTTTGTTGATGGCATTATAAACTGATGGCGTATGATCAGGGATAAACACACAACAGCTACTTCCAATAATTTTACATGCTCCTCCTCTGTCAGCTAGCATAACGTCTAATACCATACGATTCTGCAATGCAACAATTCTAGTAATCTGCAATTCCTCCGTAAGATTCCCAAGAGCAGCAGCAGTCTGATTTGTCACAGCTTCTACCACTCTTGTTAATCTTCGGATCTTCCTACTGTTCAGGGCAGCTCCAACAAAGAAAAACAGTCCTAAGTTGAAATCAATATACTGCTGCAGACTGGTGTCAGTCTGATCTACATCGTCAATTGATAAAGTACGTTTATACCTATTTACAGTCACATTATTCAATAATTTCAGATCCTTATGATAAGATGCGGGTGCTAGGAATACAGGAGGTAACAGAAATGATACATAGCATACCCCAGACCACCCAGCCGGCAGACGGTAATAACCTTTATTTCCACACACAAAGTACGTATTATGGGAGGCTAAGAAGGTACTATTGTTCAACCCATCAATATTCAGAACAGTAATGCAATCACTAACACCAACAGGGATGAAACCCACACTCTGGACACACAGGTCCCCCTGAGCTTGTGCTACTTGAATCACAAATTTGTCCTTTCCCACAGTGTCTCTTGTGTTCGTGAAGATGTAGGGAATGGATTCATTGTCGGTCGGTACTCTTCCCACTCCCAAATTGTCCCATTCGCTTGTGGATACCCATTTTTGTCTTGATGGCATTCTTTATTGAGTCTGAAGAGCAATCGTCCCACTGTCGGTTTCCGAGTGGCAAAAAGCAAAGTATACCATGCTCTACAAGAGCCATTATGAGAGAAAGGAAGTGGTATAAATGGCGTTCCTCCTTTCTTCTGATGAGCTGGCATCATCCCACATATCCAACAGTTCGTAGCATTCGTAGCAACGTGGGTATGATGCAGCATCTGGATGAAAGTGTTATTCAAGTAAGATTGTCGATGCTTCAACTCTTGATACGGTAATGTATAAAAGTAGTGCTCCTCGGGCACCGGAGTTGTCAACACAAGAATCTTCCGAGCGGGAGTTACATCCTCCACGAACCATGTGGTTATCCCAACAATGGCTACTGTCAACATGAACCCTAATGCACAAAGGATTTTCTTTTTCTCCATATCAAAGCAAAAATAAAACCCAATATCTTCCTGAAACTAAAAGTCTGTCAGAACTCTTCCCCTTGGGCAGCGGTTGATTTCTTCACCAGCGGGCCAAGACGGGTGTCGCTACACTAATGCAGGGCTGATCCCCCCCCCTTGCCTCATCGGCTCTCCGTTTCACTAACCCAAGGGCCGTTCTGACAGTATGTCCCGGTACGGGGAAACTCACTTCCTTGGTCGAAGATGATATCGCCTTCCTCCAGGAGTCGCGTGGTCCGGAAAGAGCTCCTCAGTGACGTTTGGCTCCGCAGCACGGCCTGTCTCTGCAGCCAAGATTTCTCGTTGATCGGTCAGCACGGCAGGTTCCACCAATCCGGGTGGCACCTTCCTACAGTGCAGAGAGTGGATCCAATTCTTTCGGTTGGAGACTCGCACAGCCGTCCTCGTTGCGAGGAGGACCTGCTCAGGGCCCACCCATCTCGGCTCCAAACTGTTCGTTCTGTCGAAGATTTTCACCATGACATGGTCACCAGGCCGGAGACCATGTCCTTCGCCGGTAGACCGATCAGGGAGCGCCTCCCGGACCTGTTGATGAATAGAAACCAAGTTATCCGTTAACTGTGCCAGATAATCGCTCATCATCACACAAGGTACATCATGCACAGCCTTAGGTTTTGGCGGACCCCAAATATTCATTGGGCGTCCGAAAACAATCTCATATGGCGTAAGGCCAGTTCGAGAGTGCGGTACTGATCTAATTGACAATAACGCCAGTGGCAGAGCGTCTGGCCAAGTCAAAGACGTCGAAGCTTGAATTTTGGCGATCTTAAGCTTCAGTGTACCATTATACTTCTCAACTAGGCCTGCAGACTGAGGGTGAAACACGGCGTGGAACTTCTGAGTGATGCCTAGGCCCTTCAAGACATACTTTATAACATCCGCTACAAAGTGAGGGCCATTATCACTCCACAGAAGTCTACAGACGCCATATCGAGGGAAGAACTCTTTCAGCAGCAGCTTCGCAGTAGTCATTGCAGTATTGTCTTTCGTAGGGTACGCTTCAACCCATTTGCTGAAAGCGCAGACCACTACTAGAACATACTTCAGATTATTACAGCGCTCCAGCTGGATGTAATCCATCTGCAGAACCTCAAAGGGTGCAGTGGGTGTCACAAATCCTCCCGCTGGAGTTCGAGTACCCTTTCCTGGGTTGTACCTCAGGCAGATCATACAGGTCTGCACCACCCTCTTCGCTGTGCTAGCAATCTCTGGATGCTCCCAGACTTGGGTAAGCAATTTCACAATTGCGGAAGCTCCAACATGTGCTAGCCCATGTGCCATCTGAACCATAGGTTGTACAAAAGCCGTGGGTAATTTCCATCTATCCATCTGCTTATTTCTCCAGCAGCCCTCGTCATCCAGTTCTCCCTCGCTAGCCCATTGTTCCCGCTCTTTGTCAGAAGCGGTCCTTTGCATTTCTCGCACTTCCTCCTTCGCATCATGCCATCTCTCCACCTGTGACTTCACTACATACATGGCAGTAGTACCGGGCTGCATAGCAGTCTCCCGTGCTACTCGATCCGCTAACGCATTCCCTTCTCCAACTTTATCAACCACTTTCCTATGGGCGCTACACTTAACGATGGCAATTTTCTTTGGGTATGTCAATGCGGTTAAAAGATTGTGAACTAACTCTCCATGCATTATCTGTACTCCATGTGACGTTAAAAACCCTCTCTCCTTCCAGAGCAGGCCAAAGTCATGCGCTACTCCGAAGGCATAGCGGCTATCTGTATAAACATTCACACATAGTCCTATACTGAGCTCACATGCTCGTGTTAATGCTATCAGTTCCGCTGCTTGAGCTGATTTCTGTGGTATGCGTGCTGTCTCCACTATCGTTTGTAATGTGGTAATTGCATATGCTGCTGAAGTCGTACCATCTGGTAGCTTCAGACAGGATCCATCCACCCACAGTTCTCCATCTACATCTGGAAAGGGCGTATCCTGGAGATCAATACGACCCTTTGTTTGTTCCTCAGTCACGAGAATACAATCATGCGCTTTCCGCGCCTCAGGCTGGGTTTCGGGGTATGGCAACAATGTTGCCGGGTTTAACGTTACGCACCTTTTCAACGTAATATGAGGAGCCAAAAGCGTCAACTCATATCCCGTTAAACGGGCGCTGGTCAAATGCTGCGTCTTCGTTTGATTCAGCAGGGCATCGACAGCATGGGGGACTAATACCAACAGCTTATGAGATAACACAATTCCCTCGCTTTGGCGTATTGACACAGCTGTCGCCGCAACCGAGCGAAAACACCCTGGTAATGCTCGGGCGACAGGATCAAGTACAGCCGAAAAATATGCACATGGGCGCTGCTTATCGCCGTGCATCTGCACTAAAACTGACAATGCACATCCATCTTTCTCATGCACATACAACGAAAAGGGTTTTGCATAATCAGGGGTCCCTAACACTGGTGCTGAACAAAGGGCCTGTCGTAGTTGCTGAAAAGCAGTATCACACTCATCTGACCAAGGGATTGGAATAGGCGTGTCCTTTGTCAAGAGGGCTAACAATGGCTTAGCTATGTGCGAAAACCCCAGTATCCACTGTCTACAAAAAGAAACAAGGCCCAAAAATGCACGCACATCCTTCTGTGTGGACGGTCTCGGTGTATCCAAAATTACTTGGATACGATCCGGTGTGAGTGCACGTCCCTCCTTGGACAAAAGGTGACCCAAATAAGTCACCTTTGGTCTACAGAATTGCAATTTCTTCCTAGATACCTTATGATTGTGGGACGCTAAAAAGGAAAGTAAGGATAACGTACTTTTTTCACACAACTCCAGGGTGTCAGCCGCCAGCAAGATGTCATCAACATATTGAATGAGGGCGACCCCCTCGAGCAGAACAAAAGAATCCAATTGTCTTTTCAAGGCCTGACTGTAAATGCTAGGGCTTTCTGTGTAGCCCTGGGGAATCCTACAAAAACGATAAGATCTATTATTTAATGTAAACCCAAAAAGATATCGGCTATCAGGGTGAATGGGAATGGAAAAGAAGGCATTTTTCAAATCAATCACTGAGAACATGGTCGCCGTAGGCGGGACCAAGGTAAGCAATGTCGTGATATCGGAAACCACTGGGTATTGAGGTATCACGATCTTGTTCACTTCTCTCAAATCAATTATAAACCGATAAACTCTGGCATCCGTATCCTTTTTCAGTATGGGAAGAATCGGACTGTTACAAATGTTGTAGGGGACTTCCTCGACTACCCCAACCGCTATCAAATCCTGCACTATCTGTATGAGAGCCTCCTCACCCTCCTGGGAAATACGGTACTGTGGGAGGCGTGGTAACACCGCCCCCTCCTGGACGCTAATGTGGACCGGTGGAATCACCATTTGTCCTACATCAGTATCCGAAGTTGCCCACAAAGCACGAGGGAGGGTAGATAACAGCGCATCCTCTGACATCGCACACATCCGTTCAGATCGGGGGTAATTGTCATTCAATATTACCCGCACCCCAGCAGGGGAGCAGCGGATAGTAGCCCTAAAATGCTTTAACATATCAAGACCCATAATATTGTCCGGTGTGTACGGGGCAAGCAGAAACGGACAGGGTGCAGAAAAGGAATCAACCTTAAACATGAGGGGCTGTGAAAGAGGGCTTCGGGAGAGTGTACCGTCAAACCCTACCGATGTGACCATTAAGCCGGATGGGGGAGCCCCCGGAACCAATTGCTTAGATAGCGCACTACGTGTCGCTCCTGTATCCACTAGGAACTGATCAGTAGAGCCCAAAACCTCAGCCGATACATAAGGGCCCTTCTGATCGACCGGCACCTCAACTGATTCTAACCCCCATCCAACGCATTCCTATGCATGCTGAGAGTCATGGTACCCCGACCGGTCAATCCCCGACGCCTGATACTGATGTTGGCGATCGAAAACATTTGATCTATCTCGGTGCTGCCCAGCAGAGTCAAAACGAGCCTGTTCGTTGGGATTCCCTCGAAAGTTCGAGAAACCCCCTCTACCTCGGGGGCCACCGTGGGTATGCCCCTGACGCGATGCATGCAACACCGGGCAGTCCCTAGCCCAATGACCCGATTGCTTACAATACGCACATTGATTCCTATTCAAATCAGACCGGCCCGAGGGAGGACCATAAGATCCTCCCCTACCTCTATTACTACCCCGTCGAGGCGGGCCATAGACTTGCGCCAACATCACCTTTGTTTTCAAATCTTTCGACTTCTTCTCCTCCTGGCCCTTTGCTTCTTGCTCCTGACGCTCATAATACTGGGCGATAGTCAGGAGGGCCGTCGGTGTAGCGGAGGACCAAGAACTTTCACTCGCTTTTAGACGGGCCGCAACTGCCGGCAGCAGATTAGCCACATATTTATCCGCAAAAAGGTGGCGTCCCGTATCGTCAGTAAGCGACTGTCCACTAAAATCATGAAACGTCTCCTCAAAGCGCGTAAAGAAGTCCGCAACTGACTCGTCAACTTTCTGTTTACATGCAGCTAACATATTCCAGTCAATCTTTTTAGGGGGGATAATGGTCTTCAACTTAGCCACAATAGCAGCAGGGAGATCTAAAATATTCTGGGGCGGTTTCTGCGCAGGCTTCCTCTCCCTATCCTCATCCTCCAGTTCAGACCATCGAGCCTTAAAAGTGGCAGCATCATCTACCTTTCGCACAGATCGCCACATATCTGGTGGTAGAATAAGCCCAAAGAACAAATCTATATCTGCCAAAGTCATAACGCAAGAATTCAAGGCCCCCTCAACTTCTTCATAGAAGGCCGCTGGATTCTTGCGGGGGTCGGGCAGCGCATTCTTCAATGCCATAACATCAGCCCTATGCCATGGAGTGTAAACCCAATTATACACAAAATATCCCTTAGCATCGGCGGAGGTAATGTCCGAGCTAGTCCCCGCTCCTTTAGGAGGAACATACAAAGGCGCCGCCTCTCGCATTGGCTTAACATGCACTATGTCATCCTTATCTGACTGGGAGGTGGATGAGTGGCCCTCTGCTGTGCACGAATCCGACTGCTTCTCCTCCCCTGCTCGCTGGCGCGCTTTCTCTTTAAAGACCAGCACCTCGTCCCGCAAGGCGAACAGCCGCCGAGCCGTATCTGGAGCCTTAGAAAAAGAGAAAACACCATTACGCAATGCTTTAGCATCCGATGACACTTCGTCGGGCTCAAAAACACCAGAACGTTTCCGGAAAGCATCAATCACTTCCTCCGCGAAATGACCCAGAAAATACAATTTATCTCTCTCCTGCCACGGCCCCCAAGTATGGAATAATTCCTCTATGGATATCTTGCCCTTAAGTGCACGGAAGGAAAATTGCCGAAGCTCAGCCCTTTGTTCGGCTGATAACATGGACCGCGTATCTACCTTACCCGGACCCGGGACAGAATCTTGCGGCCTCGGAGCAGATGCGCCGACATAAGGGGGCGGAGAACGATCTAGTAAATAAAAATCATCATCAGGATTATTAAGGACAGGATAAAGTGGCTGCCGAACAGCGTATTGACCCGAAACTTGTAGCCTACGCTCCTTCTCTTGCCTGCCCGTCTGCTCTCTGTCCTCCCGACGCTTCGCTTCCTGTGCTCGCACATGATCATTCTTCCGTTGTTCCTTATCAAACAGCGCTTTCTCGCGCTTCTCTCGCTCACACACCTCCTTCACCCACAACCGTACACACTCAAACATATCCTGACGAGCACGCCGCTTACACATACACTGTTCCACATACTCAATCTTACGTATATCAAACGATCCATACAAAGGCCATCGCAACTCAGGATCTTTTTTTGTATATTTCCTCCATACTGTGCTGTACATTATGGAAGAAAGACCATGCTTCACATACATATCCCTATTAGGAGTCCCCTCTGGGGGAGCTGGAGCAGATTCCTCGAGGTTCAACCGGTTCCCAAAACAGCAACACCACTTACGGAGTGCGCTGAAAGCAGGCATGCTCAGAAATAATGCAAAATATGCAATATTATAGAAAAATGGCACTTAATCGTTGCGCCGTTCAAAGTTACACAGCTCCGGAGAAATCTCTCCACATTACCTGCCTATATGTGTTGCAACGCATATATATTCACAAAGACAAATACAAAATATGACTAGTCATCACAAATCAAACTCAAATAGCCAGATCAGGCTTCAAAAACTCGGAGCAAGTACCGTACACCGGTTCTTACCAATCAAGAGTCCAGATTCCAACTGCCAAGCTCCACAATCGCCCAAACGGCTTTCACGGCAAGACCGACAGAAGAGGTCTCAGTCGAGGACCGGCGCCACCCAGACGGTCAGCTCGGAAGGGAAGGAAGAAAAACCTCGGGATGCCAGGGCTAAGACGCCGCTGGCAGTGATCACGTCCCCGGCCAAATTCCTCACCTTCGTCGCGACCAGTCCTTCGAGCATCTGAGTCGCCGATGAGCCCCACGTGACGGGCGCCAATTGATGAATACAGGCCCCAGCTAGGCCCGCAGAACACAAGGGTTCGCTCTCCTGTAATGGAATCTATAAGGAAGTTGGCACGGAAACTGCAAAGTACAAAGACAGCATTTATTAACCCTTAAGGGTGGTCCTACAATCCACACAACACTCTTCAGTATTGCATAGAGTAGCACAAAGAACTTACGTACATGGTCCCCTTTTATACACAATAGAGGGGCTCATAAGTGGGTGGATACAACATGAGGCCGAAGAACATTACCATTTATGGTCATTTTCGATACTGAATCAATATGTGGGCGGAGCTAACGCACTCCTTGAGCCCGCGAAAACATGGTCAAGCAAGGCTAACTGATAACAGATGTGGTCAAGTCTGGGCATGCGCCAGATGGACAAAGGAGCTATTATTAGACTGTTACTAGGCAGATTACAAGAGCAACTAACACAGAGGTTGGACTCTTCTCGTGGGGAACACGTGGAAGCATGACAATACAAAATGGAGTCCGAGCTTCAGTCAACATAACAGAGAAAACACGATCTATAAAAGGGGGATTAATGTCTTTAGTAAATGCTTAATCACATCGTTGTTTCAATTTACAACACAGGTCCCAGTGAAGGTGGTCGTTACACGGTCCGCGGCAGCGCCAGCAGGTCCCGATGAAGGTGGTCGTTACACGGTCCGCGGCAGCGCCAGCAGGTCCCGATGAAGGTGGTCGTTACAACGGTCCGCGGCAGCGCCAGCAGGTCCCGACGAGGATGGATGATGCCGAAGGCCGCGGCAGCGCCAGCAGGCAGGACGATATTTCACAAGGCAGGGCTACGGCAGTGCCAGTAGTCCGTCAAGGCTGAGTTCTTCTCGGTGTCTCTCGACTCCAGGATACAACTGCCTTCCTGCTCTGGAGCTGCCCTAGTTATAGGTCTGGCGCCCTTTGATGTCCGGACCCTCGCACTTGGAGGTCGGGGGGTCCGGGATGAGGGAGTCCAGACACCCAGCAGGGGGTGGAGCCAGCGCCTGGGGGAGCTGGAGGGCGATCGGCACCTGGCGGGGGAGAGCCATCGACACTTCTTTCTCCCATTGACCTGCCAAGTGGTCCGTTCACCTCCTGGGTGGATGGTGGTGCCGGGATGTCGGGGCCGGGCCAGGCCCAGGGTTAGGGTCGAGCTGAGGCCACGCGGCCTCGTGGCGCAGTGTCCAAGATGGCGGCTGATCCGGCCGGGGGAGCCGGTAGTGGTTCGGCCCCATGATACATGGCTGTCCGGGGGCAGGAGTTCCGTTGGGAGACGGGGTGCGGGTTGCCCTTGTGGGTAACACCTGGGAGTCCGGGGCTTGGGCCTTGTCATGCGGGGAGGGAGCAAGCCCTTCATGTGGCCTGTCCAACAGCACATAAGTTACACTTCAAAATAGACAGTAAAGTAGCAAAAATACACATTAAGCCCTAGGGCCGAGCCAAACCATATACAAAAAAATGGTATAAGAACCATGACTTAACTAGACACTAGCAAAAGACACACAATTGATGGACAGAATGCAGAACAAATCAAAACATTCACCCCCAGTCAAGAGATCTGGGTTAAATCCATCATTCTTTTGCTCACCATGCCACCCCAGTTTAGACCTGGCCATATGCAGATCAGTCTTGACCCTGTGCCTCATGGGAACAGTCCAGCCCGAACTGCCAAGCCAGGTCCTCCCTGGACTGGAAACAAGCATCCTAGGACCGGTTTCGGGGTTTCACCCCTCTTCAGCCAGGATAGCTTGATTCCAGTGGCACAGTGAGCCCAGGACCCACGTCTGGAAACTAATGCGGAATATTTATATTTACTCAGGTGATAACGGTGGATATTTACATGCTCCGGCTTGGGACTATAACTGCCAGTGCAGGTGGGCGGTGGTCGCTGGTTGTCATATTAGAGATGTGATAGACTTGTTAAAATCATATGGTGACCTTTCAAGTTTTCCCTACAGGAGAGACCTAGGACATGCCGCTTAGTTTTAAGGTCACGCTTCACAGGGTTTAAATGATGGGGCAATTTGACAAATATATTATCTTGCCCCACAAGTATGATGGACAATTCAACTG
This sequence comes from Triturus cristatus, assembly GCF_964204655.1. Taxonomy (NCBI): domain Eukaryota; kingdom Metazoa; phylum Chordata; class Amphibia; order Caudata; family Salamandridae; genus Triturus; species Triturus cristatus. The sequence continues at coordinate 3,382,239 of NC_140591.1, forward strand.
CGCAGTATGTCGTATGCTAACGTTAACTTTGCATGTATATTATTGGAAACATTACGTTTGGATAATGAAGTGATGTGTTGGACTACTGTGGGATACTGAAGCAACGTCTGAAACAAGTCAATCAAACGGGTTTTGTGAGAAAATGCGCATGGGTTTCCACTGACATGTCACAAATGGTATTGGAATATGTTAACAATACACCTATGTCACCAGAAAATGGGTGTGGGACTGATTTGGAATGACATGTAGCATTACAATTGGAATTGTTTTCTGTTTTTTAGCCCTGACAAAGTCGTAGGGTTACGCCCTTTGACGGCCAAACACGTGTTGGCTAAGGCTTAAAAGAAGAGGCCAGTGGGCCGAAAACAATAAACCCACAGAAATAATACTGTTGTTGATTACATACTGTACTATCATTTAAATTGTTGGCGTGTGCTTAAGGCTGTATGATCATAGCTTTCTTGAGAGTCCTCATGAAACGTTCTAAGCGCCCATTGGCCTGTGGCCAAAGAGGTGTGCTCTTCTGATGCTTCACATTAAAATGCTGAGAATATCCATCCTAACAGTACTTTGTGTACACTGTGGCATTATGCGGCCCTTGCAGGCCACTCATTTACAGCGCACTGATCCCTCGAACTGGAACATGACCTGAACAGCTGGAAACACATGCCTCTCTTGCCTGAAATGACCCATGTGCCTGCATAAAGACAATGCTAGCACATATAGTTCTCTCAGTGGGGACTCCCCCTGCTTGCACCGAGTATGAATTTTAAGCTCCCATACCATAAGTGGCATGGTATAGTAAAAAAGTGCTTTTGTAAAGAATTCCATATCCAAGAACAAGTTGTGAGCAGAAGTGCTAATAAAACCTCTCTAGAGCAGTGGTATCATCCAAATGAGATTGCGCTTCTCAGTGGGCTGGGCGCTGGGTCGCCCTCCTCGAACATACCTAATGTCAAGACGACATCCCCACCCTTGTTGTGAGCATACAAACAGAGTACAAGCACACAGGCCAGACGCCCACGCCTCCCTCCTACAAAAAAAAATGTAGATCACCTAACACCCCTACAGGAGGGCAAGAAAACCAGAAAACATTCAGAGGTCACGATAACCCCATAACATGTACCCAGCATTCTTTTTCCCTGGCAGTGGTTGACTAGAAGCACTTCCAAATGAAAGCATACTGTTACCCCTCCTGGTCTGAGAAAAGCGAATAAGAACAGGGACATCTTAAGGATTTTGGGGGCCCGGGGCCGAACGTATTTTGGAGCCCCTGTTCAGAACAGCTTTGAATTTATGACCCAATCTCAGCTATTTCATGCCCTCTTTGCATAGGCACACGTGTCTATATTCTAAAGCTCTTACATTGTATATTCAGGGATAGTGAGGTTAGTGTTGGGCACGCAGCACCTCCGCTCCGACCTTTGCTTTCACCTGCAGTGGAGCAGAGAGTGGCGTCATAACTTAAACCCTTCCAATTCCACCCCGCTGTTCGCCGTCCTTTTTCCCCAGCACCCCACTCCCCCTGCTACCTGCCATGGGCGGCAATCTGAGGGATAGCCCCGGGCGGCAAAAGCTCTAGCTGCGCCACTGGTGTACCTCAGGTACTAGGAATCAATTTAGAGAGGAAGCAGCTAAGCTGGGGTCCTGAATAGCAGGGCCCCAGCCAGACTAAAGTCGAAAAACAGTGAAACAGCAAAAAGTGGGGGTTATCCATAAGAAGCAGATCCTACTCTCCTACAGTCATTCATTCCCAGGAAACCAAGGAGGTGAGGCATGGTCTCAGCAAGGTAGCCGAGATAGTGCTGTGAAGACGCTGAGAGTCAGTCACCCTGGGGAACCAAGGAGGTGAGGCATGGTCTTATCAAGGAAGCTGAGATAGTGCTGTGAAGACGCTGATAGTCACTCTTCCCTGGGGAACCAAGGAGGTGAGGCATGGTCTTATCAAGGAAGCTGAGATAGTGCTGTGAAGATGCTGATAGTCACTCATCCCTGGGGAACCAAGGAGGTGAGGCATGGTCTTATCAAGGTAGCCGAGATAGTGCTGTGAAGATGCTGATAGTCACTCATCCCTGGGGAACCAAGGAGGTGAGGCATGGTCTTATCAAGGAAGCTGAGATAGTGCTGTGAAGACGCTGATAGTCACTCATCCCTGGGGAACCAAGGAGGTGAGGCATGGTCTTATCAAGGAAGCCGAGATAGTGCTGTGAAGACGCTGATAGTCAGTCATCCCTGGGGGACCAAAGAGGTGAGGCATGGTCTTATCAAGGAAGCTGAGATAGGGCTGTGAAGACGCTGAGAGTCAGTCACCCTGGGAAACCAAGGAGGTGAGGCATGGTCTTATCAAGGAAGCTGAGATAGTGCTGTGAAGACGCTGATAGTCACTCATCCCTGGGGAACCAAGGAGGTGAGGCATGGTCTTATCAAGGAAGCTGAGATAGTGCTGTGAAGACGCTGATAGTCACTCATCCCTGGGGAACCAAGGAGGTGAGGCATGGTCTTATCAAGGAAGCCGAGATAGTGCTGTGAAGATGCTGATAGTCAGTCATCCCTGGGGGACCAAAGAGGTGAGGCATGGTCTTATCAAGGAAGCTGAGATAGTGCTGTGAAGACGCTGAGAGTCAGTCACCCTGGGAAACCAAGGAGGTGAGGCATGGTCTTATCAAGGAAGCTGAGATAGTGCTGTGAAGACGCTGAGAGTCAGTCACCCCTGGGGAACCAAGGAGGTGAGGCATGGTCTTATCAAGGTAGCTGAGATAGTGCAGTGAAGACGCTGATAGTCACTCATCCCTGGGGAACCAAGGAGGTGAGGCATGGTCTTATCAAGGTAGCTGAGATAGTGCTGTGAAGACGCTGAGAGTCAGTCACCCTGGGAAACCAAGGTGGTGATGCATGGTCTTATCAAGGTAGCTGAGATAGTGCTGTGAAGACGCTGAGAGTCAGTCATCCCTGGGGAACCAAGGAGGTGAGGCATGGTCTTATCAAGGTAGCCGAGATAGTGCTGTGAAGACGCTGATAGTCACTCATCCCTGGGGAACCAAAGAGGTGAGGCATGGTCTTATCAAGGAAGCTGAGATAGTGCTGTGAAGACGCTGAGAGTCACTCATCCCTGGGGAACCAAAGAGGTGAGGCATGGTCTTATCAAGGAAGCTGAGATAGTGCTGTGAAGACGCTGATAGTCAGTCATCCCTGGGGAACCAAAGAGGTGAGGCATGGTCTTATCAAGGAAGCTGAGATAGTGCTGTGAAGACGCTGAGAGTCACTCATCCCTGGGGAACCAAAGAGGTGAGGCATGGTCTTATCAAGGTAGCCGAGATAGTGCTGTGAAGACGCTGATAGTCAGTCATCCCTGGGGGACCAAAGAGGTGAGGCATGGTCTTATCAAGGAAGCTGAGATAGGGCTGTGAAGACGCTGATAGTCAGTCATCCCTGGGAACCAAGGAGGTGAGGCATGGTCTTATCAAGGAAGCTGAGATAGTGCTGTGAAGACGCTGATAGTCACTCATCCCTGGGGAACCAAGGAGGTGAGGCATGGTCTTATCAAGGAAGCTGAGATAGTGCTGTGAAGACGCTGATAGTCACTCATCCCTGGGAAACCAAGGTGGTGATGCATGGTCTTATCAAGGTAGCTGAGATAGTGCTGTGAAGACGCTGAGAGTCAGTCACCCCTGGGGAACCAAGGAGGTGAGGCATGGTCTTATCAAGGTAGCCGAGATAGTGCTGTGAAGACGCTGATAGTCACTCATCCCTGGGGAACCAAGGAGGTGAGGCATGGTCTTATCAGGGTAGCTGAGATAGTGCTGTGAAGACGCTGATAGTCACTCATCCCTGGGGAACCAAGGAGGTGAGGCATGGTCTTATCAAGGAAGCTGAGATAGTGCTGTGAAGACGCTGATAGTCACTCATCCCTGGGGAACCAAGGAGGTGAGGCATGGTCTTATCAAGGAAGCTGAGATAGTGCTGGAAGACGCTGATAGTCACTCATCCCTGGGGAACCAAGGAGGTGAGGCATGGTCTTATCAAGGAAGCTGAGATAGTGCTGTGAAGACGCTGATAGTCAGTCATCCCTGGGGAACCAAAGAGGTGAGGCATGGTCTTATCAAGGAAGCTGAGATAGTGCTGTGAAGACGCTGATAGTCACTCATCCCTGGGGAACCAAAGAGGTGAGGCATGGTCTTATCAAGGTAGCTGAGATAGTGCTGTGAAGACGCTGAGAGTCAGTCATCCCTGGGGAACCAAGGAGGTGAGGCATGGTCTTATCAAGGTAGCTGAGATAGTGCTGTGAAGACGCTGAGAGTCAGTCACCCTGGGAAACCAAGGAGGTGAGGCATGGTCTTATCAAGGAAGCTGAGATAGTGCTGTGAAGACGCTGAGAGTCACTCATGTCTTTGCAGACCAAGATTGCGAGAAGAGTGTGACAATATTATTACAGGTGTTTCCAATGTCCTGCCCGTTGCATGTCTTGTACTTGTTTATGCCGCCTTCTTGTTGGTATGTCCCCTTTGGGATCTTGGTGTTAAAAGAGAAGCTGTGAAGTCAGCCCCTGGGCTGGGTCCCTGATGCTTGGCAGTGCAGGGAGCGTCTCCTTTATACTAAAGGAGCTACGTCACTTATTCGTCACCTATTCAAACTGTCCAGGTGTTTCCTCTTCATTCATTGGTCTAAGGCCTTCACATGGAGCGCCTGCCCCGGGCCTTGCCACACTGGGGTTTGGTGCCCTTTGCCTACACACCCCTACTATGGGTAAAAAGAAGATGTGTCTGGTTTTAGGGTGCAGGCTGTACCTCACTCTCATCTCCCCACTGCGCTCTAGCTGGGTTTGTGCGTTACAAACGCCTTTACACACTGTGACGGACGCACACCAGGGACCATGGGGGCGGTTGTCCTCTGCGTTGTAAGTCGCGTGTCGTAGGTGTGCACCAGTGACCCATGCCTGCGACACAGGCTCCTCTGGGCCCTGCTCGGAGCTGCTGGCTGCTTCTTGGTTCAACAAGTCCCTCAGACTCCGCTTCGGATGTTGGGTGGGCCCCGGTGGCTCCCGCGGACAGTGCCTGCAGCCCGTGCTGTACTTGTTTGTGGGGGGTGTAATATCGTGACGTCAGGCCGTCACGACTACGCGACTTGCGTGCTATACCACGTGACATACATTCAATAAAGTTAAGGGCCACGTCGACGTACGCCAGTTCGGGCGACGGAGACCAAACCCTGCAGTAACAGCTAAGAGTGTCTCCTGTAATTCTTTTAGCCCCCACTCACCTGCACCCGGTAAAACGACCCCGATAGTGTCGGCGCTGATCCTGCGCCCGACACAACAGGGGGTGCATCACAGCTGTATTATGAGAACGCCACCCAAAGTACACAAACACCCCAGGATGGGCTGGAGAAGAGGGGGTGAGAGGCCCTTATTCCTTTCTGTGTGTCTCTAGACACGTCTAACCCGCTGATGCCCCCCATGCTCTGGTGACAGGTCTCTGTAGCTGTAGGACTGTCTTCACAATGATGGCATGAAGCGGTGTGTGGGTCAAACTGAGTTTAATATCCATAGATCACCAGGCACTCAAGGAAGAAAACACGAAGCAGCTGAGGCCAGGCAAGAAAAGCCTTTCAACGCCCAAGTCACCATAGACCAAAGCTGCATTCCACATTCCAACAATTCCATAAACAAGCACAGCTTAACACAAATACACCACAGTAGGAAGCCGTTGTTTTCAAGGAGTGTTTATGTTAGCCCTTAAGAGGAGATTATGGTATTTGCATCTGAAAGGCTATCTCGGCCTATCACTCACTGGGAGGTTTAACCCATGATTCCCCGCACAGCCAAAGGCAGGAACCCAGGAACTCAGTTTTATTTTGCATTTTACGAGTGTCCTTTGGCGCTGAGGCAGAGGAAACCACCATCTATGTTGTTTTCATCCAGCAGCGTGTTGCATTCTGGAGCTGCAGTTTTGCTTTTAGCAGTTTTATTATGTGATCAAAACCGCAGCATGCTAAGGGCTGTTGTTGAATAAAAAGCAGGAATTCGCTGGATCTGTTCCGCATGTCACGGATCCACTTGTCAGCTATTTTTTTTTTACTTTACAAAGTTGTCGGCTCCATTTAAAAAACTGCTTGTTGTGTGTGCAAAACCAAAGGTAAACTCTGCTCGCATATTTTACCAGGGTTCACTCCTTCTCTCACGTCATGCACTAAAACAAGCATTGTCAATGTGGCTTTTGTTTTACTAGGTGGAGTAAAAGCTTTATTACCAAGCTTCACAACGCAATAAAGGTACAGCATGGCCTGTCGTGGCGCAGGCTTCCCTCACACAAATAATAAGTTAAGGACAGGAAGGAGGTGGCAACCGAAAGAGCATCACGCCATTCTTTCGCACGTACAGGACAGGTGCAACACAAGCAGCAGACCCCCCAGGGAGTGTGTGAGAGGCATAAATAGATATAAACATACAGGAAGTGCAAAACTCCTACAGGAAATCGCTAAACCTGTTCTTACTTTGTTGAGAATTACCATACACTCCCGTAGGATGATGAATTGTCGCCTCCCCAGTGTGGCATGTTTTATCGATGGGTTCCATTTGCTGGAAAGGATGCAGGTCGAAGAAAGGAATTGCCCAGGGTCACACAGTTTGGCCAAGCTGGAAAGCTGTGATTGCAATCATCAGTGTCTCCGGGCCACTGCGCGCAACTACCTTTGCCCTGGGTCAAATAAAAGCTTCTGACTGACCAAGGCGTGCTATGCAAGTGAATTCAAAATATCCTTTTTTATAGCATAGAGCAACAGCAGTGGAATCACCCATCTTCACAGAATAGCTGCCCCTCGGGCAGAAACAGTGCAAGCTTCAGAGATGTTTTTAAGGTGTGGGCCAAATGGGCAATACCCCAGGACCTCCCCCGTTCAAGGCAGGGCAGACTAGTGCAATCTTCCATCTCTCATGGAAAACAGTAAATGGAGGTTTCCAATCCCCGCAGAACGGATCAAGCAGGACAGACAAGTGCAAGCTTCCCTCTCTCACAGAAGGCAGTAAAGTAATCTTCCAATCCCTGCAGAACGGATCCAGCGGGGCAGATTAGTGCAAGCTTCCCTCTCTAACAGAAGGCAGTAAAGTATTTTTCCAATCCCCGCAGAATGGATCTAGCAGGGCTGTTGGACTTGGCCCTTCTGGCCGGTTCACCCCGAAACTTTTTGCTTAATACTGTGACTTGGTGTAGTGATTTTATTGACTTCTGCGCACTTTACCGCTGTGTCCCAGGGTAAAGTGCGTGCGTGTAGTGAGGTTGGCCTGCCCGCCCATAGGAATGCCTGGGGGAATGTGTGTGTCCCTGGTAGTTCCTGATGCGTGGGGTGTGCAGGCCCGAGTTTGGTATGTGCGGACTCGTGTGATTGAGTGTTGCGCGATGATGTGTGCGGCGTGCATGTACCTAGTGTGGAAGTGCCACTTCTAGAAGTGGGCACTTCAGTGTGCAGTATGAAATGTGTGGCTTGTCTGGCGATTGGCTGGTGGAGGTCATGTGACGGACTAGGGAAATCCCCAGAGTCAGGAGGAGTCACCCAGTGGTGAATGGGGAGTTAGCATGTTGATGGCTGGGGAGGAGTGTACCTGGGTCCTGAATAGGACAGGGCTTTCCCCACACAATGCTGGCGCCGGCCCCTGTGGTGCGTCTAATGACCCTAGCCCTGCCAGTGAATAGGGAGAGGGGCTGAGCAAAACAAAGTGCTCAGGAACCTGTTGGAACTGGTTCGCCCCTTCCCTGCACCTTAGACAAAGCCTTGTACTGTATAAAAAGGGGCTGTGTACCCTTACATGGGGTGTTCTCTTGCAGGATCATCTGGAGGGGGCCTGCTGCTGCTAGGCGCCAGGAGAGACCGCCACTGGGGACTGCCTCCCTGCTGGAGGGCCCTGTGTGCTGGCTCTGGGCCCAGTCTTTGCCCCCCTGCCTTTTGAAGACTTTATTACTGGACTCTTGCTTGCAGCGCCTGGAAGCGCTCTGATTTGCTATATAGCGCTAGGAGCGCTTGATTTCATGCCTGGCGCTTCTAGCGCGCTCCGGTGTCACCTCGTGGCCAACGAGGGAATCCCCGGCGTAGGGATTCCCCCCCCTCGTGTGCCGGATCGAGCGGTTGCCCACCCCGCATTGTGTGCTCGTTGGCGGGTGCCCACCCCGCTTAATTGATTATTTAGTTGGCGGGTGCCCACCCCGCTTATTTATGGTGTTTACGAGGGAGCCTACCCCTCTTATCGCCGGGAAAATCACCGCCGTGGCCCCGGGGAAGACAGGAAGTCAGGCGTCCCCTGGGGGGCGTGTCGCGGGACGGAAGCCTCGTTCTACAACCAGGAAGCGGACGGGAGCCTACCCCGCGCTCCTGGGATCCTGACCGCGAGGGAGGAGAGAAGCGGACGGGAGCCTACCCCGCGCTTCGGTGAGACATGCGTCTGCTTCCCTAGCAGGGCTCCCGAGTGGTGAGAGCCCTGCGAAGTCCAGAAGAGCAGCGCCGCCGTGACCGGAGCCGCAGTCCCGGTGAGTGGGGGCCGTGTGGGGCAGCAGTGTGGAAGAGTCCCCCGTGTGGGACTCCAACGGAAAGGGGCATAGTGGTGTCTGTCTGCATTGAGTCCCCCCGTGCGGGACTCCCACGACCGGGGGCATTTGGACAGAGCCCCGTGAGGCTCAAGAAGGGGCATGAGTATCTAGAGCGCTAGACGCTCCAACGTGCGGGGCATTGCTTCTCGAGCCCCGTGAGGCTCCAACGAGGCGCTAAAAGTACCGGGCGGCCCCGGAAGGCAGTGGGCCGCCCCCACGTGGTTGGGGGTATTGTCTGGTGTTCAGAGCGCCCGGAGCGCTCCAACGAAGGGGCCAAATATTTGTGTAGAGCCCGCGAGGCTCTAGGGGGCGCTTCAATTGTTTTAAGAGCCCAGAGGGGCTCCACGAGAGCGAGAGATTTGCGTTGGAGGGCACAGTGGTGCCCACGCTCAGTTCTACAGCTGCCCAGCACTTAGTGGGCAGCTGCAACGTTTAGGTGGGGATAATTTACATTCTGGCTGGCGCAGCTGGCGCAGCTTGACTGAACGCAGGGCGTCCTAGCCCCTTCCAGGCCAGTTGGCCCATGGACTGCCACAGGTGGTGGCTCATGTGGAGTTTTGCGCTAATGTTCCTACCTGCACCTCTGAATGTGTGTTGATGCATCATGTGCCTTGTTCTTACACCGCTGAATGTTTTTATGCATCATGTGTTTTCCTTCCCTACACCTCTGAATGTGATGCATCATGTGTAACGTTCTATTACCCCTACAGGTATTGTGATACTTAGGTGGTTGTTTGCTTTCTCCTAGTACAGGTGGTGCTAGTGAGGTTCCAGTCCCCTGCGTGACAGTTTCCTAAGGTAGTTAGGGTTGCGTAGGTGGTACTTACCTGATACCAGTAAGTACTGGTTGTGTGCTATACATATTATTTTTGTGCTACGTTCTAAAAAGTGCTAATTCCGGACAGTGGTCCAGGTGGCCCTGTCCCCTGTACATATAATCCCTTGTAAATTCTGCCCGTGCCTGTTGGCACAGTGTAAAGTGTGTGTTTTTATCTAATGTGTTGTGTATAATACAGAGGCTATTTTTATAGAATACCTTGTGTGGAGTTTCCTTTGTGGTGGGCCTTGGGTGTTGTTGCTGGGTGCGCGCGCAAACGCTTTACACATCGCCTCAGAGATAAGCCTGACTGCTCGTGCCAAGCTACCAAGGGGGTGAGCAGGGGTTATCTTTGGCGTGTAACTTCCTTGCCCTGACTAGAGTGGTGGTTTCTGCCTGACTTTGGCGCAAGCCTTAGCCAACCAGAAATAGCCAGTTCTAACAAGGGCAGACTAGTGCAAGCTTCCCCTCTCACAGAAGGCTGTAAATGGAACCTTCCAATCCCCGCAGAACCGAACCAGCCTGGCAGACTACTGTAAGCATTCCCATCTCACGGAAGGCAGTAAATGGAGCCTTCCTATCCCCACAGAACAGATCCATCGGGGAAGACTAGTGCAAGCTTCCCCCTCTCATGGAAAGCAGTAAATGGAACTTTCCAATCCCTGCAGAATGGATCCAGACTGGCAGACTACGGAAAGCATCCCCCTCTCACGGTAGGCAGTAAATGAAACCTTCCAATCCCTGCAGAACAGATCCATCAGGGAAGACTAGTGCAAGCTTCCCCCTCTCATGGAAAGCAGTAAATGGAACTTTCCAATCCCTGCAGAATGGATCCAGACTGGCAGACTACTGTAAGCATCCCCCTTTCACGGAAGGCAGTAAATGAAACCTTCCAATCCCCACAGAACAGATCCATCAGGGAAGACTAGTGCAAGCTTCCCCCTCTCATGGAAAGCAGTAAATGGAACTTTCCAATCCCTGCAGAATGGATCCAGACTGGCAGACTACTGTAAGCATCCCCCTCTCACGGAAGGCAGTAAATGAAACCTTCCAATCCCCACAGAACAGATCCATCGGGGAAGACTAGTGCAAGCTTCCCCCTTTCATGGAAAGCAGTAAATGGAACTTTCCAATCCCTGCAGAATGGATCCAGACTGGCAGACTACGGAAAGCATCCCCCTCTCACGGAAGGCAGTAAATGAAACCTTCCAATCCCTGCAGGACAGATCTATCAGGGAAGACTAGTGCAAGCTTCCCCCTCTCACGAATGGCAGTAAATGGAACCTTCCAATCCTGACAGAACAGATCCATCAGGGAAGACTAGTGCAAGCTTCCCCCTCTCACGGAAGGCAGTAAATGGAACCTTCCAATCCCGGCAGAACAGATCCATCAGGGAAGACTAGTGCAAGCTTCCCCCTCTCACGGAAGGGAGTAAATGGAGCCTTCCAATCCCCGCAGAACGGATTCAGCAGGGCATATTAGTGTAGTGCAAGCTTCCCTCGCTCACAGAAGGCAGTAAGTGCCATCTTTCATTTCCTCAGCAGAGATCCATCATTGCAGAGATTTTTTAAAATTTGTATTTATCATTTTGCATCACAAACAGTACATACTAAAGAAGAAAAAAAAGAATAGGAAAAACAACATCCCATGTCATGGAAAAGGATCTCGTTCAGCAAAAGGACCATCCAATATAAAGCCATAATCACAAGAGGGTGTAACATGTCCGGAGGTGGGAAAATCTCATAAACAATCATGGGTTCTACAGTGTGTCTTTGGGTACGAGGAACACTCTAAGGTGGCAGTGGTGTTATGATGATAATTCGTTATATGCCAGTGGTGGTAAGCTCATACTGTTCACGTTGTTGTAAATAAGTGTGAAATGGTTGCCAGATGTCCTTTGGGCGGGAGGAAGGTGCCAGCAGCGAAGCATAGATTTTGTTAGTAATGCCACAGAAGGTAAGGCTTCTAATCCACTCTGCCACATTTGGGAGGCGTTTACTTCCCAAGTGTGGAGCTATTTCACGCTTTGCAAGCAGTAGTGCCATTGCCGTAAACCTACGGACCCCCTTTGGAATATCTCGGACATGACCCAATAGTGCAAGGAGGGGATCGGGTGTAATAGTGAATCTGACATTAAGGAGAGCTGGGGAAAGATGGCTATCCAATAATCTCCGCTATGGGTGCCTGTCCAAGTGAGATGCGCAAAGACGGCGTCTTCGGAGTGACATTTAGGGCATGCGGAGGATCGAGGTGGGTCCAGTACTGGAACTAAGGGGTAGCATATGTGCACCTACGGAACTTGAAGTGTATCAGTTTATGTCTGTGATTGGGGGAGACGAGTTTAGTTTGTTGACAGCAATAATACCAAATTTTATCCATCAAAGGGCTTTGTAATTCCAATAGGTCCTGGATGCGACTGTCCCTGGCTGAGAGCAGAGCATGGCAGGTGCAGTAGAGCATAGAACAAGACGCCCCCCATCTGTACCAGTGATCAGTGTGGTCAGTGGGATGAATTCCTCATGGGTCAAGGGCAGGGTGGGATTTGAGCACGCAGGGTGCTGTGCATCGAGGGCATCCCAAAGTGATCCACAGGTGTTGCCGCAGCAAAGCGCGCATCCTCAGTGTTTGAACGCGCAAGGCCACCTGGGAAAGGATCCCCGAACATGCGCAGTGAATACTAGAGGGTTCTTCACAAGGGACTCCAGGCTTGGGGGTAGCCATTGATTTTCAGCGAGTGGTAGCGAAGGACAACATAGAAGGTCTCCACTCAGTATTTGAAGGAGGTTTCCCAGGCCCGGCAGGTGGTCGACGGGGTTTGAACATCTGTAGAGGCAAGGGGGGTCCCTTGGGGGAAGGAGAGAGCGTAGCGGGAATCCTCCTGCCTGGTTGTGCTTGGGTTTGTCATATGTAAGACATGCGTCCCGATAATACCAATGGTGCGCTTATTGGCATTGCGCCACTAGGTAATAAAGGTGGAGGTGCGGCACCCCAAATCCACCATGCTCACATGGGACTACTAAGGTCTCCCATCCCACGTGAGGTCTGAGGCCTGCTCGGACCAATCTTAGAAGAAGACTCCGAAGCGTGATGAAAAAAGCCTTGGTGAGGTGAATGGGGATTTTAAGAACTAAATATAAAAACGGGGAGGACCGCCATTTTAATAATGGCGGTGCGGCCAGCTATGGAGAGAGAGAGACGTATCCAACTCTTCATTTGAGTCGTCAAGCGCTCGACCGCCAGTCCGTAGTTCAACCGAAGGACCTGTTCTTTATCAAGGTGGACATGGATGCCCAGATACTTGACTGTGTCGTCACACCGATTCAAAGGGTATTTACATACCTCTGGTGTCGTCGCATCAGTGAGTGGAAACGTTCTGATCTTCCCCAGTTTATTTGAAGGCCTGTAAAAAGGCCAATTCTTAGAATCTCGTGAGCAATGGGAGTCAAGTTATCCGCTGGTGACGCACAGACAGCAGAATGTCGTCAGCTTATAACGAGAGGAGCAGAGGTCCACTGGAGAGCTGCAGGCTCAACCGAGGTGCTTTTCCTGTAAATGCCGAACCAGGGGGGCCATGGCCATATTAAAAAACAAAGGGGATATCAGACATCCTTGTCTCGTTCCCCTAGCTATGGTGAATGGGGCAGTGAGTGAGCCATTGACCCAAATGCGAGCCGAGGGCTGTGAGTAAAGCAACATAATGAGAGATGTGAACCACCGGGGTATGCCCAACTTCTGAAGCGTTGCAAGCACGAAAGGACACTCCAATAAATCAAAGGCCTTCTCTGCGTCAAGAAATGCTGCTTCAGCAGGGACCTTGGGAGAGATTCTATTAAGGACCGAAAACAACGTACGTAGATTTAAAGATGGAAGCAGGAGGGAAAGCCGCGTCACCAATATTTTGGCTAGATTTTCATTATCAAAATTTAACAGTGAAAACGGTCGGCAGGATTGGCAATAGAGTGGGTCCTTACCGGGTGTCAATAACAGTGTGATCACTGCCTCTCAAAGAGTGGGGGGCAAGACACTGGTGTCAAGTGACTCGGCATACATGGCTGCTAGATGTGGCGCAAGAAGATGTTTGTAGGCCTTATAGAAAACACCCATGAGGCCATCAAGTCCAGGTGCCTTGGATCCGTCCAGGGAATCTATAGTGTTGATCACATCTGATTGGTTCACTGGGGAACTTTTGTAGCGGTGTGGTGAGCCAAACCATAGCTATTTCAGAGAGATAGTCGGCCATGTCCTCAGCTGCACCCGAAGAGCGAGAGGTGTATAAACAGCTATAGTACCGTGTAAGCTCAGTTAGCACAGCGCCATTGTCAGTGACACGTGTCCCGTTATCAAGCAGGAGCTCAGGGATATAGCCCCAGCTCCTCAGTGGGTGGAGCTGGCAGGCCAGCGCGCGGTCCGGGTGTTCACCCTCACTGTAGCGCCTATCCCTGGCATATTTTCCAAGTGGGCCACCTCTCGGTCAGCCAAGTCACAAAATTTGTCCTTCAGAGATGCAAGGAGCAGTAATTGTGGGCTGTCATGTTGCTGTATAGCAAAGTCGTCAAGTTCTCGCAGGGCTCTCTCGGCCTGTGAGAGCGAACCCCGTGTGTTACGCAAAATACCAGCAAGTTTAGAAATACATGTGCCTCAAATGTGAAGAGGTGTGGCCCCGCGGCCCAGGCGACTGACGCCGGAATCTGGGGATCACGGTTCGATCCCAGGCGCCGGCAGCAGATTAGCCGAGCACCATGTTGTTAAAGATTACGGGGATCTGTTAGCATGCGCTGAAAGCCATTTTGTATTTGGCAGCCATTTTAGTTAGCTATGTGCTGGCCATTTGCTTTCTCCCTCTTCCAGAGCCTCGCACATGCTCAGAACGGCCTAGCTAGTAGAATACACCTGCTCCTAGTATAGAACTGTCTGGCTGTTCTAACTGATGTCAGCAACTTATTACTCCTACTTGTTGACTGTGCATTTTCTGTATGACCATCTATTTGTGTAACTCTTCTCATGTGTACTTGTACCGCCTTCTTTTGAGCCCCTGTGTGGGTATATAAGGCCCCTGTTCTCTGTACTCCTTAGAATGCCTCCTACAGTGACTTGAGATTACTGTGTGACGCAATCTCCCTCATCTGAGGTTAATAAAAAGATGTATTCTATATTACAGCTTCTGTGCCAATCTTTTCTTTGCTGTTGGTTTAAAAGGACCAGGTGTATCCGTGAAACCCCTGAGAAAGTTTTGATTTCTTCAATGTGACTCTGGGCAATAGCTTGAGTAATCTTCCAGACGGCTCACAGCACCCAGAGACCCTTACGGGTGATTGTTCGCGCTTTACAAATGTGGATTATTTCAGATGTAGGCCTTAAAAGCCTCACAGAGGTTGGCCTCTGTTGTCACTGATCTGACAATGGTTTCAAAGTACTCGCCTATGTGAGGAAATTCGATTTTCGATCTCGCTTGTATTTAGCCACCATTTTGTGTCCCACCGCCATTTCGTGTTGCCCTCACTCAGGCAGCACAATGAACGAAGTTTTTCTGCTGATCTTACTGCGACATGTCAAATAACCTTCTGCCTCTGTTTACGAAACTAATGTCAGGGACTGGCTGAATCCATTAACCCTCGTCTGGTTTGACTAAACCCTGTCTCGACAGTCTGTTGGTTCGCACCATTCTTTCCTGACTTTATCTTATCTTCTGGCCTTCGCTATTCTCTACTTGTATTCTCTCATTTCACAACTGTCCTCCAAAGCATACAAATCTCCTGCCACCTGCAAGTTGAGTTGTAGACACGACCACTGATTAACTTGTGGGGAGGGGTGACAAAAACAGTTGGAAGAGAGGTTTATTTGGGTTACTTGATATCTTGTTTTTAAACTTTTCTCATTGGTTATATCTTGTTTTCAAACTCTTCTCATTGGATAATCATGTATGTATTGGGAGTGTTCTTGGTGAATCTATGCGCTATAAAAGATTGTGCGCCACGGAGTAAAGTGGCAGTCTCCTAAGAACATACCGGGTGTACTTCTGGGACAACTGTACTTAGCTGCAGCTAATAAATCTGATCTTCTACGCTCAACAGAGTGTCCTGTGTCTCTGTTCAACAAAGCAGGTGAACTCAGGAGATTAAGGCGTACCCTGCGCCGCCAGGCCCATAAGGCGCTGGTTCTTCAAATGGTGCCCTCTGTGAGGCGGCTTCAGAGGTAGCGGTTTTGCCTGAAGGTCGTGAGGAACCCCGCAAGAAAATTCTGGAGGAATCGCGAACCACATCAAGCGACCCCTGTATGTCAAAGTGGTCCGAAGGTCTTTTTCAGCGCGGTTTCTCCTTCCTGACGGCTGCTGACGACTGCTGCCCTGACTGCCGCCTTGCTTTGGCCCCCTTTTTGGTGATGTATGGTATCGCGAGACGATAGACGGGCCTCTGTTGGCGTAAGAAGACACTTAGTTAAGTATTGGTGGGTAGCTTCCACTATTTTGTTTGATTTGGGTCTTTGATTCGGCTATTGCAAAAGCCGAAGCCGAGGGGTAAGTACAGTTTGTGCTATATTATTTGATTTAACCCCTTGATGTTTGTGAACAGTCCAGTGAAATAACGATGCCTGGTCTGACTAAGTTTAGAAAGTTTTGTTGTTTTGGTTGTGAAAGGGATTCCTGGCTGGAGGACTCTTGTCCAATTCCTCCGGTTGGAACTCCCACTTATGAGCTTTATTCTAAACATGGTGTTGGCCCCATTGCCTTTAATGAGGCATGGATCCGATACACGAAGCTTTGAGCCTGACATATTAGATAATTTGGAAGCAATTTTGTTTAAAAGAAAAGCCCGGCCGGCAATGTTTGACTCTTTCCGCCTTTGGCGCAAGGAAGCCAAACAGAAAAAAATAAGACAAGCAAAAAGAGATAGGAAGGAAAAGGGCATGACTGTTATACAGGCTGCCCAGCAGTTTAAAGATAATGAGAATGATTATACAATTGAGGTTTTAGATAGACAACATCATATGGCAGGACATATAGCAGTCTGTTGGGCTGTTTTTTTTTTGCAGTCTTTTGGAACACTATTAAGAAGCGTTTCTTGTAAATATGACTTGCAACTAGTATTTACAAATGGTTTAGTTTAAGTACAGTCTGTGGGCTGTCCTTTGTTTCAGTCTTAAGTGTTGATCTGTGGGTTAAAATGTGTGTTTCTGTGGGTTAAATGTATGTGTCCTGAGTGTTTGACCCCTTTCTGTTTATGTCTGAAATGAGCTCGATGTGTGTTTGTGGTTTTTCTTGATGTTTTCAGTCTGTTAAGCAAAATGTCAGTTAACTAATATTAAGTAGAAATTAAATAAAAATCCGGAAATGAACCATGTGATATGCTAAATAGCTATATGTTGCTATATAATTTATAGAGTAAGCAATTATGCACATGTACAAACTGTTAAATGCTTAAAAAAAAAAAAAAAAAATCACATTCACTAGGAATACAATGGCCTCAAAAACGAAATTGTGTGTTTTGTAGAAAAATAAACTTATAGTATTTTTTACCTACATACATTGTATTAGATATTAACAGGCAATCACTTCAGCTGAAGTACATTTTTGCTGAACTCAAACGCAACACGCATTGATATGTCTTAGTTTGAAAAAGACTGCCACGTGCTCATGTTACAACACTGAGAGACAAGCTTTTATTGTCAGCTAAGCAAGCAGCTCTAATAGACAGGAATGTTTACTCAGCCAGGACTTCGCTCTCAGTTGAACACGGGTGAAACTCTGTATTTCAAAATGTTGTTTTAAAAAGGTTCCAAAACTAAGGTTCATTATTTTGTATTACAGGAAGACATTTCAATTAAGGGTTTCCTCTCTTTAAGCATTTTTATAAAAATATTCTTGGATCTAATGTTAAAATAATTGTTCTGTTAAAAAAAAAAAGAAGTGGCGCAAAAATTTGTCATGTTTTAAATTAGGCTTCTGTGCTCAATGAATGCGTTTAAAATGATAGGCAAGGGATGCAGCTTGCTTTTATATGTGAAATTATCAAAAATGATTGGATTTATCAAAAATAATTATTAATTATGAAAAAGAATTATTACAAAAAAGTGCTTCTAAATTCGTTTTTTAATATTTATAAAGCTTAATACTCATACTGTGACCTCCTAGCATTATAATTTAATTTAAGTTGTGTTGTACTGCATAGTGAGGACATTTGTAAATGGAATTTCACTTGGCGCAGGCTTAAAAAACTCATATTTCTAAAGGATTTGCAAGAGATATGTCTAATATCCAATATCTGCAATCTGTAAAGAACATTCTGAGGATGATTAATATATAGCACAATTATAGGATATTTATTTTTAAGTGCCCCAAATATCAAAGTCGAAATTGGGTAAAATAGACTATTTAACAGCATTCTTGCCCTTTACATTAGCTTTAAAGTGCCTTAGGCTTCAGTAAATGCATACATTCAGGTATAATACAAATTTGCAGGTTGTTCCCATTTGGGGTTGCTTTTAATGTCTCAGTGAGCCAATGTGCCCAGTGCAGAGGTTTGGGTTTAATATCAAGATTGAAGGTTCTAACTCTAGCTGGACCTACTGAGACGTTCATTAATTTAAGGTTGATGAACTGAGTACCGTTGCATAGGGTAGTAACAAACATTTGTTCTAAAACTAGTATGTTATGTTATTATGTTCTGTGAGTTATTCACAGTAAATGTTTTAATAATTTAAGAATAGAAATAAATTGTAGCCCCTAAAAGAAGTAATATATATAACATGTGTTTTTAAAAAAGGGTTAATTATTGCAGGTTAGGAAGAGTTAGGAAGGTTTTTTTTGTCTGTGACAAGCTTCAGGGCTGAGGAGCGCAGAGCGCGAGGCAGATTTTGACCTTGAGGTCAGTAAGGTGGGAGTTAGAAGTGAGTGTAAATAGATGGAGAAACCATTGCTTGGAAAAGCTCCTCTGACAAGAAGACATTAATGCTTGCACACTATAGGAACCTTGAAAAGTGGTGGGGGCCAGGAGTGCTCGCAGTGGCTGGTTCCGCGCTGAGGTGCTATTTTTAGCTTTTCTGATAAGATAGGACAGCCGAGAATCGTTACGGAGCCCTGTCTGTTCCCATATTGTTCAAACAAAAAAAAAGGGGGTGCTGAGAAGAAAATGATACATTGGTACTTCTGCTTTTGAAAAATAATGTCCACGTAGTTGCCTTCATTTAACAAATGTGGCATTAGCCTCAGACAAAAAGTAAGATGAAGCTCTTTCTTAGAATTTTGTGGGCTACATGCCTAGGTAAAAACGATCAGCAAATTAAGATTCATTTTTCACAGGAGGAATTGTGGCGCAAGGGAACACAGAGTGTCTGTGAAAATGTTTTCCTTTTAGACAGTTAAAATTAAGGTGGCTTAACATGCTTACATGTTTTAGTCATTGCAAAGTTGACAAGATGGTTACAGTTAAGTACCACTAGTTTTTTTTTTTTTTTTTTGTGTTTTGTTAATGTGTGTTATGTTTTGTCTCCTGATTAAAAGTTATAGTTGATATTTTTGTGTGTTATGTGAAGTGTTTTTCTTTTCTGTGTTGTGTATTTTTTTTGCTTCTGCCCACAGATCATCCATGGATTGTTCTGGGTGGTTCGAGGGCTGACAAGACTACAGTTGGACACGTGAGTTGGTTTGACGAAGATGTCAGTTGTGAAGGAATAATGGTGAAATGAGCGCCCTGAATGGCTATAGGCAGGAAATCAGGGTGAGAGAAGACTAGAAAGGACTAAGAATGTTACAGTAGGTGAAGAGGAGTAGTGCAAAAAGCAGGGGTTAACAGCCAACGAAACAGCAATGGTCCATATCATGAGGTGGTGGAACGAGTGTTCCATATGTCCCTGTGGGACCTAATCAATGTGCAAATTGCAAAAAGGAGGGTGCTGTCAGCTGTGTGTTGAAACAGATGTGTTTTTGCATAACTTCTTTGGAAACAAATGTTTGTGTTTATTTTTGTGCATTTTGTCTTTCTATGAATTGTTCCTGCTGGTCCTGTGTGTCAGAAGCGACACAGTCA
The DNA here is from genome assembly GCF_964204655.1 of Triturus cristatus. Lineage (NCBI taxonomy): Eukaryota > Metazoa > Chordata > Amphibia > Caudata > Salamandridae > Triturus > Triturus cristatus. Next base: position 3,401,651 of record NC_140591.1, read on the forward strand.
GTTGTTTTGACAGCCGGTCACCAGCTGTCAAAAGAGGGGAGTAAGAAAATGGAATATTATTTTTGAGCCTGACAAATTAAGCAGGCCAGAATATTAGTTGCTGGGTTGCAGGTTCATTGTGCATAAAGTGCATGACATAGTGTTGTGCGTCACAGTTCATTTACATATGATATTGAAATTTGTCTATGCTTTCTGTGCTTGGTATACAGCAAGTATACCTGATGGCTTGGCATGTGTGTTTTTATTTTATGCACGTTTTTAGGTCTCGACCTTGCTATCGCGTAAGCGATCGCAAAGCGAGACTATTGTGGGGTTTTAAAAATGCTCCCAAAAAGCGGATTGCATGGCTAGCACGCGCACAATCACGCGCATCGTGCCGCCATGCAATCCGCCTTTTGGGAGCACTTCAAAGGGTCCGCTCCCCCGCCTGGAATGCGCTCCCCCGCCCACGCCAAGCTCGCGCGCCACGCTCCGCCGGGCTTGTCTTGTTTTGGATTGCCTCTCAGATGGTGAGTACATTCTAAACTTCAGAGAAGGTCAAATGAGCGCTTTCAGTTTGGTGCCCTTTCATGTGGCTGCTGGCCGCTTTTGTTTACTTCTTCACTGCCTGCTTTGAACTTAGCATATCTCCCCTTTAGGTATGCTTGCCGGCTGCATTTGTTTGTTTATGCATGTTGCCGGGGCGCATTATAGCCAGATGAATGCATCCGGTGGCACATGCTATACACTAACTTTCAATAGATCTGTTAGCGGCAGCATTTTGCTATTTTGCACCCCCTCGAGAGCCTTTCCTCCGCACAACCAGGCGACCTTACCCGTCATTGGTTACTGTCAGATACATTACTGCTGGCACAGGATGATGGAAGCAAACCATGTTTCTCTTTTTTCGTTCTTTCCTTTCTTTTATCGCATTGCTTGCTGATTTTTTTTTTAACGTTTTCTTTGGTAAAGGTACTCTTCGCATTTTCGTTGCCTGCGTTCTGCATTTCAATTGGTGCACCGTGTTCACATACACAGCTACACATTTATAGCTCTCTGCTTTGAGTCTGTTACTGCAAACCAGTGAATATTTGAAGTACTACGAGTCTATATTTCAAAAATATGTGGATCAATAAACATTCACTCATATCTTCCACCCCAAAAATCACTAGTTGAAGACTGTGTTCGGAAGTTATCTACTCTTATGCCATTGATCTTTCTCATCAAAATTCACAATAAAAATACATTTAATTAAAAATATTCTTAAAATTAATTATGCTATTGCAGCCAAATTTGCTTTGCCAGCACACTACAGTATATAAATCATGTTACCTTAATGTGCTGAAAGCTAGAAAGCTTGAGTACATATAATTTGCTGCGTATTCGTGTTTGCCCTTAGCAAGAAAACGCATGAAGGCCCCAATTGGAACTTATTTGTTTAGTCCAACAGATAGCTTTCAGCGCAATTACCACTAAGGTAAAGTCAGTAAACACTGTGTTTTGGGACAACTGTTTCTCAATAGCGGGGAGGCTCAAATCACCTCATGTGTGAAACTAAATGCGCAGTATGTGCAAATAAAAAACAGGAAAATGCTCTGTAATTTTTCCCCATGCATAAGGGTATTGATTACAAATACACTCATTAATAATGATATGACTTATTATTATCTTATTCAACGGGAGCCAATCCCAGGAATATCTCTATATGTTGTTATTTTTGTTGTTATTGTTGTTGGTACATGGGGAAAGACGGAGAGAACATTATGCACTTCACATATAGCACCACCCACCCATCTTCCTACTAGCTGACTTCGTCTGTCTGCATACTTTGCTGCAACTGCATTATGTAAAAACATGCATACAAAACAAACTCTTGGTGAACATATTTATAAAACTGTTTATAAACAATTTAAATAGCCTCAATTTTTTTTATTACAGAAGCATTTTCTTTATTTTTCATTCCTATGCCTCTTTATTTTTACCCTCACCCCATGCTTCTTCTTGCCCACCAACATTTTATATAAAATATGCAATTTGCATTTATTTTTCACTGCTAAAACTTTCCATAGTTATATGCAATTAAATGTACAAAAGATTACCAAAATAATTTTTCTCTTAATCATACTGCTTAAAGTTTCTTATTCTATATACGTTTAGGTCAGTTGGTTTGTTCTGGTTTTCAATTTGTGCGCCGTGTGAGAAACATCAGAGCAAAATAACAAATACAAACAAACACAATTAATGATTTATTTATTTGCATTTTCAACCAGTACAAAAACAACTGGCATGTCACAAATAGTCTTCCACGTACCCGCAACACCCCCCACCCACAATGAATGAATTTGTAACACAGCAAGCAGTTGCATCATACTTGATATAGCAGACGCCGCAAAGGTATATGCTATTCATCAAGGCCGCTTATCACCCATTTGTTATTGCGTCTTGATGCAGTGTTAAATGATGTGGCTGCCCAGCTATAGAGCAGTGTATGCACTACAGGGGCATAGCTTCCATTGGTGCAGCAGGTGCAGTATCACCGGGGCTCAGATGCCTTAAAGGTACATTGAATACGGATTAAAGCTGTGCAGCCATAGTTCTCATGTCCTCCTTTGCACTCACTGGTTGCGCTACTAGTGCACTGTTTCATTTATACTTGTGAATTCATGCTCAAAGGCAAGACTTCAGAGCTCTTCCGCGTCACACACTGTCTGGGATAGAGCAAGTGTCTGCTTCTCTTGCTATCTTAATCCATATGCTCTTAGGAAGGAACATTGGATTCTATATAGACACAGACATGCATTACATTATTAACATATACAAAGTTATTTGGTGTCAATGTTGTATACACTCCACTTTTGCTTATAGTTATAACCAATAAAAGTATTCCATAACTGCTTAGTCGATCATCATGTTAGCAAAATAGTGCCACAACCCTAGAAAGAGTGACTCAGCAATTCCAGAATACATTTATTGGCTGAAGGGAGAGGCAGATAGTTCAAAACACAACTCTACTTCAATGCAATAAATCATGTGTAGTAGATGAGCAGGCATTCAGGCTAACCACTGACTGTGTGCTTGAATTATTTTTATTCATCTTATTTTAGCAGGATAGTCTGATAATTTGTCATAGATCTTACTGGACCTAAATTAGACTCCCCAGCTTTAGCGTTGTTTATCTCGCCCTCCTACTTTTAAAACGCACGGCCTGGCATCATGGTCCCGGCCTTCCTATAGCTGCTGCTGCCCTCTGTCTCCTAGCTCAACAAGCATTTGCAATGCAAAAGGTCTTGGATTTGAAAACGTTTGAGCTATCGGCATTGTAAATGGCAATGCCTTTTATTTATGTGTTTTGAAAACCTGCAAGCAGTGCGTAAACATGCACTTTGTACTTATAGTTATGACTAGCAAAGCTGGCAGTAACTGCGCCTCTTTTACTGCCGACCTTGCTTCTCGTAAGTAAGTACAAAGTGCGTGTTTAAGCACCGCTTGCAAGTTTTCAAAACACATTAATAAAAGGCATTGTCATTGTTGTATCCTCTATATTTGTTATTATTTCTTAGTGTGTATTCCTGTGGAATATCTTGGTTCCTTGGCAACCGGTTTCTCTCTGGTCATAGTTCTGGAATGTTTACTGACCAGAGACGAGCTTTTGCTGAGGAGAGTGGGGACCGGTGTCTTCTAGGGGTTGTTGATGTTACTCAATAAACCTACTTACAATCTCTTTGAATGGAGTCTTCTCTTCCCAAAAGTCATTTACAATGCCAATACCTCAACCTCTCGCCAATGCGAGACCTATTGCATTGCAAATGCTTGTTTTGTTTTTGCGTTGTGTTTACGCTTTTGCTTTTAATACTGTTATAAGCTCCCCTGTGTTGTGAGGGAATGGTCATGACGATGCCCATCACTACGTAACTGTTGGTTGGACTTGTTCTGGTTACTAAATTTCACAGATATGATATTTCATGCTGTGAATATGACAGACAACACTTCACCAGTGCATGTCTATTTGGCTATAATGGTATTGAAAAAAAACAAAAACCAAAAGAGATATACAGGATTAAAAGTGTGTCACCTGCAGTTAGTCATGCTACTGCTCCTTCCTTTAAGGGACGAGCAGCCTAGATTGATGTTCCCTGATTAGACCCTAAGGATGAACTATAAATCTGTGGCTCTTGCTAAAGGTGACCTAACTTTCCTTGTGATATTGCCCTTCTACATGTAGTCATAAGAGACTCCAAGAGTTTCTTATTTGCTGTCCTGAGTAGCAGGATTGTGATTTTAAGTGGGTATAGTGCCCCCTCCGGACAGGTGACTAGGGAAAGGAAAAATTGTAGATCAGACACCAGAGACCTGAGAATTATTAGACTAGGGTGACAGGTATTCTCAGTGATCATGAGGAGATATTGTTTAGCCTGTGTATTGCATGGTGCACTTGCTGCACAATTATTAAAGGGAGGTATCTGCACGCCCCTGATAATTTGTATCATGCGTTTTCCCTTTTGAGGTGTTCTAGATAAGGAATGTAGGAACACACAGATGTAGCAATTTAAGAGATGTTTATCCCATTAGAAAATCCTGAAATGAATATTTGTAAATCCATAAGGGACTGGCCTATCTGTAAAACTGGTGCCACTATGAACCATGTCCAGTTTTACTAATGATACCAGAATGTTTAATTGATTGGTTATTGAATTTGCCTTTTTGGATTCCCCTCCTTTATATCTGTCCTACCTCAAGAGCACTTTTTTTTTCTTTTTTCACACCCCCCTTGGAGCAACCTCTTTCTCTATTAGGAGCGTTTAATATGGTGATCTGTTCTAAAAGTCTCTTAGTTTTCTCTGGTCTGTATCATACCCTGTTCTCCTCGGGTTTTGAGCTGATCATGCATCTAACTGACACATTTTCACTCTGACTCCTGCAGTCCCGCATTTTGGTGGGTCAGCACTGATTACAGCTCAGGCTACTGCTGCCGTACCTTTTTGATGGTGCACTGTTCACACACATGTTGTGACTGATAAAGGAGAGACTGCAACATGGTCAATCTCCTTGTGGCTTAATTATATTGAGATTGGATACAGACTGTCATGTAGCAGATCCTATAGGCTGGCACACTGTGTTTGAGTGTTAGTTTGAGTTACTGTGATACGTTTGGCTGGCTGTCACTCTTAGGGTCTTGAGATGATCAGTGCTGCCTTCTTTAATAGGCACCTCCTCTGAAATTGATTCTGGGCTTAACTTCACCTCAGAGAGCTACTTTGAAGGTACTGGCGAGCTACCAGTGGCTCCCGAGCTACTCGTTGGAGACCCCTGGACTAGAAGTACTGCCTTTGCCTTTGCATCTTATGAGAGTGACAGTGCATTCTAAACCAGAGTTGTCCCACGGCTTCTGGCCACTCCCTTGAAGATTGCAGGCCCCCTGCCTGCAGTCCTATTGTTAAATACAATGAACTGTTTTTATACTAAACTGAAGGAAACTAACAACTGTGTCACATTTCCTACGTCACTAGATTCTGCGGGAATTAAGTCATAATAACCTGCAGAACACTGATTTCAGACTAATTCCCATCAGTGACAGCTACAGATGAAAGGCGGACGTCTTGGCCCTACAGTCCCAGCACCCAGAAAGTAGCAAGGCTGGACAGCGATCTTCAGCGCGCCTCCAAAGCATCGTACTTGCTCCATCAGACGGCGTTGGACATCACAAAACTAGAGTTTCAGTGTAAAAGAGCGAAAGAGAAGGATCCCTGTTGTTGATGGCAGGGCTGGTTTGAGGCTTCAGCTTTCTACCTGTCATGTGCTGGTAACCTCTGACAGTGTGCAGTCCCTTGAGCCCCTTGGCCTGAGTTTTGGCCACACCCCCCCTTTTCTTTGCTCCAACGGAAGGGCAGTGCACCGGAGGATCCAAGATTGCCAAAAGGCACTACATTGTGGTACCCATGATGAAAGGAAAAATTAAATGAAAGAGCAGCCCCGAGCATCCTCTGACACTGAATAGCGAGTGTTGGAGCCTGAAAGTGTTGCTCTTTCCGATTAATAGTACTTGGGTCTGCACGAGATGATCTGTGCCCATGACCAACGAAGAGCACAATGTCGGTAGTGCCTGCCGCAGAGGAAATATATTGGTGCACTGTCTTGAGACATTGAGACTTTCGAGTGAGCTGTGAGTGTTTGCCAGGAGGGCACTCCAACGGATACTAAGAAGCACTATTTTCATGGAAGGCCTGAATGAAGAGGCACAATGTGGAAGAAAACAACAGAAGCAGATTTGATGGACGATAAAAGCCTACCAGAGAGGCTTAGAACGGACTTTGGCATAGTTATGGTTGCACAAGCGGTTCCCGTGCAATTGCATAGAATGGGTGTTAGGAGACTGATTCTTATTGTTTTGCTGGCATTGTTTTAGAGTAGTATTCTGTTTAGTAAAAGCAGAATGAAGTCTATCCTCTGTTGAAGAGTATCCCCATTTCACCTGAGAGCATTGATAAGGATCGCCACTGTTTCACCTGAGTATACAATAGTCACTGAAATGCATAAGAGCCCTGAAAAGGTTCGCTAAATAATTTTAGGATTTGCTTTTACCTAGGGTTGTGAAAAAATGATAATCTTGTTTGTAATAATGGTCATTACTTTCTTCTGCTATCTGAATGTTAATTATGACCCGATGCTTTCTTCTCTTTGTGTCCCTGTTGATAGCTTACATATACCTGCTTAAATGAAATTTGTAGAATGGAAAATGCTCACCTAGCAATGAATTAGGATTTGCCTGAGTAATGGCAAAAGGAGGGTCTGAGGAAATTCGATTTTCGATCTCGCTTGTATTTAGCCACCATTTTGTGTCTCACCGCCATTTCGTGTTGCCCTCACTCAGGCAGCACAATGAACAAAGTTTTTCTGCTGATCTTACTGCGACGTGTCAAATAACCTTCTGCCTCTGTTTACGAAACTAATGTCAGGGACTGGCTGAGTCCACTAATCCTCGTCCGGTTTGACTAAACCCTGTCTCGACAGTCTGTTGGTTCGCACCATTCTTTCCTGACTTTATCTTATCTTCTGGCCTTCGCAATTCTCGACTTGTATTCTCTCATTTCACAACTGTCCTCCAAAGCATACAAATGTCCTGCCACCTGCAAGTTGAGTTGTAGACACGACCACTGATTAACTTGTGGGATTGGGTGACAGAAACTATTGGAAGAGAGGTTTATTTGGGTTACTTGATATCTTGTTTTTAAACTTTGCTCATTGGTTATATCTTGTTTTCAAACTCTTCTCATTGGATAATCATGTATATATTGGGAGTGTTCTTGGTGAATCTATGCGCTATAAAAGATTGTGCGCCACGGAGTAAAGTGGCAGTCTCCTAAGAACATACCGGGTGTATATTCTGGGACAACTGTACTTAGCTGCAGCTAATAAATCTGATCTTCTACGCTCAACAGAATGTCCTGTGTCTCTGTTCAACAAAGCAGGGGAACTCAGGAGATTAAGGCGTACCCTGCGCCGCCAGGCCCATAAGGCGCTGGTTCTTCATATGGCAGTGAGCAGTTTGTCCCGGAAGACATCATTGTTAGACCTGGCATTTCTTGGCGTGATTGCCCCTGACTTTTTGCCTCCTCTATTTTTGATGCTGTGATGGATTTCATTTTACTGGCTTAGATGCTTTGGACACTTTGCCACTGCTGATCAGTGTCAAAGTACAAGTGCTCCCTGTATAAAGTGTAATGGTAATTGGTTGACCATGATTGGTATGTTTGCCTTACTAGTAAAGTCCCTAGTAAAGTGCACTATGTGTACCAGGGCTAGTAATACAACTGCTACTAGTGGGCCTGCAGCACTGATTGTGCCACCCACATGAGTAGCCTTAACAAGGGAACTCAGGCTTGCCACTACAGTGCCTGTGCGCAGTTTGTCTTGCTGTCCTGACAAGTGCACCCACTTGCCAGGCCTTAGCCTTCCCTTTCCATGCACATCAGACACCCCTTTAGTAGGCCCAAGGTACCCCCCAGGGCAGGGTGCAGTGCATGGGAAAGGTGGGATATGTACTGAGGTGTGTACCATGTCCTGACAGTGAAATACTCTCCATTTCGTTTTTCACTGTTGAAAGGCCATCTTGCCCGTAGGACAGAATGGGGAGGCTGTTTAATATGTTTCCAGTCTATCTTCCCATAGGATTAAGATGGAGAGGTGAAGTTTAGTATGCCTGAACTCACAATTTATTAACACATCTTTCTGTGAAGTTGTTTTTTTCCATTGTATGTTTAGAAACTACGCTTCTAGAAGTGGCTGTTTTTTTGTGTTCTAACATTTCTGTGTGTCTCTGCCTGGTTGTGGATTGACTGTCTGGATTTCAATGTGATAAGATCTGGGGAATGTCTTGACCCAGGGGAGGAGGTGAGACAGCAACAGGCTGACCTGCATCTGGAGTGTAGGGGGGAGGAGTAGCCCCTGGAGGTGAAGAGGCCTAGGCTGCCGCCATAAAACAATGGCTCCATCTCCTGCTGCGTGATTGAAGATGTAGATCCCCACTTGTGAGAAGCTGGCCTGGTATATGCTGTCCACTAGTTATAGTGGGCACCTTGCACCAGTCCAAACAACCCCTTATGGTGATTGGTTAAAGACAACCTTTATTGAAAGCTATCCTAGTGGTAACTCTGGAGAGCAGCCTTCAGGCTAAGGGGCATATTATCAAGGACGGCGTTAAAATTATCGACGCTTTAGCGGCAGAAAACTGCCGCTAAAAGCGGCGATAATGGGCTTGATAATATGCTGCAGAGAATTCCAATAGAAGCCGATGTTCTGGTGTGAACATGGGCTTCTATTGGAATTCTCTGCGGCATATTATCAAGCCCATTATCGCCACTTTAGCGGAAGTTTCCTGCCGCTAAAGCGGCGATAACTTTAACGCCGTCCTTGATAATATCCCCCTAAGTCTCGAAGGAATGTAAAGCAGCTTGGTTTACCAGATTATAACCTCCTGAATGACCAAATGAAAGGAGAACCACACAAGGAATGAGGAATATATATGAAATATATGTATTTACTACTAAACACTCTCTACTAACCTCTTTATGAGATTAGAGAACAAGATACACAATATCAAAGTACTAGAACGACAGTAAATAGCACAATCCACAGCGGGCTCCAGGGGGAGACCAAACCATATACTAAGAAAGTGGTATAACAACCACGACTTGACTGGACACAGTGCCTAGAGAACGTAGAATCGCTGGGACCCCAAGAAACCACCCAAGGTAGTGACACAGGGGACCCACGGGGGACTCGTGCAGTGTGAGAACACAGGCGCACGCTCCGTACAATTCAATGGGAAAGTCGCGGTTGGAATTTTAAAGATTAAGGACACTTCAGAGAGGACTTTAATCAAACCCTTTGGAACATAAAAGGTTCTAAGGCCAGCACCCTTGCGAGTACCGAGGTACCCGTGTTACCTATCCTAAGAGAGCCGGGGTGCATAGGGGTCAATTGGTGTCGGAAACGGTTGTTGATTTCAATGGCGTGATGCGAAGAAGTGCTGCTGCCGGGAAGATGAGAAGTGTCCGGTGTGATCCAAGCCTGGATCGTAGCTGAGAAGAACCTGAAAGCAGAGGGGACAGAGTCTGGGTCACTTCACAGTGACCAGGGGCACAATAAACAAATGCCCACCAATGTCGGGTGTTTCAGGTGAGTTGAGGTGAAGCTTGTCTCTGCAGCCTCGGGGACCAGGAGACGTCGACGATGACCAAAGTCCGGGAGTGAGCCGTCCCACGAAGGATGTCCAGTGCTGGGGGGTCAGTGTCTGAAACGGAGAACAACAAGCCTTTGCAACTGCAACCCACGCGGTCAAAGAAAAGATGCTTCGGTGTGGACCAGCAAGGTCCTGGGGACTCTCCAAGCAATGGAGAGTCAGGGCACATCTGGAGCAACCAGGAAAGCCCACCGAAAGTTAAAGTTCCCTTCTCAGGGACCCACAGGTCGATGGAACAGGGATCGCGAAGGGACCTTGAGAGGAATCACAAAATACCAGCCCACAGAACACTTGTAGAGTGTAGGCCGGTAATCTTCAGTGGAAACAAGGCTCGGGGTCTGTACTACAAGTAGCCTAAAGCACAGCCTCAGGGATCACCAAAAAGCATATGCTGCTGCAAATGGACATAGTACATAGGGGTTTGGGTTGCATGGTCCCTACGAGGGATGCAGATTTAAGAATTGCTGAGAGCACGGATCAACTTCAGAGACCACAGGAACCCACCTCCTGTGTTGCAAAAATCTTCGGAGTCCTTCAGGAGCTGCGTAGATGCAAACTGGTCAGATGCGTTTCTGGTGCCTGTCTTGCAGGGGAGTAACTCCTTTACTCCAAGGGAGATTCTTCAGTCATCCAATGTCGTGTAGATAGTCGAAGTACTTCGTTTCTGTAGCAGAGTTTCATCCAGGTAAATCTAAAGTCCTGTAGCCAGGGGTTCCCACTTTATACCTAAGGAAGGGGTGGGACAAACTCTGGCGACCTACCTATGGGAGGGTCAGGACAGAGGGGCGACTACACCCATGTCCTTTGTCCAGTTTCACGCCAGAGCAGGGGCTGATAGCTTCTGCAACCGGTTTGAGCTGGACTATGCACAGGGACACCAAATGTGCCCCCAGTGCTGACATCAAAGCACTCTCAGAGTGCACCCACACAGTCCCAATACACTAAAGACTGTTGACGTCGCATCGCCGTAGAAGCGTGTTGCCGCCGCAGAGATCATCGCCGCATCACCAGAGAAGCATGCCTTCGTCAAAGCTGTTACCCGACACATCACCGGAGAAGCTTGTCGCCGCCGCAGAGGTCGCCGTCGCATCACCAGAGAAGCGTTTTGCAGGGCTTGTCGCGGCTCCAAAGTTACAGAGTTGGCCACATGGCCGCTGGGCGTGCACGTATCATCTTCACGTCGTCGCTAAAGGGTGCCATCTTATCGTATCGCACCGGATTGTCGCATTGCATCGAGGCGCCATCTTGTCGCATCGTACCCAGAGCGCAGTATGAGAATCAACGCATCACCTCCCCTCCGGTAAGGACCAAGACACATCCCCTACTCTGCTCAAGCATTGAGGCGTGATGCATCATCTCCCCAAAAGTAAGGAACCGACGCATCACCATCCCTGCAAACCTTTTGTTTGTTTTGCGTTATGCATTCAGGTACTTTTGTGAGAACTCTTTTGCATTTACCATCAACTTGAACTAAGTTACTTCTACCATCTTTAAGTCTATTTTGAGTACAGTATTGTGGATTTTTGTCATTTGTGGTCTTGTGTTAAGTCTATATAAAGAATACTTATTTTTATAAAACCTGTGTGGTGTCCATCTGTAGTGTTGTCACTTGATTACTGTATGTGTTCACAAACGCTTAACACACTGCCTCTGAGATAAGCCTGTCTGCTCGTGCCAAGCTACCAGATGGCGTTATCCAGTAGTGTAATCCCCTTTCCCTGACTTAGAAGCAAGGGTCCCTATTTGGTCACAGGTACCTACCTCTGCCAACTAGAGACCCCCAGTTCTAACAATGATGGTCTGGATTTTGCTCTGCAATGGTTGAACTTGTCCTCCACCCACAAGGTGGCCCAGGTACACAACCTGACTCTGCCCTATCTGGCACTTAGTGGCCTTGATAGTTAGGCCTGCTTTTTGCAGGGCCTCCAAAACATTCCTCAGTCGGACCAGGTGATCCTTCCAGGTGGAGCTAAAGACCGCAATATAATCTAGATATGCTGCACTAAAGGCTTCCAGGCCTGTGAGGACTGTATTCACCAACCTTTGGAAAGTGGCAGGTGCATTCTTCAAACCAAAGGGCATTACCATAAACTGATAGTGCCCACTAGGGGTAGAAAATGCTGTTTTTGGCTTTGCATCATCAGCTAGTCTGATCTGCCAGTAGCCAGCTGTCAGGTCAAATGTGCTCAGAAACTTGGCTGAGGCCAAAGTATCTATAAGCTCATGGGCCCTAGGGTTTGGATGGGCATCAGTCCTAGTGACTGCATTGATACCTCTATAGTCTACACAAAACCTCATCTCTCTCTTGCCATCTTTAGTGTGAGGTTTGGGTACCAGGACCACTGGACTAGCCCAAGGGCTATCTGAGGGCTCAATCACACCCAAGTCCAACATATTCTGGACTTCCGTCCTGATGCAGTCCCTGATGTGGTCAGATTGCCTGTAAATCTTATTGTTAACAGGCAGACTGTCACCAGTGTCCACTTCATGAGTGCACCAGTTAGTCTGACTTGGAGTCAGTGAAAATATATGTCTAAACTGATTGAGAATTTTTATTAAATCAGTTTGCCGCTGGCCAGTGAGGCTGCCTGCCAAGGCTACACCATCCACTGACCCATCATCAGGGTTCTGTGAGAGCAGGTCAAGGAGTGGATCACTCTCTTCCTCCTGTCCCTCATCAGTAGCCATGAGCAAGCCCATGTCTGCCCTGTCAACCCATGGGTTTAGTCTGTTGACACGGAGCACCCTATGGGGGATCCTGGGAGTTCCAAGGTCCACCAGGTAGGTGTCTACTCTGGGAGGGAGGGACATTCTTGTTCAGGTTCCTATGGTCATGAGTATGCTCTCTACCTCTAGGGACACTGTTGCTGCCACCATGGGGCTCTAGCCCCATCTTTGTGAAGCTCTCTGGAGCTCCAGGGATTCCCTATCCAATGTCAACTGCTCTCTCTTGATCCTAAGCTTAGCTTTCTCAAACTCAAGCAGTCTGCATTTTCTCTCATAAGAGGACTCCCTCTGGTGTGGAGCAGTAGTCCTTTGAGAGACAGAGGTCCCTACAGATGTATCAGAACGATTAGACTCCAGAGAAGGAGTTCTTGATCTTCTCGGTACACTGCCAACCCTTCCAGGTGGGGTAAAGAGAGGCCTACTGGGGCCCTCTCCCTCACCTTCAGGAAAGAGTGCTTCTTCCAGGTTGGAATCATTTCGATCCTCCTGGCCAGCATCAGAGTCTGGGTCATAGTAGTGTTCACTACCTGGCCTTTCGCCTTCTTCTGCCCCAGCCACTCTGCCTACCTCATCAGACCCTGGGGTCTTCCTGAGGTCATCTGCAAGCAACAACTTTATTAGATGTTGTGTGGTTGGGCTTTTCCCTGTCTTCAATTTCCTAGAGACACACAGAGTCCTCAATTCTTGGTATGTGACACTGTCATACTTAGTTGGGAGAGGCCCACTGGCTTCTGCTCTTGAATACATAACTAGTGTGGTGTGGTTTTCAGTTAGTCACTCAAAGAGATTATCTGGTAAAGCAATAGGAAGCTTGAATCCAACCGCTGCACACCAATGTGAGAAGTTGGCCTGGTATATGCTGTCCACTAGTTATAGTGGGCACCCTGTACCAGTCCAAACAACCCCTTATTGATGATAGGTTAAAGACAACCTTTATTGAAAGCTATCCTAGTGGTAGCTATGGAGAGCAGCCTTCAGGCTAAGTCTTGAAGGAGTGTAAAGCAGCTTGGTTTACCAGATTATAACCTCTTGAATGACCAAATGAAAGGAGAACCACGCAAGGCATATATAAAATATATGTATTTATTTCTAAACACTCACTACTAATCTCTTTATGAGATTAGAGTCAAAGATTCACAATAATACAGATCTAAAATAGCAATAAGTAGCACAATATACACTGGGCCCCGGGAGGGACCAAACCGTATACTAAGAAGGTGGTATAACAACCACGACTTGACTAGACACAGTGCCTAGAGCACGTAGAATCGCTGGGACCCCAAGGAACCACCCAAGGTAGTGACACAGGAGACCCACGGGGGACGGGTGCAGTGTGAGAACACAGGTGCGAGCCCCGTACTATTCTATGGGAAAGTCGTGGTTGGAATTTTAGAAGTTAAGAACAATTAGGAGAGGACTTTGAGCAAACCCCTTTAGACTTAAGGGGTTCTAGGGCCAACACCCACGGGAGAACCAGAGTACTCGAGTTACCTCACCCAGAGAAGCCGAGTGCATAGGTGTCAAATGGTGTCGAGAATCGTCGTTGATTTCAATGGCGATCTGCTGCAAAGTGCTGCTGCCAGGAAAGAGAAAAGTGTCCGGTGTGATCCAAGCCTGGATCAAAGATCAGCAGAACCTGAAAGCAGAGGATACAGAGTCTGGGTCACTTGTCAATGACCAGGGGCACGATAGACAAATGACCACTGATGTCGGGTGTTTCAGGTGCGAAGAGGTGAAGCTTGACTCTTCAGCCACGAGGACCAGGGGCGTTGACGACAACCAGGAGCTGGATTATAGCTGTCCCATGAAGGATGTCGAGTGCTGCGGTGTTGGTGCTCGGATTGAACCCAACAAGCCTTGGCAACAGCAACCCACGCTGGAAGAGAAAAGATGCTTCGGTGCGGACCAGCAAGGTCCTGGGGACTCCCCAAGCAATGGAGAGTCAGGGCATGTCTGGAGCAACCAGGTATGCCCAATTAAAATTAGAGTTGCCTTCACAGGGACCAGCGAGTCGATGGACAAGGGACCGCGAAGGGACCTCGAGAGGAATCACACAATACCAGCTCACGGGACACTTGGTGAGTGTAGGCCAGTAATCTTTGGTGGAGACACTGCTCGGGTGTGGACTACAAGTAGCCCAAAGCACAACCTCAAGGATCGACGAGAAGCATATGCACTTGCAATTGTGCACTGTGTCCAGGGGTTCTGGTTCCACAATCCCCACGAGGGATACGGGTCTCAGCTTTGCTGGGAGCTTGGGTTTGCCTCTGGGAAGTGTGAGAACCCACCTCCTGTGTTGCAAAATTCTTCGGAGTCCGGCGGGAGCTTTGGAGATGCAAACTGGTCAGATGCTTCTTAGGTGCCTGCCTTGCAGGGGAGTAACTCCTTTACTCCAAGGGACATTCTTCAGTCATCTAGCGCCTTGTAGATCATCGAATTTCCAAGATTATTGTTAGACTTGGGGGTCTCTGGTTGGCGCAAGGTTGCCCTTGTGTCAAGCAGAAACCCTCTCCTCTATGTCAGGGCGCAGGATAACCCCTTGTGAATGACCCTTGCTCACCCTCTAGGTGCGTGGCGTGAGCAGCCAAGGCGATTCCTCAGGCGTTGTTGGTTAAGCACTTACAATCACACACACAGTAAATACATCAATCCCCCCAGAAACGGACACCAGACTTGGATATGTAGAAAAATACGCTTCTTTATGTAAAAATAGGTATATATATCTCAGCAGACTTATCACAAGACCAATAACGTTTTCGCTATGCCACCAGGTTGTAAAGCAGGCAAATGTTCTTTGTTCGTAGCTTCAAATGGATACTTTGTAGTCTCTTGCAAATGTTACTTGTGGATCCAGTACTCACAGAGATCGGCTCCTGCGAACGGGGAAATAAGGCGTTGCGGGCCCCGAGCCCGATACTGGAACTTCTTTCGTGACGTGGAGAGTCGGCACCGGTCGGTGCGACTCTCAGCTTGGGAAGTGTCTTGGGTCCTCGATCAGCGGGTGTGGGCAGGTAGGCAGGCGCGGCCAGCGACCCTCAGCACGGCGGTGCAGGGGGGTCTCCACAGCGGGGGCGGCGCGGCCTGAGATGTCCGGGGATAGCGAAGCGGGGTCACAGGGCACGGTCAGTGCAGCTGGATGACCCGGCGTAGATCACAGTCGTCGGACGGTTTCCGGCGGGAGGGGTGATAGCGCGTTCAGCGCGCTCCAGTGGCAGGCGGTGACAGGGGTGCAGGCAACCTGGCCCGGGGACAGAGAGCGGCTCCGGACGGAGCGAGGCTCTCACGGGGTTGAGGCAGGCAAGCTCCTGAGTGTCACGGCCCTAGGAGGGGCGATGAGGGGCGCAGTCTCTTTCCAGCGGGATGCACACACGGCTCGAATCGGAGGACGAGCAAAAGCACAGAGAACCCACTGGTCCTGGGGTTCAGTTCAGGGGGCAAGCTCAGATCAAGCCCTTGGAGAATGTTTAAAGCACAAAGTAGCAAAGTCTTTTCAGCAGTCTCTTCCTCTCCTTTCTCAGCAAGGCAAGCAGCAGGCCAGCTCCTCCAGCGTCTTCTTCTCCTTCTAGTCGGGCAGAGGTTCTTTGTGGTAAAACAGGATTCTAATTTCTTAGGAGCCAGGCTCCTACTTTTATACCATGATTCTTTTGTTCTTTAGCGCCAGGGGGCCTAGGCCTGGCTCAGTCCAGTTCTGGAGCACTTTGTTATGGTGACTCTGCTCTTTCCTTTCAGCAGCAGGGCAGAGACATCAGCCGCTCCACAGGGGGCGGCGCCGGCTTTGTGGTGGCAGAGCACAGGTCTATTCAAAAGTCAAGGTGTACTCCTCCCACCCATCCTGGTGTAATCTCTCTACCCACCACCTGGCAGCCAACCTGTCTCTGGGGATTCCCCAACCCTGCTCCTTACTGTTGCTAGGCGGAACACACACACACAGCAGAGGCGGACTGAAATGGCCAGGTCAGTAAATACTAACTTTCTAAAAGTAGTATTTACAAACCCAGGATATTAAAATAAACTTGACTACAAGAAGTATTTTATTATTCTGAGTTCAGGCATACTAAACTTGACATTCTACCATGCTCTCTGAGTCCACTGGGGTCACAGCGTGTAGTGACTCCAGCAGCCCATTCTGGCCTATGGAGAGCAGGTAGCCTTCAATAGTGAAAAACGAAAATGGCTGTAATTCACTACTAAGACATGCCACACACATCAGGGCATGTCCTACCTTAGGCCTACAATGCACCCTGCCCTTGGGCCTACCAGAGGGGTGGCTAATATGTAGGTAAGGGAAGGTTTAGGGACTGGCAAGTGGGGGCACTTGCGCAGTCAGCGCGACGGTCCCAGACCGCGCACAGGGTCTGCGGTGGCAGACCCTAGACACATTTTACAAGGCCGCTTTCTGTGGGTGGCGCAACCAGCGCTGCAAGCCCACCAGCAGCATTGGCATTCACAAGCCCTGGCACCCCTGGTGCACTTTACTGGGGACTGACAGTGAATCCAACAGACCAATCATGAACATCAATTACAGGTACACTTTACCTAGGGAGCACTTGCACTGCGGCACGGATTAGCCGTGGCGCAGTGCCCTGAGCGGACAACACCAGCAAAACAATCGAGGCACACCATCAAAAAGTGGAAGGGAAACTCACGCCAAGGTGCCAGGTCTAACACGTGTCCCCTCCAGCTGAAATGTGGGGAGAACTACCCTTGCCCGGGGGGTTCCTCGTCACTAAGGCGGAAATACCTGGACAGACCGTCAGCGTTGGCGTGATCTGTACCAGGACGGTGTTCCACCGTAAAGTCCATACCCTGTAGGGAGATGGACCACCTCAACAGCTTCGGGTTCTCACCCCTCATTTGCATCAACCATCTGAGGGGCCTGTGGTCCGTCTGAACCCGGAAGTGAGACCCAAACAAGTAGGGTCTTAGCTTCTTCAGCGCCCAGACCACAGCAAATGCTTCTCGCTCAATTGCACTCCACCTACTTTCCCGTGGAAGTAACCTCCTACTGATGAAGGCTACGGGTTGGTCCCAGCCCTCCTCAGTCATCTGTGAGAGAACAGCCCCTACACCATGCTCTGAAGCGTCTGTCTGCACTAGGAATTCCTTGGAGAAGTCAGGGGCCAAGAGCACGGGCGCCGTGCACATGGCAGTCTTCAGGGTGTCGAAAGCTTTCTGACAGGTGTCAGTCCAGATCACGTTCCTGGGCTGCTTCTAGGAAGTCAGCTCTGTCAAGGGGGCAACGATCGTTCCATAGCCCTTGACAAACCTCCTGTAGTACCCAGTGAGCCCCAGGAAGGCCCTCACTGCGGTCTGCGTCTTGGGGGGTTCCCAAGCCAGGATGGTCTCAATTTTGGGTTGCAAGGGTGCCATCTTGCCACTCCCCACTTGGTGTCCCAAGTACACCACGGAACCCTGCCCGATCTGGCACTTGCTTGCCTTGATCGTGAGGCCTGCTCGGCGCAGGGCCATCAACACTTCCCAGAGGTGGCGCAGGTGTTCGGGCCACGGGGCTGGACCAAGGACTGCTGGAGGACTCAACCACCCCTAGCGCAAGCATCTTGGAGACCTCCTCCTTGATGCAAGCTCTGACCCTGTCAGTTACCCTGTAAGCCTTGTGCTTCACAGGTAAGCTGTCTCCTGTGTCCACATCATGGACGCACCAATCTGTGACACCAGGAACCAGGGAGAACCTATCGGAAAACTGCCCCAGCAAGTGGCGGCAATCTTCCTGTTGTTCGGGCGTCAGGGTGGGTGTGAGAAGTTGGCCTGGTATATGATGTTCACTAGTTAAAGTGACCACCTTGTACCATGCCAAGCAACCCTTATGGTGTGGTTGTAAGTCAACCTTTTCGGACTAGCTGCCCTAGTGGTAGCGTAGGCTAAGCAGTCTTTGAGGCTAAACTCGTGAAGCGTGTTAAGCCAGCTGTTTTACCAAAAGTAACCCCCTTTTATACCAATGAAAGGACACCACACAGATATATATTCAAAATATATATGTATTTATTTCTCAAAGTAACCCCTAGTCTCTTTATGAGCACAGGAGCACAAATCGTCAAACAAGATTACAGTAGAATACACAGAAGTTGCACTTTATATGGATAGGCCCTGGTGGCCACTCGAACCATATACTAAAATAGTGGTATAAGTACCACGAACAGAAAAGGGAAAAGGCCTAGGGCCTCTAGAATCGCTGGGCCTACAAGGAGCTAACTTCAGTTAGTGACCAGGAGGTCCACGGGTTGCGTGTGCAGAGCAAATAGTCACACGCGTGCTCCCATAGGTTTCAATGGGTGCGTAAAAAGTACAAAGTTACTGCAAAGAGGATCTTCCGGATGGACTAGGAACTTAAGATTGGAAACACAGACACTAGAGATGATTCTCTACACTTGGGCACCGGAGTGCCAGCTTTACCACACCCACAGGAAGCGGGTGCATAGGCGTCGAAGTGCGTCGGGTTTCTTCTATCTGTTCCGTGGAGCCTGTGGACAAAGATGCTGCAGGCGGTCGGTCTGGAAGAGATGCGGTGGATCCAAGAGTGGATCGGGGATGTTGAAGACCTGTAAGCAGAGGGGACAGTGTTCACAGTCACTAGCCAGTGACCAGCGTGGCACCAGGTGGGTACCAGGCGATGTCGGGTGCAAACAGGAAGAAAGGTGTAGCTTGTCTCTGCAGCCACGTGGTCCCTGAAGGTCAACGACGTCCAGGAGTCAAGTCACGAGCTGTCCCACGCAGGCTCTCGCTGTCGGCGGTGTCGTCGACTTGATCGAAGCAAACAAGCCTTGGCAAAAGCAATTGTTGTAGGAAAGGAAATAAGCTGATGGTTCTGACCAGCAAGGTCAGAGGGACTGCTCCTTTGGAGGGGAGCAAGGGCCAGTCTGGAGCAACCAGACCAGTGGTGTATTTCGTGAAGTTCATCGCCAAGATGGCCACTAGCCAGCGGGCCAGCAACCGGTTAGGCGCGTGGAGTGGCAAAATGCAGAAGGGCCCCACGCAGATCGTGGAGATGCTGGAGGGCTCACCTTTGGTGCAGATGCTGCTCGGGTGTTGGGCTTCTCAGATCCCAAAGCACAACTTGGAGGGAGCCTCGGTTGTTGCACTTGTCAGCTTGTCGTAGTCGTTCCAAGATGGCTGGCTCCACGTGTCTCGGTGCCTCCACGGGTCTCCTCTTTTCAGGGACTGTGGATCGGGCAGTGAGAGGTCTGGAGGTCCAGGTCTTGTCAGTCTCTGGGCTCGGGCTCCGGCGGGAGGTGGCGGCAAAGCAGACGTTGATTCGCTGGATGGTGCTTGCGTTAGCAAGGTGGTCACTCCCTGACCACAGGGGAGATTGGCTTCAGTCCTCTGTGCGGCAGAGCGTCAAAGTTCCCGTCTTCTTCTTAGTTTCAAGTTGATTCCAGGATGTCTGAAGTCTTAGGACACAGCTCCTACCTTTAAGCGGATTCTAGGGGCCGGACTACCTGCTAGGTCCCTCCCTAAGGGTGGGACCAGGAAGGGGGGTGGTTACACCCCCAATCCTTTGTCCAGCTCGCCCCAGGCCCGGGACTGGTGTGCCCCAGGACCAGTTTGAACAGGCATATGCACCGAGGCTCCTTGTGAGCCTCAGGCATGTCTGATTCTATTCAAGACCTACCTGACCAATACACAAAATACTGTCTGGGGTGGTGCACGCACCTCCCCTGGCAGGAAACCCTTTGTCCACACCTCCCAAGCTGGAAGGACTCCCAGCAGCAGGAGGGCAGACTTGTGTCTGTGGTGGCAGCATCCATTTTGTGGAGCTGAGGCTATGTCTGATTTTACCCGGGTTTCAGGTACTGTACATGTCGTGTCCCTCTAGAAGGGTGGAATGCTAACCCCGTCGCCAGAATTGGCGAGGGGTTAGTATTCCAATTCGTATGACACCTTACTCGACATGTTTTGATAAAGCCAAACCAAAGTTAGCATTTAACCGCGAGGTTCATAATGCACTTAAGAGTATATGGTATGACGATATCTGGAAACAGTAGAAGGAAGTTGTTCCGACCACTGCAGACAGGCTCAGCTCATGCCAGAGCACCATCTCACATGGAACCAAGCACTCTGCCTTCAGGATTGTTAAGGCCTGCCATAGGAGTGACTTATAGGTTACCAGGTGTCCCATTTAAGGTTAGGTATAGGTATACTACACATAAGTAAGAGGTGGTTACACCAACTTACCCCAGCTGAGTGATCAGCCAGTTGTGTCAAATTTGTTAGGCCAGGCCAGGGGTGGCATAACACATGCTTCAGCCCCAGGTAGGCCTTAGATACACCAATGCCCTGGGTACCTAGTGTACACTGGTACAGGGGCTCACAGGGTGATCCAATTCCAATAGGTTATGCACCTAGGGTGCACAGTGTCAATTTAGTAGAGAGAACAGCAGGCTGGGGGTCTGATTGGCAGGCCCACAGCCTCAATATGTCGAAAACCAGTGAAGCAAAAAGCAAAAATTTGGGGTGACCATAGGATAGCAGACCCTACTCTCCTACACAACCCCCCCCCCCCAAACGCTGGGACATTAAACTAGCCTTGACCAGTCTCGTCTTCATGTCCTAAGTGGAAGTACCTGGAGAGACCATCTGCATTCCCATGGTCAGTACCTGGCCGGTGCTCCACTGTAAAGTCCATCCCCTGTAGGGAAATGGACCACCTAAGCAGTTTGGGATTTTCACCCTTCATCTGATTTAGCCACAAGAGGGGCTTATGGTCGGTCTGAATCTTGAAGTGAGTGCCAAACAAGTATGGCCTCAGCTTCTTCAGGGCCCACACCACAGCAAAGGCCTCCCTCTCAATAGCTGACCAATTCTTCTCTCTGGGGGTCAACCTTCTGCTAATAAAAGCAATGGGTTGGTCTTGACCATCTATATTAAGTTGTGACAGCACAGCTCCCACACCCAACTCAGAAGCATCTGTTTGGACAATAAACTCTTTGGAGTAGTCAGGACTTTTCAGGATAGGTGCAGAGCACATGGCCTCCTTCAGGTCATCAAATGCCTTTTGACAGCTTACTGTCCACTGAACCTTTTTGGGCATCTTCTTGGATGTCAGATCATTAAGAGGAGTCACAATGGACCCATAGTTCTTAACAAACTTCCTGTAGTACCCAGTCAAGCCCAAGAAAGCTCGAACTTGAGTCTGGGTGGTTGGAGGGGACCAATCCTTGATGGATTGTATCTTACTCTCCAGTGGTTGAACTTGGCCTCCACCTACAAGGTGGCCCAAATATACAACCTTACTCTGCCCTATCTGGCACTTAGTGGCCTTGATAGTGAGGCCTGCCCTTTGCAGGGCCTCAAGAGCCTTCTTCAGGTGGATCAGGTGATCCTCCCAGGTGGAACTAAAGACAGCAATGTCATCAAGATATGCTGCGCAAAAGTCATCCAACCCAGTAAGGACTTGGTTCACCAGCCTTTGGAAGGTGGCAGGTGCATTCTTCAGACCAAAGGGCATCACCACAAACTGATAATGCCCACCTGGGGTTGAGAATGCTGTTTTGGCCTTAGACTCCTCAGCTAATCTGATTTGCCAATAGCCAGCTGTTAAGTCAAATGTGCTCAAAAACTTTGCAGAAGCTAGTTTGTCTATGAGCTCATCTGCCCTTGGAATAGGGTGTGCATCTGTCCTGGTGACAGCATTGAGTCCTCTGTAATCCACACAGAACCTCATCTCTCTCTTGCCATCTTTGGTGTGAGGTTTGGGGACCAGAACCACTGGGCTAGCCCAGGGGCTCTCTGAGGGTTCAATGACACCTAATTCCAGCATTTTATGTACCTCAGCCTTTATACAGTCCCTGACGTGGTCAGGTTGTCTGTAAAGCTTGTTCTTTACAGGCAGACTGTCACCAGTGTCCACCACATGGGTACACCAGTCAGTTTGACTAGGTATCAAGGAAAACATATGTGAAAATGATTGTAGAACTTGTCTACATTCAGGTTGCCTCCAAGGGTCACTCCTTCAACTGAGCCATCTTCAGGGTTCTGAGACAACAGGTCTGGGAGAGGGTCACTCTCTTCCTCCTGTCCCTCATCTGTAGCCATGAGCAAGCCCATGTCTGCCCTGTCAACATATGCTTTAAGCCTGTTAACATGGAGTACCCTGTGGGGACTCCTGGGAGTTCCTAGGTCCACCAAGTAGGTGACCTCTCCCTTCTTTTCCAGGATTGTATGGGGTCCAGACCATTTGTCTTGGAGTGCTGCTGGGGCCACTGGCTCCAACACCCATACCTTCTGTCCTGGCTGAAACTCAACCAAGGCAGCCTTTTGGTCATGCCAAGCTTTCTGTAATGCCTGGCTTGCCTCAAGGTTTTTGGACGCCTTCTCCATATACTCAGCCATCCTGGAGCGGAGACCAAGTACATAGTCCACTATGTCTAGCTTAGGCTTTTTGAGAGGCAACTCCCATCCTTCCTTCACCAAACACAGTGGGCCTCTCACAGGGTGCCCAAACAACAATTCAAAGGGGCTGTAGCCAACCCCCTTTTGTGGGACCTCTCTGTAAGCAAACAGAAGGCAGGGTAGAAGGATGTCCCATCTCCCCTGAGCTTTTCAGGTAATCCTTTGATCATACCCTTTAGGGTCTTGTTGAATCTCTCAACAAGCCCATTGCATTGTGGGTGATAAGGGGTGGTGAACTTGTAGTTGACACCACATTCCTTCCACATAGCTGTCAAGTATCCTGACATAAAGTTGGTACCTCTGTCAGATACTACCTCCTTAGGAAACCCCACTCTGGAGAATACTCCCAGCAGGGCCCTGGCCACAACAGGAGCTGTAGTGGTCCTAAGGGGAATTGCCTCTGGATACCTGGTGGCATGATCCACTACCACCAGTATAAATCTGTGCCCAGATGCAGTGGGAGGATCCATGGGACCCACTATGTCTATTCCCACTCTTTTAAAGGGGACCCCCACCACAGGTAGTGGTATTAGGGGGGCCTTTGTTGTGCCACCTGATTTGCCACTGGCTTGGCAGGTCACACAGGAGCGACAAAACTCCTTTGTATCTTCATTCATGTGAGGCCAGTGAAAGTGAGGGACAAGTCTGTCCCAAGTCTTGTTCTGGCCTAGGTGTCCTGCTAAAGGAATATCATGGGCCAAGGTAAGAAGGAAGCCCCTAAATTGCAGAGGTATAACCAACCTCCTGGTTGCACCAGGCTTGGGGTCTCTAGCCTCTGAATAAAGGAGCCCTTCATCCCAATACACTTTATGGGTACCTTGAGCATTCCCAGCAGCCTCAGCAGCAGCCAGCTGTCTGAGGGGTTCAAGAGAGGGACAGGATAACTGAGCCTGCCTCAAGTCAGCCCTTGAAGGTCCCCCTGTCCCCAGAAACTCAACCTGATCATGTTCAAGCTCTTCAGGGACAGTTCCTTCAGTGTCCTCTAGATCAGCTTCCTGGGAAGGCTGATCATCACTCTGAGGCAGGGGGGAAGGCACAGCCTTGACCCTCCTGTTCTTCTTGGTAGGTGCTTGGTCCATTGTTCCAGGATCCAAGACCTGAGGTTCAGTGAGGCACTTTTTGGCCTGTGACCTGGTCACAGCAAGGACATGTGATGATATACCTAACATCTCTGCATGAGTCCTGTACTCCACTTCTGACCATAGAGAACTCTCTAGGTCATTGCCCAACAAACATTCTACTGGGAGGTCTGCACTAACCACAACCCTTTTGAGGCCAGTTACCCCTCCCCATGAGAAGTTAATAACTGCCACACTATGTGAAGTAGTGGCATTGCTGGCATTGGTCACCAGGTAGTTCTCACCTGGTATGTACTGTCCAGGGTTCACAAAGCCTGGTGTCACCATAGTGACACTGGCACATGTGTCCCTGTAGGCTTGAGCCACTTTTTCGTTTATTAAAGGAGTCTGTCTGTACTTGCCCAGGTTACTGGGGCTCACAGTCAGGGACAAGTCAATGTCCCCATCACAGATCAAGACTGCCTGTGTCAGGGTTCTGTCTAAGTCAGAATCTCCTTCAGTTCCCATAGTGATTCCCACTACACCCTTTGTCTGGGGACCAACACTGCTAACAGTAGTACTGGGAGCAGGTGCCTTAGGGGCAACAGTGTTGGGGGCTCCACCCTTTTTGCAATCACTAGTCCAGTGAGTTGTATTTTTACAATGATTGCACCAGGGTTTCTTTTGACCTTCTTTCTTCTTTTTGGACTGTTGGGACCCACCCTCCTTAGCAGTAGTTTGGGGCCCTGTTGAAGACTTCTGGTCTTTAGGTTTCTGATCTCCACCCTTTTGGTCTGTTTTCTTCTGATCACCCCCTTGGCCCTGGTTCTGGTTCTTTTGCTTAACCCTGGTTCTGACCCATTTGTCTGCCTTCTTTCCCAATTCTTGGGGAGAGGTCAGCTCAGAGTCAACCAAGTGTTGATGCAGTTGCTGGTTTTGACAGTTATTTAAAATCTGTTCTTTCATCATCAAATTGTACAATCCTGTATAATCAGATACCTTACTTCCCAGCAACCAACCCTCCAAAGCCTTAGTGGCACATTCAACATATTCAGACCAGTCCTGAGTCTGTGTCTTTTGGGTGTCTCTGAACATTAACCTGTACTGTTCAGTGGTTAAGCCTAACCCATCAACTAGGACACTCTTCAGGACTCTGTAATTTCTGACATCCTCTTCTCTAGTAGTGAGGAGTCTGTCTCTGCCTCTTCCTTCAAAGGAGAGCCAGAGGATTGCTGCCCACTGGTCTTCAGGAACCTGCTGCACTTTGCAGGCTCTCTCAAGAGCAGTCATCCATTTGTGGATGTCATCCCCACTTTTGTAGGGGGGCACAACCTTAGACAGGTTCCTATTGTCAAAGACCCTATCTTTGTCCTTAGGGACAATGCTGCCACCAGTGGGTATAGACCCACTCTCTTTAGGATGCCTAGCCTTGTTCAGTTTTTCTTCCATCAGGGCTACTTCTAGCTCCTGCTTCCTGATCCTCAACTGGGCTTCCTGCATTCTGGCCTCATGTTCCCTCCTCTGAGGGGTGGTCAGTCTCCTTCTGGAGTGACCTTGAGAGCCTCTAGAGCCATGGGAAGCATTGGATTCACCTGAGCGATTCCTTTGCCTTCCAAGCCCTGTGTTAAGTCCACTGGGGAGATCCAATGGGGTGAACCCACTGTCAGTCCCCAATAGCCTTAGGTTAGCTGGGCCACGTATAATACTTGGCACTGGGCTAGTTCTCCCTTCATCCTCACTACTTTCAGTATCCTTCTCACTCTCATCCTCTGTGGTAGGCATCCCATCTAAGGGGTGACTATTGGGAAGGGGTACCTCTGTAGCATCTTCAGAAGGGGGGCCTCCTGTTCCTGTCCCTAAGGGGGCTAACTGGGAGGCTTTCCTGAGAGCTTTCTGATCTTCATCAGCCTGTAAAAGCTCCCTGAGTTCAGCAGAAGTAGGATTCTTGGGCTGTTTAAGGCCCCTGATATTTGCCAACTGCCTGAGCTCATTTTGATTAAGGGTAGCAAAGATGGATGGTGCCCTCTGGGGGTCACTCTCAACAGAGATGGGTACATTGGACCCCTCTGCCCCAGCCATTGCTCTTAAGTGTGGGTGGATGTGTTGCAATCTACCTACACTTGGGTTTACCTACTAAACCTATCTAGTAGTTGTAGTCAGGGTGTGCTACTCCCTTTGCTCTACAACAACTAAGTTCAGTAGAACTTATGTATATCTAATCTTGTTTTATATGTACCTACAGGTACCTATGTGATCTTTCAATTGGTAACCAAGAGATTACAATGGTAAAACACAGCAAGCTCAAATCCAACCGCTGCTCACCAATGTGAGAAGTTGGCCTGGTATATGATGTTCACTAGTTAAAGTGACCACCTTGTACCATGCCAAGCAACCCTTATGGTGTGGTTGTAAGTCAACCTTTTCGGACTAGCTGCCCTAGTGGTAGCGTAGGCTAAGCAGTCTTTGAGGCTAAACTCGTGAAGCGTGTTAAGCCAGCTGTTTTACCAAAAGTAACCCCCTTTTATACCAATGAAAGGACACCACACAGATATATATTCAAAATATATATGTATTTATTTCTCAAAGTAACCCCTAGTCTCTTTATGAGCACAGGAGCACAAATCGTCAAACAAGATTACAGTAGAATACACAGAAGTTGCACTTTATATGGATAGGCCCTGGTGGCCACTCGAACCATATACTAAAATAGTGGTATAAGTACCACAAACAGAAAAGGGAAAAGGCCTAGGGCCTCTAGAATCGCTGGGCCTACAAGGAGCTAACTTCAGTTAGTGACCAGGAGGTCCACGGGTTGCGTGTGCAGAGCAAATAGTCACACGCGTGCTCCCATAGGTTTCAATGGGTGCGTAAAAAGTACAAAGTTACTGCAAAGAGGATCTTCCGGATGGACTAGGAACTTAAGATTGGAAACACAGACACTAGAGATGATTCTCTACACTTGGGCACCGGAGTGCCAGCTTTACCTCACCCACAGGAAGCGGGTGCATAGGCGTCGAAGTGCGTCGGGTTTCTTCTATCTGTTCCGTGGAGCCTGTGGACAAAGATGCTGCAGGCGGTCGGTCTGGAAGAGATGCGGTGGATCCAAGAGTGGATCGGGGATGTTGAAGACCTGTAAGCAGAGGGGACAGTGTTCACAGTCACTAGCCAGTGACCAGCGTGGCACCAGGTGGGTACCAGGCGATGTCGGGTGCAAACAGGAAGAAAGGTGTAGCTTGTCTCTGCAGCCACGTGGTCCCTGAAGGTCGACGACGTCCAGGAGTCGAGTCACGAGCTGTCCCACGCAGGCTCTCGCTGTCGGCGGTGTCGGCGACTTGATCGAAGCAAACAAGCCTTGGCAAAAGCAATTGTTGTAGGAAAGGAAATAAGCTGATGGTTCTGACCAGCAAGGTCAGAGGGACTGCTCCTTTGGAGGGGTGCAAGGGCCAGTCTGAAGCAACCAGACCAGCGGTGTATTTTGTGAAGTTCGTCGCCAAGATGGCCACTAGCCAGCGGGCCAGCAACTAGTTAGGCGCGTCGAGTGGAAAATGCAGAAGGGCTCCACGCAGATCGTGGAGATGCTGGAGGGCTCACCTTTGGTGCAGATGCTGCTCGGGTGTTGGGCTTCTCAGATCCCAAAGCACAACTTGGAGGGAGCCTCGGTTGCTGCACTTGTCAGCTTGTCGTAGTCGTTCCAAGATGGCTGGCTCCACGTGTCTCGGTGCCTCCACGGGTCTCCTCTTTTCAGGGACTGTGGATCGGGCGGTGAGAGGTCTGGAGGTCCAGGTCTTGTCAGTCTCTGGGCTCGGGCTCCGGCGGGAGGCGGCGGCAAAGCAGACGTTGATTCGCTGGATGGTGCTTGCGTTAGCAAGGTGGTCACTCCCTGACCACAGGGGAGATTGGCTTCAGTCCTCTGTGCGGCAGAGCGTCGAAGTTCCCGTCTTCTTCTTAGTTTCAAGTTGATTCCAGGATGTCTGAAGTCTTAGGACACAGCTCCTACCTTTAAGCGGATTCTAGGGGCCGGACTACCTGCTAGGTCCCTCCCTAAGGGTGGGACCAGGAAGGGGGGTGGTTACACCCCCAATCCTTTGTCCAGCTCGCCCCAGGCCCGGGACTGGTGTGCCCCAGGACCGGTTTGAACTGGCATATGCACCGAGGCTCCTTGTGAGCCTCAGGCATGTCTGATTCTATTCAAGCCCTACCTGACCAATACACAAAATCCTGTCTGGGGTGGTGCACGCACCTCCCCTGGCAGGAAACCCTTTGTCCACACCTCCCAAGCTGGAAGGACTCCCAGCAGCAGGAGGGCAGACTTGTGTCTGTGGTGGCAGCATCCATTTTGTGGAGCTGAGGCTATGTCTGATTTTACCCGGGTTTCAGGTACTGTACATGTCGTGTCCCTCTAGAAGGGTGGAATGCTAACCCCGTCGCCAGAATTGGCGAGGGGTTAGTATTCCAATTCGTATGACACCTTACTCGACATGTTTTGATAAAGCCAAACCAAAGTTAGCATTTAACCGCGAGGTTCATAATGCACTTAAGAGTATATGGTATGACGATATCTGGAAACAGTAGAAGGAAGTTGTTCCGACCACTGCAGACAGGCTCAGCTCATGCCAGAGCACCATCTCACATGGAACCAAGCACTCTGCCTTCAGGATTGTTAAGGCCTGCCATAGGAGTGACTTATAGGTTACCAGGTGTCCCATTTAAGGTTAGGTATAGGTATACTACACCTAAGTAAGAGGTGGTTACACCAACTTACCCCAGCTGAGTGATCAGCCAGTTGTGTCAAATTTGTTAGGCCAGGCCAGGGGTGGCATAACACATGCTTCAGCCCCAGGTAGGCCTTAGATACACCAATGCCCTGGGTACCTAGTGTACACTGGTACAGGGGCTCACAGGGTGATCCAATTCCAATAGGTTATGCACCTAGGGTGCACAGTGTCAATTTAGTAGAGAGAACAGCAGGCTGGGGGTCTGATTGGCAGGCCCACAGCCTCAATATGTCGAAAACCAGTGAAGCAAAAAGCA
This sequence comes from Triturus cristatus, assembly GCF_964204655.1. NCBI lineage: Eukaryota > Metazoa > Chordata > Amphibia > Caudata > Salamandridae > Triturus > Triturus cristatus. Next base: position 3,430,592 of record NC_140591.1, read on the forward strand.
AAAATTTGGGGTGACCATAGGATAGCAGACCCTACTCTCCTACAGTGGGTGAGAGGTTAACTCCATCCACTGACCCATCTTTCTCAGAGGCTACTAAGAGGTCAGGAAGAGGCTCGGTCTCCTCTTCCATTCCATCATCAGTGGCCAGCAGCATGCCCACTTCGGTCCTCTCTAAGTGGGGCTTAAGGCGGTTAACATGTAGGACCCTCAAAGGGTTCCTGGGAGACTGCATGTCCACCAAGTAGGTGATAGGACTTTTGCGCTCCACAACCTCAAATTGACCTGTCCACTTATCCTGAAGTGCACAAGGCTCCACTGGGGCCAAGACCCACACCTTTTGTCCAGGTTGAAGCTCTACCAGAGTGGCATTCCGGTCGTACCACCGCTTCATCTCCTCCTGGCTGGCTTCCAGATTTGCCTCAGCAAGTTGCCTGAAACGCCTAGTCTGGTTTCGGAAGGCCAGCATGTAACTGCATACATTCTGGGGAGGTTTCCTGGGAGATTGCTCCCAGCCTTCCTTTACCAAACTCAGAGGTCCTCTTACCGGGTGACCATACAGAAGCTCAAAGGGGCTGAACCCTAGAGACTTCTGTGGCACCTCTCGGTAAGCGAAGAGCAGGCATGGCAAGAGGACGTCCCACTTACGCCTCATTGGACCGTCCAGGCCCATGATCATGCCTTTGAGGGTTCGGTTGAACCTCTCAACCAACCCATTTCCTTGGGGGTGGTAAGGAGTGGTGAACTTGTAAGTTACCCCACACTCCTTCCACAGGGATTTCATATATGTGGATATGAAATTGGTCCCCCTGTCGCTCACCACCTCTAGAGGGAATCCTACTCGGGAGAAAATTCCCATCAGTGCTCGTCCCACCACGGGGGCCGTCACTGTCCTCAGAGGGATGGCTTCAGGGTACCGGGTGGCATGGTCCACCAAGACCAGGATGAACCTGTTGCCCAGGGCTGTCCTGGAGTCCAGAGGCCCCACAATGTCAATACCCACTCGCTGGAATGGCGTACCGACCACGGGGAAGGGCTGCAGAGGAGCCTTGTGCTTCCCTCCGCTCTTACCACTTGCCTGGCAAGTCTGACAGGTTCTGCAGTAGGAATCCGAATTCTTGTGCATTTGGGGCCAGTAAAAGTGGGTGACAAGCCTGTCATAGGTCTTGTCCATCCCCAAATGTCCTGCTAAAGGCACATCATGAGCCAGCCCCAGTAGGAAGGTTCTGAACTTCTGGGGTACCACCAGCACACGGGCTGACCCAGGTTCAGCAGCCTTAGGCTCGGAATACAGGAGGTCACTCTCCCAGTACACGTAGTGTGTTTTGGCCTGAACACCATTGGCCTGGTCTGCAGCCTGCTGCCGCATACCCACGAGAGAAGGGCATTCTTTCTGCTCCCTGCAGAATTCCTCCCTGGAGGGACCTCCTTCTTGCTGCCAATGGGTCAGCTCAGGCAGGTCTCCCAGTTCGGCAATCTATTCCCCGGTAGGCTCCAGAGCATCCCCCTCAGGGTCTACTTCCTCCTGGGCCGTGGGAACTTCGGGGGCCGGTTTCCCACGCCTCCTGCACCTTCTCCCTAAGGCCGGTTCCTGGACCTCTCCCTCAGGCTCCAGGAGCCTCTTAACACCCCTACTGGCTGCCATGGACCGGGTGGTCACGCACGCCCAGTCGGGTAGACCCACCATCCTCAGATGCGTGGTCTTCTCCACCTTTTCCCAAGGGGAGCTCTCCAGGTCGTTCCCTAGCAGACAGTCTACAGGCATGTCAGTTCTCACAGCGACTTGTAGAGTACCAGAGACCTCCCCCCACTCAAAGGGAACTTGAGCTATTGGACAACGACTCTCTATGTTGTCAGCATTGACAACCCTACAGTAGGCATTGGGTACAATCTGCTCTTGAGACACCAGGTGTTGCCTCACCGAGGTCACGCTGGCTCCTGTATCTCTAAGAGCCTCAACCTTCTTTCCATTGATGGTCACTACTTGCCCATATTTCTTAGTGTTAGAGGGTAAGTAGGTTTCAGGGACCATCTCACTGTCTCCTAGCGAGACTAGGGTCATCTGCCCGGGACCCCCACCCCCCTGGACTGCTACCTCCTCCCCCAAGTTAATATTAGCTACTTGCCGGGGTGGAGCACCAGTGGGTGCGGTCTTACCAAACAGGCGACACTTAGGATCAGAGGCAATGTGACCCGGGTCACCACACCTGTAACAATTGAAGGGCCCCTTTGGAACAGGCCTACCTGTCGGGGCCCCGTTCTGCTGCGGGGGTGGGGGAGGCTGAGAACCCTTCTGTTGGTTCCCTTGGGGATTACTTTGGGGGCCTTTTTGGAACCCTTTCTGTTTACCCCTGTCCCCCCCACTCTTCTGCTGGGGACCCTGCCCACCTTTGGCGGAGTCTCCCACTTGACCCTTGTGAACCCTGGTGCTGAGCCAGCGGTCCGCCTCCTCAGCAAGCTTCCTCGGGTTGGACAGCTTGCTATCAATCAGGTGCTGGCGTAGCTCAGGAAAACATTGACTGGACAAGTGCTCCCATGCAATTAAATCAAGCAGCCCTTGATAATCATTCACCTTGCTACCCTTCACCCAACCATCCAGTGCTCTGCAGAAAAAAGTTACATACTCCACATACGTACTCTCAGGGATCTTCTTAGTCTCCCTGAACCTCTGTCTATATAGCTCAGGAGTTAACCCATACCTGGTCATTAAAGCTTCCTTCATATGGGGGTATGAGGCTTGGAGATCTAAGGGTAAATCTAACAGTGTGTCACGCCCTTCAGCAAGGAACCTTCCCCACAACCCCGCTCCCCAGTCTTTCTCAGGGACCCGGTGTGAAGACATGGCCACCTCATAGGCTCTAAACCACTGCCCTATGTCATCCTTTCTAAAATACTCCTTTACTACATCTTTGGGGATGTACACCTTGGACTCTACCTGCACCGGCGGAGTGCTGCCACCAGAAGGAGCGGTGTCCAAACCTTTCGCCTTCAGCTCCAACTCCTTCAATCTTATATCATGATCCATTTGGTGTTGTTGCGCCTCAAGGGCCAACTTCTGCTTTTCCATTTCCATTTGTCCTGCCAACTTTGCCATCTCCATTGCATGCGCCCTGTCTGCTGCCCTGTCTGCCAGCTCCTCTGGCGACCGGACTCTGCTGGGCTCCTCAAGGTTGTCGGGTGGAACGATGTCCCCCGCATTCCGTGGGTCTCGTGACTCCTTCCAGGCTCTCAGCGCCTTGAGGTACTGGTTCTTCTTCCTGAATCCAGCATGGGGAACTCTGAATTTTACACTGTAGCCTTTCAATTGCTCCGCTGTGTAACCTTCCAGTCTCTCCCAATCCACCTCATCCATTCCAGAAATCACAGAGAGTGCTCTTCCAGCAGAGAGTGAGCCAGGCATGGTTGCAATAATGGCAGATGTCTCAACAAAGTTCAAAAATGAAAACCTGTGGCTGTGTTACTTGGTCTGCTCTCACTATCTGGTGATTAATAATTCACTGTATGCAAATTACAAGTGCAAATCCGAAATCCCAGCCGCTGCCAACAATGTTAGACTTGGGGGTCTCTGGTTGGCGCAAGGTTGCCCTTGTGTCAAGCAGAAACCCTCTCCTCTACGTCAGGGCGCAGGATAACCCCTTGTGAATGACCCTTGCTCACCCTCTAGGTGCGTGGCGTGAGCAGCCAAGGCGATTCCTCAGGCGTTGTTGGTTAAGCACTTACAATCACACACACAGTAAATACATCAATCCCCCCAGAAACGGACACCAGACTTGGATATGTAGAAAAATACGCTTCTTTATGTAAAAATAGGTATATATATCTCAGCAGATTTATCACAAGACCAATAACGTTTTCGCTATGCCACCAGGTTGTAAAGCAGGCAAATGTTCATTGTTCGTAGCTTCAAATGGATACTTTGTAGTCTCTTGCAAATGTTACTTGTGGATCCAGTACTCACAGAGATCGGCTCCTGCGAACGGGGAAATAAGGCGTTGCGGGCCCCGAGCCCGATACTGGAACTTCTTTCGTGACGTGGAGAGTCGGCACCGGTCGGTGCGACTCTCAGCTTGGGAAGTGTCTTGGGTCCTCGATCAGCGGGTGTGGGCAGGTAGGCAGGCGCGGCCAGCGACCCTCAGCACGGCGGTGCAGGGGGGTCTCCACAGCGGGGGCGGCGCGGCCTGAGATGTCCGGGGATAGCGAAGCGGGGTCACAGGGCACGGTCAGTGCAGCTGGATGACCCGGCGTAGATCACAGTCGTCGGACGGTTTCCGGCGGGAGGGGTGATAGCGCGTTCAGCGCGCTCCAGTGGCAGGCGGTGACAGGGGTGCAGGCAACCTGGCCCGGGGACAGAGAGCGGCTCCGGACGGAGCGAGGCTCTCACGGGGTTGAGGCAGGCAAGCTCCTGAGTGTCACGGCCCTAGGAGGGGCGATGAGGGGCGCAGTCTCTTTCCAGCGGGATGCACACACGGCTCGAATCGGAGGATGAGCAAAAGCACAGAGAACCCACTGGTCCTGGGGTTCAGTTCAGGGGGCAAGCTCAGATCAAGCCCTTGGAGAATGTTTAAAGCACAAAGTAGCAAAGTCTTTTCAGCAGTCTCTTCCTCTCCTTTCTCAGCAAGGCAAGCAGCAGGCCAGCTCCTCCAGCGTCTTCTTCTCCTTCTAGTCGGGCAGAGGTTCTTTGTGGTAAAACAGGATTCTAATTTCTTAGGAGCCAGGCTCCTACTTTTATACCATGATTCTTTTGTTCTTTAGCGCCAGGGGGCCTGGGCCTTGCTCAGTCCAGTTCTGGAGCACTTTGTTATGGTGACTCTGCTCTTTCCTTTCAGCAGCAGGGCAGAGACATCAGCCGCTCCACAGAGGGCGGAGCCGGCATTGTGGTGGCAGAGCACAGGTCTATTCAAGACTCCTCCCACCCATCCTGGTGTCACCTCTCTACCCACCACCTGGCAGCCAACCTGTCTCTGGGGATTCCCCAACCCTGCTCCTTACTGTTGCTAGGCGGAACACACACACACAGCAGAGGCGGACTGAAATGGCCAGGTCAGTAAATACTAACTTTCTAAAAGTAGTATTTACAAACCCAGGATATTAAAATAAACTTGACTACAAGAAGTATTTTATTATTCTGAGTTCAGGCATACTAAACTTGACATTCTACCATGCTCTCTGAGTCCACTGGGGTCACAGCGTGTAGTAATTCCAGCAGCCCATTCTGGCCTATGGAGAGCAGGTAGCCTTCAATAGTGAAAAACGAAAATGGCTGTAATTCACTACTAAGACATGCCACCCACATCAGGGCATGTCCTACCTTAGGCCTACAATGCACGCTGCCCTTGGGCCTACCAGAGGGGTGGCTAATATGTAGGTAAGGGAAGGTTTAGGGACTGGCAAGTGGGGGCACTTGCGCAGTCAGCGCGACGGTCCCAGACCGCGCACAGGGTCTGCGGTGGCAGACCCTAGACACATTTTACAAGGCCGCTTTCTGTGGGTGGCGCAACCAGCGCTGCAAGCCCACCAGCAGCATTGGCATTCACAAGCCCTGGCACCCCTGGTGCACTTTACTGGGGACTGACAGTGAATCCAACAGACCAATCATGAACATCAATTACAGGTACACTTTACCTAGGGAGCACTTGCACTGCGGCACGGATTAGCCGTGGCGCAGTGCCCTGAGCGGACAACACCAGCAAAACAATCGAGGCACACCATCAAAAAGTGGAAGGGAAACTCACGCCAAGGTGCCAGGTCTAACACGTGTCCCCTCCAGCTGAAATGTGGGGAGAACTACCCTTGCCCGGGGGGTTCCTCGTCACTAAGGCGGAAATACCTGGACAGACCGTCAGCGTTGGCGTGATCTGTACCAGGACGGTGTTCCACCGTAAAGTCCATACCCTGTAGGGAGATGGACCACCTCAACAGCTTCGGGTTCTCACCCCTCATTTGCATCAACCATCTGAGGGGCCTGTGGTCCGTCTGAACCCGGAAGTGAGACCCAAACAAGTAGGGTCTTAGCTTCTTCAGCGCCCAGACCACAGCAAATGCTTCTCGCTCAATTGCACTCCACCTACTTTCCCGTGGAAGTAACCTCCTACTGATGAAGGCTACGGGTTGGTCCCAGCCCTCCTCAGTCATCTGTGAGAGAACAGCCCCTACACCATGCTCTGAAGCGTCTGTCTGCACTAGGAATTCCTTGGAGAAGTCAGGGGCCAAGAGCACGGGCGCCGTGCACATGGCAGTCTTCAGGGTGTCGAAAGCTTTCTGACAGGTGTCAGTCCAGATCACGTTCCTGGGCTGCTTCTAGGAAGTCAGCTCTGTCAAGGGGGCAACGATCGTTCCATAGCCCTTGACAAACCTCCTGTAGTACCCAGTGAGCCCCAGGAAGGCCCTCACTGCGGTCTGCGTCTTGGGGGGTTCCCAAGCCAGGATGGTCTCAATTTTGGGTTGCAAGGGTGCCATCTTGCCACTCCCCACTTGGTGTCCCAAGTACACCACGGAACCCTGCCCGATCTGGCACTTGCTTGCCTTGATCGTGAGGCCTGCTCGGCGCAGGGCCATCAACACTTCCCAGAGGTGGCGCAGGTGTTCGGGCCACGGGGCTGGACCAAGGACTGCTGGAGGACTCAACCACCCCTAGCGCAAGCATCTTGGAGACCTCCTCCTTGATGCAAGCTCTGACCCTGTCAGTTACCCTGTAAGCCTTGTGCTTCACAGGTAAGCTGTCTCCTGTGTCCACATCATGGACGCACCAATCTGTGACACCAGGAACCAGGGAGAACCTATCGGAAAACTGCCCCAGCAAGTGGCGGCAATCTTCCTGTTGTTCGGGCGTCAGGGTGGGTGTGAGAAGTTGGCCTGGTATATGATGTTCACTAGTTAAAGTGACCACCTTGTACCATGCCAAGCAACCCTTATGGTGTGGTTGTAAGTCAACCTTTTCGGACTAGCTGCCCTAGTGGTAGCGTAGGCTAAGCAGTCTTTGAGGCTAAACTCGTGAAGCGTGTTAAGCCAGCTGTTTTACCAAAAGTAACCCCCTTTTATACCAATGAAAGGACACCACACAGATATATATTCAAAATATATATGTATTTATTTCTCAAAGTAACCCCTAGTCTCTTTATGAGCACAGGAGCACAAATCGTCAAACAAGATTACAGTAGAATACACAGAAGTTGCACTTTATATGGATAGGCCCTGGTGGCCACTCGAACCATATACTAAAATAGTGGTATAAGTACCACGAACAGAAAAGGGAAAAGGCCTAGGGCCTCTAGAATCGCTGGGCCTACAAGGAGCTAACTTCAGTTAGTGACCAGGAGGTCCACGGGTTGCGTGTGCAGAGCAAATAGTCACACGCGTGCTCCCATAGGTTTCAATGGGTGCGTAAAAAGTACAAAGTTACTGCAAAGAGGATCTTCCGGATGGACTAGGAACTTAAGATTGGAAACACAGACACTAGAGATGATTCTCTACACTTGGGCACCGGAGTGCCAGCTTTACCACACCCACAGGAAGCGGGTGCATAGGCGTCGAAGTGCGTCGGGTTTCTTCTATCTGTTCCGTGGAGCCTGTGGACAAAGATGCTGCAGGCGGTCGGTCTGGAAGAGATGCGGTGGATCCAAGAGTGGATCGGGGATGTTGAAGACCTGTAAGCAGAGGGGACAGTGTTCACAGTCACTAGCCAGTGACCAGCGTGGCACCAGGTGGGTACCAGGCGATGTCGGGTGCAAACAGGAAGAAAGGTGTAGCTTGTCTCTGCAGCCACGTGGTCCCTGAAGGTCAACGACGTCCAGGAGTCAAGTCACGAGCTGTCCCACGCAGGCTCTCGCTGTCGGCGGTGTCGTCGACTTGATCGAAGCAAACAAGCCTTGGCAAAAGCAATTGTTGTAGGAAAGGAAATAAGCTGATGGTTCTGACCAGCAAGGTCAGAGGGACTGCTCCTTTGGAGGGGAGCAAGGGCCAGTCTGGAGCAACCAGACCAGTGGTGTATTTCGTGAAGTTCATCGCCAAGATGGCCACTAGCCAGCGGGCCAGCAACCGGTTAGGCGCGTGGAGTGGCAAAATGCAGAAGGGCCCCACGCAGATCGTGGAGATGCTGGAGGGCTCACCTTTGGTGCAGATGCTGCTCGGGTGTTGGGCTTCTCAGATCCCAAAGCACAACTTGGAGGGAGCCTCGGTTGTTGCACTTGTCAGCTTGTCGTAGTCGTTCCAAGATGGCTGGCTCCACGTGTCTCGGTGCCTCCACGGGTCTCCTCTTTTCAGGGACTGTGGATCGGGCAGTGAGAGGTCTGGAGGTCCAGGTCTTGTCAGTCTCTGGGCTCGGGCTCCGGCGGGAGGTGGCGGCAAAGCAGACGTTGATTCGCTGGATGGTGCTTGCGTTAGCAAGGTGGTCACTCCCTGACCACAGGGGAGATTGGCTTCAGTCCTCTGTGCGGCAGAGCGTCAAAGTTCCCGTCTTCTTCTTAGTTTCAAGTTGATTCCAGGATGTCTGAAGTCTTAGGACACAGCTCCTACCTTTAAGCGGATTCTAGGGGCCGGACTACCTGCTAGGTCCCTCCCTAAGGGTGGGACCAGGAAGGGGGGTGGTTACACCCCCAATCCTTTGTCCAGCTCGCCCCAGGCCCGGGACTGGTGTGCCCCAGGACCAGTTTGAACAGGCATATGCACCGAGGCTCCTTGTGAGCCTCAGGCATGTCTGATTCTATTCAAGACCTACCTGACCAATACACAAAATACTGTCTGGGGTGGTGCACGCACCTCCCCTGGCAGGAAACCCTTTGTCCACACCTCCCAAGCTGGAAGGACTCCCAGCAGCAGGAGGGCAGACTTGTGTCTGTGGTGGCAGCATCCATTTTGTGGAGCTGAGGCTATGTCTGATTTTACCCGGGTTTCAGGTACTGTACATGTCGTGTCCCTCTAGAAGGGTGGAATGCTAACCCCGTCGCCAGAATTGGCGAGGGGTTAGTATTCCAATTCGTATGACACCTTACTCGACATGTTTTGATAAAGCCAAACCAAAGTTAGCATTTAACCGCGAGGTTCATAATGCACTTAAGAGTATATGGTATGACGATATCTGGAAACAGTAGAAGGAAGTTGTTCCGACCACTGCAGACAGGCTCAGCTCATGCCAGAGCACCATCTCACATGGAACCAAGCACTCTGCCTTCAGGATTGTTAAGGCCTGCCATAGGAGTGACTTATAGGTTACCAGGTGTCCCATTTAAGGTTAGGTATAGGTATACTACACATAAGTAAGAGGTGGTTACACCAACTTACCCCAGCTGAGTGATCAGCCAGTTGTGTCAAATTTGTTAGGCCAGGCCAGGGGTGGCATAACACATGCTTCAGCCCCAGGTAGGCCTTAGATACACCAATGCCCTGGGTACCTAGTGTACACTGGTACAGGGGCTCACAGGGTGATCCAATTCCAATAGGTTATGCACCTAGGGTGCACAGTGTCAATTTAGTAGAGAGAACAGCAGGCTGGGGGTCTGATTGGCAGGCCCACAGCCTCAATATGTCGAAAACCAGTGAAGCAAAAAGCAAAAATTTGGGGTGACCATAGGATAGCAGACCCTACTCTCCTACACAACCCCCCCCCCCCCAAACGCTGGGACATTAAACTAGCCTTGACCAGTCTCGTCTTCATGTCCTAAGTGGAAGTACCTGGAGAGACCATCTGCATTCCCATGGTCAGTACCTGGCCGGTGCTCCACTGTAAAGTCCATCCCCTGTAGGGAAATGGACCACCTAAGCAGTTTGGGATTTTCACCCTTCATCTGATTTAGCCACAAGAGGGGCTTATGGTCGGTCTGAATCTTGAAGTGAGTGCCAAACAAGTATGGCCTCAGCTTCTTCAGGGCCCACACCACAGCAAAGGCCTCCCTCTCAATAGCTGACCAATTCTTCTCTCTGGGGGTCAACCTTCTGCTAATAAAAGCAATGGGTTGGTCTTGACCATCTATATTAAGTTGTGACAGCACAGCTCCCACACCCAACTCAGAAGCATCTGTTTGGACAATAAACTCTTTGGAGTAGTCAGGACTTTTCAGGATAGGTGCAGAGCACATGGCCTCCTTCAGGTCATCAAATGCCTTTTGACAGCTTACTGTCCACTGAACCTTTTTGGGCATCTTCTTGGATGTCAGATCATTAAGAGGAGTCACAATGGACCCATAGTTCTTAACAAACTTCCTGTAGTACCCAGTCAAGCCCAAGAAAGCTCGAACTTGAGTCTGGGTGGTTGGAGGGGACCAATCCTTGATGGATTGTATCTTACTCTCCAGTGGTTGAACTTGGCCTCCACCTACAAGGTGGCCCAAATATACAACCTTACTCTGCCCTATCTGGCACTTAGTGGCCTTGATAGTGAGGCCTGCCCTTTGCAGGGCCTCAAGAGCCTTCTTCAGGTGGATCAGGTGATCCTCCCAGGTGGAACTAAAGACAGCAATGTCATCAAGATATGCTGCGCAAAAGTCATCCAACCCAGTAAGGACTTGGTTCACCAGCCTTTGGAAGGTGGCAGGTGCATTCTTCAGACCAAAGGGCATCACCACAAACTGATAATGCCCACCTGGGGTTGAGAATGCTGTTTTGGCCTTAGACTCCTCAGCTAATCTGATTTGCCAATAGCCAGCTGTTAAGTCAAATGTGCTCAAAAACTTTGCAGAAGCTAGTTTGTCTATGAGCTCATCTGCCCTTGGAATAGGGTGTGCATCTGTCCTGGTGACAGCATTGAGTCCTCTGTAATCCACACAGAACCTCATCTCTCTCTTGCCATCTTTGGTGTGAGGTTTGGGGACCAGAACCACTGGGCTAGCCCAGGGGCTCTCTGAGGGTTCAATGACACCTAATTCCAGCATTTTATGTACCTCAGCCTTTATACAGTCCCTGACGTGGTCAGGTTGTCTGTAAAGCTTGTTCTTTACAGGCAGACTGTCACCAGTGTCCACCACATGGGTACACCAGTCAGTTTGACTAGGTATCAAGGAAAACATATGTGAAAATGATTGTAGAACTTGTCTACATTCAGGTTGCCTCCAAGGGTCACTCCTTCAACTGAGCCATCTTCAGGGTTCTGAGACAACAGGTCTGGGAGAGGGTCACTCTCTTCCTCCTGTCCCTCATCTGTAGCCATGAGCAAGCCCATGTCTGCCCTGTCAACATATGCTTTAAGCCTGTTAACATGGAGTACCCTGTGGGGACTCCTGGGAGTTCCTAGGTCCACCAAGTAGGTGACCTCTCCCTTCTTTTCCAGGATTGTATGGGGTCCAGACCATTTGTCTTGGAGTGCTGCTGGGGCCACTGGCTCCAACACCCATACCTTCTGTCCTGGCTGAAACTCAACCAAGGCAGCCTTTTGGTCATGCCAAGCTTTCTGTAATGCCTGGCTTGCCTCAAGGTTTTTGGACGCCTTCTCCATATACTCAGCCATCCTGGAGCGGAGACCAAGTACATAGTCCACTATGTCTAGCTTAGGCTTTTTGAGAGGCAACTCCCATCCTTCCTTCACCAAACACAGTGGGCCTCTCACAGGGTGCCCAAACAACAATTCAAAGGGGCTGTAGCCAACCCCCTTTTGTGGGACCTCTCTGTAAGCAAACAGAAGGCAGGGTAGAAGGATGTCCCATCTCCCCTGAGCTTTTCAGGTAATCCTTTGATCATACCCTTTAGGGTCTTGTTGAATCTCTCAACAAGCCCATTGCATTGTGGGTGATAAGGGGTGGTGAACTTGTAGTTGACACCACATTCCTTCCACATAGCTGTCAAGTATCCTGACATAAAGTTGGTACCTCTGTCAGATACTACCTCCTTAGGAAACCCCACTCTGGAGAATACTCCCAGCAGGGCCCTGGCCACAACAGGAGCTGTAGTGGTCCTAAGGGGAATTGCCTCTGGATACCTGGTGGCATGATCCACTACCACCAGTATAAATCTGTGCCCAGATGCAGTGGGAGGATCCATGGGACCCACTATGTCTATTCCCACTCTTTTAAAGGGGACCCCCACCACAGGTAGTGGTATTAGGGGGGCCTTTGTTGTGCCACCTGATTTGCCACTGGCTTGGCAGGTCACACAGGAGCGACAAAACTCCTTTGTATCTTCATTCATGTGAGGCCAGTGAAAGTGAGGGACAAGTCTGTCCCAAGTCTTGTTCTGGCCTAGGTGTCCTGCTAAAGGAATATCATGGGCCAAGGTAAGAAGGAAGCCCCTAAATTGCAGAGGTATAACCAACCTCCTGGTTGCACCAGGCTTGGGGTCTCTAGCCTCTGAATAAAGGAGCCCTTCATCCCAATACACTTTATGGGTACCTTGAGCATTCCCAGCAGCCTCAGCAGCAGCCAGCTGTCTGAGGGGTTCAAGAGAGGGACAGGATAACTGAGCCTGCCTCAAGTCAGCCCTTGAAGGTCCCCCTGTCCCCAGAAACTCAACCTGATCATGTTCAAGCTCTTCAGGGACAGTTCCTTCAGTGTCCTCTAGATCAGCTTCCTGGGAAGGCTGATCATCACTCTGAGGCAGGGGGGAAGGCACAGCCTTGACCCTCCTGTTCTTCTTGGTAGGTGCTTGGTCCATTGTTCCAGGATCCAAGACCTGAGGTTCAGTGAGGCACTTTTTGGCCTGTGACCTGGTCACAGCAAGGACATGTGATGATATACCTAACATCTCTGCATGAGTCCTGTACTCCACTTCTGACCATAGAGAACTCTCTAGGTCATTGCCCAACAAACATTCTACTGGGAGGTCTGCACTAACCACAACCCTTTTGAGGCCAGTTACCCCTCCCCATGAGAAGTTAATAACTGCCACACTATGTGAAGTAGTGGCATTGCTGGCATTGGTCACCAGGTAGTTCTCACCTGGTATGTACTGTCCAGGGTTCACAAAGCCTGGTGTCACCATAGTGACACTGGCACATGTGTCCCTGTAGGCTTGAGCCACTTTTTCGTTTATTAAAGGAGTCTGTCTGTACTTGCCCAGGTTACTGGGGCTCACAGTCAGGGACAAGTCAATGTCCCCATCACAGATCAAGACTGCCTGTGTCAGGGTTCTGTCTAAGTCAGAATCTCCTTCAGTTCCCATAGTGATTCCCACTACACCCTTTGTCTGGGGACCAACACTGCTAACAGTAGTACTGGGAGCAGGTGCCTTAGGGGCAACAGTGTTGGGGGCTCCACCCTTTTTGCAATCACTAGTCCAGTGAGTTGTATTTTTACAATGATTGCACCAGGGTTTCTTTTGACCTTCTTTCTTCTTTTTGGACTGTTGGGACCCACCCTCCTTAGCAGTAGTTTGGGGCCCTGTTGAAGACTTCTGGTCTTTAGGTTTCTGATCTCCACCCTTTTGGTCTGTTTTCTTCTGATCACCCCCTTGGCCCTGGTTCTGGTTCTTTTGCTTAACCCTGGTTCTGACCCATTTGTCTGCCTTCTTTCCCAATTCTTGGGGAGAGGTCAGCTCAGAGTCAACCAAGTGTTGATGCAGTTGCTGGTTTTGACAGTTATTTAAAATCTGTTCTTTCATCATCAAATTGTACAATCCTGTATAATCAGATACCTTACTTCCCAGCAACCAACCCTCCAAAGCCTTAGTGGCACATTCAACATATTCAGACCAGTCCTGAGTCTGTGTCTTTTGGGTGTCTCTGAACATTAACCTGTACTGTTCAGTGGTTAAGCCTAACCCATCAACTAGGACACTCTTCAGGACTCTGTAATTTCTGACATCCTCTTCTCTAGTAGTGAGGAGTCTGTCTCTGCCTCTTCCTTCAAAGGAGAGCCAGAGGATTGCTGCCCACTGGTCTTCAGGAACCTGCTGCACTTTGCAGGCTCTCTCAAGAGCAGTCATCCATTTGTGGATGTCATCCCCACTTTTGTAGGGGGGCACAACCTTAGACAGGTTCCTATTGTCAAAGACCCTATCTTTGTCCTTAGGGACAATGCTGCCACCAGTGGGTATAGACCCACTCTCTTTAGGATGCCTAGCCTTGTTCAGTTTTTCTTCCATCAGGGCTACTTCTAGCTCCTGCTTCCTGATCCTCAACTGGGCTTCCTGCATTCTGGCCTCATGTTCCCTCCTCTGAGGGGTGGTCAGTCTCCTTCTGGAGTGACCTTGAGAGCCTCTAGAGCCATGGGAAGCATTGGATTCACCTGAGCGATTCCTTTGCCTTCCAAGCCCTGTGTTAAGTCCACTGGGGAGATCCAATGGGGTGAACCCACTGTCAGTCCCCAATAGCCTTAGGTTAGCTGGGCCACGTATAATACTTGGCACTGGGCTAGTTCTCCCTTCATCCTCACTACTTTCAGTATCCTTCTCACTCTCATCCTCTGTGGTAGGCATCCCATCTAAGGGGTGACTATTGGGAAGGGGTACCTCTGTAGCATCTTCAGAAGGGGGGCCTCCTGTTCCTGTCCCTAAGGGGGCTAACTGGGAGGCTTTCCTGAGAGCTTTCTGATCTTCATCAGCCTGTAAAAGCTCCCTGAGTTCAGCAGAAGTAGGATTCTTGGGCTGTTTAAGGCCCCTGATATTTGCCAACTGCCTGAGCTCATTTTGATTAAGGGTAGCAAAGATGGATGGTGCCCTCTGGGGGTCACTCTCAACAGAGATGGGTACATTGGACCCCTCTGCCCCAGCCATTGCTCTTAAGTGTGGGTGGATGTGTTGCAATCTACCTACACTTGGGTTTACCTACTAAACCTATCTAGTAGTTGTAGTCAGGGTGTGCTACTCCCTTTGCTCTACAACAACTAAGTTCAGTAGAACTTATGTATATCTAATCTTGTTTTATATGTACCTACAGGTACCTATGTGATCTTTCAATTGGTAACCAAGAGATTACAATGGTAAAACACAGCAAGCTCAAATCCAACCGCTGCTCACCAATGTGAGAAGTTGGCCTGGTATATGATGTTCACTAGTTAAAGTGACCACCTTGTACCATGCCAAGCAACCCTTATGGTGTGGTTGTAAGTCAACCTTTTCGGACTAGCTGCCCTAGTGGTAGCGTAGGCTAAGCAGTCTTTGAGGCTAAACTCGTGAAGCGTGTTAAGCCAGCTGTTTTACCAAAAGTAACCCCCTTTTATACCAATGAAAGGACACCACACAGATATATATTCAAAATATATATGTATTTATTTCTCAAAGTAACCCCTAGTCTCTTTATGAGCACAGGAGCACAAATCGTCAAACAAGATTACAGTAGAATACACAGAAGTTGCACTTTATATGGATAGGCCCTGGTGGCCACTCGAACCATATACTAAAATAGTGGTATAAGTACCACAAACAGAAAAGGGAAAAGGCCTAGGGCCTCTAGAATCGCTGGGCCTACAAGGAGCTAACTTCAGTTAGTGACCAGGAGGTCCACGGGTTGCGTGTGCAGAGCAAATAGTCACACGCGTGCTCCCATAGGTTTCAATGGGTGCGTAAAAAGTACAAAGTTACTGCAAAGAGGATCTTCCGGATGGACTAGGAACTTAAGATTGGAAACACAGACACTAGAGATGATTCTCTACACTTGGGCACCGGAGTGCCAGCTTTACCTCACCCACAGGAAGCGGGTGCATAGGCGTCGAAGTGCGTCGGGTTTCTTCTATCTGTTCCGTGGAGCCTGTGGACAAAGATGCTGCAGGCGGTCGGTCTGGAAGAGATGCGGTGGATCCAAGAGTGGATCGGGGATGTTGAAGACCTGTAAGCAGAGGGGACAGTGTTCACAGTCACTAGCCAGTGACCAGCGTGGCACCAGGTGGGTACCAGGCGATGTCGGGTGCAAACAGGAAGAAAGGTGTAGCTTGTCTCTGCAGCCACGTGGTCCCTGAAGGTCGACGACGTCCAGGAGTCGAGTCACGAGCTGTCCCACGCAGGCTCTCGCTGTCGGCGGTGTCGGCGACTTGATCGAAGCAAACAAGCCTTGGCAAAAGCAATTGTTGTAGGAAAGGAAATAAGCTGATGGTTCTGACCAGCAAGGTCAGAGGGACTGCTCCTTTGGAGGGGTGCAAGGGCCAGTCTGAAGCAACCAGACCAGCGGTGTATTTTGTGAAGTTCGTCGCCAAGATGGCCACTAGCCAGCGGGCCAGCAACTAGTTAGGCGCGTCGAGTGGAAAATGCAGAAGGGCTCCACGCAGATCGTGGAGATGCTGGAGGGCTCACCTTTGGTGCAGATGCTGCTCGGGTGTTGGGCTTCTCAGATCCCAAAGCACAACTTGGAGGGAGCCTCGGTTGCTGCACTTGTCAGCTTGTCGTAGTCGTTCCAAGATGGCTGGCTCCACGTGTCTCGGTGCCTCCACGGGTCTCCTCTTTTCAGGGACTGTGGATCGGGCGGTGAGAGGTCTGGAGGTCCAGGTCTTGTCAGTCTCTGGGCTCGGGCTCCGGCGGGAGGCGGCGGCAAAGCAGACGTTGATTCGCTGGATGGTGCTTGCGTTAGCAAGGTGGTCACTCCCTGACCACAGGGGAGATTGGCTTCAGTCCTCTGTGCGGCAGAGCGTCGAAGTTCCCGTCTTCTTCTTAGTTTCAAGTTGATTCCAGGATGTCTGAAGTCTTAGGACACAGCTCCTACCTTTAAGCGGATTCTAGGGGCCGGACTACCTGCTAGGTCCCTCCCTAAGGGTGGGACCAGGAAGGGGGGTGGTTACACCCCCAATCCTTTGTCCAGCTCGCCCCAGGCCCGGGACTGGTGTGCCCCAGGACCGGTTTGAACTGGCATATGCACCGAGGCTCCTTGTGAGCCTCAGGCATGTCTGATTCTATTCAAGCCCTACCTGACCAATACACAAAATCCTGTCTGGGGTGGTGCACGCACCTCCCCTGGCAGGAAACCCTTTGTCCACACCTCCCAAGCTGGAAGGACTCCCAGCAGCAGGAGGGCAGACTTGTGTCTGTGGTGGCAGCATCCATTTTGTGGAGCTGAGGCTATGTCTGATTTTACCCGGGTTTCAGGTACTGTACATGTCGTGTCCCTCTAGAAGGGTGGAATGCTAACCCCGTCGCCAGAATTGGCGAGGGGTTAGTATTCCAATTCGTATGACACCTTACTCGACATGTTTTGATAAAGCCAAACCAAAGTTAGCATTTAACCGCGAGGTTCATAATGCACTTAAGAGTATATGGTATGACGATATCTGGAAACAGTAGAAGGAAGTTGTTCCGACCACTGCAGACAGGCTCAGCTCATGCCAGAGCACCATCTCACATGGAACCAAGCACTCTGCCTTCAGGATTGTTAAGGCCTGCCATAGGAGTGACTTATAGGTTACCAGGTGTCCCATTTAAGGTTAGGTATAGGTATACTACACCTAAGTAAGAGGTGGTTACACCAACTTACCCCAGCTGAGTGATCAGCCAGTTGTGTCAAATTTGTTAGGCCAGGCCAGGGGTGGCATAACACATGCTTCAGCCCCAGGTAGGCCTTAGATACACCAATGCCCTGGGTACCTAGTGTACACTGGTACAGGGGCTCACAGGGTGATCCAATTCCAATAGGTTATGCACCTAGGGTGCACAGTGTCAATTTAGTAGAGAGAACAGCAGGCTGGGGGTCTGATTGGCAGGCCCACAGCCTCAATATGTCGAAAACCAGTGAAGCAAAAAGCAAAAATTTGGGGTGACCATAGGATAGCAGACCCTACTCTCCTACAGTGGGTGAGAGGTTAACTCCATCCACTGACCCATCTTTCTCAGAGGCTACTAAGAGGTCAGGAAGAGGCTCGGTCTCCTCTTCCATTCCATCATCAGTGGCCAGCAGCATGCCCACTTCGGTCCTCTCTAAGTGGGGCTTAAGGCGGTTAACATGTAGGACCCTCAAAGGGTTCCTGGGAGACTGCATGTCCACCAAGTAGGTGATAGGACTTTTGCGCTCCACAACCTCAAATTGACCTGTCCACTTATCCTGAAGTGCACAAGGCTCCACTGGGGCCAAGACCCACACCTTTTGTCCAGGTTGAAGCTCTACCAGAGTGGCATTCCGGTCGTACCACCGCTTCATCTCCTCCTGGCTGGCTTCCAGATTTGCCTCAGCAAGTTGCCTGAAACGCCTAGTCTGGTTTCGGAAGGCCAGCATGTAACTGCATACATTCTGGGGAGGTTTCCTGGGAGATTGCTCCCAGCCTTCCTTTACCAAACTCAGAGGTCCTCTTACCGGGTGACCATACAGAAGCTCAAAGGGGCTGAACCCTAGAGACTTCTGTGGCACCTCTCGGTAAGCGAAGAGCAGGCATGGCAAGAGGACGTCCCACTTACGCCTCATTGGACCGTCCAGGCCCATGATCATGCCTTTGAGGGTTCGGTTGAACCTCTCAACCAACCCATTTCCTTGGGGGTGGTAAGGAGTGGTGAACTTGTAAGTTACCCCACACTCCTTCCACAGGGATTTCATATATGTGGATATGAAATTGGTCCCCCTGTCGCTCACCACCTCTAGAGGGAATCCTACTCGGGAGAAAATTCCCATCAGTGCTCGTCCCACCACGGGGGCCGTCACTGTCCTCAGAGGGATGGCTTCAGGGTACCGGGTGGCATGGTCCACCAAGACCAGGATGAACCTGTTGCCCAGGGCTGTCCTGGGGTCCAGAGGCCCCACAATGTCAATACCCACTCGCTGGAATGGCGTACCGACCACGGGGAAGGGCTGCAGAGGAGCCTTGTGCTTCCCTCCGCTCTTACCACTTGCCTGGCAAGTCTGACAGGTTCTGCAGTAGGAATCCGAATTCTTGTGCATTTGGGGCCAGTAAAAGTGGGTGACAAGCCTGTCATAGGTCTTGTCCATCCCCAAATGTCCTGCTAAAGGCACATCATGAGCCAGCCCCAGTAGGAAGGTTCTGAACTTCTGGGGTACCACCAGCACACGGGCTGACCCAGGTTCAGCAGCCTTAGGCTCGGAATACAGGAGGTCACTCTCCCAGTACACGTAGTGTGTTTTGGCCTGAACACCATTGGCCTGGTCTGCAGCCTGCTGCCGCATACCCACGAGAGAAGGGCATTCTTTCTGCTCCCTGCAGAATTCCTCCCTGGAGGGACCTCCTTCTTGCTGCCAATGGGTCAGCTCAGGCAGGTCTCCCAGTTCGGCAATCTATTCCCCGGTAGGCTCCAGAGCATCCCCCTCAGGGTCTACTTCCTCCTGGGCCGTGGGAACTTCGGGGGCCGGTTTCCCACGCCTCCTGCACCTTCTCCCTAAGGCCGGTTCCTGGA
Source organism: Triturus cristatus (assembly GCF_964204655.1). Taxonomy (NCBI): domain Eukaryota; kingdom Metazoa; phylum Chordata; class Amphibia; order Caudata; family Salamandridae; genus Triturus; species Triturus cristatus. Next base: position 3,449,765 of record NC_140591.1, read on the forward strand.
CCTCTCCCTCAGGCTCCAGGAGCCTCTTAACACCCCTACTGGCTGCCATGGACCGGGTGGTCACGCACGCCCAGTCGGGTAGACCCACCATCCTCAGATGCGTGGTCTTCTCCACCTTTTCCCAAGGGGAGCTCTCCAGGTCGTTCCCTAGCAGACAGTCTACAGGCATGTCAGTTCTCACAGCGACTTGTAGAGTACCAGAGACCTCCCCCCACTCAAAGGGAACTTGAGCTATTGGACAACGACTCTCTATGTTGTCAGCATTGACAACCCTACAGTAGGCATTGGGTACAATCTGCTCTTGAGACACCAGGTGTTGCCTCACCGAGGTCACGCTGGCTCCTGTATCTCTAAGAGCCTCAACCTTCTTTCCATTGATGGTCACTACTTGCCCATATTTCTTAGTGTTAGAGGGTAAGTAGGTTTCAGGGACCATCTCACTGTCTCCTAGCGAGACTAGGGTCATCTGCCCGGGACCCCCACCCCCCTGGACTGCTACCTCCTCCCCCAAGTTAATATTAGCTACTTGCCGGGGTGGAGCACCAGTGGGTGCGGTCTTACCAAACAGGCGACACTTAGGATCAGAGGCAATGTGACCCGGGTCACCACACCTGTAACAATTGAAGGGCCCCTTTGGAACAGGCCTACCTGTCGGGGCCCCGTTCTGCTGCGGGGGTGGGGGAGGCTGAGAACCCTTCTGTTGGTTCCCTTGGGGATTACTTTGGGGGCCTTTTTGGAACCCTTTCTGTTTACCCCTGTCCCCCCCACTCTTCTGCTGGGGACCCTGCCCACCTTTGGCGGAGTCTCCCACTTGACCCTTGTGAACCCTGGTGCTGAGCCAGCGGTCCGCCTCCTCAGCAAGCTTCCTCGGGTTGGACAGCTTGCTATCAATCAGGTGCTGGCGTAGCTCAGGAAAACATTGACTGGACAAGTGCTCCCATGCAATTAAATCAAGCAGCCCTTGATAATCATTCACCTTGCTACCCTTCACCCAACCATCCAGTGCTCTGCAGAAAAAAGTTACATACTCCACATACGTACTCTCAGGGATCTTCTTAGTCTCCCTGAACCTCTGTCTATATAGCTCAGGAGTTAACCCATACCTGGTCATTAAAGCTTCCTTCATATGGGGGTATGAGGCTTGGAGATCTAAGGGTAAATCTAACAGTGTGTCACGCCCTTCAGCAAGGAACCTTCCCCACAACCCCGCTCCCCAGTCTTTCTCAGGGACCCGGTGTGAAGACATGGCCACCTCATAGGCTCTAAACCACTGCCCTATGTCATCCTTTCTAAAATACTCCTTTACTACATCTTTGGGGATGTACACCTTGGACTCTACCTGCACCGGCGGAGTGCTGCCACCAGAAGGAGCGGTGTCCAAACCTTTCGCCTTCAGCTCCAACTCCTTCAATCTTATATCATGATCCATTTGGTGTTGTTGCGCCTCAAGGGCCAACTTCTGCTTTTCCATTTCCATTTGTCCTGCCAACTTTGCCATCTCCATTGCATGCGCCCTGTCTGCTGCCCTGTCTGCCAGCTCCTCTGGCGACCGGACTCTGCTGGGCTCCTCAAGGTTGTCGGGTGGAACGATGTCCCCCGCATTCCGTGGGTCTCGTGACTCCTTCCAGGCTCTCAGCGCCTTGAGGTACTGGTTCTTCTTCCTGAATCCAGCATGGGGAACTCTGAATTTTACACTGTAGCCTTTCAATTGCTCCGCTGTGTAACCTTCCAGTCTCTCCCAATCCACCTCATCCATTCCAGAAATCACAGAGAGTGCTCTTCCAGCAGAGAGTGAGCCAGGCATGGTTGCAATAATGGCAGATGTCTCAACAAAGTTCAAAAATGAAAACCTGTGGCTGTGTTACTTGGTCTGCTCTCACTATCTGGTGATTAATAATTCACTGTATGCAAATTACAAGTGCAAATCCGAAATCCCAGCCGCTGCCAACAATGTTAGACTTGGGGGTCTCTGGTTGGCGCAAGGTTGCCCTTGTGTCAAGCAGAAACCCTCTCCTCTACGTCAGGGCGCAGGATAACCCCTTGTGAATGACCCTTGCTCACCCTCTAGGTGCGTGGCGTGAGCAGCCAAGGCGATTCCTCAGGCGTTGTTGGTTAAGCACTTACAATCACACACACAGTAAATACATCAATCCCCCCAGAAACGGACACCAGACTTGGATATGTAGAAAAATACGCTTCTTTATGTAAAAATAGGTATATATATCTCAGCAGATTTATCACAAGACCAATAACGTTTTCGCTATGCCACCAGGTTGTAAAGCAGGCAAATGTTCATTGTTCGTAGCTTCAAATGGATACTTTGTAGTCTCTTGCAAATGTTACTTGTGGATCCAGTACTCACAGAGATCGGCTCCTGCGAACGGGGAAATAAGGCGTTGCGGGCCCCGAGCCCGATACTGGAACTTCTTTCGTGACGTGGAGAGTCGGCACCGGTCGGTGCGACTCTCAGCTTGGGAAGTGTCTTGGGTCCTCGATCAGCGGGTGTGGGCAGGTAGGCAGGCGCGGCCAGCGACCCTCAGCACGGCGGTGCAGGGGGGTCTCCACAGCGGGGGCGGCGCGGCCTGAGATGTCCGGGGATAGCGAAGCGGGGTCACAGGGCACGGTCAGTGCAGCTGGATGACCCGGCGTAGATCACAGTCGTCGGACGGTTTCCGGCGGGAGGGGTGATAGCGCGTTCAGCGCGCTCCAGTGGCAGGCGGTGACAGGGGTGCAGGCAACCTGGCCCGGGGACAGAGAGCGGCTCCGGACGGAGCGAGGCTCTCACGGGGTTGAGGCAGGCAAGCTCCTGAGTGTCACGGCCCTAGGAGGGGCGATGAGGGGCGCAGTCTCTTTCCAGCGGGATGCACACACGGCTCGAATCGGAGGATGAGCAAAAGCACAGAGAACCCACTGGTCCTGGGGTTCAGTTCAGGGGGCAAGCTCAGATCAAGCCCTTGGAGAATGTTTAAAGCACAAAGTAGCAAAGTCTTTTCAGCAGTCTCTTCCTCTCCTTTCTCAGCAAGGCAAGCAGCAGGCCAGCTCCTCCAGCGTCTTCTTCTCCTTCTAGTCGGGCAGAGGTTCTTTGTGGTAAAACAGGATTCTAATTTCTTAGGAGCCAGGCTCCTACTTTTATACCATGATTCTTTTGTTCTTTAGCGCCAGGGGGCCTGGGCCTTGCTCAGTCCAGTTCTGGAGCACTTTGTTATGGTGACTCTGCTCTTTCCTTTCAGCAGCAGGGCAGAGACATCAGCCGCTCCACAGAGGGCGGAGCCGGCATTGTGGTGGCAGAGCACAGGTCTATTCAAGACTCCTCCCACCCATCCTGGTGTCACCTCTCTACCCACCACCTGGCAGCCAACCTGTCTCTGGGGATTCCCCAACCCTGCTCCTTACTGTTGCTAGGCGGAACACACACACACAGCAGAGGCGGACTGAAATGGCCAGGTCAGTAAATACTAACTTTCTAAAAGTAGTATTTACAAACCCAGGATATTAAAATAAACTTGACTACAAGAAGTATTTTATTATTCTGAGTTCAGGCATACTAAACTTGACATTCTACCATGCTCTCTGAGTCCACTGGGGTCACAGCGTGTAGTAATTCCAGCAGCCCATTCTGGCCTATGGAGAGCAGGTAGCCTTCAATAGTGAAAAACGAAAATGGCTGTAATTCACTACTAAGACATGCCACACACATCAGGGCATGTCCTACCTTATGCCTACAATGCACGCTGCCCTTGGGCCTACCAGAGGGGTGGCTAATATGTAGGTAAGGGAAGGTTTAGGGACTGGCAAGTGGGGGCACTTGCGCAGTCAGCGTGACGGTCCCAGACCGCGCACAGGGTCTGCGGTGGCAGACCCTAGACACATTTTACAAGGCCGCTTTCTGTGGGTGGCGCAACCAGCGCTGCAAGCCCACCAGCAGCATTGGCATTCACAAGCCCTGGCACTCCTGGTGCACTTTACTGGGGACTGACAGTGAATCCAATAGACCAATCATGAACATCAATTACAGGTACACTTTACCTAGGGAGCACTTGCACTGCGGCACGGATTAGCCGTGGCGCAGTGCCCTGAGCGGACAACACCAGCAAAACAATCGAGGCACACCATCAAAAAGTGGAAGGGAAACTCACGCCAAGGTGCCAGGTCTAACAATTATGTATCAGAGTTTCGTCCAGGTAAATCTAAAGTCCTGTAGCCAGAGGTTCTTATCTTATACCCAAGGAAGGGTTGGGACAAACTGTAGGGACCCACCTATGGGAGGGTCAGGAAAGAGGGGTGGCTACACCCATTTCCTTTGTCCAGTTTCGCACCAGAGCAGGGGCAGGTAGCCCCTGCAACCAATTTGAGCTGAACTATGCACAGGGACACCAAATGTGCCCCCAGTGCAGAACTCATTTTGTGATGCCAGGGTTTGTTAAGCTGGTACCGGGTATACCGGTGCTGTCATGTTTCTCCCTCTAGTAGGGTGGAATTATACCTCCCACACCAGTTACTGGTGTGGGGGTATGATTCCAAGGTGTTTGACACCAAACACGACATTTTTCCATGCAGCCATTCCAAAGTTAGCATTTACCGTGAGGTTATAATGCACGTAAGAGTATATGGTTTGGCTGCATCACAAACAACCCCGGAATAAAGGTTCTGAAAGCTGCAGAGGGGCTCTGCTCATGCATGGGTATCCTCTCACATGAAACCCAGCACCCTGCGTTCAGGATTGTTAAGGCCTGCCATAGGAGTGACTGATAGGTTTATATGTGCAGTGATATGGAGAGATATAGGTAACCTATATCTCAGTAAGGGGTGAATGCACCACCTTACACAGGCTGCAGTAGCAGACCTGTGGTGCCATTTTGGAGGGCTTCCCAGGGGTGGCATAATACATGCTGCAGCCCCTGAGACACCTCTGGGGTACCTATGCCCTGGGTACATAGTATACCATATAGTAGGGACTTATAAGGGTACCCCAGAATCCAGTATGGAGTGTACCAAAAGTACTGGTAATCATTTTAGAGAGGAAGCAGTGAGGCTGGGGTCCTGGTTAGCAGGGCCCCAGCCAGACTAAAGTCGAAAAAAAGTGAAACATCAGCAAAAAGTGGGGGTAACCATGTGAAGCAGAGCCTACTCTACTACAGTGACATACTGGTGGCACGAGGGGCTTGTAAATAAGGTCCTAGTGTTCACCTGTCCTTAGTTGTTGCTTCTGCCCCAGCCTTCTAGATATGTGATAATCAAACATGTACATGCCTGTTGTGGTGGAAGGGAAACATCGTTTACAAAGCGGGGATTACATCGCGATGCCATTACATCGCGGTTTTTACAACGCAAGTCGTTACAACGACTTGCGCTAGATGGCGCTCTAGGACAAGGAATAGTATAATTTACTATCCAACACCTTCCCTACTGTACGTAGACTGGAGTTGGAATAGTAAATTATACTACTCCTAAGTCCTATTCCTTGTCCTAGAGCGCCATCTAGCGCAAGTCGTTGTAACGACTTGCGTTGTCAAAACCGCGATGTAATGTACCGCGATGTAAATGTATGCGTTGTAACGTCATACATCCTGGTGGAATGCTCATAGAAACACGCACTGCGTGTCCCTTTCTTGGTAAGTGAAGGGTGGGAAGGGGCCTCACTCACAAGGTGGCATCAATCAACCATAACGGGCTGCACGCTGCACTGCAAATATGAGAAGTGCACATATCCTCCAGAACGTCGCTAAAAGTGAAGTTCTGTTGGCGATATGACATAGTAGTAATGGCGATGGGTATTGTGTTGAAACATGAGCCCTAGGTAATGTCAAACCTGGCTGGTTGCACATGAATACATGTCAACATGCATCCGTTCACTAATGCAAGAAAGGACACAACACACTGGAGTACGTCTCATCCATGTGCACACCCCTGTGCTGCTGTAAAAAGGTCTGCTGTGCACCAGTGCAGTCATCCCTGAACTCTGCCTCAAAGTTGTCTGTCTTGCAGCTTGCCTGTTGTCATAATTGCCAGTGCAGGGGAAATCACAAGGGGAGGGCACGCACAACCTCAGTCTGGGGCAGTCCTGTGATTGTGGAAATATGCTGGGTTGCATAGATAAAGTGCTTGCCACACTATGTCTAGTCAAAATCTTGTCAAAAGGACCCTCCGTTGTGAAATCTCACTGTCATCTTGGGTGCTGCATGACACGTCACCCCGTAGCAGCTTGCATAATTAGTCTGTTGTGGATACCACGAATGAAGCAAGAGTAGCAGGTACGGGATAAGCCACTCCTCATCATGGTCACATAACTGTGTGGCAGTAAGTTGGTTGTCCGGACCTTTGTCTTCAATGCACAGAGGGATCAATGCACACACACGCGTGTGTGGAAGAAATACATAAGATGCCTGACGCCCTGCAGAACACCCGCTCTGCACATGATCAAATAGAGAGGATGCCTGGGATACTCCTGCCACTCTGGCGGTGGTAGGTTGAAAACGTCCTGACTCCAGCATGCGGAGGACAGTGAGTAGCTCGGTCTGCGTAGGGATGTTGGTGCTGTGCTGGGATGTGAGCTGCTGCCCAGGCGCTCTCTGCGTCAGGAGGCGGACAGTGGACCCCTCTCAAACCTGTAATGGCTACAATCTGCTGTTGTAGTGTCAAAAAAATGATGCTACGGCGGCGTTAAATCTCTGTAAATTTGCACCCATGTGTGCTGAAGATCGCTTGCTTTCACTCTTGTTTTGTATTTTATCCTCTGCTCATTTTTAGGTCTCGGCTAGCAAAGGCTGCGCTTGCGCAGTCTCGCTTGCGAGATTCAATGTTTTAGGAGTGGGGCTTTAACCCGCCCCTTTTTTTTACCTCTTCTCCATTGGCTGGACTCTGAAATACTGGTCAGCCATTGGTGAAGAGCATTGTCTCTCCAAACAAGCCCCGTCTTTTTTGGATTCGTGGGCGTCTTTCTTCGATTCTTTGGGGGGTGTGGTTTTTTTTTTCCATTCAACTTTCTCAGGTTTCTTTCTGTGTCTGTTGCTGTGAGGCGAACGCCCCTTTCCGCCCTTTTTACATGTGGTGGGCGTGTTTTGTTTTTTTTTATCGCCGGAAGATTCTTGTAAGTGGCTCTGTAGAGAAGATTCGCTTTGTGGCACAAATAACATCTCCGCGTCTCTCCCTGTATTCCTGCACCAACAAGATGAGGGGAAGCTGCGCAGATCGAGAAAGAGGCGGACGCGACCGCGGAGGGTAAGGCCGACAGAAATATCCTGCCTGCTCCTATGTTTCCATTGCGATTCCAGGATCATCGTCCAAAAGCGTCAAATTTTCTTTTGTTTTCTTCTTCCAGTGCAGCTCTCGGGAGGCATAAGTCTGGCACCACAGTGCACCTGAAGAGCTCAATACAGGCAAAGTAGCAAAGCCGTCACGCTCCTTCGGCAGAGGAGTTCACGTTTCGCATCTTACTGTGTTACTATGTAACAAGCGTGCTGTTGTGCACAATACACGTTAAACAGAAATCTATCTGTGTTTCTTTGCCGTCAGTTTATCTGTGTCCCATATCGTGATATTATCCAAGCAGATGTGACACAACGACAACCCAAAGTCCATTTTGTTCTTTAAGACGCTGAAACACTATTGGAGAGTTTTCATAAAGGCGCTCTCGGTACTATGATTAAACCCAACCTCTTTTTTTCAGCTAAATCCGCGAGTAAGTTAACTAGCATTTTATATAATAGTTCCTAAAAGGTCACATGTGCCGATGAAAGTCAATGGGACAAAATGTATTTTGGGTCTAGCAGCACCGTGCCCCAAGTGCCTCTGATTGCTTGGGCACTTCCAGGCACATCCCTCGCAGGCAGGGACAATGTTCACGTGCTTTACTCATGTACCTGGGCAGCATCGGTTGGTTTTATTCTCTTCGAGAGAGTCTGGACGCTATTAAGAAGGCGTGCGAGAACAGCATCAACCACAAACGAGCGGCTAAAACGAAAAGCGCCTTGGGGACGAGCCGTTAACATTCTCCGTCTAACATCGAATCATCCGGACACTCTGAGATTGAAAGGGTCGTTTGGGAGCCAGCCTCTCGTTGATTACTTATACTTAGGAGGGCTCAGAATGCCCGCTTCCATTGCTCGTGAGGCCGTGTTTACAAACCAGCGGGGACAGCCTGTGACCCGTCAGTCAGGAAGGAAATGTTTAGGCCACGCATCATGTGGGGTGGGAGCGCGCGGCGGCCCGCGAGGGAAGACAGGTTCTCCGAAAATATTATGATATACCGGCCGAGGGCGAGGAGCGTCAGCCTGGGCAGAGATTGGACCAGCTAAGCCCGGCGGCTGAGAAAAACACGTCCGTGCCGGAGTCAGACAGGAACCTCTCTCTTTACGAAAGCACCATCCATCGGCCTGCAGATACGGCTGTGCAGCTAGCATCCGAACAACACGTGAACGGTTTAATTCTGCAAGGATCTTTTTTTGGCTGCAGATGGTATTGTATCGCCATAGGCCAGGTACATCTATCTATACCCGTGTCCTTCATAGGAAGCTATGTTGGTGTTGTTTCTTTATGTAAAGCAATCTTTTTCGCTTTATCCGCATTGCTGGTGTCACAATGTCTACCAGGGCTCCTGTAGCAATACGAAAACATATTGCGTTGATGCTTTGAACTTCACTCTGCAACTGCAGTAATAAAACCTGAGCAGTCCGCAATTAGCATTTCTAATTTTAAATTCAAATATGGTTAACTCTATTTACCAAACCATGTTAAGAGCAGCGTCTGCCCAGTTATTCTAATAAAAAACAGGATATATTTTGCTCTCAGATTTAGGATCTGGCTCCCTTCAAATTATACTTCACTTCCTGTTGTAAAAAAAATAATTACTGATGAAATCATTGTCCAGTCAGTGGATTTCTTTGAAAACTGACTGCTGCTCACTGGAAACAAGGCTCCTTGATGGTGGAAGGTTTCTCTTAATCTTCATAGAGCCTGTTGAAGGGTTTGTCAGTTGATCCAGCAAAAAGTAAATATGTGTCAAATTTTGAGGTTACTGTGTGACTCTGTGTGTGTGGCTCTGTGCGTGTGTGGGGGTGGCTCTGTGTGGGGGTTGCTCTGTGTGGCTCTGTGTGTGTGGGTGGCTCTGTGTGTGTGTGGGGGTGGCTCTGTGTGTGGGTGGCTCTGTATGTGTGGTTGGCTCTGTATGTGTGGGGGAGGGTCTGTGTGTGTGTGGGTGGCTCTGTGTGTGTGGGTGGCTTTTTTTGTAGGTGGCTCTATGCGTGGTGGGTCTGTCTGTGTGTGGGTAACTCTGTGTGTGTGTAGGTGGCTCTGTGGGTGGCTCTATTTGTGTGTGGGTTGCTCTATGTGAGTGGCTCTGTGTGGGTAGGTCTGTGTGTGTGGGTGGCTTTGGGTGTGTGGCTCTGTGTGTGGGTGCAAATGCAATAGGTCTCGCATTTGAGAGTGATTAAGCTATTGACATTGTAAATAACAATGACGTTTCTTTAAATGTTTTAAAAACAAAAACATAAACAAAAATAATGTCATGAGCAATGCCAATAGCTCTAGCTTTAACAACGCCGAGACCGTTGCATTGTCAATGCTTGCTATTCAGTCTTGGGAAGAGTCGCTGTCCCCACATGTCCAAGCAAATTCGATGTTCGCCCGAAACTTTGCAGAGTTAATTTCCTTTCCATGCAGCCACATCTTCTCCATGCCCACCGCCCCCCTGACACCTCCCCCGCCCCCCTGACACGTCCACCCCCCGCCTCCTGACCCCACCCCAGAGGTGAAGCTGCCTCCCTCCCACGTGTCTATTGCAGGTAGACAGGATATGTTCCCAGCAGAAAGCTGAGCCCTGTGAAACTGAGACACCTGCCCAGTCCTTTCTCTGACGTGCGCGCCATTCCACCCCCCACCCCTCTGCCTTACCCAAAGTCTTTGCGCTGCTGCTGCTGTGGTGTCTCAGGTCACACCTTTACCTGGTAGAACTGGTTCAGAGTTTCAGACATGGCGCAGAAAGGTCCTTCCTGAAAGCCAAACTGTGTACTTGGCCGTCCTAAGCAGCCGGAGAAGAAATATGCTGAAAGGAGGAGAAACATGATGAAAGGAGGAGACAGCAACCTCTGCTGACCACTTATGTCATGGAGCACCTACATTCAAGGTGCCCCACCCTAGACATCCCATGGCACGTTCTCAGGTACTCACATTTACATTAAAAATATCCTCAGGGGAATGAAGAGGTCGAGTTTCAACCACCTCACATAGATTTATAAGCCTGAGTCAGGAGTGAGCCCCCAATGAGGTTCAGGGCAGAGAGCTGCACTAGACCCCAGGCAGAGAACATCACTGACCCCAACAGAGAGAGCAGCACTGACCCCAGCGGAGAGAGCAGCACTGACCCCAGGAGAGAGAGAGAGAAAGCAGCACTGACCCCAGGAAAGAGAGAAGCACTGACCCCAGGAAAGAGAGAAGCACTGACCCCAGGGGAGAGAGCAGCACTGACCCCAGGGGGTAGAGAGCAGCACTGATCGCAGGAGAGAGAGAGCAGCACTGACCCCAGGAAAGAGAGAGAGAGAGAGAGAGAGCAGCACTGACCCCAGGAAAGAGAGAGAGAGAGAGAGAGAGAGAGAGAGCAGCACTGACCCCAGGAAAGAGAGAGAGAGAGAGAGAGAGAGCAGCACTGACCCCAGGAAAGAGAGCAGCACTGACCCCAGGGGGGAGAGAGCAACACTGACCCCAGGAAAGAGAGAGAGAGAGAGAGAGCAGCACTGACCCCAGGAAAGAGAGAGAGAGAGAGAGAGAGAGAGAGAGAGAGCAGCACTGACCCCAGGAAAGAGAGCAGCACTGACACCAGGGGGGAGAGAGCAGCACTGACCCCAGGAAAGAGAGAGAGAGAGAGCAGCACTGACCCCAGGGGGTAGAGAGCAGCACTGATCCCAGGAGAGAGAGAGCAGCACTGACCCCAGGAAAGAGAGCAGCACTGGCCCCAGGGGGGAGAGAGCAGCACTGACCCCAGGAAAGAGAGAGGGAGGGGGGCAGCATAGCACCTCGAGCAGAGAGAGCAGCACTGACCCCAGGAGAGAGACCAGCACTGACTCCAGGAGAGAGAAAGCAGCACTGACCATAGGAGAGAACAGCAGTGACCCCAGGGGGGAGAGCGCAACACTGACCCCAGGAGAGAGCAAGATCAGCACTGACTGCAGCAGAGAGAGCAGCACTGCACTCCGGGCAGAGAGCAGTATTGATCACAGGGGAGAGAGCATCACTGCACCCCAGGCAGGGAGAGCAGCACTAACCACAGGAGAGAGAGCAGCACTGACCCCAGGAAAGAGAGCAGCACTGACACCAGGGGGGAGAGAGCAGCACTGACCCCAGGAAAGAGAGAGAGAGAGAGCAGCACTGACCCCAGGGGGTAGAGAGCAGCACTGATCCCAGGAGAGAGAGAGCAGCACTGACCTCAGGAAAGAGAGCAGCACTGACCCCAGGGGGGAGAGAGCAGCACTGACCCCAGGAAAGAGAGAGGGAGGGGGGCAGCATAGCACCTCGAGCAGAGAGAGCAGCACTGACCCCAGGAGAGAGACCAGCACTGACTCCAGGAGAGAGAAAGCAGCACTGACCATAGGAGAGAACAGCAGTGACCCCAGGGGGGAGAGCGCAACACTGACCCCAGGAGAGAGCAAGATCAGCACTGACTGCAGCAGAGAGAGCAGCACTGCACTCCGGGCAGAGAGCAGTATTGATCACAGGGGAGAGAGCATCACTGCACCCCAGGCAGGGAGAGCAGCACTAACCACAGGAGAGAGAGCAGCACTGACTCCAGGAAAGAGAGAGCATCACTGCACCTCAGGTATAGAGAGAGCAGCACTGCCCCAGGAGAGAGAGCAAAAGACACACAATTGATGGACAGAATGCAGAACAAATCAAAACATTCACCCCCAGTCAAGAGATCTGGGTTAAATCCATCATTCTTTTGCTCACTCCGCCACCCCAGTTAGGACCTGGCCATATGCAAATCAGTCTTGACCCTGTGACTCATGGGAACAGTCCTCCCTGGACCAGAAACAAGCATCCTAGGACCGGTTTCAGGGTTTCACCCCTCTTCAGCCAGGATAGCTTGATTCCAGTGGCGCAGTGTGCCCAGGACTCACGTCTCAGCATACCTGGCGCACTTAGGGCGAGAAAGCAAAAGACACACAATTGATGGACGGAATGCAGAACAAATCAAAACATTCACCCCCAGGCATTTGTCAACCCGAGTGGGACGGGTATGCTCAGACGTGAGTCCCGTGCTCTCCATGCCACTGGAATCAAGCTATCCTGGCTGAAGAGGGGTGAAACCCCGAAACCGGTCCTAGGATACTTGTTTCTAGTCCAGGCAGGACCTGGCCTGGCAGTTCGGGCTGGACTCTTCCCTTTGGGCACAGGGTCAAGACTGATAGGCAAATGGCTGGGTCCAAACTGGAATGGCATGGTGAGCCAAAAAAACGATGGATTTAGGCCCAGATCTCTGTACTGGGGTGAATGTATGACACTGTTCTGCATTCTGTCCATCAATAGTTCTTTTTGCATTTGTCACCCCGAGTGGGATGGGTATGCTCAGACGTGAGTCCCGTGCTCTCCATGCCACTGGAATCAAGCTATCCTGGCTGAAGAGGGGTGAAACCCCGAAACAGGTCCTAGGATGCTTGTTTCCAGTCCAGGCAGGACCTGGCTTGGCAGTTCGGGCTGGACTGTTCCCATGGGGCACAGGGTCAAGACTGATTTGCATATGGCTGGGTCCAAACTGGAAAGGCATGGTGAGCAAAAAATCGATGGATTTAGACCCAGACCTCTGTACTGGGGTGAATGTATGACATTGTTCTGCATTCTGTCCATCAATTGTTCTTTTTTTTTTTCCCCCAGGAGAGAGCAGAAGTGACCCCAGGGGAGAGCGATCAGCACTGCCCCAGTGGAGAGAGCAGCACTGCACTCCAGCGAGGGTACAGCACTGCACCTCGGGATAAAGCAGCACTACCCTCCCGGCAAAGGCCAGTACTGAAAACAAGGGAGAGAGCAGCACTGACCACAGGGGAGAGAGCAACACTGACCCAGGGGAGAGAGCAGCACTGACCACAGGGGGGAGAGCAACACTGACCCAGGGGAGAGAGCAGCACTTACCCAGGGGAGAGGGAGCAGCACTGACACCTGGAGAGAGAGAGAGAGAGCAGCACTGACCTCAGGAGAGAGCAGCAGTGACCCCAGGGTAGAGAGCATCACTGCACTCCAGCGAGAGTACAGCACTGCACCTTGGGATAGAGCAGCACTGCACTCCAGGCAGAGAGCATTACTGACCACAGAGAGGAGAGAGTATCTCAGACCCCAGGAGAGAGAGAACAGCATTGACCTTAGGAGAGAGAGCAGCACTGACCCCAGGGGAGAGAGCAGCACTGACCCTAGATGAGAGAGAAGCACTGACCCCCAGGGGAGAGAGCAGCACTAACCCCAGGGGAGAGAGCATCCCTGGCACTCCAGCAAGAGCACAGCACTGCACCTTGGGATAGAGCAGCACTGCACTCCGGGCAGAGAGCATTACTGACCACAGAGGGGAGAGAGTATCTCAGACCCCAGGAGAGAGAGAACAGCATTGACCTTAGGAGAGAGAGCAGCACTGATCTTAGGAGAGAGAAACAGCACTGACCCTTGGGGAAGAGAACAGTACTGACACCAGGGGAGAAAGAGCAGCACTGCACCCAGAAAATAGTGAGCAGCACTGATCTCAGGAGAGAGAGAGAGCAGCACTGACCCCAGGAGAGAGAGCAGCACTGACCCACAGGGGAGAGAGAGCAGCACTGGCCCCAGGAGAAAGCAGCACTGACCCCAGGAGAGAGGGTTGCATTGACCCCAGGGGAGAGAGAGCAGCACTGACCCCCAGGGGAGAGAGTAGCACTGACCATAGGAAAGAGAGAAGCACTGACCACAGGGGAAGAGAGCAGCACTGGTCAGTACTTAATTTGTAAAACAAATAAGTGCCGGGCTCTCGTCAGGAGGCCACTGCAGCTTGCACCACCCATTACCTTTTCCAGTGCTCCCAATGACAGTATGAACACAATTACTGCCCTCACACACTTGCTGGTGTGACAATGCAGGCGATTCCAGGCCCCCAAAGCTACAAAGATGGCTTGGGCGGCAGGTGTCAGTAATTTTTTAAGTATAGTGCATTAATAAACAGCTGTTGTTGTGCTAATTGCTAAGTCAAACAGTGCCACCATGTGGCAGACTGTCATAAGTGCTGGTGTTGACAATTAAGTGCTGGTGCCGAGCCCCGAAAATCACCGGCACAAATTAATCACTGGCACTGACCCCAGGGGAGAGAGCAGCCGCAACCCCAGGTGAGAGAGAGCAGCATTGAACGCAGGAGAGAGAGAGAGGCACTGATCCCAGGGGAGAGAGTGCAGCACAGATCTCAGGAGGGAGAGCAGCAACACTGGCCATAGAAGAGAGAGCGTAGCACTGACCCTAGGGAAGACCGCGCAGCATTGACCCCAGGAGAGAGTAAGCAGCAGACCCCAGGATAGAGAGACCAATACTGACCCCAAGAAAGAGAGCAGCAGCACTGACCCTAGGGAAGACGGAGCAGCATTGACCCCAGGAGAGAGTGAGCAGCACTGACCCCAGGATAGAGAGACCAGTATTGACCCCAGGAGAGAGAGCGCAGCACTCTCCCCAAGGGAGAGAGAGCACCAGTGACCCCAGTGGAGAGCGCAGCACTGACCCCAGGAGCGAGAGAGCAGCACTGACCCCAGGGGAGAGAGAGCAGCAGTGATCCCAGTGGAGAGTGCAGCCGTGACCCCGAGAGAGAGAGACCGGCACCGCACCCAGGAGAAAGAGAGACATTGCAGCACTCACCTTAGAAAGAGAGAGCAGCACTGACCCCCAGGGGAGAGAGAGCTGCACTGACCTCAGAGGTGAGAGAAGCACTGATCTCAGAAAGAGAGAGAGAGCAGCACTGACCCCAGGAGAGAGAGTTGCACTGACCCCAGGGGAGAGAGAGCAGCAATGACCCCAGGGGAAGAGAGCAGTACTGGCCCCGGGGGAGAGAGAGCAGCACTGCACCCAGGAGAGAGAGAGGCACTGATCCCAGGAGCGAGTGCAGCACAGATCTCAGGGGAGAGAGCAGCAGCAGTGGCCCCATGGGAGAGAGAGCAGCATTGACCCCCGGAGAGAGTGATCAGCACTGATCCCAGGATAGAGAGAGCAGTACTGACCCCAAGGGAGAGAGCGCAGCACTGACCCCAAGGGAGAGAGAGCAGCAGTGACCCCAGTGGAGAGAGCAGCAGTGACCCCGAGAGAGAGAGAGACCAGCACCGCTCCCAGGAGAGAGAGAGACAGAGCAGCATTCACCTTAGAAAGAGAGAGCTGCACTGACCCCCAGGGGAGAGAGAGCTGCACTGACGTCAGATGAGAGAGAAGCACTGATCTCAGAGAGAGACAGAGCAGCATTGACCCCAGGAAAGAGTGAGCAGCACTGACCCCTAGAAAGAGAGACCAGCACTGACCCCAGAAGAGAGAGCGCAGCACTCTCCCCAAGGGAGAGAGAGCAGCAGTGACCCCAGTGGAGAGAGCAGCACTGACCCCAGGAGAGAGAGAAGCACTGATCTCAGAGCGAGAGAGAGAAGCACTGATCTCAGAGCGAGAGAGAGCAGCACTGACCCCCAGGGGAGAGAGAGCTGCACTAATCGCAGGGAGGAGGGAACAGTGCTGACCCACGAGGAAAGAGAGCAGCACTGACCTGAGGGGAGAGAGTTGCACTGACCCCAGGGGAGAGAGAGCAGCACTGAGCCCAGGAGAGAGAGAACAGCATTGACCTTAGGAGAGAGAGCAGCACTGATCTTAGGAGAGAGAAACAGCACTGACCCTAGGGGAAGAAAACAGTACTGACACCAGGGGAGAAAGAGCAGCACTGCACCCAGAAAATAGTGAGCAGCACTGATCTCAGGAGAGAGAGAGAGCAGCACTGACCCCAGGAGAGAGAGCAGCACTGACCCACAGGGGAGAGAGAGCAGCACTGGCCCCAGGAGAGAGCAGCACTGACCCCAGGAGAGAGGGTTGCATTGACCCCAAGGGAGAGAGAGCAGCACTGACCCCAGGAGAGAGATTAGCACTGACCTCAGGAAAGAGAGCAGCACTAACCACAGGGGAAGAGAGCAGCACTGGTCAGTACTTAATTTGTAAAACAAATAAGTGCCGGGCTCTCATCAGGAGGCCACTGCAGCTTGCACCACCCATTACCTTTTCCAGTGCTCCCAATGACAGTATGAACACAATTACTGCCCTCACACACTTGCTGGTGTGACAATGCAGGCGATTCCAGGCCCCCAAAGCTACAAAGATGGCTTGGGTGGCAGGTGTCAGTCATTTTTTAAGTATAGTGCATTAATAAACAGCTGTTGTTGTGCTAATTGCTAAGTCAAACAGTGCCACTATGTCATAAGTGCTGGTGTTGACAATTAAGTGCTGGTGCCGAGCCCCGAAAATCACCGGCACAAATTAATCACTGGCACTGACCCCAGGGGAGCGAGCAGCCGCAACCCCAGGTGAGAGAGAGCAACATTGACCTCAGGAGAGAGAGAGAGGCACTGATCCCAGGGGAGAGAGTGCAGCACAGATCTCAGGAGGGAGAGCAGCAACACTGGCCATAGAAGAGAGAGCGTAGCACTGACCCTAGGGAAGACCGCGCAGCATTGACCCCAGGAGAGAGTAAGCAGCAGACCCCAGGATAGAGAGACCAATACTGACCCCAAGAAAGAGAGCAGCAGTGACCCTGAGAGAGATACACCAGTACCGCACCCAGGAGAAAGAGAGACAGAGAAGCACTCCGCTTAAAAAGAGAGAGCAGCACTGACCCACAGGGGAGAGAGAGCTGAACTGACCTCAGAGGAGAGAGAGCAGGAGTGACCCCAGTGGAGAGAGCAGCAGTGACCCTGAGAGAGATAGACCAGTACCGCACCCAGGAGAAAGAGAGACAGAGAAGCACTCCGCTTAAAAAGAGAGAGCAGCACTGACCCCAGGAGAGAGAGAGCAGCACTGACCCCAGGAAAGAGAGAGCAGAATTTACCTTAGGAGAGAGAGCAGCACTGACCTCAGGGGAAGAGAGCAGCACTGCACCCAGGAGAGGGAGAGAGAGGTACTGATCCCAGGGGAGAGAGTGCAGCGCAGACCTCAGGGGAGAGAGCAGCAGCAGTGGCCTCAGGGGAGAGAGAGCAACACTGACCCTAGGGAAGACAGAGCAGCATTTACCCCAGGAGAGAGTGAGCAGCACTGACCCCAGGATATAAAGAGCAGCACTGACCCCAAGGGAGAGAGCACAACACTGACCCCAAGGGAGAGAGAGCAGCACTGACCCCAAGGGAGAGAGAGCAGCAGTGACTCCAGTGGAGAGAGCAGCAGTGTAGGAGAGTAGGATCTGCACTTGTGTTGCCCCCACTTTTTTTCTGATGTATACACTGGTTTCTGGCTATAGTCTGGCTGGGACCCTGCTAACTAGGGCCCCAGTCTACCTGATCTCTCTAAACAACTTGGTGTGCATATTAGATGCACTAGTGATTGGATACTGTGGTACCTTATCAGCCCCTAGTATATGGTACCCTAGGTACCTAGGGCATTGGTACTTCACAGGCCTACCAGGGGCTGAAGCATGTATTATGCCACCCCTGGGAAGCAGACTACATCTGACACCACAGGCCTGCTACTGCAGCCTGTGTGAGGTAGTGTTAGCACTCCTCACTGAGGTATAGGTTACTATATCTCACCATACACACACATATAAACCTATCGGTCACCCCTAAGGCAGGCCCTATCAATCCCAAGGGCAGGGTGCTTGGTTTACTATGTGAGGGGGTGCTTCTGCCTGAGCAGGACCCCTCTGTAGCTGGCAGAGTCTATTCTCTGCTGCTGTTTGTGGATGCGGTTAAACCATATACTCTTAAGTGCATTATAACCTTGTGGTAAATGCTAACTTTGGAATGACTGCATCAAAACATGTTGTGTTTGGTGTCAAACAACTTGGAATCATACCCCCACACCAGTAACTGGTGTGGGAGTATGATCCCACCCTTCTAGAGGGGATGACATGTACCCACTGTCCTAAACGGTAGAAATCTAAAGGAGCCCTGGCATCACAAAATGGATGCCACCAGCACAGACACTGGGCTGCCCTCCTGCTGCTGACCGAAACTCGCAGTGGAGGAAGCCCAACAAAAGGCATCCTGTCACAGGGAGGTGTCACCACCTTCCAGACAGGATTTAGTGTATTGGGGCTGGGTGGGTGCACTCCTAGAGTGCTTTGAAGTCCTGCACTGGGGGAGCAGTAGGCTCCTCTGTGCATAGGCCAGCTCAAACTGGTTCAGGGGCTACCTGTCCCTGCTCTGGCGTGAAACTGGACAAAGGGAAGTGGGTGTAGCCACCCACTCCCCTGACCCCCCCATAGGTGGGGTCATAGAGCTAGTCCCTCCCTTCCTTCTAGTATAAGTTAGGGAACCCTTGCCACTGCAAACTAGATATCCCAGGACGACGCTTTACAGGAAGAATCCTGGCCCTTCGACGTTCCACTACCTTTGGAAGACAGAAGAATCTCCCTTGGAGTCAAGGAGTGACTCCCCTGCTTGGCAGGCACCAAAAACTTGAATCATTAGTCGCAAACTTTCCCGCTCCCGCTAGAGTCCGAAGTCCCTGCAGCCCCAAAAGTTGATTTCCTGATTTTTCGACAGCCATTGTGAGTCCCCAGCGGAGCTGAAGTGAGTGGACCCCACGAGTAACGAGGAACAGCAATACCTGGGTACTGTGCACTATTGTCAAGTGCAACCCCTTCACGACAATCTACGAACTTGTGCATTGGACCACGTATGGTCCAATCCTCCAGCAATATTTCCCTTGAAAATCAGAGGCCTACCTCATCCTGAGTGACCGTGGGCTCCTGTGAGGTGAATCCTCACGAGGCATCTTTGTGATCCCTTGCCTGTTGGCTTGTGGGTCCCCTGAAGACTTTCTCATCAAACCAAAGGGCTCCCCTGGTTGCTCCAGGTGTGCCCTCACTTACCCTTGCTGGGTGAGTTGCTCAGACCTTGCTGGTCTCCACCACTGACTTTCTTCAATTTCCACGAGACTTATTGTTGCCAAGGCTTGTTGGCTCCACTCCGGACGCCGACACATCAGTAAGCTGCAGACATGATGGGACACGCCGAATCCAGCTCCTGGTCATCCTCGACGCCTCCTGGACCTCGTGGCTGAAGAGTCAAAACACCCTTTATCACCTGAAATCACCCGACTTCCGTGGGCATCCATCTTCCTGGCCCCGAGTCACTGGCAAGTTACTGTGAACACTGTCCCTTCTGCTTTCAGGTCTTCTTCATCTTGAATCCAGCCTTGGATTCCACCGGACACTTCTACAGTCTTCACAAGCAGCAAAACTTCTTCGGCTTCCATAGAAAATGACGACGCGACCCGACACCAAAAGACACCTATGCACCCGGCTTCCCTGAGTGAGGTAACTCGTGCACTCTGGTGCTCCTGTAGGTGTTGGCCCTCAAACTACTTACCTTGTAAGTGACTTGCTTGTAGACCTCCTAGAAGTAACCTTAAACTTTCAAAATCCAACCGCGACTTGCTCCATTGAAATCAATCGGGAACCCGTGGCTGTGTTCTCACACTGCACGCGTCTGCCGTGGGTCTTTTACTTACCTGCCTTGGGTGGATTAGTGAACCCCAGCGATTCTACAGGCCCTAGGCCTTGTCCCCTTGCAAGTCGACATTCCTAAACCTCTTTTTTAGTATATGGTCTGGTACGCCCCTAGGGCTTCAGCCATATTTGTGCTTAATTTATTGTGAAACATTGATATGTGCATATGTTCCTGACTTCTAATCTCATAAAGAGATTAGTAGAGTGTGTCTAGTAATAAATACATATATATTTGATATATATACCAGTGTGGTGTCCTTTTCATTTGGTAATTCAAGAGATTATAAGGTAAAACAAGCTGCTTTACATTCCTCAGAGACTTAGCCTGAAGGCTGCTCTCCAGAGCTACCACTAGGATAGCTTTCTTTAAAAGGTTGTCTTAAACCTATTTACCATAAGAGTCGAATTGGACTGGTGCAAGGTGGCCACTATAACTAGTGACCAGCATATGCCAGGCCAACTTCTCACAAGCAGTGACCCAGAGAGAGAGAGAGAGAGAGACCAGCACCACACCCAGGAGAGAAAGAGACAGAGCAGCACTCACCTTAGAAAGAGAGAGCAGCACTGACCCCCAGGGGAGAGCTGCACTGACCTCAGAAGAGAGAGAAGCACTGATCTCAGAGAGAGACAGAGCAGCATTAAGAGTCGAATTGGACTGGTGCAAGCTGGCCACTATAACTAGTGACCAGCATATGCCAGGCCAACTTCTCACAAGCAGTGACCCCGAGAGAGAGAGAGGCCAGCACCACACCCAGGAGAGAAAGAGACAGAGCAGCACTCACCTTAGAAAGAGAGAGCAGCACTGACCCCCAGGGGAGAGAGAGCTGCACTGATCCCAGGGAAAAGGGAACAGCGCTGACCCAAGAGGAAAGAGAGCAGCACTGACCTCAGGGGAGAGAGAGAGAGCAGCACTGACCCCAGGGGAGAGAGAGCAGCATTGACCTTAAGAGAGAGAGCAGCACTGACCTTAGGAGAGAGAAACAGCACTGACCCCAGGGGAGAGAGAGCAGCACTGCACCCAGGAGACAGTGAGCAGCACTGATCTCAGGAGAGAGAGAGCAGCATTGACCCCCAGGAGAGAGAGCAGCACTGACCCCAGGGGAGAGAGAGCAGCATTGACCTTAGGAGAGAGAGCAGCACTGACCTCAAGGGAGAGAGAAGCACCGATCTCAGAAAGAGAGAGAGCAGCACTGACCCCCAGGGGAGTGAGAGCTGCACTGATCCCAGGGAAGAGGGAACAGCGCTGACCCAAGAGGAAAGAGAGCATCACTGACCTCAGGGGAGAGAGAAACACTGATCTCAGAGAGAGAGCAACACTGACCTCAGGAGAGAGAGTTGCACTGACCCCAGGGGAGAGAGAGTATTAGAAATGAGGGGGCTCTGGTTGGCTCAGGCTTGGCAGTTCGGGCTGGACTGTTCCCATGAGGCACAGGGTCAGACTGATTTGCATATGGCCATGTCTGAACTGGGGTGGCAGAGTGGGCTAAAGAGCGGTGATGGATCAAACCCAGATCTGTTGACTGGGTGTGAGTGTTTGATTGGTTCTGATGCTCCGTCCATCACCACCCCCTTTTGTGGCGCAGGTATGTACCAGCGACAAGCAGGGACCCTTCACTTTTTACTAGTCCTGTGGCTGTGTTACTGGTCTGCTCTCAGTACGTGGTGATCAGTGATTCACTATATGCAAACCACAAATGCAAATCCGAAAATCCTCACCGCTGCCACCAATGTTAGAAATGAGGGGACTCTGGTTGGCGCAGGTATGTACCAGCGACAAGCAGGGACAGTTCACTTCCAGTCAGGGCGAAGGATGATTCCCCAGAATAACCCCTGCTCACCTTCTAGGTGCGTGGCGCGAGCAGTCTAGGCTAAGTCTCAGGCGTACACGGTTAAGCAATCGTAATTAGACATACAGTAAACCCCTTGCATGCTCCACAAACGGACACCAATCAGGATCTATATAAAAATACGCTTTTATGTAGATTCAGCGGATTCAACACAAGGCCCAGTAAGGTTAGACTGGTGGGGCCACAATTCTCATAAATACGGTAAAGTTCTCTTTGTTACGCAAAGTTCTTAGGCGGGCCCAAGGTGACTGTAGGCCTCAGCGCACTTCGTGCTGGGGCGGCGACCGGGAAGCACACGGCAGACGACAGGGAAATCAGAACGTTGCGGACCCTGGATCCGATGCGAGCTCGCGGTCGAGTTCGTAAGTACAGTACCTTGTTTCTTCAGCGTCTCTTCGTCAGAAGGGCGAGGCGGCGTCCGGGGCTCCCACTCTTCACGATAGGGGTCTGATCTTCAGGCTCACGGCAAGAGCGGGATGTTGCAGGTGGCGAGTGAACAAAGCGGGGCAGCCGGGCACGCAGGTTACGTCCGGGCCGTCCGAGGCTTGGGAATGCTCACAACGTCGATTCCGGCGGGAGGGTGAAGGTGCGCAGCGGGCCTCCGGCGAGCGAGGTGACAGGGGCAGCCCAGCACAGCGTAGGGGGAGCGGCTCCGATCGAGCGAGGCTCTTCCCAAGGCGGGGCGGCTAAGCAGTCCTGGTCACGGCTCAGGGAGGGACTGGGGCACGAGGGTCACAGCTCCGGCGGGGGAAAGGACACCACAGTCCAGCGGCAGGCGAGTGAAGGTCAGGATGAGCCCAATGGTCCTGGGGCTCAGTTCAGGGGGCAAGCTCGGTTCCAAGCCCTTGGAGATTGTTTTGAAAAGCACAAGTTCTGGATAAGTAAAAATAAAGCAAAGTCTTCAGCAAAAGGTTCCTCTTCTCTCCTTTGGCAGCAAGGTCACCACTGCAGGCCAGTCCCCCAGGATAGGGACAGTCTTCCTTCTTACAGCTTTCCCGGTGCCTCCTCCTCAGGCAGAGATTCTTCTTGGTCAAAAGCGGATCTAGTTTCTTAGGAGCAGGGCTCCTACATTTATACAGCAATTATTTTGTTCTCCCAGGCCAGGGGGGCCCTTGCCTAGTCCAGTCCGGTTTCTGAGCACTTTGTTTACGCGATGCAGGCTTCTTCTTTCAGAGTGCAGGGCAGAGTCCTCAGACGCTCCACAGGGGGCGGAGCCGGCATTGAGGGGGCAGAGCACTGTCCTATTCAGAGCCTAGGAGCACTCCTCCCACCCATCTACCTGTCAATCTTCCTATTCACCACCAGGCTACCTAGCCCTGCCCATCTGGGTTCCTCCAGCCCTGTCACTCACATAAGCCAGACAGCAGATACACATCACGCAGAGGCGGGCTGAAATGTTTAGGCAAGCAAAGGCCAGCTTTCTAAAAAGCGGCATTTGCAAACGCGGAATATTAAAATAAACCTTACGAAAAGATGTACCTTATTATTCCGAGTTCAGGCATACTAAACTCGATCTTCTACCATGTTCCCTGGGTCGGTTAGAATCATAGGATGTAACAATCCTAACCGGCCATGCTGGCCTATGAGAACAGGGTAGACTTACAATAGTGAACAACAAGATGGCGGTAATTCACTACTAGGACATGCCACGCATACAGGCTAGTCCTACCTTATGCTTACAACGCACCCTGCCCGTGGGCCTACCAGAGGGGTGACTAACATGAAGTTAAGGGAAGGGTTAGGGACTGGCAAGTGTGGGCACTTGCCAGTCAGCATGTCAGTACCAGACTGCACGCATGTTCTGCAATGGCAGACCTTAGACATATTTTACCAGGCCGCTTCTGTGGGTGGCACAACCAGTGCTGCAAGCCCACCAGCGGCATTTGCATTTACGTGCCCTGGCACTCCTGGTGCACTTTACTGGGGTCTGACAGTAAACCAAATAATCCAATCATGGAATCCAACCAACATATACATTTTACATAGGGAGCACTTGCACTGTGGCACTGGTTGGCAGTGGCACAGTGCGCTGAGCGGCCAACACCATAAAAACACATGAGGCACAGCGACAAAAAGAGGAAGGGAGACTCACGCCAAGGTGCCAGGTCTAACACGTGTCCCCTCCAGCTGAAAAGTGGGGAGAACTACCCTACCCCAGGGAGTTCCTCATCACTAAGGCGGAAAAATCTGGACAGACCATCAGCATTGGCGTGATCTGTACCAGGGCGATGTTCCACCGTGAAATCCATACCCTGTAGGGAAATGGACCACCTCAACAGCTTTGGATTCTCACCCCTCATATGCATCAACCATCTGAGGGGCCTGTGGTCCGTCTGAACCCAGAAGTGAGACCCAAACAGGTAGGGTCTTAGCTTCTTCAGCGCCCAGACCACAGCAAATGCCTCACGCTCAATAGCACTCCACCTCTGTTCCCGTGGAAGTAACCTCCTGCTAAGAAAGGCTACAGGTTGATCTAGGCCCTCCTTATTAATCTGTGAAAGAACAGCCCCCACACCATGCTCTGAAGCGTCTGTCTGAATGATAAACTCTTTGGAGAAGTTGGGAGCCAAGAGCACGGGCGCCGTGCACATAGCAGTTTTCAGGGCCTCAAAAGCTTTAAGTCAGCGCTGTCAAGGGGGCAACCATGTTGCCATACCCCTTGACAAACCTCCAGTAGTACCCGGTGAGACCTAGGAAGGCTCTCACCTCTGCCTGGGTTTTGGGCGACTCCCAATTCAGGATGGTTTCTATCTTGGGCTGAAGGGGTGCCGCCTGGCCACTCCCAACTTGGTCCCCCAAGTACACCACGGAACCCTGCCCGATCTGGCACTTACTCGCCTTGATCGTGAGGCCTGCCTTGCGCAGCGCCATCAACACTTCCCAGAGGTGGCGCAGGTGTTCTTCCCAAATGGAGCTGAACACTGCGATGTCATCCAGGTAGGCTGCACTGAACGAATCCAGCCCAACCAACACCTGGTTGACCAATCTCTGGAAGGTGGCAGGGGCATTCTTCATCCCAAAGGGCATAACCCGGAACTGGTAGTGCCCATCTGGGGTGGAAAATGCTGACCTCTCTTTGGCCCCCTCGGTCAAGGTGATCTGCCAATACCCAGACGTTAAATCAAATGTGCTGAGGTAGTTGGCAGCCCCTAGCCGATCTATGAGCTCTTCAGCTCTGGGGATGGGGTGTGCGTCAGTCCTAGTGACTGAATTGAGTCCTCTGTAGTCCACACAGAACCGGAGTTCGGGTGTGGCTCCCGGTGCTGCAGCCTTTGGGACCAAGACCACTGGGCTGGCCCAAGGACTGCTGGAGGACTCAATTACCCCGAGTGCAAACATCTTGGAGACCTCTTCCTTGATGCAGGCCCTTACCCTGTCAGTCACCCTGTAGGCCTTGTGCCGCACAGGTGTACTATCCCCAGTGTCCACATCATGGACGCACCAATCAGTGACACCGGGAACCAGGGAAAACAGGTCAGAAAATTGTCCCTGCAATTGGCGACAATCATTCTGTTGCTCAGGGGTCAGGGCGGAAGAGAGGATGACACCATCCACTGACCCATCTTGCTCCTTGGCTGACAGGAGGTCAGGAAGAGGTTCTGTCTCCTCTTCCATCTCAGCATCTGTTGCCAAGAGCATGCCCACTTGGGACCTCTCCAAGTGGGGCTTGAGGCGGTTGACATGTAGGACCCTTAAGGGGTTCCTAGGAGACTTCAGGTCCACCACGTAGGTAACAGGACTCTTGCGCTCCACCACCTCAAAGGGACCGGTCCACTTATCCTGGAGGGCACACGGCTCCACGGGGGCCAAGACCCATACCTTCTGTCCAGGCTGAAGCTCTACCAGAGTGGCATTCTGGTCGTACCACCGCTTCATCTCCTCCTGGCTGGCTTCCAGATTTGCCTCAGCAAGTTGCCTGAATCGCCTAGTCTGATTCCTGAAGGCCAGCATGTAACTGTATACATTCTGGGGAGGTTTCCTGGGAGATTGCTCCCAGCCTTCCTTGACCAGACTTAGAGGTCCTCTCACGGGGTGGCCGTTCAGGAGCTCAAAGGGGCTGAACCCTAGAGACTTCTGTGGCACCTCACGGTAAGCAAAGAGAAGGCATGGTAAGAGGACGTCCCACTTACGCCTCATGGGTCCTTCTAGGCCCATTATCATGCCTTTGAGGGTACGGTTGAACCTTTCAACCAACCCGTTTCCTTGGGGGTGGTAAGGTGTGGTGAACTTGTAGGTTACACCACACTCTTGCCAAAGGGATTTCATGTATTTGGACATGAAATTGGTACCTCGGTCAGACACCACCTCTAGAGGGAATCACACTTGGGAGAAAATTCCCATCAGTGCACGTCCCACCACGGGGGCCGTCACTGTCCTCAGAGGGATGGCTTCCGGGTACCGGGTGGCATAGTCCACCAGGACCAGGATGAACCTATTGTCCATCGCTGTCCTGGGGTTCAGTGGCCCTACAATGTCAATCCCCACTCGCTGGAATGGGGTACTGACCACAGGGAATGGTTGGAGTGGAGCCTTCTGCTTCCTTCCACTCTTTCCACTTGCCTGGCAAGTCTGGCATGTCCTGCAGTGAGTGTCTGAACTGCGCATTTGAGGCCAATAAAAGTGGGTGACAAGCCTTTCAAAGGTCTTGTCCTGCCCTAAATGCCCTGCCAATGGCACATCGTGAGCCAGCCCCAGTAGGAAGGCTCTGAAGTCCTGGGGTACCACCAGCGCACGGGCTGACCCAGGCTCAGCAACCTTAGGCTCTGTATATAGGAGGTCGTTCTCCCAGTAAATGAAATGTGATCCTGACTGATCACCTGCGGCCTGGTCTGCAGCCTGCTGCCGCATACCCACGAGAGCAGGGCATTATTTTTGCGCCTTACAAAAGTTCTCCCTGGGTGGACCTCCTTCCTGCTGCCAATGGGTCAGCTCCGGTAGGTCCCCCAGTTCAGCTATCTGTTCCCCTGTAGGCTCCAGGGCATCCCCCTCAAGGTCTGCTTCCTCCTGGACCGCGGGCACGTCAGGGGCCGGTTTCCCGCGCCCCCTGTTCCTTCTCTCTAAGTCCGGTTCCTGTGCCTCCCTCTCAGGCTCCATGACCTCTTGAGTACCTCTACTGGCTGCCATGGACCGTGTGGTGACACACGCCCAATCCGGCATACCCAACATCTCCAGGTGAGCACTCCGCTCCACCTTAGCCCAAGGTGAGCTCTCCAAATCGTTCCCTAACAAACAGTCTACAGGCATGGCGGGCCTCACAGCTACCTGAAGAGTACCAGAGACCCCCCCCCCCACTCAAAGGGAACCTGAGCCACCTTGCAGTGCCTCTCTGTGTTGTCAGCGGCAACAACGGGATATAATGCATTGGGGACCACCTGCTCTTGAGACACCAGGTGACACCTGACAGCTGTCACACTGGCTCCTGTATCTCTGAGAGCTTCCACTCTATGGCCATTTATGGTCACCCACTGCCTGTATTTCTTAGTGTTCTCAGACAGTTGGGTTGGAGGGATCACTTCACGGTCTCCTAATGAGACGAGGGACATCTCTGCGGGACCCCACCCACCTTGGATACCCCTCTCCTCCCCCAAGGCTACACTAGTCACCTGCCGGGGTGGAGCACCAGTGGGTGCTGGTTTACCAAACAACGGACACTTTACATCAGAGGCAAAATGCCCCACATTATTACACCTGTAACATCTTATGGGCCCCTTCTGAACAGGAGGACCTGTCGGGGCCCCGGTCGGTCTCGGGGGTGGGGGAGGCTGAGAACCTTTCCCTTGGTTCCCTTGGGGATTACTTTGGGGCCTTTTTGGGAACTCCTTCTGTTTACCCCTGTCTTCCCCACTCTTCTGCTGGGGACCCTGCCCACCTTTGGCGGAATCTCCCACGGGACCCTTGTGGACCCTGGTACTGACCCAGCGGTCCGCCTCCTCAGCAAGCTTCCTAGGGTTAGTCAGCCTACTATCTATCAGGTGCTGGCGTAGCTCAGGAAAACAATTACTGGACAAGTGCCCCCATGCCATTAAATCAAGAAGCCCTTGATAATCATTTACCTTGCTACCCTTTACCCAACCATCCAGCGCTCTGCAAAAAAAAGTCACATACTCCACATACGTACTATTGGGAATCTTAGTGCAACCCCTGAACCTCTGTCTATATAACTCAGGAGTTAACCCATACCTAGCCATCAATGCTTCTTTCATATGGGGGTAAGAATTATGAACATCAGCAGGTAAATCTAACAGTGTGTCCCGCCCCTCACTCAGGAACCGTCCCCACAACCCCGCTCCCCAATCTCTCTCAGGGACCCGGTGGGAAGACATGGCTACCTCGTAGGCTCTGAACCACTGCCCGATGTCGCCATTCTTAAAGAACTCCTTAACTACATCTTTGGGAATGTAAACTCTTGGTTCCGCCGGTACTGGCGGTGTGCTGCCACCAGAGGGATTAAGCTCTAAACTTTTTGCTTTCAGCTCCAGCTCCCTCAGCTTCATTTCATGCTCTAATTGGAGTTTCTTCTCTTCCATGGCCAATCTTTGTTTATCCATATCCATCTGCCCATGAAGCCTTGCCATCTCCACTTTATGTGGCCTGGTTGCTGCCCTGTCTGCCAACTCTTCTGGGGACAGGCCTCTGCCAAACTCATGGACGCTTTCTGGTGGAACCACTTCCACCTGATTCTCTGGTGCCTTTGACTCATACCAGGCCCTCAGCGCCTTCACGAGTTGGGCCTTGTTTTTTAATCCAGTTTGGGCAATTCTGAACTTGGAGCAAAAACCTTTCAATTCTTCATTTGTATGGCTCTCAAGTGCGCCTTCTCCCCAATCTTCGCATCTAATCCAGAGATTATAGAGGCTGCCCTCCCTGCGGGAAGTGAACCAGGCATGGTTCACACAATGGAGATTCTTGGCAAAGCAAAAACAATTTACTAGTCCTGTGGCTGTGTTACTGGTCTGCTCTCACTACGTGGTGATCAGTGATTCACTATATGCAAACCACAAATGCAAATCCAAAAATCCTCACCGCTGCCACCAATGTTGGAAATGAGGGGACTCTGGTTGGCGCAGGTATGTACCAGCGACAAGCAGGGACCCTTCACTTCCAGTCAGGGCGAAGGATGATTCCCCAGAATAACCCCTGCTTACCCTCTAGGTGCGTGGCGCGAGCAGTCTAGGCTAAGTCTCAGGCGTACACGGTTAAGCAATCGTAATTAGACATACAGTAAACCCCTTGCATGCACCACAAATGGACACCAATCAGGATGTATATAAAAATACGCTTTTATGTAGATTCAGCAGATTCAACACAAGGCCCAGTAACGTTAGACTTGTGGGGCCACAATTCTCATAAATACGGTAAAGTTCTCTTTGTTACGGAAAGTTCTTAGGCGGGCCCAAGGTGACTGTAGGCCTCAGTGCACTTCGTGCTGAGGCGGCGACCGGGAAGCACACGGCAGAAATCAGAACGTTGCGGACCCTGGATCCGATGCGAGCTCGCGGTCGAGTTCGTAAGTACAGTACCTTGTTTCTTGACGCAAAGGCAGGTGCGGGATTTCAGCGGCTCTTCGTCAGAAGGGCGAGGCGGCGTCCGGGGCTCCCACTCTTCACGATGGGGGTCTGATCTTCAGGCTCACGGCAAGAGCGGGGTGTTGCAGGTGGCGAGTGAACAAAGCGGGGCAGCCGGGCACGCAGGTTACGTCCGGGCCGTCTGAGGCTTGGGAATGCTCACAACGCTGATTCCGGCGGGAGGGTGAAGGTGCGCAGCGGGCCTTAGGCGAGCGAGGTGATAGGGCAGCCCAGCACAGCGTAGGGGGAGCGGCTCAGATCGAGCGAGGCTCTTCCCAAGGCGGGGGCGGGTAAGCAGTCCTGGTCACGGCTCAAGGAGGGGCTGGGGCACGAGGGTCACAGCTCCGGCGAGGGAAAGGACACCACAGTCCAGCGGCAGGCGAGTGAAGGTCAGGATGAGCCCAATGGTCCTGGGGCTCAGTTCAGGGGGCAAGCTCGGTTCCAAGCCCTTGGAAATCGTTTTGAAAAGCACAAGTTCTGGATAAGTAAAAATAAAGCAAAGTCCTCAGCAAAAGGTTCCTCTTCTCTCCTTTCGCAGCAAGGTCACCACTGCAGGCCAATCCCCCAGGATAGGGACAGTCTTCCTCCTACAGCTTTCCCGGTGCCTCCTCCTCAGGCAGAGATTCTTCTTGGTCAAAAGCGGATCTAGTTTCTTAGGAGCAGGGCTCCTACATTTATACAGCAATTCTTTTGTTCTCCCAGGCCAGGGGGGCCCTTGCCTAGTCCAGTCCGGTTTCTGAGCACTTTGTTTACGCGATGCAGGCTTCTTCTTTCAGAGTGCAGGGCAGAGTCATCAGACGCTCCACAGGGGGCGGAGCCGGCATTGTGGTGGCAGAGCACAGTCCTATTCAGTGTCTAGGTGTACTCCTCCCACCCATCTACCAGTCGATCTTCCTATTCACCACCACGCTACCTAGCCCTGCCCATCTGGGTTCCCCCAGCCCTGTCACTCACATAAGCCAGACAGCAGATACACATCACACAGAGGCGGGCTGAAATGTTTAGACAAGCAAAGGCCAGCTTTCTAAAAGCGGCATCTGCAAACGCGGATTATTAAAATAAACCTTACGAAAAGATGTACCTTATTATTCCGAGTTCAGGCATACTAAACTCGATCTTCTACCATGTTCCCGGGGTCGGTTAGAATCATAGGATGTAACAATCCTAACCACCCATGCTGGCCTATGAGAACAGGGTAGCCTTTCAATAGTGAACAACAAGATAGCGGTAATTCACTACTAGGATATGCCACGCATACAGGCTAGTCCTACCTTATGCTTACAACGCACCCTGCCCGTGGGCCTACCAGAGGGGTGACTAACATGAAGTTAAGGGAAGGGTTAGGGACTGGCAAGTGTGGGCACTTGCCAGTCAGCATGTCAGTACCAGACTGCACGCAGGTTCTCCAATGGCAGACCTTAGACATATTTTACCAGCCCGCTTCTGTGGGTGGCACAACCAGTGCTGCGAGCCCACCAGCGGTGTTTGCATTTACACGCCCTGGCACTCCTGGTGCACTTTACTGGGGTCTGACAATAAACCAAATAATCCAATCATGGAATCCAACCAACATATACATTTTACATAGGGAGTACTTGCACCATGACACTGGTTGGCAGTGGCACAGTGCGCTGAGCGGCCAACCCCATAAAAACACATGAGGCACAGCGACACAAAGAGGAAGGGAGACTCACGCCAAGGTGCCAGGTCCAACAGAGAGCAGCACTGGCCCCAGGGGAGAGCGAGCAGCACTGACCCCAAGGGAGAGAGAGCAGCACTGATCTCAGTAGAGAGAGAGCAGCACTGACCCCAGGAGAGAGAGTTGCACTGACCCCAGGGGAGAGAGAGCAGCACTGACCCCAGGGGAGAGAGCGCAGCACTGACCCCAAGGGAGAGAGAGCAGCAGTGACCCCAGTGGAGAGAGCAGCAGTGACCCAGAGAGAGAGAGAGGCCAGCACCACACCCTGGAGAGAAAGCGACTGATCAGCACTCACCTTAGAAAGAGAGAGCAGCACTGACCCCCAGGGGGGAGTGAGAGCTGCACTGATCCCAGGGAAGAGGGAACAGCGCTGACCCAAGAGGAAAGAGAGCAGCACTGACCTCAGGGGAGAGAGAGGCACTGATCTCAGAGAGAGAGAGAGCGCAGCACGGACCCCAGGAAAGAGAGTTGCACTGACCCCAAGGGAGAGAGAGCAGCAATGACACCAGGGGAGAGAGAGCAGCCTTGACCTTAAGAGAGAGAGCAGCACTGACCTCAGGGGAGAGAGAAACACTGATCTCAGAGAGAGATCAACACTGACCTCAGGAGAGAGAGTTGCACTGACCCCAGGGGAGAGAGCAGCAGTGACCCAGAGAGAGAGAGTGGCCAGCACCACACCCAGGAGAGAAAGAGACTGATCAGCACTCACCTTAGAAAGAGAGAGCAGCACTGACCCCCAGGGGAGAGAGAGCTGCACTGATCCCAGGGAAGAAGGAACAGCGCTGACCCAAGAGGAAAGAGAGCAGCACTGACCCCCAGGGGAGAGAGAGGCACTGATCTCAGAGAGAGAGAGAGCGCAGCACGGACCCCAGGAAAGAGAGTTGCACTGACCCCAAGGGAGAGAGAGCAGCAATGACACCAGGGGAGAGAGAGCAGCCTTGACCTTAAGAGAGAGGGCAGCACTGACCTTAGGAGAGAGAAACAGCACTGAACCCAGGGGAGAGAGAGCAGCACTGCACCCAGGAGGCAGTGAGCAGCACTGATCTCAGGAGAGAGAGAGCAGCATTGACCCCAGGAGAGAGAGCAGCACTGACCCCCAGGGCAGAGAGAGCAGCATTGACCTTAGGAGAGAGAGCAGCACTGACCTTAGGAGAGAGAAACAGCACTGACCCCAGGGGAAAGAGAGTAGCACTGACCTCAGGGGAGAGAGAAACACTGATCTCAGAGAGAGAGAGAGAGACAGAACAGCACTGACCCCAGTAGAGAGAGTTGCACTGACCCCAGGGAGGAGAGAGCAGCGCTGGCCCCAGGAGAGAGGGAGCAGCGCTGGCCCCAGGAGAGAGGGAGAAGCACTGACCCCAAGGGAGAGCGAGCAGCACTGACCCCATGGGAGAGCGAGCAGCACTTATCTCAGTAGAAAGCGAGCAGCACTGACCTGAAGGGGAGAGAGAGGGAGAGAGAAGAGAGAGAAAAAGAAAAAATAGCACCCCGGGGACAGAGCAGGACTGACTATAAGCGCATCTCCTGTGTGTGTAAATGTGCCACTAATCGCAGAGTAAAGATGAGCCCCTTTGCAAGGCGTGCACGGATCTCGCTCCCGGATGTGGCACTGGAATGGGTACTGGCGCTAGGCAGAGGCTCTATCAGCTTCCATTGGCGAAAGCAATGTGTTATGGACACTTTTTTAAGGATGAAAACTACCCCCTGTCTGCTGGTTTAATGATAAAATACAGCAGTAATCAAAGTTCAGTGGGCCCCTCTGGGCCCTGGTGCCACTGCACCTGCTGCACATATGGAAGGTCTGCCCTTGCTTGCCTCTCGTCTGCAAGAAAGAGTCAGATCTCCCTGCTGGATTCCTACATGCAACAGGAACCTCTTCACCTCCCCTGCTGACAAAAGACCCAAAGGCAATGAAGACTTTTCAATTCCTGGAAAGGAACAACCCACCCTGTCCCACTCAGGTGTCCATGCCAGGGGAGCAGCTCAGCTGTCGCCATGCTACGCTGTGCCAAATTCATGCCACCCTGCACTGATTCCTTGCCACCCTGTACTGATGCCATGCCACCCTGTACTGATGCCGTGACCCTCTGTACTGAACTAAGGGATGCTTCACCACTTCCATGGCCTCCAGTTGTGCTCGTCTATCATTGAGGCAGTGAGGGCCTCTGGTAACGCTCGTCTATCATTGAGGGAGTGAGGGCCTCTGGTAACGCTTGTCTATCATTGAGGCAGTGAGGGCCTCTGGTAACGCTCGTCTATCATTGAGGGAGTGAGGGCCTCTGGTAACGCTTGTCTATCATTGAGGCAGTGAGGGCCTCTGGTAACGCTTGTCTATCATTGAGGGAGTGAGGGCCTCCTGTAGCGCTCGGTTATCATTGAGGCAGTGAGGGCCTCCAGTAGCGCTTGTCTATCATTGAGGCAGTGAGGGCCTCTGGTAACGCTCGTCTATCATTGAGGGAGTGAGGGCCTCTGGTAACGCTTGTCTATCATTGAGGCAGTGAGGGCCTCTGGTAACGCTTGTCTATCTTTGAGGGAGTGAGGGCCTCCTGTAGCGCTCGGTTATCATTGAGGCAGTGAGGGCCTCCAGTAGCGCTCATCTATCATTGAGGCAGTGAGGGCCTCCTGTAGTGCTCCTCCTCTATCATTGAGGCAGCGAGGGCCTCCTTTAGTGCTCGTCTATCATTGAGTCAGCGAGGGCCTCCTGTAGTGCTCGTATATCATTGAGGGAGCGTGGGCCTCCTGTAGCACTCGTCTATCATTGAGGCAGGGGGGGCCTCCTGTAGCGCTCGGTTATCATTGAGGCAGTGAGGGCCCCCTGTAGTGCTCCTCTATCATTGAGGCAGTGAGGGCCTCCCGTAGCGCTCCCCTATCATTGGGAGAGTCAGTGTCTCTGGTAACGTTCTTCTATCATTGAGGCGGTGGGGGCCTCCTGTAGTGCTCAGCTATCATTGAGGCAGCAAGGGCCTCCTGTAACGCTCGTCTATCATTGAGGTAGTGAGGGCCTCCTGTAGCGCTCGTCTATAATTGAGGGAGCGTGGCCCCCTTGTAACGCATTGAGGCTGTGAGGGCCTCCTGTAGTGCTCGTCTATCATTGAGGAAGCGAGGGCCTCCAGTAAAACCCGTCTATCATTGATGGAGTGAAGGCCTCCTGTAACGCTCGTCTATCATTGAGGCAGCAAGGGCCTCCTGTAAAACTCTTCTATCATTGAGGCAGCGAGCACCTCCTGTAGCGTTCATATATGATTGAAGCAGCAAGGGCCTCCTGTAGTGCTCGCCTATCATTGAGGGAGCGAGGAGCTCCTATAGCGCTCGCCTACCATTGAAGCAGCGAGGGCCTCCTGTAGCGCTCGTCTATCATTGAGGGAGTGAGGGCCTCCTGTAGCACTCGTCTATCATTGAGGCAGGGGGGGCCTCCTGTAGCGCTCGTCTATCATTGAGGGAGCGAGGGGCTCCTATAGCGCTCGCCTACCATTGAGGCAGCGAGGGCCTCCTGTAGCGCTCGTCTATCATTGAGGGAGCGAGGGCCTCCTGTAGCACTCATCTATCATTGAGGCAGGGGCGGCCTCCTGTAGCGCTCGGTTATCATTGAGGCAGGAGGGGCCTCCTGTAGCGCTCGTCTATCATTGAGGGAGCGAGGGCCTCCTGTAGCACTCGTCTATCATTGAGGCAGGGGGGCCCTCCTGTAGCGCTCGTCTATCATTGAGGGAGCAAGGGGCTCCTGTAGATCTTGTCAAGTGGTAGTCGTGACTTCTCCGCGGCACAGAAGCTGCGCTGGCGTGTCAACCGAAGCCTGAAAGGATAACATCGCCACAAGTGGTAGCCGTGACTTCACCACTGGGACAGAAGCTGCACTGGCGTGTCAGCCGAAGCCTGAAAGGATAACATCGCCAGAAGTGGTAGTCGTGACTTCACCACTGGTACAGAAGCTGCGCTGGCGTGTCAACCGAAGCCTGAAAGGATAACATCGCCAGAAGTGGTAATCGTGACTTCACCACTGGGACAGAAGCTGCACTGGCGTGTCAGCTGAAGCCTGAAAGGATAACATCGCCAGAAGTGGTAGTGTGACTTCACCACTGGTACAGAAGCTGCGCTGGCGTGTCAGCCGAAGCCTGAAAGGATAACATCGCCACAAGTGGTAGCCGTGACTTCACCACTGGGATAGAAGCTGCACTGGTGTGTCAGCCGAAGCCTGAAAGGATAACATCGCCACAAGTGGTAGCCGTGACTTCACCACTGGGATAGAAGCTGCGCTGGTGTGTCAGCCGAAGCCTGAAAGGATAACATCGCCACAAGTGGTAGCCGTGACTTCACCACTGGGACAGAAGCTGCGCTGGCGTGTCAGTCAAAGCCTGAAAGGATAACATCGCCAGAAGTGGTAGCCGTGACTTCACCACTGGGATAGAAGCTGCACTGGTGTGTCAGCCGAAGCCTGAAAGGATAACATCGCCAGAAGTGGTAGCCGTGACTTCACCACTGGGATAGAAGCTGCACTGGTGTGCCAGCCGAAGCCTGAAAGGATAACATTGCCAGAAGTGGTAGCCGTGACTTCACCACTGGTACAGAAGCTGCACTGGCGTGTCAGTCAAAGCCTGAAAGGATAACATCGCCAGAAGTGGTAGCCGTGACTTCACCACTGGTACAGAAGCTGCACTGGCGTGTCAGTCAAAGCCTGAAAGGATAACATCGCCAGAAGTGGTAGCCGTGACTTCACCACTGGGACAGAAGCTGCGCTGGCGTGTCAGCCGAAGCACGAAAATGATAACATCGCCACAAGTGGTAGTCGTGACTTCACCACTGGGATAGAAGCTGCACTGGCGTGTCAGCCGAAGCCTGAAAAGATAACATCGCCAGAAGTGGTAGTCGTGACTTCACCACTGGGACAGAAGCTGCACTGGCGTGTCAGCCGAAGCACGAAAAGATAACATCGCCAGAATTGGTAGTCATGACTTCTCCGCGGCATAGAAGCTGCGCTGGTGTGTCAGTCGAAGCCTGAAAGTATAACATCGCCAGAAGTGGTAGTCGTGACTTCACCACTGGTACAGAAGCTGCGCTGGCATGTCAGTCAAAGCCTGAAAGGATAACATCGCCAGAAGTGGTAGCCGTGACTTCACCACTGGTACAGAAGCTGCACTGGCGTGTCAGTCAAAGCCTGAAAGGATAACATCGCCAGAAGTGGTAGCCGTGACTTCACCACTGGGACAGAAGCTGCGCTGGCGTGTCAGCCGAAGCACGAAAAGGATAACATCGCCACAAGTGGTAGCCGTGACTTCATTACTGGGACAGAAGCTGCGCTGGCGTGTCAACCGAAGCCTGAAAGGATAACATCGCCAGAAGTGGTAGTCGTGACTTCACCACTGGGATAGAAGCTGCACTGGCGTGTCAGCCGAAGCCTGAAAAGATAACATCGCCAGAAGTGGTAGTCGTGACTTCACCACTGGGACAGAAGCTGCACTGGCGTGTCAGCCAAAGCCTGAAAGGATAACATCGCCAGAAGTGGTAGTCATGACTTCACCACTGGGATAGAAGCTGCACTTGTGTGTCAGCCGAAGCCTGAAAGGATAACATCGCCAGAAGTGGTAGTCGTGACTTCACCACTGGGATAGAAGCTGCACTGGCGTTTCAGCCGAAGCCTGAAAAGATAACATCGCCAGAAGTGGTAGTTGTGACTTCACCAATGGTATAGAAGCTGCACTGGCGTATCAGTCAAAGCCTGAAAGTATAACATCGCCACAAGTAGTAGTCGTGACTTCACCACTGGGACAGAAGCTGCGCTGGCGTGTCAGCCGAAGCCTGAAAAGATAACATCGCCAGAAGTGGTAGCCGTGACTTCATTACTGGGACAGAAGCTGCACTGGCGTGTCAGCCGAAGCCTGAAAGGATAACATCGCCACAAGTGGGTGTTGTGACTTCACCACTGGGACAGAAGCTGCGCTGGCGTGTCAGCCGAAGCACGAAAAGATAACATCGCCAGAAGTGGTAGTCGTGACTTCACCACTGGCACAGAAGCTGTAGTGGCGTGTCAGTCGAAGCCTGAAAGTATAACATCGCCAGAAGTGGTAGTCGTGACTTCACCACTGGTACAGAAGCTGCGCTGGCGTGTCAGCCGAAGCCTGAAAAGATAACATCGCCTGAAGTGGTAGTCGTGACTTCACCACTGGGACAGAAGCTGCACTGGCGTGTCAGCCGAAGCACAAAAAGATAACATCGCCAGAAGTGGTAGTCATGACATCTCCGCGGCATAGAAGCTGCGCTGGCGTGTCAGTCGAAGCCTGAAAGTATAACATCGCCAGAAGTGGTAGTCGTGACTTCACCACTGGTACAGAAGCTGCGCTGGCGTGTCAGTCAAAGCCTGAAAGGATAACATCACCAGAAGTGGTAGCCGTGACTTCACCACTGGTACAGAAGCTGCACTGGCGTGTCAGTCAAAGCCTGAAAGGATAACATCGCCAGAAGTGGTAGCCGTGACTTCACCACTGGGACAGAAGCTGCGCTGG
This sequence comes from Triturus cristatus, assembly GCF_964204655.1. Taxonomy (NCBI): domain Eukaryota; kingdom Metazoa; phylum Chordata; class Amphibia; order Caudata; family Salamandridae; genus Triturus; species Triturus cristatus. The sequence goes on from NC_140591.1 coordinate 3,487,042, forward strand.
CGTGTCAGCCGAAGCACGAAAAGGATAACATCGCCACAAGTGGTAGCCGTGACTTCATTACTGGGACAGAAGCTGCGCTGGCGTGTCAACCGAAGCCTGAAAGGATAACATCACCAGAAGTGGTAGTCGTGACTTCACCACTGGGATAGAAGCTGCACTGGCGTGTCAGCCGAAGCCTGAAAAGATAACATCGCCAGAAGTGGTAGTCGTGACTTCACCACTGGGACAGAAGCTGCACTGGCGTGTCAGCCAAAGCCTGAAAGGATAACATCGCCAGAAGTGGTAGTCATGACTTCTCCGCGGCATAGAAGCTGCGCTGGCGTGTCAGTCGAAGCCTGAAAGGATAACATCGCCAGAAGTGGTAGTCGTGACTTCTCCGCGGCATAGAAGCTGCGCTGGCGTGTCAGTCGAAGCCTGAAAGTATAACATCGCCAGAAGTGGTAGTCGTGACTTCACCACTGGTACAGAAGCTACGCTGGCGTGTCAGTCAAAGCCTGAAAGGATAACATCGCCAGAAGTGGTAGTCGTGACTTCACCACTGGGATAGAAGCTGCACTGGCGTGTCAGCCGAAGCCTGAAAAGATAACATCGCCAGAAGTGGTAGTTGTGACTTCACCACTGGGACAGAAGCTGCGCTGGCGTGTCAGCCGAAGCCTGAAAAGATAACATCACCAGAAGTGGTAGCCGTGACTTCATTACTGGGACAGAAGCTGCACTGGCGTGTCAGCCAAAGCCTGAAAGGATAACATCGCCACAAGTGGGTGTTGTGACTTCACCACTGGGACAGAAGCTGCGCTGGCGTGTCAGCCGAAGCACGAAAAGATAACAACGCCAGAAGTGGTAGCCGTGACTTCACCACTGGGATAGAAGCTGCGCTGGCGTGTCAGCCAAAGCCTGAAAGATCCAAAGCCGGTTCAGAGCCAGGCGACCAGCTGATCATCTTCCTAAAACACTTGGAGGCCTTTTATCAAGAGAGTTATTGCCGCTTTAGCACTCATTTTTCTTTTTATTGCGCTATTATCAAGCTGGCGCTAACAGGCATTAGCGACAGCTTTCCGGCGATAGCAGCCGGATTTTTTAACACCTTGCATGCCAGCGATATTTATCGCTAATGACATGCAAAGTAGGCATTCCTTCCCAAAACTTCACGCTAACACAACATTGCACTATTATCAATGATGCCCCGGACACGGGAAGCGACAAGAAAAGTCGCGCTAAGCCCCGTTAACACCAGGAATTTAACACCAGATAAAAACATGACTTAAACTGGTGATGAATGGAGCTACATAGGTAAGGCTAGGCCCGAGCCCCATCAGAAGAGCCACAGACGCCATGGAGGTGGTGATCATGCAGTTTAGGGGTCCCACGGAGGCAACAACAACCACTGCCAATGCCACCCCCCCAGGACCACCCCCGAGGCAGCGACGAAGAAGACAGGGGGTACTGTGCAGATGTCACGGGGGCAAGTCCAGCGGGGCAACCAGGATCTCATCATGGTAATCCTGAATGTTGGGGGGCTTGAAGGGGGTTGTTGATGTGTGCTGCACTTGGCCCTGGGCGTCAAATCTACATTTAACTGTATTTGTACATCTTTTCTATGGTAGGTGGACTGATAGGCAATTTTTTCAAAGTCCACACTTCCGGGTTAGCGTGCGTTTTTTTATCGGTAAGAGCTTATCGCTTGTTTCTGTCCGCTATTGCTGATTCTCCTATCGCCATCTCGCAGCGGTTTGCAGCAGTTTTTGCGGAAGCTATTGCCTGTTAGCTAGAGCGATAACAGGGCGGAAGAAACAGGCGATAGAAAAACTAGCGCTAAGCTAGGTCAGCATTAGTTATCGCCGGTCCTTGATTATTGCCCCCTGGATCATTTCAGTCACGTTCTGATGACTTTGTACCGGCTTAGGGTAAAACAACATGGCGACTTTAGGTGTTGTGCCTCAGACACAGAGCTGTCTACAGCCAGTGCTTAATTTGGGCCAGTGCTTGCAGGTGGGGTCACCGCACACATTGTTAGGGACCAGCGCCTGTTTTTATTATCAGACTTTGATCTTGAGCAAGAGAGAGAAAGGCAGAAAAGGGAGAAAAAGGGAGAAAGATGAGATCACAGTAGGAAAGAGATAAATGAAAAGGAACATGCAAGAGAGATAAAGAGGCAGGAGGCACAGAGTGCTTGAAGACAGAGACGGGATTTGAAAGAAAGCCTCCATCCTCTTCTCTTGCTGTTCTTGAAGCGCCTGTGCCTCTGAGCTCTTTGCATAATACAGTCCCTACTGCAGTACTCAAAGAAGCCACGAGGTGGAGGAAGGGCTCCACAAACGAAAAAACAACTCCATCAATGAGCGAAAGTACAACTGCCGCAGGATCACACTGGTTGCTCAGGAGAGGCTGGGATTAGCTCTCCAGTCTCCGGACTTCATAGCCTTTGCTCCCAATTTACAAACGTCCTAGACGTATTAGAAGTGACGTCACACGCTTCAGAACCAATCCTAAAACCACAGAGGGGACGTATCACTCAGCCTTTGAGCAGATGGGGGACGATTGATTATACGGTGTTATTTATTTTATTTTTTTTATTTATTTTTTCAATTGTATATAGCGCGGACATGGCCGAAGGCATCTGGGCGCTTTACAACAGTAGCATGATATAAGGGACAGCATAGTATCGCCATTGGCACCCCTCAGTCCCCCCCCCCCAACCAAAATACATTTCCCAATAATAATCCCACAACACAGACTGTTTGATTGGGTACAAAATGCTGCAGGTTTATTACATACACCGTTATGAAATAGGTGGGTTATCTTACGGGCGAACCAAGGGCAGGCAACCAACTGGGCCGCCTGCCCGCCTGATGAGCCGGGCAGCACTGGGGCGAACCCCGCCTTTGCTGCCGTCCAAGTGATTCTCTTACAGGATCACGTGACCGTTGGTAACTTCTACTCACGCCCCTTCCCTGGGCGGAGTGTCGCATAGCAAACCCCTGGTTGTTCAGGCCCACAACCGCCCAAAGGACTAGCGTGGCGCCGACACGGCTTCCAGGACCCTCCCATGAGGCTTCTCGGATTTGGCTCTGGCACCCCCTATGGTGCAGCGCAGAGGTACCCTTGGTACTGGCCTGCTTCCAGATCGCCCTGTAACTCCGCCTGCAACGAAAAAAGGAAACATTACAATATTCTCACCCCCACCTGCCATCACCACGCCGGGTAAGCGGTAGGGAGGGATGCGGAGTGCGAGGCAAACAAGAGGTCGCAAGCATGGTGGGGGAGGGCTATATAGCCTCCCCCCGCACAAAGAACCCCCGGAAGTGACGCCCCTCGCGTCACTTCCGGGCAGGAAGAGGAGGGGGACACCGGCCGGGGTCTCTGCCCCCAGGAGGGGGGGGCGGGGAGGGGTGACCGGTGCCCATGCGACACTAGGGTGCCGACCGCTCTAGTGGCCCCCTGTGAAGGCCGCGGTCAGCGGCATAGTATTGCCAATGGCACCCCTCAGTCCCCCCTCCAACCAAAATACATTACCCAATAATAATCACACAACACAGACTGTTTGATTAGGTACAAAATGCTGCAGGTTTATTACATACACCGTTATGTAATAGGTGGGTTATCTTATGGGCGATCCAAGGGCAGGCAACCAACTGGGCCGCCTGCCCGCCTGATGAGCCGGGCAGCACTAGGGCGAACCCCTCCTTTGCTGCCGTCCAAGTGATTCTCTTACAGGATCACGTGACCGTTGGTAACTTCTACTCACGCCCCTTCCCGGGGCGGAGCGTCGCATAGCAAACCCCCGGTTCTTCAGGCCCACAACCACCCGAAGGACTAGCGGGGCGCCGACACGGCTTCCAGGACCCTCCCATGAGGCTCCTCGGATTTGGTCTGGCACCCCCTATGGTACCGCGCAGAGGTACCCTTGGTACTGGCCTGCATCCAGATCGCCCTGTAACTCCGCCTGCAACAAAAAAAGGAACCATTACAATATTCTCACCCCCACCTGCCATCACCACGCCGGGTAAGCGGTAGGGAGGGATGCGGAGTGCGAGGCAAACAAGAGGTCGCCAGCATGATGGGGGAGGGCTATATAGCCTCCCCCCTGCACAAAGAAGCCCCGGAAGTGACGCCCCTCGTGTCACTTCCGGGCAGGAAGAGGAGGGGGACACCGGCCGGGTCTCTGCCCCCAGGAGGGGGGGGCGGGGAGGGCTGACCGGTGCCCAGGTGACACTAGGGTGCCAACCGCTCTGTGAGGGCTGCGGTCAGCGGCATAGTATCGCCATTGGCACCCCTCAGTCCCCCCTCCAACCAAAATACATTACTCAATTCAATTTTATTTATTAGGTTTTGGCTCTCAAAAGAGGGCCACATAGAAGTTTACAATGATAAAAGCAGAAGACAAGTACATATCAAGATTATGACATTTAAGAAACATATTTAAGTACAAAAATAACATACAATGACAGATCTACAGCAGGAAGCAATGTCAAACATCTCCAGAGGCATGTTAATAAATAGCTAAAAAACCTTTAAAAAAGTTAAAAATATAGAAACAGAACATTTCATTAGGAGGCCAATAAAGTGCTTGGAGAAAGCCGTTCAAAGTGGAAATGCCCAGACGGATACAAATAGGTTTTAACCATCTGAGACGCAATATACGGAGCGCAGGGCAGGTCAATAAAACATGCATACAATCCTGGGTACTCAATTTACATAAATTGCACATAGGAGAAGAACCGTACCATTTGGATAAAAGTAGATTTAAAGGTACTAGGTCGTAACGTAAAAGAAACCAGAATCTACGAATACCATGCGGCAAGTTCCATGTGACATAGGGTTGGGCCAACTTCATCACATAAGAATTAAGGAGAAGGTCTACATCCCTTTTTTCACAGATTAACTTCTTATCAGACTGAAAACATAGTTCCCACGAGGCCTGTTTTAATACGAGTTTTAACTGTAAGGGAGAATACAAAAACAAGGTGTTTTCATCTAATTTTAGAAGGGTTACGGCTTTTCTAAAATTCCTTACAAGTTGTGAAAACTCTTTAAAATTACCCAGTAATTCACTTCTGAGGAGAGCTCTCATCGTCCCTAGTTCAGCTCTAGCCAGGCAGGCCACCCATTTTACTAGGGCACATAGTCCCTGTACCCAACTGCTCCTGAGACCGAAATCGAGCCTACAAGCGGCCAAAGAGCACGCAGTATTTAGAGAAGATAGGGATCTTAAGAGTTTCCCCTCAATCTTATGGCAAAAGTCCCAATATTTCACCTCTATAAGTTCTATACCATACAGTATCGTTGCGGGGATTTTAGACCTGTACACCTCCAGTAAACACGAAAAGTGCCTTTTCCCCGTAGCCTGATAGAGGGAGTTTAAACCTTTGCCATGGGCGAGGGCTTTGCGTGAACTATGCTCAATATGGGGCCTCTCACTCAAGTTAGCCGTGATAATTTTCCCCAGGAAGGTATAGGAATTAACAACCTCCAGTTTTTGGCCGCCGATATACCATCCAAAATTTACAGATCGGCACTTCTTCTTACCGGCTATGCACATAACTTTACTTTTAGATATATTAATCTTCATGCAATGGGCAGCAGCAAAACCATGAAGGGCATGTAGCCGATTTGTAAGTCCTTTAGGAGTCAAGTCTAGAATAAGGACGTCATCGGCATACATCAAGCAGGATATTGGGGTCCCCCCCATCACCGGAGCAATACCCTCACTGGCAGACAAGGCGGCGGGTAGGTCTACAGTATATAAGGAGAACAAAAGGGGAGCCAATAAACAGCCTTGTTTAAGGCCATTCAAGGACGAAATTTGGTGGGAGAGCCCCCTTTCGCCCCCTTGCAAGACACTACACCAAGTCTCTGTATGGAGAGTCCGAACAAGCTCCAATAGATAAGCTGGAACACCAAGAGCTGCCAATTTTCTCCACAGCGTTCTACGATCTACTTTATCGAATGCTGTGGAGAAATCAATAAAAGCCGTATACACCACCCCCCCTCTCACCTGCACGTATTTATCAGTAACCACATGGAGAGCGGTGAGGTTATCTAAAGTACCATGCCCCCTACGGAAGCCAGTTTGTTCAAGAGGCAAGATATTATTCTCCTCGACCCAGTCGGAGAGGAAATTTAAAAGACATTTCGCAAAGACCTTTCCGATAGAGTCGAGGAGGGCTATCAAACGATAATTGCTGGGGCTATCCCTGGTTCCCTTCTTAAAAATAGGGACCAAGATACTTCCCCTCCAGGAGGCAGGTACCGTTTTAGACAAGAAACAGGCTTTAAACAATGGATACAGGATTTTACTCCACCTTAAAGGATCCTGCTTCAGGAATGTCATAGGGAGTTCGTCAGGACCCATTGCCCCAGAGGCACGCATATTTTTTATAGCCATCTCAATTGCTTCCTCTGTGGGATAATTAATGAGTCCTTCGGGCGTTGCATCTAGGACAATATCTTCACCTGTAATACCATTCCCTGCATAGAGGTCCCGAATATAAGTGTTCCATACCTCTTCAGCTATAGGGATGGGGCAAGGGCTTATTCTAGTACCACATTCCTTCCCAATTATTGCCCAAAATTCTCTAATCCTACCATGAACAACTGATTCCCTCAAGTTGATCCAAACTGTATCTTCCTTCTCCTTTTTTATTTTTGCCTTTAGTCTGCATCTCTTTCTTTTTAGTCTAGAAATTTATTTTTCTCGTTCCATAACTCTATCTAGATATTGCTCACGGACTAGTTTATTTATTTCCTTGTTCAGGATACGTAGTATACTAGGCACCACTACCCCTTTTCTAGGGCGGGAAGTCTTTTTTACATGTAAAATAATGTTTCGCATGAGTTTTTCAAAATTAACTATTTCTAGACCACGCCACTCATTTAATTCTATTAAAGTTTCACATAATATATCCTGGACCCCATTAATGGCAGAAGGATTCCAAAAGCACCTTCCCGTGGAAGCGTGGAAAGCAGCGTCACTGCCGTTAAGGGACCATGGCGCAGTGGGCATGGGATTTAAAGAAATAGTTATGAGCATTACACTATGGTCGCTCAGAGATGTAGGAATAATCTTAAAATCCTGAATACACGGAAACAAGCCATAATCCGAGATTGCATAATCCAAGATAGAAGACCCAAAGGGAGACTTATGTGTAAATTTGGCAGGCACATCGGACGGGAATCTCCCATTTAATATAAGTCCCTCAACGGCCTCTAAAATACATTACTCAATAATAATCACATAACACAGACTGATGGATTGGGTACAAAATGCTGCAGGTTTATTACATACCCCGTTATGTAATAGGTAGGTTATCTTACGGGCGATCCAAGGGCAGGCAACCAACTGGGCCGCCTGCCCACATGATGAGCCGGGCAGCACTGGGGCGAACCCCGCCTTTGCTGCCGTCCAAGTGATTCTCTTACAGGTTCACGTGACCGTTGGTAACTTCTACTCACGCCCCCTCCCGGGGCGGAGCGTCGCATAGCAAACGCCCGGTTGTTCAGGCCCACAACCGCCTGAGGGACTAGCGGGCCGCCGACATGGCTTCCAGGACCCTCCCATGAGGCTCCTCGGATTTGGCTCTGGCACCCCCTACGGTGCCGCGCAGAGGTACCCTTGGTACCGGCCTGCTTCCAGATCGCCCTGTAACTCCGCCACAGCTCTGGAGGCGGCCACCGTCGCCGTCAGAGCCCCCCACCAAAACAGCTATAGTCTTACCCGCAACCTCTCCTGTCTAGAGCTTCCTGAAAATCTAGATGAAAGAGAACCATCCCTGCTGGTTATAGATGGCCCCATCTATATCCCAAAGGCCTTGACGCTAGCCTGGGTCAGATAGTGTCTGATGAAACAAAAGGCCCGTTAGGCCTGAGAGGTTGTGCCAAGAACTATTCACCCCCATGCGGGAAAGTTCCACCGCTTTACTTGCCTCAGCCCCGAGCCACTCTGGGTGGGGTGGGTGCCAACACCCAGGCTCACCGAGCCCCATCTATTTGCTGATCTCACCTAGCTGCCGTCCTTCTAGCACCAAGTGTGTCTGAACACCTGCATGCCCATCTATGGGACAGCAGCCCACTTGCTAGGTGACCACTCCCCCACCCGCCTGTCTGCTTTGGCTATTTTGGTGAGAGGGATTATATTTAACCTTTAAACAGTCCATTTGTTTGCTAAATCCTGACGCACAGGAGTGTTCATGACTGAAAGTGTGTGGCCATGGGCAAGGGACCCTCTTGCCCTTGCCGTGTATCCCATATTCCTTATGGGAATTATGCCCGTTCAGTTCCCTCTGTGGTGAAACCCCCTAGGCATACCAGTTTAGAGGATCTGTCTGATTTAAGCAGTGCGCACTGTCTGCAGTATGGTCCAAACATTAAGGATTGACTAAGAACTACTTTACCACATCATAGAATACTCCCAGGTAGGAGGGTGGCAGGGGGGTACCCACCGCCAACCCGGAGCATCCCCAGCGGTGGCAAATTACCTGCTCCGTTGAAGTTTAGTTTTAGCTACACACTGGGCGTGCCAAATGTTCTATTGACATGGTGTCCCATTGTGTTTGACACGCTGCTACCCCAATTATTGGGACGGCAGCACACTATGTTGGCTGGCCGCATCCCCACCAGGCGAGGTACAAGTGTTGGTATACCAGGCTCCCAGTTTCCTGCAGCTGCAGTACACGACCAGTGCCTCCGCTGGGAGATACCACAAACGGCAATGGTCCTCCGGACATTAAGAAGCGCCCCATTCTCACCTGGGCGTACCTATAAATGATAGTGGTTTCCCACAGCTGTAAGGCCAGAGACACGCCTCTTAAACCTATTTACTGGTTTTTGCATACTCGGCACCCCTATGGTTGGAGCTCTGTGTTTGCGCAGCGCGCGTGCCCCCAGGGCACGATGTTGGTGAATGTTAGAAATGAGGGGGCTCTGGTTGGCGCAGGTATGTACCAGCGACAAGCAGGGACCCTTCACTTCCAGTCAGGGCGAAGGAGGATTCCCCAGAATAACCCCTGCTCACCCTCTAGGTGCGTGGCGCGAGCAGTCTAGGCTAAGTCTCAGGCGTTCACGGTTAAGCACTGGCAATTACACATACAGTAAACCCCTTGCATGCACCACAAACGGACACCAACCAGGATGTATATAAAAATACGCTTTTATGTAGATTCAGCAGATTCAATACAAGGCCCAGTAACGTTAAACTGGTGGGGCCACAATTCTCATAAATTCGGTAAAGTTCTCTTTGTCACGGAAAGTTCTTAGGCGGGCCCAAGGTGACTGTAGGCCTCAGCGCACTTCGTGCTGAGGCGGCGTCCGGGAAGCACACGGCAGACGACAGGGAAATCAGAACGTTGCGGACCCTGGATCCGATGCGAGCTCGCGGTCGAGTTCGTAAGTACAGTACCTTGTTTCTTGACGCGAAAGTGGGTGCGGGATTTCAGCGGCTCTTCGTCAGAAGGACGAGGCGACGTCCGGGGCTCCCACACTTCACGATGGGGGTCTGATCTTCAGGCTCACGGCAAGAGCGGGGTGTTGCAGGTGGCGAGTGAACAAAGCGGGGCAGCCGGGCACGCAGGTTACGTCCGGGCCGTCCGAGGCTTGGGAATGCTCACAACGCTGATTCCGGCGGGAGGGTGAAGGTGCGCAGCGGGCCTTAGGCGCGCAGGTGACAGGGGCAGCCCAGCACAGCGTAGGGGGAGCGGCTCAGATCGAGCGAGGCTCTTCCCAAGGCGAGGGCGGCTAAGCAGTCCTGGTCACGGCTCAAGGAGGGGCTGGGGCACGAGGGTCACAGCTCCGGCGAGGGAAAGGACACCACAGTCCAGCGGCAGGCGAGTGAAGGTCAGGATGAGCCCAATGGTCCTGGGGCTCAGTTCAGGGGGCAAGCTCGGTTCCAAGCCCTTGGAGATCGTTTTGAAAAGCACAAGTTCTGGATAAGTAAAAATAAAGCAAAGTCTTCAGCAAAAGGTTCCTCTTCTCTCCTTTGGCAGCAAGGTCACCACTGCAGGCCAGACCCCAGGATAGGGACAGTCTTCCTCCTTACAGCTTTCCCGGTGCCTCCTCCTCAGGCAGAGATTCTTCTTGGTCAAAAGCAGATCTAGTTTCTTAGGGGCAGGGCTCCTACATTTATACAGCAATTCTTTTGTTCTCCCAGGCCAGGGGGGCCCTTGCCTAGTCCAGTCCGGTTTCTGAGCACTTTGTTTACGCGATGCAGGCTTCCTCTTTCAGAGTGCAGGGCAGAGTCATCAGACGCTCCACAGGGGGCGGAGCCGGCATTGAGGTGGCAGAGCACAGTCCTATTCAGAGTCTAGGTGTACTCCTCCCACCCATCTACCTGTCGATCTTCCTATTCACCACCAGGCTACCTAGCCCTGCCCATCTGGGTTCCCCCAGCCCTGTCACTCACATAAGCCAGACAGCAGATACACATCACGCAGAGGCGGGCTGAAATGTTTAGGCAAGCAAAGGCCAACTTTCTAAAAGTGGCATTTGCAAACGCGGAATATTAAAATAAACCTTACGAGAAGATGTACCTTATCATTCCGACCTCAGGCATACTAAACTCGATCTTCTACCATGTTCCCTGGGTCGGTTAGGATCATAGGATGTAACAATCCTAACCGCCCATGCTGGCCTATGAGAACAGGGTAGCCTTACAATAGTGAACAACAAGATGTCGGTAATTCACTATTAGGACATGCCACGCATACAGGCTTGTCCTACCTTATGCTTACAACGCACCCTGCCCGTGGACCTACCAGAGGGGTGACTAACATGAAGTTAAGGGAAGGTTTAGGGACTGGCAAGTGTGGGCACTTGCCAGTCAGCATGTCAGTACCAGACTGCACGCAGGTTCTGCAATGGCAGACCTTAGACATATTTTACCAGGCCGCTTCTGTGGGTGGCACAACCAGTGCTGCGAGCCCACCAGCGGCATTTGCATTTACACGCCCTGGCACTCCTGGTGCACTTTACTAGGGTCTGATAGTAAACCAAATAATCCAATCATGGAATCCAACCAACATATACATTTTACATAGGGAGCACTTGCACCGTGACACTGGTTGGCAGTGGCACAGTGCGCTGAGCGGCCAACACCATAAAAACATATGACGCACAGCGACAAAAAGTGGAAGGGAGACTCACGCCAAGGTGCCAAGTCTAACAGTGAAGAGCTGGTGTCTGTTACCCACTCGCTGATACTTATCAATCGCTAACTGCCCTTAGTTGGATTGAAGGAATGCTGGATGCCTCCTAAGAACTGTAGACTTCATGGTCCCACCTAGTTTGACCCCATAGCTTAGGGGAAACCAAAGTAGTAGTCAGGCCCTTCGCGGTACCTCCACCCCAGCGTAGACTATCAACATATTTGGAACACCGGAGCAGGAGATGCCCCCTCAAGTCTCAGGTTCTAACCCATAGAAGGATAACCCTGGGGGCAGACAAGTCTGTGGGAACCAGACTGGAACCTTCAGTGCAAATATCGGCCCTTTCCTGAATGTTGAGAATGCTGAATGGTCAATAATGCCCTGTCGCCATAAGGCTCTAACGTAGTGTTTACCAAACTTTTTTGAACCGCCGCACACTTGTTAGATGACAATTACACCACCCACATGCCACCCTGGCCAAAGCGCGGGTGGATAGGTCTTAACTGAAGCAACCCGAAACCTGCCTTTGGTTGCAGGGGAATGCCCCCCCAGTGTATATCTGGACCTGTTTCTATATGGTGCCTACAGATGTTCCTCATCAGGGCCTAACCCTTGGTTTGGTGCTAAGCTCAGTGTGCTGCCGGCTGGTATTTTGCGGCTTCTTACATGGCCTCCAGATATATAATGCAAGACCACACTACACCTACAAGACGCCAGTACCAATGGCTTAACAAAGCTTGTTAGTTGTCGAAGATGACTGAAGCCACAATTCTGGCTTCGCCGCTTAGCATTTCGAAAAAGCTTCCATTCTGGAATGGTGGGACTGTCACCTTTCTGTGTTGCACAAGCATTAAGTGTCTCCCTTCAATGAATAGCAAGCTTGCCCATGGCTTGTGCAGTAGGCACTGCGTCGCCATGCACCTGAAGTTATCCTAAATAACGTGGCATGTAGGTAGTGCCATGTTAATGTTCTCTGCCTGACACCCCACAGAGCGCTGTGAGAACAGTCTACACCGTGCAATGTTGTGCCTTCTAAAATTCCAGGCCGCATCCTAGGCCGAGGGTAGTCATGCAGTGCCCACTGCTCCTCACCGCGAGACCCCTCCTCGCACGCAGTGATACTTGAATCCTAGGTTAATCTAGCGTCCGGTCGATTCCGCTTACACTAACAAAGTGTGGGAATGGGGGCCCTCCTATGATGACGAGGCTGTAGGCAAATTTTGCTCGCGCAAGAACCGTCTGCCAGGAAACATATTCCCCAGTGATGGAGCGTCGCAGGGTAATCGTAAGGCCAATCGGGTCAGCAAAGCACGGGTAGTGCAGTGCCACCTGCCCCGGTGGCGCGGCCAGTTCCACAGAAATAAACGTGGTAGGAGGGGATGGGGCGGGCGTCCCTCCCCGTCCCGCAACATCAGGCCTGCGCGGGCCCGAGCACAGGCCCCTCCCTGCTTCACGCTGCATTGCTTGGACAAACCACCAAGCCAAATACATTTGTGGGTTGCCGCCAAGCCGTGGTTGGTTAGCCTCACACGCACATCACGTGTGCGACGGCCGCCATTACTGCGAGCGAGCACATTTTGTTTAAATGCACACATCGATATATTCCAAACAAACGGACAGACGGACACAGCCGTGCTACATCCAAGGAGAACCCGCTATGGTTTAAAGCCCCCTGAGGGGAGATGTACAGTTCCTACCTACTTCGAAACCCACACAACTAAAGAGAAGGTGGACCTCTCTGGAGGCCTCCCCTTGTTCCCACTGACCTGCACAGATGCTGGGGCGGAGGTTCAGGGAAACAATGACCAACTGAGTGGTCACTCGCGACCCGATCGGGTTGATTGCCCAGACAGAACTGGTATTGAAACAATTGAAACCTTACATGGTCCATGATTTAACTCGGACGCCATGAGGCGGTCTTGAACAAGGACCGGTGGATAGCAAGTCATCAGATTGTCAATAAACTATTGATGGGTTGGAGACAAAGGCACCATCCAAACCACTGAACTAACGTAGGCGAGAATAGTTCTATGAAGAAAAGCATTGAATGAATCGCTCCTCAAAGTCAAAGGACAAATACCCTGTCCGGTTACCACCAAGGCAGACGTACCGCAATGCCAACTGGAGGCAGAGTAACACACAATCTCTGATCCAGAGCTATTCACGGCGAAACCTACAGAGAGAACCCAAATTGCGCAAAACTAGAATCAGCATACGCGCGCGCTTCATACCCCAAGCCAGTTCTACAGAACACCTGACAATTGTGCGACTACATGCCGGACTCATGTTGTCAGGAACCCAAGATTACAGATAGGTTTAATTGCGCATCAAAGACTCAAAGTTTGTACACCCCGAGCAATGAAAGGTTCATGGGTGGAGCTGACTCGGAAATGGCGCCAGAAAAGGCCACCAGAACCGAGTAGCTGTTGGCGTTCTAGTGTTTGGCAGAGAACGCGCTGGAATCCTAGGTGAGGCTCGCGCTGCCTAGGAACTGCGCACTTCACCAAGAATTCTAGAGAGTCAGGTGCGCATTCCAGTGCGCTCTGACTAAAAGTGTTTTAGTTCTCGCTCGAAGGCTTTTCAGAATCTACCCTGAAGAGTTTTCGGAAGTCAGTAGATACAAGTTCGAAATCTGAGTTCCATGAAGTAAGTGACTTTTGAGGAGAACAGCAAATCTTAGTTGTGGAGATTTCGCACCGAGTCGTCAGGGAGAGGAAGCAGCGTCAACAGGAGCATCTGAAGGAAGCACAAGAAAAAATGAAGCTAAGTTAACAAATGTATATTTGTCACGTTAGAGAACTGAAGTAATTATTTGTCACGTCAGAGAACTGAAGTAAATTACCGAAAGCAATAGAGTCATAGAACTTACTGTGAGGGAAGTGGCTTTACTGTAATTCTTCACAGAGGTAACGAATAGTAACTACAAGTCCTGAAAAAGTCAAAGAGAGAATTGCAACATAGATTAGAACTCTTGAGCAACTACACATAATAGAATAAGATAAAACCATACTTACCACAGAAATAAGTCGTCGAACAATAGCTAAGTACTGAGAGTGAACTACCACCACGAAAAGAGGAGAAAGCATTAAACACACAGATGAATAATTACCAATAGGAAAAGACCTCAAACACAGTAAGTAGTATACTAAATTAAAATAGATAACGTCAGGTTTAAAAGAAAGCAGAATTCTTAACAGATAAATGTAACTATATTACAGGTGTGCAAAAAGAAAAAGAAGCTGTGAATTAAGGCAGATACCAAGGAAGATAAGACATAGGAGAGTAAAAAGAAAAATAGGAAAGTAAGTGAGAAGCTCAGAGAGAAAGATTTATATGAGACAGATAAACCTTGGGTTCTAGCTATTTCCTTTTTAATTGCAGACGAAGAATATAGTTAATGAAATAAAAGCACACACAGGAAAGAAATAGAAGAGAAGCAGAGTTCTGAAATTGGCATGGTAAGGAAATAAGGCAATTGGGGTTGAGAGATAAGAGAGGTTAAGGACTACAGTTTATTATAACAATAACTCTTATCTACAGGTTGTCTCTTCAGCAAAAGAAGTCTGCTGGACGGACTCCTGAAGGAAGCCGCAGAACAGTATCTTCTCTCTTTTGTTATTTTATCCGGATGTATGTCGTTACAACGCACACTTTTACAACGCATGCATTTACAACGCATTTTTTACAACGCAAAATCCATTACAACGCATTGCATTACAACGCATGACACTACAACGCATTTCTAAAAACTACCTTTACAACGCATTCCATTACAACGCCTACTACCTTTACAACGCATACCATTACAACGCATAATATTAAATTGCATTTAAGGTAAGTATTAGATAGTATAGGGGTAAAAATTACTATTCTAACTCCAGGGGGTGCAACAGTAGGGTAAGTGTTGGATAGTATAGGGGTAAAAATTACTATTCTAACTCCAGGGGGTGCAACAGTAGGGTAAGTGTTGGATAGTATAGGGGTAAAAATTACTATTCTAACTCCAGGGCGTGCAACAGTAGGGTAAGTGTTGGATAGTATAGGGGTAAAAATTGCTATTCTAACTCCAGGGGGTGCAACAGTAGGGTAATTGTTGGATAGTATAGGGGTAAAAATTACTATTCTAACTCCAGGGGGTGCAACAGTAGGGTAAGTGTTGGATAGTATAGGGGTAAAAATTGCTATTCTAACTCCAGGGGGTGCAACAGTAGGGTAAGTGTTGGATAGTATAGAGGTAAAAATTACTATTCTAACTCCAGGGGGTGCAACAGTAGGGTAAGTGTTGGATAGTATAGGGGTAAAAATTACTATTCTAACTCCAGGGGGTGCAACAGTAGGGTAAGTGTTGGATAGTATAGGGGTAAAAATTGCTATTCTAACTCCAGGGGGTGCAACAGTAGGGTAAGTGTTGGATAGTATAGGGGTAAAAATTACTATTCTAACTCCAGGGGGTGCAACAGTAGGGTAAGTGTTGGATAGTATAGGGGTAAAAATTACTATTCTAACTCCAGGGGGTGCAACAGTAGGGTAAGTGTTGGATAGTATAGGGGTAAAAATTACTATTCTAACTCCAGGGGGTGCAACAGTAGGGTAAGTGTTGGATAGTATAGGGGTAAAAATTACTATTCTAACTCCAGGGGGTGCAACAGTAGGGTAAGTGTTGGATAGTATAGTGTAATATTATGCGTTGTAAAGGTAGTATGCGTTGTAATGGAATGCGTTGTAAAGGTAGTTTTTAAAAATGCGTTGTAGTGTCATGCGTTGTAATGGAATGCGTTGTAATGGATTTTGCGTTGTAAAAAATGCGTTGTAAGTGTAGTGCGTTGTAAAAGTTGCGTTGTAAAGGTTGTTCCCCATTTTATCCACTTTCCCCCTTCCCCCTAGATAGCCACTCTAGAGACTTGTCACACTAAGCTCTGGATTGCTGTCGGGGTGGATTGGGAACTAGCATCTCTGTTCCTGTGTAAGTTTGAGTACCGTAATTAGAGTCTGACAGAGTGAAGTGCCCACGTTGCATTTTACACCCGAACAGAGATGGCTGAGGGAATAGACGTACAAGGTTTAGGAACAATATTAGATACCATACAAAAAGAGTTAAGTGCAGTCCGAGAGGAAAACCAGAACCTCAGATTAGAAGTAGTTAATTCTAGAAAAGAAACCGCAGAATTGGCGCAAAGACTTAGACAACCTTTTGGTTCAGGGTCGGACGCTCAAGCTACGTTGACAGAAGGGACTAATAGGATGACAACTCAGGTGATTCACTCCCTCTCACCTGTCATTCCATTAGCGGCACCCGAGCGTTTTAGTGGGGATCCGCAGAAGGCTCAAATATTCATTACGCAGTGCTCATTACATTTCATGTGCCGCCCTTCCATTTTTCCAGATGCTCAGTCTCGAGTGGCCTTTGTGTTGTCATACTTAAGTGGGGATGCAGCATCCTGGTCTTTGCCTCTGATTTCAAAAGACGATCCCATATTGCGGAATTATGAGAACTTCAAAGAAGAGTTCCTTCGAATATTTGACAGAAGGCGGATATCCCAAGCCGTAGACAACGAACTACTCGACCTGAAACAGGGCAACCGCGATGTGGTCTCTTATTTGGCTCAATTTAATAAACTAGTGGTGGAAACCAACTGGCCTGAGAGTAAGAGAGCAGTGTTTTTTTATCGAGGTTTAAGAGATGAGCTAAAGGATGCATTGGCCGGAATACCCAATAGACCCACAGAAATCTCCGCGTTGGTGGATTTAGTGCTGGAAATCGATTTCCGTCATGGGGAAAGAAAAGGTGAAAAAAGGAAGGATTTCAAGTCAGTAATTCCACGATTTGATCGAGTAAGGTCGGAAGGAGGACGAAGCAATGAAGGTCAGCAGGGCATCGAACCAATGCAGATTGGTACAATACGGGGTCCTCTTTCCAAAGAAGAGAAGGAAAAGAGAAGAACCAACAACCTATGCATGTACTGTGGATCGGGAGGTCATTTTGTACGTGCGTGTCCGAAGAAACCCAAGGGAAGTTTCAAGCCGAAGGAAAACTAAAGGCACCATCTGTTGGAGGAGTTGAACAGGTGGATGCGATTTTCGATCAGACTCCAAAAGAACATAGGGTGGCCAATACTCTACAGTCTGCAGCGCCACATCTAACTTTATCCATGGAAATCAGGTTTCGACACGTGACGCTGAGGGAAGTCTCAGTGATGATCGACTCAGGAGCCACCGGAAACTTTTGCGATCTAAAGTTTGCGAGCAAGGTGGGAATCGAAGCCATCAAAAAGTTAAAAGCAGAGCCCGTTAGGGCAGTGGATGGAACCAACCTGTCCTCTGGTCCAATAGTCAGTCACACGGAATTAATTCATCTGATCTCGAATGACGGACATGAGGAGAAGATCCAGTTTAACTTAATCGATGCCCCCCAATTCCAGTTGATCCTTGGGCTTCCCTGGCTTACTGAACATAATCCAACAATCAACTGGAGTACCAGAGCCATTAAGATGGAATCAGATTATTGTTTGGGAAATTGTTTCAGGGGCCAGCTGCAGGAGCAAGAGGTGAATCCTGCACATTCGTTGTGTCAGACGGGAGAATCAATTTGTGTAATTCATGTGCAAGACATACCAGAGGAATATCGAGATTTTGAAGACGTATTCAATGAAGTGGAGGCAGAACAATTACCACCCCACAGACCTTATGATTGTAAAATTGAGATCGAACCCGGTTCAAATCTACCTTGCAGCCGTGTGTATGCCCTTACGGAAAAAGAACACCATCACCTAAAAGAGTATTTGGACAAGTATCTAGCAAACGGCTTCATTCGTCCCTCGCAGTCCCCAGTCTCCTCGCCCCTATTTTTTGTGCCAAAAAAAGAAGGAGATTTGAGGCCTTGCATTGACTACAGAGCCATCAATAAGATTACAAAAAAGAACCGTTATCCATTGCCGCTAATATCTGTTTTGCTAGATCAAGTGAAAGGAGCAACAATTTACACGAAATTGGACCTGAGGGGAGCGTATCATCTGGTGAGAATGAAGGAGGGCGATGAGTGGAAGACAGCTTTCAGAACGAGGTTCGGCCTATTTGAATATCAGGTTATGCCCTATGGGCTATGTAACGCTCCCGCAGCCTTTCAACACTTCATTAACGATGTACTGAAGGAATTCATCGACCAGTGTGCACTGGTGTACATCGATGACATCCTTATCTACTCTGAGAACAAGGAAAAACATCAGGATCAGGTTAGAAGGGTCTAACAGAAGCTGAGAGAAAACAGACTGTTTGTAAAGCTAGAGAAGTGTGCCTTCAGTGTCTCTCAGGTTGAATTTTTGGGCTTTGTAATTTCACCAACAGGCATTCTTATGGACCGCAAGAAGATCGAAGCGGTGATAAATTGGAAGTCCCCCGAGAGCGTCAAAGAAGTACAAAGCTTTATTGGTTTTGCCAATTTTTACCGGAGATTCATCGGAGAATTTTCGCATAAGATTTTGCCACTCACCCGTCTATTGAAAAAAGGGGTCAAATTTGAATGGACAACTGAAGCGGAAGAAGCCTTCCAATCCCTAAAGAGAAGTTTTACGTCAGCCCCAATCCTACAACATGCAGATCCGACTGAACCATTTTATGTGGAGACCGATGCCTCTGACCAGGCGGTGGGAGGAATTTTGTCCCAACGAAGCAAGCAAACGGGGCAGCTGCATCCAGTCGCCTATAGGTCAAGAAAATTAACTTCGGCAGAAATAAATTATACCATCACAGAGAAGGAGCTATTGGCCATAAAAGACGCATTCAAAGATTGGAGACATCATTTAATGGGGGCACAGCATCAAGTCACGGTATATACAGACCATAGAAACTTAAAATTTCTAAAAACAGCCAGAACCTTAACACCAAGACAATTGCGATGGTCGCTGTACTTTGCTGATTACGATTTCGTCATTACTTATCGACCAGGGGCCCAGAACGGAAAAGCTTATGCCTTGTCTAGGATAGACACAGAAAATCAAAAGACACCTGTAGGAAATCAATCCATTATCCCAAGTGAGAAGATTATTGGAGCAATCACTTCAGTTGATCTTGAACAGGGTATCACTGACGCAATGGATGAAAAGACCTTGAAAGAGTGGGCGAAGGAGGAAGGAAGAGAGGTTCGTAATCAGTTGCCCTACTTCCAAGGAGCTCTGTATATTCCCACTAAAGAGTTGCAGCAACAGATTATCAAGGAATGCCACGATGCAAAGTTGGGAGGACATAAGGGAGAGGCAAAGACCAGAGAACTGATCCAGCGACACTACTGGTGGCCTGAAATGTCGAAGAGTATTGAGCAATATGTTAAGACTTGTGAGATCTGTGCTCAGGGAAACTCCGAAAGGCAGGCCCCAAAAGGTTTACTTATGCCCTTACCCACTCCACCTTATCCTTGGCACACTGTTACATTAGACCTCATAACTGACTTACCCCTTAGTCAGGGCTACAATACCATCTTAGTAGTAGTAGATTCCCTTTCTAAAATGGCTCATTTTACAGCTTTAAAAGGAGTGCCAACAGCTAAGCAGTTGGCGACTCATTTTAGTGCTCAAATAGTGAAAATACATGGAATCCCTAAAATAGTAATCACAGATAGGGGTCCACAGTTCATTTCCCACTTTTGGAAATCTTTCATAGAAGGGTTGGGTACAGAAGTCCGTTATTCCACCAGTTACCACCCAGAAACTGACGGTCAAACCGAGAGGGTGAACCAGGAACTTGAACAGTATCTGAGATTGTTTCTTTTGAAACAAGAAGGAAATTGGTCGGATTATTTGTGGGCAGCAGAGTTCGCCCATAATAATGCAAAGATTGTTTCCACTGGGTATTCCCCTTTCTTTATGAATTATGGAAGACATCCCAACTCGACCCTCAGGCAAACCGAGATCTCAGTTCCGGCGGTGGAGGAGATTGTAACACAGTTAGATCAGGTACATAAGAGGGCAATTGAAAATCTTGAATTAGCTAAAGAAAAATATAAGAGTTATGCAGACAGAAAGAGACGAGTAGGCCCCTCATTGGAAATAGGAGACAAGGTTTGGTTAAGTACTAAGAATTTGAGATTGAAAGGTAATCGGAAGTTTCAACCGAGATTTATTGGTCCATATCTGGTAGAGGAGAAAATAAATCCGGTGACTTACCGAGTTCAATTGCCACCAAAGTTGAAGATACATCCAGTTTTCCACATATCCCTGTTGAAGAAGGCTCCAGAAGATCTGCGAAAAAACCTGCCTCTTCAGTTAGAGACTGGTACTGAATTTGAAGTCAAGGAAATTCTAGACTCCAAAATACAAAAAGGGAAGTTATACTATTTGGTGGACTGGAAGGGTTATGGGCCCGAGGAAAGGTCTTGGGAACGAGAGGAAGATGTCCATGCTCCAAGATTAGTCAAGGCCTTTCACCTACGATCACCAACTAAACCCCAGAGGAGAGAACCTACCTTGTTGGAGGGTACTGTCAGGAACCCAAGATTACAGATAGGTTTAATTGCGCATCAAAGACTCAAAGTTTGTACACCCCGAGCAATGGAAGGTTCATGGGTGGAGCTGACTCGGAAATGGCGCCAGAAAAGGCCACCAGAACTGAGTAGCTGTTAGCGTTCTAGTGTTTGGCAGAGAACGCGCTGGAATCCTAGGTGAGGCTCGCGCTGCCTAGGAACTGCGCACTTCACCAAGAATTCTAGAGAGTCAGGTGCGCATTCCAGTGCGCTCTGACTAAAAGTGTTTTAGTTCTCGCTCGAAGGCTTTTCAGAATCTACCCTGAAGAGTTTTCAGAAGTCAGTAGATACAAGTTCGAAATCTGAGTTCCATGAAGTAAGTGACTTTTGACGAGAACAGCAAATCTTAGTTGTGGAGATTTCACACCGAGTCGTCAGGGAGAGGAAGCAGCGTCAACAGGAGCATCTGAAGGAAGCACAAGAAAAAATGAAGCTAAGTTAACGAATGTATATTTGTCATGTCAGAGAACTGAAGTAAATATTTGTCACGTCAGAGAACTGAAGTAAATTACCGAAAGCAATAGAGTCATAGAACTTACTGTGAGGGAAGTGGCTTTACTGTAATTCTTCACAGAGGTAACGAATAGTAACTACAAGTCCTGAAAAAGTCAAAGAGAGAATTGCAACATAGATTAGAACTCTTGAGCAACTACAAATAATAGAATAAGATAAAACCATACTTACCACAGAAATAAGTCGTCGAACAATAGCTAAGTACTGAGAGTGAACTACCACCACGAAAAGAGGAGAAAGCATTAAACACACAGATGAATAATTACCAATAGGAAAAGACAGACCTCAAACACAGTAAGTAGTATACCAAATTAAAATAGATAACGTCAGGTTTAAAAGAAAGCAGAAGTTCTTAACAGATAAATGTAACTATATTACAAGTGTGCAAAAAGAAAAAGAAGCTGTGAATTAAGGCAGATACCAAGGAAGATAAGACATAGGAGAGTAAAAAGAAAAATAGGAAAGTAAGTGAGAAGCTCAGAGAGAAAGATTTATATGAGGCAGATAAACCTTGGGTTCTAGCTATTTCCTTTTTAATTGCAGACGAAGAATATAGTTAATGAAATAAAAGCACACACAGAAAAGAAATAGAAGAGAAGCAGAGTTCTGAAATTGGCATGGTAAGGAAATAAGGCAATTGGGGTTGAGAGATAAGAGAGGTTAAGGACTAAAGTTTATTATAACAATAACTCTTATCTACAGGTTGTCTCTTCAGCAAAAGAAGTCTGCTGGACGGACTCCTGAAGGAAGCCGCAGAACAGTCTCTTCTCTCTTTTGTTATTTTATCCACTTTCCCCCTTCCCCCTAGATAGCCACTCTAGAGACTTGTCACACTAAGCTCTGGATTGCTGTCGGGGTGGATTTGGGAACTAGCATCTCTGTTCCTGTGTAAGTTTGAGTACCGTAATTAGAGTCTGACACATGTCAAGCGGCCGCTTCCTATTGCACCACACCTTGCTCCTGCCGTGCTGCCCATCATAGTAACACCACAACCAACCCTGATACTCGTGCAAGCGTGATACTTCTGCCTATTCCAAGCCCTCCAAAACTATACGACTGGCTTGGTCAGCTGGCAACAGTGATATTAATGCCAATTGCATTGATCCATGCCTGTTGGGTCATCTCTACAATAGACAGACAGCGCCAACTCGTGGCAGACCTTCCCAAGAGCCAGTGTGCAATTAACTCACGTGCGGCGCACCAGCAACCACTTGGTCACATTCCACAGGTAAACTTTATGCTGTAATTTAGCCTTAGTGGGCGCTGTGTAGTGGCCACTTAGTATTTTCCTGCTATGTCATTGCATCCCTGTATTCAATATGATTGGGGCACTAAGCGACAAGTCCATCTGTTGGCTTAATCAATGCTTCTAGACACAGAGCCCCTTCCAGACCCCCTGGGTGCTAAAGAGACCGATGGCTCCGTGGAGGGGGTGAGACTGTCAACCACCCTCACCCCCCAATAGTCCGACGACTGTCGCCGGCTACTAAGACAATTCACAGACCTCTTCTCCCTAACCCCTAGGGTCACCGACTGGTGTGTCCACGACGTAGACACCTGCGACAGCTCGCCAGCTAGACACCGAGCCTACCGGGTCCCTGATCGGGTCCGAACCTGCATCCAGACCGAAGTAACCAAGATGTTGGCCCTCGGGGTGATTGAACCCTCTGACAGCCCCTGGGCCAGCCCGGTAGCCCTGGTCCCGAAAGCGGCTGCCCCTGGTGTCGCCCCCGAGCTGAGATTCTGTGTGGACTACCGGGGACTCAATGCGGTCACCCGAACGGACGCTCACCCTATCCCCCGAGCAGACGAGCTCATCGACCGCCTCGGGGACGCACGCTACCTCAGCACCTTCGACCTAACCTGCGGATACTGGCAGATTGCGCTCACTGAGGGAGCCAAGGAGCGCTCAGCCTTCTCCACCCCGGATGGGCACTACCGCTTCAGGGTGATGCCGTTTGGAATGAAAAATGCCCCGGCCACCTTCCAGCGACTGGTGAACAGGGTCCTGTCCGGACTAGAGAGGTTCAGCGCAGCTTACCTAGACGATATAGCAGTATTCAGCTCCCAATGGACCGAGCACCTCCAGCACCTCCGGCAAGTACTGCTGGCCCTACGCCAGGCCGGCCTAACCATCAAAGCCAGCAAATGTCAAATTGGACAAGGCTCAGTGATCTATCTGGGGCACCAGGTGGGCAGCGGGCAGGTCGCCCCCCTCCAGCCGAAGATCGACGCCATCTTGTCCTGGGAACCCCCAATGACCCAAACGGAAGTTATTAAGAACTATGGCAGCATCGCAGGCCCCCTCACAGAGTTAACCTCCAAAAAGCACCCGAAGAGAATACAATGGACTCCCCCGTGCCAAAAAGCGTTTGACGCCTTGAAAGCCGCTATATGTACTGCTCCGGTACTCAAAGCCCCCGACTACTCTCAGGAGTTTGTGGTCCAGACGGACGCCTCGGAACACGGCATCGGGGCAGTCCTCTCACAGTTCAACGACAAGGGCATAGATCAGCCCATAGCCTTCATCAGCCGAAGGTTGCTACCTCGAGAACAGCGGTGGAGCACTATTGAAAGAGAGACCTTCGCAGTAGTCTGGGCCCTCAAAAAGCTACGGCCCTACTTGTTCGGAACCCACTTCCGAGTTCAAACGGATCATCGACCCTTGCGGTGGTTGATGCAAATGAGAGGAGAAAACCCCAAGCTGCTACGATGGTCAATCTCCCTCCAGGGGATGGACTTCACTGTGGAGCATCGCCCCGGGACTGACCACGCCAACGCGGACGGCCTGTCCCGATTCTTCCGCTTCAGCGAGGAGAATCCCCAAGTGGATGGGTAGTTCTCCCTGCCATTCAGCTGGGGGGGGCACGTGTGAGACCGGCCTCGTGGCGTGGGCCCTCCCGACCAGCAAGCCACCCTGCAACCGCACCTGATCCCTGATGTCACAGACTTCCGGCCACCATGGCCCAACAACCCGATGGCCGGCCGGGGCCCCCAGCAACGCCCAAGACCCTACCACGCATGCCCGGCCGAGAGAGAGAGAAGCCCCCGAGCCAGAACAGGAGACACCGTCCCTGTCACACCTCTGGTCTCCTCCCCAAGGAGGGTTTCGATCGGCCACCAGGCCCCCGGTGAGCGGGCGCCTCGCCTGCTGGGCGTCTGGAGTCCTTCCCAGACCCGCCTGAACAGATCAAAGGGCCGAGCGACAGGAAATCCCGACACACCGCCCCCAGGCAGCAAGACCCCTCTCAGCGAAGACTCCGGACTTCAAAGAGGAGGTGGAGTATAACAGGGGGTGCTGAAGGGACGGGAGGCAGAGAAGACCTGGACCTACGAGAGCCCTGCTGACCTGGTCGCGGCTCGATCGACCCCTGAACCGAAGAACGCTCCCCGAACTCTGAACCATCTGAGCCCTTCTGACGCTGTCGCTGCTCCCCGAACTCTGAACCATCTGAGCCCTGCTGACGCTGTTGCGGCTCCCCGAACTCTGAACCATCTGAGCCCTGCTGACGCTGTCGCGGCTCCCCGAACTCTGAACCATCTGAGCCCTGCTGACGCTGTCGCGGCTCCCCGAACTCTGAACCATCTGAGCCCTGCTGACGCTGTCGCGGCTCCCCGACTCCGAGACCACCTGTGCCTGCTGAGTGACTCGCTGCACTCCGCTCCAGGAGAATCGGCAGAGACTGCCGAGAGAAACAACATCCCCCAGCTCGAGGATTGGGAGCTGTGCGAAGGATACTCCGCAGAGACACTGAATTCAAAGACTGTCCCGCTACCCCCATACCCCCATCACGAGACCGCCGCCGCTTGTGGCATTGATTTAATACCTGCATCTCGGATCATAAAGATCCCTTGAACTTATCGGTAAAGTCTACTGTCTTACGAAGAACTACTGTGTGGTGTCCCTCTGTCAGATAGTGCAAGCTCAGCGTGTGCGATCCTAGGTACGAGACCCTTCCAGGAAGGGCGTCCCCGCCCTTGCTCGACCTAACTCTGGGAGAGGTGGGTCAAAGGGTGGTCAGGAACGAATTTCGAAGCCCCCCGGAGAACGCCTTTCCAACAGCCATCCCGGTAATGCCTTCCATAATCTATTTGAATAGTTCAGAGCCGTTATGCAGCGGTTATCCTTGGCTTGAATATGGTATTGATGTTGTTGCACTAAAGGTGAATAGCACATGTAGGAAAGTAGGATCTGCTCCATTGTCACCCGCACTTTTTGCTGGTGTCATTATGTTTCTCTGACTAGTCTGACTGGGATCCTGCTAATCAGGACCCCAGTCTCTGTGCTTCTTCCCTAAATTGGCTATGGTGAGTACTTAGGTACACTCCAGATTGGCTTCTGGTGAATCCTTATAAGTCCCTAGTATACGGTACTAAAGTACCCAGGGCATAGGTAGACCGGGGTTCTCCCATGGGCTGAAGCATGTATTATGCCACCCATGAGAGGCCACTCAATTTGTGACTCCAGGCGTGCCATTGCAGCCTGTATAAGCTTGTGCCAGCACCACTTACGACAGATATACATTTCCTTATATCTGGGGTCCCTGCACTTAAAACCTATAAGTCACCCCTAAGGCAGGTCTTTCAATCCTGAAGACAGGGTGCTCGGTTCTAAGTGTGAGGGTGCCCCTGCATGAGCAGGACACCCCTGCAGCCTACAGAGTCCATTCTTCTGGGTTGTAAGTGCATTAGCCATTAAGAAACATAAAGTGGCCATGCATCATTACACGATGACCATCTCTAAACTGGCTGCAACGAACCCTGTTGTGTTTGGTATCGCTGTGGGAGGTATGATTCCATGCACTGTAAAGCTCCTCCAAGAGGCCCTCAGTGCTCCCGGTACCAGCCCTCTCGACCCGGACAGCCCCAAATGGTTGCTGCCGACCAGAGACATGATTGTACCCTCCTGCTGCTGAGCCAAGCTCGAGCAGAGAAAGGCAGAGCAAAGATATCCTGTCACAGGGAGGTGTGACCAGTGTATTGGGCCAGCGCCACTCAAACTACACTGAAGGTCACATTTGGTGCCCTCCTTGCATACCCCAGCTCACCCCAGTGCAAAGAGCCGTTGACTCTCCCTCTAGTGCGAAACTGGACTGATGATATGGGAGTATCCTCCCCTCTGTCCAGCCCCTCCTCTGGGAGGGACCCCTGAATCACTCCAACCTTCTCCTGAGGGTAGTTAAGGGCTTACATGTGTGTAGGTCCCTAGATTCGTCATGGGACAAGATTCAAATCCAACTCCACTTCATCTTCGACTTTCTGGGCACTCTGGACTTCGCTGGACTTCGGGTTGGGAACCAAGACAGCAACTGGGAAGCCTCCTGCTGCTCCTGGTCTTGTTGTCCTGCACGTGTGCTACAACGTCTGTGCCTGTGCTCCATACAGGATCTTCACAAGATCTGTGGACATCCAAGTCACCTGAAGGAATCTCACTTGGAGTGAAGGAGTCACCCCCCTGCATCTGCAGGCACCACAACGCAACTGACGGGTCTGCTGTTCCTGGGCTCCCAAAGACTCCAAAAGGCTTAGCAACACAGGCCGTGGTTCTGCAATTCCCTCAAGGCCTGCACTGTCTTCTCCTCTAGTTTGAGGTCAGTATCCCTCGTCGGAACCACTGGAACAGAAACCCTGTGCACTGCGTTGACTTGCCTTTGCCAAGTGTTGTTGACTCCTCCAGCGATTTTCGAACTCCAAGAAGCTCCAACCTCAAGCATCTCCTAAGATCTTCGTCTGCATCGCATCCTTTGCACCGTGGGCCTACATCCTTTGGTGAGCTGCTCGAGGTCCTCTTGCGACTCCTGTGCCTGCGTCTCATGGGTCCTCCCGAGGGTCTTCTTTGGCTGCAGTGGGCTCCCCTGCTTGCTTGGGGCCTGCTCTGACTTACCTACTTGTGGTGAGTCACTTGAACTTTGCTGGACCCGACATTGCACCTTTTTCTTCGCCTACGTTGGTTGCCATTGCCAAGGCTTGTTGGTGCCCCTGCCAGACACTCACCCCTTGGCTCTTGACATCCAATGTGGGACAGCTTGTGCATGGCTCCTGGTCCTCATGTGCATCGCCTGGTCCGTACAACTGCAACTTCAAGGGCACCGTCAACTCTCCTGCATCTCTGACATCGGTGGGCATTCGTCTTCCTTGCCTCCTGGTCCCTCCTGAGATGCACAGACTCTGTTCCCTCTGCTTGCAGGTACCTCTCTTCCTGAATCCACCCTTGGATTCCACCGGACACTTTCACCTTCTTCTCCAGTGACATCTTTTCCGAAGTCCTCCATTGTGGTCTATGGCGGTTTCCGACGTAACTTAAATCAATCAATCAATCAGGGAATTGTAAGCGCGCTACTCACCCGTGTGAATTTCAAGGCGCTGAGGGGAGGGGGGTCCACAGGACTGTTTAGCCAAAGAGCCAGGTCTTTAGAGTCTTCTTGAAGGTGTTCAGGGAGGGGGTGCATCTGATGTCTGCTGGTAGCTCTGCTGGTCGTTCCAGGTCTTGGCTGCAATGCGCAGAGATACTCCAATTGGAGTCGATTCCAGCGCTATATAAACCAGCAAATAAATAAATAAATAAATGTGAAAGAAGGATCTTCCACCTGCTCTGGCTCTATGGGTGTGTGGGGTTTCGGCCAGTGCGAGGTTGGAAGATTGGAGGTTTCTTTTGGGTACATGGAAGTTGATTCTGTCATTGAGGTATTTGGGTCCGTTGTTGTGTAGACATTTGTAGGCGTGAGTGAGAATTTTGAAGGTGGCTCTTTTCTCCATGGGGAGCCAGTGGCGTCTTCGTAGGTGTTGGCAGATGTGTTCTTGCTGGGGGATGCCGAGGACGAGTCTGGCGACGGTGTTCTGTATGGTCTTGAGTTTGCAGAGTAGGGACTTGTTGATGCCGGCGTAGTGTGTGTTTCCATAGTCCAGTCTGCTGGTGATGAGGGCGTGGGTGACTGTCTTCCTTGACTCGGGGGGCATCCATTTGAAGGTCTTGAGAAGTATACAGAGGGTGTTGAAGCAGCTGGATGTGACGGCGTTGACCAGTCGGTTCATGGTGAGTGAGGGGTCGAGTATGATGCCTAGGTACTTGGCGTGGTCTGAGGGGGTAGGTGGGCTTCCAAGGTCGGTCAGCCACCAGGTTTTTTCCCATGCTGAAGGGGCGGTTCCAAGGACGAGGACTTCTGTCTTTTCGGCGTCGAGTTTCAGACAGCTGTTGGTCATCCAGACTTGCGACGTCTTGCATTCCTTTCTGGAAGTTGAGTTTGGCGGTGGTGGGGTCTCGGGTGAGGGAGAAGATGAGCTGGGTGTCGTCGGCGTAGGATATGATGTTGAGGCCGTGTTGTCGGACGATGGCTGCAAGAGGGGCCAAGTAGATGTTGAAGAGGGTCGGGTTCAGTGATGGTCCCTGTGGGCCTATGCAGGTGATTTTTGTAGGATCAGAGAGGAAGGGTGGTAGTCTGATTCTCTAGCTTCTTCCGGTGAAGAATAATCGGATCCAGTCCAGGGCTGTTCCTTGTATGCTGGCGGCATGCAGTTTGGTGACTAGTGTGCGGTGAGAGACAATGTCAAAGGCCGCTGACAGGTCGAGTAGGATGAGGGCTGCGGAGTGGCCGTGGTCCAGGTGGGTGCGGATGTCGTCTGTGGTGGCGAGTAGTGCGGTCTCGGTGCCGTGGTTGCTTCGGAAACCAGATTGGGATGGGTCGAGGATGGCGTTCTCTTCGATGAATCATGTCAGTTCCCTGTTGACCGTTTTCTCTGCAACTTTGGCTGCGAAGGGAAGGAGCGAGATGGGCCGGTAGTTCTTGAGGTCAGTGAGGTCCGCTGTGGGCTTCTTGAGCAGGGGCCTGACTTCTGCACGCTTCCAGTTGTCTGGGAAGGTGCCTGATTTGAAGGTGTTGATGGTGCGTTGCCGTTCGGGTGCGATGGCGGCTGCGGCTACGTGGTAGATGTGAGGAGGGCAGGGATCGTGGGGGCCCCCGAGTAGATGCCTTTCATGGTCGAGATGGTATCTTCGGTCGTGATCGGTGTCCAGTTGGAGATAGTGGATTGGCTGGAGTCTTGAGGTGGAAGTAGGTTCCAAGCTTGTTGCAGAGGTCTTGCGACAGAGGAGATGTCTTTGGCTTTGCTGCGCGGGTTGGTGAATTCCTGAATGACACTGAAGAGTTCCTTGGAGTTTGTGGAGTTGGTGAGGATTTTGTTGTGGATGAAATTCCTCTTGGTGGTTCTGATTTGGGTGTGGTAGTCCATCATGGCGTCCTTGTAGGTGGAGTAGTTTTAGTTTGTCTTGGTGTTTCTCCAATTCTTCTCCAGGTGTCTGCAGGTGCGCCTGGCTTCTTGGAGAGTGGTGGTGAACCAGGCGGCTTTTCTGGGGCACTGTTTGTCGGGGTTGCGTAGCGGGGCAAGGTCGTCTGCGCAGTTGGAGATCCAGGTGTGGAGTTCTCTGGCTGCGCTGTTTGCGTCGGAATTCCAGGTGTGGCTGTCACGGGTGAGGGTGGAGTTCAGTTGCTCGTTGGTGACTTTGTTCCAGTTCCTTAGTGGTGGGCATGGGATTGGTTTGGGTGCCTTGGGTTTGTTGACGGTAAAGTGTATGCAGTGGTGGTCAGTCCATGGTGGTTGCATTGTGTGGCTGAAGTGGACATTGTTTCCTGTAGAGAAGATAGGGTCAAGGGTGTGTCCTGCTCGATGGGTCGGTGTGGTGATGAGTTGTTTAAGTCCAATGTTGATGAGGTTGTCACTAAGGGTGGTGGAGCTGGGGTCTCTGGGGATGTCGAGGTGGAAGTTCAGGTCTCCAATGAGTATGTAGTTCATTGATGTGATGGCGTGGGGTTTGATGAAGTCAGTGATGGTGGTATCGAAGGGTGTCCGAGGGCCGGGGGTTCTGTAGAAGAGTGTTCCTCAAAGTGTGTCGCTGGGGGTAATCTGGGTCTGGAAGTGCAGGTGGTCGACTGAGGGGAAGGTTTCGCTGGAGGTGGTAAGGCGGAGGGTGCTCTTGTGGGCGATGGCAAGGCCCCCTCCAGAGTGGTTGGGGTGGTCCTTCCTCTGGAACCTGTATCCGTCCGGGATGGCGATTTAGATGTCGGGCGGAGGAGGCGTTGGTCCAGGTCTCCATGAAGAAGGCGATGTCGGGCGAGAGGGAGTCAAGTAGATTCCAGATTTCCATGGCGTGCTTGTGTACGGAGCGTACGTTGAGGAGGATGCATCTTAGGGTGTCGCCGTTGCTGGCATCGGCGGTGTTGGAGGCCGGAGTGTTGGTGAAGGTCTGACGGCAGTGGAGGTAGACGAACTGGCTGTGGGTCGTGTTCAGTGAGGCCTGTTGGCATTCCTTAAGTCTTGCGGGGTTGAGAGCGAGGAGGGCGACGGAGTCGTAGCAATGGAAGGGTGTAGATCCAGGGTAGCGGATGGGCGCAGATGGACTTGCCTTAGGCGCCACAATCGCACAGCGGCCATCATTATGTAGGGGAAGGGGGAGGGACGATCAGCTGGGAGGCGGGAACGGGCGGGGACAGGAGGGAGCGGCAGGGGCAGGAAAAGGGAAGCGGGAAAACGCGGGCTCAGAAAAGCCACAACAATTTACAAGAGGAAAACAAGGGGAGCACAGTATAAGGACAGTACAGGAAAAAAAAGCAGTACAAGTACTCAATCCAATACAATTACCTAATTTGCAGTTTTACAGAATGCCAAGCAAAGCCACAGAAGGATGCAGAGAGCAGGGAACGGCAGAGGCAGCCAAGGGCACCCAACGGGGCCGACAGCAGCCTTGAACACCCAGGCAGGGGGCTCAGCAGTGGTGCAGATAGCGCGAAGCTGCTGGGGAGAGAGCAGGCCAGTGACATGAGTGCATGGTGGTCTTTATCTACAGATGAGTCCATGGTGGTCTTTATCCCCAGGTGAGTCCATAGTGGTCTATATTTACAGGTGAGTCTGTGGCATTCTTTATCTACAGGTGAGTCCATGGTGGTCTGTATCTACAGATGAGTCCATGGTGGTCTTTATCTCCAGGTGAGTCCATGGTGTTCTTTATCTAAAGGTGAGTCCATGGTGGTCTGCATCTACAGGTGAGTCCATGGTGGTCTATACCTACAGGTGAGTCCATGGCGGTCTTTATCTGCAAGTGAGTCCATGGTGGTCTTTATCTACAGGTGAGTCCATGGTGGTCCGTATCTACAAATGAGTGCATGGTAGTCTTTATCTACAGGTGAGTCCAAGTCCATGGTGGTCTGTATCTACAGATGAGTCCATGGTGGTCTTTACCTCCAGGTGAGTCCATGGTGGTCTATATTTACAGGTGAGTCTGTGGTGTTCTTTAGCTACAGGTAAGTCCATGGTGGTCTGTATCTACAGGGAAGTCCATGGTGGTCTGTATCTACAGATGAGTGCATGGAGGCCATTATCTACAGGTGAGTCCATGGTGGTCTGTATCTACAGATGAGTCGATGGTGGTCTTTATCTCCAGGTGTGTCCATGTCCATGGTGGTCTGTATCTACAGATGAGTCCATGGTGGTCTGTATCTACAGATGAGTCCATGGTGGTCTGTATCTCCAGGTGAGTCCATGCTGGTCTATATTTACAGGTGAGTATGTGGCGTTCTTTATCTACAGGTAAGTCCATGGTGATCTATATCTACAGGTAAGTCCATGGTGGTCTGTATCTACAGATAAGTGCATGGTGGTCTGTATCTACAGATGAGTTCATGGTGGTCTTTATCTACAGGTGATTCCACGGTTGTCTGTATCTACAGATTAATCCATGGTGGTCTATATCTACAGGTAAGTCCATGGTGGTCTGTATCTACAGGTGAGTCCGTGGCAGTCTTTATCTTCAGGTGAGTCCATGATGGTCTGTATCTACAGATTAGTCCATGGCAGTCTTTATCTTCAGGTGAGTCCATGGCAGTCTTTATCTTCAGGTGAGTCCAAGGTGATCTGTATCTACAGATGAGTCCATGGCAGTCTTTATCTATGGGTGAGTCCATGGTGATCTGTATCTACAGATAAGTCCATTGTGGTTTTTATCTACAGATGAGTATAAGGTGGTCTTTATCTACAGGTGAGTCCATGGTGGTCCATATATACAGGTAAGTACATGGTGGTCTGTATCTACAGATGAGTCCATGGTGCTCTTTATTTACAGGTGAGTCCATGGTTGTCTGCATCTACAGATGAGTCCATGGTGGTCTGTATCTACAGATGAGTCCATGGTGGTCTGTATGTACAGGTGAGTCCATGGTGGTCTTTATCTACAGGTGAGTCCATGGTTGTCTGCATCTACAGATGAGTCCATGGTGGTCTGTATCTACAGATGAGTCCATGGTGGTCTGTATGTACAGATGAGTCCATGGTGGTCTGCATCTATAGATGAGTCCATGGTGGTCTGTATCTACAGATGAGTCCATGGTGGTCTGTATGTACAGGTGAGTCCATGGCGGTCTTTATCTGCAGGTGAGTCTGCTGCGTAGGTTACAACTTTGGCGTAACTCTATAAGCTGTGCTTTCCCACCTACAGGTGACACTGGTGAACCTGGTTCAACGCACCAGCGATTAATGTGAAGGACAGATTATCGTAGGCCCTCAAAACACTATTCAGTGTGTAAATGAGATCGAGGCACTGCGTTTGTGTTTCTAAGAATCCCATGAAGGGATCAGGGGCACCGTGGAAACAGCGACAAACCTTATTGTCATTCTTCATAGTTTCACACAAACACTGTACGGAGATGAATGAACACCTCTGAGTGAGAGTATCTATTACTACGGGAACAATCCGTTTCTCAGGACATCTAAAACAACTACACAGAATATTAAAAAACAGCAAGAAGGCACGTTATAAATAACAAGAATAACATTTCTAGCATGTTTTAAAATGTTATCTAGAACCTAACAACCTAGTGCCTACTTCTCTGTGCTACGCTAAAAGAGCACGGAAGGCAGAGCCGCTAGCAGTGCGGAGCTTCTTAGGGGAAGGGTTGTACTGCAAACCTTACTGACAGCAAAGGCGTGAACACTGCTCCCCGTGAGAGGTAAACACGCTGTGTTAGCAGTCAGTAGGTCTTCCTCCGGGACTCGGGTTTATCAGCTTCAGGCGAGATGAAGCATCTGTGAAGTGCGAAGTCTGCTGGCAATAGGGGACAGCGTCTCTGGCAGAATCTGTCAGTAATCGGGACGAAGGACCCCTCCTGACAAGCGGTCAAGTGGAAGTCCTAATATTCAAATCTTATCAGAAATTGCAATTTCTGACATAAGTTTAGGAATGTCTGGCATTGCATCGGGGAGTGCCTTCCAGACGTTTCCTTATGAACATATAAGGCAAAAGGACATCAATTCAGACTCTATTATTTTGGGTATATGTCTGTATACGTTCTTATTTAACCTTGACATGGTGGAATGAAGACATTTGACCCAGACCAATGTCGCATCAAGTGTTGTATCTGTGTGATCAATTGGATGGCTTGACGCTTTCATAGTTCTTAGAAAGATAAGGTCAGATGACCTCTGCGTTTAATGGCGGACATGACAATGATTCTGTGTAAATTGTAAAAGATGGCGACTTCCATTGTTTAAGAATAAGAAGATGGAGAGCTCCCTTAGCTAAGATGGAGTCAGGCCTACAAAAGATAGAGTCGATTCTTAGGGGCTTTACAGCAAGTCCATCCACAGGTGAGTCCGTGGTAGTCTTAATCTACAGGTGGGTCCGTGGCAGTCTTTATCCACAAGTAAGTCCGTGGCTGTCTTTATCTATGGATGAGTCCATGGCAGTCTTTATCAACAGGTGAATCCATGGCGGTCTTTATCTGCAGGTGAGTCTGTTGTGGTAAATAATTTAATTACCGGTACTTAATTTGATGCGGAAAATTAATAAGAATAGCTCAATAAAATAAGAGGCAGAATCCGTGGTATTAGAGGTTTGGAACGGGCTTTATTCCTATACAAAGGAACATAATTCGAATTATGGGCCTTCTATTCCATCACCACGAAAGTTCAGGAAGGAAGGGACAATACTTTATTGACAGGTAATCATTTTTATAGAAGAGGCATTACAGTGAAACAGATGCAGGAGGCGTAACAGTTGATAACAGAGATAAAGGCATACATGCGTAACTAAAATGGGTGTAACTAGGCGTAACTAAAGAACATCATTAGGTATGATGTCACAAATGGGTGGTTCCATGAAAGAATTTCGCAATGTCAGCAAAAATACTTGGTAGAGATGCGCGCGCAGCAGCATGACGTGTGATTGACGTGCAACTAGAGGGTGAAGGGGACTTGACATTTAGCTCTACATGTGGAGACAAAAGTCTGGGGGTCAAGTCAACCTAATCCCAAATCATATCTAATATCC
Organism: Triturus cristatus; assembly: GCF_964204655.1. Classification (NCBI taxonomy): domain Eukaryota; kingdom Metazoa; phylum Chordata; class Amphibia; order Caudata; family Salamandridae; genus Triturus; species Triturus cristatus. The sequence goes on from NC_140591.1 coordinate 3,521,513, forward strand.
TATGTTTAAAGAACTGTGTTATCCAAAGAGAGAGGTCTCTTAGGATAGAATCTTATTCTATACTGACTATACTGGTGTTAGTGCGTGTACAAGCGTCTAAGTGTCTACACTAGATGCGAGGGCAGAAATCTTCCATAGTAACAGGGCTATGAATTACTTGCATAAAGACAGAGAAGCCGGGCCCTTTTGCACGGTAGCTAGAGGAATGTTTACTTAAACTGCTAGACAGGAACGCATTGGATGAGGAGCGGAGCAGAGTAGATAATCTTGAAGGTGAAATACAGTTTTTGGCAGGCAGATAGGCCGACAGGCCGAGTCAGGCACCGTTAGCCGCGCAGGGAGTAGGACAAAGTTCATGGATACAGATGCGAGCTCAGACTGGAGCTTTCAGAGGCAGAAGGCAGGAAAAGGCTTAATGGCAGAATCAGGGCCTACTCGCCTGGACTGTAAAATGGCATAAATGAACCATATAAAGCCGGTGGCCTTTCATACTTAGGAATAGGATATCCGGCCCATTCATGGCGGATCTGAAAGAGGACATGTTGACGGTGGACGCACATGTGTTTGCGTCTTCAAAACTGGAACTGGAGGAAACATACATGTACTTGTGATTTATACATGAAACCGTTGGGGTCCAAGATAGGGGACATAATTGATCATAAAAATCCATATTTCCACATTCCCTCCTTGTCCCCTACTTGCCCTTAAGAGATATCAATCTTCATCAATCCGTTGATCTGTTCATATAACATCATTTGTTCTTCTTTTTTCTTCTGGGATGAATGAAAACTTGGTGGTGGAATACACGATGTGGCACACAGACCACAAATCGCTGGTCCACATTGTAGGCATAAGCAGCAACTGAATAATATGAGAAAGCCAATACCTAGGAAGGATAGGACCCTCCATCCCCAGGCTGACAACACGCCCCAGAACCAACCGGACCAAGTCCAGGTGCCTGGACTCTGGTGTATCTGGCTTACAATCTTATGAAGACGAGTTATGGCTTTATATACTGACGGCGAATTTTCTGGTATGAAAATGCAACAACTTGATCCGATGACCCTACAAGCTCCGCCCCTATCGGCCAGGATGACGTCAAGGACAAGACGATTTTGAAGCACAACAATCCGCATAGCAGACTGCTCTTCTGTTAAATTGCCTAAGGCGGAAATAGTTTCGTTCACTACTGCTTCAAGGGTTCTGGTTAATCTACGTATCAGCTTACTATTAGTGACTGTACCTATATAGGGGAAGAAACCTTTATTGAAATCTGTGTATTTTTCCCATGCTGTTTCAGTGTAATCGACGATTGGGAGATCTCTCTGCTGTCTATTGTGTACTAAATGAGTATTTCTATGATAATCAGGAGGAGCTAGGAAAACAGGTGGCAAAAGGAATCCGATGTAACAGGTACCATCCCAATCTAGAGGCAAACGTATATATGCAGTCTGACCACATATAAAGTAGGAATGGCGAGAAGCTCTAAATGTAGACTTGCCTTGATCACTGAATTCTATTACAGTGGTGCACTTACTATGGCCCATATGTATGGAACCATTCTTTCTTACACACAATTCACCTTTAACTGGAAATACTGACATAGCAGGCAAAATTGGTGCAGCTTCGGATTCAACATTCAGGATCATGAGATTAAGCGTGAAATTACCTAATCCATATACTTCATTTTCTAGATCAGTTCCTGTTCTTTTGGGAAGTCCCTCCTTGTTAGGGTAGCAGACTTTAAGCAAAACTAAGTTCAGGTTTCCCCATACCCAGTTGTCTTGATAAACTGCGGAATTCGAATCTAGGGAATTAATTAAACTAAACCATGCTCCACAGGAGCCATTGTGTGTGAACGGATATGGAAAGAGAGGCAGAATTCCCTTATAGTTCTGATAGGGAGGGAGTCGGCCACATATCCAACAATTTGTAGCATTGCTAGTCTGATGGGAATGATGTAACATACTAATAAAAGTGTTATTGCGCAGCGCAAATCTATAGGACAACTCATGTGGGGGTAATTCACTAAAAGAATGTTCAGCAGTAACATTGTAAACATGTTTAGAAATAGGATAATATATGTGCAACAATATACTTGCAGCGATTATTAAAAGACTTAAGAAAACCAAAATTAATAACGTCACTGTGCAATGACTACGCAGTGATTTACAGTACGCATGTTTTTTCATCTGCATTTTTCCGTTTCTTTCTCTATTCAGGTCTAGGGGATACATGTCAGAGACAAATTCGACCGATTCACCTTGGAGAGGACTTAAACAATCAAATTGTCTGACTTTTTAGACCGCAATTTTAGTTTGTATAGTTCCTTATCGCTTAGTTCAACCAAAGGAAGCTTTGAGTCAATCGGTGAAGACACGCGAGGTGTGTCGTTTACATCAGACGGTAGTCCATGAAATTTCTTGATATGACTTGAATGTATCCAACCTTTGCGACCTTCGATCTTCACGGCTGTCCTTGTGGTGAGCAGTACAAGTTGAGGCGATTTCCACCTAGGATCCAGCTGAGTCTTCCGGTCGAAATTTCGCACTAACACCAGGTCCCCGGGAACTACGTCATGGGGTTTCACCTCGGTGTTGTCGGGAAAGGCTGCAGCTACCTGTGAACGACAAGATTGTAGTGCAGACATCAAGGAAGCCAGGTAATCTGTCAGCATATTACAGTCAACATCAGTTATTTTGCGTGGTATAGGCGTCCCCCACATATTTGGTGGTCTACCGAAGATCACCTCATAAGGGGATAGCCCTGTTCGAGAGTGCGCTACCATTCTCATGTAAAAGAGTGCGACTGGTAAGGCTACTACCCAATCGACACCTTTCTCCCTACATATTTTGGACAATCTAATTTTCAGAGTTTGATTATGTCGTTCCACGAGACCTGCTGCCTCGGGGTGTCGGACACAGTGAAATCTCCATTGATAGCCTAACAAAAGTGAAACGTGTTTCATTAGTTCGGATGAGAACGGCTGGCCGTTATCTGAGTAGACAACACGTGGTAAACCGTACCGTGGGAAGAATTCTCGAACCAACTGTTTGGCAGTAGTCGGGGCAGTGTAATCTGAAACCGGGTATGCCTCTGTCCAACGGGAAAGAGCACAGACAACTACGAGAACATATTTGAATCCTCGACATCGTTCCATCTGGATATAATCCATCTGGAGGACTTCAAAAGGGTGATCAGGAGGCTGAAATCCACCCTGTTCTACGGGAATGCTTTTACCTGGGTTAAACTGACAACATATCATACAGGTACGAACTTTTTGTTTAGCTGCTGCTCGTAAATGTTTGTTAAACCAAATGTGTTGAATGCTGTCTAGCATAGCTTTTTCTCCTAGGTGCGCTGGACTATGTATTGTATTAATGATAACTTGAACCATAGAATCAGGAAGGAACCATACAGATTTTTCCTTCGTCATCCATCCTTGATCCGTTTGGATCCCTCCTAATTCAGTCCATTTCTTTATTTCATCTGGTGTAGCATGTGTCTGTATGTCAATTACGTCAAGAGCGGGATCCTTAACCATCATACAATGTGTTGGTGTCGGAACTATTGTCTTTGTCATGTCAGATGTGTGAGTTTGAGCAGTCTGTTTAGCTGTTCTGTCAGCTAGATCATTGCCTTGGGAAATGATATCAGTAACTTTCGTATGAGCTTTACATTTCATAATTGATATTGCAGTGGGTAGATGTATTGCATCTAATAAGGCATGAATTAGGGGTCCGTGCTGAATGTGAGCACCGTGAGAAGTTAAATAACCTCTCTCTCGCCACAGCACGCCGAAGTCATGTACAACTCCGAATGCATAACGTGAATCAGTGTATATGTTGACTTTCTTATTTGTGGCTTGAATACAGGCTTGTGTCAGAGCGATGAGCTCTGCTGCTTGAGCTGACAAGGTATTTATGCAATTTGTTTCAATGACTTTAGTGTCTGTTGTGACGGCATACGCGGCCACTAACTCTCCTGTACTTGTTCTCATACATGAACCATCTACATACAACGTCAGGTCTGGGTCTGACAATGGGACGTCTGTCAAGTCTTGTCTAGGTTTCGTCGTGATAGTAATAACTTCAATACAATCATGAGCTAGTGGGTCTGTTCCGTTTACTGGTAACAGTGTGGCAGGATTTAACGTACTACAACGTCTGATTTCTATGTGTGGCTGAAACAATGTTAATTCGTAACCGGTGAGTCTTGCTATAGTCAAGTGTTGTGTTTGTGTTCGGTTCAAGAGAACCTCTACTGCGTGTGGTACTTGTACTGTCAATGGATGTCCTAACACTATGGCATCGCTTTGTCTGATTGCTAAAGCTGTCGCTGCCACTGATTTCAGGCACGCAGGCAGAGCCTGAGCTACGGGATCTAATGTACTAGAAAAATAAGCACATGGTTTGTGTGATCCTGCTTGTTCCTGAGTGAGTACTGACAAGGCAGTACCTTCGCGTTCTGTAACAAAGAGTGTAAACTGTTTATTGTAACATGGTGTTGCTAAAACAGGTGCTTGACATAAAGCTTTCTTTAGGCTTTCAAAAGCTTGTGTATGTTCCAGGGTCCAAGGGAGGACAGTCGATGTGGCTGCCTCCTGTGTTGTCAACTGAATGAGTGGTTTTGCTAGAAATGCATACTGAGGGATCCACTGCCTACAATATGAAGTGAGGCCTATAAAAGCCCGCACCTCCTTTTGTGTCTTGGGTATTGGCATGTTAGCAATTAACTGGATGCGATCGGGTGTACGCTGCCTTCCCTCCTTGGACAGCGAGTGCCCAAGGTAAACAACTCGCTGGACACAGAATTGCAGCTTAGAAGGGGACACCTTGTGCCCCTTTTCGGCCAAAAATTGTAAAACCGTCAGTGAGGCTTTTTCACATTCAGGTTCGCTTCTAGCGGTGATCAGCAGATCATCGACATATTGAAGCAGGGCAGTGTTGACTGGCATGTGGACACTGTCAAGTTCTCGTTTCAGTGCTTGGCTATAGATGCTGGGGCTTTCTGTGAATCCTTGAGGTGCGCGTGTGAATTTAAAGCTTCGTCCATTTAAACTAAATCCGAACAAGTATTGGCTTTCCGGATCTATTGGGACGCTGAAAAAGGCATTCTTGAGATCAATTACAGTAAAGAATGTTGCTTCGGAATCAATGGCTGTCAGTAATGAAGAAATGTCTGGGACTACGGGGTATTGTGGTACAATGCATTTATTTAATTCGCGCAGATCAATAACCAATCGATATACTGGCGGGGCTTTTGGGTCAGTTCGTTTAAGAATCGGAATTATCGGGGAATTACATACATTGGAGTCGGTTTCCACAACCACTCCTTGGGTAATAAGCTCGTCAATGATTTGCAGTAAAGCCACTACAGCATCTGGGGGTAACTTGTATTGTCACATTCGTGGTAGTACCACTCCTGTCTTTAGTGTGACTCGATATGGTGTAATGTTCATGCAACCAACATCTGTAGGGCCTTGTGCCCATAAATGTGTGGGTAAAGTCTGCAGTCGGTGATCCATGTCTCGGGACACATAGTGCCCTTTGAAATCACGTAAAAACAATCTTACTCCTTCCGGAGAACAACATATTATAGCTCCTAGAGCTTTCAATGTTTTTATACCTAACAGGTTTTCTGGACATGATTTAGTAAGCAATAAATCTGTAGTTCGTGTCAAGGGACCAATCGTAAGGGGAAGAGGCTGTGATACTTCGTTAATGATAGGTTTTCCTGAAAAACCAAGGGAAATATTCTGTGAGCCTGAGAGGGGTGCCCCTGGAACTTCACTACGTTTTATGGTTGTTCGGCTTGCCCCTGTATCAAGTAAAAATTTTCTATCTTGGCCTAATAATTCACTGTGTACATAAGGTCCTTCTTGATCTACAGGGACCTCGATAAGGGGTAAGCCAACTTCCCTCTCTAGGCTGTTTCATGAGTATCGTTGATAATCAGGATAGTCATACTGTGCGGTCTGGTACATCTGTTGTGTCGTTGTCTGAGTGGCAGCAATAGGCTGCGGTGGTGGAGCTGGCATAGATTGTTGCGGAGCCGGCATGGACTGTGCATGCTGCGGGGCTCCTTGTTGGTTCTGATCCTGTCTAAGTGGCCGTGGTCTTTCTTTTGTATTACCTATGGCGATATTATGTTTTAAAACTGGACAATCGTGTACATAATGACCTGGTTGTTTACAATAGTTGCATGTCCCTTTTACAGGACCTGCTGAAACACTGGACTGTGTCATACCCTTTTTATGACCGTCAGCTGGAACTGTCTGGGAAACTAGCATTTTCATTTTCGTGTCTTTCATGCGTCTTTGTTCATGTTCTTGTTCCTCTCTAATTCTATTGTGATGGTACTGTAACATTTGTAACATTTGTGACGGAGTGTTACCTTGCCAGGTACTCTCGAATTTCAATACTCTATTCTTAACTTGGGGCAAGGCATTTTCAACTAATTTTGTCACGAACAGATGTGGATACGATTCGCTACTTGCTTTTATTCCACTATTTATACCAAAACATTTTTCGAATCGGGCATAGAAATCACTAGTGTCTTCATCTTGCTTTTGTTTACAGGCTGATATTGCACCCCAGTCTTCCTTTTTCGTAGTTAATAAACGTGGCAGTACCTGTACTAATAAACCTGGTAGTGTTTTGGTCTTTTCCCCAAGCCCTAAACCTGGGCCTCGAGCTGTTTCTTCGTTTTCTAATGCTGTCCAATCTATCTTTTGGTCTCCCACCTCCCAATCCTTTTCCTTGAGTTTTTCGTAAATGCCCGCAGGCATTAATACCTTTAATATTTTCATAATGTCGGGATAGGTATACTCTCCCATGAGCAACATGTCTTTAATTTCACGGTGGAAACCCGCTGGGTCTTTGTCATGACTGGGTACCACTTTCTTCATTTCTAATAGTTCCATTTTAGATATGGGTGTGTATACAAACACACGTTTAAACTGATTGTCATCACCTTTTATCGGGTGCACTTCGCGTAAGGGATTCTGTCTATCCATATAATACGTCGTTCTTTCCTTGATGGGCAGTGAGACATGTTCGGGGCATACAAAAAGAATGTACTGCTTTCTGGATTCTAGTATTTCTCTAATTAACTCAGTACCTGAACCTCTCCATTTATTCGTGAGTAATTCAGTCAATATATCAGGTAAGGGACCAGGATCGGAGTGTTGGCTTTTATATAATATAAGGAGTTGTTGAATCATGTAGATACCAGCTAAACGCTGTTCATCTGGGGTGAGGTTCAAAAATGTGTGCGCTAGTGTATCATCACTATATTTTCCGGGACTGTCAACCCAGTGAACGGCTGACCTTGCTAATTCTTGTTCGTCCATAGAATCGAGTATATGATAACCCCTTCGTTCTCGGAGTAATTTGTCAGCGGCTTGGAACGAATGTTCGGGGGACCTTATATTTATTATAGGTGTTTGGAAATTTCTGTTATTATCTGGACGTATCGGACGTATCGGATCAGTAAAGCATCTAGTATTATTACAAGATCTCCCTCTACCTACATAGGCCATAGTTTCTAACTGTCCTGTGGGCAGTTCTAATTCTTCCTCCTCCTCGGTTTGTTCAGGCTGGTCTACTGCTAATCTTTCTTCGTGTATTCGTTCTACTTCTTTGCGGATCTTTCGGCACATAGCTACTATACTTAATCGTTTATCATGTCTCCCCTCTGATATATTCCGACTCCATGTGGTAAGAATTCGCATTTCTTCCGGATTTACCCCTGGTCGGTCTTGATTTCTGATCACACAATTTATGAGGAAACGTAACAGTTCCCCCTGTATCTCCACTTTCTGGTACTCCATGGCTCTATTAATACTCTCAGAATCTCGTCCTGACTGGACAAAGTGATATATGTTTTCTAAATGTGTAGTCATTCCTGGTAGCCTCCCTAAATATATTGCAGCTCGTCGGATACGTAATGATGCCAGCAGCATTTCGTCCTCTTTGCCGGGCACAGGGTCATATCTACAATCTACTAGAAGTTCCTTAAGCATGTCGGGAGTTACTAGTTTGGGCGTACGTTGGTGGGCTAATTCTTGAAAGGAAAGTTTATTTACTCTGGGTGGCGTGGAAAAAATGTTTGCTGTACCTCCTGTAGCACCGCCTGGGGTGCTGGATGTGAAAGGATTCGTTGAACGTGATATAGCAACCATAGGTGTGGGTACAGCTGTAGAAACAGGTGTGCTTGCCGGAACTTGTGTCGGAGTTTGTTGTTGCGGAGGTACAGACGGAGGGTCTTGGCGTTGAACCCCCTCGGCAGGCGGTCTATGTGGTGCAGTATTAGCATACTCGGGAGCTGCGTCGTCTAAATAAGAGGAAAGGAAAACATCTTCTGCGGTTCTGGGATGCCCTTTGGGATGTGCTTTTATCGGAAACAATGGCGGTGGCAAGTCTTTTGGTATCTCCGGAGTAGCCTCAGGTAACCCTTCGGCCAGAAGAGGATACATACCATTCATAAGGGCATTCCTTTGTCTGTCTACTTGTTCTGATTTTACTCGGGTACCTTCTTCAATTAATAGGTTTTCTCGGACTTTATTTGAATTCTCCTTACTTTTCTCTTCCTGTCTGAGTGCCTTTTCTGTACGTCTATATGATTCTTTACGCCATAATTCAATGGCATCTTTCTGTGATTGTCTAGCTTTCTTTTTCCATAATTCTTCCTCTACTTTCATGATGCAATCTGCATCCCAGGTCCCAGCTGCGGGCCACCTCTGACTTTCTGGTAATTCCTTGGTGTAGTCTACCCATAAATCAAGAAATAATATGGCGTCTAGGCCATGTTTATGATACATGAAGTACCCTGGAGTGTCCCTAGGAGGAATGGGAACAGCTTCTTCGAGTACCCCTTTTCTAGTTCTGATCTGTCTTAATCTCGAAAAGAGCGGCATATTGAGAACTGATCTGATACCTAATTTTGAACACGTTTAATACAACAAAACACAATAATGAACAGTCATTCACACCACAATATACAGAACGTATTTAAAACATTTTAACATTTAACATTTAATGAACAACAATGATGGCCATTTAGGGAACTACAAGTGGAGTGGTGGGGTGCACACCTTTTATTTTCGAATTTCTCTATACTTGTCCATAATTGTCCAAGAATGCGTGCTCGTCGGTGAGGTACCATGCCCAGTAGGTACCTAAGTTACTAACAGCATGATTGAGTGGAGCATTCTCTTGCCCCAGACCGACCGCACAGCTGCATTGCGCCGCATTGGCAAATAGTTCATTTTTTCTCCATTATGATCCATTTTTAAACATCTATTCAATTCTTCTTATATCTCCATATTTTGCGACTGATACTCCGAATCCACACACGGGATGTTATGCCATTTTCAAGTTTCTAATGTTAAAGCTGTGCCCATCCGGACCTCTGGCTAAAACACGACAAAAGCAGAAGTTCGTCCAAAGCAGCGTTTATTTAAAACCCAATGCATTTCGGGCTAAGAGCGCCCTTCATCAGGGGACACTGTAAATAGCAATAAAACAAATATCAGTCATTACAATAACCATAGATCAACATCTTATGTAATCACCAAAACAATCAAAACATGTCAAAAAATGTCTGAACCCCTTATACCCATTCACCCCGTCCTCATTATGAGCAATATGTATTACCACAAGTACCCCTCTGTTCTCATGGTGAACCAAGTTCTCTGTTCAGCCAATTTCCTTTGTTTCACCCCCTATATTCTGCAAAACAAACATCCGCCCTTTCTCTATGTAAATTTAGCTTTATATCACATCCTTGTTCACCCCTCACTTATCTACCCCTCCACTTACATACTACTTTCTCCTCATCCATTAATTAAATTCACCCCCCTTGAACCTCTTGCTTCTCACACTTTCACACTACATACTCCTCCATACGTTAAACCCACCCTCTCGTAAACCCTTTCATCTTTCCCACTTCACATTCATCCCACTCCTTCCAATCAGTTTCCATCTCTACTAATATACTCAACGTACTCCACAAATAAGTGTGTGATTGTGAGTGGTACAAACATTTGCTGAAACGGAGACGCTGATGGATTAGTTTGAAAGTTTCAAGCAGGTATGTGTAACTTTCGGTCTTCGTGTCTTTTTGGTTAAAGGTGCATGTGGAGTGCGTGTTTTGGTTAAAAGTGTGAATGATTGAGCGGATGGAAGTTGTCAGCAGGTAGAGGTGAGCATAAAAACGGGTATTGTTTCAAAGAGCAACGTTGAGTATATTAGTAGAGATGGAAACTGATTGGAAGGAGTGGGATGAATGTGAAGTGGGAAAGATGAAAGGGTTTACGAGAGGGTGGGTTTAACGTATGGAGGAGTATGTAGTGTGAAAGTGTGAGAAGCAAGAGGTTCAAGGGGGGTGAATTTAATTAATGGATGAGGAGAAAGTAGTATGTAAGTGGAGGGGTAGATAAGTGAGGGGTGAACAAGGATGTGATATAAAGCTAAATTTACATAGAGAAAGGGCGGATGTTTGTTTTGCAGAATATAGGGGGTGAAACAAAGGAAATTGGCTGAACAGAGAACTTGGTTCACCATGAGAACAGAGGGGTACTTGTGGTAATACATATTGCTCATAATGAGGACGGGGTGAATGGGTATAAGGGGTTCAGACATTTTTTGACATGTTTTGATTGTTTTGGTGATTACATAAGATGTTGATCTATGGTTATTGTAATGACTGATATTTGTTTTATTGCTATTTACAGTGTCCCCTGATGAAGGGCGCTCTTAGCCCGAAATGCATTGGGTTTTAAATAAACGCTGCTTTGGACGAACTTCTGCTTTTGTCGTGTTTTAGCCAGAGGTCCGGATGGGCACAGCTTTAACATTAGAAACTTGAAAATGGCATAACATCCCGTGTGTGGATTCGGAGTATCAGTCGCAAAATATGGAGATATAAGAAGAATTGAATAGATGTTTAAAAATGGATCATAATGGAGAAAAAATGAACTATTTGCCAATGCGGCGCAATGCAGCTGTGCGGTCGGTCTGGGGCAAGAGAATGCTCCACTCAATCATGCATTTAGGGAACTAGTCACTAAGCATAATACTCGGCACTAACTAGGTAATTCTGAATTACATACTAGACATACTTGATATACTGCTAAACAGTACAGATACACTGCTGAAACAGTGCAGACCGGATTTGTGTACCCAAACCCGTCTTGACCGGCACAACCTATGTGCACGTCAGAACGCCTCCCCGGCAATGGTACTCACCGGGTAGCTCGGAACGGAAGGCCTCGGAACTGAACTGAACTGGACTTGGACCGGACTGGACTCGACTCGAAACTTCGGAACTTCGGAACCTGGTGGGCCTCTGTATACCTCGGATCTTGCTCTCTCAGCTAGGCTCTGGTCGGGATACTTCGCACTTCTCACCGCCTCGTCTGGGTGTTGATCGCAGCCTCAGTTACCCCCGCTCGGCAGGAGGGAGATACAGGAAATCCTGTGGGTACGCGTTGTTGTCCGTCCAGCTGTGGCAGGAGACCGGGCCTGCAACGCACCTCCGGCGCGTGAGATGAGAAAGTGTCCCTGTTCGGGCGCCATATATGTGGTAAATAATTTAATTACCGGTACTTAATTTGATGCGGAAAATTAATAAGAATAGCTCAATAAAATAAGAGGCAGAATCCGTGGTATTAGAGGTTTGGAACGGGCTTTATTCCTATACAAAGGAACATAATTCGAATTATGGGCCTTCTATTCCATCACCACGAAAGTTCAGGAAGGAAGGGACAATACTTTATTGACAGGTAATCATTTTTATAGAAGAGGCATTACAGTGAAACAGATGCAGGAGGCGTAACAGTTGATAACAGAGATAAAGGCATACATGCGTAACTAAAATGGGTGTAACTAGGCGTAACTAAAGAACATCATTAGGTATGATGTCACAAATGGGTGGTTCCATGAAAGAATTTCGCAATGTCAGCAAAAATACTTGGCAGAGATGCGCGCGCAGCAGCATGACGTGTGATTGACGTGCAACTAGAGGGTGAAGGGGACTTGACATTTAGCTCTACATGTGGAGACAAAAGTCTGGGGGTCAAGTCAACCTAATCCCAAATCATATCTAATATCCTATGTTTAAAGAACTGTGTTATCCAAAGAGAGAGGTCTCTTAGGATAGAATCTTATTCTATACTGACTATACTGGTGTTAGTGCGTGTACAAGCGTCTAAGTGTCTACACTAGATGCGAGGGCAGAAATCTTCCATAGTAACAGGGCTATGAATTACTTGCATAAAGACAGAGAAGCCGGGCCCTTTTGCACGGTAGCTAGAGGAATGTTTACTTAAACTGCTAGACAGGAACGCATTGGATGAGGAGCGGAGCAGAGTAGATAATCTTGAAGGTGAAATACAGTTTTTGGCAGGCAGATAGGCCGACAGGCCGAGTCAGGCACCGTTAGCCGCGCAGGGAGTAGGACAAAGTTCATGGATACAGATGCGAGCTCAGACTGGAGCTTTCAGAGGCAGAAGGCAGGAAAAGGCTTAATGGCAGAATCAGGGCCTACTCGCCTGGACTGTAAAATGGCATAAATGAACCATATAAAGCCGGTGGCCTTTCATACTTAGGAATAGGATATCCGGCCCATTCATGGCGGATCTGAAAGAGGACATGTTGACGGTGGACGCACATGTGTTTGCGTCTTCAAAACTGGAACTGGAGGAAACATACATGTACTTGTGATTTATACATGAAACCGTTGGGGTCCAAGATAGGGGACATAATTGATCATAAAAATCCATATTTCCACACTGTGACGGTCTTTATCTACAGGTGAGTCTGTGACTGTCTTTATTTACAGGTAAGCCCATAGCGGTCTTTATCTACAGGTAAGTCCATGGCTCTATCTATGGGTGAGTCCATGGCAGTCTTTATCAACAGGTACGTCAGCAGCGATTTTTATCTACAGGTGACTCCATGGCGGTCTTTATCTACAGGTTAGTCCGTGGCTGTCTTTATCTACAGGTAAGCCCATGGCAAGCTTTATCTACTGCTGAGTCCATGGCAGTCTTTATCTACTGGTGAGTCCGTGGGGGGTTTACCTACTGGTAAGCCCATGGTGGTCTTTATCTACAGTTGAGTCCATGGTGGTCTATATCTACAGGTGAGTCCATGGCAGTGTTTATCTACAGGTGAGTCCATGGCGGTCTTTATCTACAGGTACATTTATGGCGGTCTTTATCTACAGGTGAGTCCGTAGCGGTCTTTATTGATGGGTGAGTCCATGGCGGTCTATATCTACAGGGGAGTCCATGGCGGTCTTTATCTACAGGTGAGTCCATGGAGGGCTTTATCTATGGGTGAGTCCATGGCGGTCTATATCTACAGGTAAGTCCATGGGCGGTCTGTATCTACAGGTGAGTCCGTGGATGGCTTTATCTACAGGTAAGTCCATGGTAATCTTTATCTGCAGGTGAGTCTGTGACGGACTTTATCTATGGGTGAGTCTATGGTGGTCTTTATATACAGGTGAGTCTGTGGCGGTCTTTATCTACAGGTGAGTCCGTGGAGGGCTTTATCTACAGGTAAGTCTGTGGTGGTCTTTATCTATGGGTGAGTCTATGGCGGTCTTTATCTACAGGTGAGCCTGTGGTGGTCTTTATCTATGGGTGAGTCTATGGCGGTCTTTATCTACAGGTGAGTCCATGGCGGTCTTTATCTACAGGTGAGTCCATGGAGGGCTTTATCTATGGGTGAGTCCATGGCGGTCTGTATCTACAGGTGAGTCCGTGGATGGCTTTATCTGCAGGTAAGTCCATGGTAATCTTTATCCACAGGTGAGTCTGTGACGGACTTTATCTATGGGTGAGTCTATGGTGGTCTTTATATACAGGTGAGTCTGTGGCGGTCTTTATCTATGGGTGAGTCCATGGCGGTCTATACCTACAGGTGAGTCCATGGCGGTCTTTATCTACAGGTGAGTCCGTGGAGGGCTTTATCTACAGGTGAGTCTGTGGAGGGCTTTATCTACAGGTAAGTCTGTGGTGGTCTTTATCTATGGGTGAGTCTATGGCGGTCTTTATCTACAGGTGAGCCTGTGGTGGTCTTTATCTATGGGTGAGTCTATGGCGGTCTTTATCTGCAGGTGAGTCCATGGCGGTCTTTATCTACAGGTGAGTCCATGGAGGGCTTTATCTATGGGTGAGTCCATGGCGGTCTGTATCTACAGGTGAGTACGTGGATGGCTTTATCTACAGGTAAGTCCATGGTAATCTTTATCTACAGGTGAGTCTGTGACAGACTTTATCTATGGGTGAGTCTATGGTGGTCTTTATATACAGGTGAGTCTGTGGCGGTCTTTATCTATGGGTGAGTCCATGGCGGTCTATACCTACAGGGTAGTCCATGGCGGTCTTTATCTACAGGTGAGTCCGTGGAGGGCTTTATCTACAGGTAAGTCTGTGGTGGTCTTTATCTATGGGTGAGTCTATGGCGGTCTTTATCTACAGGTGAGCCTGTGGTGGTCTTTATCTGTAGGTGAGTTCACTGCAGTGTTTATATACAGGTGAGTCCATGGCGGGCTTTATCTACAGGAGAGTGCGTGGTGTTCATTATGTACAGGTAAGTATGTGGTGGTCTTTATCTATGGGTGAGTCCATGGCAGTCTTTATCTACAGGTAAGTCAGCAGCGATCTTTATCTACAGGTGACTCCATGGCAGTCTTTATTCACAGGTGAGTCTATAGTGGTCTTTACCTACAGGTAAGTCTGTGGTGGTCTTTATCTACAGGTGAGTCTACAGTGGTCTTTATCTGCATGTAAGTACATGGGGTCTATGCTGTCTCCACCTGCGCAATTGCCCCTCTCCCGCGCCCCAGTTCCTACACTGAGCGCTCCTTCCTTCTTCCTTTGGTTCCGCTCACAGCTCTCATATCCCTCACCTGTATTTTAGGGCCATTTCTGGAAGCTCCAGACGCCTGATGGCCTCTCCGTGGGGCATCTACTAAGAAATATTAAGTGGCTGCCCTGACCCGTGACCTCTTGTCTGTATCAGTCTTGACAAGTCAGGAGCCTGTGAAGGGCTCGGGGATCCGTCAATGATAGGATGGGGTGCTTTAGTTGACATATTACTGAGGATATTTCACCTCAATTTGTCAGCTCTAGAGGAGTTTGGCAACAGCAGTGGTTGTCCTGTTTTACTTCCATATTCTAACAACATCCCAAAGGTCTGTTCGATGCCTCACAAATAGGGCGGTCCATTCACTGTAAATGTTCGAGCACACCTGAAGTCGGTGCTGTCGGAGAAATGAGGGGCAGTTTCAGGTACAAAGGGGCATATCAGCAAGGCGAGGCAATAGAATTATCGCCACTTTGGCGGCCGTTTTCGGCCAAAAAGCGGCGATAATTTTGTGTTAGCGTAGGAATTCCTAACGCCCAACTTTGCATCTCTAATGAGATGCAAAGTGGGCGTTCCTGACATGACAGGAGAAATGTCGCTAAGTCCCACGCTATGAAGCATAGCGGCAAGAAAAGTAGCGATAACCCCTGTTATTGCTACTTTCCTTACACCTGCTTCAGG
The DNA here is from genome assembly GCF_964204655.1 of Triturus cristatus. Lineage (NCBI taxonomy): Eukaryota > Metazoa > Chordata > Amphibia > Caudata > Salamandridae > Triturus > Triturus cristatus. The sequence goes on from NC_140591.1 coordinate 3,537,076, forward strand.
ACTGACTTAGCCATGATATCCTATGGAAGAAGGATATCATGGCTAAGTTTGAGAGTCCCTATCATCAAGCTAACGCCACATTGCGTGAGATTATCGCTGGGATTCTAGCGATAATCTCACGTTAGGCAGTCAGCGCTAGGATTTTTATCGCTTTTGAGATAAGTGTTGCTAATAGCACGCTATCTCAGCGATAAAAATCCACGCTAGCCGGAGATAATTATCCTAGTGCTAAGTGCGCTTAGCGAGAATTATCGCCGGTTGTTGCTGATATGCCCCATAGTCCCTTGGGACCCTGTCTGCACAACTGTGCAGTGCACTGAAGCCTTGTGAGACCTTGGGGGGTCCAGGGGGGAGGGAGGGAGCAGAGCTTAATTTGTGCCGGTGCTTTCCGGTGCTTAGCACCGGCACATACTTATCAGGGCCGGGTCTACGCGTCTGAAGCAGCATTATTCACATGTTATGATTACGCTAATAGATAATACAGTTGATTACTGTTCTCATCACAGAGTAGTGTTGCTCTCGAATCTCGACTGCTCCGGACTCGAGTCACGGTGAAGAAGAGTGTTGGAAATTTGCGCAGTACTGGTGTTGCGCCGCAGCAGTGAGAGCCTGAGTCAAGATTCAGCCAAGAAGATTTATTTCCGATATGCAGCATTCATTGCAGGCCCTTAGTTCAGTGTTGCCGGTGCGCGGGACACTGAGATTGGGCTGGATTTAGTTCTTCAGGGGGAGGGGTTGTGCACCAGCGCGTGCAGATTTTATTCAGATTGGCGCTCACCGGCACCGAGTCCTAAGCATTCAAGGCGACGACGTTGTGGGCAGGCAGCAGCACCAGGCCCAGTTTATTTATTGATCAGTTAATCAGTTAATAAAGGAACTAAGAGGCAGTGTGACCCGGCCCAGCCAGCAATGTAACTGCAAGTAGGTACTACAGCACTACTATAGACTATCATAAATAGGCTAGCAGTAGCCATAAACGCACCGTCGTTAGTGTCCACCCGCCCCCAGCCTATTGCGTAGTTTAGCCCGCCTAATGAGCTTCTTGGTGTGTGGCACTGCACCAGCAGCGCCGTCAGTGTTTAAATTAAGATTTTCTTTCTTGTGCGGGCCCGGTCCACAAACATTATTTGCTTTTCTTATAATTTTTTACACTTCGGGAGAGGCTGAGGGAAAGACCACCTAAACTTGCAACGCAGGTCGGGTGGCTGTGGCTTCGACTGCGAGGAATAAGGGGGCATATCAACAACAACCGGCGATAATTATCGCTCAGCGCACTTAGCGCTCGGATAATTATGTCCGGCTAGCGCCGATTTTTATCGCTGAGATAGCGTGCTATTAGCAACGCTTATCTCATTAGCGATAAAAATCCTGGTGCTAAGTGGCTAATGTGAGATTATCGCTGGAAACCCAGCGATAATCTCACGTTAGCTTGTTGATAGGGACAGACAAATTTAGCCATGATATCCTCCTTCCATAGGATATCATGGCTAAGTCAGAAAAATACCAGACGTAAAAAAGCACCGTTAACCGCGGTTAGCGTTGTTTTTTTTGTCTCTAACAGGGTTAGCGACATTCTTGATAATAGGAGAAATGTCGCTTAGCGACATTTCTCCTATTATTTTACTCTGGAACGCCCCCTTTGCATCTCATTAGAGATGCAAGGGGAAGCGTAGAGTAAAAGGGTGCTAACATGCAAATTTGCGTGTTAGCACCCTGTTGTTGATAGGGTGCTAGTTTTATCTCTGCTTTTTTAACTTTTAAAGCCAAAAAAGCAGAGATAAAGCCCTTGTTGATATGCCCCTTATTTTTTTTTGCATCTCTTATATAGCACGAACTCGACCCGAAGGTTTTGGCTCTTAGAAGTTCGCTGGGGTAGGCAGAGGGGTCTTCCTCGGTCTCGGATCAGATCAACGGAGAAGACATTAGGTTTTGAATGATTTGTGTTAGTCAACATTGACTAAATCAGAGATTCGACTCTTGGGCGTATTTCCATATTGGGCGTCGGCGATTTCTATGTGAACACACATTTCTTTTGACCTTTTCTATCTAAAGAACAGCATAAGAAGCAGGCAGTGAGAGAGGAAACGAGCACCAGTCTGCCGGGCACCAGTCTGCCGGGCACCAGTCTGCCCGGCACCAGTCTGCCGAGCACCAGTCTGCCGGGCACCAGTCTGCCGGGCACCAGTCTGCCGAGCACCAGTCTGCCCGGCACCAGTCTGCCGGGCACCAGTCTGCCGGGCACCAGTCTGCCGAGCACCAGTCTGCCGTACATGGACAGATTAATATCGTGTCCACTCCAGGCGACTGAGTTAGTGTCTTCTGTCTGCCGCTCCAGCCCGATCCCATTTCACCAACCTGGCAATAATACCACAAACAGGGATCAGGGACAGGCTCACGAATGGCCTGCAAAAGGCAACAACTCTCTTAGTACACCGGCAATTAAAAAGGACATTGGCAAATTTGCATAGCTTTTTATTTGTCAGAGGCATTATGCTCTTAGTCACCCAGCTACTCAGCTTTACCGTTCACTGCATTTTTACGCCTATGCTGCACAGCATTAGTAAATGCATTTTTTATCCCCGATGCTGAACTAGACATATGGATTTTGTCAGTGCTTGGTTTAATAAAAGTACCCACAACACTGTACTACGGGCACATATGCGTTAGTAACCGTATGGCAGGTTCGTTTAGATATGATAGGTGTGGAAGGTCAGTATGGTAGGTGTGGTAGATTAGGAAGGATTGGTAAGTGTATGGTATGTAATTAAAGTTTGATATGGTATGTAATGTTAGTTATGGTATCTAAATTTAGATATGGTATATATAAGGTATGATCCAGAAGGGATGGTGTATAAGGTTAGTTTTGGAAAGCTTCCACAGAACAGACAACGCAGCCACACAACTGCTTTACATGTAAACATACAGAAACCTTGTGGGACATGAAAGTCTATACATTTAGGGGCCTATTTGTTTCAAAGTTGTTCTAAATGCTGCTAGAGAAAGTCATGAATGGATTTATTTTTAATTGCTTAAAGCAGGGAAGGGGCGCGTCCTTTTTACTTCCTAGTACAAGTGCATTCTGTTTAAACCCCAAACCCTAAATAGAGTACGGTAGCGCCACTGGCTTATGTTTCTGAAAAATCAAACTGTGACTCACAAAACATTGCGGTTAAACTATCACTAGGCCTCAGGAAAACAGAAAAACAGAAACTCTCCCACTGAATCTTCCCCTTGGCTCTCTGCATAATATATTTAATTGCTCAGAAAGCATAAGTAGTCTGCCTATGCACACTCCTACAAAGTCTTTACATAATATATTACAAACTCAGCACTAACAGCAGGCACAGCTTGTAGGATATTAGAGCAGAGAAATGAATTCACCCTTATGTGCTAGGTAAGATTTACTACAGCTGAATTTTAACAAGTAAATGCAGACACTCTATATATAGACGTAAGCATTCAAAAATAGGGTAAACTATTCCTTTTCCAGTAGCATTTAAGTAACCTCTCTTTTACAGATGGGTCCAAGCTTTGTGTGTCCAGTAACACAGTTTACCATAATTATGAGAACCGCGTGTATCGGGGTTGCTTACCTGCAACACTCTTTAACACCTATCAGATGTATGGTGTGGTACTCTGTCTTCCTGTATTTTATTTGTATATGGCATGTATTAAGTGTATTATTTATCTGTGTCTCTCTGTCCCCAGTTAAGTCACCTTGAAGTAGGGTGTTTAGTGGCAATACGATAGGTCGCATCGTCAAGTCAGTTTTTCTATTCATAGTTAGCGGCGAGAGAGAATCGCTGCTTCTCCATCTTGGCTGCTGCAGGTATGCGCCCGTCCACGCAGGAACATGTTTACAGTGGGTGTTCCAACTTTCGGAATACAGGTAATGCATGTTGATTCTTACCTTGATAAATGGTTAATCAGCTAACATTCAGCATGGAAGATGTTAAATTCCCCAATGGTCACTTTAAAGATGTTTTTTCACCCATATAAATGAGACATGTGGAGGATTCGGAGCATGAGCTCACCAAGATGGCGGTTTTGCTTTGAAGCTCCGTTCCTTACTTCCTGATATTATTCAGGTGGAATGTTGGTGGGTTAGAATGTGAAACGTGGGAGAATCCTCAGCAAGAGCGGTTAGCAGCGGCAGTTGTTTAGTGGCAGCTCCATTCCTGGACGTGTCGAGCTCGCCTCCTCTTCTAGTGGATGCTTATCTGGAATAAATATCTACCAGCAATGCGCCGCCCTTACGCCATCAGATGCGTCACGCATCTGTTTATCATTGCGCCTACCTGTTTCACCACTTACAGGCCTTGAAAGATCGTAATAATGTTACTAGTGTGTTTTCACAACATTTTGGTTCATTTTGTCACATAAGCGATGTAAAGTTGTATCTTTAATGGGGCAGATTTACAAGCCCCTTACGAGACATTTACGCCGCCGTTGCGTCACTTCTGTGACGCAGCGGCGGCGTAAACCATGCGCCATGTTGCACCTTATTTACAACGTGATGCATCTAGGGAGATGCGTCACGTTGTAAAGCCCTGCGCTACATTAAACCTGCGTCAGGTTTAATGTATGCAGGGTGGGCGTTCCGTTGGAAAAAGCCTCGGAAAAGTGACGTAGTGAAATCTACAAGATTTCACTGAGTCGCTTTTCCGACGCTGCTGCGTCAAAACCCTGCACCTGCTTGAAGCAGGCGTAAGGCATGACGCAGCATGTTCGGTATGGGCAGCCCCTGAGCATTGCTGGAGTTGCGTCGTGCTTGCGCCACGACTCAAGCACTGCGCCGCCCTTATGCCATCAGATGCGTCTCGCATCTGTTTATCCTTGCGCCATGATGCGCTGCATTGTAAATGCGGCGCATCTGTGGTGGCGCAAGGGTAAACTTGCGTGACGCATCTTTCCTGGCGCATCCCTGCTGTTTTGCAGGGATGCGCCAGGAAACATAAATCTGCCCCATAGACTCTGTTAAATGGCATCCCCCGGTATTGTCCTTTACCCAAATCAGCACATAGAGCACTGGAATCGTCCCTTTTCAATGCATTAGCGATTCTAGCTAATTTATTCCTAAATTGTGCTTTGAATGCACTTTTGATTTAATCTTTTTTCAAAATGTTCACAGGGCAGGGGAACCCCCTATCAACACCTTACTATGAGGAAGGCTCCCTTGCTGAAATTCAGATCGGGTATGGGGTATTATTACATTTGACTTTTAACCAGCTGAGGATGTGGGTGGAGCTGGAGAAAAGTAGGTGTGGCCTCCGACAAACATTTGAGCACCTGCACTTCATATTTTACAAATTAAGCACTGGGAGGGAGGTGTGTCTTCGAATGTTTGGCAGTATATTCATGCTAGAGTTCTCTTCTGTGAAAGCATAATACATATTTTTATTCTCCAAAATAGATGGCAAATGCACTTCAAAATGCACAGTTTACACCATCTAAAAACCTTTAAAAAGAAGGGGGGCGCGTCTCCATTAACAACCTGGCCCCCGGTCTCAAGCGAAAATGGGTGGAAGTTTAGCACAACTGACTATTGCGCTGTGTCTCACACTTCTCAAGAATCTATAATAATAAAGCAGCCCTTTCAAGGTTCTAAGATTTTTCGTCAACAGTTGGAGGAACTGGTGAATAAATCTGTTTAAAATAGAAAGTTGATCACTCCAGTTCTCCAGTCTTCGAGGGGCAGAGGGTTTGCTATCAGAGGGCATTTTGTCCTAACCCATTCAGAAGAAATAGTCAGTCCTTTCAGTGCAGGAGTCATAGTTAGGAGCCCCTGTGGCCAGCAAATCCCTGCATCAGGTTCCGTCCACATCTAATCCTGCTCCCCAAAGGCATACTATCCACCCCTTCCTGTGGTGGGACGTCTCCGTTGCTTCAGTGAATGGTGGCTCCTAGTGGCGGATGCTTGGGTCACTCCGATGGTGTCAGAGGCATGGCTCATCACGTTTCCACTCTTCCAATACCAAATTTCCGACAGACCCCTCCCCCAAAAGACGCAGTGTGGCCGGCTGGCTGCAGGCAATCCTTGCCAGAAGCCGCCCTGCCGACGTGGAGAGTATCCCAAGTTAGTGGATGCCCTGGAAAAGGAACCCCTTCTGGAGGAGGAAAGGCAAGGTGTGCAAAACCTCCAAAGAATGTAGGGCATATTATCAAGAACGGCGTTAAAATTATCGCCGCTTTAGCAGCAGAAAACTGCCGCTAAAGCGGCGATAATGGGCTTGATAATATGCCGCAGAGAATTCCAATAGAAGCCCATGTTCACACCAGAACAATCCAATAAACAAGACTGGACTGCATTAGTGGCAAACCATTAAGATCTGAGAGTCGTTTTGTTAAATGATCTCTTTTTAAGAGCAGCCAAGGCGCTGCGGATCGTATTCGAATGCTTGTGACAGGAACACATCTTCCCCATTCTACGCTCCCTTCAGTAGTAGCTTCCCACAGAAGCGAGAGCTCTTTTTAAAACTTGCCGCATCATTCATAAAGCTCTTCACCCCCTTACCCTTGTACCCAGGGGCATTGTGAACCCCTCTCTTTAGCAGCTACAGCAGGGGTGAGGCTCATAAAGGCCTCTTCTTTCTGCAACTCGGCAAATAAAAGATCAGAATTAATTCCATAAAGGATGCAGCGTCATCAGAAGAGAAAGCGCAACCACTAAAGATCAAAAGACGGGTAAATAGAAAAGGGAAAGCAGGAAGGAATATTGAATGGAAGGAATGTTGAAAGGAAAGAAGGATAGATGGATGAATGGAAGAGTGAGTGGCTGGATAAATAAGTGAGTAGATGGATGGGTGGGTGAAAGGGTAAGTGAATGAATAGTTGGATGGACAAGGGAAAGGGTGGCAGAGTAAAGGGAGAGATGGATAGGTGAATGAACAGGCGTGTATGGCAGGGTAAAGAAATGGATACATGGATGAGTGGGTGAAAAGATGAGGGAATAAATGGCAGAGTAAATGGATGAGTGGCAAAGTGGATAGATGGATGATGGATGGATGGCAGACTAAGTGGGTGGAGGGTGGCAGAGTGGATAGATGGATGGAAGACTGAAGGGAATGAAGGATGGATTGCAGAGTGGGTGGGTGTAAGAATGGATGCTGGTTGGAGGGCAGAGGGAAGGGATGAAGGGATGGCAAAGTGAGTGGATGGATCGATGAATGTCAGAGTGGATGGATGGATGGAGTGGGGAAATATTGAATGATGGGTGAAAGAATACATGGATGGCAGAGTGTGAAGTTGAAACAGTGGATATCAGCGGTGGATGGTTAAAAGGATAGATGCCAGAGACAAAGGAGGTCTTCTCGGGAGGGTAGCTGTACATTCCGATTCAGGCGGGAGACCACTGATTTCAAGGCTATCCTCCCGGCTCCCGATTCCTGCATGCAGAAACCCGATTCGAAGTTTTGTAAAACTGCCAAAAATAATATTTTCATGCCTGTCAAGCACGCTCCAATGTCCCCCTCCAAGAGTTACCTCTGACACCAAAGGTTAACACTTTGTCTTAATTTGTGGCAGGGCAGATTAGAGCATGTGACAGGCCTCAACATTTTATTTCTGGCTGTTTTACATAGTGCAAACAAAAACATAGATAAGAACTCTGTTTTTGTTTGTGCTCTGTTATTGTACTGCTAAAGATTAAATGCTGGTTGTCTGTCAACATACAGGAAAGGGAAGGACTTTCTTCCTGCTCAGTGCAACACAAATCCAACCAATCCTGGAGTTGCTCTCATGCTGTTTTTGGCATGAGAGCAGCACCAGGATTGGTCGAAGCAGGCTAACCCAGAGCTCATTTTGAGGCTGGGGCGCTGTGCCAGCAATTCCCAGTCTGTTTCACAGCCCTTGGATTGCTGGGTCTACAGTGCGCATGTCGAATAGGATGGCTGTAACCGGCCGGGGAATCCGACATGTCATCAGTACACCAATGCAATCATCCTGCATTTGCAGGATTCAGCCCCGCCCCCACCCTCGCGCTGCACGCAGCCTGAGCGGCGGCAAAATAAAATGGCATTAACATCGCTGCCTAGGTTTGAGATTGCTTATGTTTGACATTGTCATAGTTTCAGTGTACTTATGAGTGACATTCAGCGACCAATGTGTGACCCTTAAGAGTGACATTTTCTCACGAGTAAAATCAAGCAATGAAGTCCATGGAAACAGATAAATGCCAGAAGGTTCACCCATATCCGCCACGAGAAACTGTAAGAGGATCTTGAAACTGCCGCAAAGCACCTGGAATGGAAGCGCATTAATCTCTCTCTTTCGTGAGTCTCATTTATTTTACTCCTCGTACTAGGGTAGGGTGTCAGAGCACTTTACACCATACACACCTTATAGAGAGTCAATGAATCACACGTATGTCAATCAGTCTAAAGGAAATGTTACTTAAGACAGCGAGGATTACAAGGTGTAGACTCACCCGTCATCCGCAGTGGTGGACGGTATATTGTAAGAGTCGTTGGTCTGGAGAAGCAGAAAATCAGGATTTAAAACATACCCCAGCGGACGGTTTTACTAAAAACAATCTTTTCTACCCAAATTAAACTTTTTAGCAACATTAGGATAATGAAAGACTAGGTGGAGGGAATAATGTTCTAACCTACACCAGTTGAATGCAGCTCCTTGACTGCAGTTCATATGTAACTGGGTTATTTTAGGATTGTAACTTATGAACTGCAAGTAACAAAAGGATCTCTGTGACAAACGCAGTAACCCACTGAGCTAGCCACATAAAATGCAGTTCCGTTAGTGATCTGCCTGGTGCGCTCTTTGCAGCAGGCACTTTAACCCACAGCGCTACTCCATGATGGGTGAAAACTGCCAGTAGACAAAACGCTGATCTCGCTCCAGCACGAACATTATTCACGAGAGTCATTTTGACATTTTTATTGTTGCCTGAGAACTCCTGGATACACAAGGAATTTGGCAGAAGGTGGTTTTATTTCTGAATACAACGCACCTGAGGGGGAGAGAGGTTCCCACGTCCTTGTAGTTAGAAGGGCGGATTCCCAAGCGGCCCGACCGCTAACAGAGACAGAAATGGGCCAACGCACTGTTACCTTCTGTATCTGTGCAGAGCAACGAGAAGGGCGAACACGAGCCAAGCAGTGCCCTCTCACTTGAAACAAAAGAATGTGGGCTCAGCACTGGCTGCAGCTGCTTACAAGTACCCAGAACACACAGGCCTCTACACAGCATGAGGGTAAACTCAGACACCGTCAGGAGAGGGTCACCTGGCACACACAACACGCGGGCCACTGCACCACAACTGCAAACAAACAGCACGCCTTTGATATTTACAGAAAAGCGATTCCTACCTTGAAGTCAAACAAACATAAACCTCCCCATACTTTGTGTTGGAGCGTTGGTCTGGGCCTCTCCCTGCACACTCACTGCTCCGACGTTTACAATCGTCATGCCAATCGAGGGCCACAGATCCCGAGGAGGTCGGGCCCTTCTCCAATGTGTACATTTCCTAGATTGTAGCCATAAAGCCTCGTGGTGCACAACAGCCCAGGCCAATGAAGATTGTAGACATAACTTTGCAATCTTATTGGCTGCAGAGATCCTCAGCTTCACCTGTCACTGGTCAGTGGAGAGAGGCGCCTTCCAGCTACTGGACATGAACTACCCGGCGGCGAGGTAGAGGGAGACAGGATGCGTTTCAAATTAATAATGCGTGATAACTTTGTGCACTTGCAGTAATGTGGGAAATACCCTTAAAATGCGTTGGTCTAACACCGGATGTGTGACACTTGGTCGGGCTGCATTAGCATTCCCTGTTATTTACTTGTGCTTGCCTGCGGGCTTACAGCTGGTGGGGCGGCGCTCCTCTGCTCTTTAGGAGGAGCCGCCTCTGGCCAATAGACCTGGTTTAGGCAGGAGACACCCCATTTATTAAGCCAAAAATAACTTTAAAAAACACACAAAAGGGAGTGCCTCAGGAATCCAACAATTGTATCGCAGAGTTTGTTCTCTTCGTTTCTTCTCCCCTTCTTTCACAAAGTGCACATAGTTCATTGGTGTCAATATCAATGTACGCTTCAACAATATCAAAATAAGATGGGAGCAGAGGTATGAAGTCTCAGAAGAATTCTCTTTATTATTCTCAGTCCCGCCAAGTACCACACATCAGGCGTTTGTGGTCCGCATCCCTGCAGCAGAATAATAAGTCACGCATTTATAGCACCTCCTGAAGTTGCTGACACAACAAGATGGGAGCGGCGCTATGGAGCTCATTGAACAAAGCATAGACCGGACCGCAGGAGAGCGCTGCTCCGGCAGCCCACAGTGTGTTACAGACTGCACTACTCCGTGCAGTGCATCTACTGCACTGTTCTGCTCCGGTGTATCTTCATCTGGCAGGAGGTAGTTCTGGTCGCGCCGGCCGGGCTGGCTCAGAACCGCGCGGCATTCTCAACTTTTTTCAATTTCCCGCCTGAGTCAGAACTTAGGTCATTAAGTGGGCGGCGCAAGCTGTGGAAAACATATAATATTTTACTTGGCATAAGCTGTGGCCATTTTGGCTGTGGTGTCCATTTCCTTTCCTTCGTAATCCTCCCGTCCTCTGTTGCTCGTCTTTTTCTGCCTGTGCTATCTATTTTAGTTGACTTCCTGACTCAGCTAAAAGCAATGTACGTGCTGAGAGTTTGTAGCTGCCAGTACACATGTTAACTGTCAATCATGTATTGCTGCCATAAACACTCCTGCTTCCCCTCCCACTTTGCTGACCAAGTGGTTATTCATCTGCCCTTGTTTGCTGAAAAGTATTTCAAAAACTTGTCCTTCCTATTTCTGTTCACATACTTACACTGTATAAAAGCCCTGTGTTCTGTGACTTTAGTGTACTACCTCCTCCAGCACTTGAGAGTGCTGTGTGGACGTGGTCCCACTCATGCGTGATTAACAAACTTGTTATTTATTCCGACTCCAGTGCTGATCTCTACTTTGTTGGTTTTTGAACCTGTGGACAAAAGGGTGACCCATCCTCAGTGTACCCCTAAAAAGGTATATTTCCACAGTTGGCGCCCGTCGTGGGATCCCATCGGAGACGCGGCCTCCCAAAGGAGTGGTCTTGACGAAAGATTGAAATTTCACTGAGGAAGCGCAGTGCACGAGGGGACCTTTGTCTTTGCCGGCCGACCTGACATTTCCGGTTTTCCCGATTTGATCCTCCAGGTGGTGCCGGTCTCAGCCGGGGTTTTCTTTGGCGTACTGTTGTAGAGACCATTAGGTCGACGGGAGATCGGCAGGTGGGAGTTGGAGACTTCTGTCTGGTAAGGTCGATAAAGCGGCACTCTTGATTTGTTAAGTCTGGGCTTTTTGTTTGCATTTGTAATTCACTTTTTGCAAAAATTGAAGGCAGGTAATGTGGAGATTTTTCTCCTTTTGAAATATTTTGAAGTAGTAATATTTTACACATTTTTGATGAAGCATGCCTGTTCTCAGCACACCCTGTAGGTGGTGTTGCTGCTTTGGTGTTACCAAACAAAGTTTCGAAAAAAGTCAGCCGGCTCCCCCAGAGGGGACACCTAATAAAGACATATGTGTCAGATATGGTATTTCTTCCATAATGTACAGTACACTGTGGAACGAATACACAAAGAAAGATTCTGATCTACAATGGCCTGTGAATGGGTAATTTGATTCTAAAAAGGTTCAATATGTAGAGTAGCGTTTCTTTGAAGGAAAAAGTAGACAGGATATGTTTGATTGTGTGCGTATGTGGGAGAAAGAAGTGCGAGAGAGAGCAAAAAAAAAGAACAATTTAAAACAATATATCAAAAAGCGCTAGAATTAAAAAAAATAAAGAAAAGAAGGAAAAAATAGAAAAAAAGAAGATAGGGAACATCGATTAGAGGTAAATGGCCAGTACCCTATCAGGCGCCCTATTTATCCCATACTTAATAAACCTCAGGATGACTGCATCCTATTAGATCAACCCCCACCCTGTATAAACTCCCCACTCCAAGTGCCCCTGAGGATGAGGTTTTTGATAAGGAGTGTAGGAGAGTAGGGTCTGCAATCCTATGATCACCCAGATTTTTTGCTTTTGCTTCATTGGTTTACGACTTTCTCCGGCTGTGGGCCTGCCAATCAGACCCACAGCCTAGCTGTTCTCTCTCGAAATTAACACACATGTACATTAGGTGCATCCACTAATTGGAACGGGGCCGCCTTGTCAGTCCCTGTCTCAGCATACCACAGGTATCCAGGGCATCGGTGTACCCAGGGCCTACCAGGGGCTGAAGCATGTATTATGCCACCCCTGGAATGGCCTCCCAAATCTGACACAACTGGCTGCACGACAGCTGGGGCCACGTGGTGTAATCACCCGTTGCTGTAGGTGTAGTATTCCTACACCTAAACCCTAAAATGGACACATGGATTCCTATCAGTCACTCCTATAGCAGGCCTTATCAATCCTGAAGGCAGAGTGCAGGGAATCAGGTGGGACGGTGCTCTGGCGCGAGCTGAGCCCGTCGACGGCTTGCGGAACCAAGTCCTAATAGCCGTTCCATGGTGACGCGGGCCAACTACTTTTAATGCATTATAATCCTTGCGGTTATTTGCTAACTTTGGCATCACATCACCTACACATGTCGAGTAAGGTGTCATACGAATGGGAATACGAACCCCTCGCCAGTCCTGGCGACGGGGTTAGCATTCCCCCCTTTTAGAGGGACACGACATGGAAGTAACCTTGAACCCCAGTTAAAGTTGACTCAAGCCTCAGCATCACAAAATGGATGCTGCCACCAGACACAAGTCTGACCTCCTGCTGCTGGGGGACCTTCCAGCAAGGGGAGCTTGGACAAAGGGTTTCCTGTCGAGGGCGGTGTTAGCACCATCCCAGACAGGGTTTGTGTATCCCAGGTAGGCAGGGCTGAAAGGAAGGTGATTGCAAGTGGCACCCCGGTGCTCACTGTGCATAGCCCGGCTCAAACCAGTTTCGGGGGCACACCAGCCCCTGAGCTGGCACGAAGCCGGACAAAGGATAGGGGTGTAACCACCCCCCTCCTGGCTCCACCCATAGGTAGAACCTAGTCACGGGCCAGCCCCTTTTCTTAGAATAAAGGTAGGAGCGAGTCCCCTTCCCAAATTGGATAATCAGATAATCGGATAACTCCGAATCACGAACCACTTTCCACGAAAGGAACTCTTGACTATTTCTGAAGACTCTCCCTTGTGGCTAAGGAGTAGCCACCCTGCACCAGCAGGCACCACCTAAGCGCTTGCGGTTTGCTGTACGTCTCCTACGGATCAAGACTGCCCAGCTCGACGAGACCCGAGTTCCCTGCCATCTCTGACCTTTTACCTACCTCATCAGCCCAGCTGAGAGTCGTAGGTGTGACGAGACCTGCGGGACCGGCTATCTTCAGAACCTGCACGACGCTTATCTAGCACGCCCACCGAGGGACCCTCGAGTGAGTGCACCTAGGGTTGAGAAGCCCTAAACCCTGAGCAGCTCCAGCATCGAAGTCTGTCTCCCCAGCATCCACGAGATCTGCGTGGGGGCCCTTCCGCTTCTTGCTGTTCCCAGCGTTGTCCGACCACTTGCCGACCGGCTTGTGGCCCTCTTCACGACGCTCCAAGATTATTTGCATCACCGGTCTGGTTGCCCCAGACTGGCTCTTGCTCCCCTTCAACAGAGGAGTACCACGGACCCTCCTGGTCCACTCCCGACGCCATCATGACTCCCCCGCTTGGGTTGCCACTGCCAAGATCCGCTGCCCCTTCCTGGGCCCAGCATCATCGACAGCAGACACCTTCGTGGGACAGCTCGCCCTCCATCCTGGTCGCCGCCGCGCCTCCTGGTCCGAGGAACAGCCGAGTCCGACGTCACCCACTCACCTGGTCGAGGTGACTTCAGCCGGTACCCCCCTGGTACCCACACGATCGCTGGCTAGCGGTTGAGAACTGAGTCCCCTCTGCTTTCAGGTTTCCTTCATCACCGATCCAGGCTTGGATCGCCCTGAACATCGTCACTGGTCGCCTGCCAGCAACTTCTTCTTTCAGGCTCCTGAGACTACACGAGGACTCCCGACATCTTGCCGAACTTCACGCAGCCGCAGCCTCCGGGCTAGGTAACTCGAGCATCTCGGTGCTCCATCGCAGGTTCGCTCTACAAGTGTCCAGTTCCTTTTTCGTTTAGTCCCACTGATCGGAACACTCCGGAATCAGTACCTCCAGACTCTAACCATTCGCATTTCACTGTTAGTGTAGATGGTTTCTCGTGCCCCTCGGGCATTTGTGTAAATTGTGCAACTGAAGTATTTTCCTAAGAGTTTTGTAGTGTGCTTAGCTCCCTGACTCATAAAGAGCCAGGGTAGTCTTGTTATAAATAAATACCCTTTTATTTTCATAACAACTTGTGTGGTGTCCTTTCACTTGGTGTTCAAGGGGTATATGTGATGGTAAACAGCTGGCTTAACACGCCCTCTAGAGTTTAGCCTAAGACTGCTCGTATCCACGCTACTAGGATAGCTGGTCTATAAGGTTGACTTACAACCAATCATCAATAAGGGTCGTTTGGAATGATACACAGTGATCACTAGAATAGTGAGCACTACATATCAGGCCAACTTCTCACATTGGTGAGCAGCGGTTGGGATTTGAGCTTGCTGTTGTTTTACCACACACGTATCCTAAGAATATCGCAGTGAAAGATCACATAAGTACCCAGGTACATATAACTTAACTTAGAATACTCCGAGTTCTACTGAACCGGCTGTTGTAGTGTAACAGGGCTTAGCACACCCTGACTACAACTCTTAGCAAGGGATCAGTAGGTAAACCCATAGTGTAGGTAGGTGCAACACTTACACCTCACTAGAAAAGCATGTCGGTCCACGGAGAGTCTTCGCAGACTCCCTTAGTGGTCAGTGACCCTCCACAGGTCGTGTCACGATATGCAACTCTTAGCTTCAAGGAGATGAGACAACTGTGTGCCTCCAGGAAGCTAAACCAGGGTTCTAACCCTACCATCGCAATACTGATAGGTCTCTTAGAGGCGTACGATGCTAGGAGGTCCTCTAACCCAGGTCCCCCCAGTGCAGATGGGAACATGCCTCCCTTAGAGGGAACCCTCGGTGACCCAGACCTCGACCTCCACACAGAGGAGGAGGACGAGGACGAGTTATCGGGAGACGAGGCAGACAAAGGTCCAGTGGTAGTCGGCAGGCTTACAAGGACCAACTTAAGCAGGCATGAGAATGGAACTGGGGGAGCCCCGGGCCCACGCTCAAGCAGGCTTAACCTTGGGAACGGACGAGCTAGGTCTCTCTCCAGAGGCTCTGGCAGATCGGTTCATACACATGTCTCTCAGGCATCTTCTCAGAGAGGAATGACTTCCCCTCAGAGGAGGGAGCATGAAGCGAAGATGCGGGAGGTCAATCTGAGGATCGAGCGGGAAGAACTTGCCCTCGCCAAAGAAAGACTTGCCTTGGCCCGAGAGCAGAAATTAAGTGGGTTAGATCCCACTGGTGGCAGCATTCTCAATAGAGAGAAAGACAGGGGTATAGACACTAGACACCTGAGTAAAATAGTGCCCCCCTTTAAACAAGGGGACGACATCCACAAGTGGATAACTGCCTTGGAGAGGGCCTGCACTGTCCAGTGCGTCCCCCCAAGTCAGTGGGCAGCTATACTGTGGCTTTCCTTTGAAGGTAAAGGAAGGGACAAGCTCCTCACTACAAGAGCTGAGGATGCTAACAACTACCAAGTCCTGAAGAACACACTGATTGATGGGTTCGGCTTAACCACGGAACAGTACCGGGTGCTGTTCCGGGACACCCAGAAAATTCAGTCTCAGGATTGGGCTGACTTTGTCGATTGTGCCACTAAGGCTTTGGAAGGCTGGTTGCTGGGTAGCAAGGTTACTGATTACACAGGATTGTACAATCTTATCATGCGAGAACAGATTTTAAACAACTGTCAGAACCAATTGTTGCATCAGCACCTTGTCGACTCGGATCTGACCTCTCCCCAAGAATTGGGAAAGAAGGCAGACAGATGGGTCAGAACAAGGGTCAAGCAGAACCAGAATCAGAACCAGGGTGGTCAGAAGAAAGCAGACCAAAAGGGTAACAAGAACGAACAAAATGACCAGAAGTCTTCGACAGGTCCCCAACAAACCAAAGAGGGTGGGGGTCAGGCTTCGCAGAAGAAGAAGACTCAAGAAGGCCAGTCAAAAAGGTGGTGCCAATACTGTAAAAGTAAGACTCACTGGTTTAGTGAGTGCACCAAGAAAGGAGGGCAAACTCCTGCCACTGCAGCCCCTAAGGCACCTGCGCCCCCTAGTACAGTCAGCAGTGGTAGTGCGCCTCCCAAGGCATTAGTTGGGTTAACCTTGGGAACCGAGGGGAGTGACGACTTAGTCGGCACGCTCACTCAGGCCGTCCTTGTCTGTACAGGGGATATGGATATGTCCCCTGATGCCAGTCCCAATACTTTGGGCAAATACAGACAGACACCTTTGATAAATGGAAAAGTGGCTCAGGCCTACAGGGACACGTGTGCCAGTGTCACCATGGTGACGCCTAACTTCGTGGACCCTGGACAGATCATGCTAGGTACCAGTTACCTAGTGACCAATGCCAGCAACGTCACTACCAATCACAGTATGGCAGTTGTTGATTTCTCCTGGGGAGGGGTAAGTGGCCCGAAAAAGGTTGTGGTTAGTTCAGACCTCCCCGTAGAATGTCTGTTGGGCAATGATTTGGAAACGTCACAATGGTCAGAAGTGGAGCAGAGGACTCACATGGAGATGTTAGGCTTGCCAGCACATGTCCTTGCTGTGACCAGGTCACAGGCCAAAAGATGCCCCACTGAACAGGTGCTGGATCCTGGAAGAACGGACCAGACACCTTCCAAGAAAAGGAGCAGTAAGGGTAAGGCTTCGCCTTCCCCCTTGCCCCAGGTCGTGGATCAAGTCTCCGAGGAGGCTGACCTTAAAGAACTGAGGGAAACTGAGCCGCAAGAGCTTGAACCTGGTCAGGTTGAGTTTCTGGGCTCAGGGGGACCCTCCAGGGAAGACCTGGGGAAGGCACAATTAGACTGCCCCTCACTTGAACCCCTCAGACAGCAGGCCGCTGCTGAGGCTGCAGGGAACGCCACAGGTACCCACAAAGTGTACTGGGACGATGGACTCCTGTACTCCGAGGCAAGAGACCCCAAACCTGGTGCGACCAGGAGGCTGGTCATCCCCTTGTCTCTGAGAGGTTTCCTTCTCACCTTGGCCCACGAGATTCCCCTTGCAGGTCACTTAGGCCAGAATAAGACTTGGGACAGAATTGTTCCACACTTTCACTGGCCCCACATGTCCGAAGATACGAAGGAGTTTTGCCGCTCCTGTGTCACTTGCCAAGCCAGTGGTAAGTCAGGTGGCACAACAAAGGCCCCCCTCATACCACTACCAGTGGTGGGGGTACCCTTTGAACGAGTGGGGATCGACATTGTCGGACCAATGGAACCCCAGACAGCATCAGGGCACAAGTTTATACTGGTGGTGGTGGACCACGCCACCAGGTATCCTGAAGCTATTCCCCTTAGGACCACTACAGCACCTGTGGTGGCACGGGCCCTACTTGGAGTGTTCTCCAGAGTGGGCTTCCCTAAGGAGGTCGTCTCAGACAGAGGTGCAAACTTCATGTCGGGATATCTGACTGCTATGTGGAAGGAATGTGGTGTCAACTACAAGTTCACCACACCCTATCACCCACAATGCAATGGGCTTGTTGAGAGATTCAACAGGACCCTAAAAGGGATGATTCACGGACTACCTGAAAAGCTTCGGCGGAGATGGGATGTCCTGATACCCTGCCTCTTGTTCGCCTACAGAGAGGTCCCGCAGAAGGGGGTTGGCTACAGCCCTTTCGAGCTTCTGTTCGGACATCCTGTAAGGGGACCCCTTTGTTTGGTGAAGGAAGGATGGGAGAGACCTCTCAGAAAGCCGGCATCAAACATTGTGGACTATGTGCTCGGTCTCCGCTCGCGGATGGCGGAGTACATGGAAAAGGCGTCTAAAAACCTGGAGGCAAGCCAAGAATTACAGAAAGCTTGGCACGACCAAAAGGCTGTCCTGAATGTGTACCAGCCTGGACAGAAGGTGTGGGTGCTGGAGCCAGTGGCCCCAGCAGCACTCAAAGACAAATGGTCTGGGCCCCACACGATCATTGAGCAAAAGGGAGAGGTCACCTACTTGGTAGACCTGGGAACTCCCCGGAGCCCCCACAGGGTGCTCCATGTAAACAGGCTCAAGGCATATGTCGACAGGGAGGGCATGGGCTTGCTCATGGCCACAGATGAGGGACAGGAGGAGGAGAGTGACCCTCTCCCAGACCTGCTCTCTCAGAACCCTGACGATGGATCAGTAGATGGTGTTGTCTTTTGTGGCAGCCTCTCTGGACATCAACAAGAGGATTGTAAACAGGTTCTTCAATCCTTTCGACATATGTTCTCTCTGACACCCAGTCAGACCAAGTGGTGTACCCATGAGGTCGACACTGGGGACAGTCTGCCCGTAAAGAGTAAAATCTATCGGCAACCTGATCATGTCAGAGACTGCATCAAGACCGAGGTGCAGAAAATGTTGGAGCTGGGAGTCATTGAACCCTCGGACAGCCCCTGGGCTAGTCCCGTAGTGCTCGTGCCGAAACCTCACACCCAGGGCGGTAAGAAAGAGATGAGGTTTTGCGTGGACTACAGAGGTCTCAATGCGGTCACTAAGACTGACGCCCACCCGATACCAAGAGCAGACGAACTTATCGACCGGTTGGCCTCGGCCAACTACTTAAGTACGTTTGACCTGACAGCTGGGTATTGGCAAATCAGGTTAGCTGAGGAGGCCAAGCCCAAAACAGCATTTTCTACCCCGGGTGGGCATTGCCAGTTCGTGGTAATGCCCTTTGGTTTGAAAAATGCACCTGCCACCTTCCAAAGGCTGGTGAATCGAGTTCTCACTGGGTTGGACGACTTCTGTGCGGCGTATCTGGACGATATCGCTGTCTTTAGCTCCACCTGGGAGGATCACCTGGTCCACCTGAGGAAAGTGTTGGGGGCCCTGCAGAAGGCAGGCCTCACTATCAAGGCCACCAAGTGCCAGATAGGGCAGACACAGGTTGTATACCTGGGCCACCTTGTAGGTGGAGGCCAGGTTCAACCATTGGAGAGCAAAATACAGGCCATCCAGGACTGGGCTCCTCCAACCACCCAGACTCAGGTTCGAGCTTTCTTGGGCCTGACTGGTTATTACCGGAAATTTGTCAGAAATTATGGATCCATTGTGACCCCGCTAAACGACCTGACAAGTAAAAAGATGCCAAAAAAAGTTCAGTGGACAGCAAGCTGTCAGAAGGCATTCGATGACCTAAAGCAGGCCATGTGCACAGCACCTATCCTAAAGAGTCCAGACTACTCCAAACCATTCATTGTCCAAACAGACGCTTCGGAGCTGGGTGTGGGAGCTGTTCTATCGCAACTGAATTTTGATGGTCATGACCAGCCCATAGCTTTTATTAGCAGGAGGCTGACCCCCAGAGAGAAGAATTGGTCAGCTATTGAGAGGGAGGCCTTTGCTGTGGTTTGGGCCCTGAAGAAGTTGAGGCCATACTTGTTTGGCACTCACTTCAAGATTCAGACCGACCATAAGCCCCTCTTGTGGCTAAATCAAATGAAGGGTGAAAACCCCAAACTACTTAGGTGGTCCATTTCCCTACAGGGGATGGACTTCACAGTGGAGCATAGACCTGGCACTGATCATGGCAATGCAGATGGGCTCTCCAGGTATTTCCACTTAGAGCAAGAAGACTCACCTGGTCAAGGTTAGCTTATTGTCCCAAAGTTTGGGGGGGGGGTCATGTAGGAGAGTAGGGTCTGCAATCCTATGATCACCCAGATTTTTTGCTTTTGCTTCATTGGTTTACGACTTTCTCCGGCTGTGGGCCTGCCAATCAGACCCACAGCCTAGCTGTTCTCTCTCGAAATTAACACACATGTACATTAGGTGCATCCACTAATTGGAACGGGGCCGCCTTGTCAGTCCCTGTCTCAGCATACCACAGGTATCCAGGGCACCGGTGTACCCAGGGCCTACCAGGGGCTGAAGCATGTATTATGCCACCCCTGGAATGGCCGCCCAAATCTGACACAACTGGCTGCACGACAGCTGGGGCCACGTGGTATAATCACCCGTTGCTGTAGGTGTAGTATTCCTACACCTAAACCCTAAAATGGACACATGGATTCCTATCAGTCACTCCTATAGCAGGCCTTATCAATCCTGAAGGCAGAGTGCAGGGAATCAGGTGGGACGGTGCTCTGGCGCGAGCTGAGCCCGTCGACGGCTTGCGGAACCAAGTCCTAATAGCCGTTCCATGGTGACGCGGGCCAACTACTTTTAATGCATTATAATCCTTGCAGTTATTTGCTAACTTTGGCATCACATCACCTACACATGTCGAGTAAGGTGTCATACGAATGGGAATACGAACCCCTCGCCAGTCCTGGCGACAGGGTTAGCATTACCCCCTTTTAGAGGGACACGACATGGAAGTAACCTTGAACCCCGGTTAAAGTTGACTCAAGCCTCAGCAT
This sequence comes from Triturus cristatus, assembly GCF_964204655.1. Lineage (NCBI taxonomy): Eukaryota > Metazoa > Chordata > Amphibia > Caudata > Salamandridae > Triturus > Triturus cristatus. Next base: position 3,557,677 of record NC_140591.1, read on the forward strand.
CACAAAATGGATGCTGCCACCAGACACAAGTCTGACCTCCTGCTGCTGGGGGACCTTCCAGCAAGGGGAGCTTGGACAAAGGGTTTCCTGTCGAGGGCGGTGTTAGCACCATCCCAGACAGGGTTTGTGTATCCCAGGTAGGCAGGGCTGAAAGGAAGGTGATTGCAAGTGGCACCCCGGTGCTCACTGTGCATAGCCCGGCTCAAACCAGTTTCGGGGGCACACCAGCCCCTGAGCTGGCGCGAAGCCGGACAAAGGATAGGGGTGTAACCACCCCCCTCCTGGCTCCACCCATAGGTAGAACCTAGTCACGGGCCAGCCCCTTTTCTTAGAATAAAGGTAGGAGCGAGTCCCCTTCCCAAATTGGATAATCAGATAATCGGATAACTCCGAATCACAAACCACTTTCCACGAAAGGAACTCTTGACTATTTCTGAAGACTCTCCCTTGTGGCTAAGGAGTAGCCACCCTGCACCAGCAGGCACCACCTAAGCGCTTGCGGTTTGCTGTACGTCTCCTACGGATCAAGACTGCCCAGCTCGACGAGACCCGAGTTCCCTGCCATCTCTGACCTTTTACCTACCTCATCAGCCCAGCTGAGAGTCGTAGGTGTGACGAGACCTGCGGGACCTGCTATCTTCAGAACCTGCACGACGCTTATCTAGCACGCCCACCGAGGGACCCTCGAGTGAGTGCACCTAGGGTTGAGAAGCCCTAAACCCTGAGCAGCTCCAGCATCGAAGTCTGTCTCCCCAGCATCCACGAGATCTGCGTGGGGGCCCTTCCGCTTCTTGCTGTTCCCAGCGTTGTCCGACCACTTGCCGACCGGCTTGTGGCCCTCTTCACGACGCTCCAAGATTATTTGCATAACCGGTCTGGTTGCCCCAGACTGGCTCTTGCTCCCCTTCAACAGAGGAGTACCACGGACCCTCCTGGTCCACTCCCGACGCCATCTTGACTCCCCCGCTTGGGTTGCCACTGCCAAGATCCGCTGCCCCTTCCTGGGCCCAGCATCATCGACAGCAGACACCTTCGTGGGACAGCTCGCCCTCCATCCTGGTCGCCGCCGCGCCTCCTGGTCCGAGGAACAGCCGAGTCCGACGTCACCCACTCACCTGGTCGAGGTGACTTCAGCCGGTACCCCCCTGGTACCCACACGATCGCTGGCTAGCGGTTGAGAACTGAGTCCCCTCTGCTTTCAGGTTTCCTTCATCACCGATCCAGGCTTGGATCGCCCTGAACATCGTCACTGGTCGCCTGCCAGCAACTTCTTCTTTCAGGCTCCTGAGACTACACGAGGACTCCCGACATCTTGCCGAACTTCACGCAGCCGCAGCCTCCGGGCTAGGTAACTCGAGCATCTCGGTGCTCCATCGCAGGTTCGCTCTACAAGTGTCCAGTTCCTTTTTCGTTTAGTCCCACTGATCGGAACACTCCGGAATCAGTACCTCCAGACTCTAACCATTCGCATTTCACTGTTAGTGTAGATGGTTTCTCGTGCCCCTCGGGCATTTGTGTAAATTGTGCAACTGAAGTATTTTCCTAAGAGTTTTGTAGTGTGCTTAGCTCCCTGACTCATAAAGAGCCAGGGTAGTCTTGTTATAAATAAATACCCTTTTATTTTCATAACAACTTGTGTGGTGTCCTTTCACTTGGTGTTCAAGGGGTATATGTGATGGTAAACAGCTGGCTTAACACGCCCTCTAGAGTTTAGCCTAAGACTGCTCGTATCCACGCTACTAGGATAGCTGGTCTATAAGGTTGACTTACAACCAATCATCAATAAGGGTCGTTTGGAATGATACACAGTGATCACTAGAATAGTGAGCACTACATATCAGGCCAACTTCTCACAAGGAGCATTTGTCTTCAGAAGAAAAAGATAAAGATAAGCAAATTTGTGCGGCAGACGCGCTCTCCTTTATCCAGGGAAGAGAAAGATAACTTGCGGGATGTTGTTAGAAAGGAAGCATGTCGGACTACTACAGCAACGGCCCTCACAGTTACAGATCAGACTTGGGAAGACGCCAAACAGTCTTATTTTTGTAGAAAAATTCACTTGGGAGGTAATATATGGTTGGCGGCATATTTCTAATGCAACAGAACCAGAAGATACAAGTACTGATTATAAACAGTTAAGAGATGAGACTTTCCTTTTTTTTTAACCTACCTGATATGATTAGACGGGTGGTCAAATTACGAGAGGACACAGTTTGTTTGCGAAAGGAGAAGGAATGAGCTAGGAAAAACAAAGTTGCAGAAGCAGTTCAATCTCAGGCAAAGAAAGTAGATGCTTTTGTGGAAATAAACCTAGTAGTAGTGAGTCTGCGATGAAACCTATGCGTGAAGCTGCACGCCTGTTTGTTCCTCCGAAGGGTGCGGGAACCAATAATGATAAAACTTCGGATGATGCAAAGGGATATTTTATATATAATTGGGTTTACACTCCTTGGAGTAGAGCTGACGTGGCTCTTAAAGCTGCTTTGCCCGACCCCCGGTAAAATCCCGCCGCCTTCTATGAGGAGGTGGAAGGAGCCATCAGCTCCTGCACTATGACCTTGCCAGATATTGATATGTTCTTCGGGCTTATTTTGCCCACTGATATGTGGAGAATGACACGTAAAATAGATGATAATGTAGCATGTGGTGATACCTGGGTGGAATTAGAAAGAATAGGCTAACGGCTCTCTCCCCTGACCTGGTGTTTATCACAGAAACGTGGACCAATGTGGCCTCCTGCCCAGATTGGAACTCGGCCCTACCCCCAGGCTATGCGCTACATTGCCAGGATAGGAAGGATGGCAGAGGGGGCGGTTTAGCTATTATCTATAGGGACCACCTGAAGTTACAGGTTGAGGTGGTTGAAAATTTGGACGCGGAAGCACTACAATTTAGTATTTTTTTCAAAGATATTACTGTCTCCCATGGGCTATTAGTCTACAGACCACCTAGACCAAGGGCCGTCTTTTTGGGGCCCTCCAAAAACATTTGGAGTCCTGCACTAAGTTCGGGTCGTACATTATTCTTGGGGACTTCAATTTTCATTTGGAGGCTAAGAATCTCTCGGATACTGCTAGACTTGTGGATAGTATGGAGGGATATGGTCTCAGGCAGTTGGTCTCTGATCCGACCCATATTGGGGGACATACGTTGGATGGTCTTTTTTCCAGCCATCCTGATCTTTTATATCTAGGAACTGAAGTAATTCCGTGGACCGACCATAGGGCTGTGCTTTTTAGTGTTGGAGTTAAGGTCAGATCTGGAGGAGGTCCGCAGAGACCTGCCAAAATTATGTTCAGGAGATGGAGTAGAATTACACACTCTTCCCTTCTTGAGACTTTAGGTACTCCTCCCCCTACCCTGGACACTGACAATGACACAGCCGCTGCGCAGTTTACTGATTGGATCACGAACGCTGTTAATCAGGTCGCCCCTTTTCAGGTAGCCACTCAGAACAGACGTCCCTCGGCTGCCCCTTGGTACGGCCCTGAGCTGAAACGACTCAAGGTGGAATGTAGGCGGCAGGAACGGTTGTGGAGAGTAAGCTATGACAGGATCTGTAAGCAGGCCTATGGTCTGGCATTGACTAATTACAAACTTGCCATTCAGAATGCTAAGAGGGAGTACTTCTCTCGGAAAATCTCGGAGGCAGGCAACTCGTCCAAGGAACTGTTTAAAACAGTATCTTTCTTGGCGCTTTCCCAGCAGACGAGCCAGTTCAGACCGGATCAGTTGTTTTGTGATCAGCTAGCCGATTTCTTCAAAAACAAGGTTACTAACATCTATGCCGATCTACTTAACACTGTAGGTCCCCCATCTCCCCCTCATGAGATATCCAGTTGCAGTCTGTCAACTATCCCTCCCTTGTCCTGTGTTCAGGCTGAGACCTTTTTGGCCTCCATAAAATCGGGAGCCGCATCAGACCCCTGTCCGCCTCATATCCTACTCCTGGCCGCTGATAAGATCATACCTACTCTTACGGTTCTGATCAATCAAGTATTAGCCGCTGGACACTACCCTAGCATGTGGAAAACGGCGAGCGTAAAACCCCTTTTGAAGAAATCCTCACTTGATCCTGCGAAATTTTCTAGTTACCGTCCCATTTCCGGCCTTCCTTTTGTGGCAAAAATCGCTGAGAAGGCTATAAATCAGAGTCTGATGCAATACCTCAATAAGAACGATATACTGGATAGGTCCAAGCATGGCTTCCGTCCTAGACATTCTACGGAATCGGCTCTTATTACCACAGCCAAGGGGATTAGGGATGCAGTGGATGCAGGGGGACGAGCGGTGCTCGTCCTCCTAGACCTGTCCGCTGCATTCGATACCGTCAATCATGAGGTGTTGCTCCAGCGTCTGAAGGGAGTTGGGATTGGGGATCGTGTGTGGGCCCTTTTGGCGTCCTTCTTAGACAATCGGACACAAAGCCTACAATGGTCAGGGTTACGCTCGACCAATTTTTCCCTTCCGTGCTGTGTTCCGCAGGGGTCAGCGTTGTCCCCGACCCTTTTTAATATTTATGTTAGACCTCTGGCTAGTCTGGTCCGACGTCACGGCTTCATGCTGGTATCTTATGCGGATGATTCGCAGTTAGTAATATCAACTGTTGATCACCCCGACCAAACAGCAGCCAAGTTTCATGCTTGCCTGATTGACGTGATGGATTGGATGCGCCGGAGTTTCCTAAAAATTAATACCGAAAAGACGGAAGTGATGGAGTTTGGAAAGGGTCCCTCTATCTGGAACTCCCTTTGGTGGCCAGCGGCGGCTGGGCAATGCCCCCTTCCAGTCACGAAGGTAAGGAATCTGGGTGTGATTTTGGACGAAAAACTGGATATGTCTGCCCAGATTAACAGCCTAACATCATCATGTTTTTATTTGCTAAAAACGCTCCGGAAAATTCTCCCTTACATCCCTCAGACGCTCCAGAAGACTGTGATGGCTGCTTTGTTTATGTCTAAACTGGACTACTGCAATGCCATGTTCCTGGGGATAGATAAGTTTCAGGTGGGAAAGATCCAGTCCCTACAGAACGCCGCTGTTCGAGTCATCCTTAATTTACCTAGGGGCTGCCCTACCTCTGAAGGGAGGAAATCCCTGCACTGGCTTCCGGTCCAGCAGAGGATAGAGTTTAAGGCCCTCTGTCTGGTTCACCGGGCTTTTTTTGGGGGTGGTGCCAATGATGGAAGAGAGAGATTTAAACCTTATCTCCCGTCCCGTGCCCTGCGGTTGCCAATCAGGGTTTTATCTGTATCTCCAGGTTTAAATTGGCTAGATGGGGTGGTCGCGCATTTGGTAGGCGTGCAGCCAGTTTGTGGAACCTTCAGCCTCTGGAACTACGGCTTCAACCTGATTATGCCCTCTTCAGGAAAATGCTAAAACATCACATATTCAAAACCCAACCATAATTTGATTTGCTCTCCTGCCTCACTACACACACCACAGCGCCAAGACACCTCCGGTATTAGAGCGCTTTTGAAACTTCTTTAGACTTATACTTATGCGAGATGTGGAAAGGGAGCCTGCGCAGAAACCTCAGAAGGAGATATTAGATCTTCCTAAAGCTATTGTGACTAAGTTAAAAACTCTTATACCCGCTAAGAAAAAAGATTGGACTACGTTAGCGTCCTGTAAACAGAAAAAGGATGAGTCAATTTCTGATCTCTTTTCAAGATTTGAGGAGACATTCCATGATTTTAGTGGTCAGTCATTGGCCGATGATACAGGTAAACATTTGTTTGTTGATACATTTGTCGCTAATATGTTCCCAGAAATAGCTAGTCGCTTAAAGGCCAGCGACAGTTTTTGGACCATGTCTTCCCCAGTTTCCCTTTTGACCATGGCCCAATAATATGAGCGACAGGAACAGGAAGCAAAAGGCAGGGAGGATAAGAAGGTTAAAGAATTAGAGACAAAAGTTATGTTGGCTCAAGTATATGGTCCACCATTTAGGGGAGTTGGAAGAGGCGGACGTGCAATGTATACAACTGGAGTGCCCCCTTTTGCGATGTCAGCAGTATCAGCGGGGAAGGGGAGGTATGAGAGGACGACCAGGGAATTCTGGAAACAGGGGCGGTACAGGAGCTCGTCCCAGCCCTAGCCCTAAGCCCTAATTCCGAGCCTTAAACCCTATGCAGGATCCCTAAGCCCTACATCCAAGCCCTCAACCCTAATGCCCAGCCCTCAGCCCTAGCCCTAAGCCCTAATTCCGAGCCTTAAACCCTATGCAGGAACCCTAAGTCCCAATACTTTTGATAGACGAAATCAATATCAAATGTCTGATTATTCTGCTGATGCTCTTGCAGATTCCGATTATGCTTAGGGATGCCTCGGATGGGGTGAGGGACCGGTGCCAGTAGATCAAATGGGTCCTTATGTTGATGCAAGCGTCTTGGGATCTACTGATCGGTTTCTGGTTGAAACTGGGGCTACTCGTAGTGCTCTGTCTAAAAATCTAGTTCTTAGGGCTCTCCTGTCCGGCACAATGATAACGTCGATAGGATTCGATGGGACACCTAGCCCACTTTCACAGCCACTTGAATTCAGGCTTGATAAATTCACTGCAGCATGTCTGTTTTTGCTTTCCCCTACCACACCGGACAACATTGTGGGTATGGATATGCTTAAATATTTTTGTGCCACAGTACGTTGTTCTCCAGAAGGTGTGCGTGTTATTTTGAATAACAATTATCCAATGGTTGAGCGATCCTGTCTTATCAATGAGGAAGCCGCTCTGGCGTCCTTACCTAGCGTGAAGAAGGAACACTGTTATTGTTATCATTTCTTGCCTCTCATCATCACAAAGTCTCTCGGAAGAAATTGCAATTTTGTAGACAGCAGGTTACCTATTTAGGTCACCTACTGCCTAAGGGGGGACGTGAACTCACACGAAACCACATTCAGACCATTCTAGACACTCCTGTACCCCGCACTCTGAAGGATGTTCGTGCACTGATTGGCCTCACCTTTTTTTGAAGGCGGTTTTTCACACTTTATTAATCCTTTGTTGGCCTTTTTTTGCTCCTCCCATGGACTGCTGAGTGCCAGAGCGCCTTCCAACAGTTACGACAAGCCCTTTGTTCTGCACCAGTATTAGGTACCCCAGATATGTTGATGAGTGACTATTTGTTCCAGTTAACTGACAGCTTGTCTTCTAGTTATCAGCATGTGCGGGAAGCTCTTCCTTCGTGAGCCCTGCTGTGTAGACAGACCACTGCAACATCCTGGTCCCCGTGAGAGGATGAGTTGCATCACCTGAAGGACCTGAGGAAGTCTTTCCAGACCACACGATCCCTGGTACATCTAGATATCTGCTTCGATCCAGGAAGAAAGTCACTTCTGCGCAGAAAGAGACTGTTTGAGCCACTGTCCTGGGTGGTTAAAGACTGACTACAAAGGGGGGAAGCCTTTTAGTGACTACTCGTCTCAACGTTAGTGAAGAAACGCCTGCCCAGGACCTTAGGGCATCAACTATTTTGTTGTTTTGCCGATGAAAATGAGCTCACCTAAGAAGAAGGAGATCGCTGCGACAATGTGCGACGGTTGTACAATCTGCACCCTTGGTCTGACTTTGACTGCTGCCATCATCGCTGCTGTAATGTGGGTAGTGGAGGAAGTAATGCCTGGAGCCTCCTTACCTAACATCACTGTTACAGCACTTGCTGCAGAAGAGCACCATTAATTTAATTTGCCGCAAGATGAACAGGGATACCGGCAAAATATGAGAAAAAATTCATTTCTTCAAATGTTGCATCAGACACACCAGCTAAGCAATGCTACTAACTGTTGGGTTTGTGGCAACATTCATCCTCATCAGAACATAAAAGAAATCCGGTTGTCACCGCTGTGAGAAGTTGGCCTGGTATATGCTGTCCACTAGTTCTAGTGGGCACCTTGTATCAGTCCAAACAACACCTTATTGATGATAGGTTAAAGACAATCTTATTTGAAAGCTATCCTAGTGGTAGCTATGGAGAGCAGCCTTCAGGCTAAGTCTTGACAGAATGTAAAGCAGCTTATTTTACCAGTCTATAATCTCTTGAATGGCTTATTTAAAGTGAACCACACCAGGTATATATATAAAATATATGTATTTATTACTAAACACACCCTACTAGTCTCTTTATGAGGCTAGAGGTCAAAGCACATATGTTTCACTTAATATATCACAGTAAATTAGCACAATACACGATAGGCCCTAGGGGCGGACCAAACCATATATTAAGAAAGTGGTATAAGAACCACGACTTGACTAGACACAACACCTAGAGCCTGTAGAATCGCTGGGACCCCAAGGAACCACCCAAAGTAGTGACATAGGGGACCCACGGGGGACGTGTGCAGTGTGAGAACGCAGCCGCGAGCTCCGTTAGCTTCTATGGTGCAAGTCGCGGTTGGAATTTTAAAGTTTAAGGACACTTAGAGGTGGACTAGGAACAAACCCTTTTGGACTTAGATGGCTCTAGGGTCAGCACCCACGGCAATACTGCAGTGCTCGTGTTACCTCACCCAGGGAAGCCGGGTGCATAGGTGTCAAATGGTGTCGGGTCGCATGCCGCTGCTGCCGGGAAGAGGAGAATTGTCAGGAGAGATCCAAGCCTGGATCAAAGATGTGAAGAACCTGCAAGCAGAGGGGACAGAGTCTGGGTCACTTGCCAGTGACCAGGGGCACGATAGTCGAATGCCCATCAATGTTGGGTGCTTCAGTTGCGAGGAGGGGAATCGTGACTCTTCAGTTACGAGGACCAGGAGGTGTCGACGATGACCAGGAGCTGGATTCGAGCTGTTCCACAAAGAATGTCGAGTGCTGCAGCATCGGTGCGCGGATTGGATACAACAAGCCTTGGCAACAGCAACCCACGCAGGAAGAGGAAAGATGCTTCAGTGCGGACCAGCAAGGTCCAGGGGACTCCCCAAGCGACGGAGAGTGTGACGGAGAGTCAGGGCATGTCTGGAGCAACCTGGGAAGCCCAATAAAAGTTAGAGTTGCCTTCACAGAGACCCACCAGTCAACGTACCAGGGATCACGAAGGTACCTCGAGCGAAAACACAAAGGGCCGGCTCACGGAATACTCGTGGAGTGTAGGGCAGCAGTCTTCGGTGGAAAAGGTGCTCGGGGTCTGGGCTACAAGTAACCCAATGCACAGCCTCAAGGGTCTTCGAGAAGCTAATGCACTTGCAAATGTGCACGGTGTCCAGGGGTTCCGGTTCCACGGTACCCACGAGGGCTACGGGTCTTAGCTTTGCTGGGGACTCTGGTCAGCTTTGGGGAAGTCTGGAAACCCACCTCCTGTGTTGCAAATACTTCTGAGATGCAAAACGGTCAGATGCATCTTTGGTGCCTGCCAAGCAGGGGAGTAACTCCTTTACTCCAAGGGATATTCTTCAGTCATCTAGCGTTGTGTAGATCGTCAAAGTTCCAGGATTCAGTTTCAGAGTTTCATCCGGGGATATCTAAAATCCTGTAGTCAGGGGTTCCTTCTTTATGCCCAAGGAAGGTTGGACTAACTCAGGGGACCCACCTATGGGAGGGTTTGGAAAGAGGGGTGGCTACACCGATTTCCTTTGTCCAGTTTTGCGCCAGAGCAGGGGCTGATACTCTTAAGCCTGTCTGGGAGGTGGTTGACGAAAACACCTTTCCATACTCAAAGGAAGATTACAATCTGACAGACAGGGACAGGTCTGACTTCTCTGATACAGATAGTACAGGATCCGGAAAAAACTCAAGTGACTCCCCATCTGATGGTCAAAATCAGAAATGGAACAGCAGGAAAAGGGGAGGCCGGTCACGTAGAAATAGGGGTAACTATCAACCAGCAAGCCCACACCAACAACAACCCCCATTCGGATGGGGCCCTTATATGCAACTACCTTTCCAACCTCCACAGTACGGTTACCAATGGCAACCTTTCCAACCTCCTTTTTTAGGGAGAGGCCATACCCGAGAAGGAGGCAACCGGAGAGGTCCGAGAGTACAATAGCAACTGGACAAAGAGGATCTTATGACACAGGATGCCAGACCAAGCACCAGCAAGAATCCTCGGGAATAATAAACTTGAGTACAAAAATCCTCTCAACAGCCCAGAAAGAGGTTTTAAATAAGGGCTTGGGTTTTGTTCCCACAACCAGATCAAATCTTTTTGATGTAAGAATAGAATTAGCAGAATTCTTCCGCAGACTACGTCTAGCAGTGTTTTTTGCAGAAACAGAACCATCACAAGAGAATAACGAAGATAAAAATACAGGCCTAAGAAAAAAGTCCAAGTTTGTTCCACCGAACCATACGATGCCACCAGCTTTGCTGGCTTTCGAAAAAGCAGTAACTTTGGAGGTGAACAAACTGAAAGATAATGAAACCAGAGCCTTCAACAATCTATCAACTATTGAACGCAAGGCGATTTTGGAAATTGACAGAATGCATGATATCATAATAAAACCTGCAGATAAGGGAGGAGCAACTGTGGTATTTCCAATAGACATGTACCAAAAATAATGTTGGAAACTTTAGAACGACCCCCGTAATTATCTACGATCACAGAGGGATCCCACTGAGGATTTAAATGAAACATACATGATATGGTGAATGGAGCAGCCGAAGAAGGATGGATAACAGCTGCAGAGGCAGGTTTTTAAAAAGAAACTGACCCCAAAACACCTTACTTTTACATCTTGCCGAAGGTGCACAAGAATATAAACCCACCACCGGGAAGGCCGATTGTATCCGGGATCGGGTCAATCTTGGAGCCTTTATCGAAGTTTACAGATCATTTTCTCAGACCCATGGTGCAGAAAATGCCTTCATATCTCAAAGACACACAAGATATTCTGGTAAAATTTCAATCTCTGTCATTTGACTCAACAACTGATTACTTTATCACTTTAGATGTAGAAGCGATGTGTACCAGCATTCCTCAAGAAGCATCGCTTAAAGTGATAGAGAGTTTGTTGGAAGCTGAAACATGGACATCTATCACCCCATTAAATTCATCAGGGCTGGGCACTAGGGTTCAGGGCTCTGCTTCTAGGGTTTAGGGCTCCGGGGTAGGGTGTGGGGGCTCTAACTAAGAACTATTTTGAATTTGAAGGAGAATACTTTCTACAAACCCACAGAACTTCGATGGGCATGACTTGTGCTCCTAGCATAGCCTATCTATACGTCCATGATTTTGAGACAAAATTCATCTATACGAACACAAACCCCTACGACAAAAACATGGTGGTTTGGAAGAGATTTATAGATGATATTTTTCTCATCTGGAAGGGTGATGAAACCAAAGCGAACGATTTCCTAATGTGGCTCAACTCGAGGGACAAGTATCTCAAGTTCACAATGACAGTGGAAAAAGACTCCATTACTTTCTTGGATTTAAAAATCTGGCCAGTTAATGGCACATTAAAAATGGAAGTATTTTACAAACCAACTGATGTGAACAACCTTTTGAGATATGATAGTTTCCATCCAAAGACCCTCAAAGACAATCTGCCTGTAGGACAGTTCCTAAGATTACGAAGGAACTGTTCAGATAAAGAAACCTATGAAGTCCATGCGGAAAAGCTCACACAAAAATTAACAACAAAATTCTATCCCAAGAAATTGGTAAAACAAGCATATAAAAGGGCCAAAAATAACCCACGGGATGGTTTATTAGAAACATACCAAAAACCTGAAAATAAAAGATTAGTATGTGTAACCACCTATGGAACAGAATCCAACAAGGTGAAAAGAATAATCCTGCGACATTGGAAAACCCTAAATTCAGGGCCTCTAAAAATGGAAAAAACAATGTTTGCTTTCAAAAGAGGAAAATCCCTACGGAATTCGCTTGTGCATACTCGCCCAAAAAAGAATAAAGCGAGCATAAGACAACAGACTAACACTCTATGGAACCTCCCCGAAGTGGTGGGACATTTCCCATGTCGTACATGCAACATTTGTTGTCGAACCAAAGCCAGCAAAGAGATCAATTTGGGTTTAAAACCTCCCTGGGAACAGAGGAATTTCACAAATTTTAATAGCCACAATGTTGTATACATAATGACTTGTATATGTAATCTGACATACATTGGAATGACCACTCGGAAAGTGAAGATAAGAATAAATGAACATTGGAGCATTTTCAGATGTGGAAAAACAGTCACTAAAATGATGCGTCATTTTCAAACAACAAGCCACACGGAAAATGATTTGAAATGGACAGTGATTGAAAGATTACCAAACACATGCATTGAAAAACAACTCCTGAAACTTGAACAGAGAGGAATTTACCGTTTCTCAAGTGTAACACAGGGTTTAAATGAGGAAATTCCGTGCTCGCTGTCATAAGATGATGAGAACATTATCAACACGGCCATTTTATTATGTTTTTGACTGGATAACCACCAGAAAAACAAAAGAAGGACTTTTTATTGTACCCCAAAATTACGATAACAACATATCTACAATCAGTTGGGCATGTATGACAACACACAAACCAGCATGTAACTGATAGAGTGGCCATAAGAAAATGGGGAGAAAGTCATCACTACTGCTGAGGTCTCTAGGCCATACTAAGGTGCCGATTACGATCCTGTAAAAACCGGGTACGAACCGTCGGATGGAGCATATTCCCCGTCCGACGCGTACCCGGTCGTAACAAGATACAAACATGGAAGTACGATTCGCACGGAAATACTATTTCCGTACGATTCGTACAAAACACCGACCGCCGAAAATATTCATACAAATGTGATCCGGGAAAGCGCCGACGTGACGTCGGGACGCACGCAGCCTGCCATTCACGAACCAGGAAGTACGATTCGCACCGACGTCATCCCGCACGGAGAATATTTTCCGGCAGCCAAAAACTGCCGGGAAATCAGGACGACGCGAACAAGGAGTACCTGCACGCGACGGACAGACATGGACCCGAACCTACGTGTCATCCCGGCCCTCATAGCAGTCGACCTCTTCTACAGGTTACGACGCAGACGCCGCAGAAAGTCAGAACAACAAGGGAGGGGGAAGGGGGGGGCAGGAGCAGGGGCAGGCCACAAAACCCCCACTCAAGTCACACAGCACACATGCCCTGGACATACCTGACCCCCAGGCCCTGGTCACTACGAGGGGGTGGGGGCGTCCGCCACAACGGAAGTGGTTGACGACGCGAACCGGTAACACAACAATACAGGTACGTCCCGTACCCACGCCTTAAGAGCGTGGGTACGAGTCGTACCACGCCCACACCTACGTCACCCCAACAATGGCGGGACGGCTTTACCCACGTGGCAAAGGCCTGGGTACGGCCCGCACAAGCATTCCACAGCGTGGGTACGGATATGTACGGACTGTACCCCCACCCCCGTATGCATGGAGCGTACCCCGCATGCCAACAGTGTACATACAGACCGTACTCCCACCCCGTATGCATGGAGCGTACCCCCACCCCAACCGTGTATGTACGACCCATACCCTCACCCGCGTATGCATGGAGTGTACCCCCATGCCAACAGTGTACGTACGGACCGTACCCCCACCCCGTATGCATGGAGCGTACCCCCACCCCAACCGTGTATGTATGACCCGTACCCTCACCCGCGTATGCATGGAGCGTACCCCCCATGCCAACAGTGTACGTACGGACCGTACCCCCACCCCGTATGCATGGAGCATACCCCCACCCCAACCGTGTATGTACGACCCGTACCCTCACCCGCGTATGCATGGAGCGTACCCCGACCCCAACCGTGTATGTACGACCCGTACCCTCACCCGCGTATGTATGGAGCGTACCCCCACCCCAACTGTGTATGTACGACCTGTACCCTCACCCGCGTATGTATGGAGCGTACCTCCACCCCAACCGTGTATGTACGACCCGTACCCTCACTCGCGTATGCATGGAGCATACCCCCATGCCAACAGTGTACGTACGGACCGTACCCCCACCCCGTATGCATGGAGCGTACCCCCACCCCAACCGTGTATGTACGACCCGTACCCTCACCCGCGTATGTATGGAGCGTACCCCCACCCCAACCGTGTATGTATGACCCGTACCCTCACCTGCGTATGTATGGAGCGTACCCCCACCCCAACCGTGTATGTACGACCCGTACCCTCACCCGCGTATGTATGGAGCGTACCCCCACCCCAACCGTGTATGTACGACCCGTACCCTCACCCGCGTATGCATGGAGCGTACCCCCCATGCCAACAGTGTACATACGGACCGTACCCCCACCCGCGTATGCATGGAGCGAACCCACACCCGTGTATGTTCTAAGCGTACATATCCTGAAATAGGAGGGTTGGGTGCAGAGTCCTCCCAGCAGTGCCCAGTCATAAGAGGGGTGTGTGCAGAGTCCTCCCAGCAGTGCCCAGACACAGGAGGGGTGTGTGCAGAGTCCTCCCAGCAGTGCCCAGTCATAAGAGGGGTTTGTGCAGAGTCCTCCCAGCAGTGCCCAGACACAGGAGGGGTGGGTGCCTAACACACACAGCAGTGCCCAGTCATAAGAGGGGTGTGTGCAGAGTCCTCCCAGCAGTGCCCAGACACAGGAGGGGTGTGTGCAGAGTCCTCCCAGCAGTGCCCAGTCATAAGAGGGGTGTGTGCAGAGTCCTCCCAGCAGTGCCCAGACACAGGAGGGGTGTGTACAGAGTCCTCCCAGCAGTGCCCAGTCATAAGAGGGGTGTGTGCAGAGTCCTCCCAGCAGTGCCCAGACACAGGAGGGGTGGGTGCCTAACACTCCCGGCAGTGCCCAGACACAGGAGGGGTGTGTGCAGAGTCCTCCCAGCAGTGCCCAGACACAGGAGGGGTGTGTGCAGAGTCCTCCCAGCAGTGCCCAGTCATAAGAGGGGTGTGTGCAGAGTCCTCCCAGCAGTGCCCAGACACAGGAGGGGTGGGTGCCTAACACACACAGCAGTGCCCAGCCATAAGAGGGGTGTGTGCAGAGTCCTCCCAGCAGTGCCCAGACACAGGAGGGGTGTGTGCAGAGTCCTCCCAGCAGTGCCCAGTCATAAGTGGGGTGTGTGCAGAGTCCTCCCAGCAGTGCCCAGTCATAAGAGGGGTGTGTGCAGAGTCCTCCCAGCAGTGCCCATACACAGGAGGGGTGGGTGCCTAACACTCCCGGCAGTGCCCAGACACAGGAGGGGTGTGTGCAGAGTCCTCCCAGCAGTGCCCAGACACAGGAGAGGTGGGTGCCTAACACTCACAGCAGTGCCCAGTCATAAGAGGGGTGTGTGCAGAGCCCTCCCAGCAGTGCCCAGACACAGGAGGGGTGTGTGCAGAGTCCTCCCAGCAGTGCCCAGTCATAAGAGGGGTGTGTGCAGAGTCCTCCCAGCAGTGCCCAGACACAGGAGGGGTGTGTGCAGAGTCCTCCCAGCAGTGCCCAGTCATAAGAGGGGTGTGTGCAGAGTCCTCCCAGCAGTGCCCAGACAAAGGAGGGGTGTGTGCAGAGTCCTCCCAGCAGTGCCCAGTCATAAGAGGGGTGTGTGCAGAGTCCTCCCAGCAGTGCCCAGACACAGGAGGGGTGTGTGCATAGTCCTCCCAGCAGTGCCCAGTCATAAGAGGGGTGTGTGCAGAGTCCTCCCAGCAGTGCCCAGACACAGGAGGGGTGTGTGCAGAGTCCTCCCAGCAGTGCCCAGACACAGGAGGGGTGTGTGCAGAGTCCTCCCAGCAGTGCCCAGACACAGGAGGGGTGTGTGCAGAGTCCTCCCAGCAGTGCCCAGACAAAGGAGGGGTGTGTGCAGCGTCCTCCCAGCAGTGCCCAGTCATAAGAGGGGTGTGTGCAGAGTCCTCCCAGCAGTGCCCAGACACAGGAGGGGTGTGTGCATAGTCCTCCCAGCAGTGCCCAGTCATAAGAGGGGTGTGTGCAGAGTCCTCCCAGCAGTGCCCAGACACAGGAGGGGTGTGTGCAGAGTCCTCCCAGCAGTGCCCAGACACAGGAGGGGTGTGTGCAGAGTCCTCCCAGCAGTGCCCAGACACAGGAGGGGTGTGTGCAGAGTCCTCCCAGCAGTGCCCAGACACAGGAGGGGTGGGTGCCTAACACTCACAGCAGTGCCCCTGCAAAGAAAAGGGTGGAGTACCCACAGATCCAATGCCCACAAATGTCAGTCAGGTGCACAAAGATCCTGCTGTACATGTACCACATGTGTGCGAGGCTGGGAGTATAAATATGCATAGCGCCGAAAAGAAAACATGTCCACATGAAGTCATGACAACAGTCTACACACACAAGTACAGTGACCACCAAGGACGCCACGAATGATGCAGGTGGAGACATCGCTCAGCATGCATGGCCCAAGTCTAACGAGTCCGTCACACACCCAGCCAATGTAGACACAGCTCAGCACCACATATTGGAATGACCCTGCAGGGAAGATGTCAGGTTACACAGAGGAAGGAACACACCTTGGGACGATGTCACCATGCTGTAACTGCTTACATGAACAAAGTTATGTAGCCAACAGCTTGTGATGGCACACAGATACCAGGGTCCACCCTATGACCAGCACAAGACTACATTTCCCACACACCCAACACATTATCACCACCCAAAATAATGGGGCAGGTCCACCAACAGCAATACCAGACAGACAGTAGTGTACTAAGGAAAAAGAAATTGCTTTATTCAGCATCCAAAAATCTGTTTGTCCCTTGAAAGTTCAAAATGTACAATGCCCATAGGGCAATCCAAAGTTCAAATCCAGGTGGGGGACACAGTGGGACGCGTGTCCCCTAGCTTGCCTGCACACTCAGACTCCTTCGTCTTCCAGAGGAGGGGGGGGGGCATCATGTGGGGGGGGAAGGACCAGGCACCGCAGGGACATGAGGGTGAAGGGTAGGCGTCGTGGGTGCAGGGACGGAGGACTCCACCACAGGGGGTGGGGCAGCGCCAAAGGCGGAGGCCAGGATGGCGCTGCACACCTTAGCAAGGTCCTCCAGCGACTCCCCTGCACCCGAAGGCACCACAGGCCCCAAGGAGGGGGGGTGGGTCAGAGGGATGGGTCGCAGCGCCACTGGGGGAGGGTGTGGACGGGGGGGGGGGGACTCAACCACCCTGACCGGGGACTCCCTTGACCGCTTGCGGGGTGGTGTCACTGTGGGGCTCAGGGACAGAGCGGCCATGAAGGAGTCTTTGCTGGATTTGTGGCCAGGAGAGCTGAGGGGAGGGGATTTGGAGGGAGTGGATTTGGTGGAATGCGGACTCCCACTCTGGCTGCGTGTCTTACGTTTGCCCCCCGACCCAGTGGGTGTGCCTACTTCACCCTGTGTGTGCGTGCCAGGAGGTGTGTGTTTGACCTTCCCTGCTGGTGTGGTGCCTGTGTCTGTTGTGGTGGGTGCATGCTGACGTCTGGGTGTACGTGGGACAGGCATGGGAGTGGGAAGTGTGGATGGGTCAGGGGTAGGGGGTTGGACGAGGCACTGCAGGAGACCCACTGCTGCAGTCAGTGTCGAGTCAATGGACCTCAGCAAGTTGCGTTGGTCAGCCTGCGATGAGAAAATGCCCTCGAAGTATGCCTCCATGTTGTTCAGCTCTTGGCTGTGGCCATGGAGGACATTAAGCATCGCAGCCTGACCAACCTGCAACTGCCGCTGGATGTTCACAGACTCGGCATTGGCGGCAGCAGTGGAGACAGGGGCAGGGGGTGCGGTGCCTGGCAGGAAGGAGACATGTGCTGACTGGGCACGCTGGGAAGGGACACGAGCAAGTGGGAGGCGGCTGATGGCAAGGGAGGGGGCGGGGAGAGATGTTGTGCCGCTGTCAGCTGCTGGTGCAGCCTCCGCCCACTCGGAGAGCTCATCCTCGGACCCGTCAGCTTCATATTCTGTGGTGGCACACTGGACAGGTCCTCGGCCTCACTCTCCTCCGCCTCAGTTCCACTCGATGTGCCAGCCAAGATGTCACCGCTGGCACTGGTGCTCGGTCCCTCCGCTCCGTCTGTGCTGATGTCTCCCTCCGTGTCCCCCGACGATGCTGTGGGCAAGGTGAAGAGACAGCAATTAATCCTACACCTGTATACATATGTCACATGGGTCCAATCTACATAGGTTACAGTGCATAGCCTGAAAAGAAAGATGAGTAACATCTACAAAACAAGGTACATATGTAGGGCATGCAACACACAGTTGGT
Organism: Triturus cristatus; assembly: GCF_964204655.1. Taxonomy (NCBI): domain Eukaryota; kingdom Metazoa; phylum Chordata; class Amphibia; order Caudata; family Salamandridae; genus Triturus; species Triturus cristatus. The sequence continues at coordinate 3,575,786 of NC_140591.1, forward strand.
TGACCCACCATGCCACTGAAAAACTATGGAGAGCATGACACAATAGCAAATGACATTAAATGGATTTTGACAGAGGAGCCAGGCTCTGGGGACAATCCAGCACTGCATCTGCACCACACAGCGTTGCCGAAAATAGGGATGAGCAGGGACCATATCCATGAACTTGAGGCACATGCTGCATAGGTAATACTGAAAACATGCCCACCATGACTGGCTCAGTGCACCTTGAGTGTATGTCCAGACAAACATCACACACTGGCCAGACCTAGCAAGGAGATATCAGGTTTTGACATGTAGGCTTTGCCCGCACCAACCACCCCCTACGTGAGACAATTTGTTGAGACACAGGAAGCACTTACATCTCTTAGTCTGGGTGAAATACACATGGGCTGGATAAATGCAAGATTGTACACAAAATACCCAAGGTGCGCCTGTCCAAATAATCATGTACAAATGGTCATCATCAGATGATTGTAACAAGACACACAGGCACTGGCCACCGTGAGTATGAACAAGGAAAATCAGGTCAGGCTGTCCAGTGGACACTTGTACTACATTTTACGTCAATATACATGGTGCCAGGGGACAATGGCACAGAGCACAACCTATGCTGTAGACACTGAGAGTGTCCACATTTTGTGATGACACACATGACACCTAGGAAAATATGCCCCAGGGGACAGTAGTGGCCACACAACTCCATGGTCCTGAATGGGAATGACTGCAACACACGCCACCATCCCTGCACCATGCGTATCGCACACTCATGCACATCATGTCACAGACCACAACATAGGACATGCGTGCTGTAAGGCATGACACTTGAGAGACTAACTCCCATGTCTGGACTCAGCATCAGTGCCAACTGACATGGAACCCACAAGTACTGAACTGGACAGGGCACAGGCAAGGTCCCAAAACCTGTTACACACCACCCCCACACATGATGCTACAGGCATTGGTCAGGTGGATAAAGTGCCAGCCTAGATAACCTTGTGAAGGAGTGACTACACACAGACCAGGGAACACATTGCAAGGAGGGGAAGGGAGGCAAGAGAGCACCGCTATACTGTGGGTAACAGGATCTGCACAGCACCTTTAAACCCTGGCAGTGTATCCATGCAACTGTGCACTTACAAATGCTGGTGACACACAACAAACACACATGTACCTACCCCCTTCCTGCTGCTGCTTCTCCTGTAAGCGCCTGTCCAAGTCTGGAAAGACCACCGCCAGCACACGCTTGTGGATGTGGGTCAGACGGCGGCGCCCGCGGTTCTTATGGGTCTCAGGTGAGTCCCCCAGCAGGACCCGTGCGATCCTCCGCGTCCAGCACCGGATATCCTGCCAGCGTTTTCTCACCTGGGCCAGTCGCCGCTTGCGACCCTCCGTCCTCCTCACGGCACTGACGGCGTTCATCCAGATCTGCTTCTTGGCAGAGGCGCCTACCTGTGAGGATGAACAAGTGACACTACATCAATACACCTGGCACATGTCACAGAGACACATATTAGAACAAATTTGCTGTTTACAACAAGGCATAGTATGCATCCAACGCATTGCACCTTTGTCATAGGGACATGATCCTCTGGGGAAGGGCAAAAGCAGTACGTGCCATTGAAAGTACACAGGTGGAATGAGGGCAACGACACAATCAATGATCCAGGCTCACACTGTGCATCACAAGCTACACCAGGATTATGTGCAGCACCTCAAAGCAGTCACATGCCACAGGCCACTGACGCTACCTCAGCAGAGTACACAGACACACACAGGCACAGGACATTCACCTGCCATTGCCAAATGCAGCGACAAACCTCACTCTGCACATGTGCCACTAGACGGGGGGGGGGGCTCACAGGTGTGGGGCTGGCTCTGCACGTCAGACACACAGCACTGCTCCCTGCTCACATCAGATGGGCAGGGTATATCCATCCCTCATGCAGCCCAGGTGCTACACTCCATATATGCACCCACCCACATGACAGGGGACTTACACACACACCGATGTCCAGGGTACGAACACATCATGTGGACACTCTCAGCACAGGTACACAGAACTAACACACATCTGTGGGTACAGTCACCTGTCACACTGGGCTGACCACATAATCACATGAGGACTGTAGAGGCTACATTCCCAGGAGGATAAGACAGGCAGAATGTGGCATGCACCATGCAGTGATTGTCACAGTAAACACAATGCAAGTGAAGACGGCAGACATGCACCACAGCATGCTCTGGCTGGGAGACATCAGGCATTCCCCCCCCTGGGACCCCCCCTACAGTACATTGCATGTGTGTCACACCTGGACACAATGCCAGAAGCCACAGTCACAAAAAAGGGACACAGTCTGTGCTAGTGGACTCTGCACTCACCTGATACCCTGGTCGCCCATACAGGGTGAAAGGCTGGGCCCTCTCCACAGACCTTGACATGGTTCCAGGGACTCAGGATCAGCAGCTGGGTCGTAGAATCCAAAGATGTGCAGGCTAGTGCTCTCTCATGGGACCTGGCTGCCTTATATCGGCCTTGCTGGCCTGTTACATGCACAGGAGTACAGAGTGATTGGTCACTCACATTTGCATCCTACGTTTCCTCCAATCCCTTCAAACCTAGCACAGTCAGTGGGTTTTTATTGTTTTTTTTCTTGAGCATGGTGTCAACTCCAGAACCACATTGCAACAAAGTAGAATAATTCAAACTGATTTTTGCTGTGCACCTGCAGAAAAAAATTCATACTTTAAACTTGGTCTCCATGACAACCAGAATGCATGTAGGCCTTTATACTTGTCCCTCATGTGTCCCCTATGTAATTTGGAGATTCACACACAGGTACGGTGCGTTCCGGGGCCCTAGGGCACCCAAAATGCATAGCAACGGCCCGTACAGGCGTGTGTACGGTCCGTATCACTATGGGTACGCATACGCGAGCACACCCATAGTGATAGTGAGCGTACGCGCGTGTGTACGGTCCAGTCCGTATCACTATGGGTGTGCTCGCGTATGCGTACCCATAGTGATAGTGAACCTACAGGCATGTGTACGGTTCGTATCACTATGGGTACGCATACGCGAGCACACCCATAGTGATACGGACCGTACACACGCCTGTACGCTCACTATCACTATGGGTGTGCTGGCGTATGCGTACCCATAGTGATACGGACCGTACACACGCCTGTACGCTTACTATCACTATGGGTACGCATACGCGAGCACACCCATAGTGATACGGACCGTACACACGCCTGTACGCTCACTATCACTATGGGTACGCATACGCAAGCACACCCATAGTGATACGGACCGTACACACGCCTGTACGCTCACTATCACTATGGGTATGCCTACGGCAGCACTCCCATAGTGATAGGGAACGTACACAGGCCCTCAGAGCGAATGTACGGTGCCTTTCACACATCACAGTGGTGACAGGCAGCACACAGGAAGGAATAGAGCTGACATACTTGTCCATGGATGGACATCAAGGCATTGTCTGGGCAGTACTACATGTGTGGGGCACAGGTGTGAAAGTCTGTGATGTGGCACATAACTCCTGAGTCGAGAAGGCAATAGATGTATGATGAGATGTGTACAGATGTTATGTGTGACGGTGCAATATGTGCCAGGCATGCCCTTAACTCCTTTGACATGTGTGCATGTCGTACTGCACACTTGGGATGAGCGTCACTGGCATGGCACAGTCAACAACACACGCAAGTGTCCCCTGATGCCCGCTACAGGGGTTACCACACCAGACATGTGACAACCCACAGTGCACGATGTGTCTATGTCATGTATGTGTGGTGTGTTCTCATTAGCTTGATGTTGGTGTTCCCTCAAAAGCATCAGCTGTTGCAGCAACCAATATGTGTCTGTGTGTAGATGGACATGGCACACTGTTACGCACACCAGGCCACATGTGGTATCGGATGTGAGGTGCGTATGTATGCATGGGACACGGAGTAGCGTAACAAGGACCTGTCTGCATCCTCTCAATGTATGTGTGGTGAGTCATTACATGTACACCTTAATGGCAAGGTGTGTGGGCTGTTCTAGTGTAATGTCATGTGACCTGTGGCTCTAGTGTTCCGCTACCTGTCTCTGCAATCGACATCCTACTTCTGCTGATGTGTTGATGTATGTCACTCCTGTGTTGCGTCTGGCTGTTCACTTACACTGGGACACAGCTAATCCCATGCCATGGCATGTGGAGGTGCACAATCTCCGTGTGTAGCTGGGTCTTGGTAGGAGTGTCACCTGGCAGCCATACGTGTCCAGGGCATGTGGCACATACCTGACTCCGTATGTAGCATATGTGTATTGACAGATTAACATGTGCTCAGTACAAATAAATTGTTGTTGTAGTGCACTCACTCTTCCTTGTCACTTCCAAATTACTGCAGAGCGCCGCCTCTTCCCCGACCAATTCCGGACTTGGCTGACATGCGGGAGAATGACTGTATACGCTGCTACCGCTTCCCCCAACCGTTGATTGAGGAGTTGGCGGCAAGGCTGGCACCACACCTGCAACCGCTGCACAGGTATCCTACGGCACTGACACCCAAGCTGAAGGTAATGGCAGCCCTACATTTTCTTGCCACGGGTACCTTTCAATATACCATAGCTCATGTTGGTGGCATGTCCCAGAGCATGTTCAGCCGTGTGCTGCATGATTTCTTAGAGGCCATGTTGCTTCACCTGGATGAGTTCATCCATTTCCCAACTCCTGAACTGTTGACTGGGGTCAAGCGTGGATTCTGTGCCCTGGGAGGGATGCCCCATGTCATTGGGTCCATAGATGGGACACATGTGGCTTTGGTACCACCACAGGCACAGGAGGTAGCGTACAGGAATCGCAAACACTACCACTCCATCAATGCCCTTGTGGTGTGTCTGTCCAACATGGTGATTTCACAGGTCTGTGCTCGTTTTCCAGGATCAGCACACGATGCCTACATCATGAGGCGTAGCAGGGTGCCTGAAATGATGACGCAGCTGCGCAACGAACGAGCATGTGTTGTTGGTGGGTACACTCTGTCTGTCCTGTATTTTGCGTAGACTTCCAGCACGACCGCTTCTCCTGTCCTACTTATGTCCATGTGGTTTCCATGTAGGGGACGCTGGCTATCCCAACATGCCATGGCTGATCACACCTCTCCGCAACCCCAGCACGCCGGCCCAGCTCCGCTACAACACCGCCCATGGCCGGACAAGGCGAGTGATAGAGAGGACATTTGGCCTCCTGAAGAGCCGATTCAGATGCCTCCACAAGACCGGCGGCGCACTCCCATATGCCCCGGCGAAGGTCTGCAAAATCTTCATGGTCTGCTGCATGCTGCACAACATGGCAGTTGAGAAAGCTGTGCCACTCATCCTGGATCAAGATGACGAGGACCATCCACCAGTGGAGGACGAAGGGCTTGGCAATGGGGCTAGTGATGTGGAGGATGTGGTTCCACAAGAGGACATTCGGAGTCGGCTCATACGCGACTTCTTTGCTTAGTGGTGAGTACCAGTGTCTGAGTGTGCACGCATTGGTCCCCGTGTGGAATGTGTTGCGATGTGTGTGTCCATCTGCATGTATGCCACGTGAGTCAGAGGTGTGTGTGGATGTGTCACTGGAGTGATGGTGCCAGTGATGAGTGTATTTCCCCAGTCATAATTGTGACCTAGCATGTTGTCATCCTTACATGTGTCGAGTACATGCACATGCAAGTGGCTGTGCTTTTTGTGGCTGACTTCTTGTGTGTCTCTCTTCCCCAGGTACCTGCACATGCCGTGGGGGTGGTGGTTGGCCCAGTTGTACCTGACGCAGGTGCTGCAGGTGGTTGGACACCAAAGGGGCCAGGTTGGTCGGGGTCGTCCACAGAGTGGTGAGAGTCGTCGCTGCTGGTGGGTCCGTCATCCCGCCGAGCCGGGTCCTGTGAGTCTTCCCCCCCAGTGTTGGGGGGTGATCCACGACGTTGACCTGTGTGTGAGAGAGACAATGTTAATTTTGTTCCATGCAACATCCATGTTTCATTCGTTTCAAAGTTGGCACATTTCCTCTGGGTATTTGGATATGTCTTGCATTCCACTCACAGTGCACTTGTGCATGGGTTTGTCCCTTGGCCACAGCTTTTGAGACTGTACCTATGTGTGGCACAGTCTTACTTGCTGCGTCAATTGTGACTGCAGTCAGCAGTGGAGTGAGCAGGTGTGGCGAGCCATGCATTGGCGCCTTCCGTGTTGCACTGTACGTGGGCACATGGAGTTGTTCCACACACTTATATAATGCAGGTAGCTGGCGTTGTGCTCGTGCACAGGTTGAGACATGGCCCATTGTTTTGCCATGGAGAAGAGGGGGGGATTCAGGCACTGGCCACCCTTGTCTACATGCACGCAGTCCACCTGCTGACGAGCAGACATTCCCACACCCCACAAGGCTGATTTGCTCTCCCTGTGTGTCCCTTTCTCGCTCCCTCTCTGTCCCCCTCTCCCTCCCTCTGTGTGTCACCCTCCTCCTTCTGTCCGTCTCCCTGTGTCTCCCTCCCTCTCTGTCCCCCTCTCCCTCCCTCTGTGTGTCAGCCTCCTCCCTCTGTCCGTCTCCCTGTGTCTCCCTCCCTCTCTGTCCCCCTCTCCCTCCCTCTGTGTGTCACCCTCTGTCACCTCAGCCCAGCTTCCTGGGCACACACTGTTAGCAGATCTTTGAATGGCCCTTGGATTGTTGATGTGAGTTTGTTTCTGATCTCCAGGCACCCATTGGGTGTAGTGTCTGTGTCTGCACTGCTGCTGTGGTGGTGTGTGCTGCCACTCTTTCACAGTGTTGGCTGTTCATTAGGTGCTGTCATGTGCAAAAACGTGCCTTCACCCCCATGTCTTAATGCAAGGAGTCCGCCATTTGCTGGCAAGTCTTTCCTGTGTGGGGACACACTGTTTGTCTGGCTGTGACCTAGGCCATATGGGCAGAGGGCATTGTTGTCTGCTTCTGAGTTGCACTATGTGATTTTTGGGGCCCACACTCCCGCCATCCGGCTTACCGTGTCTTGTGTTGGTGTTTTCTGTGGCCTGTGACTTGGCATTGTCCAGCTGGGTGCATGGGGCATGGTGGCGCTAGTGGCATGTGCGTGTTCATGGAGTGTGGTTGAGTCATGCAATAGCTTGGGGTGGTTGCGTGCCTGATTGTGAGTTTGGTTGTGGATGACGTTCCCCCCATGTGAGGTGAGTTGTTTGTGTACTCACCCGGCTCTCGGAGTCCATCTACTCCGTCCACTGACACCACCGGCAGTATGGCCATCACCCTCTCCTCCCAGGGATGGTATTGTACGCGTCTGCGGGGCGGCCCTCCTCCAGTGATTTTGGCCTGGTTGTGGTCGTCGGTCATTTTGGCTCGGACCCTCCTCCGCAGATCGTACCACCTGGCTTGGCATTCATGCCTGGTCCTTCTGGTGGACGCAACAGCATTCACAGCATCGACAATCCTCTGCCACATGGCTGTTTTTTCGGAAATGCTGGTCTGTCTGACCAATGTTCCAAAGAGGTGTGGCTCGACTCTGAGGATTTCGTCGACAAGGACCCCCAACTCTTGGCTAGTGAACTTTGGATTCTTGTTAGTGGGCATGGTGAGGGGTGTGGGTGTGGATGGTTGTGGGGGGTGTGGGTGTGGATGGTTGTGGGTGTGTGGGTGTGGTTGTGCAGGTGTGTGTGTGAATGTGATGAGGGGGTGTTTGTGAAGGTGGGTGTGTGAAGGTGTGCAAGTGTAAGGTGTAGTAAAGGTTCAAGTATGGTGCTGTAGGTTGTCTGTGGGGTCTGGCAGCAGTGAGTCTGTTGCAAAGGCTCATGGTTTGTGTCTGTGGGCCCTTTTTATTGGTCCATTGGTGGGTGTGGCTGTGTTTGAACTTTGGGTGGGTGTGTTATAAGGAGTGGTTGTGTTTTGGGCCTCTGTTTGGGATTTTGGCAGTTGCAGGTCAGTGAATGTGTTGTATTTGTGCTTGTTGGACATGTTTTGTGGCTTTGTGCCATTCGAATAGTGTATTCTTGTGTTGTTTTGCTTTGTCCTGGTTGTGTACGTGTGTTTTTAGCGTCTGTACGGTGTGTACATCGGCAATTTTGTTGTACAGTGCTGTCCTTGTGTCTGGCTTGGTACGACTCGTACATGCGCGATGTTGGGTGAAGGTGCTGGTGTTGGGGCCTGGGGTGCGCTCCGTACTTAGAATGTTGGGGTCGGGGTTCGCTCCATACATACGCGGGTGTGGGTACGGGCCGTACATACATGGTTGGGGTGGGGGTACGGTCCGTACATACACGGTTGGGGTGGGGGTACACTCCATACGTACGCGGGTGAGGGTACGGGTCGTACATACACGGTTGGGGTGGGGGTACGCTTCATACGTACGCGGGTGAGGGTACGGGTCGTACATACACGGTTGGGGTGGGGGTACGCTCCATACGTACGTGGGTGAGGGTACGGGTCGTACATACACGGTTGGGGTGGGGGTATGCTCCATACATACGCGGGTGTGGGTACGGGTCGTACATACACTGTTGGGGTGGGGGTATGCTCCATACGTACGCGGGTGAGGGTACGGGTCGTACATACACGGTTGGGGTGGGGGTACGGTCCGTACATACACGGTTGGGGTGGGGGTACGCTCCATACGTATGCGGGTGAGGGTACGGGTCGTACATACAGGGTTGGGGTGGGGGTACGCTCCATACATACGCGGGTGAGGGTACGGGTCGTACATACACGGTTGGGGTGGGGGTACGCTCCATACATACGCGGGTGAGGGTACGGGCCGTACATACACGGTTGGGGTGGGGGTACGCTCCATACATACGCGGGTGAGGGTACGGGTCGTACATACACGGTTGGGGTGGGGGTATGCTCCATACGTACGCGGGTGAGGGTACGGGTCATACATACACAGGTGTACATACACGGGTGTACATACACGGGTGTACATTCACGGGTGGGGGTACGTCCCGTACATACACGGGTGTACATACACGGGTGGGGATTTGACTCGTACATAGGAGGGCTGGGGGGAGTGTTGGGCGCGTATGCGGGCACATGTCTCCATGGTTGCTATGGGAGTTCGGTGCAGACGGTGTTTTTTCCATCCGGTTGTAACATCGGACGCACGGGATGGATCGTACTAGCGCGGTCGGACTTCACTTTTCACATTTGTACGGTAAATCGTCCGAGGATGTGTCGGACACATTTTCCGACCCGAGGACGTGTGGGGAATTATTCCCAATGCGATTCGTATGGACTTTTTCCCATGCGAATCGTACTTGGCAGTTTGTACGGCACTTGTACGATTCGTACGGTAAAAAGACCGGATACGAGTCGTACGGGGAATTTTTTTACAGGATCGTAATCGGCACCTAAATAGGGTGAAGAAATAGTAGGAAAAAATCTAAGTGGCGTTCAAAGAATCATTTTACAAGAATTAATGAAAATACGATCTTATTTATGCGCCCTAGATGTACGGAAATCTGACACTAAGACTTCACGTTATAATTTGGTCTACCTGCAGTGTAGAAAAGTTCAATACTGTAACGGTGGCGGTTTTTCAAAACATAACAATATGTAGAAATCGGATTGATCACAATAAGATACGATGCCAGATAAGCAAAAAGAACAGGGGATACAAGATTAAATAAAAAGGACAAATATTGTATGCGATCTTTATTACACCGAAGTATTGAAAAAAACTCTTGCACTTCGGAATACTGCACTTCCCAAGCGTCTTTACGCACAGGAAGCACCGGAAATGGACATGTGACGTAAGGGGACGGAAAGTAAGCTCTGAATGACGCCCTCTGTAACGTACGAGCATATAGAAACACAAGAAAATATTTAAAATGCCGCAACGCCATTATAGATCCTCGACGGCGGGCGGTGTGTAAAACTAGGTACTGATACAGTGGTCGATCTTTGACAAAGTAAGTAAGACATGGGTGAAAGATGAAACGAGTTTGATATTGATACGTTTAGACTATGTTAATAACTCCATTTTTTGACTCCGTGACATAAGAGTGGGGCAGTAACAAGTATATGAATATAATATCGATATAGTAAGATACGCGCTGTATTAACATTTTCAGAGTGACATTGTGCGGTATGAAAAAAAGTAGTAATAGGAAACACGCAATACTAGCTTGACACAATTATCAGCTTGCATTTTCTATACCATGTAACTGCAGGAAATTGCAGGGGCTTTAAAGTCGGGATCCCCGTAATAGAATATGAACGGAGTTTTGTAAACTACGCATACAGCGATATACATCATATCGCATTACCTAAAAAATAACTAAGATGTTATACACCCTAAATTACAAAAGAGAGAAAGGTCTCCCACTGAAAGAAACGGAGTTAGAGAGGAGTCAGTCCTTTGCGAGGAATGCTACAGGGGCAATAACCCGTAATATAATATGATGGTATAGAAGACATACTCGGCTACCGAGACGTACAAAAATTGTAACAGCCAGTATAAAAACTCTCAAAATCATATCCTGAGTACAGAATGGAATGGATGTCACGGAACGAGATGTGCGAAGATAGGTCTTTTTGCAAAACTTTCCATATGCAGAAAAACCGGCACAAACGATGTACATTACAATAGAAAAAACGATGCATTCAATTGATTTAGATGGGTGAGTGTTCCAATTGGGGACACATAGTGAGAACCTGGAGTATAATAATACTAAAACAGAACCATAATGTGTTTTTCGGAATATGAGAATAAGTAGCATGTATTAATATATAAAAAAAACAATAAATCAAAATAAGATAATTACACCAAGCTTCCAAACTAAGAAGTACCCACTTCTTACTCCTTGATTCCCCCCTTTTTTCCAGTGTGTGACTACAAGACGACACCGTGACACACAAGATCCGCATGGTGCCCAATAGCACCATACAGTAGGTGAGAGCAGAAATAAAAAGAAAAAATGAAAGTACCATCTCCGCCTGCATGACACAAGAGCGACACCATTAGTATGGGAGTGGGATATATCCAGACCACGAATGTGTGTACCACTAAGCATGCTCGAGATAAGATAAATATACACGCGTGCGAGTTCAGCAGGTTTCACACAGTTCTGTTGGTAATGTGAAAGATCACTATGACCCACACTGTTTGGTTTTTATTCACATACAGCGTATTGACGGAAATCACAGAGGAATAGATAAACAGTGAGTTAGTAGCACGGGTAAAAATCACTTAGCCTGGGTGGATGTATATATTTTGGAAATGTGAATGACAAAGGGAATATCACAGTGACATTACAGTATCAATAACCACTGGCTAAATTGTCTGTATATGTCTTGTAGAAAATCTACTGGATATTGTTTCAGAAATTTAGGTGAGTGCAAAAGGCCTCATTAATGTTGTGCGTGGAATATTTGCCTAACACAAGGCAGGGAGTTTATAAAGAGTAGATACCACAGCTCTGACAAAGGCCCCAGACCCGGTAGGGCTAGTACCGAGGGCCGAAACATGTTGGCATTATAGAGAGGGTATATTTGAAAAAATTGTATTTAAAAGAACCCCACTTCACGATTTTAAATATACCACGGGTACCCTAAAGAATAAAGTATTACATTTGGGTATACCTGTAGGTATTTTTAATTTATCACCTACCTGGTTCCCTGCTTAACCAATTGTTATTTTATATAAGAACTCCCAGAACATCTTTGGTTGAGTCCGCCTAGGTAGTACCATCTTACCTGGGTGTGGAAAGACGCCTATGATGAAGCATGTCAATATTAGTGAGTGAGGCGTCTTCTCCAATATCTTTGGATATTCCACCTTAGTAAGTGGTTATAGGACATACGAATTGTCCAAGGATTACTTGATATGATATCTGTTTTTAAAAAAAAACTGTATACCCACAAGGGATAACAGTAAACAGCAGTTGCCTTTAGTGACAATATAGTATTTGGGAGATTGCAACTGTGCTGCTCTTCTCTCACTCTCTTTTGTGAAAAAAAGGTGGTCACACCTCCCTGTGACAGGAAACCTATTGTCCAGGCCTCCCCTTCCAGAGTTTTGGTCAGCAGCAGGAGGCCAGACTTGTGTCTGTAGCTGGCAGCATCCATTTTGTGATGCCAGGGCTCTCTTAGCTGGTACCGGCAATACCTGTGCTGTCATGTCACTCCCTCTAGAAGGGTGGGATCATACTCCCACACCAGTTACTTGTGTGGGGGTATGATTCCAAGTTGTTTGACACCAAACACGACATGTTTCCGTGCAGCCATCCGAAAGTTAGTATTTACCGCGAGGTTATAATGCACTTAAGAGTATATGGTCAGGCTGCATCACAGACAACCCCGGAGAAGAGATTCCAAAGGCTGCAGAGGGGCTCTGCTCAGGCATGGGCACCCTATCACATAAAACCAAGCACCCTGCCTTCAGGATTAGTAAGGCCTGCCATAGGGGAGACTGTTTATATGTGCAGTGATATGGAGAGATATAGTGAACCTACATCTCAGTAAGGGGTGCATGCACCACCTCACTCAGGCTGCAGTAGCATTCCTGTGGTGTCATTTTGGAAGGCTTCCCAGGGGTGGCATAATACATGCTGCAGCCCCTGGTAGGCCTCTGGGGTACCTATGCCCTGGGTACATAGTATCCCATATACTAGGGACTTATAAGGGTACCCCAGAATCCAATCTACGGTACATGGATCAATTTAAGGGAGAAAGCAGATAGGCTGGGGTCCTGATTATCAGGATCCCAGCCAGACTAAGTCGAAAACCAGCAAAACACCAGGAAAAAAGTGGAGGCAACCATGCAGTCAGATTCCACCTTACTACAACCGCTGCCATTCTCTCACAATGGCTCATGCCCAGCTTGGTTCAAACTTCTATATGCCTCTAATGAACAAAGTCTGTTACCCCGATGAGGAATGTGACCCACAAGCCAAAGGAACTGTATGGGAAATGGAGGAGTATCACAGAGAAATTCCTCCACTCGTTATGTTTTCCACAACACTCGAACGGGCAAGCGTAACGGGCCTCCTGTCATCGCTGTTACTAGAGCCCGAGCAAATCTTTGTGTGAGCAGTTTTGGTAGTAACCCAGAGGGAAAAAGTGACTGCACCACAGTATTGAACATTACTGGAATGAACAATAGCAGTTTTCTATCCTCGCACAACACTTATTTCATTTGTGGGAGTAAAGGCTACTATCAACTACCAATTGGTTGGTCTGGAACATGCTACGTGTCCTTCTTGCTTCTTCCTGTGTTCCTAGCGCCTTTATCTTATCATAAAGATCAAAAACTGTTTAATAATATTTCCTTGAACCGCTTCAAAAGAACTATAAATAAGGACGGAGTGGATCAAACTGACACTGCATTACAGCAATATGTTGACTTTAATTTGGGACTCTTTTTCTTTGTGGGTGCAGCTTTGAATAACCGGGAAATCAGGCGCTTACAAATGTTCAAAATGTAAATACTCGTTTAGCAATAGACCGAGACGTCAGCTTTATGATGCTGATCGATATACATGATATTTATCGTACCCCTTATAAAGCATAAGAAAATGTCTTAGCTTATGCCAAAAGGGCCATCTGTGGAAAACATGTAATATTTTACTTGGCATAAGCTACGGCCATTTTGGCTGTGGTGTCCATTTCCTTTCCTAAAAGTAATGTACGTGCTGAGAGTTTGTAGCTGCCAGTACACCTGTTAACTGTCAATCATGTATTGCTGCCATAAGCACTCCTGCTCCCCCTCCCACTTTGCTGTTCAAGTGGTTATTCATCTGCCCTTGTTTGCTGAAAACTATTTCAAAAACTTGTCCTTCCTATTTCTGTTCACATGCTTACACTGTAAAAAAAACCTGTATAAAAGCCCTGTGTTCTGTGACTTTAGTGTACTACCTCCTCCAGCATTTGAGAGTGCTGTGTGAACGTGGTCCCACTCATGAGTGATTAATAAACTTGTTATTTATTCCTACTCCAGTGCTGATCTCTACTTTGTTGGTTTTTGAACCCGTGGACAAAAGGGTGACCCTGCACCAGTGTACCCCTAAAAAGGTATATTTCCACAAAGCGGGCGTTAGTTATGTTCGCAAGTTTGGTTTTGTATTGCACTCTTCTGCCCTCTCACCACCCAAGTAGGCCACACTGCTCTTAGCTACCAGTGCTATACATCTGTCGCATAAGAATCTCAGCGCTTCACCTCTCAGTCAACTGTTGAAAGATGTGCTTCCAAGCACTTTAAAGTTCTTGAAGAGAAATACCCGTCTGTTTGCTCCACTCTGTCGGGGGCTCTAGTAGGTTATGGTATACTGGGCCATCATGTTGGCCTTCGTAACATTGTCCATTTGCCGCCTGTGACAGAACATTAAGTCATAAAGTGGGCGGCGCGAGGGGGTGGAAGTTTTGTTTGAGCACATGCCAGAGCAGCCGGGGCGCCATGCCCAGAGCAGAGAGGATGGGGGTTCCGGAGGGGTTGGCTAATCGTTAACACTTGCTTCCCCACAATTCTGTTTCAATTCTAAGTGCTCTGCAAATTGTTGCCATTATAATCGTCATGCTCTGTTTGAAACTAATAATGAAAAGATTGTAAAACTCCTTTTCCGATCAGTGCCTTTCAGCTAAGAAATGCTTTAAACAGTGTAACACAACTTCTGCCAAAGTTTCCAATAAGTTATTCCTCGTTCACTTTCTACCATCGCAGTCCATTGTCTCAATAAAATTACCATCAGGACGTCATGGTATTATATTACTTTGTTTTATTAATTATGGCATCTTCAGAGTTTTCATGTGACCTAAATAAGTAATTTGTTGTAATGGTCATGATCAGTAACACATTTGATGGATTCTTGAGGCACTCCCTTTTGCGTGTTTTTTCGGGTTTTACATATTTTTGGTTTTGGGATAGTATGACCATTATAGGGTGAGTGCAGACCATTATTACCTTGTGGAACTAGCAGCTGTGCAGCTGTCTTTAGCCAGATCTACTCTTGCTTTGGGATTATTTTTACCCAAAATTACGTTATTTTGGCAGGATCCCGACTGAACTGCATCCCATTCAACAGAAATACATTCTCCCTATTATAATTTTTAGGTCGAGCATTCGAGACCTCTTCTATATACTTTAGTATATACTTCTATGTGAATGTACTTTGTGGGCTCTGCAGGTCAGCCCATGGACGTGTCTGCTTCTGCTTAGGGACTTTTTTCTTTTCAACTGCCTCTAATTAACTGTCTTGATAGAAAACGACCAATAGAGGTCAGTAAAATACCAGAATTGCTTTCTGCTGAGGGACTTTCTTTTTTTTAAGTTTAAAATATTTTATTAAACTTATATGGATAGACAAATATAAAGTAAACACAATATTCAAAACGGTACCATTCAAATACAGTGAATAAAATAAATATATGCAAGATTAACAGTACAATATACTTGAGCTCGAATTGAAAAATATAAACTATTTACAAAACAATATGCATTTTCAGGAGAGAGAAGAGGGAGAAGGAAATAAAAAGAGAAAAGGAGAAGAGAGGAAAAGGTAATGATAAGCAATATCAGCATTGCAATAATAACCATGTTAACTTAATGAAGATTTACCAACATTTTTGGAGGTTTATAACTAGTGACCGCTTGCCTGGATAGGAATGTTGTGAGTGGCAACAATAATAAATCTTTTTTAATCAGTAAAGGGGTGGAAGTGGCATATGCACGATTGATTCTGTGCTGATGACATACAAGATTCCACCAGGTAATAGAAGTCATTTTAGTGGTATCTTTACAATTCGTAGTGATAGCCTGCATGGCAATAGCTATAGCCAAATCAATAAACTTTCCTATATTCCCTTGAGAACGCCACAGGGAGGAAGAGCTGCCTAAAAAATATGTGAAATATCAAAAGAGAACGACGTGGACAGAATTTCATTAAGTTTCTTCCAAATGAGCCGCCAGAGCCTATCAACCAAAGGACAATGAAAAAACATGTGTAGAAAATCACTATTGTTGTGAGAACAAGACCAGCAATCTGCACTGATAGTGAGTTGGAACTTATGGAGGTCCTCAGGGGTCAAGAAGAGCCTGTTATAAAAATAATACAGCATTTGTGTTGTGCTTGCGGAAGGAGAGGACGTGTGGATCTCAGCCCATGTGGAGCTCCAGGTCTGGGAGGGAAACTCCTGGTGAAGGTTCCTTTCCCACAAGAGTTCCACCTGGGATTTTGATCTCAATTCTGAAGGATGGGACAAAATTTTATAGATGCCAGATGCCTTTATTTGAGAGAAGAGATCTAAATTGTGAGAGGGGGGGCTGATTTTGTGGCCCCGCAGAAGAGTCCTGAGTGAGGAGGAGGAGAAGGGACGTTTTAAGGTGCAGAAATTGTGTGGCGTGTTGAGAGGAAATATGATATTTTCTTTGAATCTCTGAAAAATCTAATAGCGAGCCGTCTGTCAGTATATGGCCGATGGGTATAATACGTTTGTCGATCCTTTCTTTCCAAAAAAGAGCTCTATTGTTTAGCTTTAAGTGTTTATTGTACCAGATAGGTGATTGTGAAATAATATCTATATTTGAATTAGAAGACGCAATTAAAGGTTTCGCAACTGCCACAGAATGGGCAGGTATAAGAGAGAAAAAGGTCCTGGGGAGGTTGACAAATATGAACGGCCTCTTTCAAAGAAAAAGGAGTACGTTGAGCCTGTTCCAAATGACCCCAGGTGGTTAGCGTTGTGTCAGGGTTGGTCAAAAGAGACGTCCAGATCTGTTTCAGAGTAAAAGCATCGAAGGTTAGGAAAATTTACCCCACCCGAATCCGTGGATTGCTGGAGACGATATAGCTAAATTCTAGGCTTGCGTTTATTACACAGGAAGTTGATTAAGGAACGGTTAATGATTTTAAAGAAAGATAGTGGGAGGGTAACCGAGAGCATGGATAAGTAGAAATTGATAATTGGTAGCAGCATAATTTTAATCGTTGCTGATCTAACCCACCAGGACAGAACTAATGGAGACCAGCCTGCCGTTAACAAGGTGATTTTCGTGATGATCTCATTGAGGTTCAATCAAATGGTTTCTTTAATGTTATTAGTATATAAGACACCTAACCACTTAATATATTTTGAGTTCCATGTAAATCCCGTGTCTTTAAACATATCTGGGAGGCAATATTTATTTAGGGACAGGACGTCTGATTTATTTCTATTTAGTTTATATCCGGAAACTGTAGAGTATTAGTTTAAAGAGAGAAACGCCGGTACAGGCATGTTTGGATTAGAGATATATAATAGAATGTCATCCGCATATGCTGTAAATCTGATGTCAATATTTTTAAATTGAAAACCGGTAAACAGTGGAGAACGACAATTTTTTTCCAAGAAGGGTTCTAAAATTTTAATAAATAGAAGTGAAGACAAAGGGCAACCTTGTCTAGTACCTCTTTGGAGGGAAAAATAGTTAGATTGATGACCATTAACCCAAATAGAAGTGGAGGGGGCAGAATGTAATGGCTGGATATAATAAATAATGAGGGGGCTGAAGCAGTGCCATTTCAGTGCTCCGAAGATGAACCCCCAATAAACTCTATTGAATGCTTTCACTGCATCCAGAGTTATGGCAGCAACTGGTGAGTTCAACCTGGAAGCCAGATGAATTGTGTCAAGAAAAGTTCTAGAGTTGTCCGCAATGGAACGACCCTTTACAAACCATGACTGATGTTTTTCAACCAATTCGGGGATGGACTGATTGATGCTAAGAGCCAGTAATTTAACAAAGATCTTACAATACGTCTTAATAAGTGAGATAGGTCTGTAATTACCACATTGAGAGAGCTCCTTATCCGTCTTATTGATGAGACAAAGCATGGCCTGAGTAAACGAGCCTTGAGTCTTTCCCAGATTAGAAAATTGGTTGATAAGAAGCAATAACTTAGGAACTAACAGATGTTTGAAGTGAAGAAAAAAAGTACAGAAAAACCATCAGGCCCAGGAGGTTTTGTCTTTTGGAAGGTGTAGAATGGCATTAGACATTTCTTGCTCCGTAATTTGACAATCGAGAGAAGACAAGTCAACCAACTTCTCTGGGGGTTTGGGAATGGATTGGAAATAGGCATCAATTCGATCACTTGAAGGTGAGAATTCAGGAGTATACTGCTTAGTATAGTATTCTGCGAAGCATTCTAGTATCCTAGAGTCATTAACATGCATGACCCCATAGCAGTCCATTTTAGCCACAATCTTGGATTTTTGTATTTTAATTTTAAGGTAGTTGGCCAAAGATTTACCAGCCTTATTACGACCGCCATACAATTTCGCATTAAACTTAAGCAAACTGCTGCAAGCACTATCCCAGGACTGTGTATTATATTGCAATTTATCTTTAATGAGATTAGACAGGGTATCTGAGTGATTTGAGGAAAAATAATCATGTTCTAGGGACTTTATTTGTTTTAAGAGTAGCGTTGAATCTCTAAGTGCCTTCCTCTTTTTATTTGCAACAAAGTTTATTATAAACCCCCTAGCCATGGCCTTAAATGCATTCCAAATAAAATTCATCTGTGAGTCCGAGGTAAGATTTTTCTTGAAAACTTCCTGTACAAACAATGCACACTGCTCAGTAAATTGGTTGTCAAGTAGAAGAGCATTATTAAATCTCCATCTGCTTGAAGTGGATATAGGAGTGAGATAGTCCAAATCTATTATTATAGGGGCGTGGTAAGAAATAAGTATTAAATCTATATCAGCATGTGTCAAGAATTGAAGAATGGGTTGTGTGAGAAATATGTAATCTAATCTAGAGTGGGAATTAAGCACTGGGGAGAAAAAGGAGAACTCTAAAACATCTGGGTGTGAAATTCTCCAAACGTCCACCAGCCCTCTAGAAGATATAGCTTTATGAAATGTCCTGTGCATTTTATTTGGAACAAACCTAGTTTGAGATTTACGATCGAGAAAAGGGTCCATCAGTTGATTACAGTCACCACCCACTATAAGATTTTCTGTTGCATGGGAAGAAAGGAGAATAGAAAATACATTCCAACACTTTTAATCTATACCATTAGGACCATAAACATTGCAGATCGAGAATTGGGTTTCATGGATCTTATGGTTTAACATGAGCCATCTCCTGTTATCATCCTTAACTTCAGTTAACAATTGTGTACTTAACGATTTATGAAATAATATTATAACACCATTCTTATTATTCATGGCTGGAGAGGCAAAAACACTCCCATCCCAATGTCTGCGTAAAGAGGATATATCTCGCTCTCTAAGGTGTGTCTCTTGTAATAAGGCCACATGACATTTTAACTTTGATAAATGTGACAACACTCTTTGCTTCTTGACTGGGTTACGAAGACCCTTAACATTCCAAGAGACAATACGCAAACCATTCATCGAAGCAGTATATAATAATCTAATACGAAGTTCATTGTGAAACTGTAAAAGGTAGGTATCACAACTCACCATAACAAATATGAAAAAAGCAGTAGATGTTTGAGTATGCATGACTACCAATATACAACAGAATATAACAAAAAGACAAAGAAGAAGAAAAATGCCAGAGAAAAAATGGAAAGAAGTGGAAAGGGTAAACATAATCATCCACGTCACTTAAGACTGAGTGGAAAAAAGGAATAACTTTTGTGAAAATAAAAAGGTTTGCTGAATAGTAATAAAATATAGAATAGAAAAAAGTGGAAAAGAAAGATAAGAAAAAGATTAATGAAAGGACAAGTAGAGCAAGGAGAAAACACAGCCTCCACTGGTGTTATACCGAGTAGAGGGATGACAAAAAGCCAAAGGGCTTTAGCCATGACAAACAAAAAAGACAATAATAATGAGAAGGGGGGAACGAGAGGAGTAGACAGCGCTCTGGAAGAAACACCGAGAAATAATACATTTGGTAACAACAAACATAGGAAGAACAATATGAGAATGAAGAAAACGTAACCAACATGGCATACATTAAGATGACTGCGCAGCCGAACAAAACGTGGACATTTGGATAAATAAACAATGTTGAACAGAGACAATTCCATCAGAACAACGGGAGGGAAGGGACCTGCATGAGAAAAGGAGAAAAACACATGTTTAATGAGAGATATGAGAAGGGGGGAACAAGTGGAATAGGCAGAGCTCTGGAAGGAACGGCGTGAAAAAGTACATTTGGTAACAACAAACATTGGAAGAACAATATGAGAGTGAAGAAAACGTAACCAATACGGCACCACCAAGACTTATCATACATTAAGACGACACAGCAGCTGAATAAAACGTGGACATTTGAATAAATTAATAATGTTGAACAGAAACAATTCTAACAGAACAAGAGGAGGGTAGGGACGTGCATGAGAAAAGGCGAATAACACATGTTAAATGAGAGATATGTAACAACTAAGATTTAGAAAAAGTTCCATGTCTTATCCTTTGTGCATGTGAATAAATGTCTTGAGCTCCGCAGGATCCTCAAAAGTAATTGTCCTGTCTTTATATGTCACTTTGAAGAAGTAGGGATGTATAAGACCATAACGAGCGTTCATGGATCGAAGCGTAGGTCTGAGATCCAGAAATTATTTTCAATGATTTGCGGTAGGTCTTGAGACATCTTGACTGAAAAATATCTTCTGACCTGACCACAGTATTCGTTTTCGTTGTTCAGCTACAGTAAGAATCATCATTAGACCTGAGTATTAAAGAAAGTAGGCAATAATTCCTCATGGTCTGTTCGAGTTTGAGGCATTGAGGGGACCAATCCTGTGTGCCCTTTGGATGTTGAGGACTGTAGATTTCGGTAAGCCTGCTATTTAACTTCAAAAAATTGATTATATCAGGACCTTCCGAAGACTCCGGTATACCATCCATTCTTAAGTTATTGCGTCTATTACGGTTCTCCAAATCTTCTGATAACTTTTTTAGTTGAAGAACCTACTTAGACAGAGTCTCCACCTTAGCAGCAACATCCTGAGCGTCACTGATTCTTTGTTCAACCTCAGTAAGTCTTGAATCCAATCCCGACTATTTATCTTCAATTCTTTGAAGCGTTGCAGCAGTATCTGCCATAAAAAGTTGTATATTTCGCAATTCGTCCATAATATCCATCTAGTGTCAGAGGCAGAGGTGATTTATTGGCATTGGTACCAGACTCCTTGCGTCCGTCGGCATGAGAAGTAGTAGAAGCCTGAACTTTACTTGAATACGTATGCTCCATAACGGGAAACGCCAGAGCAACAGCTTTTCTCCTAGTCACTAAGTAGCCACCAAGGCTCAATTGGAACTAAATGCACAGCAGATGACTCAATGATCCATTGGAATTAGTCTTATTATGTAGATACTAATAAAGAAAAAGTCATCATGTGTGTGTGTGAAATCAGTAGGAATCAATATGAGGCTGAACACTGTTGTGGTGTTTCCTTAAATATTGTCAAGAACCATTCTGTGAGAAGTTGGCCTGGTATATGCTGTCCACTAGTGATTGTGAGCACCTTGCAACAGTCCAAATGACCCTCATTGATGATTAGGTTAAAGACAACCTTTATTGAAAGCGATCCTAGTGGTAGCTATGGAGACCAGCCTTCAGGCTAAGTCTTGAAGGAGTGTAAAGCAGCTTGTTTTACCAGGTTATAACCTCCTGAATGACCAAATGAAAGGAGAACCACACAACGTATATGTAAAATATATGTATTTATTACTAAACACTCTCTACTAACCTCTTTATGAGATTAGAGAGCAAGGCACACAATATTACAGCCCTAAAACGACAGTAAATAGCACAATATACAATGGGCCCCAGGGGGAGACCAAACCATATACTAAGAAAGTGGTATAACAACCACGACTTGACTAGACACAGTGCCTAGAGCACGTAGAATCGATGTAACCCCAGGGAACCACCCAGGATAATGACACAGGGGACCCACGGGGGACGCGTGCAGTGTGAGAACACAGCTGCAAGCTCCATACAATCCTATGGGAAAGTCTTGGTTGGTATTTTAAAGATTAAGGACACTTAGGAGTGGACTTCAAACAAACCCTTTGGAACTTACAAGGTTCTAAGGCCAGTACCCTTGAGAGTACCGAGGTATCCGTGTTACCTATCCCAGGAGAGCCGGGTGCATAGGGGTCAATTGGTGTCGGAAACGCTTGTTAATTTCAATGGCATGATGCGAAGAAGTGCTGCTGCCGGGAAGATGAGAAGTGTCGGGTGTGATCCAAGCCTGGATGAGAGCTGAGAAGAACCTGAAAGCAGAGGGGACAGAGTCTGGGTCACTTCACAGTGACCAGGGGCACGATAGACGAATTACTGTTTTTCCAGGAAGGGTCGATAATACGTAAAAACTTGAAAAGAACAGGGGCACATGAAAGCCCAAGTGCTGCTGTCAGAATTTCTTAATTTTTAACGCCTATTTGTGATTATGGGGAATTACTCTTAATATGGAGATACTAATCCTCTTTGAAAGAGAGTACACACTGTTGCCAGAAGACTGAAATTGTAGAAAGAACAATAAATCTTAAGAGCTCGCAGAGTACTTTGCTAAGCCTTGAAAAAGTTTCATTGGAAACGAAACACGTGTTGGCTGCCGGTCCATCGCTGAAGTGAAAAAATCATTATACCAAGCTTACCAACTTTGAAACATATATTGTTTGTTTTCAAATATAGCATCTCAATGTATTTGAATGATACGTTTAGTACATTGAACGAAACGTAATGTGTGATGTATACTTGTTGAACATAATAAAAAAACTTGTTTTGCACAACTTAAAATTGAACAAAATTGAGTGCCGAGGTTTATCTTTAGTTTCTGACATTTTCACTTGGTTTTCAACCACAGTGAACTACACCTTGGGTAGTAGGGTGTAATCTTTAACCTTGAGGGGTACCAATACTATATATTGACATTTAATGCACATATGGAGTAATGTGCTCCCAATCGGACCACTGCTACCTTTTGTAAGCACGATAGACGAATGCCCACCAATGTCGGGTGTTTCAGGTGAGATGAGATGAAGCTTGACTCTGCAGCCACGGGGACCAGGAGACGTCAACAATGACCAAAGTCCACAGGCGAAATGTCCCACAAAGGATGTTGAGTGCTGGGGGGGTCAGTGTCCAGATTGGAAACCAACAAGCCTTGGTAACTGCAACCCACGCAGTCAGAGAAAAGATGCTTTGGTGTGGACCAGCAAGGTCCTGGGGATTCCTCAAGCGATGGAGAGTCAGGGCACGTCTAAGGCAACCGGGAAAGCCCTCTGAAAGTTAAAGTTCCCTTCTCAGGGACCTACAGGTCGACAGACCAGGGATCGCAAAGGGACCTCGAGAGGAATCACAAAATAGCAGTCCATGGAAAACTCGTGGAGTGTAGGCCGGTAATCTTCAGTGGAATCACTGCTTTGGGTCTGGACTACAAGTAGCCCAAAGCACAGCCTCAGGGATCGCCAAAAAGCACAGGGGTTCGGGTTGCACGGTCCCCACGAGGGATGTGGATCTCAGAATTGCTGAGAGCACGGATCAACCTCAGAGACCACGGGAACACACCTTCTGTGTTGCAAAAATCTTCAGAGCCCTTCAGGAGCTGCTTAGATGCAAACCGGTCAGATGCATTTCAGGTGCCTACATTGCAGAGGAGTAACTCCTTTACTCCAAGGGAGATTCTTCGGTCATACAACGTAGTGTAGATAGTTGAAGTACTTGGTTTCTGTAGCAGAGCTTTGTCCAGGTAAATCTAAAGTCCTGTAGCCAGGGGTTCCTACTTTATACCCAAAGAAGGGGTGGGACAAACTCTGGGGACCCACCTCTGGGAGGGTCAAGACAGAGGGGTGGCTACACCCATGCCCTTTGTCCAGTTACACGCCAGAGCAGGGGCTGATAGCCCCTGTAACCGGTTTGAGCTGGACTATGCACAGGGACACTAAATGTGCCCCCAAAGCAGACATCAAAGCACTCTCAGAGTGCACCCACCCAGCCCCAATACACTAAAGCCTGTCTGGGAGGTGGTCACACCTCCCTGTGACAGGAAACCTATTGTCCAGCCTCCCCTGCAGGAGTTTCGTCCAGCAACAGGAGGGCAGACTCGTGTCTGTGAAGTTGGTACCGGGTGTACCGGTGCTCTCATATTTCTCCCTCTAGTAGGGTGGAAGCATACCTCCCACACCAGTTACTGGTGTGGAGGTATGATTCCAAGATGTTTGACACCAAACACGACATGTTTCCATGCAGCCGTTTTAAAGTTAGCATTTACCGTGTGGTTAAAATGCACTTAAGAGTATATGGTTGGCTGCATCACAAACAACCCCAGAATAGAGGTTCCGAAGGCTGCAGAGGGGCTCTGCTCATGCATGGGCACCCTCTCACATAAAACCGAGCACCCTGCCTTCAGGATTGATAAGGTCTGCCATAGGGGTGACTGATAGGTTTCTATGTGCAGTGATAGGTGAGATATAGTGAACCTATATCTCCGTGAGGGGTGCATGCACCACCTTACCCAGGCTGCAGTAGCAGACCTGCGGTGTCATTTTGGAGGGCTTCCCAGGGGTGGCATAATACATGCTTCAGCCCCTGGTAAGCCTCTGGGGTACCTATGCCCTGGGTACATAGTATACCATATACTAGGGACTTATAAGGGCACCCCAGAATCCAATATGTGGTGTACCTAAGGTATTAGGAATCAATTTAGAGAGGAAGCAGCTAAGCTGGGGTCCTGAATAGCAGGGCCCTAGCCAGACTAAAGTTGAAAAAGAGTGTTACAGCAGAAAAAAGTGGGGGTAACCATATGAGGCAGATCCTACTCTCCTACACCCCCCGCCCCCCAAAAGGTTAAGGACATTAAACTAACCTTGACCAGTTGAGTCTTCATGTTCTAAGTGGAAATATCTGGAGAGTCCATCTGCATTTGCATGGTTACTCCCAGGACTATGTTCCACTTTATATATGTGCAGTGATAAGGATAGATGAACCTATATCTAAGTAAGGGGTGCACGCACCACCTTACACAGGCTGCTGTAGCAGACCTGTGGTGTCATTTTGAATGGTCTCCCAGGGTTGGATTAATATAACATACTGCAGCCCCTGGGAGGCCTCTGGGGTACATATGCCCTGGGTACATAGTATACCATATACTGGGGACTGATAAGGGTACCTCAGAATCCAATCTGGAGTGTACCTACAGTACATGCAATCAATTTAGGGAGAAAGCAGATAGACTGGGGTCTTGATTAGCAGGATCCCAGTCAAACTAAGTCGAAAACCAGCAAAACACCAGGAAAAAAGTGGGGGTAACAATGCAGTCAGATTCCACCTTCCTACACATTCAAATCCTTGAGGAGAACAAGAGAGTGAGCAATATATGCTTATAAATTCATGTGCTCTTATTTTTGCCTGTTAATCAATGTCTCTGATGCAGGAAGGAAAGGAGGAATCTCAGGTGCCCCGGCTCCTGAGGAGACTCAGAATCACGAGCCCTCAAAATGCCAACCAGGAGCGGCAAGGCAATGGGGAAAAATGTATCAGTTAGACCAAATTAAGGTCTAATAACCTACCTCGCCGCTCCCAGGAGCCTCCCACATTGAGTCCCATGCTGTGCGGCCGCGTAGTGACAAAACAATGTCCCCTGACGAACAAAGGTTTCTTGGGACTTCAGCGAGCGGCCAGCTTGTCTTGCTGCCGCCCGGAACTCCTGCTGAGGGACTTTCTTTTTTTATTTTTCTGGCAACTGCCTCTATTGACTTTCTTGATAGAAAATGACCAGCAGAGGTCAGTAAAATACCAGAATCACTTTAGCATTCTCTAGATTCCAGTCCATAGAAATTGTCTTCCACGAGCACCCGTAGACAATAACATTTTTTCCAAATCTTGTATTTTCAGTGATATGACCACTGAAGACCCTGAATTTATATTAAAAACAGAACTTTGGACTATACCATTTCCCGCTGAAAGCAAAGCTGCCAAGGTTTCAGATTGCTTATGTGTGACATTTTCATAATTTAAGTCTAATTATGAGTAACATTTAATGACTCTGAGTGACAATTTTTCACGAGAAAAATCAAGCAATGAAGACAAACGGAACATATAACTATCAGAAAATACACCCATTTGAGCAATGAGAAACTGTAAGAATTGCCAAATGTACGACACTTAGAGTGACGCTTTCTCACAAGGAAGACCAAGCAATGAAGTGCTTTGAAAAGAGCTAAATAGCAGAAATTACAAACTTTTGAGCAATAGGAAGCTCTAAAATCTCCTGAAACTAAAGCAATACCCCTGTAATGGAAGGTCACTGACCTACAATCTCTTTCTAAGATGTCTCTACTGCAGAAAACATTTACAGCACCATTATTCATCCGAATTTAGGCACATCATGAGGAAGTTCGCAGAGGGCCGATGCTTAGCCTGACAAAACATCTATTGTGAATCTATACAGTGTTAAAGTTACTGAGTGAATTTTAAAAACCAGCACACCTGAAAATATAATGAAATTTGAAAGAACATAACTCTGGTTGTCAGTATACTATAACTAAAATTGGTAGGGCAGCCCAAAAAATCACCCCACACACCTTTTGAGAGACTGCATCACTTGGACCGAGGAGCAACTAACATTTGTGGACCTAAGTGACATCCTAGTAGAAGGGGGGGCCAAATCCAAACACAACTGAGCACGAATTATACTAAGAAGTGAGAAAGACGTGCTAGCAACAGAGACCTGGGGCAGAACCAAGGCAGCACCGGGCTACACCTCACATGATCATACCAAGGCTTTAACATGTCGGCTCCAGTGTGACTCTTTCTGCTGTGCCCCCTCTGATGCATAACCATTGTCAATACAATTTACATTTAAAACATGACATTTTAGGGTTCCTTACGAGCCTTAGGAGACCAAGAACAGCGAGGTATACAGGATCAGTCTCAGACAGAGCCGGCTTTAGTACTGGTGGCGTCCTGTGCGACAATGTTTGTTAGCGCCCCTCCCCCCACATGACCACCTTGCCACGGATTCCCTCACTACCACCATTTGAGAATGCCTCCCAAGTCTCCATAACCACTGTCTCTTAATTAATTTAGTTTTATAGCGCCACTCATACCAGTGCAATGTGTCAGAACACTTTACATCACACATACTTTGCACGGAGACAATCATACGTGTGTAAATCAGTGTATAGGAACTGTTACATAAGACAGAGGCCTACTAGGTGTAGGAGTCACATGTCATCCAAACTGGTAGGTGGTATAGTTTAAGAGTCCTTGGTCTGGAAAAGCACAAATTCAGGATTTAAAACGTAACACCATTGTTAGGGGTTTTCTTTAATAATAAGAATTGATTTCTACCCAAATGAACCCTTTTCGCAATAATAGGCTAAGGAAAGACTGGGCAAAAAAAACATGTAGCTGTAATATATTCCTTGCAGTGTGCATGCAGCTCTTTAACACAATTAACAGCTCACTCTATATTAGGATTTTAACTTTTAAACTGCAGGTAACAAAAGGATCTCTCTGATAAAGCGATAACCCATTGACCTATTATAGTGTATGTAGTTTGTGATCTAAATGGGACACGTTCTTTAACGCAGGCATATTAACCCTCTGCGCTATGATGAGTCAAAACGTTCTCTACCAGACAGAGTTCCGGCCTGTCTACAGGAAAAACATTAATCACCGCAGTTATTGTGGCATTTTTATTGATGCTTAAAAATTGCTGGGGCAAGGAACGTGGCATCTGGTGCTTCTTAAACAATAAACATGGCATCCCCGCCCCATGTCAGCGCCCGGTGCGGTGACACCGATCGCACCGCCCAGAGCCGGCCCTGGTCTCAGGGCTGTAAAATAAATTATATTTTCAAGCCCAGTGCTATTTAAATGGCATAGCTCGGCCCGCCGCGGCACAGCCTGACGTGAGCAGCCAGTAAGCAGAGCTTCTACAGGCTCAGTCAGGCTGTACATTTAAATGATATTTTCAAAAAGTAATACAGACCTGAGTGAGCCACGGCCATGACGAGTCTCCGGCAGTCTCTTTGTCCAGTCGCTGCAGCATGATGAGGCACCAATTAACGGGCGGCACAGGCAGCAATGTGAGCAGTGCACGCACGCAAACGAAAGAAGCATAACTGCCGTTCTTATGCGCCGTGGCCCGCCTCACAAGTGACTACTTCCTGTCTCCACTATCGATACATTTATTGACACAATGTATATTGTTGCAGTCACATGACACCATCTCAGGTGAATGCAGCAGCCGATGTAAATGCTGCAACTAGTGAACGCAGCTGAGCCACCGGGCGGCCTGGCCGGTACGACCAAATCCACACTGATGGCACCGCCCGGGCCGGCAAGTCTGCGGGGAGCAGCAGCGCCGGCGTCACGCAGGTGTCATAGGCGCTGGCGCGCGGTAACAGCCTGGCTAGCCAGTTACTTCAGCCCTGGTACAGCAGAGAGACAGTGGCATTAACATGCGTGACAATGCATTTCAGTGCGGTAATGAGGAACACCACACTGAAATGCATTAGAGTCACGCCTGATGCGTGATACTTGGCAGGCCTGTGAAAGGCAATATTTCTCTTCATGTGTTACCATACCTGGCATGTCACGCAGTTTGGTGCTTACTTTCCCTCCATGTTAAAGAACAGTAGATGTTTCAGCACCCAGGCTAATGTGCTGCACAGATAAATACATATAAGGTCCCTAAGGCGAGAACGATTGCTTTGCAAATGCTTGTTTTTTTTTTTATTTCCCACTTTCTTCTTCTAAATTGTTGGCACATACGTGTTACATGTATATTTATTTTCTATCCGTTGCGGAGACGTTCTGCTTTATTGTAAAGCGTCCTGATGTCCACATGCCATGCTGGCGCTATATCAAATCACAATCAAATAAATGAGGCCGCGTGCTCTGGTTCGAGGCGCAGGGCGCATGGTGACGTCACACAGTCCTTTCTCGATGTCAATGCCACGCAGAGTGCCCCCCCCCCCCCAGTCGGATCTGTAGAGGAGCGTCGGCGAGGGCCAAAGAGCGGAAGGTGACGTCAGAAGGCGGGGCCTCTGCCAGCCGGCTGGACATTGATTGCTTACAGCGCTCTGATTGGCGCGGGGGCGCGATAACTTACTTTCAGTTGTTAAAGACGCCAGTGCGTGCGTCACAGACGTCGGATGACTTGAGTTTATAAATATTGCCATCCGACAGCTGTCAGTGAAACGTTGATATCATATCCTTATTTGACGAGACCCGAATATGAGTGCTACGTGTAGTGTGCTTATGTTTGTTCTCTCTTATTGTTGAGTTAAGGATGCTGGGTGTGTGCCAATTCATGTGGGGTGAAAATGTCCTGGCACGTGGCCATCATAGTGTCAGGCGTGGCGTCATTACGAGACAGCTCCTATCGCAGGAAGGCGTGTCCAGGCTTGGCCACGCCCAAGCTCCTGTACATGCCTCTGTGAGGCCCTTGCGGTTGCCTGGCTGTACGATGGCGTCCGCCATGACGTGGCTCCGCCCATGCGCAGTCGGGTGTGCGCAGTGGCAGTGCCAGCTGCTTTCTTGGGGAGCCGTAGTATCGGGTCCGGCGGCTCCTGGTGACTCTGCACCCAAATCGGACCCGGCTCAGGGGGGCGGTGACGGACAGCCCGCAGCACCAGTGCCCACCTCCAGCCCCTGCAGCGCTGCCAGGGGACACCCTCTGGCGAGGGCAGCCTGTAGCAGAGAGGGGCGCTGCTTGGCATCGTCATCCCCAGCATCACCTGCTCCAGCCTGGGCATCGGTGCCATAGGAGTCCATTCTTGGCACCCCCTGACGAGGGCCACCAGAGCTCTGCATTTACTGCTCTGGAGCATCGGTACCAACCCCCTGCATCCAGTGCACAGAAGCATCGCCTGGAGCATCGGCACCGCCTGGCACACGAGCACCGACCCCCTGCATCCAGTGCACAGGAGCATCGGCACCGACTCCCTGCATCAAGTGCACAGGAGCATCGGCACCGACACCCTGCATCCATTGCACAGAAGCATCGCCTGGAGCATCGGCACAGACCCCCTGCATCCATTGCACAGGAGCATCGCCTGGAGCATCGGCACAGACCCCCTGCATCCATTGCACAGGAGCATCGCCTGGAGCATCGGCACAGACCCCCTGCATCCATTGCACAGGAGCATCGCCTGGAGCATCGGCACAGACCCCCTGCATCCATTGCACAGGAGCATCGCCTGGAGCATCGGCACAGACCCCCTGCATCCATTGCACAGGAGCATTGGTACCGACTCCCTGCATCCATTTCCCAGAAGCATCACCAGGCCAACGGAAGAGCACAGGGATACCCACAGCATTCCCCGGCACGTGGGCCTTTCATCCACTACCAGGGAGCATCCTTTCCTTCATCTGGAAGAAGGCCACCTCCTTCCCGGCTCAAAAGCATCCTTGTGCACCTCCTGCTCAGGAGCATTCTTCCGCACATCCTTCATCCCTTGCCCAGGTGTATTCCTGCAGCATAACCGGAACATCAAGCCCTTCTGCTCTTGCTGCTCAGGAGCAGGCCTGCGCTCCCCCCGCCAGGAGCATCCCTACACCGCCTGGCACAGGAGCCCCCTTCGTCACCCCTTGCTCATCATCACTGGGAACATCAGCACCTTCTGCAAAAGCTGCTCCACAGCATCCTTCTCCAATCCCTGGCACAGCAGCAGCCCCAGTGCAGTGCTCCTCAGCATCCTTCTCCAATCCCTGGCACGGCAGCCGCCCCAGTGCAGTGCTCCTCAGCATCCTTCTCCAGTCCCTGGCACGACAGGTGCCCCAGTGCAGTGCTCCTCAGCATCCTTCTCCAGTCTCTGGCACGGCAGGTGCCCCAGTGCAGTGCTCCTCAGCATCCTTCTCCAGTCCCTGGCACGACAGGTGCCCCAGTGCAGTGCTCCTCAGCATCTTTCTCCAATCCCTGGCACAGCAGCCCCACAGTGTGCTCCTCAGCATCCTTCTCCAGTCCCTGGCACAGCAGCCGCCCCAGTGTGCTCCTCAGCATCCTTCTCCAATCCCTGGCACAGCAGCCCCACAGTGTGCTCCTCAGCATCCTTCTCCAATCCCTGGCACAGCAGCCCCACAGTGTGCTCCTCAGCATCCTTCTCCAGTCCCTGGCACAGCAGCCGCCCCAGTGTGCTGCTCAGCATCCTTCTCCAGTCCCTGGCACGGCAGGTGCCCCAGTGCAGTGCTCCTCAGCATCCTTCTCCAGTCCCTGGCACGGCAGGTGCCCCAGTGTGCTGCTCAGCATCCTTCTCCAGTCCCTGGCACGGCAGGTGCCCCAGTGTGCTCCTCAGCATCCTTCTGCTGTCCCTGGCACGGCAGGTGCCCCAGTGTGCTCCTCAGCATCTTTCTCCAATCCCTGGCACAGCAGCCCCACAGTGTGCTCCTCAGCATCCTTCTCCAGTCCCTGGCACGGCAGTTGCCCCAGTGTGCTCCTCAGCATCCTTCTGCTGTCCCTGGCACGGCAGGTGCCCCAGTGTGCTCCTCAGCATCCTTCTCCAGTCCCTGGCACAGCAGCCGCCCCAGTGGTAACTGACTGCCAGCATCAGCACCACTGAACCAGCTGGAGCATCGTCTGTAGACCTCAGTCCTCATCCGTAACTGACTGCCAGCACCACTCAGCCAAGTTCAGTGTCAGAAGCGGGCCTCGAGTTTCACTACCGGGCAGCACCACCTCACTCCAGCTTGAGAGTTGGCCTCCCGGCCTCGGGATCTACTATCAGAAGCAACAGATCACCAAGGGATCCGCTCCAGCTGTCCTTCCTTACCCCAGGACCCTCCCCACGCCACTACGAGGCCCGCAAGAGAAACCCAAAATGAGAAGGCCGCTCCCTGGAGGCAGACGGTAGAGCTCACACTCCTGGGTGTAAGGAGGCGCTGGCATCGGGTGCCAGCTGCGTGCCTGGGTGAAGCGTTCAGGGGCAGGCGCCTGGGCCCCCCTGTGCCACAGAAGCACTCCTGGGGTGTAAGGAGGCGTTGGCATCGGGTGCCAGCTGAGTGCCTGGGTGAAGGGTTCAGGGGCGGGTGCCTGGACCCCCCTGTGCCACAGAAGCACTCCTGGGGTGTAAGGAGGCGCAGCTTCGGGTGCCAGCTCTTGCCTGGGTGAAGGGTAATCAGGGGCGGCGCCTGTGCCCCCCTGTGCCACAGAAGGCACTCCTGGGGTGTAAGGAGGCGCAGCTTCGGGTGCCAGCTCTTTCCTGGGTGAAGGGTTCAGGGACAGGCGCCTGGGCCCCTCTGCCTCTCCCTGGGGGGGACATGTGCCCGGACCCATCGTGGTTCCAGCTCCTGTGCGGGCCCCTCTGCTGGGACAGGCCGCATGGGACCAGGTCTGGGTCCTGGAGCCATCTGTAGGGTCGTGGAGTCCGCTCCTTGGCGCAGAGACAGGGACAGCCCGACCTTTACCGGAAGGAGTCGTGGGCCGCATTCATCTACCTGCGGATCTGGGATCGAGTTTCTCTCCGCACTGTAATCTGCACGGATTAGACCGGCCGCCGGAGCTTCTTACATGTCCTTCTTGTGACCAGGAAGGGGTTCCAAAGCCAGCAGTGTTCTCATCACAAAGGACCCGTAGGAAGAAGGCTTTTGAAGTGAGCCGTGGGCACTCCTCCTCCCTGGGTTTACAAACTCTCTCTGCCTTCCCTGGGGACGGGGACACGCTCTGCTCATCACGTGGAGTGAGGATGCCCCGTCCGTAGGTGGCCTCTCAGCTCCTGCTGGCCCTGCGCGGCTTCTACTGCTGGAGCAGCTCAGATTGAATCGCTTTTGAAGATGTTGCACCATTTCTTGCTCTTAGAGACCATTTTTACAATTTTATTAATCTTGGCACAGCAGGTTTCCATCTGCAGGGGTGCCCTCTCATCGATTTAACTCTGTTTTTTAATCAATCAATGGTGTTGGTGGAGCCCACTGACACTTGCCACGTCTCCAGGCTCCGCTGCAAGGGGCATGGCCACCCCCGCCTTGTTGCCCCTGTCTGGGCGCAGAATTCCCACCTTGAGCCTCGGGGCCGCCTCCTTCCCGCACCACAGGGCCACCCTGCGGCTCTCGGAGAAGTTCATCCTCCTGCTCATCCTCAGTGCCTTCATCACCCTCTGCTTCGGGGCCTTCTTCTTTCTGCCCGACTCCTCCAAACACAAACGCTTCGACCTGGGGCTGGAGGACGTGTTAATCCCACACATCGATGCCAACAAGGGGGACAAGAGCTCTGGCGGGTTCCTGATCCATGGGCAAGGCCACGATGAGCACCGGCACAGGTACGTGTCAGTAGCGCCACGCGTGTGCCACAGGTACAGGACAGAGCCAGTTTCACAAGTGTATGATCCATCTGTGTCAGCTGGTAACACACGTGTACACTGTCTGTTTCACGAGTGTATGATCCATCTGTGTCAGCTGGTGCCACGCATGTGCCAAAGGTACAGGGCAGAGCCTGTTTCACAAGTGTATGATCCGTCTGTGTCAGCTGGTGCCACACGTGTGCCACAGGTACAGGGCAGAGCATGTTTCACAAGTGTATGATCCATCTGTGTCAGCTGGTAACACACGTGTGCCACAGGTACAGGGCAGAGCATGTTTCACAAGTGCATGATCCGTCTGTGTCAGCTGGTGCCACGCATGTGCCACAGGTACAGGGCAGAGCCAGTTTCACTAGTGCATGATCCGTCTGTGTCAGCTGGTAACACACGTGTGGTACAGGGCAGAGCCAGTTTCACTTGCGTACGATCCATCTGTGTCAGCTGGTGCCACGCGTGTGGTACAGGGCAGAGCCTGTTTCACAAGTGTATGATCCGTCTGTGTCAGCTGGTAAACACACGTGTGCACAGTCTGTTTCACGAGTGTATGATCTATCTGTGTCAGCTGATGCCACGCGTGTGCCAAAGGTACAGTGCAGAGCCTGTTTCAGGAGTGTATGATCCATCTGTGTCAGCAGCGCTGGCTGTGTGCCACAGGTACAGGGCAGAGCCTGTTTCACTTGTGCATAATCTATCTGTGACAGCTTGCACCACGCGTGTGTTTTCCCCAGGTACAGGACAGAGCTTGTTTCACTTGTGTATGATCCATCTGTGTCAGCTGGTGCCAGGCGTGTGCCACGGGTACGGGGCAGAGTCTCTTTCATTTGTGTACGATCCATCTGTGTCAGCTAGTGCCACACGTGTGCCACAGGTACAGGGCAGAGCCTGTTTCACAAGTGTATGATCCATCTGTGTCAGCTGGTAACACACGTGTGCACAGTCTGTTTCACGAGTGTATGATCCATCTGTGTCAGCTGGTAACACACGTGCACAGTCTGTTTCACGAGTGTATGATCCATCTGTGTCAGCTGGTAACACACGTGTGCACAGTCTGTTTCACGAGTGTATGATCCATCTGTGTCAGCTGGTAACACACGTGTGCACAGTCTGTTTCACGAGTGTATGATCCATCTGTGTCAGCATGTGCCACAGGTACAGGAAACAGCCTGTTTCACTTGTGTATGTTCCGTCTGTGTCAGCTGGTAACACGCGTGTGCCACAGGAACGGGGCAGAGCCTGTTTCACGAGTGTATGATCCATCTGTGTCAGCAGTGCTGGGTGTGTGCCACATGTACAGGGCAGAGCCTGTTTCACTAGTGCATAATCCATCGCATAATCCATCTGTGTCAGCTGGCACCACGCGTGTGCCACAGGTACAGGACAGAGCCTGTTTCACTTGTGTATGATCCATCTGTGTCAGCTGGTGCCAGGCGTGTGCCACAGGTACGGGGCAGAGTCTGTTTCACTTGTGTACGATCCATCTGTGTCAGCTGGTGCCACGAGTGTGTGACAGGTACAGGGCAGAGCCTGTTTCACTTGTGTATGATCCATCTGTGTCAGCTGGTAACACGTGTGCACAGTCTGGTAAGACATGTGTACCACAGATACGGGGCAGAGCCTGTTTCACTTGTGCATAATCCATCTGTGTCAGCAGCACCAGGTGTGTGCCCCAGGTACAGGGCAGAGCCTGTTTCACTTGTGCATAATCCATCTGTGTCAGCTTGCGTCATGCGTGTGCCGCAGGTACAGGGCAGAGCCTGTTTCACTAGTGCATAATCCAGCTGTGTCAGCTGGTTCCAGGCGTGTGCCACAGGTACGGGGCAGAGTCTGTTTCACGAGTGTATGATCCATCTGTGTCAGCTGGTAACACTCGTGTGCCACAGGTACGGGGCAGAGCCTGTTTCACAAGTGTATGATCCATATGTGTCAGCAGTGCCATGTGTGTGCCACAGGTACAGGGCAGAACCTGTTTCACTTGTGAATGATCCATCTGTGTCAGCTGGTGCCACGTGTGTGTCACAGGTATAGGGCAGAGCCTGTTTCACAATTGTCTGCTCCATCTGTGTCAGCTGGTGCACCATGTGTGCCACAGGTACAGGGCAGAGCCTGTTTCACAGGTGTCTGATCCATATGTGTCAGTCGGCGCCACACGTGTGCCACAGGTACAGGGCAGAGCCTTTTTCACTTCTGTATGATCCATCTGTGTCAGCTGGTGCCACACGTGTGTGACAGGTACAGGGCAGAGCCTGTTTCACTTGTGTATGATCCATCTGTGTCAGCTGGTAACACACGTGTGCACAGTCTGGTAAGACATGTGTACCACAGATACGGGGCAGAGCCTGTTTCACTTGTGCATAATCCATCTGTGTCAGCAGCACCAGGTGTGTGCCCCAGGTACAGGGCAGAGCCTGTTTCACTTGTGCATAATCCATCTGTGTCAGCTTGCGTCATGCGTGTGCCGCAGGTACAGGGCAGAGCCTGTTTCACTAGTGCATAATCCAGCTGTGTCAGCTGGTTCCAGGCGTGTGCCACAGGTACGGGGCAGAGTCTGTTTCACGAGTGTATGATCCATCTGTGTCAGCTGGTAACACTCGTGTGCCACAGGTACGGGGCAGAGCCTGTTTCACAAGTGTATGATCCATATGTGTCAGCAGTGCCATGTGTGTGCCACAGGTACAGGGCAGAACCTGTTTCACTTGTGAATGATCCATCTGTGTCAGCTGGTGCCACGTGTGTGTCACAGGTATAGGGCAGAGCCTGTTTCACAATTGTCTGCTCCATCTGTGTCAGCTGGTGCACCATGTGTGCCACAGGTACAGGGCAGAGCCTGTTTCACAGGTGTCTGATCCATATGTGTCAGCCGGCGCCACACGTGTGCCACAGGTACAGGGCAGAGCCTTTTTCACTTCTGTATGATCCATCTGTGTCAGCTGGTGCTACGCGTGTGCCACAGGCACAGGGCAGAGCCTGTTTCTCTTGTGTATGATCCATCTGTGTCAGCTGGTGCCACGTGTGTGCCACAGGTACAGGGAATAGCCAGTTTAACTTCTGTATGATCTATCTGTGTCAGCTGGTGCAATGTGTGTGCCACAGGTACAGGGCAGAGCCTCTTTCACTTGTGTATGATCCATCTGTGTCAGCTTCTGCCACGCATGTGCCACAGGTACAGGGCAGAGCCTGTTTTACGATTGTCTGCTCCATCTTTGTCAGCTGACGCCACAGGTACAGGGCAGAGCCTGTTTCACTTGTGTATGATCCATCTGTGTCAGATGGTGTAACGCATGTGCCACAGGCACAGGGCAGAGCCTGTTTCACTTGTGTATGATCCATCTGTGTCAGCCGGCACCACACTTGTGCCACAGGTACAGGGCAGAGCCTGTTTCAGGATTGTATGAGTGCATCTGTGTCAGCTAGCACCATACGTTTGCCACTGGTATGGGACAGAGCCTGTTTCACGTGTGTATGAACCATCTGTGTCAACCTGTATCACACTTGTGCCAAAGATGCTGAGCAGAGCCTATTTCATGACTATGAATGCATGTGTGTCAGCTGGCACCATGTGTGTGCCACGGGGAAGAGCCTGTTTCACTTCTATATGATCCATCTGTGCCACGCGTGTCGTACAAGACAGAGCTTGTTTCACTTGTGTATGATCCATCTGTGTCAGCTGGTGACACGCGTGTGCCACAGGTACAGGGCAGAGCCGGTTTCACTTGTGTATGATCCATCTGTGTCAGCTGGTAACACACGTGTGCACAGTCTGTTTCACAAGTGTATGATCCATCTGTGTCAGCTGGTAACACACGTGTGCACAGTCTGTTTCACGAGTGTATGATCCATCTGTGTCAACATGTGCCACAGGTACAGGAAACAGCCTGTTTCACTTTTGTATGTTCCGTCTGTGTCAGCCGGTAACACGTGTGTGCCACAGGAACGGGGCAGCGCCTGTTTCACGAGTGTATTATCTATCTGTGTCAGCAGTGCTGGGTGTGTGCCACAGGTACAGGGCAGAGCCTGTTTCACTAGTGCATAA
This sequence comes from Triturus cristatus, assembly GCF_964204655.1. NCBI lineage: Eukaryota > Metazoa > Chordata > Amphibia > Caudata > Salamandridae > Triturus > Triturus cristatus. Next base: position 3,613,055 of record NC_140591.1, read on the forward strand.
TCCATCGCATAATCCATCTGTGTCAGCTGGCACCATGCGTGTGCCACAGGTACAGGACAGAGCCTGTTTCACTTGTGTACGATCCATCTGTGTCAGCTGGTGCCACACGTGTGCGACAGGTATAGGGCAGAGCCTGTTTCACTTGTGTATGATCCATCTGTGTCAGCTGGGAACACACGTGTGCACAGTCTGTTTCACGAGTGTATGATCCATCTGTGTCAGCATGTGCCACAGGTACAGTAAATAGCCTGTTTCACTTGTGTATGTTCCGTCTGTGTCAGCTGGTAAGACGTGTGTACCACAGATACGGGGCAGAGCCTGTTTCACGAGTGTATGATCCATCTGTGTCAGCAGCACCAGGTGTGTGCCACAGGTACAGGGCAGAGCCTGTTTCACTTGTGCATAATCCATCTGTGTCAGCTTGCGCCATGCGTGTGCCACAGGTACAGGACAGAGTCTGTTTCACTTGTGTATGATCCAGCTGTGTCAGCTGGTTCCAGGCGTGTGCCACAGGTACGGGGCAGAGTCTGTTTCACGAGTGTATGATCCATCTGTGTCAGCTGGTAGCACTCGTGTGCCACAGGTACAGGGCAGAACCTGTTTCACTTGTGAATGATCCATCTGTGTCAGCTGGTGCCACGTGTGTGTCACAGGTATAGGGCAGAGCCTGTTTCACAATTGTCTGCTCCATCTGTGTCAGCTGGTGCACCATGTGTGCCACAGGTACAGGGCAGAGCCTGTTTCACAGGTGTCTGATCCATATGTGTCAGCCGGCGCCACACGTGTGCCACGTGTGTGCCACAGGTACAGGGCAGAACCTTTTTCACTTCTGTATGATCAATCTGTGTCAGCTGGTGCTACGCGTGTGCCACAGGGCAGAGCCTGTTTCTCTTGTGTATGATCCATCTGTGTCAGCTGGTGCCAGGTGTGTGCCACAGGTACGGGGCAGAGTCTGTTTCACAAGTGTATGATCCATCTGTGTCAGCTGGTGCCACAGGTACAGTAAACAGCCTGTTTCACTTGTGTATGATTATTATTATTATTAAACATTTTTATAGAGCGCGTAGTCACCCTGAGGTATCCCAGCGCTAAGGATCCCTACACCTGTGGGGTCGGGAGTGAGAGAAAAAAGGGGGGGGGGGGGGACAGCAATTTTAAACAGAATTTTGAGGGAACAAGTGTGTTTTGAGTCGTTTCCTAAATCGCAGGTAGTTCAGTTCTTTCCTCAGGTCTCGGGGAGAGCATTCCATAGGCGAGCTGTGTGGATCGAGAAGCGTCTTCCACCCGTGCGGGCTTTCTTGAATCTCGGCAAGATGATGAGGGACTCCTTGTCCGATCGGAGGGATCTAGGGGCTTTATACGGTTGTATAAATTTCCTCAGAATGGGGGGGCCCTGATTCTGCAGTAGTCTATGGGCCAGGCTTAAGGCTTTGAATATTACTCGTTCCCTCACTGGAAGCCAGTGAAGGAGCTTCAGAGCAGGTTTGGCTGAAGCTCTGGCAGGGGTGTGCGTGAGGATCCGGGCGGCAGCATTCTGAATTTTCTGTAATTTGTTTAGGGTTGCTTCGGGTGCGCCCAGGTATATCGCATTGCTATAGTCAAGCCTGGACAGTATGAGGCCTTGGATGAGAAGTCTTTGCGATATGGGTGGAAGAAGGGGCAGGATCTTTCTCATCGATTTGAGTAGCCCGAAGCAGGTGCCTGCTACTTTTTTGGCCTGCGTGGAGAATGAAAGGTCTGATTCAATCCATACTCCCAGGCTTTTTACTTCCTGTTTGGGGGCAGGGGGGGGTCCCAAACAGGGTGGCCAGATGTTCAAAGGGAGGGTGAGTCCTTTCTGACCCAGAAGGAGGATGTCAGTTTTAGAACCATTCAGCTTTAAGGCTGAGTTATTCATCCATCCTTGGATCTGCGTCAAGCAGTTAAAAAGGTCCGCAGGCTGTTGACTAGGGTGGGAAAGGGAGACAACTAGTTGTGTGTCATCCGCATAACTGACAATGCTCACTCCGAAAGGGGTGACAACCTCCTCCAATGGGGACATATAGATGTTAAACAATGTGGGGCTCAGGGAGGAGCCCTGAGGCACGCCACATTGGAGGGGTGTGTCGGAGGAGCAGGTGTTATTCTCCCAAATCTGGAAGGAACGTTGGGCCAGAAAGGAGGAAAGCCAGGATAGAGCGGTGCCTTCTACTCCTACCTTCTTGAGCCGTTTGACCAGGAGTCGGTGGTTGACGGTGTCGAAGGCCGCGCTCAGGTCGAGGAGGATCACTGCCACTGATCCTCCCTCGTCCAAGAGTGCTCTGGCCTCCTCCACTGCTGTCAGGAGGGCGATGTCGGTGCCCTGTCCTGGGCGGAAGCCTGTCTGCGAATTTTTTAGTAGATTATTGGTTTCAAGAAACTGGGAGAGTTTCTTATTCACCAGTTTCTCGGCGACTTTGCTGGTCCCGGGGAGGAGGGATATTGGTCGATAGTTGGCCAGTTCAGCTGGGTCCAGGGAGGGTTTTTTTAGCAGCGCCCTAACGACTGCCGCTTTCCAACTAGGGGGGACGACTCCCTGTTGAAAAGAAGCGTTAATCAGATGGGTGAGGGGGGGGATGATGATGGGAGCGACTTCTTTGAGGGTTCGTAGCGGTGCGGGGTCCCTAGGGGATCCGCTTTTGATGGCTTTGAGCGTGTTCTCTACTTCTCCGTTGGTTATTTGTCCCCATGTGGTTAGGCGGGGGCCGATCGCAGTGTCGGGGGGATCGTCAGTGTCGTTCGAATTAGTCGAAGGAATGGAGTCAAGAATTTTTCGGATTTTTTCTTGAAAGAAGCTGGCTAGCTGATGACATTTTTCCTGGTCTGCCTTTGGATCTGGGGGATTTCTAGGTGCGGGGTCGGGGACCTTAAGAAGTTCTTTTAGGATGGTATAGGATTCTTTGCTTGAACACGCTGCTTTTTCGATTCGTTCCTGAAAGAATCGACTCTTTGTCTTGTCGATCAACGATTTGTAGGCTGATAAGGAGGTGGAGTAGGCGTCCTTATTAGCGTTGGATTTTTCCTTCCTCCATGATCGCTCAGCTCTTTTGCAGTCCTGCCGTAGCGACTTGAGCTCTGGAGTATACCATGGGGCTGAGGGTATGCGTTTGTTGTGTCTGAGGGTGGCGGCTTTGGGGATAAGGGTGTCCAGAGAGGAAGTGATCCAGGAGCGAAACTGTTCATCGGCCTTTATGGCGTCGGAGGAAAGCACCGGAGTAGTGTTGGAGAGGATGTCCGACCATTCTGATGGTATGAGTTTATGCCATCGTCTGTCAAAGACCTTGATTTTCGTAGGCTGGGTGGTGACCGTAGGGGCCTCCCATAAGATAGGGACTAAAAGGTGATCCGTCCATGGCAGTGGCACAGGTCGACTGGTGGTGATATTGCCATTGGTGAGGACGGGATATAGCAGGTGTCCTTTATCGTGGGTGGGCTCGTTATTGACCAGCCTAATATTGAGTGACAAAAGGTCCGCTAGCAGGTCAGATGCAGACCGGTCAGTGGGATCTGTAAAGTGGAGGTTCAGGTCGCCAATGATGAGAAAGTTAGAAACGGAGGCGGCTAGTTGAGAAGCTGTTTCGGTGACTGCATTGAGAAATTTCCCAAGAGTACCTGGGGGCCGGTAGATTAGGAGACCCGAAAGGGAGTGCGTTGGGGAGGATTGAAGGGAAAATTGACAGCTTTCGGAGTCATCAATTTGGGCGTCACTAGTTCTGCAGGTGAAATGTTCCCGGTAGATTATGGCCAACCCGCCTCCTCTTCCTCTTGGTCTATGGAGGGTTTGGATGAGGCAGCCTGGGGGGAGGGCGGAGACAGCATCCACGTCGGTGCTGTCCGAAAGCCAGGTTTCTGTTAGAAATAATGCATCCAGGCCTTGGTCTTGGATCATCTCATTAATTTCAAGAGCATGCTTGGGGAGAGAACGGCAGTTGAGGAGACCAAGCTGTAGTCTGGGGTTGGCTGTGGTCTGAGTGGATGGGTAACAACGCGTGCAGCTTGTAAAAGGTTTACCTGCATCGTGAATGTATCGACAGCCGAGGTTTTTTCCGGGTCGGAGCTTCAGTAGCGTGTCTGCTAGGTACTTCAGACGACTGGAGGGTGGATCTGGCAGAGACCCTGATCCTGGGTCCGTCCGGGCCCGGACGGGCCCAGACGGGCTTGCCTTTGGCGCACCTTCGGCGCGCTGACGGCGCGCCCGCTGCGCCCGTCCGCTGCGCGTACGTGAGCTGCACATGTTTAAGTAGGCAAAGAGGGCGTGGCCTCGAGCGAGTGGGCGTGGCCACAAGACCGGCTCACTGGCTGTTGCCGGTGGATCTGGGCGTTCCCGCCGCAGCGATTAGCTCTGTTGCTTGGGGCAATGAGAGGCGATCAGCCCAGCAAAGGCACGATCAGGTGAAGGAAGGGGAGGGGCAGTGACACAGTATACACCACACAAGTTTTTAAAATCAACGAGTTACAAGTGTCTAAAAAAGCGCTCCCGGCTGTGCCTCAGGAGTAGTGATCTGACCAGAGCTCGTATTCAGCTCTGTATAAGTAGGCAAAGGGGGCGTGGCCTCGAGCGAGTGGGCGTGGCCACAAGACCGGCTCACTGGCTGTTGCCGGTGGATCTGGGCGTTCCCGCCGCAGCGATTAGCTCTGTTGCTTGGGGCAATGAGAGGCGATCAGCCCAGCAAAGGCACGATCAGGTGAAGGAAGGGGAGGGGCAGTGACACAGTATACACCACACAAGTTTTTAAAATCAACGAGTTACAAGTGTCTAAAAAAGCGCTCCCGGCTGTGCCTCAGGAGTAGTGATCTGACCAGAGCTCGTATTCAGCTCTGTATAAGTAGGCAAAGGGGGCGTGGCCTCGAGCGAGTGGGCGTGGCCACAAGACCGGCTCACTGGCTGTTGCCGGTGGATCTGGGCGTTCCCGCCGCAGCGATTAGCTCTGTTGCTTGGGGCAATGAGAGGCGATCAGCCCAGCAAAGGCACGATCAGGTGAAGGAAGGGGAGGGGCAGTGACACAGTATACACCACACAAGTTTTTAAAATCAACGAGTTACAAGTGTCTAAAAAAGCGCTCCCGGCTGTGCCTCAGGAGTAGCAGAGCCTCTTTCACTTGTGTATGATCCATCTGTGTCAGCTGGTGACACGCGTGTGCCACAGGTACAGGGCAGAGCCGGTTTCACTTGTGTATGATCCATCTGTGCCAGCTGGTGCCATGCGTGTGGTACAGGGCAGAGCCTGTTTCACTTGTGTATGATCCATCTGTGTCAGCTGGTGCCACGTGTGTGCCACAGGTACAGGGAATAGCCAGTTTAACTTCTGTATGATCTATCTGTGTCAGCTGGTGCAATGTGTGTGCCACAGGTACAGAGCAGAGCCTCTTTCACTTGTGTATGATCCATCTGTGTCAGCTGCTGCCACGCATGTGCCACAGGTACAGGGCAGAGCCTGTTTTACGATTGTCTGTTCCATCTTTGTCAGCTGACGCCACAAGTACAGGGCAGAGCCTGTTTCACTTGTGTATGATCCATCTGTGTCAGATGGTGCCACGCATGTGCCACAGGCACAGGGCAGAGCCTGTTTCACTTGTGTATGATCCATCTGTGTCAGCCGGCACCACACTTGTGCCACAGGTACAGGGCAGAGCCTGTTTCAGGATTGTATGAGTGCATCTGTGTCAGCTAGCACCATACGTTTGCCACTGGTATGGGACAGAGCCTGTTTCACGTGTGTATGATCCATCTGTGTCAACTTGCATCACACTTGTGCCAAAGGTGCTGAGCAGAGCCTATTTCATGACTATGAATGCATGTGTGTCAGCTGGCACCATGCGTGTGCCACGGGGAAGAGCCTGTTTCACTTCTATACGATCCATCTGTGCCACGCGTGTCGTACAAGGCAGAGCTTGTTTCACTTGTGTATGATTCATCTGTGTCTGCTGGTGACACGCGTGTGCCACAGGTACAGGGCAGAGCCGGTTTCACTTGTGTATGATCCATCTGTGCCAGCTGGTGCCACACGTGTGCCACAGGCACAGAGCAGAGCCTGTTTTACTTCTGTATGATCCATCTGTGCCAGCTGGTGCCACGCGTGTGGTACAGGGCAGAGCTCGTTTCACTTGTGTATGATTCATCTCTGTCAGCTGGTGACACGCGTGTGCCACAGATACAGGGCAGAGCCGGTTTCACTTGTGTATGATCCATCTGTGCCAGCTGGTGCCACGCGTGTGGGACAGGGCATTGCCTGTTTCACTTGTGTATGATCCATCTGTGTCAGCTGGTGCCAGGTGTGTGCCATAGGTATGGGGCAGAGTCTGTTTCACAAGTGTATGATCCATCTGTGTCAGCTGGTGCCACAGGTTCAGTAAACAGCCTGTTTCACTTGTGTATGATCCATCTGTGTCAGCTGGTGACACGCGTGTGCCACAGGTACAGGGCAGAGCTGGTTTCACTTGTGAATGATCCATCTGTGCCAGCTGGTGCCATGCGTGTGGTACAGGGCAGAGCCTGTTTCACTTGTGCATGATCCATCTGTGTCAGCTGGCCTCACATGTCTGCTTCAGGTACATATGCAGAATCTGTTGCACCTCGGTTTGAATCCTAATGTGTGAGTGGGCCCCTCATTTCTACCACATACACAAGTGTAGCAGGCGCTACCTCTCCTACCAATTCTTGAACCTTTGTGAACTGGCACCTGGTGTGTGCCACGGGTACCGAGGCGCATCATTCAGCCCTGAGCCCTTGAACTGACGCCCGGTGTGTGCCATGGGTACTGAGGTCCATCATTCAGCTCTGAGCCCTCGAACTGACGCCTGGTGTGTGCCACGGGTACCGAGGCGCATCATTCAGCCCTGAGCCCTTGAACTGACGCCCGGTGTGTGCCATGGGTACTGTGGTCCATCATTCAGCTCTGAGCCCTTGAACTGACGCCTGGTGTGTCACGGGTACCGAGGCGCATCATTCAGCTCTGAGCCCCTGAACTGGCACCCGGTGTGTGCCACGGGTACCGAGGTCCATCATTCAGCTCTTGAGCCCTTGAACTGGCCCCCGGTGTGTGCCACGGGTACCGAGGCGCATGATTCAGCCCTGAGCCCTTGAACTGGCACCCGGTGTGTGCCACGGGTACTGAGGCGTTACAACAAACAAATGATGGACGGAATGCTGACACTGCATACATTCTCCCCCAGTCAAGAGATCTGGGTTAAATCCATCGTTCTTTTGCCCACTACACCACCCCAGTTTAGACATGGCCATATGCAAATCAGTCTTGACCCTGTGCCTCATGGGCACAGTCCAGCCCGAACTGTCAAGCCATGTCTTCCCTGGACCGGAATCAAGCATCCTAGGACCGGTTTCTGGCTATCAGCCGTCATCAGCCACGGGTACTGAGGCCCATCATTCAGCCCTGAGCCCTTGAACTGGCACCCGGTTTGAGCCACGGGTACTGAGGTCCATCATTCAGCTCTGAGCCCTTGAACTGGCGCCGGGTGTGTGCCATGGGCACCGAGGTCCATCATTCAGCTCGGAGTCCTTGAACTGGCACCCGGTGTGTGCCATGGGTACCGAGGCCCATCATTCAGCCCTGATCCCTTGAACTGGCACCCGGTGTGTGCGATGGGTATCGAGGTCCACCATTCAGCTCTGAGCCCTTGAAGTGGCTCCTGGTGTGTGCCACGGGTACTGAGGTGCATCATTCAGCTCTGAGCCCCTGAACTGGCACCCGGTGTGTGCCACGGTTACCGAGGCGCATCATTCAGCCCTGGGCCCCAGCCCTGAGCCCCTGAACTGGCACCCGGTGTGTGCCACGGGTACCTAGGCCCATAATTCAGCCCTGAGCCCTGGAACTGGCACCCGGTGTGTGCCACTGGTACAGAGGCCCATGATTCAGCTCTGAGCCCTTGAACTGGCGCCAGGTGTGTGCCACGGGTACCGAGGCCCATCATTCAGCCCTGATCCCTTGAACTGGCACCCGCTGTATGCGATGGGTACAGAGGCCCATCATTCATCCCTGAGCCCTTGAACTGGCACCCGGTGTGTGCCACGGGTACCGAGGTGCATCATTCAGCTCTGAACCCTTGAACTTGAACTGGCACCCGGTGTGTGCCACAGGTACAGAGGTAAAAAGAACTATTGATGGACAGAATGCAGAACAATGTCATACATTCACCCCAGTACAGAGATCTGGGCCTAAATCCATCTTTTTTTGCTCACCATGCCATTCCAGTTTGGACCCAGCCATCAGTCTTGACCCTGTGCCCAATGAGAACAGTCCAGCCCGAACTGCCAGGCCAGGTCCTCCCTGGACTGGAAACAAGCATCCTAGGACTGGTTTTGGGGTTTCACCCCTCTTCAGCCAGGATAGCTTGATTCCAGTGGCATGGAGAGCATGGGACTCACGTCTGAGCATACCCGTCCCACTCGGGGAGACAAATGCAAAAACAACAATTGATGGACAGAATGCAGAACAATGTCATACATTCACCCCAGTACAGAGATCTGGGCCTAAATCAATAGTTTTTTTGCTCACCATGCCATTCCAGTTTGGACCCAGCCATTTGCAAATCAGTCTTGACCCGGTGCCCAATGGGAACAGTCCAGCCCGAACTGCCAGGTCCTCACTGGACTGGAAACAAGCATCTTGTGTGTTTCGCTGTTCGCCCTACGTGGGTCCCGTGCTCACTACGCCACTGGAGTCAAGCTATCCTGGCTGAAGAGGGGTGAAACCCCGAAACCGATCCTAGGATGCTTGATTCCGGTCCAGGGAAAACATGGCTTGGCAGTTCGGGCTGGACTGTTCCCATGAGGCACCGAGGCCCACCATTCAGCTCTGAGCCCTTGAACTGGCGCCAGGTGTGTGCCACGGGTACCCAGGCCCATCATTCAGCTCAGAGCCCCTGAACTGGCACCCGGTTTGTGCCAGTTATGTCCGTGGATATAATGTTACCTCCAAACTGAACTGAAATGTGTGAACTGTCAGCTGGGACATCCAGCCGTTGTCACCTCGTAGTTGTGTGCACCGTGGGCACTGGTGCCAATCCTGGTGCGTGAAGCAGCACTCGAGAACACCTCAGGTGTGAGTGTAGCCCCAAGTCGACTAGTCGTGAAGTCTGAGAACTGTCAGCTGAGGAGTCCCAGACGTGTGGACATGAACCCTTTTCACCAGACTGTGCGTCCCGATGGTTTTGTGCCACAGGTCGAGGATGTGTGCAGCGTGCCCAGGGCCCGTGTGCACGGAGCTTCTTATATTTCACTGTAAACGCAGTGGGATCCGGGCAGCGCCTGTAGGATTTTAAAGATGGCGCTTCTGTCCCCGGAGCCCAGATAACTTCAGCTTCTATTTGGATGCATGGAGAGGGGGCCCACAGGTGTTGGAGGGGGTGCTCTGGCCTCCGCCTCGTGCACTGCCCTCCACCTCGTACACTGTCCCCCGCCTCGTACACTGCCCCCCGCCTCGTACACTGCCCCCCGCCTCTTGCACTGCCCTCCACCTCGTGCACTGCCCTCCACCTCGTGCACTGCCCTCCACCTCGTGCACTGCCCTCCGCCTCGTACACTGCCCTCCGCCTCGTGCACTGCCCGTCACATTGTGCCCACCCCTCCACCTCATGCACTGCCCTCCACCTCGTGCACTGGCCTCCATCTCGTGCACTGCCCTCCAACCCCAAGCACTGCCCTCCAACCCAATGCACTGCCCTCCAACCCTTCCACCTCGTGCGCACCCCTCCACCTCGTGCGCACCCCTCCACCTCGTGAGGTTTATTGATGTCCCTTACAGTGTTGGATGAAGGGCACTCTTTCTCACGGATGTCGTCAGACATAAGTACAGACGGTGACGTCACCGTGGCAAATCCAGGTTCTAATGCCTGAGAGTGATGTATTGCAGCATAAATCACGGCCACGTGAGTGTGCAGTGAATGAGTGCAGGCGACGTCAGAGTGTGCAGTGAATGAGTGCAGGTGACGTCAGAGTGAAGAAGGAGGCTCAAACTGAAGCAGCCAGAGGCAGCGAGCGAGTAAACCCGGGCGCTGACGTGTGCTCGGACCCGGGCCATTGGTGGCTGCCTCATTGGACATGTGTTGAGTTGTTTGTTAGTGAACACACAGGTGTTTATTGGCTGAATGTCCCTCACTGCTGGGGAGCGGTTGAGGGCACATGTGATGCGGACCTCAGTCTGGTACCAGGGGGGGTCCTGCCCCCTCCCCTCTGGTGGGCCCCAGCTGTGCCTGTCAGTGCACAGACACGTGTGCACACTGCACTGCCAGCATCATAGCAAAGGTGTCACGACCCCTGACCCTTACAGAGCGATGACATCACATTATAGGAACAGACCTACTAGGCGGAGGCATCACAGGAAGGGATAACGTTCAACTAGATTAAAATGTACAACTCCAAAAAGAACATGCCACCCTCAGTACATGGAGTCGTGACGTTTAATCCTGCAAAGCATTCGCCCGTCATTGGACCCTTCATCCATCACTCGTATGATGTGCTCTGTGGGGTCGTGATTCTGTGCCTGACATTTCTATCTGGCTCTAATTTAACATAAATAGTGACTGTAGTGCCTAGAAACCAGTCAGGATTGTGAGCTGTAGATAAGAATGGAGTCAGCAAAGTGTGATGAAATGTGGCGCCGCTTGTCTAAACGCATTGCCGAGTTGACGCGCCGTTTGCAAGTTTCTTTCCATGTGAATTGTGTCGTTTGTTCTCGGTGTCCGGAAGCGCTTAGAAGCCCTTGGCGATGCGTTTATGTGGCTTGGTTTTCTGCTTCAGCGGGGATTGGTTGCCAGACATCCAACATCCGCTGTCTTTCCTCCACCACCCAACCGTTCTCCTCTCTGCACCCACCACTTGTCCCCTCCTCCTTAGCCCTTCTCCGCATCTTCTCATCCTCTCCGCCCATCATCTTTAGAAAGACATGATTCCCACCCCCTCAGCTCGGCCTTTCATCCTTGCGCAGCTTGCCTCTCCTCTCTCCCACTTTACATTCGTACCCGTGTTTTGGTGGCCGGTGAGATTCTGGCTTGTTTTCTGTCTTTTCTTAAAGCTGCTGTAATAAGTCGCGTGAGTGACACGTCGGAGGTCCCTGTGATTAGAAGGCTTGTGATTGGAGGGTCTGGTGTTCATTTATTCTCGTCTCCTTCTCAATAATCGTGCAGTGCACCGTGCAACCGAAGCGCTTGGTATTGAACAAAACACTAGTGAAGCAGGCGCCTCGGCGAATGTTTTATAATGTACATATTTTTATTGCAAGCGCGCGGCAGCCACGTTTACCCTTCTCAATCACTTAGGTAAACCAACAATTTTGTCAGGTACATCAAACAGGGGTCAAAGGGAGAAATATTTATTGACCACTAGGTTTCTTATCCCCTAATTCACTATATCTAACAGCAAAACAGTGAAACCTAGGGCCAGGACTACGAGCTCGTGATAAAACTAGTGACTTCCTAGGCAAATGGAATATGGGAATCATAAAAAGGAATGCCATCAGCTACCTCGATGGTAACCATCATCATTTGGGATTAGGTGTCCCCTGATGTACGCCCCATGACAATCGGGGCAACAACACCCATAGACAGCTGCAGTATAACATGTGCTATCAACCAGAGCTTTCAATGACGCGCTGTAATTAATGCTGATGGTAAAAAGCAGCGCAATGTGAAGTGAAAAAACATTAAAATCATCTACTGGGACAAAGCCAGTACTTTATTATTGCTGTCCTCGTGACAAGAATAAAATACCAGTGCGAGAGCTGTTTCGGAAAAAATAACTGCTCAAGTCCACTTAGAAAAAGTGGGTCACTTTTTCGCACTGTTATTTTATTCTTGCTGGGGCATGGGGCGGTTTTTAATCCACCTCCATATGTTCCTATATGTGGAGGATGGCGCGAGGAGGGGGGCCCTTTCTTCGCGTCCTGTGGCACTACTTGACATGCAAAGTCCCGCAATCGGCTGCTGGGCCTGGGGTTTTCTCTTAGCCCGTACCTCGAGGGGTCGGGGCTTGGGTCGTTGGTGCGGCCTCTTGCTCTGGTCCGCTGTCCGGGCGTTCGGCATTATCTGGACCGGCCCTTGGATGGTCCGGCAAGACGGGGCCAGTTGCGTAGCCCGGGTCCTGAGGGCAGCCGGGATGACGATTCTGGATCCTCGGATGACGAGCCCTCCTCTAGTTACGCTTAGCTCTTGACACACTCTCCACATGTGTTGGAGATCATCTCTCCCTTCATGAGACCATGAGTTCGCTGCCTGAAGAAAATGCTGCCAGGTTCCCCTGAGTATGGTGTCCTTGACCTTGATGAGCACTGGGTCTTGTTCGGCCGCCTCCATGATTTCTTCTAGCGTTAAGGCCCGGGGGCACGCCAGGGCAGCCACCATGCCGAGATGACCTTCAGCATCCTCTTCCCCATCCATCGGTGTCGGTTCGCTGTGGGTCTCGGGGTGTCGGGATAGAAAGTCTGCTGGGTTTTTGGCCCCTGGCCTGTATACCACAGTGAGGTGGTACTGTTGAAGGTTGATGGCCCACCGTTCTATTCGTGGGGGCGGATGTGGTGCCGTCCCTCGGAACAGTGGCACTAGCGGCTGGTGGTCCATCACCACCGTGAATGGGTGTCCGCACACGTATAGATGAAAGTAACGGCAGCTCCACCGATTGGCTAGGGCTTCGCGTTCGATTTGGGAATAGCGCTTTTCCGTGTCCTTGAGGGCCTTGCTGGCGTACGCCAGGGCTGCCCACTGCCCAGGTTCTTGCTCTTGCATTAGGACTGCGCCTTGTCCTACCGGGCTTGCGTCCACTAGGACTTCGGTCTTCTTGCTCGGGTCAAAGTAGACCAGTGTGGTCTGGTCCAAGAGGGCTGTCTTGATTGCCTTAAATGCTGCCTCTTCGGCATCTGTCCATCGCCACATTACCTCGGTCTTGGTGAGGTGTCTGAGAGGTTCGGCTAGAGTGGCCAAATTCGGGATGAACCGCCCACAGTAAGTGGCCATCCCCAGGAAGCTGCGGACTTCAGCTACTGATGCCGGAGCTGTGGCCGCTTTGATGGTGTGGGACTTCCGGGGATCCACTTGGATGCCTTCTTTGGTGAAGACGTAACCGAAGAATTCGATGGTTTGTCGAAATAGTTGGCACTTCTCTGGGTGCAGGGTGACACCATGTTCTTGCAGCCGTGACAGTGTGGCGCGGACATGCCGATAGTGTTCTTCCATCGTCTTGGAGTAGATGAGGATGTCGTCACTCATGTTTAAGACACCAGGTAGTCCGAGCAGGATATCTTTGATGGTATTTTGGAAAATCTCTGCTGCCGAGGAGATCCCAAAATTCAGGCGTTTGTATCTCCTCAGTCCTAGGTGCGTGCTGAACGTAGTAATGTATCGGCTTTCCTTTGCCAAGGTGAGCTGGTGGTATCCTGCGTTCAAGTCTAGTTTGGAGAACCACGAGCTCCGTTTAAATCAGACACAATGTCATCCATAGTCGGTGTGATGTGTCTCTCGCGCTTGATAGCTTTGTTTGGCAACCGCATATCTATGCATAAACGGATTTTCCCCGGTTGGCGAGGCTTCTCTGCGATCACCATGGGTGATACCCACGGCGTGGGTCCGGTCACCTTCTCGATCACTCCTTGCTCTTCCAACCTTTGGAGTTCCTCCTCCACCAGCGGCCGTAGGTGGAACGGTATCCGCCTGTGCCTGAGGGCCGTCGGTGCCAGATGTAGCGGTGGCCTCTTGATCTTCCCTAGTCCTGAGAAGAGGCCCTTGAAAGTATCCAGCAGGTCTTCGGCTTGCTTGTCCTGGATCTTCCTGAGGAACGCGATCAGCCCGAGGTTCTCGGCTGCATGACCGCTGAGTAGGGTGTCCACCTCCTGGTCAATGACGTGAATGTCAATCACTATCTCTGAGTTTTCTGCACTCACCGCCACCGTCATCTTCCCTCTTAGCGGTAACGGCGTGTCACTCCCATAGGCATAGATCTTGGCCTTGGACTGTCGGAGCTCCGATCTCGGCCTGGGACGGTTGGACTGCTGTACGTCCATCACTGTCACGGACGCACCGGTGTCTATCACCGCGTTGACTTCCGTTCCTGCTATCAGTAGGTCGCATCGCGGCTGCAGTCGCCTGGTACTTTTCAGGGCTTTCGTGAAGGATATGAAGTACGTTTCTTTGCCGTCTTCAGACTTGGTGCTCGAGTCCTGGTGGCCCCAGGCTTTCTCATACCTGGGCGGCGGTTGGGATGACAGTGATGTGTGCGAGAGCTGTCTTACCAGCTTTCTCTGCGGCTTATCCCACTTGCCTCCGCCCTTCTGTGTCTTCCTCCGGCAGACTGACGCAAAATGATTTTCGATCCCACAGTTTGTGCACACCTTCCCTCTGGCTGGGCATGTTTTGAGCGGGTGATCTTCGTACCCGCAGTACCCACATAGCCGGGTTTGGGCTTTGGGCTGCCGGTCTCGGGGCCTCTGTGGTCTTTCTCGTGTCCGCACCGCATCCGCCTTTTCTGTTTTCACCTCCACTTGTTTTTCTATCCCCTTCACTAGGGCCTGGTCCATTTCCTCTGCCCGTGCCGCCGACAGATCATGCGTCCTGGCCAGGATGTCGTTCATCGGGATGTTGGGCCTTCGAAGTATCAGTCCGCGAAGCGTCTTGCTCCGGATCCCAAGTATCAATTGCGCCCTAATTTCCTCTTTGGCCCTGTCACCTACAAGGTGCGTGTCCGCGAGGGCTCTTAACCGTGCATGGAAGGCGTCCACCGACTCCCCTTCGCGCTGTCTCGCTTGGCGGAGTTTAAAGTGTTCATAGTCCGGGTTGACCTGCGGGTCGAAGTGCACATTTAAAACTGCCACCGCCGCTGCGTAGTCATCCTGGTTCCCCGTGTTAGGCAGGTGTTTGAAAAGGAGGTATACTTCTTCCCCTGCGTAGTGGAGCAGGAGGGACCTCTTCACCGCCCCAACCGTCTCCCTCGAACCAATGAAATAGTTCTCCAGTCTGCCCAGCCAGGTTTGCCAGCGCGGGGCAGCCGTCGTGGGGTCAGCGGCTTCGCTGAATGGGGGCAGGACCCCTGTCGGGGGGTGATGGGGTAGCGCTCTGGCTTGGTCCTGTTGCTCCGTGTCGCTCATCGTGGCGCAAGAACCACGTGCTCGGTGCACCAGTGCAGTGACCACTGACCTCCTCCGCAAACTTGTCCACCTTTATTCCGGCGCGCGCCGCGCTGCCTTGCTGGGCGATGCACTCTTCAGGCCTGCAGGCCTACTGCTGCTCCGTCAGCTGGTGATGTGGCCTCGTGACCTCCAGGCAGGTCCTGTGCACGTCTCCAGGAACAGCAGCTGTTCTGTGGGGGAGCTGCTGGGCTGCCTGTAGCCTCGGAGATCAGTGTTGGAAGGTGGGGGTGGGGTGGGGGCCCACCTCGTCGCCAGTGTTATGATTGAGAGTTCTGCCGTGTAGCAGGGTCATAAGGCATACCGGGTGGGGGTGCGCCACGTGCGTGGGGCCTAGCGCAAGCAGCGCGCAGGACTCACACTGACTCGGATCCTTAGTCGGGCGCGAACTGACCTCGTTCGCCCGCCCCTTTATTTTATACACGCGCTCACGTCCGTCGACGTGAGCGCAAACTACGCATTCCACATTGCGCTCCAGCCTTCGGCTAGAGCGCTAACTGTAACACTACGGACGCCATCTGTCCTCGAATGCTGTTATTAGAAACATTCACAGTGACGCCAGTAGTTGTCGCACTGCACCTCCTCGCCTTCATACAGCTCCGGAAAGACCACGAGTGTAAAGCTGTCAACCATGCCAAAGCACCAACAAAGGAATACCCTGATGTATTATGGATTTGTAAATGCTTGTTATCGTCTCTGATCTGGTTGTGTTGCTGCATCATAAGGGCTAGTCCCATCTTCCACGCTCTTACATTTGCAAAGGCTTGTTACCTCCCCTGATCTGGCTGGGAATGCCGGATGTGTGGCTACCCGCTTCGCTTCTCTGACCTTTGACAGAGTTGAGTATCCTGGCGAGATCTGTCGGAGGCGGGGCTTTGAAAGGCAACCATGATGGGATTCTACGAGAAGGCGTGGCCATAAATGCGAATCAGGCGTGGTCTCGTCGATGTCATGTCAGATCCTCCTGTATTTTCCAACTGAAGAAGAGATTGATTGCACTGCACCATTCTGTGGAGTGAGGAAGAGGAGGGTCCAGCAGGGGTGGAGGGAGTGGAGGGTACAGCAGGGGTGGAGGGAGTGGAGGGTCCTGCAGGGGTGGAGGGAGTGGAGGGTCCAACAGGGGTGGAGGGAGTGGAGGGTCCGGCAGGGGTGGAGGGAGAGGAGGGTCCGGCAGGGGTGGAGGGAGAGGAGCGTCCGGCAGGGGTGGAGGGAGTGGAGGGTCTGGCAGGGGTGGAGGGAGAGGAGGGTCCGGCAGGGGTGGAGGGAGTGGAGGGTCCGGCAGGGGTGGACGCAGTGCTCAATTGTCATGAAGAGTGTTCGGCATCTGTTGGGCGCGTCATTGATGGTGTTGGTACCGCCTTGTTTTGGCTGTCGAGATGAACTGTCTGCGTGTTGAGTGCTGGGACTTCGTTTCATGACGTCATCAGGAGTTCTGTTTTTCTTCCATTTCCTTTCCTGTCTGAGGATGGAGTGTTTATTGTCGGTGGTGTGTTTAGAGTAACAGGGAGCTGAAAGTTTGGCTTCCACTTGCTTGTTTTCAGTGGAGCCAAAAGCAGCATTGAAGACACCTAAGAGGGTGTTGTCATCGGACGTGGAGCTGGCAGTGGGGAGATGAGTTAATGCTTTAGGTTGCCGATGGAAAAGTCTTTGAAGGATCTGCAGGTTTCGTTTTTCTCCTCTGGGTTGACTTTGTTTTGTTGATAGGATGCTGAGAAGGGAGATGGTGAGGTGGTCGGTCTGGTCCTGAGCATGTGTGGTTTGCGTTAGATTGCTGGTGCTCCTGAGAAGACGAGGTCCTAGTTGTGGCGTTTTGAAGCGTATTGGTTGAGCAATGTGTTGACTGTGTCGATGAGGTAGGTGAGGGTGTCTCTTGTGTTTTTTGAGCTTTTGTTTTCTGGACAGGTGAAGTTACCCAAGAAGGTGGTGTGGGTGTGTCTGAAAGATGAGGTGGTGAGACCACCCGAGAATTCATCAATTATGTTCTTGTACGCCCAAGGAGCCTCTGGCGTTGAGTGTTACTTGCATAGGGTGCAGGACCAGGATGATTTACGGATGATAGTGAAGCCTCCTCCCTTCTTTTGTGCACAGTCCACATGATGGCTGCTGTAGTCTGTGGGACGAAGGACGTCTAGGATGTGTGACGATGTGGGTGTGAGCCGTGTTTTTGTAATGAGTAGGGTATCAAGCTTGTCATAGGTGATGCGGTCTGCGACGTCTGGTGCATGGAGTATGCTGAGTGAGCGTTGATGAGCATGAGTTGGAATGTGTGTTCTGTAGTTACAGAGGTGAGTGTGGTAGTTAATGGGGCGTGTACAAGGTTGTGTATGTGTAGTGCCAATGTATGGGAGTGTCTGGCTTGTCTGCATCACGGCGTGGGTGTGGGGGTTGATGGTATGCGGGGCTGGGTGATGCACAGGGGTTTCTGGCACAAACAGTCAGAGCTTTTGTCTGAGTCCGCACGTTGCTGGGGTGCCCTAGAGAGTTTACTGATGTAAGGAGAAGGCAGGAAGTGATGTCACTTCCTGTGCAGATGGATGATGGGAAGTGAAGTGATCTCCACCTGTTGGCTTCTCATCTTCAAATTGGTTTTGGTGGGGTGCCAGTAATATTGCTTGCTGATCAGAATAATGATGGGTCATTTCTTATGTGGTGCCTCTGTGCAAGATAAGCCTGTTCTAAAAGTTTATAATCGGTACTGTCAATTGTAAGCAAGTGGAGAGCCAATTGCTCCTATAAGCTTCTTAGCTGAGGCATTTGGGCATCAAATTCTGTTTTTAGGTCGAGCCCGGGCACACATGCGCTGCTCTGCGAGGCATGCTGTATTCAGGTATGGACTTGAAGCTCCGCCCACTCTCTGCTCATATTTTTCATTGGCTTGTGTTATTGTCAACTGTAAACTGTGTTTTTTAATTGGTCAATAGGCTTTGTAGTCCCTCCCTTAGTACCGCTTTGTCTCATTTTATAACCTCCCATGGCGATACCCAGTTACTTGAGTTGTTACTCGGTAGGCTTTAACTACAGTCTCCGGGCACTATTTTCTCAAATAGCTTTGTCCTGCCTGTGGCAGGACACGCTCTCTCCTAATGCTTTAAAATAAATCTTTATAGCACGGGCACCGAACGCATTTGCAATGCAGTAGCTCTCACATTTGCGAGAGTTTAAAGCGATTGGCATTGTAAATGGCAATGCCTTTTATTTATATGTATTAAAAACAACACATAAATGCATGCACTGCCATTTACAATGCCAATTGCTCAATCTCTGCTAAATGCGAGACCTATTGCATTGCAGATGCTTGTTCTATATGGGTGGTGGAGGTCTGCACTCCTCCCCGCCTGCACGTGAGCATTGCTTTCTAGCTAGGTCTGCCGACTATAAATAGCTCTCCAAACACGCATACATACATGTCTCTAGCCCAAGGGGTGCGAGGACTTCTGCTTCTTTGTGGTTTTGGTGACTGCGTCGCCCCCTCCACCTCGCAGTGTGTCTGGAAGTGAGATGCCCCTGGACGCCGCTCCTTGCCTCACAGGATCCACATCAAGTGGCCCTGCAGTGATGGAGAAGGCAGCTGCCTTCACCTTTCCTTCTCTCCATGACACTCCGATGAGGGTTCGCCCCATCAGTGGTCACTCGCACTGCTGCCACTCACTTCAAAGCCCCGCCCCTGGTCCGTGATATGCTCACCCCTCTCTCCATGACCCTCCGATGAGGGCCCGCCCCCATCAGTGGTCACTCGCACTGCTGCCACTCACTTCAAAGCCCCGCCCCTGGTCCGTGATAGGCTCACCCCTCTCTCCATGACCCTCAGATGAGGGCCTTCCCCCATCAGTCGTCACTCGCACTGCTGCCACTCACTTCAAAGCCCCGCCCCTGCTCCGTGATAGGCTCACCCCTCTCTCCATGACCCTCAGATGAGGGCCCGCCCCCATCAGTGGTCACTCGCACTGCTGCCACTCACATCAAAGCTCTGTGATAGGCTCACCCCTCTCTCGGCTCCACAGCTGGGCAGCATCACTCAGCCTTCATTCTCCAACCCATTCCCTGCGGGTTCCCTGTTCCTTCTTTGCTGAGGAGCCCTCCTGCCCCTTCGTTCATCTGCCCCTCTGCGGGGGATGCTCAGAGGACGGTCTGAAGCTGCCCCGTGCTCTGAGCAGTGGTTCCCTGCTCTTGTCATCAACACTAGGTGCCAAGAGCCAACCCCTACCTAGAAGTGGACCTTTGCGCATGCTTTTCCTCTGTTCTTGGCATTCCCCCTTCAGTGCACCAGCCCTGCCGTCCGTGTGTGTGTTTTGTGGATGTTGACTGTGTGTATTTATTTTGGAGAGTTCATGGTGCTGTTGGGTGGTAGCAGAAGGTGTTACCTCTTGAGGACATGCCTGCCTCCGCCACCCCTCACGCCCCTTTAATGTTTTCTAGATAGCGATGCTTCAAACCTGGCTCTTGGCACCGAGAGCTCCAAGTAAATACTAAAGAACTACAGAAACACCCACAAGTGTGCCCTTGGCACTCATTGTGGCTGCCAGTAATACAACCCCCATTCCTGCAGCTGCTGTAGGTGAGGTTTTGGTAGTTCCCTTAACACCACCAGATCTTCCCGGAGAGCGGCTGCTCCTGGTGCCAAACTCTGATCCATGTGTGCCAGGGGAGCTTAACGTACGTTTGGAAGTCTAGAACAGAGGGGTTCTCCCGTGGAGGTTCAGTGTCCTCCACCAGCCACAGCGCATGTGGTTACCCGTCCAGCAGGGCAATGGGTTAGACCCTCTGAGGGGGCTCTGGGTCTGACCCGCCTTGTCCTACCCTGAGGGTAAACCTCGCTTCGAGTGACTGTTGAGATTCTGGTCTTCAGGTCAGCCGTAGGACTTATCTAGGGATTACTCCTTTCTTTAGATTCAAATGTGCAGGACTTTCTTTCCCTTGTGGCTGAGTCTGCCCTGCCCAAGCACCATCACTGGGCCAGATTGAGGCATCCGAAGGGTCTCCCGGGTCACCTCCCTACTGGAGCCTGGTCATCGGAGCCCTGTAGCTTCTGGATCTGATGAGGCGTCGGAAGGCTCTCCCGGGTCACCTCCCTGCTGGATCCTGGTCACCAGAGCCCTGTAGCTTCGGGATCTGATGAGGCATCAGAAGGGTCTCCTGTGTCACCTCCATGCTGGATCCTGGTCACGGAGCCCTGTAGCTTCTGGATCTGATGAGGCATCAGGAGGGTCTCCGGGTCACCTCCCTGCTGGATCCTGGTCACCGGACCCCTGTTGCTTCGGGATCTGATGAGGCATCAGAAGGGTCTCCCGGGTCACCTCCCTACTGGATCCTGGTCACTGGAGCCCTGTAGCTTCTGGATCTGATGAGGCATCAGAAGGGTCTCTGGGTCACCTCCCTGCTGGATCCTGGTCACCGGACCCCTGTAGCTTCGGGATCTGATGAGGCATCAGAAGGGTCTCCCGGGTCACCTCCCTGCTGGATCCTGGTCACTGGAGCCCTGTAGCCTCTTGGATCTGATGAGGCATCAAAAGGGTCTCCCTGGTCACCTCCCTGCTGGATCCTGGTCACTAGAGCCCTGTAGCTTCGGGATCTGATGAGACATCAGAAGGGTCTCCCGGGTCACCTCCCTGCTGGATCCTGGTCACTAGAGCCCTGTAGCTTCGGGATCTGATGAGACATCAGAAGGGTCTCCCGTGTCACTTCCCTGCTGGATCCTGGTCACTAGAGCCCTGTAGCTTCGGGATCTGATGAGACATCAGAAGGGTCTCCCGGGTCACCTCCCTGCTGGATCCTGGTCACCGGAGTCCTGTAGCTTCGGGATCTGGTGAGGCATCAGGTCTCCCAGGTCACCTCCCTGCTGGATCCTGTCCACTAGAGCCCTGTAGCTTCGGGATCTGATGAGACATCAGAAGGGTCTCCCGGGTCACCTCCCTGCTGGATCCTGGGCACTGGAACCCTGTAGCCTCGGGATCTGATGAGGCATCAGGAGGGTCTCCCGGGTCACCTCCCTGCTGGATCCTGGCCACCGGACCCCTGTAGCTTTGGGATCTGATGAGGCATCAGGTCTCCCAGGTCACCTCCCTGCTGGATCCTGGCCACCGGAGCCCTGTAGCTTCGGGATCTGATGAGGCATCAGAAGGCTCTTCCGGGTCAACTCCCTGCTGGATCCTGGTCACTGGAGCCCTGTAGCTTCGGGATCTGACGAGGCATCAGGTCTCCCAGGTCACCTCCCTGCTGGATCCTGGTCACTGGAGCCCTGTAGCTCCCAGAGACGGTGGGGCTAGCCCGGTGGTCCATGCTCCCAATGACGGTGGTGCTAGCCCTGCGGTTCATCATCTTAGTGACGGTGGGGTGGGGATGGACCTGCAGTCCATGCTCCCAGTGTCGGTGGGGCTGGCTCTGCTGACAATGCTCTCAGGGATGGTGGGGAGGGGATGGCCCTGCAGTCCATGCTTACAGTGACGGTGGGGCAGGCCCTGTAGTCCATGCTCCCAGTGATGTTGGGGCTGGCAGTCCAGTTCCCAGTGATGGTGGGGCTGGCCCTGCAGTCCATGCTCCCAGTGACTGTGGAAGACAGGTGAGCCCCCACCCCCCAATGCTTGGGTCCTCTTCACGTTGGCAGTGCTGGCTGCTTGCTACCTGCTGCCCCCGATTCAGCCGTGTGTAACGAGGCACCCGGTTGCCTCCTGGTGGCAGTTATGGTGTGCAGAACAGGTGCATGGGAGGCGGATCACCCGGAATGCACATGGAAGGAGAGCGTATGCACAACCCCCAGACTCCATGAGCCAATGGCCACCCCCCCCGGACTCCATGACCGATGCCCCCCCCGGACTCCATGAGCCGATTCCCCCCCCTGGACTCCATGAGCCGATGCCCCCCCGGACTTCATGAGCCGATGCCCCCCCACGGACTTCATGAGCCGATGCGCACCCCCGACTCAATGAACCGATGCGCACCCCCCGGACTCCATGAGCTAATTTGCACCCCCGTGTTACATGAGCCGATGCCCCCCCCCCCGGACTCCATGATCTGATTCACACCCCCCAGACTCCATGAGCAGATGCACACCCCCTGGACTCCATGAGCCAATGCGCACCCCTTGGACTCCATGAGCCGATGCGCACCCCTTGGACTCCATGAGCCGATGCCCAACCCCCGGACTCCATGAGCTGATGCCCAACCCCCGGACTCCATGAGCCGGTTTCCCACCCCCGGACTCCATGAGCTGATGCCCAACCCCCGGACTCCATGCGCCGATGCCCAACCCCTGGACTCCATGAGCTGATGCCCAACCCCACAGACTCCATGAGCTGATGCCCAGCCCCGAAATCCATGAGCTGATGCCTAGCCCCGGACTCCATGAGCTGATGCCCAACCCCTGGACTCCATGAGCTGATGCCCAACCCCACAGACTCCATGAGCTGATGCCCAGCCCCGAAATCCATGAGCTGATGCCTAGCCCCGGACTCCATGAGCCGATGCCCAGCCCCGGACTCCATGAGCCGATGCCCAGCCCCGGACTCCATGAGCCGATGCCCAGCCCCGGACTCCATGAGCCGATGCCCACTCCCCGGACTCCATGAGCCGATGCCCACTCCCCGGACTCCATGAGCCGATGCCCACTCCCCGGACTCAATGAGCCGATGCCTACCCCTGGACTCTATGAGCCGATGCCCACCCCCGACTCAATGACCAATGCCCACCCCCTGAACTCAATGACCGATGCCCACCACCTGGACTCCATGAGCCGATGCCCACCCCTGGACTCCATGAGCCGATGCCCCCCGGATTTCATGAGCCAATGCCCACCTCCCAGACTCAATGAGCCAATGAGCACCCCCTGGACTCCATGAACTGTTTCGCACCACCTGGACTCCATGAGCTGATTCGCACCCCTTGGACTCCATGAGCCGATGCACACCCCCCTGGACTCCATGAGCCGATGCCCACCCCTTGGACTCCATGAGCCGATGCCCACTGCCCCCGGACTCCATGAGCCGATGGCCACTCCCCCCCCCCGACTCCATGAGCTGATGCTCACGCCCCCGGACTCCATGAGCTGATGCGCACCCCCGGACTCCATGAGCCGATATGCACCCCCCCCGAGTCCATGAGCCGATGCACACTCCCCTGGACTCCATGAGCCGATCCGCACCCCTTGGACTCCATCAGCTGATGCCCACTCCCGAACTCCATGAATCGATGCCCACCCCGGACTCCATGAACTGATGCCCACCCCTCGGAATCCATCCCCCGGACTCTATGAGCTGATGCTCACCCCCTCGGACTCCATGAGCTGATTCGCACCACCGGACTCTATGAGCCGATGCGCACCGCATGAACTCCATTAGCCGATGCGCACCCCCCTGGACTCCATGAGCCGATGCAAACCCCTGGACTCCATGAGCCGATGCGCACCCCTTGGACACTATGAGCCGATGCCCACCCGGGACTCCATGAGCCAATGCCCACCCCCCAGACTCCATGAGCTGATGCACACCCCCCGGACTCCATGAGCTGTTTCGCACCCCCCCCGGACTCCATGAGCCAATGCCCACCCTCGGACTCTATGAGCTGATTCCCAACCTCTGGACTCCATGAGCTGATGCCCAACCCCCGGACTCCATGAGCCGATGCCCAACCCCCAGACTCCATGAGCCGATGCCCAACCCCCGGACTCCATGAGCTGATGCCCAACCCCCGGACTCCATGAGCCGGTTTCCCACCCCCGGACACCATGAGCTGATGCCCAACCCCTGGACTCCATGAGCTGATGCCCAACCCCCGGACTCCATGAGCCGATGCCCAACCCCTGGACTCCATGAGCTGATGCCCAACCCCACAGACTCCATGAGCTGATGCCCAGCCCCGAAATCCATGAGCTGATGCCCAGCCCCGGACTCCATGAGCCGATGCCCAGCCCCGGACTCCATGAGCCGATGCCCAGCCCCGGACTCCATGAGCCGATGCCCAGCCCCGGACTCCATGAGCCGATGCCCACTCCCCGGACTCCATGAGCCGATGCCCACTCCCCGGACTCAATGAGCCGATGCCTACCCCTGGACTCTATGAGCCGATGCCCACCCCCGACTCAATGACCAATGCCCACCCCCTGAACTCAATGACCGATGCCCACCCCCTGGACTCCATGAGCCGAAGCCCCCCAGATTTCATGAGCCAATGCCCACCTCCCAGACTCAATGAGCCAATGCGCACCCCCTGGACTCCATGAACTGTTTCGCACCACCTGGACTCCATGAGCTGATTCGCACCCCTTGGACTCCATGAGCCGATGCACACCCCCCTGGACTCCATGAGCCGATGCTCACCCCTTGGACTCCATGAGCCGATGCCCACTCCCCCCGGAATCCATGAGCCGATGGCCACTCCCCCCGACTCCATGAGCTGATGCTCCCCCCCCCGGACTCCATGAGCTGATGCGCACCCCCGGACTCCATGAGCCGATACGCACCCCCCCAGAGTCCATGAGCCGATGCACACTCCCCTGGACTCCATGAGCCGATCCGCACCCCTTGGACTCCATGAGCTGATGCCCACTCCCGAACTCCATGAATCGATGCCCACCCCGGACTCCATGAACCGATGCCCACCCCTCGGAATCCATCCCCCGGACTCTATGAGATGATGCTCACCCCCTCGGACTCCATGAGCTGATTCGCACCACCGGACTCTATGAGCCGATGCGCACCGCATGGACTCTATTAGCCGATGCGCACCCCCCTGGACTCCATGAGCCGATGCAAACCCCTGGACTCCATGAGCCGATGCGCACCCATTGGACACTATGAGCCGATGCCCACCCCCGGACTCCATGAGCCAATGCCCACCCCCCAGACTCCATGAGCTGATGCACACCCCCCGGACTCCATGAGCTGTTTCGCACCCCCCCGGACTCCATGAGCCAATGCCCACCCTCGGACTCTATGAGCTGATGCCCAACCTCTGGACTCCATGAGCTGATGCCCAACCCCCGGACTCCATGAGCCGATGCCCAACCCCCAGACTCCATGAGCCGATGCCCAACCCCCGGACTCCATGAGCCGATGCCCAACCCCCGGACTCCATGAGCCGATGCCCAACCCCCGGACTCCATGAGCCGATGCCCAACCCCCAGACTCCATGAGCCGATGCCCAACCCCCGAACTCCATGAGCCGATGCTCACCCCCCCGGACTCCATGAGCCGATGCTCACCCCCCCGGACTCCATGAGCCGATGCACACCCCCCGGACTCCATAAACCGATGCGCACCCCTTGGACTCCATGAGCCGATGCCCACCTCTTGGACTTCATGAGCCCGATGACCACCCCCGGACTCATTAAACCGATGGTCACACATCCGGACTCCATGAGCCGATGGCCACCCCCCCGGACTCCATGAGCTGATGCTCACCCCCCCGGACTCCATGAGCTGATGCTCACCCCCTGGACTCCATGAGCTGATGCGCACCCCCCCAGACTCCATGAGCCGATGTGCACCCCCCAGACTTCATGAGCCGATGTGCACCCCCCAGACTTCATGAGCCGATTCGCACCCCCCCAGACTCCATGAGCCGATGCGCACCCCCCCAGACTCCATGAGCCGATGCGCACCCCGCTGGACTCCATGAGCTGATGCCCACCAACGGGCTCCACGAGCCAATGCCCACTCCCCGGACGCCAATGGGTTGATGCCCCCCCCCCCCCCCGGACTCCATGAGCCGATGTGCACCCCCTGGACTCCATGAGCTGATGACCACCCCTCGGACTGCATCTGCTCAGTGCTGACTCCTGTCAACGTGAGTGCATGCAAAAGAGGACATAATGAAAATAAAAAGAGGACTACCCAGAGGCTCACTCAATGAAGATGAGTGACTTAAAAATAGGACTAACAAGGGGCAGCCATCGGATTTTTAAGGTTCCCTCTCTACAGTAAGGAGAGTGGGACAGCTGTATGTTAATAATAATAGTGTGATTCATAGAGCGCATTGCTACTTCTTATGTAGTGTCCCAGCGCTAGGATACTGACTTCGGGGAGTAAAGTCGCCCATCCCAACGGTATAGCTCAACCAGAAACAAAAAGCCAGCCTTTTCGTTTTTTCCTGTAAAGGGTTTCAAGTGGGGCTAGCCGAAGTTCCATATTTTGGGTGTAAGAGGCCGAAGGGGCAGCCTCCTATTCTGGTTCTTTCCAATCTTGGAATAATGGCCCATTTTGCTTCAGTCGATCTTCGGGTCCTAGACTGTACATAAAGTTTTACCATTGACTGACGATAGTGAGGGCATTGAAAAGAAAGAGCCTTATAGCAGCAGCAGAGCACTTTACAGGTGATCAAATAACCAAAGGGGGGAGTGAAGAGGTAATGCTTAAAGAGCGTAAGAGGTGGATACGTCCTCCTCTAGTCGACATGTATCAAACAAAGGGATCCAGACTTCGTGTGTCTCCTACACTGATTGAAAGCACACAGCATTGTTAAAATACCCCTCACCCACCAAAAGGACCCTTGGTGGCATGCTTCATCATCGGGGGTCTTCCCGCTGCGGGACGGGGCGTGCTACGACCTACGACTACGTGGGAGCACTGGTTATGCAACAATACTATGTGGTATAGGAGTGGGAGTGGAAGGGTCAGAAGTGAGTGAAAGTGGTGTATAGTTAAAAAATACCTGGCTCCGTGGAAAAATACATTTTAATATTCCTTTGGGCAGGTATTGTTCAAAATGGGGAATGAGACTGAGGTACTATGCTTCAATGGCCGGTACTTCCTGTGTCAACATGTTTCGAAGCCCTCCCCTGGCTTCTCATCAGGACCTAGAAAGATCCCTTCTACGCTCAAAATATTAAAGATAAAACGTGATTTCTAATTAAGATAAACACTATGTGGTGCACAATACAAGCTGCATGCGCTGTATACTTTACCCCACTGGGTATTTCGCTGGTATGGGTCTGGAAGAACAAGAACATGAGTGATAATTACACAACACATACACCCTGCACCATTTGTGGTGGTGACCTGCAAGGAAAAGTGATATATTTTTGTGTGATATATTTTTCTTATTCCTGTACATTACGTATTGTAACCGATGCTGTTATGCTGGCAAAATAGGACAAGACAAAAACAAACAATGAACATAAACCACACACTATAATAGGGGACTTCGTAATTTGCGAGTCCACTTTGCATGTATCCATGCATCAAAAATAGGTGCCATTTGCCAGGGAAAGACAACTGTTCAGAAGGCTATTTACGTACTTATAATTAGCCCATCTACTGCCCCATGAGCCTGCAAAAACGGGAGGGAAGGAGCACCTGTAGTCAGACACTGAAAAATAAATGACAAAAAAAACGCCTTTGGTTTTGCACTGTACCATCCTGTATCAGCAGCACTTCACTGCTCGTATGCGGCTAAGCCGTACTCACGTCCTCGAGGTTGCTACCTTGCCTGGATACTAACTCACCGCAGCTCCGTGGAACACTAGGCCTATGTGACGAGTCCTGTTTTGTGCTCAGTTCAATTGGCGGTTTTTGTGGGAAACACACACTAGTTGGTTGACAACACTAGTCTGCTACAAATTCAAAAATGGTTCCCTGAAATGAACCCGTAGTGGGGATGATCTCTATCCTCACTTCCTGTTATGACCCGTCTATTGTGTAAAGACTGATGCGCGTATTACCCAATGGCCACTGGGAATGGATCATCCCCGTTGGGGGAATGATCTACTTCCTCGTCTCCTGTGAAATAAGTGAGTTCACTGATACCCAAGAAATTCATTTTGGAGGAAGGGTGTTGTGTATATAGGTGTGACCATTATTCAAAATGCTACAAAAGTTTATCCAAATTTAAAGACCTCCGGTAAGGCTTCTGATGTATGAAAAACCCAGACCGGTTAAATGTCAGCCGTTCCCTGTTGTCCGTTCGCTGTCTGCTCTGTGCGAGTCCGTATATTAAACGGCTTCTATGTTGGGCCTAGTACCGCGTGCTGTTCGGCTTCCTACCTTCACATAAGTGGAGAAAAGATGTCATAAACCATGCCCTTCTGTTTCTCACGTTTGCATTGTTGTAAGTGTGAGGCTTGAGAGCGGCCTCTCATGTTGGCATTGTTGTCAAAATAAGGTTTTTTAACCCCTTCGATGCTTGTGACGGAGCGGTTCCGTCATGCACTACGGTCGCGCTGTGCGCATGACGGAACCGCTCCGTCACGGCCCCGCCCGCGCACGGAACCTTCAGCACGGCGCGGAAATCCGCGCCGCGTTGAAGGGGTTAAAAAAAGGAAAGCATACCTCGTATAGGCAATGTTGTAAGTGTGGAGTTGTAAAAAAGGGGCCCTCCGCGTGGCTGCTTTCTTTTTCGGGTGATGCAGGTTCGTGCAATCGGTTACAGCTCATGCAAAAGAATAAAATAAAAAAAATCCCCAGATGTCTAGGATGAAAGCATAGTGGAATGTCTACCCTTAAGGAGACTAGGTACATGGTTGTCTCCAAAGCAAGTCTGAAATGGATATAAATCCTATCCTTTTTGCAATGTCTCGTCTCCGTCATGCATGCTTAAAGAAATGGCACCTTGTATATTCTAATTGGTAGTCCTGGATTTATGTATCGCCCATCGTGGGTGATCTACACCCCGGTGTGAGCAAACAAAGGTTGTGTGTTTTCTAACAAGAGAGGTTGTTGCTGCTGGCATGTATTGTCATATAGTTAATAACCCTTAGCTAAATTGTCCCCAGGGTATGTCATCATTCAGTCCCGTGAAGTGAGTACCCAGGCGGAACACCCACCGCTGTTCTTTCTCGAACAGGCCATTTTCATTATTCAATTGTTGAATGACAGTCCACTGTAGGTCTTCCATAGTGTGTTGGGTCGTCAAGTAGTGTGTGGCCATTTTTGTAGTACTTTCCTTTCAACGTACATTGCTCCTGTGATCTCCTATCCGGGTTTGGACTGGTCTTGTCATTCCAATATATTCCATACCAGGTAATGATGTATACCACATTTTTACTGTTGCAGTTTGTGAATCGTCGTTGTGCCCATTCAGTTACGTTTTTGAATTTAATGTGCTTGGTTCTTTTCGTTAAGTGACAAGTGCTACAATTTCCACATGGGAGGTGGCCCTTCACTGGGGGTAGAAGCGAGTTGTCTGTTTCCCTTGGTGAGATATGCCGTGGTCTCGTGTGGACCGACAAGTCTCTCCGACTCCTTCCTCGTTTGTGTGCAAACATTGGTTTTGGGAGGTGAAGGTTGCCACAGTTCAATAACCTCCAATGCTTATTCACGATTTTTGTCACCTGATTCGAGTTCGTGTTATAGGTGGAGACGCATATAGGTCTCCGCTCCGGTTCCTTCGGGATTCTTGGTTCCAGTAGGGCTTCCCTATTGTTGTTGCGTGCCCTCTTCATAGCTTTATCTAGGATTTGTGCTGGGTATTTCCGTTTCATTTAACTTCTCTTGGAGATCCGTTGCCTGACTCTTGAAGTCACTGACCTCTGTTCAATTCCTCCGCAAACGGAGGAACTGTCCTTAAGAGAGATTGTCCTGGATGTGCCGAGGATGAAAGATGTTGCATAACAGCAGGCAGTTCTTTGCTGTAACTTTAAAGGGAGTGGTGGTCTTCAGTATACCGTCCTCAGGGTAGATATTGAGGTCTAGGAAAACCAAGTTGGTTCGTGAGACTGCTGGTGAATTTTAGGTCCATTCCCTGGAGCTGACCCTTGGATTTGTTGCCTGCCTGCTGTTAGAGGGAGGGCGCTGAAGACGGGACTGCGAGGACCAGCAGCCCCGTGATTGACAACAGCTGTGTCCTCTTCCCGCTTTCCTCCCTGAAGCTACAAAACTCCTCACGGCCACCGCTTCGCGGGACGCGCGCGGGCGCGCCCCAGGCGAAGCCCGGGCCAAGGACGGGCCCGTCTGAGCCCGTCCGAGTGCGGCTGAGGACGGGACGGGGCCACCATCGTTCATCCTGTGGTCAATATACTGTGAGTTGAGGTGTTACCATTTCTATTTCTAGCGACATTGTGTGCTAGCCCGTAAGGGTACGGGCAGCCACTCTTGTATTTACTACTCACTGTTTCCGATCTACCGGTCTAAGGTAATGGCCGCAACAGGACCGGGGAAGGGGCGAAAGTCACTTAACGGGGCGGGAGTGGTAGGGACTCTGGACAATTTTTTAATTAGGGCTTCGTCAGTGTTACAGAGAGAAATTGAGCTGACTGAAAAAAGGCTCTCCATCGAACAAGAGTTGGAAAAACGCTCTTCATTGGGAGCTATCGCACGGGCAAAGTCCCCTGTTCTTCTTTCAATTAACAGCCAAGCCAATTTATCTTTAGACCTTATTCTTGTTGCCCGTGAAGGGGAAGCAAATTCACGTCCAGCCACTGATTATAGCCCGCCCAGCCCAATGGAGCAGGGGGACTTCCCCACTACAGATTCTTCCACTTTAGTCCACAATGTGGGAACTACGAGATCCGGGTTGCCAATACGATTGATACCGGATAAAAATGTGGAGGCAAATGGGCGCTCGATAGAACAGGTTGTTAGACGAAAACGAGGTGGCACGGCTATGATCAACAAGAAAATGAAAATCCAAAAACGGGCAATTGAGGGGAAAATTGACCCTGTGGCCAGTTCAGATAATCAACGCAGAGTGTCCACTGCTCATTCTACAGCCCATGGTATAGAGAATCCGATCCCGCAGGAGTATAGAAGAGACTTTTAGGCTAAAATGGAGCAGTTATTCACAGCGACCTGCCTCCCGATTCATGATAGATTGGACTCTATTGAAAAGAGACTCTCCAAATTGGAACGTATTGGAGCCGGCCTCGTGGCGTGGTCCTGTTCCCCCTCGCTAAGCCGCACGAGGTCCCATGCACCTCGGGGCTCCTCCATTTTGGATTATACGTCACTCCACGTGACCACCTACATGACCCTGCTCTACCCGGCCTCGGTCCCAGCGAGGCCCGACATCGAGGCGCCAACCCCTGGCCTGGGGGATACCACGTGAGCCCTTCCCACTCCCGGCGGAGGGCAGTATCGATGGGACCCCCAACCGTCCTTCCACACCTAGGTGCGATCGCCCCACAGCTCTCTGGGGCCTGGCGCCTCTCCTGCTGGGCGTCTGGCCGCGCCCTACCCGGCCTCTCCGCCCTCCTGGGCGCAAGGGTCCGGACATCAAAGGGCTCCATACCTAAATCTAGGGCGACCCGGCAACAAGACGACAGTTGTATCCCGGAGTCAAGAGCCCTGCTGATCGGATCGCGGCTGACCCTACGGAGAAAGACTCTTCCTGAAATGACACTCTGAGCCCTGCTGACGACGTCGCGGCTCCATCGTGCTTACAAGACCTTCACGAACCTTTGGGGCCCTGCTGACGCTGTCGCGGCCCGACCTTGTTGAAACGTACCACCAGAGCCCAGCTGACCTCGTCGCGGCTCGACCGAAGCGGACCTACCACCGGAGCCCTGCTGACTGTGTCGCGGCTCGACCCAAGCGGAACTACCACCTGAGCCTGCAGACGCCGTCGCGGCTCTCCACGTCCGAGCCGCTCTGAGGCCAGCACCCAAGGTCTGGCGCAGAGCCTTCCCGTACCTGGCTGGTACTAAGACTGTCCCGCTACCCTATCCCTCCAAGAACATTGAGACTCTTACCGGATCACTCGATCCCATTGTAAATATTGAACCGTGCTCCTTTTTATATAAAGAACCAAGATAAGCAACTGATACGGAGTCCTGTGTGGTGGTGTTACTGGGCCTAGTACGATTATAGGAGAAGGACCTCTCCTCGGAGGCTTCTCAGCAGCGCTCGGCTATAACTTGGCGGTAGGAGGGTGCCCGGAGTAGACCCCCCGACTCCCCGGTGGTCCTCCCTCCAACAGAACTGATGTACGCTTCATTGATCGGGGGGAAGGGGATAGCGGCTGGAAGGGGCTATACGGAGGGCACAGGGTCATTGGCTAAAGAATTAGATGGTTTTCAATGTCCCAACTCTGAAATAGTAAATAAAGTGATAGATCTGACTGCTCAACCAATCCCACAGGGAAGTAGAGTGGGACTTGCTGACCAGTTGATACATAATGTGCCAATTCCATCGGTACCATTGGGGGATCCAAGGGGAAAGGCGGACTATGTTCCTGCTAAATTACCATCTGAGACGACTGAAAGCCTTAATTCCATTCTCCCTAAAATAACCCCACTAAAGTCTGTGTCTGTATCCAAGCCTGTGCTGCCTTGCTTGGATCTGCCCCCAGAGTCCATTCCCTATGTAGTGGTTCTTGTAGGGGTTCCTATCTTGAATTATGGAAAAAGGGAATCATTTAGTGAACTCAAAAACAAGTGTATTCACTGGGTAAATTGCAACAAACCCCTCCCTGCCCAGAGTAGAAGTGAACTTTAATTTGCAAGACATGTAGATTGGGTGGGCCCAAGAGCTAAGGATAAACAGGGTGACTGTGTCGTAATTAATTTCAGGGATTCTAGAACAGTGAAGCACATTTGCACAATGGAGCCAGGAAGATTCGAATCAGCCATACAGGCCCTCCCTCTCACTTATTTCGATCCAGGGGCTCCTAGTTATGGGTTTGAAACTTCCTTGAGAGGTTGGGTGGCTCGACCACAAAATGATTTGGAGGGTTGTATCCCTCACTATGGAAACAATAATCAAATCAACAAGCAATTCTGTCTGCTCCCACTCGAAGCCTTCCACCATACTAACAGATTCAGTGTTCTGGATCTAGTCGATTGACGCCTAGAACCTAATAAATTATTCCCTACGGTTGGGGATCATATAGGCCTACAGCACATCAAGGAAGGTACTAATAAGCTGAGTCAAAATCCTCCTAAACAGGGGCTAACAGAAGTACTGGCAAATATAAATGATATAGCGTGTCCATCCAGGAAAAGCCCAAGGAGTAGGATCACAGAACCACCAATAATACCAGCGTTGGGCGGGTTGGAGAAGGGGAGTGTCTGGGGAAGTACTGGTAGGGTAATCATTCCATCTGATGTCAACAGGTATGCCAGTGTTCTGACTTCTACCACAGGGAAGCCTAATGCGAATATCAATATACTCTCCTGGAATGTGGCAGGATTAAAAAATAAATTGATCTGTGAAGAATGGGGCAAGTTCATAGATACTTTTGATATCTGCATAATGCAAGAGACATGGGCTACGATTAATCTCCAGCGGATTGGCTTTGTGTCTTATAACATACATGCAATAGCTAGAGGCAGGGGAAGACCCTCAGGGGGTCTAAGTATTTGGGTGGCTCTGCACTTTGGAGTCACAGCTAGACAGCTCCAAACTAGTTCACATGATATCCAATGTGTCCTACTTGGCCTCCCAGGGGATAAACATTTAGCTTTACTGAATGTCTATTCTAGGCCTTCTCCGAGCGGGCAGGAGTCTAAGGTTATTACACAGTTGAATGATTATATTCTGACCCTAGACC
The DNA here is from genome assembly GCF_964204655.1 of Triturus cristatus. Classification (NCBI taxonomy): domain Eukaryota; kingdom Metazoa; phylum Chordata; class Amphibia; order Caudata; family Salamandridae; genus Triturus; species Triturus cristatus. Next base: position 3,646,608 of record NC_140591.1, read on the forward strand.
CGGAGTACTCTGTGATAGTAGGTGGTGATTTTAATTGCCAGTGTGAGCCATTAAGTATGTTGGATTTAGATGATCCGATCGCGGAAAACATACACTGGAATATTTCTGAGCCTCTGATCCCATTGGTCAAAGCCTGGACTCCATTGGTCTTGCAGATTTTTGCTCTTTCTCTGTCCTTTTCCTTGAGGTCTTGCAATGGTAGATTTAACTCTGATAGACCTGGTCATGCCACTTTTAATAGAGTGGGGCAAACCGCCATTCTAGATTACATTCTGATAGAAACAAGATCCTGGGACAAGGTTTCTGACTTTAGGATCGTTGACCGAGACGACAGCGATCACAATGCCCTGGTCATGTCTCTAAAACCAGGAAGTTGGGGTCTGTCCAGCTACGAAATTGAGCACAAAGTGGTACTTCAACCTCTCATTCTGCATAATAACAGACGGAGAGTAAAATGGCCACATATACTTGCTGGCTCGAACAAGACGGCAGAAATATATAGACTGGCCCTGCCCCACGTAAGTGAAATGGCCAGTGAAGGGTTGAATTGTTATACCACTGGGTGGGGTACCAGGGCGGCCGAAATTCATAGTCAGCTGGCCTCTAAACTGTCGGAGGTGTTCTTTCCGGTCGGGAGCCTCAAGGATAAAGTGGTTAAAACCAACCCCTGGTACAATGCTGAGTGCCGGAAGTTGAAAAGTGACTTGATCCAAGCAATTAAGGCTAAGGATAAAGAAAGGATCAAAATACTCCGAGCACAGTATAGAAAGAAGATCGAAACTGCAAGAAAGACTTGGGAGGATGATAAGTGGGAGGAATTAAGATTAGCCCTGCAGCAAAAGGATTTTAAATCTTTTTGGGCTATTGTTAGTAATGGAAGAAAAGAAACTGATACTACAATATTTTCTAACATAGCCCCAGCAGCTTGGGAAGACCACTTTGGGAGTCTATACTTATGTACAGACCCCAATGAATCAGCTTCAACTCCTTCATATCCCCCTTTGGAGTGTCGAGCAGAGGTCGCTTCGGTGATCTCGATTATGGAGGTGGAAACCGCTATTCATAAACTCTAACCCAACAAAGCGCCAGGATTAGATAAGGTCCCAGGTGACCTCTATCGGTCCGAACCCAAAGTTTGGGCTCCCTATCTCTGTGTCTTGTTTAATTTTATACTAATAGGTGCAGATCTACCAGAGACCTGGCGTGGTGCAGAGATCGTGCCTATTCATAAAAAGGGATGCCCTTTACAACCCTCAAACTACAGGCCTATAAGCTTGATTGATATTACCCAAAAGCTGTTTGGACGTATAGTCCTGGACAGAATCCAGACGTGGGAAAAAGACAACAATATATTGAGCATCCTGCAGGCGGGTTTTAGAAAGGGTACCTCAACTATCGCTCAGCTATTTCGACTCTAGGTCCTCTACTGGAAAACCGTGAGTGTGGAAGGTGGCAGCCTCTACCTCATTTTTGTTGATCTGAGGTCTGCTTTTGACCTGGTGCCTCGAGGAAAGCTGTGGAGGGTTCTCCAGGAACTCGACGTCCCTCCATATCTTTTGAATGTCTTGAGAAGACTCCACTCTGAAAATTTTGCCCAGGTCAGATGTGGGACATATGGAGAGTTGTCTGCACGTTTCCCAGTGAACAGAGGAGTTCGCCAAGGATGCGTGCTAGCACCTACCCTTTTCTGTTTGTATATCAATGGGCTCATTAACCACCTCGAAGGTATCAAGGACACTGATGCACCAAGACTCGCTACGGGCAGAGTACCGGCTTTGATGTTCGCTGACAACACTTTGTTGCTGACACGAACATCTACAGGTATTCAGCGTATTCTGGACGGTTTCCTGGACTTTTGTGGGGAGAGAGGTCTGGAGATTAATATAGCAAAGACCAAGTTCATGATCCTCAATCCCCCAAATCGCACACGCCCGAATCCAGTTATGAATGGTATACCGCTTGAGCGAGTAAAGACGTTTGTATACCTTGGGATTACTCTTCAAGAACACCTTGGGTGGGGGGCTCAAGTCGCAAATTCAGCATTAAAGCTGACACAAATTGCAGGAGGAATATCAAAACTTTTTAGAGGTTCAGCTTTCAAGCCTGTAGCGCCACCTGTAGAAATTTACAAGACACAAGCTAGAGCGGCATCCATTTATGGAGCAGAATTTTGGGGACATAGCAAGCCTGCTAGCCTAACCAGGACTGAACATTCTTTTATGAGAAACTTGCTGGGCTTGCCCCCAAGCACTCTGTTGGTCCCAATCAGGCTCGACCTAGGGTTGATTCCCGTGGAGGAGGAGGTGGCGATGCGACCACTGGAAGAGACTTTGGTCTACCCCGGAGTTGGGTTCTTTTCGTGAAGAATTCAAGGGGGTCTGGCCTCTAATCAATAACATGAAAATCCCCTGGTTAACTCACATTAGGGATACTTGTGATAAGATTGGCCTCCCAGAATAATGGGCTTCCCCGGAGGTCTCATGCTTGGCCATCCCAAGAACAAATCTGGTAGATCGGTTCAGGCACCATCATCTTATGAGCCTCCGTATGAATTCTGGTGTCGGCAGACTGACTGCACAGTTTCTCGAAATTAAAGTTGACTATAGGAGGGAGGAATTTCTTGACCTGATTTTTCCTGCTGTTGCTAGGAAGTTGTACTTCCAGCTGAGGACGGGCAGTTTACCGCTCAGGTCTTTTACTTCTAAGTGGGAACCAATCAAAAACACTGATTGCCCGGCCTGTGGTTTTCAAATGGAAGATGATAAACATGTTTTCTTTTTTTGCCCAGTGTACCACCAGCTACGAAATAGATGGGTAAAACCCATTTGTTGGTGGTTTATGGAATTTAGAAAGTGTGGAAATGCCTTAAGAGTTTTGAAATATGACACCCACCCTCCGATTGTCTTTGCAGTCTCCCGTTTTTTAAGTGCCATGTGGATTGAACGCAGAAATTACTGTAACTGAGTGTCGGCATTAATGAATTCCATGTACTTTTATTGTATCAGAAGTATAATTCTGATTTTATCGCTCTTCATCTTTTCTTTTTTATTGTGTAATGATGAATTGTATGTTGCTATATTTTATGTGTACTTTTATGGCCTTTGCGGCCGAAATAAAGTTTATAAATGGAATGGATGGAATTTTAGGCAGGCGTTTTGTTGATTCAGCCAGTCCATAAACGCTTCTGTTGACGCAATGTCCCCTTCTTATATGACCAGCACATCGCCGATGTAGCGTTTCCAATTTCTTATGTGGTTGATGAACGGGTTGCTTTGGCGCAGGATTTTCTTAGTCTCCAAGTGGTAGACATAAAGACCAGCTATGCTAGGAGCAAATGTGCTCCCCATGCTTGTCCTGGTTCTCTGGAGGTAAAGGGTATCCTCATAGGCAAATAATGTTTGGTGAGTGCTAGAGAAACACACTCCATGACCCCATTGCGTGGTGTTTGGTACTCCCAGTCAGTGGTAAATAGTACATCCTCAAAAATGGTCAGGGTCTCATCACGTGGGACGCTGGTGTAAAGACTCTCCACGTCTAGTCCCATAAGGAGATGTTTGGTGGGGTCAAACTCCATCCCTTGTAGTAGCTGTAGGACTTCCATCGTATCCTTTAGATATGTCTCGGTTTTCTGGACCAGTGGACGAAGGAAGGCGTCTGCAGATTTGGATAGAGGCTCTAGAATTGAGCCAATGCTGGACACTATGGAGCGGCCTGGTGGTTTCCCAAGATCTTTGTGGATCTTGGGAATGGTGTAAAAGTAGGGGGTCCTCTGTGATTTTGTTGTGAGGAACTCTGCCTCTTTCTTGGAGATCCAGTTATGTAAGACTGCTTCTTCAACTATGGAGGCAGCCCGAATCCTGATGGATTCCGTAGGATCTTCTTGTAGTACCGTGTAGTTTCTACGGTCCTCCAATAGTCTTCTGCATTCATTGTCCTATGCCATGGTGGTTTGAATGACAATGGCCCGCCTTTGTCCGCAGGCTTTATTATGATGTCACTGTTGCTTGACAGCTGTTTTATTGCTTCTCTCTCTTCTTTAGATGTATTGTGGAAGGTATGGTTTTCCTGGGTGTTGACATTCTCTACCTCCTTCATCACTGCCTTTCCAAATGTTAACAGTTCAATTGGGAGTGTGGAAACAGTGGGAGTGAAGGTGGACTTAACCCTCAATCCTGTATCTTCCCTTCCTTCCTCTGGTGGCCCTTTGGCATTGAAGAAGGCTCGTAATTTGAGTTTGCGAATAAACTCTTTTATTTCTGCACAGTGTTTGAATCTGTCAAGATTTCCTGTAGGGACAAATCCCAAACCTTTTTCCAAAACATTCTTCTGTGTTGGTGTTAGTACATATTCCGTCAGTTTAACTACTAGGTTATCCTCCTGCTTGTCATGGTGGGTTTGTTAGGGTGCCTGTCATGCTCCTGGTAGAGACGCGTGTCATCTCGTCTTCTGTTGCTGACCAGTAGACGTTCTTGCCTCTCCTGTTCCTGCCTCCTCGTGTTCCAGGGCGTACCCCGAAAAAAGGTGGTGGTTCATAGTAGTTGTAGTCATAATCCTGTGGTGGACGTAACCAATGTTGGTAGGGTCCTCCCGTGGGTTGTAGGCCATAGGGATAAGGTGGATATGTCGGTGGTCCTTGGTAGTTCCCACATCCTCTCTGTCCTCTGTAGTGGGGTCTCTGGTATTGGCCGCCCCCTCGTTGGTATCTCGGGCCGCTGCCTCTGCTAGAGTTGGAACTGTTTGATCCTGTGTCCGATGTGTCACCATCCGAGCTATGGTCATGGTTGGAGTTCTGGGACACGTAATCATCATGTATGTACGGATATGCTTTATCGTGACTGAACCGTGTTGTATCTTTTTTCAGTTTGTTGTATTTACTCTGTTTGAGTGTTATTTCCAATTCAATTTGTTGAGTTAATTCTTCCAGGCGTCTCTTCAGGACGCTCGGGGTTTGGTAGCTTCTTAGTTGCACCTCCAATGATTGAATCTTGATCTTAAGTTCCTGCTCTTAGCCGTGTGGCTGTCTTGATAATTAAGATGAGCCAGCCACGGGTGCAATGTCACAAAATCAGCGACCAGTCTTTTTTTAACCACTTGTCATGCTGGAATATTAAAGGTTTGTTGCGGACGAAAAGGCCCTGTGGTGCTGCATCGCCCTGAGATACTCTGTCCTCAGTAGACCATGCAGTGCTGTCTTAATTTGTGTTCTCCTAAGTGTTGCCAACTCATTCCAATCATCATTGTTTGGACAGGGTTCTGGGGTATTCAACCCCTCAAAGGGATTGATGGAGGACAAAATTCTATTCACTTCTCCCTCTGAAAAAGTGAGGCCTGTTGATTCCGCCATTTCCAATATCCTAGGCGTCTGTGTTGTAGGGTTAAAGTCAATAGTATGTGTGTGGTGTAGTTATACCTGAGATTCTTGTGTGGTTATTGACCACTTTAGGAAATATCAGTAGCAATCCTGATACTTGGTAACCAGAATTACTGGAATTACTCCCACAGCTGTGCACTGTCGTTACAATCAAATAACCAAAGGGGAGTGAAGAGGTAATGCTTACAGTGCGTAAGAGGTGGATACGTCCTCCTCTAGTCAATATGTATCAAACAAAGGAATCCACCCGTATAGGAATGGAAGAAGTGTTCCTCCAGACTTTGTGTGTCTCCTACACTGATTGAAAGCACACAGCTTTGTTGAAATACCCCTCACCCACCAAAAGGACCCTTGATGGCATGCTTCATCATCGGGGTCTTCCTGCCCCGCTGCGGGACGGGGCGTGCTACGACTATGTGGGAGCACTGGTTATGAAACAATACTATGTGTGGTGTAGGAGTGTGAGTGGGTAGGGTCAGAAGTGAGTGACAATAATGATGATCTACAACTGAAAAACAATGCTCCCACACTACAGATCCCCTCCCCTCCACCCTAGTACAGAACGTCAACCACATCATCTCCCCGTTTTGGAACAAAAACCTCAAAGCCTCTCTCTCATCAGGCGGTGTACCTGACTCCCTCCAACTAGGTCAAGTCACACCCATTCTCAAACAAGCATTGGCATAGCCAATAGGTCTCGCCTTTGGGACCTTATAAGTGTTTAGCCAGAGCTATTGGCTTTGCCAATGTATTTAAGCTATGCTGTAAAGCCGCATGGCTGCTGTGCAGCGTGTTGAAAAGTTATAATAAAAAGTGTTAGAAGTATTTATGTTACCTTATATGCAACCAATAAGACATTATATAGAACTGCACAACCCTATTAAAACAAGCACTGGCATAGCCAATAGGTCTCGCATTTGGGACCTTATAAATGTTTAGCCATGCAACATTTGATGTTGTTGCACCAAGGATATTGTGCTGCATAACGAACTACTTATAAGGTCCCAAAAGCGAGACCTATTGGCTATGTCAATGCTTGTTTTATGGAGGAAGAGAGTGCGATTGAGAGTGCAGCCCGTGTGTTATACAAAAACGATAAGATTTTGTGCATGATACCACCGTGAACATACCACTGCCCTATTCCATTGCCCTGGCAGCTCCGATGTATCACTTCAAAGCTGCCCTTGATGTGCATTGCAAAGTGAAACAGCATTAGATAAATAGACACACTCAAGTGTGACTTAGAGGCAAAAGAAAGGGAGAGACATAGAAAGGCTGACAAAGAGAGAAATTAAATCGGCCAGAAAGACCAGATGAGAGGGAAAGACAAGAAGGAATAGTAAGAAACACAGCAGAAGCAGAGAAATGCAGGTTAATTTGGGAGAAACAGACTGTAAGATGAAAAGAGAGCAACAGTGAAAGAAACAAAAAGGAAGAGACCGAAAAAGAAAAACCTGAAGAGGCAGTGTGAGCAGGAAGAGGCAGAGGAAGGTATCCAACAGAGAGGGACATGGAAAGTGACACACATGGAGATACAAGAGATGAAAACACACGCCACGCCCAGAACTGAATGTTTCTACATTTCTTTCTATTAATTTACATGCATCACCTATTCATCAGTCTCTCACTGTGCACCTTAGTCTTCCCTTTATCTGCCAGTCTCGCATCATTACCCCTTCCTACATCAATCCATCTATTTTGTATACTGCAGCCGCTGCTGCCAGAATACCTTTATATACAAGCAGTGGCAGCGCATCTAAAGGTTTGTGCATAAAAAAAAGAGCAGCCACAATTTAGATGCGAGAAAGCAAAAGACACACCATTGCATGTCGTTTACAATTGAGGTGAGCATTCTAAGATCCAAAGTTACATCGGAAACCCAGACTCTGAAAGGTGGGAGAAAAGCGGAGTATGATACAAGTCCAAATATTTCTAGAAAGGCAAAGCATTGTCACTGGGCAGTAAAGATGCCTTGGTGTGTCAAAACCCGGGGAATCCCAAGGCTCCGCTTTACACAAAGAAAGTCAGCAGTGGGGTCTGGACCTGAGGCTTCATTAACCCCCTGCACGCTGGCGCTGGGGCGCTCAGTGCCAACAGACACTGGCTGTCTTTAACGCCAGGTGGAGAGGCAGCGCTAAGAGGCACAGGTTAACACAGCTTGGCGCTCCCATTCAGCCACTTAAAGTGAAAGCACAAAGGAGCCTGACCCGAGGATTAAAGAGAAAACAGAGCAGAGGGAGCCATTTAACATGCCTCCTACTGGGCTGCAGCGCCTCCCGGTCCCCTGAACTTAGGCTAGGGATACCACTGCCTCCGTTTGAGTGTAGAGTGCGATTTCGATAGAGAGCCAGAACGACCTGCTTACAAGCAGGGATGGGCGGTGACCTCGGAGTGTTGGTGGGGCAGGTAAGCAATGTTGTGGGAGGGCGTGCAAGACGGGACATTTAGCACGGCTCTGTGAAATGGGCGCCAACACACATGCCTGAGGCAGACCCCTCCCGCTAAAAGTGGGAGGGAGAGCACACAAAGCGTTTCTTACACTGCTGTTGATAATAAATAAACAAGCATTGGCCGGCGAATGCATAGATGGGGGCTGCAGCGGGGGAGAGAGGCGGAGGGAGTTATGTGTGCGCGCGCTGCGCGCAAAAGCACTTAATCAGCCATGACGGCTCGTAACAGTAACACAAGGCTTAATGAGATAAGAAAGGCAGATGGCGGCTGCACGCGTTCACTCGCACATGCACGCAAGCTTTAGGCCAGGAAAAGCTTGTTGGTAGCACTTTGAAAACCCCTTTACTAAAAGTCGAGCAAGCAGCGCATGCACTGCTCTAGGCTTGACCTAAAAAGAATTAACTTAAAAAATGTCTTCTAGTATTCTTGTTCTTGCCTCCCTAGATATCCGCTTACCATTTTACAGATAGCAACAGGGATAGGTCCTTTCCCAGTCGGTTGGAATGCGGCTGAACTAGAGGGTGGAGGTGGGGGAGGAGGGGAAAAAAAGAGAGAGAAGAAGCAGTCAGGTTAGCTTCATGGGGAAGCGCTGGGGGTTACAGAGCGGTCCCGGACTCTGTACCGAACAAATCTCTATGGGGGTCAGGATCAGTCCCCCTGAGTGGGTGGCACAAGTTGACACTTACTTGTCGTGCGGCGTGAAAGAACTGCGAAAGTCCGTGGTGATCTGTCGGCATCAGCAACGGACCCTGGGGGCAGTGCACTTCATAGTGCAGGTTTTGGTCTTTGGTGAACTGAACACCATCGGAGGGTTCTTGAGGAAGTTTACAGAGTAGTAAATAAAAACTATTTTAATACAGTGCCGGTAATCACATTCTATATAAGATTTGTGTCAACCACAAAGACCCCCTTCAGGATCCATCACTCTGCCTCTATTCTGTGACCATGGTGCGCATTAAAGAAATATCCATTATCGTGTAACGGATAAAGAACAGATTCAAGCTAATAGATGTGCACAGCACTCTCAAAATATTCAGGGTACGGCGGTGCGAGTCTGTGAGCTATTTCCAAACCTCCATCCTCGCCTTTGTTCCGCACGCATCAAGGCAGTGCTCCCGTGCACGTGAAAGGCCCTGCACATGCCCGGCTCCCGCCTGCCTTCAAACCGTGATGTTTGATTGCCTGGCTTGGCCTCGCGCGGTTGGCAGCAACCTCCCAACACGGCTGCGAGAACTCTCTCAAGGGCGAGCACAAGAGGAAGGTGAGGCTAACAGCCTGGGCGGGGCCTCATTCTTTCAGCATCTGGCTCTTCGTTTGAAGCCTTTCATTTTGACTGACAGGCTTTCTTCCGCTGCAAGTTGGTTGATACTAATTGGGTACAATACAGGAATGGCGGAAGGGCTTCGCATAATTGTCTCTGGTGTGTTTCTGACTGACAATGGCTTCTGAAATGGAAACATTTATTCCCTGTGTGCGTGTGAAAAGAAACTGCAAAATTAAGAATGATAATTGCGTGTTTATGTCATCCGCGATTTCTGTCGGTGGCAAAAGTTATTTAAAAATTCTACCATGCCGTGTATTTTTTGCCGCCTCCAACTGACCCCGTCCCGGGCTACCTAGGCTGTATAACTGAACATATATATACGTTGAGTTGCCCATTTTGCTCCCTACTGGATATAGTGAAACTTGAGGAAACACCACTGTGTTAATCAAGATACCAAAGGTAGAAATCTTGGACCTGGTGAACATTCTTGGTCAGAGATTCTTGCATGGAGTTTCTGACAGCAAATCCTCAAGTAATAAATAATCGTATATACGGAGAACATGAGCATCTGTGCGTAAGCATATGGTTCCAAAATGGCAGACTGCATATGGAGCGGTAAATAAAAAAATTAAAAAATTCAACGTGCAAATGTGATTTTCAGAAATTGAGCGGCCTGGCAGCAAATGATGACAGCTGCTGGCCCTCGATAAAATGTAAAACATTTTTTTTTCAAGGACAGCGCCAGGAGAGGTGGGAAGAAACGGAGGATCAGATGAGAAGTGCACAGGGAGCAGTCACGAGGGGGCACAACGGGGGTTGTGTTGGGACTAACTCAGGAGCTCAAGGCAGGTATAGAAAAAAAAAATATATAAAACAAAAAAAGATCTCATGAGGAAGCAATGGGTGCACTGGGGAAAGAAGGACCAACACGAGGAGCGCACAGGAGCGGTGCTTGAGGCGGGAAGCAGCACATGAGAGAGACAGCAAAACAACACGCCCTGTAATAGAAACAAGCGGTCTTCACTTTTCAAGCACTCGTGCTTGTGGCGGCGTCCACCTTGCGGGAGCGAGCAACGGCGCGCAGGGGCCATATGTTTGTAATTAACATGGCCGCGCCGCTGCTCGCTCCCGCAAGGTGGATGCCGCCAAATCAAATCAAATCAGCTCTCCCTCCCTCACAGCTCCACTATTGAGTGAGGCCTGCCCCCGAGCCCCTGCACTCTTGAATGTTGGTGTTCGAGGCCCTCCTCCACCTGCAGGTTTCCCTGTGCCTCATCCCTGGTGGTCCAGTGGACTTCTGTCTTCATTCTCTTGCTCCGCTTTTCCTCTCCTTTTTCACTTGTTTTTTCCCTCACTTCTATCTCCCCCTTCACTCTCCTTCTGAGTCTTTCCTCCATTTTTCACTTGCTTTTTACCCTCCTCTCAATCTCCCCCTTTCACTCTCCTGTTTTCTCTCTGTCTTTCCTCCACTCTTTCTTGCACTTTTTCTGTAATTTTCCCCTCATTTCAAGCCCCCCCTTCACTCTCCTTCTGTGTCTTTCCTCCGTTTGTCACTCGTTTTTTAACGTAATCTCAATCTCCCCCTTTTTCTCTCCTGTGTCCTCTGTGTCTTTCTACCACTCTTTTTTGCACTTTTGCTGCCTTATTTGCACTTTTCTCTCTCTTTTTGCCTTTTTCAGCCCGTTTTTCC